>NC_139418.1:9520000-10720000 GCF_905368555.1 Meleagris gallopavo
GAACCAAGAGAAATCCCTGTCCCCAGCTGTCCAGTACAGCAGCTGTAAGAAATAATGCTCTTGGCTCTTATCCTGATCTAGATAGGAACTGTCATGGATTAAGATTCCAGGAGTAAAAGGAGAACTTATTAAAATAATGTAATGATAAGGGATAAAGACTTCATATCCCATTACAGATCTGCCTGTGTGGAAACCTTGAAGTCTGTGCCCCTTAGAAAGGGGGTTTTCTTTATATATATTTAGTCATGTTTATGTGAGTTATTCTGATTCTTCTAAGTCAATATTCATTTCTATTTCAGTCCTTGTTTTCTCCTGTTGCCTGACTTCTCCTCATCATGTCATTTGCTTCCTGACTCCTTGTATGAATGCCAAAGAAATGTCCCAGAAAATTTTTAGTATTCTGCAGAATGCTAAATCCAGTGAATCAGCCACCTGTATCTCCCCAGTCATGCTTCCTGACAGTCTGAGTGTCAGCAAACCCCTCCTGGACATTTAACTGTATTTTAAACTGCATCTAAACCCCAAAAAAGATAAGAATGTCTTGCTTCTCTCTGAACTGATGCTCGTAGCACAGCACTTTTGCAGGATGCAGGACAATATCTGGAATCAGAGTGGGTTTATGGTGCTGAGGGACATGGATTAGCAGACATGGTGGCAATGGGTTGATGGTTGGAATAGTTGATTTCAGTGGTCTTTTCCAACCGTAATGATTCTAAGATTCTGTAATTCTAACAGACCCCTTTAAGTCAGATTAACCCCTCCCACTGGCTCCTAAGTGCCTAGATGGATATCTGCAGTTTGTTTAGTCTCTTCTTGGTTCTTCGATAGCTCTCATCTAAGTGTTGGCTTTGTAACTCAGCCATAATATGAGGAATATTTATGTATTTCACTTCGTGCCAAATAGCATCATGGCCAACTGTGCCAAAAACTTGGAATAGAATTCTTGTTCCAGAAAAGGCAAACCTACATGTACCTCCAATTTTCCTGCGTAGATGGAATGACATGCACAGAGCAATTGTAAGAATTTATTGTTCATCATCAGATGATGCTTCAAAACTTCATGAGACCATTTTTGTTCACACTGAACTTATTGTCTAACACCAATGCCTTGTAGTTTTACACAGATTTATTTACACTGTAGTTACCAAGGTGTTGACTTTATGTGATTTTGTGTATGAACACTCGTTATATAAGAAAAAAATCCATCTTATATTTCTAGATCTGATAGTACACAGGTAATTAGGATATACAGCACTCACAAAAATTAAATTACAAAATGTGACAAAAATTATAAAGCATTTGAAACAAATTAATTCACTCTCTGCCTGTCTTTGATGTATTCAATTGCAATTTCTGCATATAAACCTCTCATGTTTTATCCATTCTGCAAATTCTTATTTTTAAACATATGTATCAATTTCTTCACTTCCTAATTATTCTGGAGTAATTGCATTGTCTGATAGAGGAATAGTGACAGTTTTGAATTTTAAGATGGAAAGCTTCTCATTGTCTGCACTGTGTTCTGAGTATGTATACCTGTTGGCAACTTTTGTCATGCCAAGCCAAAATGGCAGCCTTGGTGAATAGCACAGGCTGGGTTAGGCAACTGTGGTGGAGAGCCTTATTGCCAGTTGTCATGAAGACATATATCCCTAGCTCTCGTTATGATTTTGCTTTTTTGTATGTTAATGACACACATGAGAACAAGCCAAGAGCAAAGAAGAGTCCAGCATTAAGGAAAATAAAGAGGAGTAATCAAAAGATGAACTGGATTACAGTAACTATCATTTTTTCTCAATCAGATGTTGCCTCCTGGAACAGGTTACATGAAGACAAAGCTCAGGCTTTATTCTGACATCTCATGGCTGCTTTTACTCGAGGAAACACTCATTTATCTGATCTAGAAGGTGGTTAGAAGGTGTTGGTTATAACCCTAATTCTGCTACTCATAACAGGCCATGAATTACTTGGAGTATGATTCGGTTTGTGATCTGCAACTTGGTGGCTCTAAAACATGCTTGTAAAAATAGAAGAGGAAAACCAATAAATAAGTCAATATGTAGATATTACTGTGAAGATCTGAAAAAAAAATAAATAAAAAGCGATGTTACAAGAATAAAATCTAGGGGCAATTTGAAGAATCACTGCATCTACTTACAAGGGAGAAAAAAAGGGGTTTCTTACGCTAAATATAGGAGGCCAAAATGATTTGTATAGTTGCATGAGTATCTTTTCTCTATTTTGCTTTTGACTTTGACAGATACTTAGATAAATACATTTTCATCAATCAAATTCACTAGCTTTCTTTCCTTCTTCTGTTTATGGAACAGAAAGTTCAGCTTGGTTCCCACAGTAAACTAAATGAGGAATTTAGAGTGATGTGTTTTGGCTCTCCCAGTGCAGAAAAAAACAAAACAGCATTCTACTGAGTACCTATTTAAGTATAAACATTAAAAGGTCCAGCCCACTAAAACTCTAATATAATCACTTTGATTAATCATTCAATTCAAGGTGTTACTTTTACATATTTGAGTCAAAGATAAGTTTGTTTTAATGTCCTGCACCCATTTTACTTAAGGCTTTGAGAAACTGATACCATTGTTCAGACTTTATGAAGGTATATTTTTCAATAACATAGCATCTTTCAATAGTTATTGCAGCCCTGGGTGTATTCTGGAGTATACAACATGCATGAAATATATTCACAGCTAGGTCAAATACAGATTATTCTGTGGCACACTGGAAAAAATGCCCCTTCAATTTGCTTTTTTTCTTTATTTGTGACAACATGAATGCAAGAGGACATCTGGCATCATTAATGACAGTGGCAATGGGAGAACATTTTGGTTTTCATCGTAGAATCATAGGGTATCCAGGGCTGGAAGGGACCCATAAGGCTAATCAAATCCAACTCCTGGCTCAATACAGGACCACCCAAAAATAAAAGAAATCCTGCCTGGCTTCCAGATATGAGATATCAGTACTACCCACTCAACAGGGTGGCTGAATCTGGATTTTCAGAAGCTGGAGGCTAAAAAATCTTTCACAAAGCCCTTAGTTTTCATTTCAAGAGTTTTAAAATGGAGGGCACTTCAGGAATAAGAAAATGTAGTCACCTACTAAATATTCATCATCTCAGTACCTACTGCACTTCTGAGGATTCCTCTCCAAAGGGAATTTTTTTGGCTTTTAACCATAGGCAAAACCTGCCATGTGGAGAGGACAGTAGCATTATGCAATAAAGGCAAACAGAGGTCTTTAGGAAGACCAGATATTATGCCCCAAAACTGTTATTGCTATGAATAGCATCATGTAGATCCTGTATTTACTCTGTTTCAGGGCTTTCCACACACTATTTACACATAATATATCTGCACATTTGCTAATCAGAAGGGATTTTTACTTAACTGCTTGTAGAAAAAGCTCATCCAGGGACACGCAAAAAAAATAAAATAAAAATCAAGCTGTATTTTTCTGCTTCTACTATCAGCAGCAGAAGTAGCAATCCTGTTATCAGTGCTCTCATGGGCAGTTTGATGGATTGATTTTATGAGTACAGCAAAAGAAGAAGAAAGGTTAAACAGAAAACTCATACCACGAGGCCCTTTGCTGATGAGAATCACAAATCAGCATATAACACACTGAACCAAGCTAAAGGTGCTCAAGAACTGCGGAGATGTGGCACTGAGGGATGTGGTTAGTGGGCATGGTGGGGATGGGTTGGGGTTGAATGTGATGATCTTATAAGGTATTTTCCAACCTTAGTGATTCTGTGATTCTCTTGCACGTAGCTCCTCATGACCTGGCTCAAAATTTGTATTTTCTTACATTTATCATCCACCCTAAAGACACTTTAGTGACATCTGAAATCAGGATGGCACAATTGGATGGCAGTAAGGGTGGACATCCCATCACAAACTCACTTTAGCAAAATCTTTGAGAGCAATAAATGGATTTTCTTGAGTCATCACTTGATTTTAAGAACTTCCCAACACACTTCCAGCTGCAAAAACAGCTTTACCTATTGGCCACAGGGCTCAGCTTAGTGCTGCAGGCTCTTGGCAATATTTCAGGGCTGATCAGAGCTGAACCAGAGAAGGTCATGAACACATCTTACAGGATCTGTGGGAAACCACTGCAAGAATATGAGTTGTGCCTCCCCTTGCCTCACCTCACTGCCACTTTGTGCCAGCTCTCTTATAAAGCTGTAGCAGCTGAAAGCAACACATTACTGCTCAGCCTTGCTCCTGCTTTCATACAGATGCAGAAAAGCCAGTGGTTCAGTTGCAGCACAAGAGTAAAACTGATGGCAGGCTTCAGTGGGGATTGCTCTTGTCTCCATTTCAGCAACATTTACTTTAAAAACCCATGCAGTCAATTTTAGTAGGACCACAAAAGCTTAAGCACCCTGCTGAATCAGAGCCCTTCTGCACGCGTGGCTGCAGGCTGATCACTGTTCAGACATCACCTGTGGGGAACCACTGGATTTCAGATACCAGGACCCCCCCAGCAGTATGAGCAAAGGAGGCAGCAGCCGAGGATTAAAGGGCTGAGTTATCAATCAGTCAGTTGTTAGTTCTGTGTTAACAGCAATGTCAGGACATGCAAATCAAAGCTGTTTGTTAAGAATCTGCAGGAAGGATTTAAAATATAGCGGTACTATTTAAAATCCATTTTGGGATATGTTAATACTTTATTACAAATGTAAATTGATATTAGGCCGCGCAAACCTTTTTTTCGTGTTATGCAAATTCATTATAAAATATGTTAATGTGGTTCCTGACACAAATCAGGAGAACATGTTAACTAAGATTAATGTTAAAAATAATAATTTCTAAACTTTGTGATTATAGATAAGGCTGCGTTTGCGAACTCACAGCTTATAAAATTCAAACTCTGACCTAAGTCCAGGTTTATAAAACAAACTTATTAGGCAGTGAGATAATACATTTGACACTGAACTGTTCTATATCAGTCACAAAAGTGGTTATTATGAATATTTTGCTTCTGCTGTCTCATCACTGCTGGATATTTTTGAACTTCTTACTTAAAAACAACTCTTTCTATACCAAGGCTTAATAAACGTGAACTTTTTATTTACCTTCTTTCTCCATCTTCCCCCACGGCAATACCTGGCTGTAAAATGCAGATTTGGATTTGCGTACCACGGGCTGCTGGTGCTACAGCTTGAAGCTCTGGGAAAGAACACCGATGAAGGTTCATCCTGCATTTCCAGCACTGTTTGTAAAGGTGGAGGGTATTCACAGCCATGAAACTGAAGTGTTAGAAGTTTTGCTGCTCTGAACCTTTACCTTTACACACCTAAAAAGTAACAGACTTAGGAGCACCTGTAAACCCACTGAAATTCAGACAATTTCATTTCTATTCTCTTTTTAGCACTGGGAATTCTAAAATGCTGAGCAAACCATAGAATCTTCTGATTTGAAAAGATCCCTTAAAGGCCATCTGGTCTAACTTCCCTGCAGTGAACAGGGACACCCTCAACTCCATCGGTGCTCAGAGCCCCTTGCTGTCCAACCTTGGGCATCTGCAGGGATGGGGCATCACCACTCTCTGGTCAAATACCCCCCTTCCTCTCCTCCTCTCCAAAGTGAATGTTTTAGTAATGAGGGGCATTGGAGTTCTATGTCTTTCTCACGTTAGTTTTGGTGCGGTGAGGTCTCAGGCTGTATTTCATACTTTTTCACTCTACTAGCATGGCTGCTTGCCTACCTCCCAAACTGCAGTGCCATGGCTACCCATGGAAATTGCGCTGAAGTTTTAAGAAATGTACTGCTAAAGAGCAATTAAAAATATGTTAATGCTTAACCTATTAAGTCATTTCAGAAGAGACAGTCACGCTTTGTGACAGAAATAACTCTCATACTACCAAAGATCCAAATACTCTGACTTTTGGGAAAGCTCATAGTTGAGTGTAAAGTTGTTTTTTTTTTCCCCTGGAGCTCATCCTGTATTTTTAAAATTCAAGTTATAAAAACTTGAATCTTAAAACTTCATCTTAAGTGAGATAAACATAAGGGAAAATGTGATGGGTTCAGCCTGACATTCAAATGCACATCAGATAATGATGGAAGTAAAACTCAGGGGCAGAAGGGTTTCATCTCTTTAGATATCCCAATCACTCAAGGATATTTATGGCTTTTCCAAAACTCTTTGCAAGGTGAAATTGTATTAGAAACTGTACAAGAAGTGTTACGTGGAAAACATCCACAGAGTAGAGTTTACCACAGCCATCTAAAAACAGTGGTGTTTCTTCAGACCTCAATGTTTTGCTAATTAAAACTAGAAGAATGAAGTGCCCCAATGTGCTTACTAATTAAATTCTACTTTTCAGTCTCCAGAAAATTTTGTCTTCATTTTAATTCTGACTCTGATCTAAAACAACATTTTTCTTCTCACTTGGGATTTCTTCTCCCATTTCTGTGCTGGTATTGTGAGAACAATGTACTCTGTGGTAATTATAGAGTCATTTTCATTTATTCAGTCATGGGAAAATTTACTGGAATATCCAGGAAGCTGAAGGTAAAAGCCTTCAGGACCTCTCAATTGTCACCAACCTCTAAGGAATCACAAGCTCCAACCTATAGCAAAAGGAGCACTTGTCAAGAAATCTGGAGATTGCTATTGCCAAAAAGGTAATTATTTATTCATGAAAAACCCTCCTGAGAATTCAGTGCATCCGAATGTCAGAGGCACTTGTCAGGCTCATTATCTGGGGGTAAAGGCTGCACTCAGCCCCACACAAGAGCTTCTGTTCCTGCTGGCTGGCAAAGGGAGCCATTTCATCTAACGAGCAGAGAATCTGCTTCTCTCGTTCCCAGCTGAGGCTGAAACAAGTCAGTATGTTCTCATTGACCGCCCTCCCCTTGGCCACAAGAAAAGCCACATCTCCTGCAGGCTACCACACAAGCAGTGGCCCTTTCCCAGAAACTGAGTACTAACGTCGTAAAGGAGTCTCAGTTGATTTGACCAGGCTTAAGAATTCAATCTCTTCCTCAGCGCTTCACCACGCAGTTAACTTCTTTCTAACCATCAAGGTTGTAACAAAATCTGATAGTACACACAGAGGGCTCTGGTTGCTGTATTTATTAACAAGTCCCACATGACTGTGACAGCGATGGCTGCAGGGGAGAAGCAGTATTTGGTCTTTCAGAGTTTGCCCCAGGATCAGAGCAAGGCAGTGATTAATCCCCAGAGCCACTTTGCACCAGTATTAATTATGAATGTTTGAAAAAAAAAAAAAAAAAAAAGACCAATTCTTCCTATAATTATCTCCTCCCAGAGGAAAGAGGAAGATGTCTTGTTTGATGAAGAAGAACACTCTAAACAACTGGGGAAAAAAAAAAAGAAAAAACAGATTAGTGTCACCAAATGCTATTTTCTAAATGAAATGATGAAACTCAAGCTAAAAAAAAAAAATAATGCGTGAAAGGAAAGAGGAAAGTTTGCTCTAGGAATGTGTGACAATGTGCATATACAAAGACAAAAATGCTGGATAAAGGTTCTCATTTTTGTCTAGTTTCACTAAAGATCATTCCCATTTTGCTAATCTAACATTGTGCACAAAGCCTGGGGGAGAGCACGGCAGGATGCTTGACACTGAAGAGCAGGCTGTTTTGATTTGTGTTTGGAACAGGCTGCACAGAAAGCTGTGGGTGCCCCATCCCTGGGTGCTCAGGACCAGGTGGGAAGGAGCCCTGCACAGCCTGAGCTGGTGGGGGGCAGCTAGCCCACGGCGGGGGTTGGAATTAGATGGCTTTTGAGATCTCTTCCAACCCAGCCATTCTGTAGTTCTGTGGTTCTATGACTTGAGACAGAAGCTTGGAATTGATAGCAATTTATTTTTAAAGCAATAAATTTGGGTGCAAGTTGGTTAACTTTTTTACATTTGCTTGCCTTTGTTGCCTCTTCAGCTCAATGCTATCTCATTTTCCCATTTGCCTGCATTGTCATACTCCTTTTTTCTTCCATGGTAATCTCACAGAAAAGCAGATAGAATATAAAACTAATGAATATGTCTCAGCAGTAAACTGATGGTAACAACAGAGAAACAATCGAGAGAAAAGGGAGCAGTGAAGAAGCAGGTGGTGAGGAGCACTTGTTGCACCTGGGCCATTTTGCAGCAGAGAACCAGCCCAGGCTCCTCAACATATTTTTCTGTAGTGCTGTGCTCACAGAAATATGAGTGTAAAAAGTTTCTGAAGACTAAAAAGCACCATTTAAACTTGGTTTAAAATAAAGGGGCTGTGGGCTGCCTCTGCCCTAGGAGAAAATATCTTTCATGATTTAGACTGAAACAAAGTTTCTGAACTCTAAATTTGAAATAGCACATTTAAAGGCAGGTGGGTGGATGGATGTGGAGGTGGGAAAGCAAAAAGACAAAAGGAAGAGAGCAAGAGAGAGCTCTTGGGAATCTGTTCACAGAGAGCTCTCAAAAATTTTTGAAGTTGAGGAGATATTAAGTTCTAATTGCTAGGCAATAAACAACACCCACCTGCTGACTAAATGTCAGGACCAAACTTATCTCTAAATCTGATTTGAAACAATGTCACTCAGTGGTTTTATCACAAACAGATAGAACCTTTGGTTTTTTTTCTAGCATTAAAATGAAAATAATGTAGGATTTTTAATTACTTGAAGTCAGAGACCTTAGGCTAAAATAAACAGAATCATGGGATCATAGGAGTTGGTTGGGACCTCTGGAGATCACCATGTCTAACCAGCAGGGTCTCCTCTGAAAGTAGTCAGTTCACAACATGCAAGAATGTACTGCTAACTGAACACCCACAGGAATTCCAGAAAACTGAACACAACCTGTGGGAACCCTCTTGATGTAGTCAACATTCACACTCCCTTCACAAGTGGCCAACAGCAGCAGGTCTGACTCCCGTGATGCAAACATACTGCATGCATACTGCTGATCCTGTGCCAGGAAGCAGTAAGTCACAGTCAAGACAATGGCAATTCTGAGTAGAGACAAGGAAAAAGAAATAACACCTACTTCAGACTGACCCTTTCATTGTACTTGCGCCATTAAACAAAAATAATTAAGAAAAAAGTCTGAATTTTGAATCTCAGTGTTTGACTGACTGAGATCCAATCCCTACCTCCATCTTTACTTGTAGGTCTGTCATCTCTCCAGCAGGACAAATATCAGATCCTGGGCAGGAAGATGAGAGGAGTCTTGAAGTCTCTGCTTCCAGTAAGGCATTTGGATAGATGGAAGAAGAGATGGAAACTCCATCTAATCTTAATACACAGTAAAATGCTATGGGATTTTGACTCAGCCCATAATTGAATTGGAAGGTCAATGTTTAATCCTAACATTAGTTTTAGCTGCCAAGTTTCTCTGTATTCAGAGGATGGACTTTGGTTTTACTTAAAACTCCCCTTTCTGTGTAGCATAGCTCCTCAGCAAGAGCAGAAAGTACAAGGAACAGAAGCTGATTTAAAACAGGACATTCAATCTTTTCCTAAAAAATAAGATCAGCAAACAGTTGTTTAAACAATCTGAAAGATAAATCCATGGAACTTGCTTACCTAAGTTCATCAGACCACAGAGCTATATCAAAAGACAATATTTAGCATTTCTCTGTCCTCACTGAATGCAAATGAGAACCTGAATTAATACAAGCATCTTAAGGACACTTGGTCAGTCGCTGTCAGGAAACAGAAGCTTTAGTTTATGAGATCCATCAGCAGTTTTGTGCAGCTGAGTCACACCTGTGAGTGGATGTCACACCTGGAGAATGAATGGAAAGATGATTTATTTGGCAGATAATATTGGGAGCTACAGGATATTTGTGGAGTAAGAGGATAACCTAGAAGTGATGGGGCCATTGTTGGACCAAACTCATCTCTCTGCTCTGCTTCAGTACTTCTGCACAATCTTGAGAAAGATGCTCAGAGTTTTCTTACTCCTTAGGAATGAGGATAAATACAGAATAAATAAGTGAATACAAGAGGCACTTAAGTGGCCCTGCAGTGTGGACCATACAAGTGCACAAGTGTTTGCCATTGTGGGAAGGAGCTTGGAAAGCTATTCCATATTTAACTCACCATGTAGACAACATTTCACACCACGAAGGTATTTATGCAAATTTTCTTAGCCAATTTTAAGAATGGTTTAATTGAAACCTGTGTGCAGGATGACAGTATCCTTGTGGGAAGCTAATGTGAAGTAGTTATTTGGCTTAAAATTCGTGTTCCACCTTGCTGTGTAATAGCTTTCCTGTGTAGAGAAACCATGAAAGGAGAAAAATGGGCAATTTCTATTAAGTAATTTTTGTAACAAACAGCTTATCCATTATTCACCATTGAACAGGGACTTACCTTTAAAAGCATCTATCCTATTAGGATACACAAAAATGAATTGGGTGGTAGAAAGCAAATTCACCATAAAAGGCAATCAGTTGACAGATGGAGGGAAAATGCATTTGAAAACAGTCTATTTGAGAAGGATCATGGAAATGTACACTTCTGTCTCATTTTGGACAGCAAAGCACAGCCTATTAGGACTCCCACAGGACATTTAGTTATCATCCAGCAGAAGGGCTAAAGTGGAGTTTGTGGAGAAAAGTAGATAGTCAAAGGAAGCAGATGCTAAATGCAGGTCTGGAATATTCTGGGCCACCAATAGAGAGAGAAATATAACTTGTGGAAAATCATACAGCTGGAGCAAGAGCAGTTGAAAAGCAATGACAATGATGTGTTCTTAGCACAGCAGAAGGTAAAAGCATGAAAGTAATGACTATAAGGTAGTAATAGTAAAAGCCATTAGAAAAAGACTGTCTATTTTCTTCAGTTTCAGTCCCAGCTGAATCTATTTTGGTATTTATAAAAGAAACCTGATTTGTTAAAATGAAACATTTTTCGTATTTATAGATCTTTCACTAGGAAGCAAAGAGTTTGGTTTTCTGTAAGAAATGCATATAGCCTTGGAGTCTTCGGGAAGACTATCTTACTTTGCACCCATTACAGATGAATCTAGGAATTTAAAGTGCTCAAGGATACAGAAAGAAGTTTCTTGATTGCTCACACCTATTTCAGGACCAGGAGCAAAGCTGCTGAGACTTGCTTGAGATGCCTCCTGTTGACAGACTGAAGAATCCACGGTCAAAAGATCAGAGAGATGCTCGATGGTAATTCTAAGAATACTTCCTGAATTGAGGTCTGAGATGGGTTAGAAACATTTCGTTGCACCACTCCATCCCCTCCCCCTATCTCATTGTGCCTGCAGGCAGCCAGCTACAGCTCAGCTCCCAGACATAACCATTACCCCAAAAGTGTTAAGGGCTGGATAAGAAGGACAGTTTGAAAAGACATTTTTCACCCCATTATTTTACCGTAATGAAAGATGAGCTTTCTTGCTCTTACTCTGCTCCTCTGACAGCTTTCACAACCACCAGCTGCATACTAGAAGCACAAAGTGACTGGAAGAAGAGATGTGTGTCAGTGCTGTCCACCTGCACAGAAGCAGTGGGTGCGGAGGGCTGCTTTCCATGTTCTGTGCTGCACTGCCAGAGGACCTCAATTGTTCCCATCTTATGCCAAACAGATGGTAGTGTCACATCACATCCAGCTCACTTCTCTAAACATGATTTCCCCCCCCACTTTTTAAAATTGTTTATTACTGTTTTCTTGTCTTCCCTCGATCGCCTGGTTCTTTTACTGCTTTTCCACAGATGCATCAGCAGGGACTGAGAGAAAGTCCAGAACTGCGATCAGCCTGCTGCCTTCTGTCTATGCCTACTGTCATATCCTCTGGCTCAGTGACAACTTCAAAGTCAAAGAGCAGCTGACACTGTGATGATCAATGACAAAAATGAGCAAACCATGTAAGGACTTTGTTCGCTGGGTGAAGAAAGCAAGGGTCTCATGTATACATCAATTTGTAAGGCTGAATTTTTGCAAGGATTGTAAAAGGTTCTGTCTCAGAGATCCAATACTCTCTGCTTCAAGACCTTAGGTCCTTTCCTTAAGGAATTTCACTCCTGTTCTGTGCAAATCAAAAAGGAAAGCATGTACAGTATTTATTGAAAACATTAGATGAGGAACGTGAAGATCCCAAAATGTCTAGCCAAAGTACATTTGTAGCATCTTCTACTTCAATACTATAGAATAATAGCAGAGCAGTCATCAAAGCATGTTTCAGCAATTGCAGCTTGGAACTCATAATTGCAAGCCCCTAAGAAGTTATGTGGTTTATTTTAGCTTAAAGTAGGATTACACATTTCTGTGATGAAGAATAGTATTGTCAGCCAACAAGGGCTCTCAGTCCTCACAGCCCAGGTCATTGACTAGTCCCTGAATGAGTAAATGATTTTTTATGTTTTAATGTAAAACCATTATTGCACAATCAAACTCTGGCTGCAACACATAGATGACCATTAAGGATCCCTTCTGACTTAAACATTTCTGATAGTTGCAACCAGGAACAATTAGAGCTCATTATTTCTTTTCTACTAACCTTTGCTGCCAGAATTAAGCACTCATATTTTTAAGCTGATACCTATCTTTTTGTTATTATCACTAATTATGGCTTGGCATGGAGCTTATGCAAATGTTTTTGATTACAGATTTTTGCAGTACAAATCATCTAACCATACTTACAATTGGAAAAGGGCCCTGGCTGCTGTCCCAGAGGCTGAACCTGCTCTACAGGCAGGGACTCCTATCTGTCTTTTAGGATGCTGCTGGTGTATACTGTTGCTCCCTCCCTGCCCGTTCCCCCCACATCAAAACAGAAGCTGCCTTAAGCTTATGTTATTCTGTGATGCTTTACTCTTAAAGTTCAAAAAAATTAAATCAGTAGTAACAATAAGTCCAAAAGCAGCAGCTAAATAAACTGAATTTAAATAATGAGGGGGAAAACAGCAAAACAAAAAAAAACTTTTCTTATTTTAGCTTAAAACTTTCTTCTCTATTAAATTCCAATGCAGTGGAGGAAAAAAAGCAACAAACACAATTGAATTTCAGTATCTCTTTTAAAATAAACTATTTTACGCTTTAGTTCCTTCTCTATATTCACTACCATCTCCATATCAGTTCCAGCCACTTTCTCGGAAGAGTTTAAATAAGGCATTAACTGCTCACTGTGCCTCTCATCAACATTGCCTCCAGCAAACATACGCTTCTTTAAAAGGTCTTAAGAAGACAATAGTAGAACTGTTAAGTGCTGTCATGGTTTTATATTTTTTTTTGTTTTGGTTTGGTTCTCAGTATTCCGCATCAATACATCATGTAGTGTACTGGGAGTTAAAGTGTTAATGCTCCAATTCCAGGCACCTATCCCTATACGTTACAGAAGTCATGGGATCTGACCCTTCCGGGTGGGGCGGTCTCTTACTGCCTGGCAGTGGGTGCTGGAGGGTGCTTTCCTGGCCGTTCCAAGCTTTTCAGGTTTGAATCGGTATCGGGAACTCTCTCTCTCTCCTGTTTTATTTGATTTATTAGTCTCAATTTCAATCAGATTGTATTATATTGTGTTATCTTGCATTCCGATATCATAATTAGTAAAATAAGTTTTCCTCCATAGATTGTTGCCGCTGTTTTTTTGTTTTCCTCCCTTCCTTCCCATTTTGTGGGCTGGGAAGGGGAGGGCAGGGGTCTACCGCCCCCCTGTCACGGGTGTAGATTGATCTCGTTAACTCCGTGACAAGTGCAAATAAAAGAGTCATTCTCTTGTTGGCATTATTACAGATCTCAAAAAAAGAAACTGCTAGCAAGAAAATCATAGAACATAACACTTTTCTTGCAGTCTTGCTTTGCACTGTATCTTCTATTTATAATTTTATGGTGAAGTAGACAACTTTCTATGCTCAGAAAAGATACGATGTGAAGGACTAATAGAGAAAGGGAAAATATCTGCCCTGATATAGCTAGGTTGGAACACAGAACTTAGATGAACCAGAATCTCCCAAGTTTGTGAAGCCAGAAGATCTATTTGTGACTAGGAGTTAACACAGCAATCACTTCTGGACAGTTAAAAACACTGAACCTGTGAGGTGAGATGTCTCCTCTAAGCCTTCCTCCTGGCAGACAGACCGTCACTTTCAAGTAGTACCAAGGTGTTTCTGGCACAAGAAAAGTAGAGACAGACAAAGTTGATAGCTGTATTTAAAGAGCTTCTCAGTGTCCTTATACTAACTCTGTAATGTACTGTGGTACATAACTTTGATGTTTTGATGGACTCTTGGGGCTGAAGTTGATGCTTATTAATTTAAAAGAGTCCTCCGCTGAACAGTGAAACAGAGTAGAAATGCTCTCAATGGACTGTCTATTCTAAAAATCCCTCTGGTTGTTGGCAGTGTGGGCTGTATGCATTAGGTGAGGTAGCAGGGGGTTCTTTCACTGCTCTCAGCTATATTGTCCTGCTTTGCATGGCCAAAGCATGACAGCGACTGCATCAAGGTCACAACTGTCTATGTTCAGTCTGTGCATAACCTCTCCAGAAAGGGCACCATGTGAAGAGAGGCCATTTCTAGTTTGATTCTAGTAATCTTTTTAAAGAAAATCAGTTGCACAGTAGGAACCTGAAGGCTTGATTATGTGTACATTTGAGTGTCTCAGTGTGTATGTGTAAATATTTAGAAATTCTTTCTGACTGCTGTGAACTGCTGTACATTTTAGTTGTGCATGTGACATAGCCCCAAAACAGCTCAATGAGTTCCTGAAATAGACTCTCAAATAGAATCAAACAGCACTGACCTGCCAGTGTCACAGGGTTTTCAGCTCAGTGTTCGCTAACACAATACTTAACACAGTCATTTCAGAGATTGTAAAGGATGACTGCAATGGTAAAAGACTACAGGAGAGCAGAGAGCCAGTCTTCATCCCAACAGATGCTTAGAGATAATGACAACGAAGCCAGCCTCTCATCATTCCTGATTAACATTGGGACTCAAGAAACTATTCATGTGAAATCTCTGTAAAACTCTATCCCAGAAATGAGCCTCTCCATGGGCAGGAAGGGGATATGGACCCATGGTCCTGATTGCATGGGGTTATTTCCCCATGCCAGCAGTATCCCTGTCTCAGAAGGAAACCTGTAGGACCCTGGCAAGCTCCCTTTTGAGTTTTCTTGTTTAATGCTTTTCTGGGTGAGGGGGATCCTGAATATAATTTAATACCTTTGAGACACACGTTTTTAAGTACTGAAGATATAAAGGCAATAACAACTCCTTCCAATGACTGAGTAAAAATGACAATTTTTGTTTTCTTTTGTGACATTGCTAAGTAACCCAGTAATAGCCTGGTAGGAACGTGTGATAGTTTAGCATAATTCCTGCTGTCAATGTGTTAAACTGCAGCTACGATAAGCAAGTACTACAAGTAAAGGGAAAATAGATTATTTTCACCCCTTGCTCAGTCCCTGGTGCCAGCATCCACAATGGCATCTACCCCAGGAGCTGTAGGCAAGGAAGGAGGCAATGTTGTGCATTGCCTTCAGAAAACTTAAGGGAGATAGTTTCCTGCATTTCACATTCCACTTGCTTTCACTGCAGGAAGTGATTTATTTCATTTTCATCTGGTGATTATTTTAATCTTTTCTTTAAGGTGAGGTGGTTTTATCAGGCTATATGGTCAGACAGAAATTATGTTATCCACATAGGCATGTAATGTATCTTCACTGTAAGGATGCAAAACTGAGTTATGCAATAGTGTGCCTGAAATAGCTGTCTAAGAATACTGCAGCACAGTGCTCCATCTTTATGGATGGAAAGAAACAGGAGTTACAGCTTTTATGGAGTGATACAGGAGTGAATTTTAGCACTCCATCCTCCATATATTAAAGCTTTATTCATCATTCCTGCTTCTTGTTTCACGCTTTTCCCTGGTGCATCATTGCTGGGGAAATGTCATTAGTGAGGGTATTGTTCAATGTAAGTCATTAAAAAAAAAAAAAGAAAAAGGCAACTGCAGCCCATACAAATCAGCCTCGAGGAAGTCTTTGGGGGAAAACAGATATTGCTGAGTAGTTTGGAAAGCTAATGTTGTCATTCAGTGTAAGATTTAGAACTAAGGATAAAAAAAACGGAGAAAGAATGAGGGAGAGCTGATGGAGGCAGCTGGGGAAATTTTAAATGGAGAGAAAGTAACTATATTTGATTTACTGACTATCAGTGTAGCTAAGCATGAATAACACTGCTTTCCCCTTTCACCTTGCCTCCAATGTTAGGGAAAACTAAAATAATGAAGAAGTACAGACATTCATTATTCTGCTTAGTCAGAACTTAACGCCACACTTATGGCATTACAAAAATCTTTCTCTAATTATAAACAGTGCAAACCTCTTAAAACTCCTGCATGAAGGGAATGTGCCACGAAAGCCAGAGCGATCCCTACCTCTGAAATCTCTGCTCCCAGCAGAGGGAGGTGAAGGAAGGTGCAGGCGGTTTGCAGGAATTCTGCATGCTGCTGTTATGCTGCTGGGAGGAGTCCAGAGGTCTCGGTTGGATTGCATAAAACTAAAATTCCAAACCCATTTTTAGAAAGCACCTGTGGCTGGCACATCTGGAGGCTGAGGCTGTCACAGCCACAGGCTGCCCGCAGGCACAGAGCGCACAAACCGACGCAGCGCGTCGATGTGTCCTCCCTGCTCTGGCAAGAGGATCCCGCCTGTGCCACCGCCTAACCGCGTTTCTTTCAATTTGAGCTGAAAGTTAAATGCTCTGTTTGGTACAAAGGGCGCTCTAGGGAGGCAAAAAGCAGCAGTTTTGGAGTGGATTTCTGCAAGGACTGGTTTCCAGCAGCGCTAGTACCCACAGTATCTATTATCAGCTGTGCTTTCCTCAAGAGGCATTTCTCCCCATGTCCCCCCGCAATGAAGCACCTGTGGTTTCTGTGAGAGCCTTGACATTCTTTGAGGCGATGAGAATCTGACTCATATTTTCTACTTTTATGCTTTCATGATATCAATAAAAATCAAAACTAACACCCACTATTTACCACCTCCTAATGATGCTCAAGCCCCAAACAGGAGGCTAACTTCATTAAAAATAAATTAATTCCTAGTGTGTGAGGCTTGTGGGATGAATGACTTTCCTTCTCCTCAGAGCTTACAGAGGTTGAAAGGGAAGATGGACTGAGAAAACCAACTTTCACCCACGCTGAGCAACGTGGTGCTTGTTTTCCCACACATGCTTCCTCCTCTGTCTCATCCCCCTCCCATTTTTGTTGTCCTTTTTGGCCCTTTGTTACAAACAATTCTGCTCTGGTTGAACACTGCCACTCTTCTTTAAGCAGTGCTCTAAATACCTGCACAAGAAGCAGGATAAAAGCCTTTTTTTTTTTTTTTTTTGGCTGACTTATGCCATCCAAAATAGTGCCAAAATAGTTATTCCCTATAAAATCCCTGAAGAGCTAAGAGATAAAGTAGGATGTACTGTTGGTGTGAAAACCTAACTCAGTATCTTCCATTTCAAGAGGCTTTTCATAGTCATACTGAAAGGTCAAGATTTCAGGTGGCAACAATAGGTTGATAACTGTATGGAGATGGATGAGATTTGGAAGTAGTTTTAAGAACAAAACATTTATTTTCATCATCACAGAAGACGAGAATGATCTGAGCCTGTTTTGTATTCATTCCACTCTGTGTAGGACGCATAGTAGATGCCCTTATGGTACTCCACTGGCAGAAATGATGGTTTGGATCTATTTGGTGTTATTTTACATTCAGTCTCAGCTGATAAATGAACTGAGACTGGCAGGAATCCTGATCTGCATTTTTTGAATAAGGTACATTGTTTGCTTGTTTGGGGTGTAACAGCTGAGAGAACATGCATGTAATTAGAATTACCCAGAGTAATAATTTGCATTTTGTGAACAGCTTTTAGTTGGACATCCTTTTAACTTCAAACCCACAAGACCTGAGTTACTTGCACTCTTGCTGGATTAGAAAGAATTGATATACCAGCCAGATTCTGTAACCCAGTTTCCTGTATTAAAAAAATGCATTCTATATGCAAAATAAATGTTTCTGGAGTCTTATCTGCATTCTGCTGTAATGTTTATAATAAAGCATTCCTATTATTTGCATATGATCATTTTACTATGTCTGTAACAGCCTTTGTGTTGGGAATGTGCTTCAATAAAAAAACATGATTTCACTGATTTGTACTCTCTATGCTGGTGAAATTTCACATTCTGAGCTTCAGAAATATTCATGACTGATACCAAGACTTGCTGAATTTTACATTCTCTGAAGGAATTTATGTTAAGGCATAAAAACAAAGTAAGGAAAATTCTACAACAAGCGAAGGGTCATATAAGACCAATTCATAGACTCTGCATAAACCCCAGCATCTCCTTCAGACACCATTTAAGCACAGCTGCTTTTAGCAACTTGCCTGAATTCCTCTCAACAAGCACAGGTGTATGTCAGATGTTATCAAACTACAAGCTAGATGCAAATCCAACAAACTGGGGGAGATATTAAAAAGGCAGAACACACACAGCATTTGAACAAGTCTGCAGGAGAAACTACATCATCAAATTCATAGAGAAATGAGAGAAAAGTAGGTCTGAAAGGATGCAAGGGCTTCATCTTGCTGTACCACAGCAGCACGTACTATGTTGTGGCTGATATATTTTATAAATGTGAATACAGATGTATCAACCTTGATTTGATTTATTCTATAATTACACAATGTTTGTATTTATAAATGTATGATGTAAATATACAAGTATCAATATTTATACACTGAAAGATATTCATCTCCATATATTTAAAAAAAATACTGCTGTTTGGAAATCCGATGTCGTGTCTAACCTTCATCCTCCTTACTATAATTTAAGCATTTTACCTCTTATGCTACCTTCTGAAGTTATGGAAAAAGATTTATTCCACTCCTGTAGTCTCACATACCGAAGTTCTTCCAATCAGCAATGGGAACACCAAAGACTGGGGAAGGGCAGATAGGACTGACCCCAAACTTGTTACCATGTGCTTTGCTCTCCTGTCTGCCAACAATCCACAACTCCTGCTCAGGCCTGAACCCTAATCAGGGAATAGGCATTCTCATGTACTTTTAAGGTCTGCTTTGGTCACTGTGCTTCTGGAAAGGAACCTCCCAGCACAGCTACACAGCAGCTCTTCCTTGCATTCTGTCAATGGGAAGAGGGAGTGGAGGCAAATACCATTTTGTTTACATTTACTAAAAGTGGTTGTGGTAATGAAATTTGACTAGACTGGAGAAATACACGGGCAAAAAATAATCAGAAATGGCATAAGCTTATTAGATCAGCTTGCAAATGATTTGAATTTCTTTGGCTACATCTTTCAATTGTGGTAATTTCAGTTTTCCTACTATTCAGCTACAGAAAGCAATAGGATTTTCATCCAGGACACTTGGGACTAAGTATTTAACATCATAATACACTTAATGCATGTTGGTCAGAAGGGCATAATTATCGACAACCATGGGTAAAATCCCCATTAACAAATTCCACACATCAATGGATGACTACTCTGGTTGAATGAAAGCTGATAATGGCATTGTGTGCGCTCAGCAGCCGGCGTGCTTGCACAGAGTTCTCTGTCTGTAAGGTTAGGGTAGAGTTCTGTGTGTTGAAACTGATAATTGCATTGACATAGTGGGCACCCTATTTTTAGATGAATCAGTGAGGTCTTCCAGCCCTAGAGTTATTGCCCCAGATAACAGCGAAGGGAGAACAAACAAGAACAAGAGCTGCCTTGTGTAAAATACAGAGCGCACTGCTACCATTTCTTCCTGCTACCAATGGTTTCTACCATTCTGCCTTTGCATTTTAGTATGACTTTGAAGCCTTTACCCTTTCTATCATTCAATTCTGTGAAATAAAATATTAAATTACATGTAAATACATCACGTGTAGGTAGCGTTTCTGATTTTGTTTTGTTAGGACTGTTCCAAGGGAAGTAATAGAAAAGAATAAAATATGAAAAAATACATATAACAGAGAGAAAATTGCAATTGCATGGAATTAGTATACTAACACCTAGCCACAGTATAAGGAGTCTGTTAGATGCTAATTATGAAGCCTCACTAAATACTAAACTAAAACATAGAGGCTCCAGGTTTGCCTTATCTGAGATGCTCTATTCAGTGAAGCTTCTAATTAAAGGATCAGAGAATGAAGCAGTGCAAATGTCTGGATATCGATGTAGCTGATTGGATAAAACCTCTGTAAAACAAATAATTTCTCTTTGTGATTGCTTTGAAAAAATTGCATCGTTTTGTTCCAGAAATTTATTACAACCTAGGAAATGTTTGACATTCCAAATGCTGCCTATTACAAAGAGAATTTGTCTGAAAATTTACGAGTAGTCTCATCGTTGTTCGTGCTTCATACACTGTCTTTAGATTAAAATAATTATTACTAACTTGAGATGTTCTGCCCTTGCAGATGCCCTCCAGAGCAGAACCTCTGTTCATGTTTGGGGTGTATATGACCTGCGTATTTTACAAAGGAAACCACAAATGCGGTGTAATTAGATACAGATTTTCAAAGATGTCAGATTGTGTGATTCTTTCTCAGGGACTTTGCTTGAATTAATTCTGTTATTGCTCTGCCCAGAGATAAGGAGCAAGGTTCACTTTCAAAGCACCAAGTGCGAACCCTGGGTCCTAATCAGAAAAGAAGAAAATAAACTATTTTACTTGAATAGCTCCCGGACCAAAATACACAGAGAAGAAAATGGTTTCCCTCTTCCACCCAACTAACTCCTTCATCAACATGCAAGCTTTGACATGCAGTTATATTTTTAAAAAATCTGAGAAAAATGCATTCAACATTTATTAAAACTGATGAAAATTTATAGCAGTGATTTTTCTTGATGTTCCTTATAACATCCCACCATAATGAGTACCAATTAGTCACAAGCCCATCCAGATCCTGAGAGGTATGAATAAAAGAAGGGGTTGAATAAATCTCCAGCAAAGAATAATCAAAGTACAGTTCCTACTGGAGCAGTTAATTACTACAGAGCTTTTTAACAAAAATAAATTCAAAGCAATATATTGATGTCAGAGTAGAACTGTTTATTCTGAGAAAAATATTACACAAAAACAGGTAAATCTGCTAACTACGACTGATTTATTCTTTTTTGGTTTTGGAATCATGTGAGGTTAAGTCTTGACTTATGGCACCACAATGCTGAGAATGAGAGCTCTTGATTATTGTAAATAATTGGAAAAGCTTCAGATGCTGAAAGAGAAAAAGCATTCAACAACCTGGGTGTGTAACCATATATGCACACCTACAGCAGGCACATGGGGAATGATCACGTCCGAACATGGAAAGCTACAGGAGAGCACCTGAAGATTACCTAAAAAAATAAAAAGCTAAAAATTAAAATCAAGTGAGTTAGTGCTGGCTATCAGACATTCTATAGGAAAAGAAAACTTGTTTTGTTGAGCAAAACAAAAGAGAGGTGGAGGTTTCTATCATGAGATTTCATCCCAAGTGATGCAGCTGGGGAGGATATGCTGTATGAGCCCGTAACACACTTAACACTGGCATGAACTGTCCCTGAGGTGCAGAAAAGATGTGGTTTATGTTGTAGACTGTTACTTTTCCCTTATTTTTTCTTAACCACTGGCTTTCTTAGTGTTGGTATTTATTTTTGCCACTACACGGTAGAGTTGCCTCTGCAATGATATTTCACTGAGCAGTTCCTAGCTAAGGCAAGAAACTGGAAAAGCACACAAAGTCATCAGTGTGCAAGTGATGCTGCTACAGTTAATCACAAAAATGATTATCTTAATTTTTCAGCATTCTGTTTTATAAATGTCTACAAAGACAGAAATCAGATTGGTCTGAATTTGGGGATATGCAAAGCTATCTTTCAGCAACTGCGTTCAGAGTGAGTTAGCTGATATCATTTAATTTCATCTCCATCTGCCTTCCGAACACTTTGGCATGTGTTTCTGAGTACCCATCTGTGTCTGTGGGTTGGGTCAAATGATTGTACTCACAGACGTCATTTGGGATTCTTCTGGTATGGGGCATTCAGGAAAACCAGCAATTCATTGGCACATTGCTCTTTAGTCATCCTGCACTCTGCCCACATTGTGCTTGTCAGCAATGATATTTCTCTTGAACCTTTGTCCTGGACTGTTTCTTGCCATTGTTCATGCTGCAGAGAGCGTAAGGCTGAATCTCAGAATCACAGAAAAGAGCCTCAATAGAAGGACTGAGTGGCCAAAATTATAAATTTTCATCCCCAAATCTGATGTAAAGCACAAATCCAGTGTCAGATTGAGAGGCCAAGAGCTCCAAAAATTCATCCAGAGAGCTATGCATTCTGCCATTAACAGCACAGTGCAAACATCACAGATGGTGCATGCTTGTCACTGCAGATGTCCCAAGGAATACTTAATGCATTTTGAGGACATAGTGGAGAGCATCCAAGTTTCAAGACAAGCTCTGGGGTTAGGAGAGAATCCAGCTGCGGTGTCTGCTGGAACGTGTAGCTATATGTGTGCCAACAGCAGTGACCTCCTGGAACATTATGGCACAGATTGGAGCCAGGGTTTTGGCTGGGACCTCACACTGCCAGCAAGGGCTTCTGAAAATTGTGGTGATCTTTCTAAGCCCTTCCAGGAGTTCTCTGAGCACAGATTTATTGCTGCAGTGATATGGATGGTTGTTTTCTTTTTCTCCTCATTTCTGCATCCATTTCATTTTGTCCATTCAGACAAAAGGTTAAGTGGTGCAGACTCCTTTTCCTAGTGATTTATATTTGTTCTTTGTCCAGTAAAGCTAACTATTTTTCCTTTAACTCAGAAAAGCTTAGGTCATGGAGTTATTCCTAAAAGTTAATTGAATATTGTCGCCCTAAAACTCATTTTTGGCATTTCAGTGTGTGTCAAGGCTTCTTTTCATGGGACCTAATTTATTGTTTCTGGCATTCCCATGTCCTTGTATTCCTGGATAAGTATTGCTACGCAGTGGTTCCTTCTTTTAAAGAAAACTCATTACAAAGAGTGCTTTACAAATACAAAACCATCTGTACTCCCCCAGGGCTCAGTGAGCACTGGCTTCATGCTGAAAGGTAAAGCAAGTACTGCTAGGAGTGCAACTCACTCTTTTAACTCTCCTCCGTGAGAAGCAAGCACCGCAGAGCAGACTTCTTTTCTTCAAGGTCTTTATTATAAATTGATTTAAGAAGAAAACCTGCAAAGATTTCTAGTGCAGAACCTTTCAGGCTTGCACTCTTTTTGTCAATACACTGCTACCTGCAGAGCAGAAGGATTCTCATCCTTAGGATGAATGTGGTCATCCCAGCCTTTGACAAAAACAAAAATTTCACTTCATTTTAAAGGAGCGAAGAGAAATAAAGACAATGATAATTTCCTTTCCTAAACTTCTTCATCACATCTCAACCCAAAGGAGCATCCAGTGCCTTCTGTGCTGCACATCTTTGTGGTGACTCTCTCTCCCTTCCACAAAAAGTGGCACAAGGTGACATAGTGCAGTGCAGTTTAACCCCAGTGCTGTCAGTCCCTGCATGCTCTCGTTCTGTCTGACCCAGCACTTTGCAGAGTACAGCAGTTGTGCTGCCGTCTGCAGCTCAGACCGCCTGACATCTGCAAAGCAGTGACCCACGCACAGCACTTCTCATGCCTGGTTTTCTCTTGCATTGGAGGACCTAAATTTAGCACTCCTCGCCATGCACTTGGCTCGGGGCAAACCTCAGCTGCAAGGCTCTTTGCATTGGCTTTTCTTGCAGCACCCACTATCTAATGAACTTGCAGAACAGTGAAGCATGGCTGCTGCTGGCTGCACTGGAGGAGCCAGGGGCTTGCTTAGTGATGGGACAGCAATGACTTCCTCCTTGCGACCGTGCACACAGACATGTCCCCTGCTAACAACCCGCTGCAATGCTTTTTCAGTAGCCACACACTTTGGGAGGATTTGCAGCGCTGCTCTGAAGCAGTTGGACTGCAGCTTTACCCCCTCCCTTTCCTTTCCCCTCATTTTCTCTGGCTCTTTTCTCGGAACACTGACTTTCCAGCTCCAGGCAAAACAAGCGCTGCTATATTTCTCTTGATTTTCAAGGATCACCTCAAGTGAAACTTTGTGGCATTTTAAGAACAAGAGCATTTATCTGTGCTATTTATATAAACCTCCTCTATTAACCTGTGCATTTCTGTTTGGATTAGCCTAGACCAAACTGGAAGAAATGCGAAATCCCCCCCTCTTGCTCTGTCCTCCTCCCCAGCTCTGTAGCACAAAGATGTTGCTTAGTCATGTTCAAATCACAGTGTGGGACATAACAACAGAAGGTGTTACCACTCTCTGCTCAAATGGATACAGCACCCTTTGAGTACTGAATATTGAGTTAGAGTAACTAAACCCTTCAATTAAGAAATGCTTAGGATGCAACTAAAATATGCTTAGAGTCTGCAATTACTTTACCTAGTTAGTAGATGCATTTTCCTAAGCAATTCTAAAGAATGCAGGTCCCTTATTCATAGAATCATAGAATCAACAAGGTTGGGAAAGACTACTAAGATCATCTAGTCCAACCATCATAACAGTCTGCCATAGGATTCTCGTAGGTCCCACCATCACAGACCCTTATAGACAGAAACTCTGGCCCAGCAAATTGTAACTTTTCACTTCTTTTCCTTATTTAATCTTTGCTGATGTTTTAAAACTAATTTGTGGATCCCCACGAGACTGCAAGCTGCCAGTTAAAACTCTCATAACAAGCTCACCACGCTTCACATTTAAGTCTTCTCGCAACAATTACTGCTCTAGTCCCAGGCCAATATAAATTATTACAGTCTCAGATGCTCAGTGCCAATGCTCCAGCATACAAAGGAGCTTCTATAACCAGCTACGCTGCGCTGGGGGAAAAATCTCCTGTAGATCAACCTAATTATTTTTTGTTAATCACACAACATAATTATTTTTTGAGTTAGCTAGGAACATGGGGTCGGTGGTGATGGTTGGTCTAGATGGTCTTAGTGGTCTCTTCCAGCTGTAGTGATTCTATGAGTTTATGATTCTATCATATTCCATCAGCAATCCTCTTTTCAGGTGTCTTAGGAACCAAGCACAGGGCTAAAGCCAGACCAAAATATCTATTTTCTGGGTTGTTGAGACCCAGATTAGATTTAGCTGATGCACTCCTGCATACACTACAGATGCAGTGCAGCCTGTGAAAATATGTTTGTATGGGGCTGCTGAATCACAGCCTGAACCTTTGATTGATCACCTGAGGAGAGCAATGAGTCAGCCAGGGGAGCACAGGTGAAGGCAGATCACCTGTGCTGCAGGAAGGGGTGGAGCCAGGCTCCACCTCTCCTAGACCCATTTAAGAGCTGACTGCCAGTGGGGAAGGATCTCTCTGGAGATCTGCTCCATCAGGAGTTCATCTTGTGAACCCAGGACAGGGTGAGTGACTTTCTCTTATTTCTCCAATATAAATTATATTAGCCAAGCTCCTGGATATATGTCTATACCATCTGTATATCCATTGATTAAACAATGTTATATACTACAAGCACAATGAGAATAAATTAGCACAAACTGAGACAGCAATAAACACAGATACAGAGCAGGTTTCTCAATAATGTCTTCTGGTACATACTTCTTTATCTGGGGGACTCAACGAAATTGTATCCTCTTAACATGTGATCATCAGAACAGGCCAGATTCATTTCATGCAGCAAAATGCAATGGGCAATTTTGGTCCCATCACTGCAGAACATCCTGCTCAATGCTACAATATAATGATGCCATTTAAACTGAGACAGGAAATTAATTAGAGCCACCCTAACAGTTCTGCATCTCTAAATTTGATAGGAGTTCTTTGCAAAACATCTGTGCTCCCCTCCAAGCTAATTGCAAGCAAAGAGGGAAAAAACATGAGCATGATGCTCAGTGCCTCCTCCCAGAGACATATTTACACACTCACTAGCACAAGTACAGCTTGCTAAACAACTTGCCAGCACTATGGGCTGCTTACACTGCCAGACTGCTGTGTGTTGGCCATTAGAGAGATTGATCCTGTCAGTCAAGCCCTGTACGACCACATGCATGGCAGTGATATTGTCTGAAATACGTGAGCTGGAACTAATGCTAATAGAGGAAAAGCTGTGTGAAAGCAAGCAGGGAACAGCACAAGTCTTGAAGACAGAGCAATGCAGACCTTTCGCAGGTGTGGCATGCTGTTGTGAAGCTGATGACAGGTCTCACTTGCTCTTCAAGCTGCTCCCACTGAACTCTTGGCAACTGCTCTGCACTGACATTTCCAAGCAAGGCTTATTCACTGTTGAGAAGAAGTACATCACCTCAAGTTCTTTGCCATTATTAATTGGCATTTTGTTCTGATGAGTGTTCTCCATAAAAGCATGCTTTTACAGGAAAACAAAAGAATGACCTCTTTAGCACCACGACATACAGGAGTTTGTGTCTCTTTTCTATTGGCTTTTCCATCATATTGAACCAGTTTTACAAGAGAGAGAAGGGTTTTGAATTCCTCTATTTGTTTCCTTCACATTATGGGCCAACTGATAAATAGTGCCCTGCTGCTTTGATAGCTCCATTAAAAGCCAAAGCTGTCCATCAACTGTGCTCATATATCATGGTTTCAGTTACTGCTTCACACTGTTATGGAAGGTATGAAATGAAATATTACTACAAATGGCCTTATTTATAGGCTGCATTAATAATAAAGATTATCTTCAATACTGTTTTGTAATAATACAACCTTATTAATAATTACCTCATAAATAAAGCAAATATTAAATGAAAGTCAGGTTGATTTATATGCAGTCATCCCTGCAGCTAAATGTCTAAACCACATATTGGAGGGGCTTTCAGTCCTGCAGCACTAGTGGCACTCCAGAAGAGAGAGTCTGGATGAAGAGCTGCCATTAGGGTGATGGAGTCACCATCCCCGGAGGTGTTCAAGAGCTGTGGAGGCGTGGCACTGAGAGACATGTTTAGTAGACATGGTGGGGTTGGGTTGATGGTTGGACTGGATGACCTTAGTGGCCTTTTCCAATCTTATGATTATGTGACTGTATGATTAAAAGTGGCCAAGGTGCCCTGGGAGGTGGGAGGATGGGAGTTGATGACTGGGAAAGTGCAGCCCTGGGGTCATTGCCCCATGTCCTTCAGTGTGGGAGCAGTGGGGCTCTTGCTGCTCAGAGCTCACTCCCCATCAGTGTTGATAAGTGCTGCACTTGCCAGCTACCCAGCATTTGTTTTCATTCTGTTGTTATCATATCCTAGCTATATGCCATCTATCAACATTTCTCTAACAGAAGCTGCCTCGAGGGAAAACAAACATGAACAGCGGTGAGAAATTACTCTCAAAATTAAAGAGAATGGAAAAACTTAAGTATATTTGAAAATAAAAAGATTTTTAAGTTCTTTTGCAGTAATTGGAATTTTTTCTTGCAGTGCAGTGTTCTTTCACAATTACTTTTCAGTCCTTCCATCACAGTGTGGGTGAGAAGCAAGAATATGAAAATTAGATTAGCTTAATTAAATCTGCTTAATTTACCTCACTTCTTCCAAGAGAAAAGTCGCTAAAAAATTAAATACATAGTGGGCAGTTTTCCTATTCCATTAGAGAGAAATGTGATTTTAGAAATCTTGCTTTTTCATTTCATTATCCTTTATTTTTAACCTTTAGCTTTCTATGCAACAATTATTCTGGTCAGCTACAGCTAAAAGAAAAAACAACCTTACAATCCAGCTTATGAAACAACAACATCATTGGGAGTAAAGCAACTTTACTGAGCAGTGAGATTTTGAGGTAGCACACGTAGCAGGAAAACGAGAAACTTTCAGAAATAACATATCCTAAAATCAATTGAATTTTTCCATCCTGGGGACCCCATCCAGTAATGAGAGTACTGGGCTTAACTGGGAAAAAGGATTTTACAGGTTACCAGAGTTGCTATTGAAGTAGAGCTGTTTTTCTTGGTAGTATTGGTGTAGATATGGAATTATTCCACTGAAGTCATGAGAATTGTTTGAATGTCACAGCTGATGTGAGATGAGAATGAAGGTAATGATTAACGCCACGACTAAATTAAAATATTTATTATTATAATTAGGTATCATTAGCAAATCTAAAGAAAAATAACTGATACCAAAAATACTCAGTTGCATTTATGTTCATTGCAGTTCTTCCTTTTTTCACCTGTATGGGAATTCATCAGGAGCCAGAACCACCTCTTACCAATAGTCATCAGGTTTTTCTGCAGCTCAACCAGCAAACATCACCTAAATAAAATGAAACAAATAAATTAAAATCTTAACATCACTTGTTCTCATGTACTAATCACAGTGTGAACAATTTGCTAGCTGGGTGTCTGCTGGCATTTGCTGAGTTGGTCCTTCAGCTCTGCCCTTCTTGGGCAGGAGCACCTAGGACTCACAAACCACATCATTCTGTGAGCACAGCTGGAGAGATTTAGTGCTCTGTGTGATTTACATCACTTTGCTGACAGGTGATTACTCTTTCTGTGTACACAATATTGTCTCGCTGTTTCATTTTTCCTTCTTTAGTTATACTTGACTAGAGAAACTGCATCCCAGCAGAAGACAGGCAGAACCAAACTCGTTTAACCTTTGCATACTTCCCTTAGAGGCTTTCAAATCACTGGAGGCCATGCTTATCCTCTGACAACCATTTTTTTTTTTTTTCAGATAGTAGAAATTTTAAGAAGGTGTAGAATTGCCAGGTGGTGAGTAATTAAGGATCAAGCTGTGAAGAAGTGAAATTTAATTCCACTACCAACTTAATTAGAGGTATTGTAAATGTTGTACACGCATCTATTTGGAAGCCTTGTGTATTAAATTCCTGCATGAGCCAACAAATCTGAAGTTACTTGAATGGATACCTTAGTACTGATAGATACAAGTCACTGCAGTGTCTTAATGCGTATGTTATGCTGAGAATATTAAAAGCATGTCCTTATAGATGCCTATCTATGTTTTGTATGGAACGTTACACATACAGATAAAAGATCTATTCCACCAATTCATCTCAAGGAGAGTCTGGTGAATTTCTACAGTTCTCTGAATTCTCCTCGAGTAATCCTAATTTACTTATCTATTATTAGTTTAATATCACTAACAAAGAGGACAGGATGTGGGAGTTGAGTGTTCAAACACTCGGAATTCATTGTATATGGGAAGAATTTGCATTGCATCACCAAATGTTACAATGAAAAATCTCTGTTTCTCAATTTTTAAGCTCTGTTGATGCTCTCTTCCTATATGAAAAGAATTTCCTTGCTGTGATTTAAGAGATTCAAAGGTATTTCTCTGAGTTCAGTTTAAGGAAGGGGAAGCAGCTGAATTGTGCATCACAGTTCCTGGATGATTTGGGATCTCAGTGTAGGAGTGATCAACACACGCTTTTATCTGCTCAGATTTCACTCTTTAATATTACCTTTCAGAGCAAAATTTTATGTAATAGGTTTCCTTGGGCAGTGTTGAATACCAGTGTTTGCACAAAACAGCTCCCCACTCAGCCTGCATGTACTCCTACCACTTCTAAACACCCTTGGCTATGAATCTAATGAAAAAAAGAAAGGCAAGCTTCAGTTTGAAACTCAACTCAAGATCAGCATTTCTCTGTGCATTTCCTTGGTGGTATGAAAAAAAACCTTGTGCTGAAACCCTACCCACAAGCAGTGGGGTTATTGAAGGTCTTCATGGCTCCAGCTAATCTCTTATTAAAAGTGCATGAGGCTTTCAGAAGTGTTTTAAGTGCTGCAACGCATATGGGGTAGTAAACAGTAATGGCAGGGAAAAGCGGTCAAACGAAAGAGTTTATTAAAATAGAAGGAAGTGTGTCCTTCTTTGGGGACTTCAGGAACTGTCTGCATTTTAAGCAGTTTCTTCTTGCTGGTGTAAAAAAAGGCAGAATGATGGCCAGTTTAGGCTTTCTACAAACTCATCCATTTAGAAACTCCTTTATTCATAATTTAAGTAAGACATTTGTGGAGTAGTCAGCTCATGCAAAATTGCTTTCTTCTCATACCTTTCGTAAATTTTCAATGGGAAAATCTCTTTTTCTTTCCTTTGCGCTCAACCTGGAGTTTCTTGCTCAGAAGCACTGCACTTATTGATGAAACCATTTGTGTCTGCAACAAAAGAACTGCAGTAAACTTCATGTTTTATCTCTCTATCCAAATCTTTCACAGAGATAATACCAAGGGTGTCATGAGAGTGGTTTGAACAGCTTTGAACAATGAACAGCTTTACCATGTGCCAGAAAACCAAGGTTTGACTGAGTATAAGGGATCCACTGTGAGTGGAACTGTGTAGAGTCAGGAGTATATATTGGAGGAGTGTTACTGCAGCCGTGGTCAGATCATTTATTCTGGCCACTGTACAAACAGGATGAAGGGAGTTCCAGGGACCCTGGTGACATTCATTCACCACAGGTGATGCAAGTCCCTGCAGCAATAGTTCTTGCTGTGTGCAGCACATAAATTCTTCTTCAAATGGGAGTCATGGAGCCAAAGTGTAAATTAAAGCCTAACAAAATGAAAGTGCAGTTCCAAAATATATCCATTTGTGTGAGGATCATGGCTGGCAATTTACAGCAATGTTTGATTATGAAATTACTATAGCAACTTCGTTAGTACTACAGAATCACCCTGGTGATTCTTAAACGAGCCTTTGTGCAAAGGGAAATGCATATTCTCACAGCAAAAGAAGGAATGTTTTTGTGGTTAAGACGCTCTATTAGTGCTTTGGAAAGCAGGCTCCCAGGTTTGGTGCAGTCATTCTGTGGAACCCTGGGTTGGAAAGCAGTTTAAGCTCTCTTTACAGAATATTCAGAAGGCTGCTTTGCAGAGGTGTAAGTGCCAGGAACTTGTAGCTTGTTGTGGTCAAAAAGAAGCCAGACAGGTCAACCCTGTTTGATTATGGAGCTCCTGTAGCAGCCTCTGCCATTACACGCTATGGGTTGACTGGATTATTATTGCAGGTGTCCCTACCCAGAAATGCCTGACTCTGGGATCATTTATGCAATTTATCTTGCCATAATCATTATTTTCTAAAATGATGCCCAAGAGGATCCCCTATTACGTCACTTTCAGCTTTATGGTTTCTTTAGAGAGGATTCTGATCCCATCACTGTGTTTGAGGTGCATTACCTGTATTAAAATTGGGACCCTCACTTTGTCCAGTTTTACAATCTCAGACTCCCTTAGTGAGAGCTAAATTTTTTACTACTCAATTCTAGAGATATGCACAATGGGAAATACATGCATGTGACTCAGAATACATTTGTAGGCCAAAAAGTAGGCAACAAGTGAGTTTGCATATCTTGAAGTTTATTATCCTCAGTTTGATACTCTTGAAATGCTTAGCTTTGAAAGTCTTTCAGTTCAAGTTTTGCTTATGATCTTATTCCTGATATTTCCATGAGACAGCTCTTCAAGGATAGCAAGTGATCGTGTTGTACTATTATCCCAGATGTTATTCTGGTGAAAATTCAGAAACTGCTGAATTACTTTTTCATTGATTCAGTATTCAACCAAGCCTTGTATAATTAGATACCTTGTAGGCTTCCTTTGGTTCATAGCATTTGCTTTGGACTCTTTTGTTATATATCTCTGCAGCCATACAAGTACCCCACAAGTTCATTAATAAGTGAATTTTCTTTCATCTTAGCAGAAAAATTAGGATGGATAGCAAAAGCAAATCTCCCTGGGAGACAGAGCAGTTTGCCTGTTCCTTTACACTCTATCAGCTTCAGTTAACAGCCCTGTGAAGGCATGGGCTGTCTCGATTCCTGGCTGAAGTATGGGCCCCTGGTCAAGAAATAGAGCCAGCAGTAAAAGCAGGTCTTCAACATCAACTCTGGGCAAGATGCTTGATTTTGTTCCCTGCAAACCATCTGTGAATGAAGAGGAATTCTCTTGCCTTTTCTCCAACTTGATAGTTGCTGTAACCTCAGCTTGGCAAGACCCATTCCTTGCCTACACTCATGCCTTGTTCATACCCATATCCACCCAATTGCAAGTACTATGCAAAATGATACTAACCTCACTGTAAAATATCTGTGGGCTCACCTACAGATAGCGTCAACCAAACCCCTTGTAGCTTTATTTCACCTTCTTATAACATAGAATCACAGAATAATGGCTTGGGTTGAAAGAGACCTCAAATATCATCTAGTTCCAACATCCCTGTCATGAACTGGTTGCCAACCACTAGATTAAACACTAGATCAGGTTGTCCAGGGCCCCACTCAGCAACAAACCGTGCTCAGCCAAAAAGTTAAATACATGGGTTTGGTCGTGAAGGCAATGCATGACAAGCTGTTGACAAAGCACTCCTTTATCTCAGCTCTGTGGGCTGCCCCATTCCCAGCAGTGCTGTGCTGTGCTCAGCATGCCAAGGCAGGGCTGCTGCCCACTCCCCCTGAGCCAGACCCAAAATAGCTGTGTCTGCCTGCATCTGGCCGCATGGCTACTGCCCACACGCTCCTCACCCGAGCAATTGGATGCTCACTGCTGATTGCTGTCTTGGCTGCATGTGGGCGTTGTGACATGTTTCTCCACCTCACACTGAGTTTTTCATTTCTGTCTTCTCTAGTTGCTCTCCCTTCAGTCTTTCAAACCCAGTAAGACAGTAATTAATGATAAACTACCAATTACAAATCACCACATTTTGTTTCCAACAATGGTTCTCTTCGTTAGATTCACTTTCCAAACGTGATTAAAACAGTGGAATACATACATATACATATATATATATATATATTTGTATAAGCAATACAAAGTCTGTTTATGTCTCTGAAAAGGAAGTGATTTGTTGCTTGTGAACAGATGCTTCTACTCCTGTCACATAAATACGTATCTGGGAAGCCACTTCTCCTACCGTGGCTACTTTCTACCACCTTAAAAACATGTTAAACTGTAGGAGTTCAGCTTAAGTGGATATAAACTCTGCATCATAAGGATGAACTCCCTTGATCAGAGTAAAAGACTTAACACCAGTGCTATCTAAGTGATATCTGTATTGAAATGAAAAAGATATCAGAATTGTAACAAAAGCCCAAGCACTACCACAGAAGACTACTGAATTGAAGGCTATTATCATAGTCGGCTTTCCAGTCTCTAAACATTTACTTGTGATGGGACCCTGAGGATTTCTATCAGTCATAACACTCTTTCTCAAGGCTTTCTGAGAAATACAGCATGTGTCAGGAGAAAAATGAGGTCCAGAAGAAGAACTAATTCCTTAAATAATTCAAAAAGCTAAAAGGTAGAGAGAAAAAAATGATTGCTATTAAAGGTTTATTGAACACTGAGGTGAACAGAATAACACTGCAAGATGCTATTCATAATGTTCAGCCTACTTCACTCTATTTGCCACCATTAATAAATACAGTAGCATTGTAGTAATGAAAAGGGAGTCCCAAATCAAGATAATTTTCCTCCTAATCCTAAAAACAGCACAGTAGTAAGCCTTCAGGAGAAATGAATTCTGAAAGAGAAATTATTCATTAGAAAGTTTGGGGGTGAAAAAAGGAGCAGGGTGGGGGAATATAAAGGGAAAAGTACAATAAACTGTATATCCACGTGCATTGCTGGGAAATAAAATGCCACAGTTATATGATGTCTGATGATGCTCGGAGTTATTACCCCTGGAGTAATGTTCCTGTGTTATCCACACTGCACCTCACTGGGAGCACATCATGCCCCCACGTCTGCATGCCCTGTATGTCTGCCCATGACCACTGCCATGAAAATTGAGGGGGCCATTTTGAGGCTTTTGAGAACCTTGGTGGGATGCTGCAGAAGATCCAGGCAGTTGAGGGTGAGCAGTGTTGGCAGACAGACTTCCCATGGAGTCACGATCTTAGGATCTTAGGCTGAAGTATTTGAGCTTTCTCCATGCTTTCTTTTACAAAGCAAACACTTTTCAGGTGATGTTAGCCTGTGGAAATGCTTATAGAGACCCTGATGTTCCTGCTCAGGCTGAGCTCCTGATCTTACCTTGTTCAAATGCTGAGGTGTCACTGACTCACAAACATTTTCTTACAACCACAATATCAGAAAAACTGGCAGCTGAATCTGTCTTCAGGTTATTGAGGATGAAATTCGGGTATTACCAAATAAGTTAATGACAGGACATATACATCCCAATATTTCTTTTTAATTTTTGGAGCATATTAAGGGAGCAAGATTAAATTCTGTGATACTTTGAAAAACCCAGTGATTAGAGAATTTCCTTATAAGTTTGAGTCTGAGTTTCAGGCTTCCTTTGCTCTTCAACAAAACAACTGTTTTTAACTGTGTTTTATTTGCTTTGAATTTTGACATCTGTATTAAATAGAGTCTTCTAAATGTAATGCCAAGTAAATGAAGTATCTTATCTGGGACTATGTGATATTTTATACTGTGTTTGTGTAAAACTGAATTTCATTGAGCACTCTGTAATTTCCATATCATCGTGTTGCTTACATTGTTTTCAGTATAGAATCTGATCTGCAAAATGTTGGTGCTGTGAGAAGAAGAAACTTGCTTTTGAAACAAAACAGAGAAAAGGAAATATAAAGATAAAGGGGAAAATGGGAGGAGGGGAGAAGAGGGAAAGGGAAAGGGAGGGGAGGGGAAAGAAAGGGAAAGGGAAAAGAGGAAGAGGAGGAGAGGGAGAGGAGAGGAGAGGAGGAGAGGAGAGGAGAGGAGAGGAGAGGAGAGGAGAGGAGAGGAGAGGAGAGGAGAGGAGAGGAGGAGGAGAGGAGAGGGAGAGGAGAGGAGAGGAGAGGAGGAGGAGAGGAGAGGAGAGGAGAGGAGAGGAGAGGAGAGGAGAGGAGAGGAGAGGAGAGAGGAGGAGAGGAGAGGAGAGGAGAGGAGAGGGAGAGGAGAGGAGAGGAGAGGAGAGGAGAGGAGAGGAGAAGGAGAGGAGAGGAGAGGAGAGGAGAGGAGAGGAGAGGAGAGGAGAGGAGAGGAGATGTCCAACTGTTCTATGAAATGAATTAAATTGCCATGTATTTATGGTAACATTTACTCTAGTACCTATACGTAACCCAGTTAGAACAACTCAAACATTGACAAATACAAGGAGGAACAATGTACGTGAATGCATGATATAGCACGTAGAAGTGTCTGAGCTAAGTGCTCTGGTTTTGATATGAGGAAGGATAAGATAAAATGAAAATCAACAAGGCAATATACTATATTTAAATTTAGATCCCAAGCCACTTTACACGTCTTTACCTAGCAAGGAATTCTGTGGTTAATACTAATGAGTTAAAATTGATTTGTAGACATCTGGAAGCAATGCTTATCTGTACTGATGTGTTCTGTCATACACGAATTTTTAATTTTTTTTTTTTTTTTGGTAAATTCATCCTAGGAAGAAAAAAATCCCTTTATTAGAGAATTATTCCCTAAAAAGGTTTCAGGCAGATCTTCAATAATGTTCTGTCCCGAATTTATTTTTTATGCGAAGAATTAGAGAATTCAGATACTTTGAAGGCTCTCATTCGCCTCTTAGTCACCTCTCCTGAGATGCGTACTGAATAGCAATGGAATAAAAGTCACCGTGTTTAGTATTTTTTTAGCCACTGCCTTGAGCTTGTAGGATCTGTAAAATAACAGCAGGAATATTTTCAGCTGAATAACTGACAAGGGGCTACTTACGGATCTACCTCTGAAGGTTTTTGCACATTAAAAGTTCAGAAGGTAAAATTTCTCAAGTGCGTGGGATGATTCCTTGTGTGTCTTTGTCTTTGAGGGGCTTTAACATAGCAATGGGCTCTGCTTTTGCACAGCATTCTTAGTTCTTCTGCTAAAGAAAGGACTAGGGAGATAAAAGCTTGTGCAGTGATGAGACGTGACAACCTCTGTGTGACCTGTCTGGACTGCACAAGGCTGGGGCTGTGCAGATGACGTTTCCATGAATGTACATCAGAATAGGGCTCTCTGAAAAGAGGATCCTTCACAGTGTTTCTTACGCTGTGGGAAAGCTTAAGACAAGCCACATCCTTTGGGGTTTTCAGAGCCTCCAGACCAGAGTGGTGAAATGTGACATCCTTTTAGCATATTCTAAAAATAATAATTAGAATGAGCTGGTGTCACTGGTCCAGCCCAGCAAAAGATGCTCCTCCCCTGTCTCATCGTGCCCTTTGAGTCTCTGCTCTGTGCAGTGACCCAGACAGTGGTGCTGGAGGGGACCTCTTCTTCAGAAACAAAACTCCCTCCCCTTTTTTATCTTCTCAAGGAGCTGCAGCTGAACTGAATCCAAAGCTTCTCCTCCTCTTTGCTGCTGCAAGGTGTGAGCAGTTGAAAACTCTATCCAGGTACTAAATATAGAACAAGGCATCTTCTGAGGGACTGGCTGTCAAAGAGCTGCAAGCATCTGCCTACTCTCTTCCCCTCTATTTTTGTCTGTGTCTGTAGAACGAAGAGGGCATCAGGCATGTTTACCACTCCAGAATGCTCAGTATGACGTAGCCTTTCTGCATGAATGGTAGCAGGACATTTCACAGTTACAAAAACTCAAAAATTCAGATGTGCAGGATGGGAGCAAGACACTGTTCACAGTAATGCAGCCTATGTAAAGCAAAGCTACCAAGCTTCATAGCTTTCACAGAAATCCTCCAGTATGCTACCAACAAATTGCTTGATATTTCTTAAGCTGCCTTTCAGCAGCAGAGTACATCAGACAAGTTATGCTCTTCTTTGCTAATGTGGATTTCAGTATCTGGCCATGCTGTTGCAGTTCCAGACTTTTCCACCATTTTTAGATGATTGAACTGCTAGAATTCCCAGATCCTTCCTGTCATGTACTCCTTTACTTAAAAAAAAATGAAAGGAGGGAAGGAAGGAGAGAGGGAGGCAGGAAGGGAGGGAAGAAAGAAGAGAGGAAGGGAAGGAAGGAAAGCAGATTTTAAGGCTAAGATTTCACTATCATGACCACCTAATCTGTTGTCCTGCATAGCACAAATTAAAACTTCTTTCCTGGTGATTTCAGATTTGCACAAACTTTTCTGATTCAATAAAGGCACAGTTTTACATGGAATATCTCAAATGAAGAGGAGTTATCTCTATCACTGGCTATGTTATTCCAATGTTTTTTTTACTTTAAAACATTGACTAAAACATCCAGATATTTGCTTTTCTCCTGATATTTGCTTTTCCCCTGCTAGATTAAAAAATTATTTGCAGTGAGATTGTGAAACGTAACTTCTCCAGTTCATACCCTCCCTTTTTTGTCTCCATGTGGACATCTTCCTGCACTGCATTTCCTTTTTTTCTCCCATTAGCCAAAACCATTGCATCTGCCTAGATGTGAAATCCGTATGTGCAGAGATGAGGGGTGCAATGAGCTCTTCTTTCCAAATCAGCACTCATCAGCATCATGGATAAGCAGTGCGAGAGGCTCCAGAGATGATCTCAAGGGTGCTGTGAGAGGACACACAGAGCTCTCACCCTTCCAGGAAACCTGTTCAAGAGGTGTCCTTCAGGTGCATTGGGCACAATACGCAATAGTGGTTGCAGCTACAATCCTTCTGGAGTTCGTTTCCTTTGGAAGGAATAGAGATGTTCAAGCTATGGCAGCCTGAGAGGCTATGCAATCCCTCCAGGGCAGCTGTCCTCCAGTCAGAAGAGATTTGTTTCAAATACAAGTGTTTTTCTTTGAATTAAATGAGCTTCTCTATTGTTAAGATGTAAGATTTTTGGAGGGACAAACGTGCTTTCTTTCTTCCGTTGCTTTAAATACAATCATTGCAAATCTACTTTCAAGATGCTGATTTCTACGAAGAACTTGCCTGTAGTTTCAGTGCTATGCAACTTAAAAAACAGCATCTTAAAAAGAGGCATTCTTACTGAAATGCAAGCTCAAATTAAAATCACATGGAAAGACAAACAAAGGGGGGGTGGAGGGGAGGTGTACAATGTTCTTAAATTATATAGGAAAGTGTCTTTTTACCAGCAGTGCTCCTCTGTGCAACCAATGGTTATAAGCACCTCCAGCCATGCTGCAGTGATTACTTTACCTGTCACTATTCTTGGATTTGCCCTTTTGATTCCCGCACAGCTTCATTAAAGGTTGCTACACTTCTGCAGGTCTACAATCTTTCATTAGAAGCCTCCCAATGCAATGAGCCAGTGGCCTTAATCCACAGAAAGTATTGCTTTGGGGGATAATGATTTTGCTCTGTATTTAGCTCGGTAATTACTCCACCGTATCAAAACTTTTTCACCAGCTTTTTGGCAGTTGATAAAGCTTTTCATTTTCAGCTTTGTTTCTCCTGACTAATTCAACCCGAAACCTTCACTGTCTCAACTGTAACTTTAGAAATACGATTTTCCAGTTCAAGGAATCAGGCTGAAAACTTTTTCTGCAAAGTCTGCTTTCTACCACTGAATTAATGCTGTGTGATTGGGTTTTGAATCCCTATGCGTTAAAAAAAATAAATAAATAAAAAATAAAAAAGGTGAAATAATTATTTACTCAGGAACTAAAAATAAGACAGCATGGGAAAGCACTGCCAATTGCCACCAGTGACAGAGGTGCTCCTTTTTCTGCAGGGTGGCTTTCACAGGATAAACCACACATAAACAAGAATTGTTAAGAGATCAGAGCCCCCGGACATGGGGATTATCTGAAGTTCAGTTTAATCTAAAAGCCTTACAAATCAGCAAATATCCCTCACGCAAACAGATGAGCGTCATAATCTATATGAATTCTACTGTTGTTTGTTTTCTTTTTTTGCCATTCTTCAGTTTTCCTTTTCTTAAGGTAAATCTTAATATGTATGTTGATCTGATCATCACATTCCCTCAGTGGCTGTATATATAGGACTTTAATAGGGTTTAAAAGAGAGTGAGCTCAGCTCTGGGCAAAATAAATACTCTTATCATATCCCTAAAACCTCAGATTCCATTATAAGCATGTATTTAGAAAATAAATCTAATATTATTAATGATTATTATATTATATTATATGGAGTTATATCAGAAGAAGAGCTCATTCTATCACTTCTCCTTTTCTACCCTCCCTAATGAACTCCCTCAGACTATGCATCCCAAATTCTCAGACTGGTCACATCTGCTTTTTTCCTCTTCATTTAATCTTTACAGACTTCAGACTTCAGATACCACTTACTTGGGAGATGATGAAACTCCAAAACATCAACAGATCTAAAGAATTAAAAGATTTCCTTCAAGTTAATTTTTAAATCATCTAGGATGACCTTTCCTTTTTTCATTGCTGTCCTAAATGCAGCAATTTGCCTCCACATTGCCATGCCAGAGCAATAAAAGACAGAAATATGAAAGTCTGCCGTAACGGAGGTTTCACATCAGCTATAGATTCAGTGGAACCTAAAGAACTGCTTGATGAATTGGTGATCAGATTACACCATAATTCTATCAACACATTTATTCAAGTTGGTTTTGTTCATTTCTAAGGAAATTATAGTGGGTAATTGAACATGATAACTAATCTAGCTATTCTGACATTGTTTTGGGCAAAGTTAAATAGGAAGTGTTGTTTTTATAGTCCTGTGCACAGAAAACAGATTTAGCAAATGCCTCTCTTTGACCTTAATCCTTGAGGTGAAAGTGTCCTGGGGTTCTGGTTGTGTTACACCACTGGTCTGCACCATCATGGACTAAAACTGTTCCAAAAAGCTGCTTTAAATATTAAAAGAATGACACAAATAGAAAATTGCTATGACTCAGAAGCCTTGCAACTTCCTATTCAGAAGCAGCTACATACAAAAGCAATGGCAAATGATCCCTGCAGATAATTTACGGTCCATTTGGTGAGGTAAAAGTGGAGTTTTTCAACAGATGACAGATTTCCTGAGTTTACCAAGCCAAAAATATATTTATCCTATCATCTGAACCAAAAAAAAATCCTAATGTGTGTTACAAAAAAAAAAAGCAAGAAGACTTTCCGTTAGATCGTAAGTCGGTTAGAATCACAGCTGCTTATACCACAGAGGAGTCTCAAATACTTTCTTTTTTTTTAATAGCATTGTTCTTTTCTAAATTTTTTTTCTTTAAAAAAAAAACATTTCATCACTGTTGCAGGATTATAATTCCCTGTAACAGTTTGTATGTTTGGGTGAGTGCCTGACCACTCACTGCGTTCACGAGCTGGATATATGGCATTCCTTGTAAAAGCTTTAAAGAGGTTTGATTGCTACCTTTATGTTGCAAAGCTGTCTATAACCCTGGGGCTTCGTGTAACGTGCTGTCAAAGATCTTTTGCAGTCACTAGACTGATTACAGCAGATTCACTAGTTTTTATCATAGGCCTGATTGCTATTGGTTAGATCTGTTTTCATCCATTTCTCATCATGAGTCCTGGACGTATAGGGAAGAATGCTGGATGTTGCTTAAATGGATTCCCAGTTGTTTAGTGTATTTTATACTCAATATTATCAATTCATATTAAACATTGCTTGGGGAAAGGAATTTGTTTACAACTTCTCCAACTTTATTCTGAGATGCAACATCTGTGATGGCATGCAGGATATCCTGTTTACAATTGTTATCATTGCTGTTGACATTTAATGGTTTATCTTTTATCGTGTACTTCTTCTTTTAACATCACTCCCTTCCTATGTGATGCTCAACGATCACACTGCCAACAAGAACAGGTACATATTTTGGCTTCTCTGTGCCCCTGGTCCTATGTGAAAATAAGCAAATTACAACAAAAGGTTCAATTAAACCCCTTGCAAGATTCTGGGAGCAATTTTCAATTCTTCCAAGTATTTTATACCAAAGATCTCAGCTGCTGTTCCAACTCAGAAATAATGTTTGACTCTTTTCAATATATGTAAAACAAGAGCTGGGATTGCTATATGAGGCAGCAATTTTCTTACAGCCCTTCAGACAGTTGAGCATGACAGCTCCAAAGTGCACTGTCTGATACAGACAGCAGCTCTTCAGCACTCACTTCAGTACTTCCTTCCCAACGTAGAAGCAGTAGAAGCAGCCACAAGTTGTGCTGAAGAGGCTATGCGAATGGGAATCCATTTCTTCTTTCCTTTTTGCTGGTGAAATACATCAGAATTGACATGCATGTGCTACTCTGCTCTAGCACAAACACGTCTTTGTCTCTGCTTCCCGAAACAGTTCTGTCACTGTGCAAAAACAATGCCGTAAATTACTCCATGCTGATTTAATAAAGTGACCTGGCTTGTAGCCCAGCAAAGCAGATGGTGTTATATATTATAGGCTAATGCCCTGAGGGAGGCCCAATAGAGAAAGCTCTTCAGAAAAGAACTCAAAAGAACAAGGGCTGCACTCAGTGCCTGTAGGCACCTTTCTGAGTTGGCAGAATTGATGGAGTCATGACAGAAAGCAATTAAATATTCAATATCATCAAACAACAGTATGTTTGATGAAGAACACCTTTCACCCCAGAAGAACTTGCAGAGCCTGAAGCCCCCAACCTGTAGCAATAAGTTGTGTCCCATGGAGCAGCTCACAGCCACATCACTGGCCCAGAGTTTCCGCTGTTTCAATACAGCACTGCCTGCTGCTCTCACGAGTTTCTTGATCTGATGTCAGCACCTTTTTTGCACTAATTTAAGAGAAGCAATCAATGGGCCAAGAGAGCCAGGCTGTTCACTGCTACCACCAGCAATTTGTGTTTTAGCATCCTACCAATGAAGGGCTGGAGGGTCTGCGGCTGCCCAAAGTGGGTCAGGACTTCAGTTGTACATCTCATGGAGAAATCAGGAAACATAGGCACTGAGCTTCTGTGACCTCTTCAGTGATTACAATCATAATCCATTGTGTGCTTGTTTGTAACAGATCCATTTCTGTAAGCAGTTGAGTTTAATTGGGCCACAGCTGCTGCTGGCTGAGCACGAGAAAAGCAGGGGGGTGAGGGAAGGGGTTCGTTGTCTCAACAGCTCTCTTTAAAGTAGGATTACATGGTTTGATATCTATTTATCTTATTTCTTTTAACTCATGTACTGCTAATGCAGCAGTAGGCCTTCAAAGCAGGAATTTCTGTATGGGTCTCATTATGTGCATCTTCATGGAGGTCTGGGAACAGCCACCTCTTCCTACCACATGGCATGAGGCCTCCTCATCAGCTTTGACACAAATCCTCGTCCTCGCCCGTTGTGCAGAGCCCTCCCCGGCTTTGAACCACAGATCTATAGGTGCCTATGGATCATTCCCCAGCTAAACCGCTGCTAAGTTCAGAGATCTTTCCTCTTTCTGTTTGATTTTACTCTGTCTGCTGTGGAAGGTTAATGGAGATAGATAATGTCCCACCTAAGAGCTCAAATGCAGAGCAGCAATAAAGGTGAGGATGCCAAGCAAGAGAGGTCAGGCTGAAAGTTTTGACCTCTTCTTGTAATGTGATTACTAAACAGAGAAAGATCTTTCACCTTGTTTCTCTCTTTCCCTACAACTCATGACTGCCTCTCTCAAGATTCACAGCTGCAGCAACCAGTGGCCATGAAGAGTCAGGACATGCATGCAAGTACTCAGAAAATAGTGATAAGGGCATGTTCTCAGCCCTCCTTCAGTGAGGAAATTCTCAGCTCAACTCAAAGTAGTGATGCAGCACTGCAGCAAACAGGCTGCTTTTTGCCTGCTGTCTCACAGGGCATGTATGTAAGCACAAGCATTGCTAAGTAAGCAGAATAAAAAGCCAGAACAGAGCATTGTCCCATCCCATAATATACTACGATGAATTCCAGCCTTTGCAATACTACTCTACAAACTCAGGGTCAGTTCCTATCTGCGATACATTTTGTCCATGCTTAGCCAGCTCTGAGCATCCTCATCCTTCCATTGCGAACTGAACCTAGATTAGGAAGTACAAACTGCAGTGAAGATCACAGTTACTGCTACGTATATGACTCCCCTCTGCAGCAACTCACTCAACAGTGATTTCCTTGCCTTCTATGGCTGATCTGCAGAGAAAGACTCTGCAGGCTTTCTGTAGTGGCAAATCCTTTTCTGTGCTGCTTTTCAGCTGTTGATTTGGTAGGCAGAGCCAGAGTGGTGGCATGCCTCTGTAGCTCTGAAATGGCCCTAAGATGTCAGTAAGCCACAGGTGTGAAAAATAACTGCCTGATAAGGTAGGTAATTGCTACAGATTTGTTTGATGATTCATTTGTCAGATACTAAAAATTAATCTGCCGAGATAATTCCCCACAGCAAAGCTGGTGGTTGCTTACTCACACATGGATGCCATTGGGACTGCTCATGGCAGCCTTTGGTGCACATCTAACCTGGAGTCCATATGGTGCCAGGTTAAAATCCAGCCACTTCTCTTACTCTGTGATAAGGCTGGGTGGTGAATACAGAGGCTGCCAATGCACAGTGCCTTCTCCACTGCATCAGCTCCTTTTGCAAGTGGAAGAGGCCTTTGTGTGGCCTTTGAGACCCCAGATGACTCATAGGATGAAATGCAAAAGGTTATATAGCTTGTAGAGCCACCTTCTCTGGAGGTGTTCTTGAAGAGATGTGCTACTGAAGGACATAGTGGGGATGGATTGACGATTAGACTGGATGACTTAGTGGTCTCTACCAACCTTAATGATTCTATTGCTCTATGTCCATTTTCAGGATGAAGAAGCTGGAGAGCAAAGAGCTCATCCTTGTCTGAATTTCCTTTTGGAGAAGCAGAAGCAGAGGGAGTCCCAAGGGATGAGGACTCCCCACATCCTGTGATGGCCACCAGGAATTTGGGATCAGTTTCATAAAACCTACAGATTGCCAAAGGAGTAATCCAGCCCAGTGTCATGGTAGGAAGTGCTTGAGGAGCTACAAAGGCAGAAAGATAGGAATACTTTGGGGCTGACCCCCAGCAGAAGACCTGAGGGGATGCCCTGACCATGGGGCAGCAAAATGGGGCTGTGTTGGTGAGCTGTCAGGCCAGAAATCAGCATGTAAGCATCTCAAAATGAACTGTCATCCTCCAGCCAGCTCTATTTTAGGTAGGAGAGTAAAGAGATAATCTCAGATATTCGTGGTTTCAGCTAGCATCTCATGCAGGTGCCATTTAAAATAACTGCTGATTTTTTTTCAGTTGAAGTTTGATATAGTACGGAGTTGCAGTGGAAAATGGAGACAATTTTGAATCTACAACAGGCATAAATGCTCAGCATTAGAAATGCCACTGCGAGCACTTCATTTGCTTTTAAGACGGTGTGATACATCACCACGTACAAAAGGAGGAAATAAACATAGTTCAAGGGCTTAATCTGGGAGCAGCTCGATTATTAAAAGATAGTGGTGCTATTATGCCACAAACAACCATTGGTGTGTCTAAAGGAGACATCTAACTGGCATGATCTGTGTTGAAGACTTCTAAAATAAATCTTATTTAGAGCATATCATAATAGCAGTGGTTTGTAACACAGCATAGCTCTGGTTGCGTGTGTGTGTGTACTCTCATTTCCTTAAGTGTCAATGTTGTACGTAAGGATACAATTTATTTGTTAACACTCATGAATATTTATAAGGAAAATTGCAATGAATATTTCACAAAGGAAGAGTTGCTCATATTCCTATTAATTAAGGAAAGGAATAATGTTGCCCTCTGAGTGTTTTTTAACATGCTGATACAGGGGAAAGTCAATGCAGCAGGTTTAATTCTGCCCTTGCATACAAAGCCAGTGGGTGGAAAAAATGAGTCCCATTGGGCCAAACAATTACTTTAATGATGTCATATCACATCCAATACAAGTGAGTCAGATAATAGGCCGAGCTCAGATCTCACTGAAGGAGGTGGGGGCAAGGGGAAAGTAGTGAGCCTCTTATTAGTGTTGTATTCAGTGGGTGTAACTGGGGAGGCAGGAGAAGAGAACTGATTCCCACTGAGTCTTTCACCTTAATGTATACCTTCCTGGTACTTTCTTTTCTATGTGCTTCAGGAGGTCATTCTACAGAGCAGCTAAGAATTCTAGAGAATAGCTAAGAAAATTTTAGTTCTCCTGTAATTGAATTACACTAGAGCTACTGATGTTAGTCTCTCTTCTGCCAGTGAAAATGAGTAGTTTTGGCAAAATCTAATGATTTTCGGCAGCTTAAAAATGTGCAAGAGATGAAAATTAATCTTAATATTTTGAAGAAAATTTGAGCTATCATACATTCAACTCAAAGCCACATGTAAGTGTTATGTTTCTTCTCAGTTTGTTTTCACTCAGCCAGGTTCCCTAATCAACGAACTCTCCAGTAAATCATTTCTAATGATTTATGAGTAATAGAAATGAAAGCAGTAATAAAAGCTCTTTAGTCTCTCCTAATCTTTCCTTATAGATTTGAAAGTATTAGTTCCTTTCAGTTTCTTCTATAGCTGGGGTGCATGCTGGAGCCTCATGGGTCCCTCGGACTGCTCAGTAACAATGGGTAATGCACCACACCATTTTAATTAAGCTTGATGTGCACTGACCTTGAAATCAGATCAAAACGTCTATTTACTGTCCATGTTATAACTAAATACAACAATTGATTTTCATTAGTTAGAGTGGAAATGCCAGCGAACAGCTCCACGTAATTTCAGTTGGTCCCTGGAGATGGCGGGACCCTTCAGGGAGTGACAGCGTGCTTTATCCTGAGTGGCAAAAGATATTTTAAAATTTCTATTTACCTTTCTTTAGCACAGTGAGGGAAAACTTTGGTCTCTTAATTACCCACATAAGGAATGCTAGTTATATAAATATATAAAAATTAGTGCCTTCCATTTGGACACACAAACTGTTCATGACCACTGAGTTTCTCAGTGGCCCTGTGGGTCTCACCAAAGGCTTTTCTTCAGTTTGCTGTTGGGAAAGTTGAGTCACCAGGTAATTGAATAACTTGTCAAAATCAAATGGAAGGACTGTCATGCTACAGAATGTTGTGGGCTTTTAGTTTTTCCCTTTAACCTGTACAGGCCTCAGACTTCATGGCCAAATATTTCTCTCTGTCACTTTAAATGAGGGTTAAGGGTACTGATGCCTGTGAGAAGCATCAGTTTAAATCTTGGCAAAACAAGATCACAGTCAGCCTTTAATATCCCAGTTCTTTTATATAATACAGGGTAGATTTGTGCAGTCTGCTATCTTCTTCTTAACCTTAGCTGGTGTGTTATAACACCATTCTTTTTTTCAAATGGACAATCCTTGTTTTGACTGGGTGATTTCTTTTCCATTCCTGTTACATGTTGTGTCACACTATATTCTGGAAGAATGGAAGCATATCACAATAAAAACTACCAGGAATAGAAAGTCATAAAGAATTTCTTTTGGTTAAACTCCTGTTGCAGGAGTGGTTACACAGGTGTCAGAGGAGCTAATCTTGATCTATAGCACCAGGAGGAGAAAGGAGACCCAGCGTGAACATAAAAATGCCATCTATCCAAAATTCTCTCACAGAATCTTCTTCATATCCATCCTAAACTTTTGACCTGGCCTTCATCTTTGTTGTAAGTACTCCCTGAAAGCATTATAGATTTATAATATGTATGAAATACTACAGTTCAGAAAATGCTCCCATCTGGCGCAGGTGTTGGTGTAAATCACACAAAGAGTTATGGACAGCTCTGTGTGGGACAAGATAGTCTATAGAGTGTGACAAATAGGAATAGACCTGCCCTCCTGTTGCATGATTCTTTATGCAATATACAAGGGCTGCTCTAAAAGTAATGTCTCCTACTTTGATATGTTGGCCCACAGTATCAGAGGCAGATGATGGTGGAATGGCAGCAGAGGTTGAACCTTCCTACCAGTGTCCCATTACAAGTAGTTGCTATGCGAAGATGGCAGCAGAGGAACAGTCTGACACAATGGCGTCTGACACAGAAGAGGGAATGAACCAAAGATGTGGAACTGAATTCCTCCATGTGGAAAAAAGGCACCCACTGGCATTCACTGATGCTTGCTGAACAATTATGGGACCTAAATGGTGGATGAAGCACAGTATCAATGTCTTCTATTCTTTGTGCTGATTGTTTTCCTTACTTGCCAACACTTAAAAATAAAGGCAATCCACAAGTTTCTTAACTGGCTCCTGCAATGAGGTCCTGTCCTACTTTGGAGGACCTGCATGATGAATATTGCCTGCACATATTAAGAAGGCAGACTCCAAGTCTCTACTCATGAGGTAGTACATAGGGGAAGACTCCCTCATTCTGGGCTAAAGTGGGGTCAATGGAGTCATCTCAGTAGGATGCAATCCTGGCTTGGAAATTTTTTAATCCTCTGTCCTGAGCTGTCAGCTTTAAAATATGATGTTGAATTTGAGCACACAGAATCAAGGAGGGAAAATTTTCTTGAAATGTGACTTTGTCAACTGAGAAAAAGTTTGAAGTCAGTTATCTTCTGGAGGAACATTCAAACCAATGCACCACACACTGCAGGCTCAGGCATCCAGAGACGATGAACATTGGAAGAAAGCTCATAAATCTTCATGTCTACACCGAGGCCAAAGCAATTATCAAAAACTCACAGCAATACAGTAGGAATTCAGCTGTTGAGGTTCTCATAAGAAACATTGCCCTATGGTGGTGTGAGTTCATTTAGAGGCCCAATCTCTTCTGCAGGCATCAGAGGTCAGGGACTTGGACTTGACAGCATGGTATTCTTTTGCTATTTACTGATCTGTAATTTCTTTTACATTTACTAATTCTCAGTCTCTCTGATGCGTTTCAAGAGGTAAAGGCCTTAATGATTCATCTTCGCCTAGAGGGAGATACTAGACAGAAACAATAGAACTGCCCCTCCCTCCCATTGGCTTGGTTCACTTTTTCCATAAATTTTCTATTCTGTTTAGTCAGCCAAATTTCTCTAATTTTTGAAATATTAGTATAAGAACATGGCAATTTTTGAGAAGAATAGTCAATGAGACAGATAATTAAGTTCTGAGGAAAATCAATTTTTTTCATGAATAAAGGTCAAGCCAAGCAATTAAATATAAAACTTCCCCTAGGATATTTTCTAAACAAAACTTTAACTTTTGTTTCAAAATGGCTTTTTTTTTTTTTTACTGTTTAGTAAACAAGTAATAAAAAGTGAAATCACTTAAACATGCAAAAAAAGAAATAAAGATATCCTATTACTTGTTCAATCATTACAAAATATTTTGTTAAACAAATGGTTGATGATGCTGCCGTCGGGGCTGTAAAATTGAGGAGAAACTTCAGGAAAGCAGAGCAGTGGATGCTGTGCTTTGCGCTGTTCTTCTGCCCCACAGTGCTGGGTGTGAAATGCTGTCAGTTGTCCTGGGACCCGACCTGGGTTTGTGAGAGCACTGGTTGAACTCCCACCAGAGCTGCTCCAGCGCAGGGGTTGTGCGCTGTTTTGTAGAACATAATTTAAGTTTCAATAGGAACTAATGCTTTCCACACAGTAATTAAACAAGCACTTTGTTTTCTCTCACAGCTTCAAGGCAATTTACTCTCAAGATGCCCAGCCACATCCAGCAGATGTTATTGTGATTAAGTGCTGATCTAGCACCCAGTTGCTGGAGAAGGATACCAGTGTCCTGCATTCACAGCATCATCCTTCCCAACCTTTCCCACTCTGTTCCAACAGTTCATCTTTGTGATTAAGTGCTGATCTAGCTCCCAGTTGCTGGAGACAGAGACCCTGAAGACAAAAAGCTGTTAATGAAGAAATTAGCTCTACAATTGATCCTAGAGCCACGCTTAAGTGCGAACAATAGCTCTGTCTATTGAACTGCCACAGTTGCTGAGTAATTAATAACATCTTTGTATCGCAGGCTATAAAACATCCTGTGGATTTCTGCAGTGCAATCCCATTTTGTCTTGCTGAGTGTATCACTGGCTGCCTAACATCATATCATCCCTCTGGAAGAAGGCTGTCGAGATTATACCTCTACGTGGCCACAGAACCTTTCCCTGAAAAATGTAATAGTAGACAAGGAATACACCTTCTGTGCACTGTTTAGGTAATAAATATATTAATATTTTATGTATATTTTTCATTTTCCACCTTCCCACAGTAGATCACCTGCTTGTCTCTATATTCTTTGGTGAAAGGAGCTATCTCTCTGCTATACTTTCTGTGGCCAGGAAGGCCATCCCTGACCTGGTTGGGGACCTCAGAATTATTGAACTGTTCACGCTGAAGGGACCCTTAAAGATCATCTAGCCCAACTCCCCTGCAATAAACAGGGACAACTAAAGCTAGATACACATGTGGAGCTGTTTCAGGAGGATGCCCTAGTTTCCCAGGTCCTCGGCAGCTTTCAGTTTTCCCAACAGCCTGCAGCTTGCTTGTACAGCAGGGAGGAACGTCAGAGGGACGACAGGAAAGCAGAACACATCTCCTTGCAACTTGCCCTTTGACCACACCTAATGAACCTTTTATGTGCTAATAATGCTAAGGACCTAAATAAAGAAAACAAATTAATAAAGGGTTGAAGCCTAGTAGTTAATTACAACATCCAATTATAGATGAGAATCCTCAGCTTTGCTGCAGGTTGCTAATACACACAAAGCTTCGTTTCACCTGTAAGGATATCCCAGATGCGTAGCAATCTGCTCAGCTCCTAAATGAGAGATTCTAGCTTCAAAGATCAATAATGCATAAATGAAGAAACTAAGAATAGAAGCTGAAAGACCAAGCCAACAATGCCTTGAAACCAAACGTGGCCTGATTCCTTGAACTGAAAACCAGATTTCATTTCTCCCCTTGAAGAAGTGCTTTCTTTCCATCTGCCTCCTCATCGCATGTTTCTTGCAGCTGCGTGTTTACAGACGCCAAGATGATGCTGCAGTTATGTCAGAACCAGGGCAATTGCATAATCCATCAAATTGAATGCAGACTGTCTGACAGTGACAGCTGCCAGCTAATAATAAGGTTTCCGTCAGAAGCCAAAGAGAATAATCCAGCCTTTATAAGCAGTGGCAATAAGAAAAAGCAAGGCTTAGCTCTGCAAGACTGGGTCACCAATACAGGAGGGAAAAAAAACCAAGCATTTCCCAAAAATAAAACTTTCCTTCTAATATGTGAGTTTAGAGACAGCAGTTCTGACCATCCATTCGCTCTCTCTTTTTCACTTAATAACTTTAATAATCAACAGACATTGACCCACGTGAACTATGTCAACACCCCTGAAGTGCAGTGGAAGACAGAAATCAAGACTGCAAAATAATTGCTCTTTTAAGAGGGATTTTCAGTGCACTTTAATGCACTTTATTGACTTCTAAGATGCACAACTTTATTACTTCCAAGATTCAATTTCCTCTGGTATGTATTTGTGTGAGAGTCATTTATTTGAAAGGAGGGTGGGTATTTGCTTGTAGACATCGAAGTGGGGCTCACTGCTAGAACCTTAGCATCCTTTAGTAAGTGGGTAGATTATTTAACTACTGGAAAAAGAAAGCTGTGACACATGGTTTTATAAATCTCCACCCAAATTTACACATGCAAGCAGTATTTGGAGCACAGGCACACTCCAGCTCCACTGACTTAGAGAATCACTGCATGTGAGCTCAGCCCAAGGAATCATTGATGTGCACACCATTCACAAACAGCTACAGTGAGAGAATCTGATCTAAGTTTATCCACTTTTTATTACTGAACTAAATCTAACTGCCATCCATGGAATTTGAGCATGCAGAGAGATAATTCTAGCTCAGCAGAGTGGTGATCCCTTAATTCTAGCCAGGCTGGGTGTGCAAGCCCATGGATATCAGAGTTTACCTCCACTGCAGCTGAGGTGGGCAGCTCAGAAGTTTTAAAGCCTCCAATATGCAATGGTAACTGATATAAAGCTGCCTGGGCATGCACAATGAAATGAACAATTCATTCATTTGGTCAAACAATTTCCTTGAAGCACAGAGGGTGCTGCTCAGCTGGTTGCAAGCAGACGGCATCAGATCTGACCACCTTGGGCACTGCGTGTTGTGTCATTACTCTTGGGTTGCATTACACTTGTACAACTCAGTCTATAATCATTAGGGACCGTGAACCTTTTATTTTACAGGAGCATTTTAAGCATTACATATGTGCTGCAGCTATTTGCTGGAGCACTTCTTGTTGCCTTGTGACTCTTTTGCCATTGGCAAGAATGAAATTTCCCGTTTGACAATCACATGGTGTGCACCATGAGCATTGTTCTTGTCCCTGAAATACAGATGTGGGCCTGCAAAGCCAACCCTGGGGCAGCACCTTTCCAAGCACACATTCCTCTGCACCAACTCCATGCAGTCCTGGAGCTGCTCTCAGAATACCTCAAACTTCTGACAGTGAAGGACCATTTCTACCACAGTGATCGGAGCTTCACAGTGCTCAGCATCAATGACTGGCATCAGGAGAAATGCTGAGAGAAGCACTCAGCATAGTCAGAGAGGCAGAAGAACAGAAAAAGAATACAGTAGCAGAGAAAGGTGGAATCACTTGCTCAGGATCAAGCAGCAGATCAGTAGCAAAGCTCACATTTCTGACTGTTAATTCACAGCACAGGGACTCAGTCTCTTGATGTCCTCATGTTCCAATGCTCAGGAGGGCTGTAATCTTTAGCAGTGAGCACACAGGTGGTTAATTAAAATGCTGGTGCTTTTGCCTTACGATTTAACATTTCTGTACTCTGTCATCTTTATTTTTGTAAGATTAATTTAAAAGATTAAGTAAAGATTCTGAAAGAAAAAAAAAAACATGCTATTTCAACAAGGTTAGAAGAAATTTTAAATGAGTGTCTATTTTTTCAATTTCTGTTCCAACCTTCAGTATTTCTTTAGATCTTTAGAAGTGTATTCCTCTTTTAATATGTCCATATTAAAGCCTGACAAGGTGTCCTTGAATCTGGCACACATGCAGGTATTTAATAGCAGAGTGAAGATAAACCTGCTCTCCAGATCTTCCCTGTTATTTGTCATGGAATTAAGAAGCGAGCTTGATTACAATGTCATTCAAAATTTAAAATGAAATCTTTGTAACTGATGACACTAATTAGGAGCACCACCTTCAGCGCTGTTGCCTGAAGACAGCCAACATTCAAAAAGAAACGTTTTCAACTAAAATGGACCTTAAACATCTAAATATACCAAGGTCTCAGTGGAACAGGGAAATGCACACTCCTCCATACGTTCCATGCACCAACACCTGGGGTTCCTTTGAAGACCCCTGGTTCTTAGATGAGTGTGCCTCACTGCTCTGCCCTCTCACACCCATAGCAGCCCTTCCTACGTGTGGCCCTTTGGTGCTCTGCCCCCTCCACACTTGGTTCCCTGTACTTTGCTTTACAGCAAAGCATTAAACAGCATTCCCATCACAAAGATTTACACTGGTCTTCCTTCCCAGCACAGGGCACACATGTAAAGTGCCATCTGTGAATTTCGGTGCTGGTCCTTGCTGGTAGCCTGTGTCTGCCACCTATTGGCATGTTGCTATGGGCAGATGCATGCAGACCCAGCTCCTCCATGACCGTTCATATTTGCCTGGGTGCAAATCACACCTGGTGGTGAGGCTGCATCACTGCCAGCACAGTTAGGAACCCAGAGCAGCTGCAAGGAAGGTGATAGATTGATCCTGATAAATAAGAATTTGTTCTCAGCATTTTCATTTTGGTATAAATGGAGTGCCAATTTTCACCAGCTGCAATTTCATCAGTCCACATTCCTCTGCTGCAGAGCACCTCAGTGTCCGGCTATCAGCATCACAGAGCATGCTATGGTTGACTGGGGTAATCTGCAAGGAGAAAAAAACCCAGAGCCTAATGCAAGCATTAGTAAGGAATCAGCTGTCACTGAACCTGAAGTCACAGCAGCCAGTGCAGGTGACATTTCCAACCTCTTATTTACAGTTTCTCTTATCTTAAGATAGGATGTGATTTCCTTGATTAAATTTGCAATACTGTTATTTACATACACAAAGAAATAAGAAACATCTTGTGAAATTAAGGTTTGTCACTGCTTCTGCGGCCATTCCTTGAGGTTAATTTGTTTCTCCTTATTTTGAAGGGCTCACCCTTCCTGCCCGCATTTAATACACATTTGTTTTACACCTCTTCTCTGAACCTGTTTTCCCAAGCTTCCAGTATGGGAATTAGCAGTGTACTCCACTGCTGGTAGTCCCCAAAGCAAAACTTAGCTGGCTTCGTTGGAGCCCAGAAGACTGCCAGCAGCCCAGGCACAATGTATGGCATAACAAAGAGATGAAGACACCACGAGGAAGCATTACTCCCATGCCTGGAAATCCACTGACTTCTTCATTGCAAAGACCAGTTGTACCAACACAGCACAACGCAGGGATTTTGCAGATTGAGGGGATGGAGGGCAAGCAGGCACTTGTCTAGGTTCACAGCATTCCTGCCAGCTTTTATCTGCTTTTGCATAGGTCACTCTGAAAGTAATGCCTCCTATTTGTTTCCATGGAAACTACAACAGATATAAAAAGCAAAGTAACACTATTTGATAGAGTAAATTCTCAGCTACAAAACCCGGTTTTTCAATGTAGTCAGCACTGTTTCCTATTGCACTTTCACCAGTGATGAAGATGAAGAGCTCTTCATTTGTGAGGTGAAGCTGTGCATGGCCATCTGGAACGTGGCTTGTCTTTCACATTGCTTTTGCTGAAATTCACCATCCGCCTCTCACTGTGCCACATCCACTGTTTGGGCTCCATAAACATTTAGAAATGGATGCTAATAGGTGTCTTTTTTTCCATAAGGAGGAATTTAATCCACATCTTTGCTTCATACCCACATTTCCATGTCAGACGCCATTGAGTCAGACTGGCCCTCTGCTGCCATCTGTCACATGGCAACAAAATGTAATAGAATATCATGGGAAGGTTCAACTTCTACAGCCTTCCCACCAACATCCACCTCTGACCTTGTGGGCCAACATAACAAACCAGGAGGCATTACTTTTGGTGCAGCCTTCATACCTGGTTATTGATGGCAACCACTGTTCAACAGTTTTTTGTCTTGATATGCAATATGATCTTGGAAACCATTTTAGGCCAGGTCCAGTAAATATATGTCGATTTTTTGCTACTTAAGTGCTGGGCACCCTAGGGGCAATGCACAAAAAGTTCCCTATTTAGTTTATATGTACTGGGGAAAAGCAAGCACTCATAGAATAAGTTGAAATCAGCCTAGGGCTGTCAACAGAGAAATTAATGGAGGAAAAATGAATCTGAGATCAGGCAGCTGAGAAAGTTGTAGGTGCTTAAGGTGCCCCTGGTTCAAAAGCTTCTGGTTCAAATGCCAGTCTTTCCACTCCACTTATCTCACCTATTTAGATAAAAGTTGTCTAGAACATTGTCCCGTCCCCTCTGCTTGCCTAATGTTCAATGATTTTCAGGAAGTCTGATAAAGGAGACAGGAAAGACAAACCTTTTGTCCGCTCTTAAATTTGCTCCGTCAGAATCAACAGATCTGAAAATGTTGAAAACTACCAACCCGATTCCTGGATCTTCACACACTTTGTAAATTAAACAATTCAGTCTTCACTATGAAAGCGTTCTGGAAATGCCTCTATTTTAAATTACTTGGTTTACCTTTTCCCAGTGCTGAAAGAAAACTGCTCTATGGTGGAATTTTGTGCAAAAAAAAAAAAGTAGGAAAAAAAAAAGCTTTGAAGCTTATTTCAGACAGTTTTACAGTGTATTACAAGTTTCTGACGCAATGGAGAAATCAATACATTCACCAGGAGCTGCATTTCACAAGTGGGAAACACAGCTCTCCATCTTTGAATATTTTCACTTGAAACAGGAGATCCATTCAAACTAAGATGTCATTTTATGTCAGATAGAAAAATCCTGATTTGTAACTAATAATTTCCCTGACAGCCAAAAAGGAACATAGAATAAATGTATCTGCAAGTAGGAAAGTCAAAAAAATTCACTGAAAGACAATGTTCATTTCCTGGATAGGCATAAGTTTTGCATTGAAAATTGCATTGAACTGTCTTGCACAGAAGTAACCCACTTTATCCCGAATAAGGTGACCTGTTTACTGCCTGCGTATCATCTTCACTATATCTGTCTCCCATGCTCAACTGAACCTAATGAATGTGTCATTTGTCTGAACAGCACAGCACAGATTTTGTTCGTAAATTCTCAGGATACTGTCTGGATAAAATGGGGCAAATCACCACTTACATTTCATTCTTGCATATTGCTATTAGGAAACAGGCAATACAAGGGAGAATGAGAAGCTTTCAGAAGTTTGAATCCAAGTCCAGTCCAGTCCCATTAAGAAGAATCTTATCTTGATAGAATAAGTTGAAATGAGCAGAACAGCAGTGAGAAAAACAATTTTCCAACACTTGGAACCGTTTGATATTGCTCTTTATAGCTGCATTTGAAAAGGTTTTATTCTCAGCGATATTTTGTTTATTTCCCTCCTGCATAAATCATCCAGGCATTTCATTGTCTGTTTGGATGCATTTCTTCAGCAAGTTGTCAGACAAGTGTGGGAGCAAAATGATGGCCCAGGAGAGAGGCAGTGCTTGCAAATGTCAAAGCCAGTCACACAGGAGATGGCATTATTTGGCATTTCATTCATTCAAGAAGATTTCCAAATCCCAAATGTTAGGCAAGCGTCTACTTAAGGGGCACTGCCGGTCCATCTTAAACAGCTGGTTTTTCCTCCAGATGATGTGTTTGTTATCACTATGGTGATTCCAATGATTCATGTGACTCAGATGTCCAATTAGCTCAGGAACATGCTGTGCTGGCTTTGAAGAAGGGTTCAACTGCAGGAAAGATATGGCACAAAACAGCAGTTTATGGAGGAAGTTGACAGCTCCCTGCGTACCTCCTTCTGCCATTTGGGGAAACAACCTTTCACTGATCTCTTGAACAATTGCTGTCTCACTTTTGCATTTCAAGAGACTCTACAAGGCCAAAAAGTAAGCAATGTGCTACCTGAGCCAGTGAGGAAAAGAAAACAGGAACTGGAGTAAAAATGTTCACTGCCTTCCTATTGTCGCTCTCATTTATACACAGCCATAACGTTTGAATTAGTTTCCTAAATTCTCCAGTCAAGGTTTAGGACACAAGTAAGTGAAAAAGCGAATTTAAGTCACATTCATTCTTCCTTGATCCCAGCCTGGCTTTAGGCAAGTTCAATCATCTCCAAGCAGCTATATTTAGGCTCTGCACCAGCTCGTGCCTCCAAGCACGACAGGCTGTTATGATACGACAAATATTTTGTAAGATCTATTAACATGAGAGCTGTGCATACTATTTGCTAAGAACAAGCATACAAACCCAACAGCCCAATAAATGACTTTCAAGCAGTGATTTTTGCAGCATCACTAGAGGGATTTGTGGGAGAGCTGGGAGTCATTAGGGATTATGACTTTGTCTACTTTGACCTGCTTGTTCTCCTGTGAGAAAGCAAGACATGAAGGAACCAACCCGTGTGGTTAGGTAATAGACAAGGAAAGATAATGTTAGCCTATTCATGACAGGTTACACAAAAACCCAGAGAAGGACCTTTAATGATCTGTCAATAAGCTGCTACAGATCACATGCAAGCATAAAGGAGAGGGAAGAAACACAGCAGCTCTGCAGCCAGCAGGCACATTTGCATGTAGTTCTATCTTTATGCTGCATTTTGCATCTCATCCCCACAGCCTAATTAATTCAAGGTTGTTTTGGGAAAGCAGATAAAATCTGGGCCTTATTGTCTCTACATGAAGGCGTTGTGAAGGAGCTGTGGGTCTCAGCTCTGTGTTAAGGAGACGTTCCCAATCACAGCAGTTGTAGCTGTGTACAAACTCCCAGCCAGATCTGTTCTGATGCCTCTCACAACACAGACCGGGGTAAACACCGCTCCCAGCCTTATGAACTAAATAGAGGGATCTATTTTTATCGCTCCGCTTAGAATCAGCTCTGCAGAGGCCAGGCTTTCATTCATGTGTGTCACAGAAAAAAGCAAGGTGGAGATTCAGCACAGATGTTTCCTAACACAGCGGAGCTGGCTGTACGTTTCTAGTCAGCATTTACCTTTCCCACTGAGCTGAACACCTCCTCTGCCTGCTATCAATGCCAGGTACCTCCTTCCCAGCACATCACTCTCTCATGTTACAAAGACACGCCAGTTCTAATTTACAGCATTTGCAAAAGAGCTCTTCCGCCTGCCTGTGGGCAGCAGTGCTGATGTGTTAGGCTCTTATTAGGAAGGTGTCAGCTTGTCACCCTCCCTGAAGATGACAGTTTTCACTGTGTTGCTGAGATGAAGACCCCTTGAAGAAATCTTTCTCCAATTCTGTAAAATCTGTATGCATGAAAATAGAATCAATGCTGAAATCATATCTGCTCAGCCAAGTTACACATGCTCGAGGCTTGAGTATCCTAAGCAGGATTTTAGGTAATTATTTTGTTTTAGGAAAGTGTTGAGAGACTAACTGTAGATGTATGCAACCTTTCCTTGAGGGACTTCTGATACACATAAAATTAAGCACAGTGCTACATTCCCTTAGGAGCTGGGGCTGGAAGATGTCTGTTTGTTCTTCCAGAAGACAGAGAGAGTCAGGTGTATCCAACACAGGATTTTGCCACAGGCTCCCTGCTGTTTGATGGTTGGACTGGATGATCTTATTGGTGTTTCCAACCTTAATGACTCTACAATTCTATACAACGGCTAATTTCACAGAAAGATATGCATCAAAGCTTCCTCCAACTGAGCCTGGCTTCATGACAGCTAGCAAACTCATCAAAATTACATAGATTCAGAGGACCTCACAAAATCAAGTAAATGGGCACAAAAGTGACAACTGAAGTAGGTAAATATTAGGTGATATATTTAGGGGAAAAGTATCAAAACCATGCCTGCATGATGCTGCACTCATCTTACTCTAATGGAAAGAGATGTCTCAGCAGATCTCTGAATGGAAACTCGGAAGACCAGGTAGGAACATGTCCCCTGATAACCCAAATACAGCAGCACTGGGTGCCAGGGCTACCGGGGGAATGGACTGAAGGATACGACCAGTGAGCTTCTTAGATAATATCTCCTGCTGTCTAAGATGGATAAGGAATCTCGGGCTACCAGCCTCACCCACTAGGACATTTCATGCATTTTCTTCTACTGTCACTCATATTTGGAAATGAGACATTCAGAATGATAGACAGCAAAAATCCTGAAATCACTATTAGATGATTGGTTGCACTTTTTCAATTCTTCAGATAAGTAATGGTAGCAGAAGGAAACTGTTTTACTTAATGATTTGTTTATTCTTTGATCACTCGTGTACATCTGGTCAGTATTGTGACAGCTCTCGGCTCTATATTGCAGTTTCTATCTTATTCCTGATTGATTTATTCATCTTTGCCAGTATTTAAAGAATAGACTTCCAAAGCTGCTCATTTTTTTCCAGTTTGTCAGGTGTCGGTCCAGCACTAAGCCTGAATCAAAGCACAGTTCAGTCTATTGACTTCATATCCCAATTAATACCGCTTACAAGAGAAGCTGAAAATTTGAATTGCTGCCCTCAGCTTCTCTATTCCAGCCTAAAAACACCGCCATTGGCTATATTTTGAAAAAGAGGCACTGCTTCCAAACTCCTTGTTCTAAGCTTTTCCAGTATGAGTTTTTTAATGGTGAATCTGAATATAACCTCACTCTTACTAAAAGTTGGTGTCTAGAGTCTAGGATTCGGTGTCCAATGGCAGGACCATAGCCAGATGCCTTCACATCACTGCAATACCACATCAGGAGGCAGCTCCAAATGGCACTGCCCAGTGTCTTTGTGCTGATGCAGGATGAAGAAAATGTTCAGTCTCAAGCAACAGCAGGTTTCTAGGAACAAATATAGAAACATGGGCAGTTAATTTGTTGATCATGGATAAACAACAATATCTCAAGCCACCATCCCAGCCCTACCTACCTACCTTGTCCCAGAAGGCAGAAGTCTATTGTCTCAGAGAAGAAAGGAAAAGAAAAGATGTCCTAAAAGTGAATCATCGTTAGAGGTGCAGACAGTATGGACTGTGACACTCAACTGGGCAATTCTGACTCTGTCCATTCATACTACCAAATTTATAAGGGTATTTGAAGAGTAGCTGAAATTAATCATTAGTGCTACTTCTCACAGACTTCCATCATTTGTTCCCATGACAAAAAAAAATTTAAAAGAAAATGATGTGGCAGATATAGCCTGTCTGAAATTTGATGCTCTTACACTTTGGTATATTCACAAATCTAGACTGAATTGCTCTGAAGAGCTGCCTCAGAAAACTGTTCTTGCTCTGTAATGAACTCACATCCAGTAATCCGCAGATTGTTATGAATTAATACTCTATAAATGCCTCTGTCTCAAGATAAATCACAAGCCATCTGGCTGGCAAGGCAAACTAAAGAGCTATGATGTGCAGATGAGTTCCTGCCACACTCCAGAGAACTGTCAGGCAACCAGTGGTAACTCAGCAGCCCACAGGCTTGGGACAGGTTACAAGCAGCAGCTGACCTGATAGTCCTGTTTTACAGTCAATGGCATGAGCTATGGTTGACCACCATAAGATCAATTGTAAATAACATTTACAATGGCCCAGAAGATAACGTAAAAAAGAAAGGTAGATCTTTAAAGTCATGTGCTTTTCAGTAATTTCTTGCCTAGTCAGGGCTAGGGAAAAAGATGTGTTTTTTTGTGTCCCCATGTTCACCAGCCAGACTGTCTATGCTTTCTCACTTTCTCCATCCTGTCCATTGTCTCCGATTCCATAAGACTTTTGTAAAGCAATATGTGCAGTATCAACTTGAATAGTGCTTTCTAAGAGACACATCCCTAAACACCATGGTGCAATTCTCTCTGTCCACTGCACCAAACTTCATGTCTACCATTTTTGCTCTTGGGTAGAATACAATGGAGTATGTGAAGCTGTATATTCAAGAGCCCTCACTTCAGCGCTTATAAGAGCTCTTGGAAATGTAGGATAATCTAATGGGTGCCAAATCTGGCCAAACCCCAACTTACAAAATAAGCAAAAAATAAAATAAAATAAAATAAAAAATAAAAATAAAAATAAAAATAAAAAAGAAAGAAAGAAAAAAAGAAAATCCAGGAAGATGGAAATAGATTCTTACTCTAAGCTTTATTGCCAAGCTACATGCTGGTATGCATGCTCTTTGGAAAAGCAAGAATCAGCAGCAAGCCATTCAGTGAACCATCTCATTCACCATATATGTTTTTTCCAATTTTATTTTTCTGTCATATTTGTATGGTGCATCTGCACAGCAAGCCCCCTCTCCAGATGGCATCTTGCCTGCTTCACTCTGGCTTCCATCTGGAAGAATTGCTTTGCATCTGCCTCTGAAACTACAGCCAGCTCTGCTTCAGTTATCAGTAAGTAACATGAAGCAGGGAGATGGTTCATGCTCTTTTAAAGAGCAATCATTTCTATGATCCCCTAGATAACAAAAGTATTAGCCTTCAAGATAAAAGCTCTTCTATTTCCTATTCTCCAGAACTGCCTGGAGAAAACCACTGGTCTGGTTTTGTTGGTATTCACGGACGTACACTAAATAGAACCACTGCAAGAACAAGATATTAGCTGTGCCTGTGACATTAAGGATTGCACTACTGTTTCCTAATCTCAGACATCTGAAGATAAGTTCTGACAGAGTTCGAGTGAAAACAATAGAGAGAAATGCAAAGAGCCTCTACAGGAAAGGATTTTCCCTCACCTACTCATAAAAAAACCAGAGTTCAACCAAAACTAGTCACTTAGTCAGAAGAAAGAGATGGATAATTCATCTCACTTGTTTGATGTTAAGATGAGGAGAATCACTGACAATTACATTACAGCAGCTGCCAAGACTAGCTAAAATCAGATTATAAGAATTCCAACCCAACTCTGATCTTGATCACAATTCAAAGGAGGCTGATGATGTTCACAAATGTGTTTTTAGACTTTAACATCTTTCCATGACAGTGCTGGATACGCCAAGTATCATCAAGATGAGTCAACTCTATACTCTATATATCCTTTACAGTTAAAGCATTACAGTAGTAATGCCTCATGGAAGTGTTCAAATAACTTTTAATAAGTTACAGAGAAGTTAACTTCTTTGGGGCATTGGAAATTGATTGTCAACCTTGTCCTTGTAATAGCACAGGGAAAAGTCGCTCTTTGCAGTCATTCGTAGCTGTCTCCTCAAAGCTCTCTTCCCACTCTTCTGGCATGGATGATGGCATATCTAGAGGAAATCTTCTTGCTGACATGTGTGGGCCTACTGTCTGCTAAACACACTGGTTGTGTTCAGTGTAAGGATAAACTTTGACTAATTAAGGCTTATAAACTATCAGCCACAGATGGTAACAGTTTTAATGCCTTCTTGCATGTATATGCATATGGCTGGGAGAAAAGAAGCCAAACACCACCAACAAACTTCCATTAACAATTTTCCAGGGTCCAAAATAGGTCTTTTGAAAAGAGTGCTTTTTCTTCTAATGGTCTGAAGTACGCATGAATTTAGAAGCATGAGGTCCTTATAACTTTTCTCATTTTTGTAGGTTTTGGTTTGGATTTTTTTTTTTGCATTTCCTTTCCCATGTGTTAATCATCTCATAGCAAAGCTTCTGTAATAACGCACAGGTTGGAAGTTACATTTAGCTAGGCTATTCCACCTTGATTTTTACCTACTGCTTGTGTACAGCTGGCAAGTGACTAACTCTCAGTGATGCTCAGTTGTGGGTAGGTACTTATCTGCCTCTTATCCTTCAAAATTCACTCTGTGATCTTTATTCTAGCTGTCACAAATGGAAAAACTATTTAATGTCGTCATCTCTCCAAGGCTCATCTCAGCAAGAGTTTCTACTGTTCACCTCCATCCTCACATCTTGCCTTACTAGTCAGCATTTTGGTTTTGCATTAAAATACAAACATTAGGTTAATAAGCAATGTCAGTCTCTTCTGAAGTGTGACCATGGCACAAAGTGGATCCTTGGGTGAACCAAGATTGCACCAATACTATATTCCTGCTTCAGCTTCTATTTCTGTCTGTAGCACAAAAGACCCTGAGTTTCAAATGGCAGCAGAACAGAAAGACTGCGAATAATAGCCTCAGCAAATGGTAAACTTTTTGGGTCAGAAACTCATTTTTTTTTCTTGTGCTGTCGGCTATAATCACTACCCTTTAGTCATTTGATAGCATGAAATGCATTTCCCAATCAAAAGACAGTCTGACAAAGTGGCAAAATGGAGAAGAATGACAAAGAAAGGAATGTTCTTTGTCCTCATTTCCTCAAATATTTGTCCTACATATATATGGCAGGAGGAGTTTTTGCTCATACATCCAATCGAGTGCCAATTGCCAATATCCAAATGATGCTGAGCTCTTTCTGTCAGGATACTGATGTCTCCAATAGAACTTTACCAACGGATTAGCAGGTATTATTTCTTAGTTCTCAGTGTGTTTGGAAGCTATTTCTGGTATGAGCATCTTACCTGATGACATACTTTATTCTTTCTACAAACCAAGGTATAGATTGCCTTTACCATTTAGGGAAAATGTCCATACGGGATTAACCCTCAGGAACAGATGAGAAACTGGGCCAATGCTGCTGGACTGCAGATGCACAACGAAGTCACTAATTCTTAAGAAATGGAAAAGGGAGGAATTCCGCCGTCATCTTAACAGAATCTTCAAAGGCAAATTACAAGATACGAATCCATCCACACTCCTGTATTTATATGCATTACTCTTTAACAAGCGATGCCCCAGTGGTATCTGTGTACTGGGTTTCTACTTCTGGTGGGTTTAAAGCAGGGAACTAAGATATAGATAGGACTTATCTCCTCCAGGCAGCTGGAGTGGAATAAAAAAGATTTTTCAGTTCTGTGCATGCTTGTGCAGCAAACAGCCACATTCAAAATGACAGCATGATTGCGTTTTAATGGGACAAATCCAGGATTAACCAGCCCTGTACAGGTGTTAGCCCCAAAGTGCACCACACTTGTCACAGTCTCTGAGCGCTAATATGAACAGAGTGTTTGTTCCATTGCTGCAGGAATCTGGTCCATCAAAACTGTCAATCTTGAGCAAACTTTATCCAGTAAAAGCAATGTCATTACTCAGCTGCTGAGTTACAGACACTTGAGGGCAAGGGTGACTTTATGAACACACCAAAATGACTCTATCCTCACATCAACACAACATATCTTGTGCTACAGCCCAATTCAAGTAGGAAATGTCTGTGCTGCTATGCTCTCCTCCTCCACCCCACACCAACACGCAGCCATAGCCCTGAACAAGGCTACGGTTTGTCCCAGCCTATAGGCAGAAGGCATGCCTCAGTGTCCATGATGAATGAGAGCCCAAAACCTCAGCCCCATCTTCTTTAGACATCCACTGCTACAACATGGCAGCACGCAGAGAAGTGCCCCATGGAGAGCAGAGTCCATTCAAAGAGATGTGCAGAAAAACATCTCTAAGATGTGGAGTTCATAATTTCACCTAATTTCTTGGCAATGACTCAACATACTGCAAACCTCTTCCTTCAGCTTCAGCGGTATTATATCAGATCTTATATATTTTTCATCTCAAATGAATAAAATATAACATCTCTTTTAATAACAGACGAGCCTGTCTCTGAAAACCTTTGAAGCAACTGTAATAGATTAATAGCAGTGGCAATAGGTCTGCTCCACCTACTCCTTCTAAACAATGGAGTAATGTTTTCAGTGGCATTTTAAAATGGGATTTACCAGCAGAAATTATTTCTTATCACATAGTCTGGGTAGCGTAGTGGAGCTCCGCATTTCCCTCTGCAGCAAAGCCCAGCGGTACGGAAGTTGCTGCATTGGCTTTTCTCACAGTGCCAAGGAAATGGTTGTGACAGTGGCCACTGCAAGTAGTGCAGAAATCAGATGTAACTGGACAGAAGGAACCCTTGAAGCATAGCACAGCTTATTTTTAACTCACTGCCCTGCCCTACTTATTCGTTATTTTTGATGCAATGCACATTTAATTCCATATGAATTAATGAGCAAAATGAAGCAAGAGGCAGAGTGAGGACCAGTAGACTGACTCCGTGCAGGGGGATGCTCTAAGTACCTAGAAAAGGATGCAAATCCGTGAAGAAATGTGCCAGTGGAGCATACTCATCAGAGCCAAGAAGTGGGGCTGGACACAAAGAACCTGTTCAGTGCTATTGAAGGAATACAAAAAAGCTTATTTTTGCAGGCAGTGGTCAAGAATGGGGCAAATTTCTGTCAATCCATAAATCAGTACAACAGTGATTGCATCCATCAGAATAATTAACAGAAGGATATGGGTCAAAAATGGTAGGGAAATATGTGGGTAGGATGGGAAGCAGCAGAACCAAGGAATGATATGTGAATAATGGGGAAATCTGGAAGAGCTCTTTTTAAAACATGCAGTGTTTGTAGTGTCATTCTGTCATACAGCCCCAGGAACCCTACAGCACACTGAATTCCTCAGCACTGACATACATGTCTGATGGTTCCAAAATCACCAGCTAATTCATAGATATGGCCTTGCATTATCAGAGAGCTGTATCAGCATATATTTCTGTAACTTTATATCTTCTTCTTCCTTTTATTTATTTAATATATATATTTTAAATATTGTAAGAATACTTAAACATACTCAAAGAGAAACTAAGAGCAGAACTGCTTTTATCAAGCAAACAGTGATTTGAGAGATTTCTAAAGCAGAAGAGTCTGGCCGTATGTCTGCTTTTTACATTGATCTCTGCTCTGTTCCCACTTTGATTATTTTGGCAGAGAGCCTTCCTGGCTTTTCCTCTTCATCTTTTAAGTTTTTTCACTGCATGAATTGTTTCACTGTACTTTCACCCCTTCGCTGAATCTGTGCATATTCCTACATATACCCGTAAATTAACTGAGTCCATTCATCCCACACAACTCCTCTGACCTCTCAGCTCTCTAATTAAAGGATTTCCTTCCAGCCTACATGTACAATGCACATAAACATTTTTATGCCCAAACCTATTGAGCCATTCCATTCTCATTAAAGCAGCAAAGCCATTGGCTCATCCAGGCAGTGAGCAAGCTTAGGGAACTGGAAAAGACCTACTACGAGGGAGCATCTCTCTACAACCCCAAAGGCCACAACGGCTCTGAAGAAAGAGGAGAAAAAAGAAAGAGAACTATGACTGGCATGCTGTCAGCTTGGATAAGATTGCTTTTGCAGACTACTTCAGTACCCTCACATCTCCACGCAGTCAATGTATAGAGCAATTCCAGGGCACGCCGTTATCACCTCTGGAAAGCTCTGCTGCTATCCAATATAAACTCAATATAAACTTCAATATTTATAGAAAGAGAATGGCCCATAAGGCAGGTTACTGGGGTGTGAAAAATTTGCTACTTAATGCAAGTCTACTTTCAATTCAATATGGATGGAAATTGAGGGAGATATTACATTTCTAACTTAAAAAAAAAAAGAAAATCCACTTAGCTTCACTGCATTCAATATTTTAATACATCCTACAACTATCCAAATTAAAAAGTTTGAAATTGAGCTGACTTTACAGGGAGTTTGGAAGAAAAACAATTTGAATTCAAGTTTTCAAGTGAAACAAATATTTCTGAGTTAATTTTCCCTTTTTAGAAAACTTGACTATTCTATTGAAAATATAGCCATCTCTGCAAGTGAAAAATACATTTCAAACTTAGAAAAGAGAGAGCAACTTGAAAGATAAAAATACTACAAAACCAAAAAAAAAATAGTTTGGCAGCTGGTAGTATGGTTATTCAAATTACCCACATGGAGTGTCTGAAATGTCTCTCTTCGATTCTTCCACTAATCATCCATAAAAGAGAGACTGATGACAGTCCCTGAGTTTAAACCAGTACACTGTAATCCACTCCTTCCCAGATGTCTGAGTCCTGATTTATACTCTGCTCCAACAAAGACCAAAAGAGACAATCTGCAGAATAAATCAATCAAGACCAGGAAACTGTTAAAAAATACCCCACAAAGTTCAAGTCATGGAAGCAACAGAAACCTTGAACTACTTTGACCTCAGAGATGTTTCATTTAGAGTGGAGACACACATGAGAAGACAGTCAGAGAAACCAATGGCAGAGAAGACCATCAGCTCTACAGGTTTTTTGGATCTAATATTCAAAGTCATTTTCTCCACTCTCAACCTCTGCTCAAGAATTCTAGATTGTCCATCTTCATTTCCATTTCCTTCTCAGTATGACTACCACAGTTCAGGCGCACAAAGCCAGAGCACTGAGATGCACTTTGCTGCGAGCACTTCACGTCCAAGATCCCACCAAACCTCACTGCAAGTCTTTCAAAGCTTAACTTCCTTGAAAAACTGTCAATGGGACTGAACTACCCACCCATAACCAAGCATCTAAAAAAGAAATGTTGGTTTGATCCAACTGTCAGGACCTGAACAGGTTGTACTTTGAAAATCTTTCTTTTCTTTCATCCAGCACATCTGTTCAAGTTTGTTCAGAACATCCTTGCAGCTTCAGGTCACAAAACAAGCCATTGCTTTGTACTGAATTTAGCAGTAATTTTGAAATGTTCTCCCATAGCAACATGCCTGATCAAACACTGATGTGAGAGTTTGTCCTAAATATCATAAAGAAATATAATCTCAAAGTATCTGAGAATAAAGATGGCTTCTATAAGAAACAGCAGCAAATACTGCACCAAACATAAATTGTCCCACCTGGGTTTCTGGGGACCCTCAGCATCTGTAAACTGTGCAACTGATTGGAAAAACAATTAAAACAATTCTGATAAAGGACTTCTTTCTGATAAAAGACTATTTTTCACTGAAATCCCCAGTGGGAATGTATGCTTTCCTTGAAAAATGCCCATTTAATATAAGCAGAAATAAGCAAGATACTTCGTAATTAAAAAATGAATACATCTACAGAATTTTAGTGAACTTATAAATGTACATTTCCCAATCAAAAAAATCAGCTGTGCATGGTTACTGGGAGGGGGATGAGCTCTTCCTGAAGATCAGGAGTGTTATATTCATAATTACTGATAAACTGACTGATTAATTAAGTACTAGAGAGACATATTAATTCATCTAGTGCCTGATCCAATTCTCATTTAGAACTCCCATTAGTAACATTAATGTGGATTGCAATCGGTTTCTCATCCATTTCAGTCTCTCCTCCCATTATGCTTTAGGGAGAGCTGATGAATGCTGCAAAGAGAATGAGTACATCTTGGCAAATATTAATTTGCAATTTGAAATGAATTTACTGTGACTGTTCTAGTTTGCCAGCTGGAATACCCATCAGAACTGGGAATTTTCAGCAGAAATTGGACATCTTTCAACAAAAGTAAAATTAGGATGATACAATATTCCCCAGGAGAGCTTTTCTGCATATTTAGGAATCCGTAAATTTAGAAGAAGAAAAATATGTTATATTACAATTATGCAATATAAAGGAGTATTTTGCCATCTGACATTGTGTACCAGGTAAGGATTATGATGCACTTACAGCGTGTTACACACCAAGCACTATTCACCAGAGTCATTTGATCAATGTTGGCAGCAATCCAAAAAAAAACAGAACTGAGATGACCTTCATGCAGGCAGTTTGCAGCCAGAAAAAAAGACAAAAGAAATTCTCAGAGTTACCTTTCCATCTCCAGCCCTCCTGAGACAGCTCAAAACCCCCAGAGGAGACTCCCAGTGCTCAGTATGAGGTAGGAAACCTGCTGCACATGGGCTGTCATGTTGCAGAAAAGCAGAGCAGTCTCTGAATCAATCCATCAACCTCACTGTCACCCTCTAGCAGCCTCCGAGTTGACCCATCACACCTAAACACTCAGCTCTTGCTCAGCCACTATTCCTTAGCTCATCCCACATCAAAGCATCAGGGTTGGTCTGTTCTGCCTCTTTGTTTCAGGTTTCTGACTGTCTGTAAATACATTCAACTCTCTGGCAGTATTCAGTAATCACACTGTATGAACCACATCCTCTCAGCACTCATCCCATTTCAGTATTTCTCTAAGCCAGCACCGAAAATGAAGTAGAGGTAGGAGCACTGTATTTGTAATGTACAGATAGGGGCACTGTTTTTGTCATGCAGTCTCCCTGTAGACCAGCCAAAGTCTGGGTGTGCACAGCAGGGCATGGAATAACCTGGGTGTGCATATGGGGTGGCCTTAAGGATAGCAGAAATTTTTTCAGAGATGAGAAAACTATTTTCATCCCCATTTTTGGAAACCTGGAAAATGGTCTTCTGAGAGGGACATTTAACAGCCTAGCAAGTCTTTGCTGCTCTGCCTGCAGTACCTATGGTGCTCCTGCCTGGCTCTCCTCTACTCCACTGAGACTTTTGGCTTCAGTGCATCATTTTTTTTAACCAGGAGTATGTGAATAAGTGTAAGCACCGCTGAGATGGAACAGCCCTGTGTTCTGAGAGCCAGCACCGTCATTGCCTGGTCAGCTGGCAAACACAGGGGAATGGCAGAGCCATGTAACAGCACTCACTCTGAGGAACAGAAAGGAAAAGTACTCAGACAACAAATACAGCTCAACTTATTGACATATGAATCACGAGCAAAGCTTAAAAGATACGAATATAAAATCCAAATCACAGTATTTAAAGACTCAGAACACTGCACGTTTAAATGCCTTTTAAACAGAGAAGCTACCAAATAGCTTGATGTTTCTTTTAGAATCTTCTATTTTTTGCTTCTCAAATTTTGGACACCTCCAGACTCAGGAGAGTAGAGATGGAATTTACATGAAAATTATTAACATTTTACTTGTTCGATCCATGTCACTTTTAAAAAGTTACTTTCACAAGGCTGGAGGATGCACGGCTGTCAGCTCTGGAAACTGACATCTCCATTTGTAGGCAAAGAACAAGGAAAGCAACGAGAAGAGCAGGGCAACCACCCACCCACATAGACATGACAAGACAGGGCAGATGCCACCACCCAGCATGTCTGCGCAATCAAACAGCACATGGCCATCAACATGTAGGCAATGAGAAACGAGTAGCGAAGGTCAGGATACTTCTTCCAGAATAATGCTCTGAAAACAGGCTAGAGTGAGCTGGTTCCAGGCTATAGACAGGAAGGGAAGGGAATTAGGTTCCTAGAATTCAGTCTGAAGGTCTCTGGTTGGTGAGGTGTTGGCACAGGCTGCCCAGAGAGGTGGGGGAGTCACCAGCCCTCGAGGTGTTCAAGAAACATGGTGATCTGGCACTGAGTTCAGTGGGCAGTATTGGTGATAGGTGGACAGTTAGACTAGATGCAGCATCTAGCTGTAGCACCTTGAAAACCTGCTGGCTTAAATTTAAGGCCGGAAAAGTGAATGGACAGTAGTTTTGCAAATCTCCAAATGCAGATCTAGAGGAGCCATGAAACGCCATGAAATGCATTCATCTCTTCACACAGTGTTCAGCGTTCCCTGCCATGCTTTTTGTGCTTCAGCTGGCATCCTTCAGCCACAAGCAGGGCCACTACACTCTCCGTTAAAAACTGCTTTATCCACTTGTGGCTTCTTTTGGCTTTTGGCTCTTTTGGAGGCAAACCACTTAAAGAAAAGAAGAAAAAGGTAAATTGTGCCATATGGGATTCTTCCCATTCCTCAACCCAGGCATTTTCAGACCCCACGCTAGGATGCAGGGAGCTTTCCTCCAAGTATGCTCTGCATACAGCCAAGCCCTATTTCCCAAGCAGACAAAATAGAAGGTGATCAGTCGGACTGCATCTTCTGATTGGAAAGTCAGGGCTTTCAGGTTGTGCTGAAGGCAGCAGTGACTCCGCCACTTGGTGAGTAAGAAGTGTAACGTTAGCGTGAAACTGAAGCCAAAGAGGGGAACAGGAAACAGAATGAGTCAGAATAGCAATTGCGGGGGTGTGTCAATATTTATAGCAAAAATCCTCAGGCTTCAGCTGACTCTATCTAGTAGCACGGAATAGATTTTGTTTTAGCACTAATCAGGAAATCTGTTTGACAACAATAAGGACCTGTTGATTCAGACCTTTTGCTGTGCAGAGCTACACCAGTCTCCAAGATCATTTCCTGAAAACTCTGTGCTATCACTTCTGTGTTCCCAAAAGAGACATTTTTGCCAACAGCCTCCTTAAGGGGCAAACCACTTTGCTTCTTAAGCCTACAGTGGCAGCTTGTACTAGATTTTAGCTAATCTGTAATTCTGCAATCAAGAGGAAGGGAAAGAAGAGTGAAATTAGCCAGATTACAACATCATTTGTTTCCAGATCCCAGTAGTTCTTTCAATTTCATGGCTGAAACAATCTGAGCTTGCTGAATCTGTTGCTAAGCAATTGAAGCCATCAAAGTTTACATCCTGAATTATTATCATTTACTTTCTGAAAATATGATACAGGTGAATGGCTCAAAATGTGAGCGGGTATGTTTTAGTTCTACACCCAAGGGCTTCTCCAAGCCAAATCTATCACAGTGCATGTGACAGAGCAAGCTCTCTTTCAAAAGAGCCAAATTCTCTCCTTATTAAGCTATCCCTTTCAAAATAGCACTCATCAAAAAGACTTTGGAGGGCAGGAAAGCAGAGCTGCAATATGAGATGTATGAAGGTATCATCTGGCAGGCTAAATTGTTCTACCAGAGCACTCAGCTTACAGGAGGCTTTTGAAAGAGTGCGGAAAACAGCACTCAGCTGAACAGACAGATCCTCACATCCAGCCATTATCTTGTCCCAGCCAGCAGTCTGACAAATGCAAATCTTTTGCTTGCATTGACACACCATGCTCGAGTTTTGTTTGCTGCTGAGCTTTGTTTCCTAAATGCTTATAAATCTGTTTATTACCCACGGATATTTAATCACCCCTGGCTTAACTTTCAGAGCACATTATCATCACTTGTTCACTTCATCACTTGTTTCAGGCCGGGTTTCCAGCAGGAAATTGACCTCAGGCAGTACAATACGTTTGGATGGCACTGATGGAAGCCAGTTTGGGAATTATTGATTGCTGGTATTTTCACACTGTGCATATTTTTATTTCAGATTGGCAGGGATGTGGGATTCTTTGCTCCGTCATGTCACAGTGTTGGATACGTGGTTCTTTACTCTTGCACAAGATTGTAATGTTATAGAATGTGTAAGATATGGATATACCACAAGGTATAGAGTGTATCTTGAAAAAGATTCATTTAAACTTTGGGGCTTATTTAATGGAAGAAGCCTGTGTGTGTATTTCAGGGCAGTCTCAGGAAGCTGACATTTCTACTTTAGTAGATGAAACCATCCCGGAAGAAGCAGAGAATTCGGCCTTGCATGAATTAACACATCACAGGCTTATACACCAGACCAAAAGGACATGATAAACTGTTCCATTAATCAGTTATGAGTGTGTGGGCAGTAATGGTAGTTCCTAAGGGATTTCAAGGATGTAATTTGATGTAAATGAAACTTTCCTATTAGCTACACCATACGTTGATTTACAGCAGCGAGGGATGCAGAAAACCTTTTCCTACAGAAGTTTTCTCCTTTAGTGTTAGGACAAGAGCTCAAGTGAAATGACAACCAGTTTTCCTCCTTTCTGTCCAGAGCAGGGCAACCCCAAATGCCAAAATATGAGAAAAGAAAAGGCTCAGAATCTCTTCTAGCCAATGGATCAAAGGAAATTTATGTTTATTGATGAGAATATGAGGAACTGAGATACTCACAAAGCTAAGATAAGGATCTGAGGAGGATGTAAGATTTTTGATTAGTGTGATTTGAAGTTAATCATAATAGGACTTAACACAGTAGATATGTCAGGAAAAAGAACAACGAATTCAGTGACAGGGATGAAAAGGAGAGGATGATAAAGAAAGAATTTGAAATTTCTGAAAAGTGTAACGCCTGTATGCAGGGATAAATCTGCAGAAGGGCAAATAGGAGACTGATCCCTTTTTACTTCAACAAGCAGTTTTTTTGAGGCTGCACTTTTTGGATATTAAATATCTTAATCTGAAGTGAAAAACTTCCATTAAATTAATTTTCAAAACTTTCCTGGCTTTAATGTGAAAGGATTCAGTGCCTTTAGATATATGATGAGTGAAAGCACTTAAATCCTAGTATGAGATCTTACTAATTGACACGTTTGTTAGGATCTCACATACCAGCCTCCTGCAAATCCAAAATAGAAGATTAATGCAACTATTCGTTTATCACCTTTACATAAATATTTTATGCATATATATGTATGTGTATCAAGAGTACATTAACTGCCTAGAGGTTTTTGCAATATGCATATAAAATCTGTAATGTTTATACTTATAAATATTTATGCAAATAATGTCAACAGAAATCGTTCACCTTGAAGTCATGATGCTGGTAACACCTCCATTGAGCAGTTCTTCAAAGACACAGGAGTACCAAGTGTCTGAGCATTAACAATAATAGCATCGCCAAATGTAATATGGGAACGTATAATAATTATGATTAATATTTATATGAATACAGTTCCTTTGGGTTGTTTGGTTTTATAGGAGATAAGGATTGGTCTTCTTAATGATCTTGGAAGATTATAAGGAAGCTGAAAATGGTGTGTTCACAAAGTACTGAGCTTTGAGACAAATGTGTGGTACCATGTCATCAATTGAAACCATTCACAAATATGTGAGCAGAAATCATTGACCCAGTTTGACTAAAAAAAACCCTCAGATAGAAATGCTCAAAACTGAAAAAAAATGTTCTAAAGTTTTCCTACTGAAAAGCTTGGCTTTTCTTTTCTGTTAAATAGCACTATATTGATATTAAACTAAATGCATTTTTAAAGATTGAATCATTCCCAAATGAAATAAAAACATCAGTGCATTGTTTAAGAGTTTAATCCAATATAATTTTTTGATCCAAACTTTTTTTTTCCCTGTGTTTTTTCTTCCACTCAAATCAGATTTTGAATGTAATTAATTAATTTATTTAGCCAGACTGATGGCCCGGCACAATAATAAGCTCCAGTTCAAAAACCAGTTCACTTCTCTTGGAGAATTCAGGGTCAGAAGCAAACAGCCTGCCAATCATGCTCCTAAACCAAACCTAATTTTGTACTAGCGTGGTCTTTTCAGGCTGTGATTTATCCCAAATGATTTTAGCAGTGAGACCCACAGTTGCCTTTTACCAGATCCATTGGTTCTTGCTATCCTCCAGGCTAAAGTTACTTATTTGCCATCTGGTCACCCACGTGGTCATTCCCCTGCTTAAAAGCCAAGAATCTTAAACTCATCCTGGACCCTGGATGTACCACAGCCTCTGCACTCTTCCTCAGCATTTCAGCTGGGCTTCTACTGGATAAATGTAAAAATCCTATGAATTATTCCCCAGTGCAATTTGCAGTAAGGAAAGAGGGTATCGTGGCCAACTATCATAGCCCAGCTACGATTTATTAAGCTCTTCATCTAAAAATTAAAACTGCAATTAATCTTCCCAATGAAGAGGAGATCAAATGATCTTATATTTTTTAAAGATACAAAAAAATATTAATTTCTAAAAGAGCTTTTCCTGTAACTATATTCAGATCATCATTTGGATCTACTTAAAAGACCAAGGGGATGACAACATCCTTATGAAGTTTAATGAAATTTGAGCACCTAATTCCTCAAAGTTCCTTTGACAACTACATTCAAAATCGTTCCCAAAGAGATGATCCTCTTAAAGCAGTTCTTCTAGTTTATACTTGACACCTTTCTTCTTTCCTTTTGTTGTGCTGGTTGTTATAAATATTCAGTGATTTTCATGAGCCTCGGCAGACCAAAAATCATTTTCAAAGAACTCAGTTACTTGTATTCACATATTTAAAAGGCCCTAGGAGTTTCTTTGTAAGAAATATTATCTGAATTTCTGCACATCCGCAACTAGTGAAATGTTTTACAGCAAACAGTACTTTCAGTGAGGAACAAAGAAGGACGATGAGATTGGGGGAGTGATGTACATTGAAAGAAATCCTGCTATGGAGCTCTTGAGGAATACTTGTCTATCCCAACACAAAATGTCATTAAACTAAATTTGTTCAAGAACTAATTGTGTGTGACAATGAGAGAACTAAGACTCCACTGAGATACACCAGAGGCTGACTGTTCCCCATCCTATCTATTACGTGTTTTGTGTGAAGGAAATGGGCAAGAGAGCTGTTAAAATAACCCTGCCATGTTATGGCTTAAATTTCACATTTCCAAAGGTAAATTATCAAACTCTTTGAGCTGAAAAATCATTTATCAGGAACCACTGCATATGGTTCCATGGGCTGTATTAGAGGGGAAGTCCAGGAGATGCTGAACTCTGTGCAATACATCCTTATAACATTTATCAGTTTTCTCAGTTTTGCCTCATGCTAGCTAAAAAGTGGAACATGCCACTTGAGTAATATCCAGAGGGTAATCAGTCACTGTGGGAGAAGATTGAAAACAATCTGGGACTCCCACAGTAGGTTCAAAGCCACCAGCACCGTTTATAACACATTTTATGCATCTGTTGTTCTGTAGTGGGAAGCCATTCAACAGATGGTTTCATATTCATTTACATTAAGTATATAAAGTTGTAAGCACGTTTGTAACAAGTGAGAATCAAATTTGAGCTACAAAAAAGTGCATTTACGACACTCCCATTTTGATTACAAGTTTTCTGCTAGTTTAATGAGATGTAAGTTTTCTAACAAGAGTCAGTGCTGGTAGGGTTACAAAGGGTCCACTCCCAAAATCAAGGTCAGAGCACTGCTCCTGCAGTTCTTTCTGCTTCAGCTGATTACAGTAAGAGCAGGCTGGGATGTTTTACTACATATTTTTCTACGTCACACATTACAAGTTCTTCCAGAAGCTGACAGTTTTCAAAGCTCAGTTTTTCAATATGGTCAAGCAGGAGATTTAAATGTGCAGTAACAGGAGGTGAAGATCATTACCCCCAAGTAGAAGTGCACAAAAATTGCTTACCATATTTTATTTATGTTTATTTATGTTGTTTGAAATAGTGATCTTCAAATTATATGAAAGTATGAAAAAATGCCTCCAGTAGGTATCCAGGAAGCAGGTGGTCAAAGCACCAAGCTACCATCATCTCTCCTGAAAAGGAGTTGTTCAAGGCCATGTTGGATGGGGCCCTATGCAACCAGAAGTAGTGCGTGATCTAGTGCTTGGCAACCCTGCCTGCAGCAGGAGAGAATGATCTTTGATCTGTAATTGGTCTTCCAACCCAAGCCATTCTGTGATTCTATGATCCTATGAGCATTGTGGACTATTTGACTTTCTATTTCATGCCGGATTCTTAAGGTGCCTTCAAAATATTTCATATCACACTCGGTTATTGACGTAATGGTAAAAATATAATGAGACTAACATGAAAAACAGAGAATGCAAACTGCTCTAATCAGATTTGAAACACTACTCTTGGATAAAAGATTTTTGCAGAAGATGCTTTCCATATTTTACTTTTATTTTTCCCTAAAAAATGGTTTTCTTTCCAAATCAGAACAAAAACAACTCAAAATTTTAGCATTTCATGTTCTTAGAATTTTTTGAGTTTTCACCAGCTCTGTAGTAGCAGGGTGGCTTGCCCTTGTTCCTTTTCTGTCCCCTTGTTATTTGAGGCTTGTCTCAGTATTATTTGAGGAGCTATTGGAGTTTCAGCCCTTAATTCTTCCTCAGGGATAGCTGTAAGTAGATTGACAGCAGAAAAGAATCATGTGAGAATTTAAAGTGACAAGTGATCTCTGGGGATATTGCAAATGTTTTTCTTTTTTTTTCCTGTTTCAGAATAAGACAGAAGATCCGTGCTCTCTAAGATAGCAATACCACAGAAGCAGCAGGAAGAGTTCTAATGTGTCTCCACAATGACTCCACCTCAGTCTTTTTACTTACACATCCAGATGTGGCCACCAAGGAGAGAAATGAAACCATTCATCTACTGAAATGTCTATTATTCAGCAATTTAAATGGCTTCAGGCAGCATCTATCTGGTTTTAATGTCAGTTTATAACTAAGGCAGTGGTTTACTGTTTGAAGGTGCTCATAAGCAATGAAATGCACAAAGTCAGATCATTTTTCCAAAATTCTGATGGTGATCAGTGATGAGAACGAAATATTCTTGATATTCCTACAAGCGTCAGATTTTGAAATTCTTGTCTAAATTCTCTTTTTCAATGGCTGTTACTGCAGTGCAAGTTTTGTGAAATTATTCCCTGGGAATTACTCCAGCAGCTTCCCACCTCCCAGAGACCCTTTGCTCACATGCCATGACATACAGAATAGTTTCTCATCAACTTATCTCACCAATCAGGCATTGTTTTATGTCTTTCCATCACATTCCTTTTTCCCAAAATAAAGAATCCAAATAGAAATTTAAAAAAGAAAAAAGAAAAAGAGTTACAGCTATGATGAAACAAAGTTATTGTATGTTAGCACTTCAGCATGCAAATGATTTGCATATAATAGACAAGTTGACAGAATTGAGATGAAGCATAGTTTTTGAATGCAGATGTTTCAAAAATGAATGCAAAATAGGCTCAGAATGGATTCATGGCAGCTTTGGGGAAAAAGAACATTTCTGACAGTGATGGTGCCAGTATTTATCTTACATTCTTTTTTCTCTTTCTTTTCTTTTCTTTTCTTTTCTTTTCTTTTCTTTTCTTTTCTTTTCTTTTCTTTTCTTTTCTTTTCTTTTCTTTTCTTTTCTTTTCTTTTCTTTTCTTTTCTTTTCTTTTCTTTTCTTTTCTTTTCTTTTCTTTTCTTTTCTTTTCACACAAGTGAACTTATATCTGAAGTAAATTTCTTTTCCCCTTCCCTTCCCTGGGTGTTTAATCCCAGGCAGCCAACCCTCCTCCCACATCAGGAATGAGGCAGATTTGTAAGGCTTTCTCTGCTCTCCAGGTCCCCATGGCTTTCCATCCCTGCATCTCTTCCAGCAGGCCTTCAGCACCTCACACCTTTTCTGTGGGTCAAGAATTCTCTCCTTAGGGCAAACCTGAATTCTCAAACCTTAGGGCAGTGCTGATAAGCCCCTCATTTGGGCTTTTGGTGGTGGGGATCTTTTTGGCAGCGTTGCCTGAAACATTCAGTTCTGCTGGAAGATGGTGCTTGAGGCAACCAATGGCAAACCCCAAGGAGGGAGAGAAGCAAGGGCTGAGGTGGGGTAGGAACATCCAAATGCTTTGGATAAGGTGTTATGTTTCTCAAAGCAGAGAAAACCAGCTTGGTAGCTGCGTGCTTTCTCTGAGTCTCTCTGTCTTTTCTCTTTCCCAAGGGCCAGCTTTTAAAAATGGAATTTCTGAATTGCATTTTTTTCTTGCCAAGAGAGCACTGTTAATGAGACAAGAGCTGGAGATTTTCTTCTTCCTGGCTATAAACTGGCTAACACATTTCAGGACTAACACATTCCTAACCTGTGCTTTCTCACTGATTTCTGTAGCTATCTCTTCCAGCCATATGTGCTGACAAAAGAGCTGCACTTAAGAGGAACTATGCATTTGGAAAATAGTTATTACCATTCCTCACTTTTTCCCCCAGGTCTGAGGACTTGGTTCAGGGGACAGGGGACTGGGAAGAAGACAGGGCGAGCTGTTCTGTGAGGGACAGACAGTGGGATTGGGGATGCAACCCCTGAGTATCTGGGCAAGAGCTGAGTGGATCTCATAACCACAGCCATGGTCCACCACGATCCAGATCCACTCACAAGCACACACTGATGGGGCAGCCGTAATCTGTAGGGTGAAGAGCAGCATCCCCCCAGCAATGAACCCATGGAGGCTCTGGGAACTACCTGGTCCCAACCAGCCAGTCTTCTGTGCAAGAAACATTCAATTCTTGAGATATTTTTTGCAGAATTTTGCCTTGAAAAGAAAATGTACAAAATCAATCTGTGCTGCAATATTGAAATCTGACAGCATCGCTCCATACAGGGCAGTGTGTTTATTAACACAACTGCTGACAGCAGTTATGCTACCTTACATTACAGGCAGCACCACAGCCATTGATACAAGGTGAGATAAGTGGACATGAGCAAGATCACTTCTTAATATAGGGGTAGTTTTGTGTGGTAAAGATGTACTGAGATGGCCTTACTGGCAAGCTCATATTTCTGTCTCAATTCTACTGCTGAGGAATACATTTGAACACACAGCAGACATGAAATGTTCGTGGGTTGGCATCTTTCTTCATGAGGGCTCTTCTGTTACGAGTCTGCTATTTTCCTCCAGACTGCCCATCTCAAGAAGTTTGTAGGCATAGTAATTCATGTTTTCATTTGCAAATTGTCTTACCAGGATAAAATTCCAAAATATGGCGTCTTGAAAGACTTCACAGCAAGAGTTAGAGAACTGCAGGCAAAGGAATACATGTAATTTTTTAGTGGAAAAACTAATATACACATCAAAGCAACTTCATGAATGTTGCTAGGATGCAATCAAGCTTTAATTTGTATTTGCTAGATTGCAGGATTCATTCCTACACTGTCACTTCAGCTACATCATTGCCATCATTGGCATCACTGGCTATTGGCAAACTTGAATATTAGATTACAAACCCACACATCCATGCATGCCTAACAGGCTCTGATCCCATTCTATCAGTGCACCTTAAGCAAGATCTTGGCAGAACTCTCATGTTTAAATAAGTTTAAAGAAAATTATGTAGCTGCAGTTTAGGAAATATAAAATGTCCACTGCTAGGTCATTGTTTGAATCAGTTGCAGTCATGCTCTTGATCATTATGTTAGATTGTGTTAGGTTCCATTGTGTGAACAGAACAGCAAAGATATGTCTTAGTGAAGATCCAACTGCTAGTAAAGAGTATATCTCCCATCTGAATTTCAGTATGAGCAGTTAAACGCCTTGTGCCTCAGATTCTCCTTCAAATTAAATAGACATGGGATAATTTCTCCCTTCTTGCCCCAAGCAGGTTTGCACCGAATGATGTACATTGTAAGAAGCATAACTTCAGCCCAGAAGGGGAAGGATAAAAGGATCAGTCTACAGACAGTTTCTTCGAAAACTGTGTGGAAAGGACAATAAATAGGGACTTTAATATGAAATTTATCCTCAAGACATTCAGAGTTCTGAGAAAAAATATACATATTTTGAATGTATAGTGGTTTAGATAAAATTGACCAAGTCACAAATAATACACTCAGGAATCACTGCAACTGATTCACTTCTTAGAAATGAATAGCCCTAAACGAGCTGCATCTTACCTAAATTTAATGATCAATGCCACTAAAAATCCTGGTTTTTGTCTGAGCTGTTTGCTTCAACAAAGGTTTTAATCAGCCCTGGAAGTGTTGGTGACAGAACTGAGAAGCGATAGGGATGCAGGCAGTTCTGTGTCCTGACTGTACCCAGCAGTCGAGCAAATACACTGCTCCAGTTACAGTGTGGGTTTGCTAACATGATTATCACACAGCCTGGGCTTTCATGGAATGGAAGATGTGACCTCTGTGCGTGGCAGAGGTCAGGGATGTGTGCCCAAGGAGTGAGGTTGCCACCAGGTGCTGGGGTTCTGTGGTTGTTCAAGCCTCAGAAAGGGAGCAATTCTCTGTGGCAGCTCCATCTCACAGTGAGGATTCCCAGTGAAATCCACAACAAAGTGTCCCCGTTAGCACGCAGAGCACAGCAGTAGAGCTCCCTTGTGGTAAAGGAAAATACAGGCATTGGAAGTGGGGGAGGCAGAGGGGAGGGAAGCTGTGTGTGCAGCAGAGGAGGAGTGGAATGAGGGAGAACTGAGCTTGGGGGTTATGAAAGCTGAAAGTCTCTGCAAATTGTGCAGCCCCTCCTTCATCTGACTGATAAACTGGAATGCAAAATTTTCTTTCTATTTTTTGACTCTTTTCCTTTATTTTTAGATATATATTTAAAGCCATTGGAGGCTGTAGTTTTACTTGCTACAGCTTTGAATTTGCACTCTGGGCATATAGCCACTCTCACACATAAGCAGGTTAGAAAACGTCCTGTGAAAACATTGCTTGGGAAATAGCACCTTCCAGGTGAAAATGTCACCAAAGCAGCCCTACTCTGAGTGTCTGGGGACATTCATTCAAAAACACTCCCATCTCAGGTATTTTGTTGTATGCATTCCAAGAGATGCTTAAGAAACAGTCCTAAGGCTTTTGAATGAATTAATGCTCTTTTTCTCCTTTTGTGAAAGAGCTCCATGTTTTAAGGCAAAAAGGTTTTATAATTCTCTCTTCTATTACAGGGGAATATTCACACAAAATAAGAATTCACGCTTTTAAAGCCAAATGATTTATCTTTACAATTCCTGTGGGAGGTGAATTTCTTCATCCAAACTCAGAGCCTGAAATCACATAAAAATTTCCCAAGGCAGGGGCAGGGTACATAGAAGATGATGCCTCACGTGCACACTTTGCTTATAGAAGAAGAAAAACACTGATTGCTGAGAGTGTCCTTTGCCTGTCCAGCTACATATAACACATCCCTAACAGAGGACACTTTAGCAGAAGGAAGGGACAGATGTGAAAGGAGCGGAAAATGCCTCAGCTCCTTTAGCACCTGGGGCAGAGAGCATCTTTTCCCCACCATAGCCCACATCTGGACGCACGCTCACCTTCTCGCCCAGGGTACAAACTGCACCACCTGATTCACAGCCACCTGTACCAGCACCGACTCAGCAGCATCTCTCTCGCTGGTGGCTTTTAATATTTCAAAAAAAATAGCAGGAGTTATGTAATATAGCATCTTCTCTTTGAACCACTTAAAAAGAGAGGGGGAAAAAAAATAAAAAAAGAAGAGGAAAAAAAGTTTTTGCTGTAAAAGGGTTTTGATAGCGGGAAAATTTTTTGAAAGGGCTCAGACTGAAAGAATTCACTTTGTATTAACAAGTGGTTTCTGTGGTCCAGCATTAGTGCGACTGTGATTCTGCTTCAACCTCATGTTCCTAGAGATGGGGAAAAGCAAGACGCTCACCTCAAGGTGGTGCTTCCTGTCCCTGCACTGCAGGAGGGTGGGAGCAGGGCCTGGGGTATGAGCACTGAGCCCCAGCAGCAGATGGGAGACTGGAGCATGGGTTTCTCTTCCACCTCAATCTTCCCAGGAATATGCAGTTTTGATGCCCTCAACCCAGAGCACCCAGTCCTGGTGCATCCTGTGCAGCCCATCCCATGCTATGCAGGGATGACCAGCATGGAGCCAAAAGAAGAGTTGGCTCACCCTATGCAAAAACCTCCCCCAAATCCTGCTCAAAGCAAGCACGGGGACAAGCCAACCTGCTCCATGTGTTTGTGTGGGTCTCTAACCTTTCATTTTCCCAAGTAACCTCCCCTGTTAAAGTCCTTCATCAACAACGTGTGTAATAGTTACTGCATTTGAATAGCAAATCCACCCCCAACATCCTTTGTGCAACACAGGGCAGGGTGTGCAGCTCTGATCTGCAGCAATCCAGCCTCCCTGTGGGACTGCCATGGGGCTGGGCGGGATGCTCGGTGGCAGAGCTGATCTCCTGTTGTAAGCCTCCCCAAGCAGGCAGTGCAGAGGTAAGTCAGCCCTAAAGCCTGTACCTGAAGGTCTGCAGTGAAGCATGGCTCAGACAATAGGACAACAGAGGAATGGTTTTTATTTTTGCAGGACAGGGCTGCACAGTATAAGGGCCAGAACAACAAGTTCTATGGATGGATGAGGGTTCTGTCCCAGCCCTTGTAACAGCAGCACCATGGGGCTGGAGCAGCCACTGCTCTGCCCTCAGCCACCCACCAGCACTTCCCTGCACTAGGTCTGGTACTCCACAAAGCAGCAGAACTGATACGCTGCCTGTATTGCTCCCATTGCCAAGCCAACCTCCCCATTCCTGCCTGGAATGAGCATCATCAAATGTCGGCTTGCCTGACTCATTCCTGCCTGGAGAGGATGATTGAGTAGCTGAGCTCATTTTTTACCTCTCAGGCATGTGTTTGAGTTCCTGTGAGTCACACATTATAGTCTTGTTCTCCTTTGACTTTGGGCTGCTTCTTAATTTCTCTCCATGATACAGTAAAGATGCACCGTCCATGACCTATTTTTGAAAACAGAGTTAATTTTTTGTCTCAGTTCACTTCTTCCTGAATGCCTTCCCTGAGGTTGCCATTCTCCATGTCTTAAGCACACAGTGAGCCCCATCATACATGTACACATATGAGAGGATATTTATTATGCACCATTCAGCCCTTTCTCTCTCATACTATGCCTTCCAGGACTAAGCAGACATCACTGCAAATATCAGGCTTTTCAGGAGACAAATTGCTGCTTTTTTTTTTTTTTTTTGGAGTACACTTTCCAGCAGGCATCATGTTCAGCTTCTTAAGCTCTTGGTCCCATCTGAAGACAGCCATCCATCAGACATGCCTGCCTCATCGGCTGTCAGCATGAAGGAAAGCCTTGAGAAGAGAGTGTAGTGGAAACAAATCACCTTGCGGTCCCACCTGAGCAGACAGTGCTAAATACGCCTCTGATCAGAGATGTTGGACATTCAGAATGAAAGATTCCCTCTGTGTTATCCCAGCATGCAGCCCCCAGGATGGATCACAGCCCGCCCGAAGGGCAGCAGTGTGTTGCAGACAACGGGATGCCAGATAGGGAATTTGTTTTATGGCTTGCTCTCAACCACAAGCTGCTCGCCTTTTTCTCTAGATGTTTACCATAGTCTACATATGCTAAGATTTATATTTCAAAACTGAAAACAGCCATTTCTTGAGGAAATAAACAACAAGCAGCTGACTGGAAGAGAATATGGGTTGAGTTTTTTTGCTTTCAAAAAGATACTGAAGAGTTACAGGCATTGCTGTTTGGAAAGTGAAAAATAATTATAACAAAAGTGAAAGGTGCACGTAACACCTGATTGGGAAAGCTTAAGGAATTTGGGCTTGCAACAGCACGAAGTGATTATGTATGTTACACTGTCTACACAGCCGTGCCCATACAAACTCTTTGTGGTAAGTGGGAACAAGCACAGCCCTTTGTGTGTCCTTCAGTGGGAAAGGTCCCATTGAAAGAGACCACTGGCATTTGCTATGCTTTCCCTGATGTTTTCTCTGAGCATCCCCCAAGCCAGAGCAGAGGCAAAAGAGTTGGGGAGAAAGGGAACTGCACGCAGATAGCCGGGCCCTGAGCCAAGCTGGCACCCTCTCTTCATTTGCACCCACATGCTGTACAGAGCTGCTGCAGGGATAAGAGAGAAAAAAGTCAGATGATGGGTAACACAATATGGAAGGGAAGATAACACTGCCTGTGGGGGTGGCTTGGCAATGGAGCAGCTCTCTGCAGATCTTCCCTCCTTTAGAAAAATAGGAGAAAAGTGAAAGAAATGAGGTAGCAAGCTGGTATTAATGGGCTCCAGCAAGAAGTTCCGTTTCGCAGGTTCTTCATGTTCATGCCCGTATTTAAATATCATTAATTCCCAATGATTGTTCCAACATCAGGCACTGGTTGTAAGTGCAGTGCTATAAAACCAGTGAAGCCATGACAATTGACGTGTAGTCAGTGTGACTGTGCAAAAACATTGGTGAAAAGCAAACATGCCGCATGCAGTAATAAATTTTGCTTTTGGAACAAATCCTTCAAGGGGGTACTTGCTTTCCATGTTCATTTCTTCCTTCACTGGAGCCTGACATTAAACTGAAATTATTTCCTCTCATTTACAGAGCAATCTGTCTGAACACAATAAACGCACATCAGCTTTGTTATTATCTAACAGAGAAAACAGTGGTTAACTGGCTGCAGTGCAGGGAGGGCTGACACAGTGCTATTGCTGTGTCTGCTCCATGGGCAGGAGGCACTGCCCAGCATGAGTCCATTATCAGGGATTTCTCAGATGCTAAGAAGGTTAAATGGCTGAAGGACTTATCCAAAAGTGATTGCTTTTATGATCCCAGCTCTCTCATGTTACAGAAGCATTATCTTATTACCCTCCAAATCACTGATGAAGCTTTTTTTAATTGTGATTTGACTCCCCTGCGAGGTACCATGCTCACCATCTGGTGCCTGCTGGCTGTCTCCAGTGCCCATAACCCCACTGGGCCAACACAGCAGGACAGCGCGGAGCCAACAACCCAGGGCTGTATCTGCTGAGCTGGGAGCAGGGAGAAGTGAATACCTCCCTCCTTCCCCCAAGCTTCTCATCACCAAGACCTCCTGCAGCTGTTGCAGCCTCAATTGGCTGCACACAGGTGGGGATGGAATTTGGTCCTTCACACACCTGGGAAATGCTTCTCTGGTGGCATTTGAGGACAGGTTGGATGGAGCCTTGGGCAGCCTGATCTGGTGTGTGATTTAGTTGGTGGCAAAACTGCCCATGGCACAGAGCTTGGAATAAGGTAACCTTTGAGATCCCTTCCAACACAAGCTATTCTATGATTTTATGACACCTATGCATAAACAAACATATCCTACTGCTCCCTGCATGAGCAGGCTGGAGCTTTGCATATTCTCACTTATAGAAATATTCCCATTGCACGGCAAGAAGGTGAGTAAATAGCAGTAAGAAATATTGTATTCATTGAAAATGAGTGAGGGAATGTGATTTGGAGGAACACAAAGGCTCGTCTTATTCTCTTCTTCCTTTTCTTTCTCTCTGTTTGAGACTGAAGCTTCTGCTTTAGCCTGGCTCCCTTCCTTTCCCTTTGTTTCCAAGCTGTCCATTATGGTCTCCTTTTTGGGTGGTCCTGTGTGGAGCCAGGAGTTGGACTCAGCAACCCTTACAAATCCATTCCAACTCAGATATTCTATGATAAGATCCAGGGGTAAATAAGCAGACCCCATTAGCCATTAGCCCTGGCAGGGAGGAGCTGGTGGCTGTGGTTGTCATTGGTAGGCCAGGAGAGCAGGCTTGGAGCCAAGCAGGATGGAAGAAGATGGGTGGACAAAACACACTGGTAACCCTGGCAGGCTGTGGAGTGCTGAGGACTTGGGTATTCAGCAATTTTGTTAGGTTTTGTGTCCATATCCCTGTACTCCTTACGAGGAGCTGTGAGGATTCCTTACCACAACCAATGGCAGCAAGGATCCAGCCAGCGCTGCTCCAAAGCACAGCAACTTTGGAGTTTCTCCCTAAAAAAGCCATAAATTTTCATGTGGGAAAAGCAACTTTCTGTTTCTCGTGTTGTCTCACGCTGAGCTGATTTCACTGTTCTGACTGACACTTTAAAAGTTTGCAGATTTGCCTGAGGCACGTTTTCAGCATAGAAAAACCTCTATCAAAATGGTTGAGGTTAGCCAAAGAGATAAGCAACTGAAAAAAAAAAAAAAAAAGAAAAAGAAAAGGGTTTTCTAAGGGAAACATCAAACTTAAGGTAGTCTGGAATTTCATCAGAATCACACTGTGCCAGTATCAGCTGGGGAACCATGCATGCAGAAGTTCGTGATCTCATATACGCCAGGATAAATCTAATGCATATCCCAGGGAATAAATTATATTACTGTGGATTTATTCAGCTGTGATAGATCAACATTTGTCCCTGAGCGACTCCAAATTTTCTTTCCTCTGTGCACAGCCTCTTCCCTGCTAATGCATCCCCACAGGAGGGAACACTTCTGTAAGCAGGAAATGGGGAAGCAACCCATGCCTTTTGCTCAATGGCAGAATTTCAAGCACTTAATGTGTACAATTGCTTCATGACAAGGCTTCATATCTCAGATGAATGCAGATATGTAACCATGCCCCTATATGGAAAGAAGTGTTAAACTAGAATTCAAGATCTGGAACAAAAACTCCTCGTGGCTCAAGAGGATTCATACCTCTGTATTTATATCTCCTGAAAAGACTTTGTTGTGTTATTCCTGAAAGGGATCAGTTGTCCATATTCTGCAAGAACTCACTACCTCACATGGCAATGGAAAGCAAGGGGTACAACAACACAGCTGAGCACTTCATTACTTGTAACTCATTGTCATCAGCAGTGTCCTCCAGAAGCCAGGGACAGCAGCAAGATTGGACCTAGTGTCCCAGTCACATTGCTGCTCCCCTTGCTCATGCAAGCCCCTCAACACCTCTGGTCCCAGGTCCCATTTCAAATGGAGAAGCAAAGCCAAGTGCAATGGTTTCGTGCTCCCTAATCCTTCTGCATGGGAGCTGGACACAGGCCGTGCCCCAGAAAGATTCATTCTGTAGGGTAAGAAGGAAAGAATTGCTCTTCCATCTGGATATTTATGCAGGAATATCACCTTTAATCTTTTCTTTCTCAAATTATTGCAGTTATTATCTTAGTCTTCATAGGATGGCTGCAAAAAGACCCATACATCCAAGATTCAAATATGGTTCTCCTCACTCTGTGATTCCCATGATGGTGGAATATTGGGGGTAGTTTACTGTATTCAGTCTATTCTACCCAGCTCTAAACTCAAATTCACAAAACCTGTACAGTTAGTCACAGTCACAGCTCTCTTCTACAATCAGAGCAGTCCACGGGATGGTCAGGATGAGAGGAAAAGCTGATCTTCATCTCTGCCAAATTGTCTTTAGCTCCACCTGAATGCTCCGGTCTGTGCCTCAACACACAACTTGTCCTGCAGTGGTAAACATTGGTTTAGATTAGAAAATTATTCTCCAGTTCCATACTTAATTACATAATTACTGCTTGTCAGCTCAGATCTGAGAAAAGTCAGAGATTGGCCAATTAAAAGGAATATTTTTCTGTTCTAACAAAAAATACTGTTGTATTTTATTCTGTCCTCCTTGAAAGCAAATGTTTTACTGCAAGGCTCTGACTGCAGTTATCTATCACATGGGAGTCCAATGGTAAGGAACAGCACTTACAGCATTAAAAATGCAATCTCTGTGTGTCAAACCCAAAAAGTATGCCTCTTGGCAGCCTCCATGGCCTCATTTTGGCTGCAGAAGGAATAAAATCAGAGCTTGCAGTGATATTCCAGCATCAGCTCCTGCTATAGCTCGTGTCATCCAGGGAGACAACGCCAGGAAGAAACCTGGCATTTAAGTTTGCCTTAGCACTGTGAATATTCAGGTCTACCCAAAGCAGACCGTGCATCACGAGACCCATTCACTCGTTTCTTTTTCCTGCACAGCACTTCCATGCACTGCATACACAAGCCATGACAGCAGTGGAACCGTGCATCGCTGCAGACAGCAGGTGTGGCTCATAACCACCTCAGATAACTTCAACACTGAGAAACTGCTCTGCAGTATCACAAATCATTCTCTTACCTTCCTTAAGGAGTAAAGGTGTAAGTGTTATTTTGATTAACTTAACTGCTGACACATTTACTCTGCTTAGTGTACTGGAGTTATGGATCCAGCTAAGCATCTATTTGAAGAAGCAGCACAGCAAGAAGATGCCAAATTTGTAGAATAGTTTGAGCTGAAAGGATCTTTAATGGTTATCTGATGCAACGCACCTGCAATGAACAGGGACGTCTACAGCTCGATCAGGTGCTGAGAGCCTCATCCAGCCCAGTTACTGCCAGCTGAGGGAAAGCACAACAGGCTCAAACTAAGGGAGCCCTTTGCAAGAAATTAGGTCCAAAGAAAGGAAACCCTCACCTCAGAGCCCAGAAATAGCTTGTCCAGAATGACAGAAACCCTTCCAGCTGGGGGAAGAGAGAAACTTCTCCTCAGCCATCCCAACCCAACCCAACCCAGCCCTCGGCTGCACTTGGCTGCTGCCAGCACCCAGGGTTTCACTGGTGATCTCCTCCTGTGTTTAATTCTGAGCATGGCCAGCCAATGGGGGTGGGAAGGAATCAACAGTCATTTTGCAAAAGAAAGTGACTGAAATATTGAGCGCTCCATTGATTGCTGCCTGTGGCATGTGGAACGTGCAAAGCAGCAGCAATGGGGCTCTGCAGGGCCCCTTGCCCACCCCTACACCACTCCTGTCCTGGGCTACACTCTGAGAGAGGGTGGGAATCCGGCCCCTGTGGCATTTCTCCCCCCAGATGCCAACCTTGGTAACTACTGTTTGTGTTCTATTTGCTGAAGCATGACTGCACTGGGACAGGTGGGGGGTGGAGAACAAGGAATGGAGCTGCTAGGGGGGTGAAAAGTGTTTGTTATTTCAGATCAAACCACATCCCTACAGTTTGTCCCAATCTGAAAGGGAAAATGAGGCAGAACAGACAAAACTTGTATAGAGTGCTGTGGAAAGAGGAAGAAGGAATTTGCTGAAAAGTAGCAGGAGGCTCCAGCAGGTAGGAAGGAAAGCGCTGCAGCCTGGATACAGAAAACTGCTCTTCTCAACACAGGTCAGTGAAAAACCCAGGTTTAAACTGCTGAAGTTTCAAGGTTTTTGGGAGTACATCTGCATCTGCACCCCGCTGTTTGCAGGGAGGTGCTTTTACCACTGCTACGTGCTTCCCAGGCTGCGTTTTGCTACGTTACATCCCCTCAAGCAAGAAAGAAATAGGGCTGAAAGTTTTTGCATGACATTTTTCTCGGCAGAATTCGTCCTCTTATTGTGGAAAACTTTTTACATGAGCAAAATCATAGAATCACAGGAAGCTTTGTGTTGGAGGGGACCCTACACAGCCCACAGCCCTGGGCTGGGTGCCCCCCACCAGATCAGGCTGCCCAGGGCCCATCCAGCCCGGTGCAATAAATTAATTTTGAACACCTTTAATTTTAGAACACCTTTCACTCAGCAATTTCAAAACCCAGAAGCGGTTTCATTCGTGTGGGGTGAGTTCTCTTTTAATCCAGCGGGTTTAAGGGGAAATTGCTGACTTGACAGATACAAGAAATCTGATGGAAACCTGGGACACCCCACACAATGTGCTTCCATCCTTCAAGAGTTATGGGATTGTGCTGGAATGGAACAGTTATGGAATGGCACTGTTCTTATTCTTCAAGTTACAGTTGCTGTGTGGCCACATAAGTGACATCACCGAGAACATGTTGTACTGTCATTATGCTAAAATCCAAAGTATTATTGTAAAGAGCTGCCTGTCAAGATTCGAAGCGGTTGTTTGAGATTGCAATCAGATTTGGGTGCTTCTGAAAATTATTCATTTGAAATAATCCAGCACCGTCTCCCAGTAACTATGTTATTAAAGCTGTTCATCAGCAAAGGCATTTACTCTCCCATCTCCTATCTTTTGTACAGTTTGTGAAGTCAGAGATCCAAATTAGCATAGCACACTTGCCAAGGGATGGGAGAAATGTATTCAGATTTAATCTAGCGATTCTGGCTCACTCACTGCTAACAGCTCCTTCATCAAGGCCATGGGGTTAATCATTAACCTCTTCCATCTACAAACAGAAAAATACCTTCAGTCACGAGGAAGTGGTGCAGAAGGGAAGGTTACACTGGTTCCAAGCAGCAGGTTACAGCTGTGGGGCAGTTAACAAGGGTGAGAGCACACATAAATAGGGTGGCAGCAGGTTGGTCCTTCTTGCCGGTCCTGGCCCTGATCTCCGGCTCCACAGCAGGTAGGAGGCACTGCTGGGTGCAGCAAGGGGAGTCCTGGGGAAGGGCGTGGGGATGGACTTTCTCCCAGCAAAGTGTTACGGAGCCAATGGAGGGCGGCAGGAGGGCTCTGGTAGGAGTGGGAGGAAAGGAGGTGACAGGTAAAGAGACCTGAAAAGGAGCAGGAAAAGGGGGGTATGATGATAAATGAAGATCCAAACGTATTATTGGTACTGTAAAATACATGCAGGAGTTGGAAGCAAATACTGTTCAAATAGAGGGACAGAAAGAAATAAGCCAAGAGTCTATCCTGCCTGGCTCATAGTACTGAGAGGAACAAGAATGTTCCCCACAGATCTGTCCCTCTGCTCCAGCCACAGGCAGGAAGGTGCTGGGATGGCCACTGCTCACACCACAGAGCATACATCAGCCCTGAACCATCTAGAATGAAACCAGCATCTTGCTTTACATGCTCTTCTTAAATCATGTTTCTGCACCAGGGAGGGACATGACTGCAGCCCCTGCACTCAGTCCAATCCCAGCTGCATCATGTTGGTAATGCAGAAGCAACCACAGGTTTTTTCTGTAGGTTTGGGTTTTTTTCTTCATTTCAAAATGAATCTGCTGACAAAGCTGAAAGCAAAGTGCCAGGCTGCTGTTAACAAATTGATGCTTCTGTCCTTTTGCTGAGCACCACCAGCTCATCACTCCAAAAATGACTCATTTTGACCCAAAACAATACTAGTGGTGGGATTCTATCAAGCATCTCAGAAAGAAAAAATAATTCAAAAAGCAACAATAAGAGTGCATTATAAACAAAGTCCCCCAGTCTACTAAGCCAAGGCAAATGGACCAAAGTAAGAGTCACCAATAAATCTACCGTTGCACATTTCACCTGGTCACATTCAAGCAGGACGTAGTTGTTTCAGACCCCAGCTGAGAGAAGGACTGGGAGTTCCCACAGCACTGAGGACTTTCTCCTGCTTCTAATAAGAATTCCCATCTGCCTCCCTGGTGTGATCCCAAATGAGGGCAAACAGAAAAGCAGAAACCATCCCCGCCTTTAACATGATCGATACAACTGCATGTATTTAACAAATGCCATGTAGATTGCTTTATTTGACCCTCTCTTCACAAAATAATTTTATTGTATGTATGAAAGCAGCTTACAGGCAATAAAGTTATGAAAACATTCACGATACATAAATACACAGACCTGATGCAGGATGTATATAGTTCATTAGACTTTGAGATTTTCCTCTCAGTTCTCTTTTCCTGACAACATTTTTGTTTTGGTTTGTTTGTTTGCTTGTTTTTTTGATATATTATGAAAAGTTTCTCCAAAGGGTATCTGTGCCCATTCAGAAAGCAGAGCTCTGTCTTGGAGTGCTGCTGAATGTTGACTCCCAGTGTTCCTGTCGCTAAAGTTCACTGCTCACTTTGGGCATTACAGAGGGAAAGCAGCAGGGAAGGACCATGGCAGTTTTTGAATTAAACACTGGCGTCTTTGTTTTGGAGCTCACAGGGCATTTTTTGAGGTGGGGGCTGCAGTTCCATCCGTAGTTAGGAAAGTCTTAATTCAAATCAGTAATGAGGCACTATTCCTTATTTGAACGGACTACTGATGTGGGAATTACTAAAATGTAACGTCCTCCTGGCCTCCAAAGTAAAGCACTGCGTACCCACTTGAACTCAGACTGAGAGCAGAAATAATACAGATGATAACGAGATTTGGCATGTTTACTACCATAAAACCAATTGTGTTTGTTTGGAAAAGATATCCAAGACTTGGAATAAGAAAAGTCTGAGAAAGCTGTTTATCTTACATAAATACAAAACGTTATATACTACGAATTGTTACCTAAGTAGCTTTTCTTCTCAGATTGGATTCTCCTTAAGGTTGTAGTCGTACTTAAGGTCTGTACAGATCCACAAACTTGACATTCTAGCAAAGTCTTTGTAACGTGAAACTCTTTAAAAAATAAATAGCAGCAATTTCTTGTTATTTGTAAAAGGGAAGAGAATTCACAACTCAGTCAACGCTGATCCTATCTTTTGAAAGAAATCCCACTTAAAAACCAAAGCCCATAAGGAAACGAGCTCCACTCCACATCAGTTCTGTTGATTCCTTGGTCTCTCACTGAGCTTCTCAGCCTCCTTCCATCCCTCACAGCTCTCGAGGCCATCGGGGCTTTCATAAAGTGCTGACTGGTTGTCTGGCCACAATGCAGTAATGACACTCCAAAAATATCCCATTATTTAGACATCTTAAATAACATAAATAAAGCTAGATCTGTAATAACATATGAAAAATATCAATTTAAAACAATAAATAAATAAAACCAGTATCAACATGTTAACTCCCAAAGCTTTAAAAATAACCATTCTCACTATAAGGCTCAATTATTTTTTCAGAAATAAATTTAAGAAGGCCTCTACCTCCCTTTACAACCCCTCAGCCTTTAATTAGGACCTGTTAACACCCACTGTCACAAGACACAGCAATCCTTTATATTCTAGTAAACATGAATCTTTAAATACTTAACATTTATCTTTTGCCTCACTTCAAGCAAGAAATTGGTCTCTCTAGGTGCAGAGGAGAAGCAGTATTTTATCACTGCACTGTATCCAAATTTGTGTATATTCCTCAGTATGAACAGCACAGTTTAACATCCATTTTTTTAACCAATTTTCAGTACCCTTTTGCTGTTTAGTGTTTTAAATATTAAATTTAATGCCAGGAAAGTTCATTCAGGGCTTTATGTAAATGTGTACTTCTCCCTAGAGCTTAGTTTCATACAAAAAATCATACCTTTTTTTTTTTTAAGATTATCACATTGTACACTATTATGTTTTGCTGGGTACACCTTACTGTTCAGGTTTTATGCTGTCCATTTTGTGTAATGGGATTGATCTTTTCCAAAGAAACGTCAGCTTCATAATCCAAAATACCCGACAATGCTGGAGACATTTTCTCCAAGGTCTTAGATAGTTCACCTTCTTCTTCCTTTTTTAGAGGTTCTTCTTCCGGACAGATGATTGCATGTGGGATCAGATAAACCAGATTTGACTCTTTGGGGCTGGACCCTTTGGGCTCATGTTGGCTTGAAAAAACAACTGCTCCATTGTTGTTAATGCTAACAGTCTCTATAGCATTGCCGGACATCGGGCAGAGCCTGTAGCATCCTAGCAGGGTGGAAAATGCCTTACGGAAATCAGCATTGAAGGCATAAATGATGGGGTTTAGGGAAGAATTAGCCCATCCAAACCAAATAAAAACATTAAAGGTGGTGGAGTTAATGCAGAAAGCTTCTGCTCCCTTGGACGGTTGGGTGGGCTCGCAGAAGGGAATCATGCAGTTCAACACGAAAAATGGCAACCAGCAGCACACAAACACCCCCATGATCACTGACAAAGTCTTTAGAACCTTTGTTTCCCTCTTGAAGGACATTTTGAAGTTGCTCTCAGGTTGCTGACAGTCCATGCTGCTTCTGTTGCCACTTGTGTTCTGGCAGTTCTTGGCATGCACTGCTGCTCTCTCCAGAGCTGAAATTCGTCGTATTTGCTTCTGAGCAATCCGGTATATCCTTGTGTAGGTTACTATCATGATGGCCACAGGTATATAGAAGCTAATTAGAGAAGAGGAGATGGCATACATCCTGTTTAGGCTAGAATCACAATTGTCCATGCTTATACCTTGTAAACTGGCATTCAGGTCCAAAAAGCTCGTGGTTGTAGCCTTGTGCCAGTTCAGCTGCACAGGGATGAAGGAAATCAACACAGACAAAGTCCACGCCACACTGATCATGATGAAGGCTGCTTTGGGGGTCATTTTCCTCTCGTACCTGAATGGGCTGGAGATGGCCCAGTATCTGTCCACACTAATGACACAGAGATTTAAGATGGAGGCTGTTGAGCACATAATATCAAAGGCCACCCAGATGTTGCAAAATGAACCAAAAGGCCAGAAACCAGCGATCTCAGACACGGCTTTCCAAGGCATGACCAAAACCGCCACCAGGAGGTCTGACACGGCCAAGGAGATGACAAAGAAGTTGGTCACTTTGGACCTGAGGTGGCGAAACCTAATGACAGCTGCGCAGACCAGCGTGTTTCCCAGCAGTGTGGAGAGGATCAGCAGCGAGAGGAAGCAGCCCGTGAGGATCCGAAAGGAAGAGTCCCTTTCAACAAGCAACCCTTCCCCATCCATAGTGGTGTCGTTCCAAGTCATAGTTTCTCCTGAGGGAAAATCACATCATGATTTTCATGACGACATCAGCTCCTTTCCTTCCAGATAGCAAACATGAGACGTCCGAACAGACCAAAGGCTCTTGGTTACGGTCCCCTCAAGCCCAGATGGACTTCATCCACTCTGAATCTCCCTGAACGACATTGAAAGCTCTATGAGCAGGAACTGAAAATGCACAAATACGGTCACCTCCACAGAGGGGTTTTTAAGCAATTCCTTCAAGAACACACTGCACCACCCCAGCATGAAGCAGCCTAATTCAGACAGCTCACCTGCAAATGTTCTGCTGCTGTCCTCTGCGAATATACCCCTCAGACAGGAAAGCAATCACTTTTTCATGCTTGCATATATTCCCACTTAAATAGACTATTGATCGAGTGTTTCCAGCGTCCATTGCACTAGCCCTTCATATTTACTGATGCGTGCTGTATGAGGTGCTTTTCCTCTGCTTTGGCTCCCTAAATGTCTCACTGATTAAGCACCCCATCCTTCCTCCTCAGCACACTCCTTTACAAAATCCACCAGTTCTCTGCTTCTGGGCAGAATCAGTGAGCAATTCTTCGCTTCGTTTCAAGTTTTACACTTCCAGATACAAAGGAAATAAGCATACAGCAGGTGTGTTTTAAAGGTTTTCAGTAAGAAGTAGCTCAGGTTATTTAGTTTTATTGAAATGAGAAATTCTGGCTCCTACCTTTCAGCTTCGTTTCTGTTTGCTCTGGGACGCAGGGCCGTCTCTTCTCCTCATTTAAGTTTGGAATTGCATAGCAAATCTTACAAACAAACCCAACATTGCATCAGGTGCAGGCATGTGTTGTTCCCTGAAAGCGTCAATCGGCAAAGCAGGAGCTGCCAAAGTTTAGTCCCCAGGAGTTAGTCCTGCAGCGAGCAGAGGGGCAGCGTTGGTGGGCAGTGTGCGACGGACCCCGTCAGTATGTGCCAGGCTACCTCCATCCCATAGACCCCATAGATTGCTCCACAAACTTTGTTGGCTGGCTCGGTCCCGGTGGTGCTTTGTACATCCCGTCAGAGGGAGTCATCCCAGGCAAAAGGCACGGTATTCCCAGCACCAGCAAGGGCCAAGTCGCAGTTGTTTCTTTCTTTCTTCCGTTGTTCTCTGAAGGGTGAAAGGAGGGAGAGAGGAGGAGGAAGGACCTGAGTGAGCTCCCCTCTGCACGAAGGTGGTGGTGCCAAGAGTGGTTCCTCTTCCAGCAGGGAAGAGTGGCTTTAGTGCTTCTTTGCTAGATTATAGCTCTCCATGACAGCACGGGATAATCTCACCTCCTGCTCAGAGGGGCTGCGCTCCGGCCGTCGGAGCAGCCGGCTCTAGCATGCTTTTCCCTTTAATAACAGCGCAGGCGGAGCAGCTCTTCACGCTCTCCCGGGCCACGCATCTCCGGTGCCGGGGGCTTTTCCTCCGTTCGCCCGGGAGGGCGGCCCCGGCGGCACAGACTTCCTCCTGCCGGGGGCAGGGCTCGGCAGCATCGCCCCTGAGAGAGCTCTGTCCGTCCGGCGTCTCCTTCCTAAAGGATTAAGACAAGAGAAAGACGGGGTGAAGGCACGCAGAGGGCACAGAGCAGCCCCCCTTCTCCTGCTTTCACATCGTCGGTCGGACGCAGCTTCCCCTGGGCCGGTTCTCCCCAATTTTTCCTCTTTCTCGGGAAATAAGCAGGACGCCGAGCAAAGCCGGGCTGCGGGAGTTGAGCGCACACGGGATCACTTTGCCCCGCCGAGCTGCGGGACGCTGCGCGATGCCTCGGCGCTGCGAGCCAGCCGAGTCCCATTCATTGACGCGTAAAGTAAGTACCGGCACCCAACTTACGGCTGGGCGATGCTCGCAGCGGTGCAGGCGGCGGGCTGCAGGCCGAGGCACCCCCGGCGAGGACCGATAGCCCGGGGAGCACCGATAGCCCGGGGCACGCTCGGCACCCGGCAAAGCAAGGTACTCACCGGAGCGGGATGCTCGGGTCGGTCCGGGGTGACGGCGATCGGCAGCCGGGGCAGCGCTTCGCTCCCCTCCGCTCCGCTCCCCCCGCTCCGCTCCGCGCCACCTCCCCGCCGCCCCGCGCCCCCGCGGCTCCCGGCGCAGCCGCGGCCACCGGGCTCCCTCTCCTGGGCGGCCGCGGCCCCGCGCCCCCCCGCCGGAGCGGAGCGCACGGCAGCCCCAAGGGGCGCGGGGCAGGGATGCTCCGCGTGTCCCGCCTCGCCGCTTCCCCCGGACGGCTCGGCCGGTTCGGCGGGGAGAGGACCGGGAGGAACCGCAGGAAGCGGCTCCGGGAAACGGGTCCTTGAGATCACCGCTGAAGAGGTTCGGAGAAGATCCACGAGCAAACTTCATACCTGGATCTCTGTAGCAGACGGAGGGCATCGCTGTCCCTACATATCGGCAGGGAAAAACCCCAAGGGCGGTTTTCCCAGGGCGTTCTGAGGGGCCGGGTCCTGACCAGACGTCCCAGACAGGAGTGCGGACAGCAGAACCGCGGCTCTGGGAGCTGCCGACAGCCCCGGAGCTGCACCTCCTGACAGCAGATGTCAGCTCTGGGCAGATCCTCTTCTGTCTGCGAGAGAAAACTCCGGTCGTTCACCTGCCCGCAAAAATGTGTCGTTTCAGATCGTGTTTTCTTCTTTACAGAAATCACTCCTGTTCAGCAGTAAGGACTGAAAGCAGAGCGGTTACATCTCGAGCCCTTTCATTCTACAGAAGGGATTTTTCTGTCTTACCTGAGCCACGAGAGTCAGCGAAAGCAGATGAACACAATGATTTGCAAGTTGCTACCTTTGTGTCATAACCTCACCTCAAACAAATGTATCAGAAAATGAAGATAAACATCACGGGGTGGGGGGGTTAAAACCTCCGAGAAGAACAAATAAGTTCACTAAGTTGTCAGGATGCATTTCCTGGGTTTCAGCATTACTGAAGTTGCTTATATGCCAGCTATAATTTTTCATAATGTCAGTTAGTGTGGATACAGTGCTAAACTAATCCTGACTAGCTAACTAAGATGCTTGCTTTCCCTTCCCCTCTCTCTTTCTCTCATTTTTAATTCCTTCTCAGCAGGTCTCATCCCTCCTTCTTATGATCCTGTTCTTTAATCATCATTCATCCCCAAAGGAGGATGAAAAAGACAAAAAGTGAATTGTTTGTTTTTCAGTAATAGTGATGCCTAATGAAACTCATTCTGAGCTTTCTTTTTATAATTTTGAGCAGGTTTTTTTTCTTCTTTTCTCCTCAAAGCACAGCACAGGTGAGATTTACTGCATGTACTTATCTTCTGAAAATGCAGCACATTGCTGCTTTGGAGCAGAAACCCTGGGATGAGGGGGAACATCGCCTTCGTAAGAAGACACTGAGAACATTCGCACATTCTTCATTCATTTAATCCAATATTCATTCCAGCAGCCAGTCTTTCTCATATCTCATCCCTAATTTCATGTGATCATTTTGTGGATGAAATTCAGGTCTGGCTGAGCTGAGGCCGTAACAGCACAGCAAAGCCCCTTAAACAGCTCTGCAGGTTTCAAAGCCTTCCCCTTCAAACAGGGCACCCTGCTGTGCTCATTTGCCACTTCAGCTAATTTGTGAGCTTTTAAAACTTGCACGACTTAATAGTCATACCCAGGTGAGGCACAAAAGTGAGATCCATTAAACCCTTATTACTGTTCAGGTAAATGTAGCAGTGGGATTAGGCAGCCAATCGGCACAGTTCTGGGAGACATTTCTGCAAAGGATGGGTTGAATTTGCTTTTTGCTGCTCTCCAGCTGATGTGCCCTCAGACAGCACTGAAGGATCAGTTCATGTCCAGATCAGAGCTTGCCCAAAGCTGCCAGCAATGGGACAATGGTGCGGGTGAGAGAAACCCAGAAATAAACAGAAAATTGGTTTAATTTTCCCTATGCCCCCACATATAACAGCTGCTTGATTTTGTTTAATGCTTTTCAACCACTGCTGACCGATGCTGAAATCAGAGGAATACCCAGGAAAGGAAATCTCATGTGTCTCTGCTACCACCCTACAAAACATCTGTTGCTCCTCTGAGACTCTTTTTGGAGAAACGCCCATTGGGTTGGCATGAAGATTTGAAAATACACATAGAGTAGCACCTTGATCCAAATGATCTTAATCCAAACAGTAATTAGCTATTAGAAGACTGAGCCAAAGCTGAGCAAAATCCAAAGCTTGCATTCAGAGATAAACGTGCTTTAATCTACCAAACAGCACACACACAAAAGCTGGAGAAAGGCGGCTTGATTTACAAAATAATATTACAATCTGCGGATACAAACTGTACTCACGTCACTCTCAGGATGACTTCTTGAGTCTGCATGCATGGGATGTATTAAACATCAAATCAGCTGAGGCGGGTTAGCAGAAATAACGTCTGAAAGAGCTGTCAAGTTTCTAAATAACTGGTTATACTAATAAGCCAAGATAACTTCAGCCTCAATTTACCTTCTCGGAAAAATCAAGAGATTCTGGAAATGGAGCAGCAGGTATGAACTCTCTTAGAGGATCAGCGAAGCACGTGGCTGAATTGGTAGTGTCATGGTTGGGCATTCCATGGGAAAAGCACGGCAGTGAGTACAAAGCACGGAGGAAAGATGAGAGGCAGAAAATAATAAAACCAACCCACACATCAAGGTCTCAAACTCCTTCTTGTATAATGAAGACCCATCAGGAGGGAGAAAGAGTCAGTGAGAGAAGGGATTACTCGTCCCCAAACACTGATAACAAGGCCTAAATATTCACTACTGTGTGGATATATATATATATTTTTTCTTTTGGAGTACCATAATCTATAAAAGAAAAGGAACAATGCTCCATTCCCCACGTGCCCTGAGCAGTCAGTCCAGGTCTGTTCATACATCCCCTTCCCACGTCACCAATCCTTCCTTACATTTCTAGTGTAAAACCCAAACCAAAGCTGGCTGGTTTCAGCTGCAGCCTCTGAGATTTTACAAGCTCTTTTTGGACAGAAGAAGAAGACAGAAATGAAAGGGAAATATCCACCCTGGGACAGGGCAGGAACTGAACAACCCATACCCCCACCAGCAGGATCCCTCCACAGCTGATTGCTGAGGTATGAAACAGCACATAAACCAGCATGTCAACACGAAAATATAGACTGTCCCCTCTCCACTGATGTATGCTTTATTTGCACATGCACCATTTTTTTTTATAGTGTATGGCTTGCATTTTTTCTTTCACTCCATGGATGGGCAGAAAAATTGAATATATGAATCAAAAGAGAAGTCATGGCAAAAATGACAGTGCTTTTAATGTCAAAGATGGCTTTGACATATTAATTAGTACCTCAGAAATGAAATAAAGCCAGCGATACGGAATGATTCATTAGAATGAAATTAATCTGAGAAATAATTAATTCTGAGTGGATAAATAAAAAGAGTACGAATGGATATATTAGCAGCAAAACTCTTCACAGCTGAGTGTTACAGTGATTTTTAGCAGCAGTAGATCAAGCTACAGATAACATAATTTTCTTAGCAGATGGCTTGGTAGGTGGCACTCCACTCTTAAGCTGCAGATTTACTCCTGAGCTGCGTGCCAGCCAGCAGCACAAAATGGATCTTTCTCCCATATTCCAGCATAGCCCCTGAACAGTGGATGGAGAACTGCTCCTCTTCCATCAGAGCACTTTTGTTCTTTCTCCATCGTGCAGAACATGTGATGATGAAAAGTATTGTTGGCACGAACCTAAGCACAGTGCCTCTGAAGGTTAGCAGAGTAGGTAAGAAAAGTCAGACTATTACCCTACGGCTGATGATGTATATATAAGTGCACATTACTGCACATCCAATATGGTTATGCTCTATGGCTCTTCTATAGGCAGGCTATAAAAATCCTTGAATTAATGAGAATTAAAGGAAATATGAAAAATAAAAAATAAGAAATGGAATGGAATGGAATGGAATGGAATGGAATGGAATGGAATGAAATGGAATGGAATGGAATGGAATAGGTTGGTTGGAAGGGACCTTGAAAGAACATCCAGTCCAACTGCCTGACCTTTTCAGGGCTAACCAAAAGTTAAAGCTTATTAGAAGAGCATTATCCAAATAGCTCTTAGCACTGACAGGCACTCGGGTAGTGTTTGATCTGTGTTTGACTGTCCTCACAATGAAGAAATTTGTCCTAACATCCAGTCTGAACCTTCCCTGGTGCCAGTAGAAAAATAAGAATCCAAACCAAGGTTCTGGTTTTAGTTTCTTCATTCCTCCTGCCACAGTTTCAGCCAGAGCTTTTGAAACAGCCAGGGATCAGACTGGATTACCCCAAACCGTGATACAATCCCAAATTCATTTTCACCCTACCCTGTCTGCATACTTTTTCTGTTCCAGCTTTTGTGCCAGTCTGACCACACCAGGTAGAACTGGTTCATCTCAATAATTCAGTAATATCTGGCTCTTTGCAGCCTGCCTCTGTGTCCTTGGCTTTTCCCTGCCCTGTGTTGCAAAGAAAGAAGTTGCTGCGACAGCAGCTCCCAGAGCAGTGTCTAAGAAGCAGTGCTTCCCCTGACTGGAAATGTTCCCTGCTTCCTATCATCCATTTGTCAAAATCCATCTCAGGGTCAGGGGCCTCAAAGCCAGTGAGCTGCTCATGCTCCTGCCCTGCGAGGCTCAGCAGCTCTGGGCTTGGAACACATCAGGGTTTGGCTGCACCAGCACAGCTATTCTCATTTCCTAATGCTTTTCTAGAAAAATCCCAATGATTTCTAGTAACTGTACTCTACTTATAGTAATTCTGGTCTGTTTTCCAGGAGTTTTCTTCCACTATTTAGGAATTTCTCATGGCTTTCTAGGAATTGTGCATTTCTTTCTAGGACTCCTCTACTGTTTTTCAGAAATTCTCCCTTCTCTTTTAGAAATTGCCTTCTAGTTTTTCAAAAATTTGTAGCCAGCTTTCTAGGAATTCACTTTTTGCTTCCTAGGATTCTCCCCATTGCTTTCTAGGAATGAAATTTGTGTTTTAAGAGTTTCCTATAATTTTCTAGGAATTCCCAAAATCTTTCTAGGAGTTTCCTATGGTTCTCTTGACACTTTCTATATGTTCCCAGGAATTTTCCTGCTGCTAGGAATTTCTCACTGCTCTCTCGATATTTCTACCAGCTTTCTAGGTACATTTATCATGCTGTGACATGTTGATCCATGCTGTTAATGCTGTTGCATGCTATCAGGCTGGATCTTAGGAAAAATTTCTTCTCAGAGTGATCAGGTATTGGCACAGGCTGTCCAGGAAGGTGGGTGAGTCACCATCCCTGGAGGTATTGAAGAAATAAGTAGATGTGGCAGTGAGGGACATGGTCAGTGAGCATGGTGGGTAGGGTTGGGGATATCCCAGATGATCCCAGCAGTCTTTTCTAACCATAATGATCCTATGATCTGCGATGGCATGTGGCATGCTATTCAGAGTTGTCTGGTGATGTCTTATTTTGTCCCACGTTGTGTTGTCACATTTTGTTCTTTACTCACATTTCTGCATGCCTCTCCATGTTCTGGCATGCTCCCGTGCATGTCAACCGCTGCTGCTGCATACCTGGTCCCTAAAGGATGGTGAAAAAATTTGTCCAGCACAGCTGAAGCAGCTGTGACACCCCATGGGATGGTGCTGAAGCAGGAGGAACCTACACCTCCTCTTGCTCCATACTCCATCCATCAGCCTGCCTGGCTGAGAGCCTTGCTGCCAGCAGTGCTTCAGGCTCTGTACAATTCCACAGGAGACATTTTTGGAATAGCCACATCACAGGGGAAATGGTCCCTAATCCTCTTGAAATTCTGGTTTATCCCTTTAAATGTAGTGCAATGCCCCTTCTAAATGCAGGATGGCTTTTCACGTTCTTCCTCTTCAAGTCTTGCTTGCTGTAACTGTGGATGTTTTCATCTAGATAAAGGGGAAAATTTGGTATGCGTCAATTTAGCATTTGGCACAATACAGCATGAGTAAGCTGAAGTTAGGTTCAGATACTGCAAATGGAGCCAAAATCTTTAACAGACTTTGCCAGTAATTCTCTACTAGAGCTTATATAAGGGCTTATTACAATTTATGTTATCAAAAAGTGTTGTGTTGCTCATCTGTTAGACCATTTTTCCCTGGTTAATAGTTTATTCTTTGGCAGCTGAGACTGCTGGAAAATAGGGTGGAGGTTTTTGATATACTGACATGGACTCACAGAAATCTCTAGTTCAGAAACAGACTTTGAATTCAGGAGACTTTACTGACATGCCTTCCAGTCTGAGGTTTGGATTTCCTGCATAACATTAATGCACAGTAAGTCAGCAGAGCAGAAAAAATGCTTTATATATATGGTTCACCCAGTGCCACATTGCGCTCCTGATAGTAAAACGCAGCACAAAGCTTTCACACGCACCTCCTATCAAGTGAGTGCTAAAAACAGTTCCCAGAAATGTGGCTGGGTTCTTCTGGCAAACCTCTGATAACAGTCAGCTTGGTGCCAAGGCTAGTTCCTAACACCATCCCAAGAGCCAGCTGCTGAACACACTCCAGCTCCTTGCTCTGCACCTTCAGAGCCGTCATCACACATCGTTTCCCACCCGCTGTACAACTGCCTTTCTCGTGGAAGTAGAAAAGTCTTGATACATTCCATGCTTGCTGTCTGTGATACAGGGCTGCAGAAAACCTAGTCCTGTAGTGCCACTTACTGGATATCTGTGTTAATAATTGCAGTGCACAGCAGCTCTCAGTTTTTGTTGTTTGAATCCCAGCACCAATTTGAAATGGCAAAAAATATAAAATTATTAGCGTCCAATGTAAATATTATGAATGCAGCGAAGCTTGAAGAGAGTGAATACAGTAAAGCTCATTTCTTAGATGAAGCAGTAGCTGTACAAAAGCAGAAATGTTCCTGCTCTAATTTGCATAGGGAAAGGTTTGCTCTGCAGCTGTCTAGAAATTCTTTCAGGTGAAACACTAAGAGGGTTAAATTCATGTCTAGTTCAACAAGGACAAAGGACTGAATGTACACCTGAAAGCTTGCAGGAGTCTTATTAGCGGGGTCTTCTGAAAATAAGATGACTGAAAGGAACACTTCAACAGGAACTAAGGTAGCACTTACTTCATGCATCCATTTCAGTCTCTAGAGATGTGCTTCCTGTAAGTACTACTAGTACTTACACTGTAATTTAACCCCACTCCATATGAAAACCTGTAAGAAAACACATGCTTGAGTTTACTGACCAAACTGTGTGGATTCAGTCTATAGGACTGTCTGTGTGAGGGTTTTGGGAGGGAATGAGGACTTCAGAAGAACAAAGCTGTATTACCCAGCTGCAGATCAATATACTGCATACTACATCATGGGGTCTTCCCCTCCCAGTCCTCTAAGGCAGAGCTGCCCGGGAGCCACCACAGCCTCTTCCAGCCCATCTTATCTTACTTCAAAGAGTCTATGAGCATGGAGTGTCTGTTTTTTGGCCTCTGCATGTTGGTGAGCTATTCTGGCACTGGTAACCTAGCACTGTCTGCAGAATATTCATGGGATGTAACACAGCTTCATTGCAGCACGCTTTTCCCATTCCCAAAAGACTCAATATGAGATACGGGATGACACCAGCTCACATGTTGCTGACTTATCAAATTATCATAACACTATCGAACTGAGACTTTAATGAGCTTTAATTGATTTGTGAAATGAGCTAGCAATCTATTTTGTGCATCTATCACCGTGTTCATGTAGAAGCTGGGATGCAGAAGGAATGGGAACAGCCTAATTGAGTATCCCTAGCCTTTTTTTTAATCTCAAATGACTGCACATCTTGTAACCATCAGAGAAGCTATCAGATGGTACAAAGAGAAAACGAGGAGTGACCATAATTACCAAAAAGAATGAGACGCTCTGTGATCCATTCCTCAGCCTTTTATTTATTTAAATCCACATTTATTTGACATTTTTAAGGCACCACATGCAAGAAAGTTTTCATCAGCTGGAAGAAATTTCATAGTAATAGTTTCTTTTTTCTTTTTTTCCTATTTTTATTTTTTAGGGATCTGAGGGTGAATTATTTTTCTAAGGGTTCAGTTACTGTGGTTTCCTATGAGCATTTCCCTGCTGCTGGCTGTTTTCTGCAATACTTATTAAAGCTGGAGTAACGAAAATGAGAAAGTCCATAAACATCCATCTTTGTTGTCAAGGTTGCCTTCGGGCCAATGGTTCTTTTGCCTCTGAAGTTGTTCCTATTAAACTGACTGATGATCCAATTTGTTCACCAACCGAGTACTGCCATCTTGCTACAGAGGTGGCCAATAATATTTCTTGTAACCCTTCCATCAGCTTTTATTCCGTTAATTATGAAAGTAATTTCACAGCCTGACCTGCCTGCAAAACTTGAGGCCACAAGCTTCTGCCACGAGCTGCCAGCAGCCCACGACAGGCCTGTCCATCAGGGAGCTGAGCAAGCTGGACACCGTAATGCCACAAATAACCCAAAATCACAAAATCATAGAATATCCCAAGATGGAAGGGACCCACAGGGACCATCGAATCAAACCTCTGTCCATACACAGGACCACTCAAAACTCAAACCCTGTGTCTGAGGGCATTGTCCAAACACTCCCTGACCTCCAGCAGCTCAGGGCCGTGCCCGCTGTCCCGTGCAGCCGGTTCCATGCCCACCGCCCTCTGGTGCAGAACCTTTCCCTCACCCCACCCGCCCTCCCCCGACACAGCTCCACGCCGTTGCTTCCAGCCCTGTTGCTGCCACAGAGAGCAGAGCTCGGCGCTGCCCTCCGCTCCACGTGAGGTGCCATGAGGAGCTGCAGGGTGCCAAACCTTCCCCTCAGCCTGCGCACACGCTCTCCCTACAAAGGCAAAGAGCATCCCTGCAGCCCTCCTACTACACTTTGTTTCCAGTACAAAGCTGTGTAAAGCCGTACACTTTATTTTACCGTCCAAAATGACCGCTCAGCCGGCCGACCCCCGCCTCTCCGCCCGGCCCCGCTGGGGCGGAGCGGGGCGGAGCGGAGCGGGGCGGCCGCTCTTCAAGCCGGCCCCGCGCAACGCGAGTCTCTTCCGGGCGGCGGGGCGGCGCGGAGCCGGCAGCGCGCGGGGCGCGGTGAGTACCGGCAGCGCGGTGCGCGGGGTTGGGCCGCGGGTGGAGGTTGTCGCCCTGCCCGCTCTGCCACCCCCGTCCTCCTCGGGGAGGATCCCAAGCCTGAATTCGCCCCTGTTTCCTGAAAGAGGATCCTCGGCTTCCGCGCCTTCTCAGCACCCCCGAGCTGCCCGCAGAGCGGGGTGCCGTGACACAGGGCTGGGAGCCGGGGGTTCTCAGTAGGAGTGTTTATTTTATTGCTGTAATGATAAAGCAGGAGGGAGCGACAGCTGGCTTTGTACCAGTTTAAAATTGGCTGTATGGTTCCTATCAGAAATATATATATCCAGTAGTAAAAAAAAAAAAAAAAAAAACTATTGAAGAAGGTCATGAACGTGTCTGGGTACGGCCTGATAATCCTACCTCAGCTTACCGTAGGGCTGTAGAGACAAGCTCGCAGCAATCAGCAATGACACAAAATCAGACCTTGAGTTAACCCTTCTTAGCTTTTTCTCTCTTAATGACAAGGAGAGGTCGGTGTGTGATGCATCCCTGCATTACCCATCCCGCGGTGTGAGCAGAGATGGCAAACTGCAGGCACGTGCTGCTGCAGCTCGGACATCTGGAAACAGCTTCAATACAGAATGATGAAATCTGCCACAAAGTGACACACCAAAGATGGCTGCTGCTTTGAGGAGGGAGCCCCAGCAGCAGGCTTCTGTTGCTAGGCTACAAACAGGATGTACATTTATAAGCAAAAAAGTATCTTGCAGTGTTGCCACGATTTGCTTTCTCCAGCACTCAATTTGTTCTTGTGATTGCAAAAGGAAAAAATGTAGTGTAAAGATTTTTTTTTTTTTTTTTTTTTTTTTTTTTTTTTTTTTTTTTTTTGTAATCTAAATAAGTATTTAGTGGATGGAAAGGCTTTGGGAGAAGGAACACTTTGCAAGTGTGCTTGTTAGCATTTGGTGCATATTGCATCATACTTCTCTCAGTGCTGCTTCTTTCCAACTGTGATAGCAAGCACAGTGCAAATAGAGGAATACCGCTGCTTAATGACCCTGGTAAGTCTGAGAGCTGCTGTTTTGTCATCAAGTAGAAGTGCTTTCCAACTATCCTGCCTTGATTGACATCCCTGGAGAATGCATTCATTGTGTTCGTTCCTTTGCCAGAACAATTGAAATATGGGTAGTAGCTGGGTTTGCATTTTTGCTGTTGCTTTACCAGAGTATTGTAATATTAAAGTAGAATGGGTTACCTTTTACTGATCAGGAGGAAATACATTTCCTGTTTTGTTTTGTTTTGTTTTTCTCCTAAACCAGCTAGCCACTGTTCTCATGGAGTTCCTTCTGGAAAACAAAAATACTGAGTTTGTTTGGGCAAAAAAGGCCTAAAAAGGGCCAGTATGTTACTGGAGGAATAAAAGTGCCTAACAGAATCTTTCTATAGTTTCTATCAAAGCACCGTGAGAGGTGCTTCAGGAGAACTGAGCTCTGGAGTAACAAGCAAGTGGCTGTGGTTGCTTTGATTTATAAATGAGGCAGAGGAAGAAGAGAGCTGTTCCTCTCCCCATTTTGTAGCAGTGAGTACTTTTCTGAGCCTAAGGCTTTTTCCAGCCTACGTCTCTTGTTTCCCAGAACAGGACATTTGCACAGCCAGCTGCTGGGGGAGTGCTTTGAAGGATAGAGATCTAGGAGCCTAAATGTGTCGCACCTTGTCTCTCTCTCTCCATGAATCTGCACATCAAATGATTTCAGCAGCACATGGCTCCAACTTTAGAGTTATTCTGTAGTGCTAGGATTCTGATAAGAAGTGGGTACTGCTGATACCTTCTATTTTTAATCGGTTTTCAGAGAGGGAAAGAAAAGTGATTTTGTTCTCCTTTTCTGAAAAAAGAACACTTAGCTCCTAGGAGATTTTGTGAATCATGATCTAACCCAAATGCCTGAAGTGAGGGATCTAAGTCAGTCCTGGTAAAGGGTACCATGAAAGTTCCATCTTTCATTCAGCATTTATGTTGGCTAGTTTATTCTCTTCCTCTACGAAGGCTGCTCTGAGTTCTGTGAGTATCATGTGTCCAATGATGTATAAGTAATGTTATAAATGATTTGGTCTGAGGAGCTGAGATGTGAAATGTTGCAGTGTTCGTTATCACATCTGCACTGCTTTAGACACGGTCTTCTTTTCTCTTGGCTAGCTGTTGTCCTCCCCAGCTCAGTGTTTGCTTGCTTTCTGGTCTGCATGCAAGGGAGGTGAAAGGCCGCTCTCAGAGTCCACTAAAATAAGGGAAGGTACTGGAGCTGATAATCTGGACTCTGGCCCCCACAAAACCAAAAAGGAACAGAAAATTCTGTATAGTGAAGCAGTATCCTATCCAGTCTGAGGACGTTTGCCAAAGGATCCGCCTTCAAGAAAATCCAGGCCTTTGTATCTATTCAGGAAAGCCTATTTCTGGGTGAGTTTCCGGGCTAATAACTCTCAAAATATTCTCTCAGACAATATAACACTTCTCAGCAACCTGCAGGGAGTTCTTATCTTTTAGCCCTTGTCAGAATCACCTCCCTGCTCTTCCGAGGAGTGGCAGAAGCTCTCTGCATCACTCAAGGAATGGATATTTTGATACTCGGGATGCTTCTTGACTCAGAACAGTGACTACAGCTTTCAGAAACATCAGGATACACAGTTGTGTCATCAAGAAATTTCCTTTGTCAGAGCTCTACTTTGAGCTTTAGCTTGGATATTGGAAAAAAGCAGTGTTGTGTCTGGTGAAGTTTTTTTACTTGCAAAATGGATTTTTTCAAGATTTGGGTTAAAATGCAGGATGTAAGTAACATAAGAAAGCATATATTGTTGCAAGGAAAGTAGCAAATCCAGTTTCCTCATTCAAGCACTGCTGCCTGAGTGTGGGTTGCCCAGCTTGAATTCACCCCCTAGTTTGAGTCCTTCAAGTGCACTGTTAGTAACAAATAGGCTTCACATTTTATAGAACCTCATATTTTGTTTGCAACCGTGTTTCTTTTCATCCATGTCAAAATGAATACTCAAATGTCTGGGTTGCTCAGAACTGTCTCAGGTGGTCCTTGCTACTCTTCTGGCTGTTGCTGCAGTGTGAGAAGCGACCTATGGCAGTCAGCGTGCTGTCTGAAGTGCAGTTTGGAAATAGGACACTGGAGAGTTGAACTGACAACTCCTGAATCGGCATTTTTTAGAATTGTTGCAACTGCTTCTGTTGACCTTTTAAACAAGGTTTAAAGTCTTCTGCTATTGCTGCTGATTCTGCAGCAAATCTAAATGCAGCCTTTGTACTAAAATTGTTGATCAGGCTTTGTGTGGGTTTTATGTAATTATTTTTTAAGAGAGGCCAATCTCACTTAGTTCCAAGCCCTTTTTCCTTCCCATTAATGTCAGTTTACAATGGGAACTCGCAGGCAGTTTCATCTCATCAGAGGACAGCAGGTTGAGGTGTGCTTAGCACTGGGACATTCTGTTCAAGGTCGCTTTCTGATTGGAAAGAGGAGTTGAAAGACACAGTCAAGAAGTGATTCAGTTTAAAAGAAAGATATTTGTAGAAGGTTATTCAGAATACAGAGTTGAAAATTTCTCTGCAGATGAAGGAAAACCTTATTTTTGGCTGTGGATAAATAAAGCTTCAATATTTTGATGAGTTTGTAATCAAAAGAGTCTGTAATCATCTTACTGGTCCTGCAGCTGAACTCCTGGCAGCACGTTCCAGCAAGCCACAACCATTCACATGTGGGAAGCTGATGAAGCACGTGATTGCAGTTAGCATTCTGAAAACATGCCTTGATATGTACAAATGGCTGCACTGTGAAACATGGATGGTCGCTGTGTTGGTGCTGGGGAGCTGCAGTGCCAAACTGCAGGAGCACAGCTCTGCCCACAGCAGCTGCAACAATCCCACAGTGCAGCCATTCTCTGTGGCATTGAGAAATGGGGAATGCAGTAGTATGAATGTGCCAGAGGACGCTCAGTGCTTTATTATTGGTTTAATTTGCTAGTATGAGGTGTTGCTAACATTGAGGTTTGCAAATATATGTGATTCTGTTCAATACTTCCCCATTTAGTCAGTTGTTTGAAACAGCAGAGATGTTATTTCTTTCTTACTGTGCATTTTCCATGATTCTGTGCTACGTTGTCATCCTTGTCATTTATCCACTCATGTAGTGCTGATCCTCCTGCGTTGTGAATGTGACCACAGGGTGCTGCTGAAGTGTGAATTATTTCAGTGATTTAATGAATGCCGCCTCAAATCCTCTGCTAATGGAGTTGCTTGAGGAAGAGGAGCATTCAGACCAGATTGGGTGATTGTGTTGTTTACCTTTCCACCTTAAAATCTCAGGTGCTGCTAATTCAGTTTTCTTATTTTTGCAGGTGTTCTCCCCTCTGTCACCACTTACAAATAGCGATAGGTGTGGGAACAATAAATTCAAATTATTAGTCAACTGATGAAGAGGTGGACTGCAGCAGCCCCCTGGCGCTCAATTGCATATATAAAACAAAGTAAACCTTTTCACTTTCATTCAGGAAGATTTGTGCATTTACTTTCCCCTTCTGCAAACCTTCCACTTATCTCACGGTTCACTTGGGTTTATTTTAATTTGATTTAACCTCAGAGCCCCGTACTAGTTCTTATCACAATTTTATTATGAACGTTTGGGTAATTTGAGCTTAAATCTTGGACATGCTTAACTTATATTGAGAACTATTTGACACAAGTGATGGTATTCTAAAAGCATTTTGCTGGAAATTGTGCACATTTTCAATGCAGAACTTCCCTGGCTCTCCTAGACAAGGAGCACTGTAGTGGAGCAATGACTCAGAGTCCCGAGACCAACAAACCCAGCAACCTTTCTCTTTCAGTACAAGTTTTGTGTGCCACCAACCTGTATTTTTCCAGTGTCTGGAACTCGTTATGCTTCCTTGCATGGACAGCATCCGCTCCTTTGTGTGTGCACTGTCTGTCCGGGCACAGAGTCTTTATGACTTGAAACTCACTTAGAAAAGCACTGTGCCTACTGATGGTATTAAAGTGCAAGTCAGTTATGTCAATCACGTGATTGAGAAGAAAATGTTGTGTTCTTGGATAGTAGGCACCCAAGGCTTTGATCTCTTTTTGCACAAGAGCAAATCTTTTATTGGGTGAATGCCAGCGAGACTGGAGTCCATGTGCTCTGCTTTACCTTTGTCAAGACCCGTCCTATCAAAGTCAGGAGTTTTTGTTCCTGTTGTCATCTTTTTAAACAGACACAGTGATTTCAAGCATAAACTTTTGCAGAGGCACATGCCAAACGCCTTTGTCAAAGTGTTTTCCATTTTCCTGCTGCTTTGCTTTTTGCTGCTGCCACGCTATCCCTTGCCATGCATCCACATGAAAGTCTATCTTTTTCCTTGGGATATGCCCGCACAGGAAGGTGGAAGTGTGTTGGTAGCAAGGTTGTACCTGCTCCTGTCAGTTTAACTGGGGGTAAGGATAGGATGTAGCTGTGGTTCTGTTCTCTGTAGATCCACCTCCATCAGGGCAGGCTGAGTGGCTTGGAGTGAAATTATACTGAATTGATCTTTGTTGTTTAGATTTGGGGTTCATGGCGGAAGTTTTGTATGCAATAAAAACAAATCACAGACAACCCAGTAATATGTACAAAGCAGTTTTCAGCACTTGCTGATCAGTGTGAAAGGAAAGCAAAGAGCCTCTATTTATGAAGTGCTTTTTTAAGCATTCGTTGGACAGTTTTAAACAGACTGACATAAGCTGTCCTAAGCAGGTTTAATCTTTCCTAATGAAACTGATAATTTAATTATAAGGATATTGAAACAGACTGTCCCACAAATACTTAACTGGTAGGGAAGTATTCTCAGAATGATTTCCCTGCCCTTTGCAGCTGTCACCATTTTAGTCCAGAAGATGGTCTGGTTTGCTTGCTTTTTGTCATGCTGTATCTTTGTTCTGGAGGTGTTCAAGCCCAGGTTGGATGGGGCCCTGGGCAGCCTGGTCTAGTGCCAGATCTGGAGGTTGGTGGTGGCAGGGGGGTTGGAACTTGTTGGTCCTCGGGGGCCCTTCCAACCCACGCCATTCTGTGATCCAAGGATATTGGAAAACCCAGTGCTTTACAGAATAGGCGTATGGCATACAGCAAAACAGAGGCATTTAGGCCCTTATTTCTGTAGAATTCTCTTCTCCTGTGACTAAGATTTTTCCACTTAGTGTAGGGGATCATAATTACATTTGAGGGATGGACAACAACTTCTTCAAGTTTCACGAATAGTCTCTCCTTTTTTCCCTGTTTTGTTTTGTTTTTATGATGAAGATGCTCTGCATCCTTAGTTCCTTTCTTCTGATAATTCCTTTTTACGTTCTCCACCATACAAGTTTCACCAAATTTACACCAATAGCTCAGGAGCTTTACAGTGTTCCTTAGGTTTGTTGGTGGGAGGTAAAGATCAGATGTCAGAGTACTTTTAGTCATTTTGAAGTAAATCTTTAATTTTCTGGGCTTCAAGCCCTCTAAATGCAGAGCTGTGTTAGTTTGGTGCCTGTCACTGTGGTTCTGTTGCCATCCTTGAAGTGTCATTAGAAGAACTGTTCATCTGTTCACAATGTGGCAAACTGTTGCGTTATGTAATCTTTGTTTCTATAGAACATGGATTTGGGGAAACAGCATTGACTGAAAATATTTGGTGTTTGTAAACCTTATTTTTGTTCTTGCTTTGCAATGCCAGAGGTGCTAAGTGGATTTTGTTAAATGCTACTGCGCTGCTGCTTCAGGCATCTCTTGAAAAGTTTAATTTCCCTTTATGACAACGTGTTCAGTTAACACTAATTCATCACTCGAGTAAAGCAGATTTCTGTTTAAGATCTTGTTAATTAGTACATCTACCCCTTAGTGAGCTACTATACTTTGCATTCCACTCATCCTCAGATAATCATAGTCTTACAGGAAACCATGAAATGTATAAATGTTTTGGGAAGCAAGCCCAAAAATGTCGATGTTTAAGTTCTTTAAGTTAGTTTTTCTTTCATGAATACCAATCTTATTAAAACTATGATGATGTCTGACATCATCTACTTTCTGTACTCCCTTAAAGCCCAGTTCTGTAAGATGTCTTTTTTTTTTTTTTTTTTTTTTCCTGCTGCAACTAAAGCTATTTTTCATTGTGGGGTCTTACCAGTTTGAGACATGTTAAGAAATAAGAATTCTGAATTGCAAATGTCCATGTTTTCTTCGCAGAGTTTTTGAAGATGTCGGCAGATATACCGTTAAATATTAATATCAAGGAGCCCCGATGGGATCAAAGCACTTTCATTGGACGAGCCAGTCACTTCTTCACTGTAACAGACCCCCGAAATATTTTGTTATCTGATGCCCAGCTGGAAAGTGCAAGAAAAATTGTGCATGATTACAGGTATGGCAGTCATTTCTAATGCTGGCCCAAAAAAAGCGAATAAGAATATCACTGTTATAGTTCTAAAAGGAAATATTTAAGACCATGTATTTATTGCACCACTCTTTTGTCTTGTTTCAGAGCTTAAACTCTATCAGAGTACTAATGAACGGGGAAATTTTCATCTGAGAAAAACTATTTAGTGGGAGTATCTAGTTCTGAAAATAGTCAATAGAACAACAGTTTAAAATAGCCTTTCAAATGTATTTTTGGGGCATATAATTTATTAAATCAAGTTAAATTTCCAAAGTTTCATGCTGAGGGATTTTAGCTGTCCATTTCAGCTCAGACCCAGTACTGGCTTGAGTCAAGAGAATTTTGCTGGTTGTCAACTCAGCCTACACAACCGCTGCTGGGAGTTTTAATTCTTATTTCACCAATTTATTTAGTAGTTGAAGATCTACAAGCTGACTATAAGGCTAGATTAAATTAGCCTCCTCTGATGCTAAGTCTTTTCACTGGAAGTTGCAGCATTTTATGTTTATAACAGCTGTGCTTTTTGCTGTTGTCTCGTTTTGTTGGTTTCAATTTGTTCCAAGACAAGGTATTGTAGCACCTGGATTGACGGAAAATGAACTGTGGAGAGCAAAGTATATCTATGATTCAGCCTTTCATCCAGACACCGGTGAAAAGATGGTCTTGATTGGCCGAATGTCAGCTCAGGTACCCATGAACATGACTATCACAGGTTGTATGATGACCTTTTATAGGTAAGCAGTGGCAACATAACACACGAAACATTTCCCTATGAATTAGATAAGTGAAAGTCAGTGTTATTGTCAAAAGAGCATTTTAGAAGATGTATAATACATATTCTAAAATATAAAATTTTCCTTCCTTTTCTGTTTTCTCTGTGTTCCCTCTTAGCCTCATAGATTATTGGTTTCCTCTGGAAGCAGCTGTGATATAAGCTCTTGGATGCTTCTCCTAATCCATATATCCCACTTTTCCTTCTTATAATGTCTCAGAGATTTATTAGAACAATTAGGAGCATAGTAACTTCTTGAAGACTGAGAAAGTAAACCCTGCCTCTAAAATCCATTTCTCAGTCACTTATGGAGTCTCCAAAGAAAGCAAGTGAACTGCAAAGGACTAACTCTGGAAAAGTACTCTAGATCTTGTAGTTTAATTTTTTTCCTCTGTATGTTTTTGTAGAGAGGTTTGCTATAATGCTTTTGCTATTATTACAAACCTTTGTCCCAAGTGAACTGTTATTCATTTGCAATGCTTTTAAAATCTATTCTTAGAAGTAACTTGCACTTTCGTTATTAAGACAGTATCTCCTTGACTGAATTGCTTTATTCAGGTATCCAAGAATTGTATGATTACTGCTTGCAGTAACTTTTCTTGATTTGCCAACGTTTTTCTGTGCTGTTGACTCAACTCTGTTTTTAAAAATATTAATAGTTTGTTTTCTTTTTTCAAGAACGACACCAGCAGTGGTTTTCTGGCAATGGATTAACCAGTCCTTCAATGCTATAGTAAATTACACAAACAGGAGCGGTGATGCCCCAATTACTGTCAGGTCAGACACTGAACCAGATGCTTCTGATGTGTTCACAGGTTCTCTCTAATGGACTGGAGTATGATTGGTCTTTGAGATGGTAGATAAGTTTGTTCATCTGCATTTATCATCAGTTTGGTATTGTGTAGTGGAAATGCTCAGTCATGGCCTGTAGCAGTGATTGAGCACCTGGTGGGAAGGCAGGGCCAACCCAAAAGAGCTCAGGTGCATGCAGTGCAGCTGAGTGATCAGAAGGGATGGAGCCAGGATCGACCCTTTCCCAGACCTCATTTAAGGGTTGGCAGTGGAGGTGAGGGCATCTCTTGCTGGAGATCTCTGCCTACCTGAGGCTTTCCAAAGGCAGGCAGCTTTTTTTCCTTCATTCCTGCATCCATGGCTGCTCCACTTGGGCTTGTTCTCACCCAAAGACTTTGCCACCCTGCTATTATCACCCCATCATAGCATTACAGTATGTATAGTGAGGAAGCCTGAGAGTGATGGATGTGGCCTTCTTTTTTGCCCTTAAAGATGAAATTAAGGACCTTAATCAGTTCTGAGGCTGTCTTTCTTGTAGATGTCTGGCAGAAGGCAGTGGATTAGAGGGTATATAGACTGGCTGATTGGGTTGGATTTGGGTGTTTACAGCATAGCTGGTCTACACAGATTGGTTTTGGTACTTTTGATTTCAAATGCTATTGTAGATTTGACCTTAGAAATTAAATACAGAACTAAATCCTTCAAAGTGCTCATTCAGACATAAGAGAAAATGCCACGCAGCAATGCAGAATCATTGGAGCCTGGTTCACAGAAAAAATGTTGATTGCTTGTTGTTTTTACTGATAGTGGAAGAAAAAGGGTTAATTTGTGGTTTCATTTGACCATTCCACCCTTATCTTATTGCAGCAAAACAGAAAGGGCTATGCTTTAACTTTTGTAGGTGGAAGGAACTTACTGCACGTGCGAAAGTTGTTTGTTTTTGAAAATGGCATGGATGTAATTGTTATGCATGTACAAACGTTGTTATTTTTGTTTTAGCCAGCTGGGAACAGCCTATGTTTCTGCTACCACAGGTGCTGTTGCGACAGCTTTAGGACTTAATGCACTAACAAAGGTATTGCTGATACTTTTCCCATTCTTATTCAGATTTTGGTATTCTATGAAATGGCTTCCCCTCCTCTGGCTCTGTGTCATGCTGTGCACAGCTCAGTCATGGAGCTGTAATTACCCTTGGCAGCTCCCTTCTTTAGTTCCCAATCTTATTTTTGCCCCATATAGATGGTATAAATTATATTATATTATATATATATAATATAATTTTTTTTAATAATTATATATATATTTTTTTTTTTAATGACCTATCCTTGCTGTTTTCATTCACAAAATGTACCCAATGAAGGTGCCTCCTTGCCTTTTCTTTTAAGGTGTCAAAGTATCTGGCAGCGTTTGAAAGTTAATTGTGATGGATGTAATGACAATGACATAGAACAGTTACACAACTGTGCAGCCTGCCTGGTTTTTAATGTACAGTATTACTTCTGGAAACATGGAAGTCTACTCTGGACTGGTTGAAGAATGTGTAAAGAGCTGCTTCTCTTAAATATGGAAACTCAAATTCTTCAAACAAAAACGCAGCACATTCAAAAAAAGCCACAAATATTTTATATCCCTCAGTTTATGCTTTAGTATACTGGGCATGGTGCAGCACTGACACCTTATTTGAGAGATACTATTCTAAGCAGAGTAACTCAGATTATAGGAGATGTTGACTAGATAAATGGCTTCATGCAGTGAGTGTCCTTAGATGCAAAGCAGCTGTTCAAGATGTTGCTGGCTGTAACCTTGCCTTTAAAGACAGTGAAGCTAAGGTCTATTTAGTGTTGCCATCAAGCTGACAGGTGTGCTGGGAAGCTGGCATTTGTCTGCAATGGTGCTACTAAATTAAGGTGGTTTTTGCCAGTCTCCTGCCAGTGTTCACCCTGATAGAAGTATTTATGACTTAAGTCTTGCTTGTGTCTCTTTTGCCTCTGCCTTACCAGGGATTTTTTCCACTGAATTTTAATTTAAAAGAAATCTCATCTGTCATTAACAAGTGAAGCATTTTGATGTGACCTTCAGAAAAAATAATTATGTAATTCTTCTTTCTCTGCTTTTCACAGCATGTCTCACCTCTTATAGGACGGTTTGTTCCTTTTGCTGCTGTTGCTGCTGCTAACTGCATTAATATTCCACTAATGAGACAAAGGTAGGGAAAGGCAAAAAAAAAAAAAAATCACTCATTCCTAAAAGAAAGGATGTTATTGAGTTCTTAGATCAGCAAGGTACTGAAAAAAGAACATTATATTATCTTTAGTTTGTTTCAGAACCTTGCAAAAAACTTGGGCATGGACCTGTTATAGTTGTTTGACTGTGACATGTGTAAAATAAAATGTTCTCATTCTCTTCAGATAAATATCTATTTAGTTCTTCAGCCTTAAATCTCAGTAACCAAGTACCTGTTCTTCAAGACTTGATCACATGGGCCCTTTCGATACAAACTGCACTTTAGAAAAGCATAATCATTTCAGTGATGGCTCTTCAAATCCCACGTACAGAAGTTAGTCAGAGTTCTATTTAATCTTCTGAGATTACAAAAAATATGCACTGTCTCAATAACAAAGTTTCATATGTATTCTAATTTGGCAAGAAGTAAGAATAGAAATGAGGGGGGGGAAAAAACATCCTCTTAGAAACACAAGGTTATGAGCAAAAAAGGGAATATCTTCATGTTTATGTTCATGGTGAAGTTGAATCTATGGTGGTATTTTTTTCTTATAAAAGATGGGAAGAAGAACTAAGGCAGTCATCAGTATATCTGCCCTTCTGTCTGCTTCTCACTTTCTGAAAGGCTTTTCCCTGTGTGTGAGCTTTGCTCAAGTGCAGAATTGTGTTAAAGCTCTGATAGACAATAATGCAGATACAAAAATATAGTTTGCTTTGTGCATTCTGGTATACTTCTAAATATGTTCTTGGTGGTTAAAATGAAAACCCAGGCTAGAATGCCAGAGAATTGTATTTAATTCAATGAAACTAATCTGCTTTTACTCCCTATGTTGTAAGTGGGAAAGGACAGACTATTTTAAGAGCAGTCCAGAAAACTCTATTCATTCTGATCGTTCTTGAAGAAGAACCCTCTCTCTTCTGTATACTACAGAAACAACGGGTCTCAGAATACATGTGGCCAGGCTCAGATGTCAGACTGATATTACAAATATTCAGTTGTTCACTTTTTAGCATATTTTGCCCCAAATCTTTATTGTTCGAAATTTTTGCTCCAAACAGGAATAATAAAATAGCATAATTCTTCCAATCAAAAGTTTTAAAGAGGAGAAACATGACCAAAAAAAAAAAGCAGATAAATGCACGTCAGTCTCTGTTGTATTATTTTTATTCAACAGGGAACTCAAGTTTGGAATCCCCATCACAGATGAGAATGGAAACAGACTGGGTGAATCAACAAAAGCAGCTCAGCAGGCAATTACTCAGGTGGTTATATCAAGGATCCTCATGGCTGCTCCTGGCATGGGTAAGAATAAGTTCAGTCATATACAGCTCCTGATTATAAGTTCCTACTTTGACAGAGAACTTAAGTTCTATGGAAGTGATTTTTCTTAGAGGCCCAATAATCCTACAGATATGCACATAGTATTTGCATTTGTTAAATTTTAAGTCTGCATCTCTTACTGAGAAACATCCACAGTATGTTACACCGATGTGCAACAGAACAGTTCCTGGGGTGCTTGAGTAGAAATTGTGCAGTTAGCAAAGGAATTGTTGCAAATCCTGCTCAAGAGGAGCTGGTTTACTGCAGGTATGTGCCAAGTTACTGAGCTCAGGTTTGGTTACCTTTATCTGTGAAATTAGAAGTTCCACATATTGGAGAAGTCTACTTATGTAAATAGCAATCTGGTATTTCTTAATGGCAGCATGAAATGGAAGCTCAGTTAATGACAGACAGCTGTGAAAACTGAATTCCAGTGTTAGTTCATCTATACAGAAGATTAAATCCATGTGCCTTTATCTCCAAGTTTGATGCGTTATTTTTTTCTCATTTGCAGCAATTCCTCCCTTTATAATGAACACACTGGAAAAGAGAGCCTTTTTAAAGGTTAGTCTTAGATAAACTGCGTGCATGTATTTCAATGCTAAGTTAATATTTTCATGTATTTCAAATACTTTGTCTTGGTATTCTCCAGAGCTCTCCTGGAGGATGTTGTTGTAGAGTGTACTTCACAGCTGCTGCTTTCTTTGTCTTTCACAGATAGAGGTATCTTAGTTCTTTTAATCTTAAAGGACATGAAGAAACTACTCACTACTTATTTTGTTATTCTGGTAATTATGTGTAAAACGCAGAGTTCTTTCTAGTAAAGGCACTTTCCTCTTACCAAGACTTGGAATGCAGCTTATTTGAAAAATAGTAAAAGCTTGTGTAATTCTCCCCCCCCACCCAGATATCAATGAAGGAGGCTTTGCTTTGCTGCCATAGTAGCAGGTTTGAGTTTGGAAATAAGTGATGATAAAAATGCCTTTTTCAAGTGATCTTTTAAAACAAACTGGGTGTGTGAGTATGGGGTAGATGTGGGATGTGTGTGTGCCATCAGATGACGTTTTCCCTGAATTCTATTGCTGCTCAAGTAGTGTGAAGTCAAATCTGGTGCTGTAAATGTATAAACTAAACCAGCATGGTACTATGTGTGCATAAGAACGAAAATGATATTAATTACATAGTTGCTTAAATTTGGACAAACAATTTTTAAATGAGGAGATACAGCCAGAACCACTCCTCAGCAGTAAAGGGAATTTTATCTTTGATTGTTGATGTCACTGATTTACTTGCTTGCATAGCTCCAGACAAACTCTGTGCCTGGGAAACATGCTGGGCAGGCTGGAAGCGATAGCCTAAATGGATCTGCTTCCTCCCTGTTAGGTCAGAGTTTCCGAATCCTCCATTGGAAAAGTGCTTTTGGGCAGCAGATGGGAATGAGAGCAGAGGAAATTGCCCATTTCTATTGGTTTGTCTATGATAAAACCTTCTAAAATATTGCAATTTTATTATTTCTTATCTTCACACTTCCTGTGTGTGGTTAGATAACCTGGTTACATGCATCATTTGAAAGTGCTTGTGTATTAGTAGATAAATGGGGCATTAGGAAAACATCCCAGGTGTCTCCCAATTGCAAAAAAAACTTTTGTTTTCCTGAAGAGATTTTCTGTTGTTTTTTTTTCCCTGCTCCTGTTAACAGAAAACACTGTTGCTCAGAATAAAAAGTAGGAAATGTGGTGTTTGAATTTTAGAATTAAAGTCTTTGTTGCTTTTATCTCATTCAAGAAGTGAAACTGCAGTGCATCCAAATACACTGACTTGTTTGCAGTGTAAGGAGCCCTGTACTGTACTGATTGGGCTCCACAGCTGTTGACCCATTCTCTGTTAGCAAAATAACTTTAAGTGGCTTGTGATACTGTTGTGTCCTTGAGAATGTATTGAACGTTATTAACAGAAATGCCATTAAGTCAGCTGGAAATACATGACATTTGTGAAGAAGTTGCGAAAATTCTCAGGGTTTGAAGACAAATGTCTGTTGTTGTTTGTGTGGTGTTGTGAATTTTTCAGATCAGCAAAAATGAGTGATTTCTTCCGTGACTGTTCAGTGGTCTTTGGTACCATCATGACCATTCATGCTCACCTGTTCCTCCCCCACAGCCTCAAAGACTGAGCAGAGGCGAAACACTGCTCTACAGGTCATCAGTGGTAACACTTGGTAGAGATTAGTATTAAAGCCTTTAAGGAATGAGCTGCATTTCTAACAAGCAGCTTCTGCACGTTCTCTTGAGGTTTCAGAAGCATCATCCCATTTGCAGTATTACAACACCATCCACACAAGCTTTACTAACTCATTTTTCTTAGTCTTTGCTTTGCACGTCATCAGCACTCTTGGAAAAAACTTCTTGTAAGCTTGCCAAAGCCTATTAAAGCAACATGCAGGGCCAGAAAAGTCAAAAGGCTGTTAAATGATGAGGAACACAAAATGATGTTCTGCAGTAAGATAGAGGTAAATACTTCTGGACTGCTGGTCTCAGTGATAGCAGTGAGTCATCCTTTGATATTTAAAATAAGATGTAGGTTCAGTAGTATTATTCATTTCCATTTTCTGACATGGTTTTGCATGAGGATATTTCAGTTATAGCACTAATATAGCTTACAGTATTCACAAAAATTATTGCTAGAAAATGATTCAAAAATGTTTTTAAAATACAAACAGATTCTTGCTGGTTCAAAAAATCCTAATTCTTGACCAGAAAACTCTATAAAAAAAAAAAGTTTATTTTACATATACACTGCTTTTGCCTTTGATTTTAGCATTTGCTTTAACTGCATTTTGAGGAATTAAGCAATGCAGTGACTCTTGATGGTGAGGCTGTATGCTGGCTGTATGCTGCACGTGTTGACTAGCTCCACGTGGAACCAAATCATTGCTACATTCGCTGCAGCAAAAGGATCCATAAGCAACCTTGCTCTAAGGGACAGCGTTTATAGATTTGTTTAGTCTCAGATAACCTTTCCCCATTGGAAATAAAACATTTATCTCATAGAAATGTCTGAAAATCCCAAGGGAAACTGAAGCTTTAATTTATATTGCCACTCACATCTTCAGCAACTGTTTCTCTCTGGTTCTGCATACTATATTGACTCCAGAAACTTCAGGTCTCTTAGTCTGTAACTACAATAAATATTCAGAGCTCTTAGAAAACTAGAACAGAGCCTTTTTTCTTTTAAATATCATTCTTGAATGTCTTATGCCTTAGATCATTCCATGCTTTCCTTCTTTAGCTGTTGTTTCATTTAGTCTTGTTCCTTGAGAGCAGTCATAGCTACCCTGAGAGAGCTGACACAGTTGGAGATCCCACAGTAGAAAAAGCAGAAAAAAATCTGATTTTTCTTTTTGGCTTTTGTTTGCTTGCTCCATTTCTCCATTTTGTTTGCTATTGTTTCTCTACTTTCTCTTTGCACTAACTGCCAAAGTTGCCTTGCAATCTGGAATTTAAATCCTAATTCATCTGAAATTACCTTCTTCCCTGTTTAAATCCATCTTTTAACAGAATAAATTCTTTTGCTGTCTTGTACTTCTCTGTTTTCTCTTTATAAGTATGTGCAGCCTGCGTTTGAGACTGGCTTTATTGTTTTAAATCTTTCTCTAGGCAGCCATTGACCTTCTAGTATCAGTGTTTTACCTTACCATTGCTCTTAATTAGTGCCATCTGGAAAAACTCTTGAAAAAGAAGAGCAATAATTCAGATCAAGCACCTTGGCTAAATTTGTTCCAGCAAATGAAATGGGTGTTAGTATTGCCTATGTTCATAGACACTTCTCTTTTTCAGGATAATGACCAACTCAAATGGAGGCTTGAAACCAAAATCTGTTACTGTCATGATGCCCTTTAAGTCTTTTCAGTTATAGAATGTTTGGGGCTTTTCTTTTACGTGTCTTGCAGTGCAGTTCTCAGCATCCCTCTCCTTTAATTCTCCCTGTATACAGGAGCCAGTTACCTTACTGAATTTTTGTGTTTCCAACTAAACACAGGATGTGACTTTGGCAACTGCTCATCTGTGAGCTGTGATTCACACAGTCCAATTTCTGATCTTCCCCTGCCATGGAGGGCCATGGAGTCTCTTGCCATTTGAACTCTCCTAGTATATAAAATTTGAAGGATTTTGAGTGAATTTATTTCAAGTGAGAGTCAAAGGTGTATTTAGTGGATTGTCAGAACAATGGAGCACTTCTTACTGTTGCCTTTTCTGTTTATTATCTATTGTTGCAATTTATTGGTAAATTGTGCAGTTCTTTCTGCATTCATTTCTGGATTACAGGTTAACACCAGGAAGAAGAAGAAAAAAGAGGAACAGTGTGTTTACATCATTTCCTCTTTCTCTCAGGCTCTGGAGTAAGCTTCATACACAGGCTTGGTTACCACTGCTTAGACCTTACTTAGCAGCAGCTTTATCCCACTGAGCTTTCTAAATTTCATTTTTCTGTCTCACCTGTCAAATACTGTCTGTCTTTTGTTCACTGGTTTCCCCTGTAACTTCTATATCTTGAATACTGCCTCTTGCAGAAAAGCATCTCCATTGTTGAGAACATCGCCCACCATAACACATCCTTACTCTTAGCTCATTTGTTTAAAAATCAGCTTCCTGTTATCATAGCATTTGTGGTATACATTCTGCTTATTAAAGACACTGACTTTACAGTAACAAAACAGAAAAAGCCCTATGTAGAAATGAAATAACACCAGACCTGTTCAAATACCATTAGCAATTTCAACTAGAAGAGGGGTTTTCAACTAGAGGAGGGGTTTCCTAAACCATTCAAAGACCTACAAGAAAACTGTCACTTCTTGGTGTATGTTCAAGTTCAGCAAGAGTTACAGTACTGGAGGGTATGCTATAAAGAAAAAGAGTCTGTATAATGGGGTGCTTTCTCAGCTAGTCCCTCTTTTTTTTCCTTAACAAGAGATGAACACTTGCAGAACTGGACTGTACTAGGCTGTGTGCTTAATGATTAAATTCCCACACTTCAAATCATGTTGTAACATATCATAAGACGGGAGAAAGGGCAATCAGTTCCTTGATATCTCCCTTATTTTTGGTCAGCAGGTGCAATGGGCTGTTGCCCACAAAGCAGAGTGGCAGTTGTGAGTTAAAACCAGTTGATGGTATGGAAGAGAGAGCTGCAGCCAAACTCCCCGTGCCCTCAGGAGGTCTGCCAGCACTTTCCACCAGCACCACTCCCAACTTGCTAGCTACTGTGGGCTTACATGACTCACAGTGGTTCAGGTCAGGATCAGTTCAAAATTAAAACAGTTGGTCACCTATTGTAGTTTGTAAGGGATGCTCAGAATAAGTGTATGCTGATATCACTGAGAGTTTTCTTGCTAGTTGAAAGAGATTGGGATAAGGCTTTCAAGCCATAGCTCAAGCTTAAGGTATGCTGGTAATTGTTTTCCTTTCATCGTGTAAAACACTTTTAGGTGCAGGTTGTCCCTTCTAATGCAAGTTTCCAAGGTGGGAAGAGCAATAAAAGATACCATACTCACTGTGTCATATTTTATTTTAAACAGAGATTTCCATGGATGAGTGCTCCTATTCAAGTCGGATTAGTCGGATTCTGGTGAGTGCCTTCTTTGGACTGGCTGCTATTTTGAAGGTATAACTTTAGGGGTTGTTTTTTGAGGAAAGTAGCATTTGCATTTTGTATAAAGGTAAAAAAAAAAAATCAACAACTATGTATGTCGAAGCAATACAGATAAGAAGCTTCAGAAATGACATTCCTCCACTGTTCTGAGAAACTGAGACTACAGCACTTCGTTTCCACATCTGTGGCTGATAAGCTGATAATACCATTAAAAAAAGGAAGCAGTTAAAGAAGCTGACAAAAAAAAAAAAGCAGGGGGTAGGGAAGAGGAAAGGAAGTGCCAGGAAACGTGTAAGCAATTTGATTTTTAAAAAGATACTTTAGCTGCCACCTCCATAAACAATAATTGTAAACTAATACTCGGCTTGAGTTCTTGAAACATCTGGTTAATGGAAGGTTTCATTTGCTGTTGTCTAGCACCTTATGTTGCATGTACACCAGTGCAAAGCACTGCAGGGACATCAGATGAAAGGGTATTGCTTATGTGTTTAAGTACCACATAATACAGAAAGGATTTCAGAAGTATAATGCAGTGAGAAATAAAGTTGTTGTTTTTTGTTGAACCTTATCTCACTATCCATACCAAAACAAAAAAGAGCTTTGTGCTTAGAAGACAGTAAAGTTTCAAATTTTCTTTTAGCACCCTAAATACTGTAAACCTGTTTTTGTCTTCTCTAGCCTTGTGTTTGCAACTCCTCTGTGTTGTGCACTGTTTCCTCAAAAAAGGTACGTATTGCTGTTACGTTATTCTTTCTTTAATGTTACATTCAACACATGCAAGATACTGCAAAGAGACACAAGTTGTCATTGCCTCACAGAGTATACAGTCTCAATATTCATATAACATGATAAACATGAGAATATTCAGAAAAGTAATTATGAGTAACATTGTTATTAATGTAGTCCAAATTATCTGTTCATGTCCAGTAAGGTTATGGCTTCATTAAGAATGGTCAGATCCCATTTCATTTTTTAGATAGAAACTGGATATAGAGAACAGCACTTGACTATATGTGCTTATTTGCAACTTGGTTGGTTTTTTTCCCCATCAATACAAACTCCTCAGTATGAAAACCTATTAAAAAAAAAGCTCATAGCTGAGATAAGAATAAAATCTGGATGAGTTACCTCCAACTGAAGTTAACTCAAATTGCAGTATATAGTAGAAACAAGGTCTTATGTATTCAACTTATCACTCATCATTATTTAGTGATTGTCAGAACTACTACAAGTTGACAAGCTGCCAAATGTAGCTTAAAAGATGCAAGCTGGAGCTGAGTAGGTTAAAATAGCGAGCAATTGAAGTAGCTTTTGACTTCAAAAAAAGCTAGCACAGAACTCACAGCACCCCTCTACTGAGGTAGCTCTCGATTTTAACTAGTGCTCTCAACTTCACAGATCTCAAACTGTCTTTAGAAAATTGCATCTGTTTATGTGATCTGGCAGCTGAATTCACTTTTGTGTGTGATGACTCAAACATTAACTGAATAAAATCAGACAGTAAGTTAAACACAACCTTAAGCAACTCCTTAAATTCCTGCCTTCACAATAGTAGGAACTCAGCTGTTCCTGTAAGGTATGGAACATCTCTAACACCTTTTAAATAGGAGATTCCTTTGCTTGATCTGGGGAGCATGATTCCTTTATGAGGAGTTCTCAGTTTTTTTATAAACTTTCCAGAACCCAGGAATTTTAAAGAGATTCAGTCTTATTTTAGAATCAAGTGCTTGTTGTATATAACACCATTTTACTTGTTTCTTTTGCTCAGTTCTATGTCTGTAACACGCTTGGAGCCAGACTTACAAGCAAAGATCCAGGAGAACAGCCCTGAACTAGAACGCGTATACTTTAATAAAGGATTATAATTCAAGGAAGGGAGAATATCTTACAAGGAGGATCTCGTGAACTTATTTTTATGTGCCAACATAGTTGAAGAGAACTCATTTTAACTGGTCATTTAAACCACTGCACTGTTTTATACTTAAAAATCTTTCCTCACTGTAGTGTTTAAATTACAGAAGGTCGTTGTCCACCACTTTGGTATTGATTAAAACTTTTAACCATACATATGCAGAGATGTTTACATAAGCTCTCAAGCAGCTACAATAATAAACAAGCACACAAAGAAGAGAAGCTACGATACTGGGTATGCCACCTGTTCCAGTAATGGGGAGGCAGGGATGCCTTTCCAAGAAGTCATAGAGCAACTGATCGAAGTTGCCACCCTCTGGTAGCAGCAGGACGGGGAGCTGAACGTGTCAGAAGGTTGTGCAGGAAGGGCTTTTTGCCAGGAGGTTGGTTAGGTTGTAGGTTTTCCCTGTTAGCACAGAACCGTTTCTTTAGAGTAGACATTGGAGGAGCCTGGAGCTTCTGTACAGTGTGATACTGTTCAGCAATGCAAGCTGCTTTCTTCCGCAGATCCAGTTTTACCAGCATCATGTTGTTCTGCAGTTCTGCCAGCGTTTGGTCCTGAAAAATGGAAAGCAGTATATTTAGAGATACAATAATGTAACTCCTGGGTTATTATGAATTGAAGATTCTGCTGAACTTCACTAACCAGCATGCTAAATAAGGGCATACAGAAAAAGCTCCTACTGTCAGCAGTATAGCAGTTCAGTAACAAAAAGGAAACAGTTATGCTAAGAAAAAAAAAAACAGAATCCACCATGCTGTAAACGTGCTGCCATAGCAACTGTGATGGAGCACAGTAGATAATGGAGCACAGTGGATAATGGAATGAGAACTCTGAATTCTGCTTTAAGTGCAAGCTGTCAGGTGGCTGAACAGAAACAGTTGGGTCCCTTTTGGAGAGTTAAATATGCAGTATGACTCAAACACTGAACAGTTAGCAGTATAGCTCCCTTAACGTAACAGGTATTTATGTGTCTAGAGAATAAGACATTTATATTTGCAGCTACAAGAATCTAGGTCTATCTGCTGCTTATATCAAAGTACATAAATACCACGCTGCAACAAAAGACAACACATTACCTGTCTAGCCAGGATGTCATCACACGTACAAAGGGCTTCTCGAAGTTTCCCTGCACCTGTACTGTGGCAGCATGCCCTCTCTGCAGACTGAAGAGATTCCCCAAGTTTTTGTAATTCTGAGCGTAGCAATCTCACATTCTACAAGAGAGATTTAAAGTGAGCTGTTGTATTAACACTGTTCTAGAAACAAGGCTGCTCTGAGATAATCCAGACATGCAGTACTGAGGGAGATCTGAGTGAGGTACACTGGGATCAGTAACACCAGCATCTTCCACATCTGTACTCAAGGTTTGCTTTCAGAATGCTGTCAACCATTTAACACCTTGAAAATAGCAGCTCCAAACACGTTTTAACTGGCAAGCATTTTGCTGCGCAAGTTTCTTTCTCTAACAAAGATAGAGTTACCTTCTGTCCATCCTCCAGTTTCTTGTCTACATCCACAGTAATGGGTTTGGCAGAGGGAGGTGGCTCCAGTAATCTTTGGTACTTGCGCAACTCTAAGAACAGACAAATTAGTGAGCAAGAGCTCATTCACAGAATGTTAGGTTTTTCTTAAAGCCTGGACTGCCCTTGAGACAGACAAACTGAGAAGAGCTCAGGCTTCCAGTTTAAACAAAGGAACTTTAGATTTTGAACTAGGAGATGAGCCTGCCTTACCTGATGATGTTGTATTCAACTCCATTTGACACTGCTCCAGTTTGGCCTTAGTATCTGTCAGCTCCTGTTGCAGAGCACACGAGGCAGCCACTCGCTTTGATCGACGCAAGCCTTGCTCTGAGTCCCTTTGCTTAGCATCCAGTTTTTGTTTTGCCTCTTGCAGAGCAGCTTGGAGCTCTTCAATCTTCTCATCACGCTCCTTGAAGCAAGTTTGTTCAAAAATTAAACAAGACTTTCTTAATACAGCCTTTGTTACCTCAGATTTTCCGGGTCTTTTTCCCCACGAGACATTCTCCATCATCCATTTCACACGTTGGATACAGCATTTAATGCCCTTTATGTGAAGATAGTGAACCCACTTTGTTGAGAACCTAAACCATTTTTCCAGCCTCTCTACCACATGTGTTAATTTGCATCTTCAGAGAGGGCCACTCTCATATGATGAGAGCTATAGACAGGCCTGTACCCTTCACAACTACAGTTAATAAGCGAAATTCACAGAACTGATGTTAATTTGAAGATTGCAAGGCAAGCCACTAGCAAAAATAATAAAGGGACAAAGGATTATGTTGGACTAACAGAGGAATAAAAATGATTACACATTAATTCCCAGATTAAGGGTTGAAAAATCTGGAAGTCCAACTAATACAAAATAGTCAAGAAATGAGAATTAGCAAGAATTGTGGATCAAGTTATCATGTATTAACATAGCACAGAAAAAACCCGAAATATTTATTCTCAGTCTGTGTAACAACATCTTCCTGAACCCCCAGGCTCCTGCCACCTTCCTCCTGATGTCATTCCTTCCCTCTGAACAAACCTGGATTTCTTCCTGGTAATAGTCAGTCAGCGACTCCTTCAGGTTATTCAGTTTATCTTCATACAGTTCCTCCAGCAGTTCTTTCTGGGCATCAATGTGTTGGCTACGAAGAAAAGCAAACAGCTATCTGTATCTCGATCTGATAGTCCTTGGTACCACAGCACACCCTGAACACAGGGAGATTGATCAGCCTCAGCTGTACCTCCACCATTGCTCCTTCTGCTGCATGCCCTCCAGCATCTCATTGCAGATCTCTGTACGGAGACGTATTTCGAGTTGTAGCTTCTCCTGCCTCTCTTGCACCAACAGTTCTCGTGCAGCTTCCACTGCACGCAACAAGTCCTGGAAGACACAAACTCCCTTGCCCACACTGCATAGCAGAATTAAGACCTAGAAAAAACAAACTAGCTGATCCTGTATCTGTAAGGCTGGGGTATTCTAGGTTTAGGATGTTTTTCCAAGCGACTAAAACTAAGTTGGTAGGTTTGTTCCCAATTCCTTTCCCATGAGATGGTTTAAACACCACTCCAACTGAAGCTATCTCTGTAAGCAGCTTGCTATACTGCACTGCCCAAGGCTGCACATGCCTTTGCTACTCTGATACATTACAACCCAAATCTGTATTTCTTCCACTCCACTCTTTCAGCTATTCCAGCTGCCCACTTTGAGTATCCAGAAAGTCTGATTATTTTTCCTCAGTTTAGCCAACTGTTTTACTAATTCTCTGATCAAGATTTCCTTTATAGAGGAGAGGTTACAGATCTGCACCTGAGCTCTTAATGTCCTTGTTCCACAAGTGGACAAGTGTTTTTAAGCACATGCTTCAGATTTTGAGCAACTGTGGATGGAATATCTTCCATAGATTCTCAATTTACAGTGTTCTAAGGATCATATCTTTGAGGATGTCTGTCATCTTTTGCACTGAGTTCCAGGACCCACCTTCTAGATTAATGTTTAATCATATTCTTGCTTTTCTATTAATAAAAGCTGCAAAATAAATCACAACCCACCTCTCTCTCATAAACAGAGACATCCACTTCATCTTCACTGTCTTCTGTTTTCACTTCTTCTTTCTCTGTAGCCTCTGAACCCTGGCTGGTTCGCCTGCTGTGCTCTTTGATAATTGATTGTATGGATGGAAGTCCCAGCTTTGTGGGAGGGGCCTGAACAAGCTGAAGGGGAAAAAAAATTATCATTACTGGTTCATAAAGCCTGGAAGCTACAGTCTTTAAACATAGCAGTTCTCTGTATGCTGTCAAACTTTTGAATTTAGTAGAGTTTGGAATTACTGGGAAGTTAACAATCCACTGCAAAAACACAGGGAAGGAATGCCTGCCTTCTGGTAGGAAAGGACCCATTCCCATAGGAGGAGGCATCCTGAGCATGTCACAGTGCTACTAAGTGTTACTTACCTGGCTGGCAACAGCTGAGAACTTGGCTACATACAGAGTTTCATCATATGTAGATGCACACTGATTAATGTTAACAATCATACAAGAGCGCCCACGTCCAGTGAAGAAGCCCTGGAACACACGGGTTAGCTTGCTGTCCCGGAAGGGAACCACAATCTGCTTCAGTCTACGGGGAGAGACAACAGTAAGACCATGGGAAAAGACAGCCTCCCCACACCCTCCCCTCTGAAGCTCCAGATACTCACTTGGATTGCTGCTTCTGACGGAGGGCAGTGATGCAGCGACCCAATGTATGCAGGGAAGTATTGATGTTGTTTGCTTCTTTCATTCGATCACCACTTTTCTGGTCTTTGCAGCGCTCTGATCCCGCAAGGTCACACAGGGATAGCCTGAAAAAAATGGAGACGTTATCTTTTGACCCACCATATTTGTGCTGTTCTCACCAGGTTTACGATTCAGACACCTTGCAGTCACTTTCCCCTGCTCACTCTCCCAGCTTCCTCAGGAGGACAAAGAAAGCTCCTTTAGGATAAATTAGGCGGGTCTTTCTATCTAGCAACAGCCCAAGTGTAAGGATTAAATGAGATAAGAACAACATGAGCTTAGTGTCACATTCAAAGATCCTCAAGACAGCCACTTCCCAGGTGCTGAGCCAACTCACATCCAGATAACTGTGTCTGAAAAACAGGCAGCAGCCTCAGTTAAATCAGCCCTGCTGCAAGGGCAGTTACTCATGTTTACTTTTAAAGAGTTTAAGAACTATCTCAAGTCATATTTTGCAGTACTCCTCAACAAAGCTCTCCCCGCTGTCAGTTCCAGGCCTAAAGAGTGGAAACATTCACTCCAAGTGCTTTCCACAAGATCTTCCTTAAGATACTTTCCAGATCCACAGTAACAGTTTAAGAAAGTCCAGAGAACACCCACAAATCCTAGAAAGCATGAAACTTACTCGCTGATTTTGGGAACAATTTCACTGCCACCTCCTTGCAAATGCAGAATCCGAATGGAGAAGATACTGTGACTGTAAAAGGAGCATGCAGGCATTTAAAAAAAGAAAAGTAACATTTAAAAGCTTCTCAGAACTGTATATCTAAGAAATGCCCCCTCTCACTCCAGACCTGCGACTAGAATTCTGGTTCATGTGGGTGCTAGCAAAACTCTGGTTTTTCCGACCCAGTTTCAGGAGCTTCCAGGCCTCATCAGCATCACGGACATTGATCCAGTTTAGATCTAGAAAAGCAGGCATGCATTGGACATGGCAGTTAAGAAACCATAGCATTTCCCTGACATTAGTAAGCTTCACATCCTCTTTATCCAGGCATCAGAAACTTCTGAGGGGCCAGAGGACATTGTGCTCCCCAGCATATCACCACTAAGCCACCCACTCTGTCCTTAAGTCTCCCCCAGGTGTGATCCCCCTAGGGGCCCACTACAAACATCTTTCAGGTAAATACCTTTCACATAGGGGTTGCCAGTCTGGTCTTCACAGAGCCGCAGCGTCTGCCTCTTGCGGTTCTGGCCAGGGAGGGCTGGTTCTAACAAGTCATAGATTAACTCATTGTAAATCTCAAAGAAAGAGACCCAGATGGAGAACTGCACATCTCCTGTGGTGCTGAGTGAAATACGATCCAAATCAGCCCAACGAGGGCCCAGTTCTGGGGAGGAAAAAAAAAAAAAAAAAATCATGACTGCAGTCTTTCTAAGGTCAGACCTGAGTTGTTCAGGAAAAGACTGAAGTGTCCTTCTTCAGTAATAACACCATCCCAGACTCAAAGCTATTCTACATACCCCCTGCTGTTTGGATATATGCAATTACCTATGCCCAATCACACAGTATTAAATTCCCTATAACAGTATCTTTATGCACAAGGACTGCCTATATACTTGATCTCAACTCAAGAAGCACAAGATATTTCATAAAAACTCTGACGTGTTTTAAGCCTTCTTACTCCCTGGATACCTACTCAGCTAGTAGTTCCTCCATTTGACAATCTGGGTACAAGTGGGCAGTGTGATATCTCAGTGCAGCACCTTGCTTTCCAACAACCCCTCACTGCATAGCAGTCACCTGCTCAATAACCATATGTTCAGATTTTGATGAGACAAATGTACAGAGTTCTTCAGCTGAGGGGCTGTAATGATATAATGGGAGGGAAGGTACCACAATAATAGCAGGGTAGCAAAGTCTTCAGCTGCAGCAAATGAGAACAAGCCCAAGTGCAGCAGCCACAGATGCAGAAATGAAGGAAAAGAGCTGCCTGCCTTTGGAAAGCCTCAGGTAGGCAGGGATCTCTAGCAAGAGATGCCCTCACCTCCACTGCCAACCCTTAAATGAGGTCTGGGAAAGGGTCGATCCTGGCTCCATCATTTTCAGTCACTCAGGCACATTGCCTGCACCTGGGCTCCCCTGGGCTGGCCCTGTCTCCCCAGCAGGTGCTCAGTCACTGCTTCAGGCCACGACTCAGCAGATCTGCTACAGGAGTCATCATCTTTCAAAGGGAAAATCTGCGAGACTGTAACACCTTTGCTTCTTTACTAAACAGCACAGTATCTAGATAGCTATTGCCCTTTCTTCCTCTGTTCCTCCAACAAACAGGTGGTACAAATTAGGTTTCCAGTCATACCTTCTGTTTGGCTGATGTCTGAATGGCTGGTAAATTGGCTGGATGAAGAGAGGCCAGCAACTCCACTGTCAAAGCTGCCACTGATGGCGGCCTGAAGCTGAGATTCAGCACTGCAACTCCTTTTCAGTGGTGTTAACAGCTCCTCCTAGAGAGAAAACAAAAAAACCGTGACCAGGTGGTCTGACATTATTCACTCCCTAGTAAACCTCCTGGAAACAACATACTTACCTCCCACAAACCCCCTCGCAGCATGCTCTGTTTCTTGGTCTCTTCCTGCCGAACCTGCCTGCTATCTAGCCAGATCACCTCATTGCAGAGTGAAGGCTTCAGGTCCATGGCTTGGTACAGGCGGTCCCCCACACTATTGAAGATAACAGCTAAGGAACGAGGCAGAATTCCACCATCTTTGATGCTACCTGAAGAAAGAGCAGGAAGCTATGGATTCAACAGAAATGTAGAAGCACACAGCTACTTCACGTCTGCTACCATTTTATATTCCCATTACCCTGAATGGTGTGAGTCTTCCCTGAATTGGTGTTGCCATAAGTGTAAACCAGCCAGTTCTGCCCATTCAATACATCCTTTACCACCTGTTTCATTGTTTCATCAAAAAACAATTTCTGCCCCACATCTGGTCCAAAGATCTGCAAAAAAAACAACACAAAACAGCCTCATGTAGATCTTTCCTACTATTAGACTGCAGCTGATTTTTCAAATGATACTTCTTAGTCCTTAATGGATCCCTCCATCCTCCACCACCACAAAACTACCAGTAATTTCAGTCCAAGAGCCCCGTAAAAACAGACTGTTCACTTGCTTAGTCCAGTAACATACAGTATTACTACAGCCTTTAGCATGTTTAGATCTTTATTAACAAAATAAGAGTTTGGCATTTGCTGCTAAAGCTTGCAGAATCTACTTCAAAATACATATCTAAATAAGGAAAACATCAGAAATGAGTAGAGAGTAGTACAAGAGAACACAGTTCACACAGAATACTGGTACTACTACTACTAAGGCAGCTTTTTAAGTTGTATTACTGGCTTAAGCTCAAAACCTTCTTAATTGGGTTAATTGTGGTTGTCTGTCCCAGTTACCTACCTGAGTGAAAGAGAACCTATGTACTGCTTGTCCCACTCCACGTTCCGTGCTCCGCATGGTGAAGGAGTCTTTGGGAGCTTTTAGAAGAAGAGTCTCTGAATTTTCAATGCAGACACAACCCTGAAAGAGAAAACAAAATCCTATCATTGCAGTGGCTTACAAGAGGTTATGACATGACAGCAAAGGAAAATTGGTTCTCCCAGTAAGAACACAGGCAACTGCCTTATTAAGGATCTCACCTGGTCTTCCCCTTTTTCCAGCTCTGTAGGTTTCAGGGGTCGAACTCTCAGATACACCTTCAGTTTTCCATTAACATCTTCAGCAATAGCCTGCAAAATTTGCACAAGTTAAACATAGCAGCCAGAGCAGCAACGCACAGCTATCTGTCAGGCCCAGAACACCAACAGAAATCAATGCTTGGAAAACACACAACTCCCTGAAGACTTGCTCAGTAATTAACAAGCACTTCAGTGCTCCCAAGGTTCCCCAAAACACCAGAACATCTTTTCATACATTTCCACGTACACCAACACATCTTTGGTTTATGCAGTGAACCAGAACAAGAACCCAAAGCCGTGACACCAAACCCAGCCCCAGAACTGAGCACCACGTTAAGGGGCACCCATTTATTGTGCCCTTCATCAGAAGGCTGCTGGTAACGAGAGCTGCTCCGCCCAAAGCAGACTCTTCTTAAGAGCCCCTGCTGACCGTGCAGGGCAACCATTTTGTGCCGCATGCAGGACACAGCACTGCTCGGTGCGCGCCACCAGGGCTCCAGCCTCACCTGCTGGGAGCCCTCGAGATTGGGTGAGATAGCAGAGAACTCGGACAGGAGATCCTTGCGCACGTCAGCTCCAAACCCCGTCGCTGTGGATTCCAGAACGGGGGAGGCCGCAGCAGCACCGTCATCATCAGAGAACAGCCCCGGGGAGGCGAGCGCTTGTTCCATGGCGTCCCACGGGGCTGCTGAGGAAAAAGCGGCACAAGGCGATGTCAGAGCAGCGGCCCAGCCGACACGCCCGCTTCCCACGAGCGCATATCCCCATCCCGCGCCCACCTCACGCACGCAGGCCTGCGAACGGGTCTTCCCCACACGCCGATGCAGGCCGCTACACGGGGCTCCGCCACCCGCCGTTCCCTAGCCCTCGGTCGCACGACAAGCGCCGCTCACCGGACGAACGCCACTCTAACCTCGCGGCCGCTGCTGTTGGGGTTTCAAACCTCGCCGCCCGCTCGCTAAGCCAATGGCAGCCCGGGACCGCGCGCCAACCAATCAGATGCCGTGCTGAGGCCGGATGGGCGGGGCCTGAGCTCGAGGGGAGGGGCGCGCGCGGCTCCCGGCGGGCTGTGCGGGAAGCTCCGCCCCATCTCGCTCGGGCCGGGCGGGGAAGATGGCGGCGGGAACGGGGAGTAAGTGCGGGGCGTGTGGGTAGAGGCGGTGGGGAACCGGTGGGGGAACCGGTTCGCAGGGGGCAGAGGAACGGCAGCAGTTCGCAGTCATGGTGCTGGGGCGGGAAGGGGTGGGGGAGCGACCCGAGGAGGTCTGAGGGGAGGGTGGGGCCAACGGTCGGAATGGGCGGGGCCTGTTGGAGTGGGCGGGGCCAACGGGTGTGTGGGCAGGGCTTGGCGCGGAGCGGCTCCCGCCGTGCGGTGCCGCGGTGCGGAGCTGCCCGTTGTCCCTGCAGAGCACAAGCTGCTGAGCGCCGGCCCCACCGAGCCCTGGTCCATCCGCGAGAAGCTCTGCCTCGCCTCCTCCGTCATGCGCAGCGGCGACCAGAACTGGTAAGGGGTGGGTCTGGTGCTGTGCGATTGATCCTGTGCGCTTCGTGTTCCGTCGTGCTACGGGTTGGAGTGTTAAACAACGTGCCTGGAAACGGCTCTTCTTCTTGTGAATAGTGTGTGAAAACAGAAGTGCATTAATTGGTGCAGAGCACGTGTTTGTAGATTGAATCATAACGCATCCCGAGTTGGAAGGGGCACACAGGGCTCATTGAGTCCAACTACTGACACTACACACAGCCATCCAAAATTCAGACTCTGTCTGATAGTGTTATCCAGACACTTCCTGAACCGTGGCAAGCTTGAATAGGAAGAGTTGTGTCCAGGTAGCACATATAAGAGCTGTGTTTGCCATTCCTGCGCTCCTAGCTTGGTTTTGCTGCCTGTTTCCCCTCCACAAAGGGAAGTTTTTGTTTAATTGACTAGAAGGTGATTTTCAAAGCAAGGAAGGGAAGCTGTTGCATTAGGAGTAGGCGGATACTTTTGAGTCCAGAGACCATAGTTGAATAATTCCTTAAAAAAAAAAAACAACTCCATCTTGGTAGATCCATTGTGTTAATGGGGACTATTTTGTGATGAGCATTAAGAGACCTTTTCGCAGTGTGTTGGTCGGGGTTGGCTCACTGGGCAGTCATGTGCCATTTTTCCTCTGCAGGGTCTCAGTCAGCAGAGCCATCAAACCCTTTGCAGAGCCAGGCCGCCCACCCGATTGGTTTTCCCAAAAGGTAAGAGGCTGCCAACGCAGTCCTGGAAAAAAATGAATTCTGTATGCGGTGTGGAAGGCAGTAAGATAACAAAACTGATTTGTTGTAAAACTGGATAAGGTTAAAAACAAAAAGAGCAGAATGATCAGAGACGTGAAATAGCTCCCTTCTAAGGGGTGACAAAGTAATGTAGAAGCTTTTGGCGTAAGAAAGTGATAACTGAAAAGAAAAACAACAGATGCCCATACAGTTGTGAGCAGCATGCCAATGGTGAACAGGGCCTTGTCCAGAAGAAGAGTTAGAGGCTATTAAGTAGGACTAACAAGAGGCAGGTTCAAAGCAAACCAAAAGAGGCACGTGACTGAGCTGGAGTTCTTTGCTGTGGGATTTTGTGAATGCCCTTGTATTTTGGTGTGTCCAAATGTTTGGACAAGCACTTGGAATTTTTGTTAGGTAAGGGCCAGAAAGAAATTAAGAGAATTAAGGGAGAAGTCTCGTTTTTGATTTGGTTTGGTTTTAATGTCTGTAGTTTTTACTGTTTCTGTAGTTTTGTTAAGCTTGATTTAATACTATCTTGTCTTCTTCATTGAAATATTTTTGGTTCGTGTTCACAGACAGAAGTGTTACAGCTACAGATATCCTATTTGTTTGGTTTCTTTTTTTCTTTCTAATTTGTTTTTTGGGAATGTCTGTTTTCTTCTCTTTGTTCTGAGTCAGCCAGATCAGTGCTAGAGTGAAAGAGTGAACTTGCTTCCTCCTTTTGAGGTCTGCTAAACTGTATCTTTGGGAGAAACTCAGGAGAATTCTGTTCATAAAGCATTAGACCTCTGAAGAGTAGGTGCCCTGAAGATAGATTTGTAGATAGGCTGGTCTGACTCTTTGATGTCCTCTGATTTTCTTTGTTTCCTTTCAGCATTGTGCATCTCAGTATTCAGAGCTCTTGGAGACTACAGAGACCCCTAAGTGAGTATCAAGTCTGAAGCAAATGCAGACTGGGAATAGCTGGCAGCAGCCATGAAAGAAAGGAGAACTCAGTTTCGTGACTGTTTTGTTTTTCTCTTGTTCTACAGGAGAAAGCGTGGTGAGAAAGGAGAGGTGGTGGAAACTGTGGAAGATGTCATTGTGCGGAAACTGACTGCAGAACGGGTTGAGGAGTTGAAGAAAATTATTAAAGAAACACAGGAGAAATACAGGTATGTGGCAGAGGCAGAGCTGTGGTGTGCCTGAAAATCTGTCCTGAAAAAGTGGCATCAGTGGGAGAATGCTTGGGGCAGAAGCGTATGGAACAGGAGCTTTTCAGGCTTATTGTTCGGTAATAAGTAAGTAAGAAGATTTTCTGATTACAGGCAACTCAAGAAGGATGCAGAGCTGATCCAGGCTGGACACATGGATAACAGACTGGAGGAGCTGTGCAATGAGATTATGATGTGGGTTATTTAATTATTTCCATGTTGTTTTCTTCTGAGATTGTAGTCCCTGATCTTTTGTGTTTGGCAGACATCTTTGGCTCAGTCCTTTTTGAACTGAGAGAGATAGGTCATGCTTTGGCCTCTGGGGTGAACTTAGGTTGTGGGACACCAGCTTATGTGAAACATCTTTGAGAGTTCTCAGGATAGAGTTTGTTGATGGCTTGCAAAATCATGCTTGCTTCTACCGTTTTTATATGCTACTGGAAGGATTTAAGGCTGGATTTAAGGCACAGGGTACTTCATTGTTGTCTGGAGATTATGGGGTAGGGACCAGCAAGCTGATTGTGTGGGAGAAGCTAAGGGGCAGTAGAACACCATGACAGGATTTTTATTCTGTATACAGAAAGAAGAAGCTGGAGGAGGAGGAGGCAGAAGTCAAGAGAAAGGCTACGGATGCTGCTTATCAAGGTAAGCTGGACAGTTGCTTCTTTGCTCTCCAAAGGATGTGCTTCTGTTCTTCAGAACCACTGGAAAATACCATGTCTTATGACCTGTTTAATGTGAATTCTTTGCCCTAAAGGTAGGAGAGTTTGTATTCCCTTTCCAGCAAAACACAAAGACTTCTGATAAGAAAACAAATTCCGTAGAAAGGGCGTATGTAAGAGGAATAAGAATTTGTTCTGAATGTTTCATCCATTTATAGTTCCTAGGGCAATGCAGAGAGCTAACCTAGCAATGGTGGGATGTGGTAAATACCCAATTGCTAGGGAAATGAAATTAAGGTGCATTACCTATTCCTAGTGTTATCTGTGAACTTAGTGTGGTGTGGTGCAGGAATTTTCTACGGTATAAATTGTTTTCTTAGGGTTCTTTAGGACAGTCAGAAGTATCTCAGGAGCTGTCCAAGATGGATGGACTCATGGAATCCCATTCTCTTCTGTTCTCTTCCAGCTCGTCAGGCCATTAAGAATCCACCACGAAGATTAACGGGTGTGATGGTTCGCTCCCCTGCAGGTTCAACTTCTCCAGGGGGAGACTATGCTCTGGGAGATCTGTCTCAGCCTGCTGTGGATGAGGCCAGCCCAGGGGTAAGAATACTTCCCATGGTAAGAGGGAAAGACCAGCTTGGGACCTGGGATTCTGCATCCTTCATGAAAAGGAGCCTGGGGAAGAGCCCTTGGCTTGTTCTGCAGACTTTTCGTTGTGGTAGTGCTGTAGTGTGGTTGATGTACAGTGCTGCTCGAGAGACGTGTCTTCTTCCGTGTCTGTGATGATCAGGTGCCTGAACCAAAGGCTGTGTAGGGGCAGCAGTGGGTTGACCAGGCAGTCTTCTGTGTGTGCCTGGGAAGTGGCACTACAGGGCAGGGAAAGGGTGAAAGCCTGGAGTAGTGTAGTGAGTGAATGTAGTAGGTGTCTGTGGTGTGCTGCTCTTGATCACTGCTCTTGGGGGAAGGAGCAAGTGGGACTAGTCGGTGTGGTGGAGTGTGGCTTTGAACAGTGTGGTTTTTCTCTTTCTCAGGTCACTCCAGGGACATTGCCCAGCACCCCAGTTGCCTCCTTCATTGGAATCCCTGACACCCCTCCAGGCTCTGCTCCCCTGGATGCCCCCATGACCCCAGTCACTGATGATTCACCCCAGAAAAAGATGCTAGGACAAAAAGCAACTCCGCCTCCTTCCCCTCTGCTCTCAGAGCTGCTGAAGAAGGGCAGTCTCCTGCCCACAAGCCCCAGGCTGGTATGGAGCTCTCTGCTCATATATACAAGCACACAAATAATCTGCTCCAGACTCTTCCACTGAAAAAGGAGGAGCTGCAAAGGCTTTTAAAAAATATAGTGTTCTGTGAGAATCCCAGCAGAAGAGAAATTTGAGAGAGATGGTTATCCTTGTGAAGCCACAAAGGTGGGATCCTTTCCCAGCATTACTGTGGGTCCAGGGTGGCAGGTGTCAGCACACAGAACTGGCTGTCCCTAGTTGTAAGGAGTTGGAGTTGCAGGCTTTGGTAGAGGAAATGGTTCTCACTGGGGCTGCATGTTAGTAGACATCACCCCGGTCTGTCTCCATGGAGGTGTTCTTGTTGAGTTCTCCTTTGGGCTCACAATTCTTGCTTACATCTTGGCAGGATGTAATCTTCTGCTTCAGTCTTTATAATGGATCTTAGGGTAGGAATAGAGAGTCCTTCAGTTAAATTTATGACCAATATTGAAGTTCTTCAGTCTTCTCCTAGTTGTAGCCAGTTACTAAAACTGTTGTGATGACAGCTCATTTTGGCCCTTCTGGTGTTAGTGACTGGAAGGCGTAGGAAGGAGGGCAGCCATTGGTGACTCTATTCAGAGCACTGTCTGAAAGCAGCAGCCATCAGCCTGCACATGGCATTGATTCCCTGCATTAGTGCTTGTGTGATGAAGTAGATGTATTGCTGTTGATGATTTTTCGGTAATCATATTTGGAGTATTTTCTATACATTACCTTGCGTAGGTGTTCCATGCTCTGTGTTAGTGGGCTGCAGTGTAAGATATGACAAAGGAAAGAGAATGGCTATGGAAGTCTTTGGGTTTTCTTTGTATCAACAGGGCAGTTGATTCAGTCTGTTATTGGTTTAGAATCTGACCTTGACAGAGTTAGATTCCATCTTTATGTGTCAGTTTCTCTGAACTCAAAATAAAGGATAATTCCTTGCCATTTTAGAGGGTAGAGAGGCTAACTCTACTGGTATCTGTAAGGAATTGTGTGATCTTTGTGCTGAGTAACTGAGGTAGAGCAAACGATGTTTTTGTCCTACCTTAACGGGAGTTTGCACTGTAGCTGTATTGCAGTTGAAGAATAGTCTTAAACTTGCATAAGGGGAACTTAGGCAGGGACTAGACTGGACAAAAAGCACAGAAGAATTGTTGAGACAGCAAATGATGGATATACTCACAAAGGTGCATATCTGGCAGAGAATCGCTGATGTGTTTGTATCTCCAGGAACTTCAGTTGTGTCCTCCTTTGGCAGGTTGGTGAAAATGAAATGGCAGTGGCTTCTGGTCACATGAACAGCTCAGGAGTCCTGCTGGAGGTAGGAAGTGTCCTTCCAGTGCTGCACAGTGGGGAAATGCAGTCAGCACCTGGTGCTGTTCCTGCATCTCCTGCTGCTTCAGGTAACTCAAAAGGGGTTTTTTCCCTTTTATGGTTCTCCCTGTAAAAGTCCCTGAGGCTTAGCAATGTTACTGTTACGTGCCATAATTCCACAGACTGTTTTATGAATTCTCCTTGGAGAGAAATGAAGAGCATTTCTCAACCTGCCTCATCTGGAGGCTTCTTTACAAGTTCTGTTGCTATTTCTGCACCTTTATCCCTTTCTCCATTTTCCTTCTGAGAAGACTAATTCTTAATGGGAAAAAATATATATATGTATATATTATGTATGTATGTCTTGGTCTGAAATGACTGAAATGGATAGATTTGACTGGCTCTGGTCCATCCAGTTTAGTTTTCTGGGTTTGATGCTGGCCTAATGCCTGGCATTTCAGTTTAGAAATGAAGGTTTAGTTGACAGGGAGTTGGGGAAAATTGTATCTAGTGTTTGAGCCTCAATGTGTCTAAATACAGCTGCCTGTGAAACTGCAGACTTCATTTACCTTACCTCTGCTTCTCAGGGGTGTGCTGAGAATTAGACTGCAGTGGACTGTGAGCTCTAGAGAAAATTCCATAGGCTGAGGTGAGAAGGGACAGTGTGGGAGTCTGTGCACTGAGTCCTTTCAGAACCTCCCGCCTGAGATGAAGTTCCTTCTCAGCTCATACTAACAAAGGATTTATTAATGTTGTCTGCAACTGAGGGTTTACACCATTTGTTCATACGTAAATCCAGATGAATAATCTTACTTTCCTTACCCATCCCTGTTCTTTAAGACCTTTTAATTTGGTCCAGATGGTTCAGTAAATTCAGACTGGAAGTTACGGCTGAGTGGCAACCTCTGATAACAAAGGAAGTCTCCAAGAAAGACCTGCAAAGAGATTCCCTCTGCTCCCTTCCACCTCCTGTGATGACTGTTTGTCTTGGCTTACCTTGTGTGTCTCTCTCAGTACCGGTTTTCAGATTTCCTGTAATTATATTGGAATGAACCGTGGGAAGGGGATCTCTCTGCATGTGTGGCTTAGCCTGTCCAGGCCTTACTTTGAACACTGTCCCATAGTCTGCATGATTTCATCTCTGACTGCACCTAGGAATCATGCGTTTTTGGTGCAGGCTTTCTTTACAGCTTTTTGGGACTGTTAGTAGGTACTATTTGGTGTATTCTCCCAGAGGAAGCCACCATACAAGTGAAGAACCCGGTGGTGGCTGCTTCTCGCTCATGTGCTTTTCCCTTCTACTCTCTGTTAGGTGCTCCTACGCTTTCCCGGCTTTTAGAAGCTGGTCCTGCGCAGTTCACCTCACCTCTTGCTTCCTTCTCCGCTGTTGCCAGCGAACCTCCAGCTAAGCTCCTGCCACCCCCTGTAGAGCCTGTGTCGCAGGCAACCATTGTCATGATGCCCACGCTGTCAGCACCATCCGTTGTGCCACCAGCTGCAGCTCCAGAAAGCGTAGTCACAGGTGCGTTTCTGAACTACGCACTCAGGTCGTAGAACTTGCCTTGGGCTCAGCACCCAGCAAGCCTTCAGCTGGCGTTTTATCATCTGACTCGCCTTCCTTTCTGAAAGGATGGTTATGGCTGGGTTATGGAGTAAACAGGTGGTGAATATGGGATTTAAACAGGGTTTGTTGGGTGGGAGTTGCTGGATTGTGATTCAAGGGCTGATTCAAGGCCTGGAATCTCTCTTTCTCTCTGCCGTGGGAAAGCAAACGTCTCCCATATTTGTCTTTTATTTTTCTATACTATACTGTTATGGGTGGAGCTGGGGTACTTGAGACTGGTGATTGGTCTTAGCCACTGCAGTATTTGGTTATGATTGTCACTCTCATCCTTGTGCAGTGAGCCAGCCAGAAGCCTGTGTTTCCATGGAAGCAGTGTCTGATTCCCATACAGTGACAGTATCCATGGACAGCAGTGAAATATCCATGATCATTGATTCAATCAAGAAAGAGTGCCTGGGTTCTGGAGCTGGCAGTACTGCGGGGTCTTCCAAAGATCACTGCATTGATGGGAAAGAAGACCTGGATTTGGCGGAGAAGATGGATATTGCAGTGTCCTATACAGGCGAAGAGCTGGACTTTGATACTGTTGGAAATATTATAGCCATCATTGAAGACAAGGTAAACAGGCAAAGCAGAAAGCTGATAGCTTGTTTTCCCCATCAAGTTAGGTTAATCTCAATCGATTACTGCTTGTCAAGTTAATTACCTTAAACAAGAAAGGAATAACTTTTTCAAAATGTTCGTTTTCACAGTCATTGTCAGTAGAAAGCGACTGTGACACCAGTGCCATGTTTAGCCTGGTGCTTCATTTCAGAATACAGAAAGAAATCTCTCTCGTGTTGGATAGGGTTTGAATCAGTGCCCTTTTTCTGAAAGCCAGCTCTTCCACAGCTAGCTTGCTACCAAATAACAGTGAATTATTTTTAGTCCCTCTTTCTGACCTTCATCTGCATTTCTCTGTGTTTATTTTGGTAATAAAGGTAGATGACAACCCCGAAGTTCTGGATGCGGCAGTTGTGGAAGCTGCTCTGTCCTCTTTCTGTGAAGATACTGATGACCCTCAGGCTTTGCCTGGCCCATGGGAACACCCAATTCATCAGGAACATGAGAAACAGGCCCAGATACCCCAAGTGTCTGTGACTGTGAAGCAGGAGAGACTGGAGTGTGAGGAGCCAGAGGCAAAGGGGATTCGAGAGCTAATGGGCATTGGAGAGCTGGGATCAGAAATAAAGACAGAACCTGCAGAGCAAGAGCAGAATCAGCTGGGTGCTGAAGAAACCATGTCAGCAACGGCAAGAGTAACAGAAACGCCAGAGCTTAGGAGTCAAGAGATTGAGGAGGATCAAAGAGCAGCTGTGGCAGCAGGAGAGAGTTCTGAAATTGAAATAGAATCGAGCAAGGGAGAAGACACAATGCACAATGCGGTGAAGACTGAGGTACGTGAGCTGAGAGGCCTGAAACTGATGTGGGGAAAGAGGAGCAGCTGTAGTAGGCAGGAAAGAAGTTTAGAGGAAAGATGAGTGCTGGGTTGAAGGTGACGCATCAATGAATGTGACTGACTGTTTCCTTGGGAGTCATACTGCTGATCCGTTCGATCTGCAGGGAACTTCTCTGCTTTAGGCAGTACTTTGATGTAACTCCCTTGGCCCATGTGCAGAATTGCTGTTGGGAAGGTGCTCAGTGAAATTCATTGCCTTGAGCTAGGTTAGAGTGAGATTAGTTGTGCCCACACCTTCACTGAAGTAAGCTGACACAAACGTCTAGATTTGTGCATTTCTCTTCCCTCCAGACCCCACCTGATGATGATTCATCCCCTCCACAAGTCCCAAATGTGAGTGAAGACTCCTCACAGGCTGATGTTCAGCACAAATTTGAGCTGTCAGGTAACTTAATACAGCTAGGAAATCTTTTACATGCAACATTATTAGCTGGATAGATGTCAGTGATCTGGTTCAGGTGTTTTGGGGTGGAGGGAGAAAAGTATATGTAGGAACAGGGGTAATTACTGCAGGACAGTAGGCTTTGGTTCAGGAGCTTTTGTAGAAAGGACTGCATTAGAGAACCATAACCTTTCTGCTTCTCTTTCTTTCGCAGACTCAATGAAGGAGGAAGCCCAAGCCCTCTTTAGGAGTCAGATGAAGGTAATTCTGAATTGGCTGTAGTCCTCTTGGTTTCACTAATAAGACCTCGCTGCTGCTGCTTTCTGGCTCCCACCTACTAAAAAGCAAAGCCTGTGTTCAGCTTTCTGCATTGAGAAATAGTCAGCATGAAGTTGGGAACTAAAGGGGAGATTGCTTCAGGCCCTGTACAGCTGAGTGTATGTTTTTCTATATTTAAGTTGTTGACAGTGGGAAGTAAGGCAGGATAGTAACCAGAATTTTGTGGAAATGCCTGCACAGTTGTCAACAGCTGTAGTAAGAATATCACTTTGCTTGCTGAACCACAGTGCTTTGGAGGCTTTGAGTTGCTGCTGTAGTTGGCCGTGTGGACTTATGAACTCTTTGTGTTTCAGGATGGGCAGGGTGAAGAGGATGATGAGGATGGTGCCAGTGAGGCTGCCAGTTTGGAGGAGCCCAAAGAAGAAGATCAGGGTGAGGGATATCTGTCAGAGATGGATAACGAACCCCCTGTGAGTGAGAGCGATGATGGCTTCAGTGTCCACAACGCACCTTTACAGTCTCACACACTGGCTGACTCCATCCCCAGCAGCCCAGCCTCCTCGCAGTTGTGAGTATCAGTGAAGCTCTCTGTCACACAGGTGCAAATCCCAGGCTGTTTCCTGGAGGGAGTGTAGGATTCTCATTTCTGTTTTGCTGAGTGGGTGCAGTGGGTGAATTTGTTGATGATTTGTCTGGCACTAGATTGTCCTTACTCAGAAGTGCAGGTGTTTGCACAATGCTGTAGTGCCAGGTCCCATTTTTTATATCTCTCTCCGGCTTGGTTTACTGCAAGCATGACAAAGGCAAAATGAACTGTAAGGTTCTACTCCAAGACAGTATGGAGATTCACAAAGGAAATCATATCGTTTTTTCTCAGCTCAGTGTGCAGTGAGGATCAGGAAGCAATACAGGCTCAGAAGATCTGGAAGAAAGCCATCATGCTGGTTTGGAGAGCAGCAGCTAATCACAGGTGAGTTTGATGTCTTGAGAACTGGCAGAAAGAAGTGACTAATCTCAGGCAAGCCTGTCCTTTCCCAACTCTGAGGCTTACCTGCCTTGTTACAGGGTGAATCATACTGTTAGTGATAGCAGGCAAATAAACATGAGAGCATGACACAAGTATTTGAGAATTATTCCTCCATGGGCAAGGACAAGACATTCAGTGGAGTCTTTCTCTCTTTAGGTATGCCAATGTCTTCTTACAGCCTGTGACTGACGATATAGCACCGGGCTACCACAGTATTGTGCAGAGGTGAGTCTCAGCATTCTTATTTCATGAGAACTCTGGTGTATTTGTGCAAGAATTTCTGGCAGGAAAAGTCTAGATTTCATCTGCTGTTCAGACTGCAAAACTTGGAAAATACTTTTCTTCTGACATCATTCGGTCTATTTCCCCAAGAAAGAGAGTCATCTTCAGTAATATATACAAGTCTATACACAGCCCTGCCCTAGAATGAAGTGCAGACTTGACCAGAATGTTTTTTATCAGTGAAGTGGTATGTGATTATCTCTGTTTCTGTCCAAGGGTTGAATTTAAGGTTTGACATTCCAAAGACCTGGATTCCTTGATCAGCTCTTTTATTGTCTCAGAAAGTCCAGATTCTGGAAGAGTTACCAAAATATGCCTAAATAGTTCCAGTGGCTGTAGCTCTGGCTCCCTTATGTCTCCCAGGAAAGCAAATGCCTCTCTTGAGGCAGCTGTTCTGCATTGTTACCATTCCTGTTGACTGCTGAGCAGCCTGTGACTCCTGATCTGAGGCCTTGGAACTCAGGAATGCAGCCTATGTGGAGAACATATTCTGCTAAATTAAATAGATGGTTTAATTAGATATGTCATAGTCCTTAGAGTGCTTGCAAACGAGAAGGGAGAGTTACATATTTGCGTTGCTGTTTTGAACATATTTTACAGGCCAATGGATTTATCTACCATCAAGAAGAACATCGAGAATGGGCTGATACGAACCACAGCTGAGTTCCAGCGTGATATTATGCTGATGTTTCAAAATGCAGTTATGTACAATAGCTCTGACCACGATGTATACCATATGGCTGTGGAGATGCAGCGAGATGTCCTGGAGCAGATCCAGGTAAAGTACTGAGCTGAGGCTGTTTCAGAACAGAGTGTCTGCATTGGTTCACAGGTACAGGAAAGACTTCTGGAAGTGAAAACAAAGTTTCACTCACAGTGTCTTCAAATGAAGTCCCATCTTTGCCTGCTTGTACTAGCTTAGGTGTTTGTGGTGAACTGGATTGTTAAAACTAACACAGCAAACTGTTTGTTTGGTTTAGCCCAGGCTAATTTCAAACCTAATTTCCTTTGGGGGTGCACATATGCTTAGGCCAGCAGGAACTAGGGTGTGGTTCAGGAACAGAAACAAGCAACAAGATCAGTGAATGACAAGGGACGCAACTGCTGCTTTTGGTGACTGTCAGTCTGTGCTGGCTTGAGGCATATACAAAACTGTCTTGAGACTGTCCTGTGAATGTGTGTCATTTAGAATTTCTTCTGAAGTGGAAAGTCCCAGCTGTCATAGTTTGAACTGGATTTTTATAGTCCCTCCGGACTTGCGGCTTCTGAGGTGAATGGGGGAACTTATTCTGTGTAGCAAACAAGGAACTGAAACTGTCTCTGACCCAGTCGTTCCCAGCCCTGTGGTCTGTGATGGTTAGCTGACAAGCTCTAACTGAGCTTGTTTTGCTTGAGAGTCTGAACACAGCATGGTTTTCCTGCAGCAATTTCTGGCTACACAACTGATCATGCAAACATCAGAGTCGGGGATCAGTGCAAAGAGCCTGCGTGGGCGAGATTCCACTCGCAAGCAAGATGCTTCAGAGAAGGTGAGAATGCTGCACCCTGCAGAAGGGTGCCTGGTGTCTTTTGGAGAATCTCAAGATACTGCACAAAGTTCCAGTACCAAAGATGTGCAGAATGTGTTTTTAGACTGAAATAGCTCCTGCATCTTCATGTGAACAATTTATTGTTATTATTTTTCTTTAACTAAGTCCATTGATTAGACTTCAGCTTTGAAGCTGTACATCAACCCAAAAATGGGTCTGAGAATCGTGAGTTATTTCTGCAACCCCTGTTTCTTGATTTCATGATTTCAAGAGCAAGTGATGAAAAGTGTTGTGAAATGAGTAGAATATTGGAGGAGGTGTGGTATGGCAGGAAGGTGAAGGAGTAACAAATTGAAGACTAGCCTCTGCCATGTTCTTCACTTCCAAGTCAGGTGTTCAGAACCAAAGAGTTACTTGAGTCTGGTTTGCTGTTTAAAACACACCATGGAACTTTCCACTTCCACACCGATCTGAGATACCCAGACTTGATTACATGACCTCAGCTGCTCTCAGCTGGTACACATAACATTGTGTCAGCAAGGATTCCCTGCTTAGTTCAAGTAGAGAGTGTGGCAGACTGCAGAGTGCAGCTGTTCTTTTGGTGGTACAGGCCTTGCCATAGCTGGTGAGGGAATAAATATCCCTTTCCTAGCATTCTTGCTCTTGCCTTATTCCTCTTCTGTGCATTTTTATGTTCCTGCCATGTAAGACTGAAGCCATGCGGGAAGGGGAGTGGGGCACATGTTTCTCCATGCTCATGTGTGGGCTTATTGCTTCTGTGTGGTGTGTGCGTTTCCCTATCTGATATCTGATAAGTCCTTCTGTTTGGCCTTTTAACAGGACAGTGTCCCAATGGGCTCTCCTGCCTTCCTTCTCTCTCTCTTTGTAAGTATTGAAAGGCTCCAGCAGGTACTGCAGTACTGCTGTCATTGTCCTCTGCTCCTTGTCTGGGTGATCACTGCACTGTCACAGCGTCCTTTGCATTACAACAACATGTGTTTAACTTCGGGTCTGTACAACCATGAACTGTAGAGACTAATCGTTTCAGATCCTTCCTCTTGGCTTGGGTGAGTGGGTGGGTCTTCAGTCCTTCTTCTGGTTCCAAGTGTTCTTATTTTGTCATCTGCCTTGCTTTTTTCCACAACTGCTCTCCTGCTTTTTCTTTCCATGTAAATGGGAAGACACACCAAATAATGCATTACTATAGTTCTGACATTTCTCACGCTTACACAGCTGCCCCTTCTTCACATTCAAGGCCATACAAAAGGGCCTGGAGAAAGTGAGGATTCAGCTGCATTCTCTTTGTTGTTCATGGACCAGAAAACAAATAACAGACTTCACAGAAATACCTTGCTCTTTGTCCATGGTGATCTGGAAGTGTTTGCAAAGTGTTCCTGAGCCTCTGAGTTGCAGGGAGGAGAGAGGGGAGGAAGATGGAGAGTTTATTTTTTCTCTCACATATATCTAAAGACAGAGGAGTACTCCAGGAGAGTCAGCATGTCAGCCAGAGGGAGAGGGCAGCGGATCAAAGGAAGCTCTCAGCTCGCCTTCTGCTCATGGAAAGGAGCTGTACGGAGAAGCTAGGGAGCTAGTGCCAGGGTCACTCAACTGGAGGAGCACTTCCTGTAGGGATCAGCAGCTGATAAGGTAGGTTAGTCAGCAATTTTTTCTTTCCATCTTAAGAGCCAAGCTAGAATCTATCACTTTGGAGAAAGCCTGCACACTGCAGGCTCCAAAAGCATCTGTCTGGGTGAGAACCTTTTTGCCCATCTCTGTCCTGGCCACTGCTAATGCGCAGAGATGCTGCAAATCCCAGCACCGGTGCTGTATCCAGAATGAATTCTAGGTAGGTCTGCTAGCAGGCCTCCTCAGGCCTTCATAGCAGAGCTTCCCTTTTTCTCCTGTTTGGAAGGCATGAAAAGTTGTTGCCAAATGTACAGTTTCTTACCTCCATGCGCTGGAGGAAATGTTTTGTGCTTAAGGTTGCATAACTGGTTTCTGCTAATGCCAGTCTTTTTGTTTGCCTTGTGACTAGGATGGAGGCACCAGAGGGCGTCGCTGTGCCATTGAGGCAGACATGAAGATGAAGAAATGACGCCGGAGAAAGAGGGGAAAACCCAGCACCTAACACCCAGAGCTGGAGTGCAAGCAAGATGCTGTTAAAGCTGTTAGAGGAAGAAGAGCTGCAGGTCCATTTCTGGGACCTGTTCCACCTTCTTGGCTTGAGTCTGGGAAGCGACATCTCATCAGAATGTGTTACCCAAAGAAACTTCCTTGGAGGGGAAGACTGGCCCCCCTGCCTGTTCTAGGGCAGTCGTCTTGGGCTTCATCAGTGTTCTGGTGTTAGCTAGCAACTGGTGGCTCGTATGTACTGTAATGTGAAGTGTACAGATTTTTACTAGTGATGTGTAAATGTGTATGTATATTAAAGTCTGGGGAAAAAAAATATCCAGTATACAGTGTTCAGTTTTCTGAGCATCACAGCTCTCTTCAGTGAGGAACCCTGCTCTTGTACGAGTGTGCATACAAACCTTGAATTTCTGCAGGTACAGCTCACTTCCAGTTACCCTTTAAAAGCACATAAGCACTGCAGTGCTTTGACGTTAGAGGCAGTACATTAATCATTAGAATGCTGCATAGTGCTTGGATGGAAGGGAAGGTTTCCTGCCTGGGTGTAAGGATATGGCACTCTTGTTATGAAATGGGACATCTGACCATGAAAAGTGGAAATGCTACAGTCTTACTGGAGCTTTCCTTAAGAGACCAGTATATTGAATGCCATGTTATTTGCCTAGAAATTTGAGAAGAGTATGTGAGTTGTGGTGAAAATCTGTTTCTCACAGCTGCAGGCTTGCCTGTATCTGGTTTCACAGCAGAAACTTTTAACTTTTTTTTTTTCAGCTGGTTATTACAGTTCTTAGCAACATAGATGACTGAGTTTAAACTCCTGACAGTGCTCAAGTTACCTGATTTTCTGCTAACTTTTGTGCAATTTTTTGCCCATTTACATTTACAGGAGAAAAGAACAACAAAAAAAATCTCATGGTCCTGATGTTCGCAGCAGCTAGGAGGTGTTTGTGTGTGTGTGTGTGTGTGTGTGTGTGTATGTGTTTGCATGTATGTGTGTGTTTGCATGTGTGCAGGACTCAGCTTTCTGTCACACCAGTTGCAGGAAACAGTCATTACAATTAATATAGAGGGATTGTTACCTTAATTAATAAGAGGTCTTGACTTTCCCAAGTTTTGTGTTGAAGTTTGTTGTGCCTGCTGTGTTGTATACCATGCTTGATTAATGTAAGGTATATTTCCAGCAAGGGTTGCTTTGTACTTGGTGCTAGCAATGTACAGTCCTTTACTTACTGATTCACTGTCCCTCACTGCTGAACTTGGGAACAAATTTCTCATTCGAATTTTTATGGCCTCGATCTCTAGAGACTCTCATGGCACAAAAAGTCAGAGGGTTCTTTTACTTTTTGGTATTTTGTGGAATAATATAAGCTGGCAAAGATTTCTGAGGATCATCTAGTCCAACCTGCTGCTCAGAGCAGGGCCAGCTTGAAAGCTAGAGCAGATTGCTCGGAGCCTTGTCAAGTTCTGAAAATCTGCAAGGATGCAGATTTCATCATCTTTTTGGACAGCTTGTTTCAGTGCTTACCCACCCCCATAGAGTAAACATAGGCTGAATTTCCCTGATGCAGCTTGTCATCACTGCCTCCTCTCCTTTCGACGCTGGCTGTTGAGAAGAGTCTGGCTCTGGCTCCTCTGTAGCACCTCTGCCTCTGTTTGTTTGTGTTGGGCAATGGAAATTCCAGCACGTGGGAGGACCTCTGTCATGCCCACTGGTAACTTGCTTTCATTGTGGAAAGTTGGTCTTCATTCTTACCCTTGGTTTCTTCCTTTAACCATTAGAGGTTTTTTCCTACTCAGAGAGCCCGTGACATTTTAATAACCTGTAATGATGTTGTTTAATAACTTCAAAAATCTGAAATGCAGCTTTCCCCTCTATAGCCCTGTTGCCTCTTTCCCAATTCACCTTCTCATGCTCTGACTCCTCATTTTGTACTTTGCAGTGTTTTGTACTACTCTAAATACAAAGCCCATGCTGCATCTCCTTAATCCACCTTTCTACAGACAGAAATAACAACTGCTCTTTTGTTTTCCTAGTGCTATGGCTAATTCAAACTGCAAGCTACAGCGTATAGGTTTGGTCACTTTATATTTAAGCTTCTTAGGGACTCACGAGTCCAAGTCATTCTGTGGCTTACTCCCCCCCTCCAACTGTTTTAAAACCTCCTCTGCTGACATTTTAATTAGAAATAGTCTCTATCTCAAGAGAAAGTCTCTCTGGGACTTCTGTGATTTCCTCTGTGGCAACAGCTGATAATTACGATTAATGCAGGTTTTCCAACTGACCCTGTTTTCCCACTGAGGTGTTTGGCACTGATGGTGCGTCACCCCCACTGATCATCTGGCAGCTTTCTGCTTCTGATGTTTGTTGTTGTTATTTGCTTTTATGTCTTCAGCAAATTGTTCTTTTTTTTTCTTTCTTTTTTTGCCTGCTTTATTGTGGATTCTACGTTTCATTTGCTGGAGAGCGGGCTTTTATCATTTTCCTTGTTTTGACATGTAAATTCCTTTCAAAGTCCATCTTCTTTATATCTAACAGCTTTTTCTTATATCAGCAGGCGTTGCGCAGCGTCTGATCTCTGCAAAGTGAACTAAAACTTTCCCGTTTGATAACGATTCCCTGTTGGCAACTTATGTAAAGTCCGCAAGGCAGTCCTTAATTAGAGGTTGAATTCCCAATCTTTCATCCCTTATTTTTGTATCAAACTGGTGTGGAACTAAGCAGGCTGTAATTACTTCACTCATCCCGCTTGTCTCACACTAATGCTGCTGTTCAGCTCTCCGGCATCTTGAGTCTTCCAAGATTTAGTGCAGCTGAACATAAGGCCGAAGATCTTTTTAATCAGTGCTTAAGCCCAAGTTACCTAGGCTTCCTGGTTTTAGATGGTTATCCCTCTGGACTGGAGTACAGAAAGATGATCACAAGCGATTGGATTACCCTAGCCTAAGGCTTTTCTGTTCCTTGGCAGAGCTGTGGTGACTGGTTATGCGTGTGCAGCCAGCTCTGCCCACAGTGCAGTGCTTTGGGCACTGGTAGTCGTCAGATGAAATCACAGTTTGCCCAACTCCTTTAGCTGGAAGCTGAGAGCAGGTAGTATTATCTCCTGCCTCATCAAATTTTATCTGCTCCTGCTGCTGTTAACTTTGAAATAGGTTTCGGAAGGGAGGCCAGTGAGATCCCAGCTCTCACTGTAAGTGCATAAAAGAAAAACAAATATGCTCATCCCAAACCCATCGGATTCTTTATTTCTCCCAGTTATGCACCGTAGGCTGCGTTTGCTGCTGTGGTAGCAGTCCTGAGAATGCGAAAGGAAGTCAGTGAGAAATGTGCTTGTTCAAGACCCTGGAAAGATTAGGTTGTACATAATTAACTGAAAACTCTAAAGAGATTGCTAATGAATATGTAGAATTCTCCATGGCATTCTCATCCAGGCAGCTGAGTTCACTAGCAAGATACAGATTTTTCTAAGAGCCATTTACTGTTGTTAGAGTGATTCTGCAACCAGTTCCCCTGACTGCAGAGAAATCATGTTGGACTCATACTCTGGAAGAGACTTAGGCGTGGATTAATGAGTGGAGATGAAAGGAATGGTTTCTTCCATCTTACAAGAAATGCTAACTTTATGAAACGTGTGTAGAACTGATCCATCAGTGGATGAGTGTGTTTGGTTCCAGTTCTGGCTCAGGTACACCAGTCACCACCATCCAGTTAAATCACAGCTGTCGTTTTCAGCACAAAGGTTCTGTAGTGTTTGTAATAAGTTATTTCCAACGTAAAAAGTTCTTATGGTACAGTGAGGGAACTTCCAGTGAGTGGATGACCCTTGGAGTCACCGCTGGCTCACGGCTGTCAGCAGCATGACTTGGTTTTGAACTTGCTGCTGCCTGTTATCAGTGCCCAAACGTGTAGCATCAGACAAAGCCAAATGCTCCAAAGAAACTTAGCATTCCCTGAGCACCAGCTGGGGGAGAGCACAGCAAAAGCACTGGAAAATCATAATTCACTTGCTCTGAAATGTCAGTTTGTGTTGCAGAGCTACAGCCCTGCCATGTGTTGTTAAGTGTGGGCTTAGGAGTAGGCTGCTCGCCTCGCAAAGTTCTTGCTGTGTTTTGGCTCTCTGAGTAAGGAAATGAACTGGACTTCGTAGTTCTGGATCAGGGTACAAAGAAATTGCTGTTTCTCTCTTTGTGTTTGTTTGCAGATGGGCCATCCCTGGGTGTGGTGCAGTTCTGAGTCGGAGTCAGAGGACAGTGACTTACAATCTCTTCTCAGCTGGCATTCAAGTTTGGATCTGGAAGTGGGAAACTGGAGGGATACCGAAGAGGTGGCTATAGGGAAGCCGGAGGAAAGCAGCCAAGAGACAGACAGCAGGCTGGAGTTCAGTGATCCTCTCTGGGAGGATGATAGCGAAGACTTCCAAAAGGCAGAGAGGCAATACGAAGATGACAGTCTTCTCCAGTTCTTCTCAGAGGTACAGCTGTTTGGATGACAGCAAAGTGGGCTGCGTAGTTCTGGCCTTGAAATAAGTAGAGTTTTCAGTCTCTCCACCATTCTGACAACAGAAATATTTTGGGGGAAATACAGGTGCCCAGAGTTAATTTGCTCCCTATTCCAAGCCTAGTCCTTGCTCTCGTTTAAAGCTGGCACAGCAGCCAGGCAGCTGCTTTGCCAAAACACAGCTCACCCTAAAGCACAGAGATGTCACTGAGCTGACATTGAAATAACAACACAGGGCTTCATCAGAAGATTTTGCAAGGATTCCTAAAAATGGAAAGACGTGAGTGAGCGAAAGCAAAAATAGTATTTGTGCTGCTTATTTTTTCTTCCCTTTGCCTTCACAATTTGAAGCAATAAATCTCTGCATTACAGATAACCCAGTTGCTGGAACCTCTCCGTGTCAGCTGCACAGATTCAGCAGAGACTCTATGGGATTATTCTGGCTCTGGGAAGCAGGATGATGGGGAAGATCTAAGATGCCAGGAAGAGACCACCAGGACAGTTGTCTCAAGAGCAGAGGAAAGTCAGCCACATGTCCTAGCAGAAGATGAAAAAGAACACTTCCCAGGAAGAGAGGTAGGGGACAGGTGGTCCTAAGAGAGATGAGATGGTGAAGGAAATCATCTCTAGCAGAGATGGGGAAGTCCCATGTTCCAGCTGGGGAGAGAGGAACGCAGACAAGGAGACAGCAGGGAGGTGAATGCAAAGGAAATGTATGAGGGGAAGGATGGTTTTTGTGTATGGATGTGCATCTTTATGAACAGGAAGCTTGTTACAGATCAAACCCTCAGATGTGAGTTGGAGGAATTGCTCCTTGGCAATACAAAGGTGACTCATGAGAGCTGGCAGTCTGCTCCCAGGTTTAATGCAAGACTGGAATACTTGGTTTGTTCTAATTACTGTGTTATGCAGCACACAGCTTGGCTGGTTTCAGGCCCACGTGGATGTACAAGCAATACCAATAACCATCTGCCCCAGGAGACCATCATGTCTTGGAAGCAGGCACTGTCTAGCCTGTGTTTGCACTAATCCTGCGTCTGGGGGACACTCAGCTCTCACCAGTCTGCGAGGTGTTGCTGGAACAAGCTATAATACCACAGCAGTGGAAGAACAGTGCCCAGTTTTTCAATCCAGTACTCAGTTTGTTGCCTTGCACACTTAGACACTGGAGGCAGAAATTATTTCCAGGGTTTTTCTGTGATTCTGTACCAAGGGACTTCGTTTAATGGGAAAGTATTGGTGATAGGTGGATGGTTGGACTAGATGATGTGGGAGGTTTTTTTCCAACCTTGGTGGTTCTGTGATTCTGTACTAAGGGTTTCACATTTCACCTGTTAAGCCTGAACAGGGTTATTCTGAACAGTTCCCTTGTGATCTGCCCAGTGGTCAAAGCCATACATAGCAGTGTCTGTGTTCCTTCTGAGGAGTCTGCTCTGTGCTTCAGATCTCATGTTAGGCAATTCTCAAGAGTCCCACTTCTGGACTCCAGAAATCCTCTTTCCTTGCATCTCCTTTTCCATTTTATTGGAAAATCACTGCGCCAACAGCACAACTCTCCTTCTTGGCTGAGTCTATTCTCTGTCATTTTCATGTGGGAGTTTTTGAGGAAACAACTCTGTGCACTCCTGGGGATCCTGTTTTCTGTGTCTTGAGGTTTAACAAGCCTGAGGCAGTCTTACCTCAGCTCCTGATTGCCCTCTGTATATCCATGACTCTTCCCAGAAAAGAAGACAGACACACCTCTGGGCACCAGTCATCTCCACAGTGTTTGTGTTAGCTGGAGGTGGTTATGATCCAAGAGATCAAACCCAACTGTTACTGGAGTCTTGGCCAGCACAATGAAGATCTGAATAAGGTCAAACATCATCTTCTAGAATAATATAGAGAGAAGTAGCTCCTATCTGAAATTGGATGCACTAAGAGCATATGCTGCAGGCTGGTTTCTGCTTAAGGGATTCAAATGGTGGGCTGCCATTTTAACCAGATCTCCATTTTCCTCTGTGCTCTTCAGGACAAGACTCAAGAGGCACCTGGAGAAAAAACTCTGTGTGAGCCAGATTCACAGGAGATTAACCAAGCCCAGGACCAAGATGATAGCGACTGCACTTCTGCAGACCCCATGTTGGGCTCCACAAGCCCTGCCAACCCGCAGCTGTAAGTCTGTCTGCACTCTGGCAGGTGTACCAGAACAACTGTTTCCTTTGATTCACATGAGAAGATGTATGTGGCACAGGTCACCTCTAAGAAGGTGAAATACCCGTGGAGAGCAGGAGGGAAGGAGCTAATTTGTACTGTCCCTATGGGTCTGCCAGTATTTTTTAGCACTTATCCCAAAAGTAAGTAATAAGAATAGTGGTTAAATAAGGTTAACTGGAAAATACATGTTTCTTCAAGGCAGCGAGGCTTTGTGTGAGCTTGGCATTGTGCTTTATTAGGTAATGTCCAGTCCAGCTCTTAAGAGAGGCATTACCTTTAAGCAAGCACAGGCTTGTCAGTCACACATGGGCTTTACCACTTGTATGATTACCTGGGCTGTCTTTAGAAGGAATACCGTAATTTCATGGGATAGGAATCTGAGTTTAAAAATGTAAAGCTCTGAACTTCAGAGTAGTGTGAGCTTTTCTGTCCAGCTTGCCCCTTAAAGCTGGGCAGCTCTATCCTTGTTCCAGCATGTCACCCTGCATCTTCCTGCATTCTGGATGCTTAGTTGTGTGTTCAGATGCAGAACACTTCCACCATTGCTTTGTGTAGCTAAAGAAAAAAGATCTCTGGGCTTTATCCATCTGGATGTGGTGGGTGCACCAATTCATGCTTTGTCTCAAACGTAACAATCTGGCATTATATACTCTCCACAGGATGCAACTGAGCTGGGATAACCCCATGCAGCATTCTCATTTCAAAAGAACTGTCCTGTCCATCTGGAAGATGATAGCCAGTCACAGGTATGTAGGGGCAAAGGGTCAAATTGACATTATATTATGTGCCAGTTCCCATGTCACCTTGTCCTCCCTTCCACAACAGCCGCCACAGGATGGTGTGTCTCTCCATGGCTTTGCTTCTGGCTGCTCTTGCAACAAGAACAGCTGTGTGCTGCAAAGATTGAGAGAACACTGCATATTTATTTCCTCTGTGTAACATGCCAGAGTCCAAGTGTTGCTTCCTACACAGCTGGCAAAGACAGCTTCAGCAAGGGGCTCAGCCTCCTCCCATGCCTGGCTGTGCCGGCTGCTGAACACCAGAAGCTGCTGATGAGCTGTGGCCCTCATGGCCATGAGTAAGAGGCAAGCATTGGTCCTGCTGCCATGTTGTCTTTAGCCCCTGCTCAAGGGCAGACAGAGGTCATTTTTTGTGCTTGTCCCTGTAGATGCAGTGGCCCGTTCCTGAAGGCAGTGTCAGACAAACAAGCTCCTGGGTACAGTGAGGTGGTGAAGAGGTAAGTTTGTGGAAGAACTATTCACTAGCTGATTTCTCTCTGTTTTCTCTGCCTTCTCTGGCACCCAACAACTGGTTCGGGTCATCTCTGGTTCCAAAACACTAATGGGACTGCTTCCTTCCTTCTGTCCCACCGACTCTGGCTGCCATCAGCATCTCCCACTGACTGACTTCTGTTATCAAAACTCCCTTCCAGGTGACCAGGACCTGGAAGTCTGCAGTGACCATGGTGCTAACATGCACTGTGCCTGCCCTTTGCTGGCCTTGCATGGACTGATGTACTGCAGATCAGGTCTGCAGCTGTGCCCCCTGCCTGAGCTGGGGATTCAGCCTCTGCAGCCCAGCAGTTTCCATGTTGGAAACCGGTGTCTCTGTCAGTATCCATTCTGCTTTTTCCCCAAATGTAGTCTCAGTGGAGAAGTAGGTTATAAGAATATTTCCCAGATAGATTAAGGGCATTTTTCAGAGCTGAATCATGTTCTATTCTGGTCACAGTCATCCTCTCTGCAGCCATTCATTTTCTCATTGTGTCAAAATAAGAGAAGTCATATTTATTCCCCGTCACGTTCCCCTATCAGCAGTGCTATTTTGGCTAGCGGCACCATTTGATTTTAAGGGGTTTTAATAGATCCCTATTTTAGCAACTTTTCTTTCTCCACCAAGACCTGGGCTGACTTCATGAGAACTAATGGGCTCGCTCTTGAATTCCCCGCAGCTCCTCATCACATTTGTTAGAAGTGACAGCTGATGGCCTGCCAGGCTGCCCGATGACAAGTACCACGCTGGCGGAACTCTGTCTAACTGAAATGAAACAAACACTCCTCACTGCCCCGCTTAGCCCCAGGCGCTAAAACTGCTTGCAGAGAGCTGTGCTGTCAGGGCCGTGACGCAAACAGTGCCTTCAGCTCTCCTTCCATGTCCCTCCTGCAGGCCCATGGACCTGACCAGCATCAAGAGGGGTCTGGCCAAGGGCCACATCCGTTCCTTGGCGCAATTCCAGTGCAGCCTGATGCTCATGTTCCAGAACGCCATCATGTATAACGCCGCCAACCACCACGTGCACCGCATGGCGCTGGAGATGCGCCGCGAGGTGCTGGAGCAGATGCAGATGCTGGGCGAGGCCCTGCTCCGCTCGGAGCACCGCAGGTAGCGGGGCGCCGCGGGGCCGGGCAGCGGCCAGCGCTCGGCGTCGGGGCGGGCCGAGGGGCGGGGCGCGGGGCCGGGCGCCGCTCGTCATTGGTTAAGGCGGCACGGGGAACGGCGCTCATTGGCTGGCGGTCACGCAGCGGTTGTAAATCGCTCTGCCGGGCCTTGCGTGCCCCGGAAGTGGAAGCGGCCGCCGGCGGGTCGTGAGCATGGCGCGCGAGAAGCAGGAGGAGGCGGCGGCGGAGGCCGCTCCCGAGTTCTCGTACCGGGAACAGCTCGAGCACCTGAACCCCATCGCGCAGCCGCTCGCCTCTCGCAAGCTGACGCGCAAGCTCTACAAGTGTATCAGGAAAGGTGTGGTGGGTGCCGGGAGCGGGGCGGAGGGGCTGGCCGGGGCCGCGCAGCTCCTCACGCGGTGCCTCTCTTGCAGCGGCCAAGCACAAGCAGATCCGCCGGGGCGTGAAGGAGGTGCAGAAGTTTATCAACAAAGGCGAAAAGGGGTAAGCCACGCCTTCACCCTATGGCACGGCGCGGGGCGGCCGCTGACACGGGTTCTATCTGCAGGATCACGGTGCTGGCCGGCGACACGCTGCCCATCGACGTGTACTGCCATATCCCCATCATGTGCGAAGACAGGAATCTGCCCTACGCTTACGTCCCCTCCAAGTCGGTAAGGAGGAGCCCGTGCTGGTTGGCTGCAGCTCGGCTGCTCTGTGCCAGGGCTGTGCTGGGGAAGGAGGCATACGTGGGGTGCCTAGCAAAGCACCCGGTGCTTGGGTCGTGCCAGAGCATAAGGGGGGCGAACAGCCACAGCCCAGATGTAGAGCTGTTTTGCGACAGGACCCCAGAACTGTTTGCCCCAGTGGAGCTCTCTGGGGCAGAGCCAGGACAGATCTCTTCTTTCTCCTTTAGTTCTGAACTGGGACCTGGATGCATACAGAAAGGAAGCACTGGCCAAGGTGTGGTTTTGGGAGATGTCCCTCCCTGCTCAGACCAAGGGTTAGAGGTGGTCACTGCCTTCTCTGCTCCGGGTGAGGAGTGGGACACAAGAGGCCGATGTCAGGCACTTAATGGCACATGGCAGCCCTGCTGGGCAAAACTAGGAAATGGCTTCTTGGGCTGCATCAGCAGAAGGGTGGTATCAGGGCAAGGGACGTGATTGTCTTCCTCTGCTCTGCCCTCCCCTCATTAGGCATCACATGCTGCATCCAGACCTGGGGCGCTCAGCACAAGAAGGGTTTTGAGCTGTTGGAGTTTGTCCAGAGGGGGACCACAAAGATGCTCAAAGGGCTGAAGCACCTCTCCTATGAAAAAAGGTTGAAGGAGCTGGGCTTATTTCACTTGGTGAAGGCTCTGGGGTGGCCTTGTTGCAGTACCTGAAAGGAGATTTATAAGCAGGAGGAGGACCAACTTTTAACATGATTTAACAGTGATAGCACAAGGGGTAATGGCTTTCTACTAAGGAGGGAAGGTTTGGGTGAGATGTTAGGAAGAAATTCGTTACTCAGAGGTTGGTGTGGCACCAGCACTGCTGCCCAGAGCTGCAGGTGCCCCATCCCTGGAGGTGCTCAGGACCAGGTGGGATGGGGCCCTGCGCAGCCTGAGCTGGTGGAGGCAGCCAGCACAGGGCAGGGGTTGGGACTGGATCAGCTTTAAGGTCCCTTCCAATGCAACTATTCTGAGTTGCCTGCTCTCAGGAGCTTGCGGGGCCACCTTCCCGTGTCCCAGCAGGGTGTGTCTATCTACAGCCTTCTGCTTCTGCAGGACCTCGGGGCCGCAGCCGGCTCAAAGCGACCCACCTGCGTCATCCTGCTGAAGCCACACGAGGAGTACCAGGAGGCCTACGATGAGTGCCTGGGGGAGGTGGAATCCCTGCCGCTGCCCTTGTGACCTCCGGGGGCGCCATCTCTACGGTTGGGGAGTGGGGGGGGGGTCACCGTTGTGGTGGGGAGCGCTGATTGAATGTGAATAAAGCTGTTGGGATGTTTGTAGGACCGCTCCCGGTGCTCTTTGGGGTGCCGGTCCGCCACACGCAAGGGGGCGCTCGGCGTGAGGGGGTGGTGCCGGGGCCGGCTGCTGCGCTGCGGGAGTTGGGGGCGGCTGTTGTTCCCTGCGGCGTCGCGCGCGCGCGTCGCGGGCCGCTGCTGGGGGCGGGGGGTGAGGCCCGTCCCGACGGCGGGGCCCCGGAGCCGCCCCGCGGGGCTCGGTCGGTCCCTCGGGCCCCGGCCCCGCCGTGAGTCAACGCTGTGCGATGCCCGAACCGGTTGTGCCGCTCGCTCCGCGCCGCCTCCCTCCTTGCCGCGCCGGCTGAGCCGGGCGGGAGCCGCGGAGCGGGGGCGACCACCGGGAGCGGGGCCCGAAGCCCGGGCTGCAGAGCCGCGGCTTTCAAAGGAAGCAGAAGCCGGAGGAGCGAAATCTAGGTTTATTGCAGGAAAGGCCGAGGACGTTACAAGCACGGCCCAGGGCTGCTTCTACGCCTCTCCCCGTGCCCTCGGAGGAGATACGGGGGTGCCCCATCCCTGCTCCCATCTCTCCCGTGGCGCTGCCTCCTCCCAGCCCAAGGACTCCGTGCGGGGGAGCTGCATTAACCATCCCTTACCCCAGCAGCCCCACGACACGGAAAGAGCCCAGCTGCAGCGCTGGAGCAGCTCCCCCTCTCCCTGCATGCAGCTCCTCCGGGGCCTTCCCAGCAGCAGCAGCACCACCTCGGCCAGACCCAGGGCACTGAGAGCTCCCAGGACCCCGTTGGAACCCACAAAAGGGCCGTGGGGATGGGGACAGGGCTCGAGCCTCTCCCTTAGCATGATTATTAAGTTACGGGTTGAAGGGAAAAGGGGAACAGAGCGGGAGGGATGGGGAATGGCTCACAGGGCATTCGGTCTTATGCCCCCAATGGTAGAAGGGAGTGCAGGGCAAATGATCCCGGAGTCAGAGCACGGGGCACATGCAAGACCCCTGGTACAGATGATCCCCCCTCCAGCGAACACCCCTGATGGGCCCGAAGCACTGTAAGAAGGAAAAGTTCCCTTGTGGTGATCAGTCCTTCTCCCCAGGGCGGCAATGAGTGGCGAGTCCTTGTGCAGCCCCTGAGATCATCCATTGCAGCAGCAAGAGACCCCCCTTCACGGTCCCACAGGCATCGTGCTGCTCAGATCTTGGAGGACTCCACCCGCTCAATCCATGGCGAGTCAGCCCCAACATCCCTGGGCTCCGAACGCAGCTGCCGCAGCTCCCGCTCCAACACCTGGCTCCGGTGGTACATCTCCATGTAGCTGGCCTGGAGCTCCCGCTGGTACCGCAGCACCTTCTCCTTCTCCTCCTGCCAGGTTTTCCTCTCCAGCTCAAAGTTCACAGCCTGCAGCTGGCCCTGGCGCCGCTCCCGTAGCAACTCTGCCCATAGCCACTCCACCTGCCGCTCCAGGGGCTCCGCTGAGTCGCTGTGGAGGCCCCGGCACTTGGAGTCATCCGTTTCACAGCCAGGGAAGTCCTGGCATGCCGGCATGGGGTCATCGCCCAGCGGCAGCGAGGTGCCAGGCTCCGCGGGGCTCTGGAGGGAATCAGCCAGTTGTGCCAGCTGGGAGTCCCTGGCCTGGACCTCCGCCTTGGCCTCCCGCAGCTGCGTCTTCAGGCTGAAGATCTCACCCAGCTTCTGAGCCATCTCTTCCTGGGTGTCCCGGAGCTGCTGCTTCAGCAGGGAGATTTCTGCTGCCTTCTGACACACCTGCAAGGCACAGGTGAACAATGAGGAAGGAGTGGAATCTCAGGGGAGGCAGCACCCCCGACTGTCAACACAGCGTCACTGGGAGACCATGAGAATCATGCCTGGCTCTTCCCCCCATCTTGCATCCACAAGTGATAGAGCAGAGAACCACTGCCCCATCCTGGCCGCACAGCCTGAAGGGCGGCAACAGAGAGGGACAGAAGGGGACTCACCTCCCACTTGGTCTCCTCCAGTTTGGGGCTGACACGCTCACCCTGGGACTGCCGGAGCTTGGTCTCCTCGCACTGGCACTGCTGCATGCTCAGCTCCTCCTGCAGCCGCTTCTTCTCTTGCTGTGCCTTGTAGAGCTGCAGCTGCAGCGCCCGCTGGCCGCGCTGTGCCTGCTGTGTGACCTGCTGCAGCCTGGCCACATACATCTGTTTCAGGTCCTCCAGCTCGTCCAGCCACAGCCGCTGCTTGTCCTCAAACGCCTGCCAGCACAGAGAGACACTGGTGAGGGTCCACATCCTGCCCCTGTGTGGGACAGTGCCTGGAAGGATCCCAGGAGGTCCTACTGCCAGGACGTCCCCAGCTAGACCCAAGGAACAGAGCTTCAGTAACAGGTTCCCAGCCTGATTTTGCAGATGCTCCTGCCCCACGGGCCATGACAGTGGATTCTCTCATGTTTGAGCACCCACCAGCCATCATGGCAGGGCACCAGGTCCTTCACAGCTCCTTCCACCCAGTCACCACCTCCCCATAGCCGCCCGCCCCACTTCTCACCTGCGCGAAGGGGTCCTCGGTCTCACTGAGGCTCCTCTTGAGCTGCCGCAGCTCTCCCCCAGTCTCCTTCAGCCGATCCTCCAGCTGCTTCACCGCATCTTCCAGGGAGTAGGTGAACTCATAGGGCGGTGGGGGCTCCCCAGGGCTCTGCAGCCGGCTCAATGTGGCCATGCTCTTGCAGGACAAGGGTGCCTTTTCAGGAGCCAGGGGGTCCCTGGGGCTCCGGGACACCCTGTCCAGGGAACCCCCAATGTGGTTGATGTGGCCCATGGAGGCGCTGAACTGGCTCTGGGCAGGCTTGAGGCGGGAGCCATAGGAGGGGAAGCTCTGGATGGAGTTGTGGCTGGAGTCAGAGGCTTCATCCAGGCTGATGGCGTGGAGCAGGTGGGTGCGGAGTGGGCCATGCTGTGGGGCCGCCGTGGTGCTCTGTGACAGCAGCGTGTGCAGGCTCCCGTTGCTCTTGGACAGCTTCTGCCCCTTGGATGAGGAGAGGCCTTGCATGGAGACCAGCCCCTTCCCAGTCACTGCCTTGAAGGCCGAGGGCCTGATGCGGCACTGGAAAACACAAGCGAAATCAGGCTGGGCCCCACCAGCACACACCATGCCCAGCTCCACTCAGAGAAAATACACGCTCACAGCCTCATCCCTTCACCCAAATATCCAAATCCCCACGTCCCACCTCCCATTCTTGGCACATTCAGCTCATCCTCCAGCCCCATCCACCCCAGAGCAGGACACGCTTTAGGGACAAGTCTCATATTTCACCTTGTCGAAGCGGCCCCTCTCAGGCAGCGAGCTTTTGGAGAAGTCAGCTCCGCGGTGATGCTCCCGGGAGCAGCGCTCAGGGGATCGGTTCTCGCGGTCACTCTCGTAGTCCCGCTTGTAGCACGCTCCTGATGCCTGGTGCTTCCGTTCCGACCGTGTCTCCTTTTTGGCTCCGTGCAGGTATCCGAAGAGCTCCCGCTGGCTCGGCCCCTTTCGCAGCAAGCCATCAGGCTGCCGAAGCCCCCGTGTGCCCCCCAGCGGGGCCCGCAGCTCCAGGGGGGACAGGTCCTGCTTCTCCACCAGGCTGCCCACGCTGCCCATGCTGCCAACGGGCACAGAGGAGAGGTAGGTGCCGAGGACGCGGGTGTCGGGCTCACAGCTCACAGGGCCTTGTGCTGCTGCCATGGAGAATCAGAGAAAAGCCCGGTACCAGCACTGCCGAAGGAGAGACAAAGTCAGCACAGCGGTGTAAACAGGACCGCAGGCCCATCACAGATACCCTGCTTGCAGCAGAGGTGTGGAGATGACCATTCAGCCCCACATCCTAGCACTCAAATGAGGGGGACCCCAAAGGGCCCCCCTTGGCGGCCAAGCAAGCAGGGCTCTGTCGTGCACGGGGCAGCGCAGGGGTGGGGGCTCCCCGCTGCCACCCCCCATGGCTCAGCGCCTCCCTCCCACACCCAGCCCCACCTCCCGCCCGCGGCCGGGGCTGCCACCAGAACAGGCACCTGCCGCCCAGCCTGTTCGGGAGGGCGAGTTCAGCAGCCGGCAGCACCTGCCTGGGCCTGGCGCCAGCCTCGGCCCGGCGGCACCCAGCCGCCCCTTCCCGGGAACCCCTATATGGCACCGGTCTTCCCCCTCCCCATACCCGTGGCTACCAAGGGCCAGCACCGGCCTTAGGGCTGCCCAAGACCCCCGGTCCATCCCTTCTCAAGGGCTGGAGGAGGATGCTGCTACAAATGACCCTGAGGTGGTCCCAGCCTTTTGGCTCAACCTCTCCCTGAGACGTGCACATCAGCCCGCAGCCCAGCACAGCCGGACATGGGACGGGAAGGGGAAGGACGCAGATGGGACAATGCAGGCTTCCTGCACAGGTGGCCGGACCCTGGGGGAGGAAGGCGGGCAGCAAGAGTTCGGCCTCAGTGCCTCATCCTCGAGCAGCGGGGAGGGCTTGCTGGGGATCTTCAGGCCCCCGACCCTCAAATTACAGCCTGAGGGGGAACCTCGGTTCTGGAATGAGGGCCGGGGGGCCCGAGGCTCCCCGCCAGGCCCCGTCTGTCGGGCCTCACCCAGGAAGCTGCCCTGGTTCTCAGCACACACGCCGGGTAAACAAACACCCCGCTTTTAATTGCTGCCACGCACAAACCTGTCTGACAGCTCCCGGCCTGCGCTGTCACCTCCCTCCCTCGGCTCAGCACCTGCTCCGGGCACCGCCGGCGCGGAGAGGGGGGAACCGGGCGGGGAGAACCCGGGGGGGCGCGGGCCCCGGCCCGGAGCACGGCACCGCCGAGGCCCCTTTCCGCGCCCCGGGCGCTCGGCGGCGGCAGCGCCATCGGCCCCGGGAGCGGGGAGCGGAGCGCGGCGTAGCGCACGGGGCGATGCTCGGCGGATCCCGCGGGAATCCGGGGCCGCGCTCGGCCGAGGCGCGCCGCAGCCCGAGGACAAAGCGCCGCGGCCGCGCGGAGGGGCGGGGGGGCGGCACCGGGGCACCGGGGCACCGTCCGGGGGCTCTGGGGGGTCACCGGAGCGGGAACCGGCGGCGGGGCCGGGCCGCACTCACCATGCCGGCGGCGCTGCGGTCCACGCGCGGCTCCGCTCCTTCCCTCGCCGCGTTTGAACGCGCCCCTCGGCCGCGGCCGCGCGGGGAGCGGGCGGAGCCGGCAGCGGCAAATCGCGGCGCGGAGGCGGGAGGCGCCGGGGCGGGGCGGCTGCGGGGAGGGGCGGCGGAGCCTGGCGGCGCGGACGCGGTCCCCCGCGGCCTCCCCGGGAGCGGAGCTCCGAGGTTCGACCCCGCGTGCCGCCGCGTGCCCCGGCCGCCGCCGAGGTGTCCGTGCGGCACCGCGAGGCCACGGAGCGTCCCTCGGCCTTCCGGCTGGGTGACCCGCAGCGCTGCGGCGTGCCGCATCCCGGCGCCTCGGTGCCCGCCCTCCCGCGGAGGGTTGGCGCTCGCGGCGTCCCCAGCCGAGGTTCGGGGCCGCCCACATCCGCCCTGCTCTCTGCCAGCTCCCCCTCGGTGCGTGCTGCCAGCGCTCACCCACACGCACACGCCGTCCCCGCACGCTCGGTGCGGTGGCGAGGCTCTCGCCGCGTTCCCTGCAGCCACGTGGCCTCCGAGGTGCGGGGCTGCGGCCCCGACCCCCCCGGGGCTGCTGGGAGCGCAGCCAGGCGCTGCTCCCGGGCGGGCAGCTCCGAGCGGGGTGTCATCCATCTGTAAAACGCGGTGGGGAACGGCCTCGGCCTTTCCCGCTGCGCCTTTGCTAAGAGCCCGGTGCGTGGGGAGAGCGGCCCCGAGCGACCTCCGAAACGCATTCAGGGCTATAAAAGGAAGCCGGGTCCCCAGCGAGGTGCCTCTGCCACAAAAGCACCCGGCGGATGAGGGGGCTGCGAGCAGAGCTGCGAAATAACTGCCAGGCAGCGGGAGAGGAGCCTGCAGCGCTGAGCGAAGTACGAGCTGCACATATGCTCGCTGCTTTCTGCACAGCTCTGTGAAACTGTGCCATCTATTTCGAACAGCGTGGAGAGACACTTTTATCTGTGCTCTGGCATGGCACACAGCTGATGGACACCAGCCGATCCCAAAATCTGAGCGATGGAAAGTGGCTGGGGCAGCTGCAATGCCATGGACCTTCTAGAGGTGATGATGGGCTGGCATCTTCCCCTTCCCTCCCCTCAGCAAAGGACACTGTGGGGGTTGGGGATGCCTGCATGCATGCATTGGAAACAACCTGTGCGCTACATGCAGAACAAAAATGGCTGCGACTGGGTGTCAAGACTGATTTGCCAGGTGGAGAGGCCTTCGAGGCTCTGGGATGGCACATCCCCTTCTGCCCTGGGGCAAGGACAGGCCTGGAGCTGGGGAGGAGCTCATACTGCCTGCGCGTGGGATGATGCAAGGAGCAAGGGCTGGTCCTCATCACAGCTTTGACCCTTCCATGAAGGCACCACACTGGTGTGTGCAACACCAACTCCTCCTCTGCAGCAGCAGATGATGGCAGGAGCCACCAGAATCTGCTCCCTGTGGTTCACAATCCCTGCACTCAGATCCAGCATTGCCACTTCCCTCAACCCAGGGCTCCTACCAGGAGCTGCCATGTCTCCGTGAGACAGGAACCACTTGGCTTCCTGGGATGGCGACAGCTTCCATCTGCAGGCACCCAGCAAAGGAAGTGCTCTAGGAGACAGCAGCACCTGAAACGTGCCAGTGCCCCAGAGCGGCCCCACACCACCTGTGTGCCAGCACAAGCAGCATGGCAGCAATTCACCTTGCAGCACAAGCAGAGGTCAGGCCAGGATGCAGGAGGAACCCAGAGCTGGCAGGGGGTAGAGAGACCTTCCTAGCATCCCCACTCCTGGATCCAATCTGGGGTGCCCCGGGTGCCTTCCCAGCAGCCAGGGAGGGATGTTCCCCCTCACTCCCTACCTCCTGCCCCAGGATACTCTCCCAGCAAACAGTGGCAGTGCATCTGCTGCCTCCCACGGGCTGCTCCTGCTTCTGTTCCCTGTGGCTGCCTGCAGCAGGTCCCCGAGCCACTGCGAGCAGATGCCTTGATAGTTCTTTATTGTCCTCTGAACTGGGTGGCAGCTCAGCCATACCCAGCACAGGAAAAACGCCTCCTGCACCTGCCCTGGGAGACAGCAGCATCACTCACAGCAATGCCATGGAGTCCTGCTCTTGGCCTCTTCTGCTGATCCCAGCAAATTCAAGCACTCAGCCCTTTCTGCTCCTCTGGGTCCTGCCAGCAGCACCGTGCTGGCCTGCTGCAAAACTCTGCCTTGCTCCAAAGCAGCTCGGCGCAGCCCTGGCGTCTTGACATGAGCACAGCACATGCTGGCGCATGAGACACAGCTCAGCCAAACGTGCACCACGGTGTCTCACTCATGTCGCAGTCCAACAAGATGTTAAGGACAGTGCAGGGGGCTCCTGCCACAGTCAGAGCAGTCCGTGACTCAATCCGGTATCTCACGTTGTTCAGACCTCCCTCCCGATCCACCTTAAACTGCTCCTGAGGAGAAGAAAGAGCATTCAGGGCAAAGCATCTGTTGCTGAGATAGACAGCAGAGTGGGCAGGGAAGGACTCAGAGCACGTGGCAATCACAGCCTGCATCTCTCACAGCTCACCTGCTTCTGTGCAGCAATGCGCTTCTGGTCTCTCTTCCTCCAGGCTGGATCGTGAAGGTGCTGGAATGTCTCATACCCAGTTGTGATTCCGGAGGGACGGTGAACCTGGGAGGAGAAAAACGCTTCCACACGGCTCCTGAAAGCCTGCCCGCATGTGGGAAAGCCACCTGCCCCTCGTGCCAGCCCTGGTGGCTGCAGCAGGGGACAGGAAGGAGGATGAGAAGAAGGGCATCTTCAGCCAAGGAGGCCCCCGAGCACACTCACCTGGAGACCAGCTCCTTTGATGCGTCGATAAAACTCATCGTCCTCCCGTCCCCAGCCCCAGAAGCGGTTGGACATGCCATTGCACTGCAACAAGAGCGGCACCGCACTGCTCTCCTGCAGCAGCCAAACACCACCACCACCCCCAGCCCCGAGCACGGCTGCAGCCTGCACTGTGCCATCAGCTCAAACCACAGATTCCTTTTCTCTCTTTCAAAGCGTTGGGCACAATACACATGCCAAGATTTCACTGTACACCCAACCGCAAAGCAGGAGGGGGGTTAAGCTCACCATCTCATAATGCTGCTTGGTGAGCAGCAGGATCCCTCCCACGTAGGTTTTGTAGTGGTACAGCGGGTGCAGCTCTGGGGATGCCACATGGAAGGGCCCGGCCTCGGGGAAGCCATAGTCCAGCTGCTCGTTGAGGGGCAGCAGGTCGACGTCGTGCATGGCGATGTAGTCCGTGTCATTGCCACTCTCCAGGAAGCCCACGTTGATCAGCGACGCTCTGTTAAACCTGCAATGGAACCGGGTTCACATCGCCGCCCTCTGCATGCGCACCACACGGAACCCCCTGGCTTTGCAGCTCCTGTACCTGAAGTGGTCCACCTGGTTGAGCACCAGGATGTGGTGGCGGATCCTCTTCTTGCTGAGGAAGCGGTGCATGTAGGGTACGAAGGCCAGCAGCTCCTCGAAGCGCTCGCGGAAGGGCACGAGCACTGCCAGGCGGTGCGGCCCCCACGAAGGGTCGTCGGCCGGCGGGGCGGGGGGTTCGGGCGGGCAGGGCGGCCGGGGGGCCCCGCGCCGGGGGGGAGCCGCTTCGCCCGAGCAGCTGAGCTGCAGCCAGAGCAGCGAGGCGAAGCCCAGCAGCAGCGCGAGGAAGAAGAGCTGGAAGATGGAGAACTTGCCGGCCAGGAAACCCAGGAGCTGCGGGGAGCTGGGGCACAGCGGGCGGTCAGCGGGGCTCCTTCCCGTCCCCCTTCCCCCTCCCCACCCCACGTCCCGTCCCCCCGCACCGCCCCCGCTCACCCGCCGCCCCGCAGGCGCAGCGCGGCTCTCCGGCGGCCCGGCCCCATGGCGGACCCGGGTCCCGCCGCCGGGACACGCTGGCCGGGCCGTGCCGTGCCGTGCCGTTCCCCCGGAAACAAAGCCACGGCACCGGCGTTCCGCTCCGCTCCTTCCGCCCGGCGGGGGCGGAACCGTGCTGGAACCCTCCCGCGCCCGCTGCCCCCCCTGCTAGGACCCATTCCCCCCCCTTTTCTTCTCCCCTCCATTCTCCGTTCCCGTCACGTAGCTCAGCCCTCCCCCCCAGCCTTCCACCCGACCCCTCCCCAGCAGAGCCCCAGTCACAGGCAGAGCCGCGGATGGTGTCAGTCCTTTAATGCCCCACTCACAGCCCCAGCCCCAACAAACCCCTACATTCATACCCACCGCCCCGGGCAGCGCAGCGGGTCCTGGGGGTGCCCAGAGGAAGCACCGCGGCTGTCGGGGTGAGCAGTGCCTCTGCAGCAGCTGTGGGCTCTAATTAAAAACCTTCCCTCCCCCCGCCCCCCATCCCCAACCCCCAAGTCCAGCCCGCTAGACAGCAAGTGTCCAGCAGGATTACAGCCACAGGGACAGTTAAGAAAATACTTCTTGTATTTCTCGGAAACAGCTTTTAGAAACCACAGTTTGTACAGCTCCCCATAGAAAAGGGACGGGTCGGGCACCGCAGCCCGGTTCTTCCATCAGTAAAAACGCTTGTTCCGCTCCTGGCGTTTCTGGAAGACCACAGCTCCCACCACAGCACACACAATGATGCCCAGCAGCGCGCAGAGCAGGAGCAGGAAAACCTTCCAGCCTGTCAGGGGCCCACTGCGGAAATTCCCCGTCGGGTCATCCACGTTGTCTGCAAGGAGAAGTAGTAAGAGACTAACCAAGCCTCAGCTCCACCACTGCCTGAGAGTGGGGGAATCTCAGTTCTAACACTGCCCTGCTGCTGAGCAGGAAGCTGCTGGAAAAACCAACGCTGGAGCACTGCTAAGAACAGGGAGATCACAGTGCTCAAGTGATAGATGGATATTTTCCCCACAAAGTGCACTTTTCTGCTGCTGCTGGCAGCAACCACCGAATGCCAATGCATAATGCAGGCACCTGCCTCTTGGCAGGCACACTGTGGCAGACTTTTCCAGATTTTTAGGTGCCCAGCCCCAAGATCCTAATCCTTCACCGAAGGTTTGGGAAGCCCAGACACTCACCTTTGGGAGATTTAAGGAGACTGACGCTAGGCTCAATCTTTGTCCAATCAACAGTGTCATCTTCTAGGGGATGCTCCACCATGAGCTGGAATAGCTTCATTGAAATAATGTCATGATTGTCTAGGAAGCAATCGTCAGCACTGAGGACTGTCAGAAGCCTTGAGAAATGCCCACGCTGGCATCCCCAGCTCTGTGCTCTGCCAGGTGCAGGTCTCCTTCCCTCTCAAGCAACCCTCACATCCCAGGTATAATGTGAGATGCTTTTAGGTGCCTCCTTTCTCAGGCCACATGTCCTGATTCAATACAGTTTCAAAAGCCCCATGAACAAGAAGCCACCATCTACTGCATCCATTGCATTATACTCCAAGCACCAAGCTTGCATAATCCTCCAAGCAAAGCCCACTCACCAGATAAGTCTCCAGTGCCTGCAGAAGCACCGAAAAAGTAGCCAGTGGGCAGCTGTACCCCTGCTATGTCAATGCAGTTCTTCCATTCGTTCTTGTCTTCTACATCTGTCATCACCTGTAGGACCAGGGGAGTCACACCAAGAACACTGGCTGCCCCTCTGCCCAGCCAGCACTTCTTTTGGAGCCAGAGGTTGGAGGCTGAACGTGACAAACCACACACTGCCACAGCACCACCCACCCACCAGTACCACCCTGCTGTACGTGCACGAGGTGCCCTGCAGAAGGCACAAGGCTCCCTGCACATCTCACCGTCAGGCGACCTCGGGAGTACCGAACTGCCAGGAAAGTGTCATGATTCTGGTTCCGAATCTCAGCAGTGCATCCTGCCAGCTCCGTCCAGCGCCCATCTTTACTGTGGTCATAAGTCAGGGAGCCGTTGTTCACCATAGCAGAGATGTAGGGGAACACACGCTGCAGGGAGAATGTTAGTGCCTTCAGTCTGCAGCAGCCTTTCAGCTGCAGACCCAAGAGCCAGCTTCCCCTGTCAGCTCAGAAACCTCAGTGAGACCAGAACAACAGCAAGGCAACTGCATGGCAACAAAGTGAGTACAGAGAGCTGAACTATTAAATCAAAGCTCCTTTCCCATGTAAAGCTGGCCCTAAAATGAACAAGAGCTTGTTCTGCCTAACAACAACCGCTGTGGGGAAATTCTGGAGAAGAAAGCCAGCACAGGAGTTTCTCTTTTAGAAAAACAGGCTGGAGATGGAGAATAAGGCCAGAAACAATGTGAGACGGTCAGAGAAGTTCAGGAAATGACACCTGGGATTAATATATTTTCAGATGGATTTCACATTCAATGTCTACTGTCCTATCAGAAGCAGGGGAAAGGCTGAGGCACCATGAGATGGAGCAAGCACCTGTCCCCATTAATGTACATACATCCTCTGCTCTTTACCAGCTCACAGGACAGGAAGAACAACAATCTGTTCTTGCATAAAGAAAGTTTTCCTCAGTCCAGGTATGAAGCACTTGCAGCACAAAGCCACGAGGAAACAGCCTCCTGGGCACTGAGTGAGCTCCCTAAACTACTCACCTCTGTTGCTTCATCATTGGGATACGTATCGAGGAAAATAGCCAGCCCATGAAAATTGTCCCTGCTGCCAAAAACAGGACCTGGAATAGGGCAGAACACAGTAAACGGATGGCTCTGTTCCGTACCCTCATCCTGAAGCCCTGGTTTGTAGGTCTGAGATTTCTTCCACCTGGCACAAGCAGCACAGCCCTACTTCACCTCAAAGCACAGCCCAAAGAGGCAGAATCTGCACTAGAACAGCAGACAGGACCAGGCCTGCCCATGCAGACTACGCACAACCCCCAGGGGAAGAACACAATGGCTACTGAGAAGCACCGCTCATCTGGAGCATTGCTGCAGGCTCTCAGGTCAGGATGGACAGAGCAGAGCACTCCTCTCTAAACTGGGGTGGCCAAGAGGAGCTCAAAACCTGCTCTGCAGAGAGCTAGCTCTAAGGCTGTTCCAGGACACGTGCAAGCACTGCTGAACCCAGGTTGTGCATGGGGCTCATGCTGAACATCTAGAGTCATAGAATTGTTTGAGTTTGAAAGGACTCCTAAAAGTCATCTACTCCCATCCCTCTGATGTCTCCAGGGACAGGACACACATCACCTCTCTGGGCAAGCTGTGCCGGTGCCTCACCATGCTTTGTGTAAAACACTTTATTTTTTCTTAAATCCACTTTCAATCTCCCCTCTTTTAGTCTGAAACCATTTCTCCTTGTCCTAACGTAACAGACCCTGTTAAAGAGTCTGTCCCCTTCTTTCTTATGGCCCCCCTTTTAGATACTGAAGGGCTGCTGTCAGGTCTCCCCAGAGCCTTCTCTTCTTCAGGCTGAACAGCCCCAGCTTTCCCAGATTGTCCTCACAAGGGAGGCATTCCATCCCCTGGATCATTTCTATGGCCCTCCTGCAGTGACATTCTGACAGGTCCACATCTCTTCTGTGCTAAGGGCTCCAAACCTGGATGCAGTAATCCAGATACGGTCTCACCTGCACAGAGCAGAAGGGCAGGACCACCTCCCTCACCCTACTGACCACGCTTCCTTTGATGCAGCCCAGGATATGGCCGCCGTTCTGGGCTGCCACCTACCTGGCACTAGGCGCTCCTGCGTGTACCACAGGGCCAGGCCATCCCCGTGCAGGTTCTTCTTGCCAGCGCCGTGGATCTTGAAGTGGACGTGCAGCTCCCAGTCCTTCAGAAAGCAGGGCTGCGGAACAGACTCAGTGTCAGCCCGGCACGGGGAACGGCCAGCCAGCCACCCGCCCCGGGGCTCACCACGCGGTTCCAGATGGAGCCCTCCCGGCTGCGTTCATCAGGCGTCAGACGCACGTACTGGCTGGTAACCATGGTGCTGCCCTGGAAGTCCCACAGCGGCATCGCGGCGGAGCCTGCGCCTGCGACGGGGGCAGAGAGCGTGGTTCGAAGCGCAGCTCCGGCCAGGCCCCGGCCCCCGCCCGCCGCGCCCCGCGCTCACCCTGGTACGGCTTCATCAGCGAGTGCTCGCGCTTCAGGTGCTCGCTGTTGCCATCCGTAAGCTCGGCGGGGGCCGGCCGTGGGCCGACCCCCGCCAGCAGCAACAGCGCGACCGCCACCAGCTGCGCGCCTGCCGCCATCCTCCGTTTCCGCCTTCCGCCGCGCCGCGCTCACCCCGCAGCGGCGGCCCTCTCTGCCAATCACGGGCCTCCAGACCGCTGCGCTCCCGCCCCCGCGGGGTGACGTCACTCCAGCCCGCCTATGGGAGGGGAGGGGGCGGGACCAGCGAGGCCGCAACTTCCACCGTGCGGCAGTCCGGATCCGGGAGCGGCAGCGTAGCGCCTCCCGGCGTGCGCCGCGCGAGCGCGAGGCCTGTTGGGAGCTGCAGTCCGCTCCGCCCCGCTTCGTGCCGCCCGCGGGGCACGTGACCCGCCCCGCCCTCCGGCAGCTCGTTGCCACGGTAACGTCTCACAAGATGGTGGGGGGTGTCGCGGGCCGTGCCGCGCGGAGGACAGAGGAGCGCAGCACAGAAGGGCGGCAGGGTCAGTGCGGAGCTCAGGGGCTGCTTTATTGAGTGTTGCCCGACCTGCCGGTCCAGCACAATGTCCCCGCATCACGTTAGCTCGCTGGGTCTCATCGCTGAACCACATCCCTCACTGCCACATCCCGCGCTGTCTGTGCGTGGGCTGTGCCCACAGGCGCAGCGGTGCCCATCTGGGAGGTGTGAGAGGCCGTAACGCTGTGGGCCCTGCTTCTCTCCACCAGGGAGGACCCAGGATACATGGAGGTCCAGAAGATGAGGAGAGAAGGGAGGATGAGTGGTGAACAACCATGTGGAAAACCCCTCAGAGAGTGAGCTGGAGGCTCAGGGCCTGGTCAGGCCTTTGGGGTGTGTGGGGACTGAAGGAGAGGTTGGCTGTGGCTTAGTGACCCGCAGCTCTGTCACTCTGCAGCTCTCACTTCTTCCTGCTCATGATGTGCTTGGAAATCCAGTTCATTCCATCCTGAGGGGAAGAGAGGTATGAGCACAGCCTGCTGCTACACACCCACAGCGCTGGCAGCCGCTCACTCCATACCTGCACACCTTCTCCAGACAGGGCTGAGCAGGCCTGGATCTGCCACTCTCGGTCCCGGTAGCTGTGGAGGCTCAGCCCTTCTGCGATCTCAGCTGCAGGTGCTGCTGTCACCAGGTCCTGCTTGTTGGCAAATACCAGCAGTGGGACCCCCATCAGAGATTCCTCCTCAGTGAGTTCCGCCAGTTCCTGCCAAGAGAGGACCCCTTCCTAGGATGCTTCTGCTCCCACAGAGCTGTGTTCCTCTCTCAGGCACCAGTGAGTCTCAATTTGCCATGAGGTCTCCATGACCCAAGGGGGAGATGGGAACCCTTGAAGCTACATCTATCCTGAGGAGAACTGGAGCCACACTCAGCACTGCCTGAGGGACAGAACACTCCTGGCACCCGGAGCACCTTGGGCAAAGGGCAGCTGCTGCCAGCCCACACTGTCTGGCACCCACGCCTCTGTTCCTGGCAGTCTGGTGTCAGCACGGCCTCAGCTGACTCTGTCTCACCTTCCATTCTCTGCTTTGCCTTCCAGCTTTTACATCTCCCAGTTCACTACCTGAGTAAATGGCTTTCTCATATGGTTGTATCAGAGACAGGCACCCTGTGTCAGATGTCCCTGGGGCATCATCCCCAGCAGGGTAGGATGGGCAGAGCTGCTTGGGGCAGGTCTGCTGTGGGGTGGGACAGACCTGCATGCTGAGGCCCTGGTCATAAACCCTTCCCACACAGCTTGGGGAACAACTCAACTTCCATGGGGAATAGCCCACAGAAAACAGCCTTGTTCCCCACTTCTGTCCCCAGGACCTCACCACCGCCCCTTTCCCAGACCATTCATACCTGCCCTGTCTCCTCAAAGCGCTTCTGGTCTGCACTGTCGATGACATAAATCTGCCAGAGGGGACAAAAGGAACAGCAGGCAGCCCCTCCTCACATATCACAGCCCTCTGCTTGCTGCAGAGCTCTGTTAGGGCATGGCCCCTGGCTCACCAGCAGGTCAGTGCTGCCCAGGTACTTCCTCCAGTAGGGTCGGACGGCGCGCTGCCCGCCGATGTCCCAGATGTTCAGCTTGAAGCCATGCGAGTGGACGCTCTTGATGTTGAACCCCTGTGTGGGGAAACAAACTCTGGCATCACCCCAGGGGAAGAAAGACAGGACCCGTTTCCCTCCCAATGCGCGTGCTTCAGAGCAGCGTGTACCTGGGTGGGAGTGATGGTGCTGACCTCCTCAGATGCCAGGCGCTTCAGCAGCGTGGTCTTGCCTGCATTGTCCAGCCCCAGCAGCACGATGCGGAGCTCCTGCCCTGGGGAACCTCTCAGCCTCTGGATGACAGAGAGCAGCCCCCGAGGATGCGGAGAGCTGGGAGAGTCCTGCAGGGTGCTGGGTTGCTGCAGAGCACCCTCATTTTGCAGTGGGGAGCTGGGTGCCCTGCTGTCCATGGGTGCCCTATGTCTGTGGCCTGAGCAAAGTCTGGGACTTTGTTCCAAGGTGCACAGGTTCAGGGTGGCCCCACCGAAGATCCGCCCAGTCTGTCCCCCTCGTTGGGAGCCCAGGCAGCTCCTGGCAGGCTAGGGGACAAGCCCTGGTGCTGCTCTGCCAGCCGGGCACTGGTGCCAGTGCAGCTGCTCAGGGCAGGAGGGATGTAGCCAGACCCTCCCCCCCACCTCTTGCACATCACCCACGGTCTGGGAATAGCTGCAGCTCACAGCAGACCCGGGGAGAGGCTGGGGGCTCATCCCTGGGGCACTGGCATCTGCGTGACTGGCACACTCCATCCCTGGGGGAGGAAGAAGATTATGGGCTCCCGAATTAGCTACTGTTTCTCCATTTACTCACAGCATTAAGTAATGCCCTCAGTAAATCCCCCAGCCAGCTGTCACCCATCCACTACCTCTTCCCGCTCCCGACCCCCAAGGTAAAATGGGGGGCACAGAACATCCCTCTCCCCAACTCATGGGGATGCTAGCACAGCAGGAGGACGCAGTACCTAGGCACCACAAGCACTGTGTTGGAGTCACCAGCAAGGGATGCCGTGGGCAAGGTCAGACACACAAAAGAGGGCAGCTGAGGGCTGGCTGTGCAGGGGGCAAAGTGTGGCCAGGATTCCTCACCCTTCAACCTAGAGCATGACAGGAGGTGACACTGAGGTATGGCTGCTCCGAGCCACGTCACCCTAAGGGAGACACGGGCTGTGGAGCAGGACAGGGATGTTCATAGAATCATGGAGTCATAGAATGGCCTGTGTTGGAAGGGACCTTAAAGCCCCCCAGCCCCAACGCCTGCCCCAGGTTGGCTGCCCCAGACCAGATCAGGAGCATGGGGCCCATTCATGGCACTGGGCACCTCCAGGGAGTGGGCACCCCGCAGCCCACCCTGCCCCACACGGGGCCAGTGCTCGTCCCAAAGCCAATCGGATGAGGTTAACCAAGCCATGCGCTCGCTTCTCACACGCCCGGCTCGTGTTTCCACGCAGTTATCCCTGCGGGGAGGACGGTGACTCACGCGCTCTGGGTGAGCAGTTTTTATTTATAACTCGCAGTGCGGAGCCAAGGCAAACAGCGCGGCGACAAAGGGAGGGGGAGCTGCGAGCACCTCGATGCCATCGCCACGCGTGGATCTCCGCCCGGCTCAGCACCGCGCTCACCGGCCCCGCTCGCATCCCGTTATCCGCCCCGCCGTTACCGCGGCGCCCTGCCGTCCGCCCGGCACTCGTTCACATTTCCCGGCCCGTCTCAAAACACCCTCCCCAAAACACCCTTTCCCTGCGGTTGTCGGAGCCCCGCGCTCTGGGCTGAACCGCCGGGACGCGGCACCCCAACGCCGCGGGGCCAACCCGGGGCAGCGCCGCCCTCCCGGCGCCCGGCGCTGAGCGGACCCGGGGCAGCCGCTACCGGCGGTGGCGGAGGGAGGGAGGGCGGCTCCGCTCCCCCCGGCTGCGGTCTCGGTTCCCATGGCGACACTTCCTGTGGCAGCCGAAAGCGGCAGTGCCGGCGGGGCCGGGGGTGCCGGGAGGGCCGGGCCGGGCCGCGATGCTGCGGGGCGGCGGGTAGCCCGGCGGGCCGGGCCGGGCCGTGCCAGGCATGCAGGGCAAGGGCAAGCTGCTGCCGGTCCTCAACGGGCGGATGGTGAGCGGGGTCCGGCTGGGTACCGAGCTCGGGAGATGCGGGAGAAGGAGGGGTGGGGCTGGGGTGTGGTGCGAGCCTGGGGCGTGCGGAGATGGGGTGTGCGGGGTGGGCGACGAGGGGTGGGCGTCGGGGATGGGTGGAGAAGGGTTGTGGGTGCGGGAGTGGGAAGTGCGGGGTTGCGGCGGGGCCGGGCAGGGGGATGCTGTGGGGCTTTTGGGGCTGGGGGTCACAGGGCGGCTCCGTGGGTGTGGGGCTGGCAGGGGGCACCGGGCCCGGGGAACCGCGCCAAGCGGTGCGGCGCTTTGCCCACCCCTGTGCTGGGGATGAGCGTGAGGCCCTGCCCATCCTCCTGGGTGCCACGTCCCTGCGGGAGCTGCCCGGGGCGGCCTGGGGGATGCTGCAGGACGCCCTGGGCCAGCAGCTCGGGCGCGGACTGACTCCAGCCCCTTGGTGCTGGATTTCCAGTAGCCCCGGCCCCCAAAGCAGGAGGCAGCGGGCACTGTGCCTGCCTGGGGCTGTGGTTCTCCTTCCTCCCCTGCTCTTCCTGTGTTTGGGGAAGCTGCTTCTCCTTGCGTAGTGGCAGAGTCACATCTGACAGCATTTGCCCTTTCCTAATTGCCGAGCCCAGGGCGGCAGAGGCACGCAGGTGGGAGAACAGCAGTGTGCTCGCTGCAGACCCACAGCCCTGCTTGCTGTGCTGAGGGGGTCCCACGTCCTGCCCCCACCATGGGGCAAGAGCTCCAGCTGTAGTAGATAACACTGGGGCGGTATCTCTAGCTGTTTGCCTTCCCTCACCTCTCTTCTCCACCCTGCAGGGCCCGGCTGTGTCAGATGGAGGTAAGGCTGTTTGCTGTGCTGGGACGAGGTTGGTGGCATCTTCAGGGGACGGGGAGCCCCACAGTCCCACCCATCCCTCTCTCCACTGGGCCCCTGGGTGCTGGGAGCTGCAACACTGGCTGGGGCGTGCTGAACCCAGTGCTCTGAGGGGATGCTGCCTGTTTGCCAAGTCATGCCTTGATTTGGACTGATCGAGAACAGCAGGGCCCGGCAGAGCAGCAAGCTGCCTCCTCCCTGCTGGGGAGCAGCCGGGATGCTGCTGCTCCTGCCTGCATGCCCTGTCCTCCTGCTGCTGGTTCTCCCAGTCCAACAGCTGTGCTCACCAGGGGTAACTGCAGGATTAGGGGATGGAGGGATGGAGGGATGGAGAAGGTAAATTGAAGCACACTGCAGAGGCATGGTTTTTGGGGAGTACTGCCAGCCATCCTCCATGCTCTCTCCATGAAACATGCCCCCCATTTACTCCTGCCATCCTGCTTCCCCTCCCCACTGGGTGCCTTCCCCGCACACCAGCTTTGTTTCCCGGGAGATGAGTCACACGCAGAGTGAGGTGACAGCCCCGGGAGGGAGTGTTGTCACGCCGGAAGGTGTCAGCTTGTGCCATCCATCGCTGTGCTCAGTCCAATGGTGACGCTGATGTGATGCGCAGAGCAGTGGCCCAGTGGAGCAGCCAGGATGGGACAGATAGACTTGGGGCAGATAATGGGGGCTGCAGACAGCAACTCTTTGGGGGCTGACTCAGCTCCAGCTGAATGCCCATGCACAGAGTGGCCATGGTGCCCAGGGTCTCGGACCTGACCTTTTCTCTCTCTTTCAGAATTAAATGCTTCCAGAGCCAGGGGCAGCAACCACAGCGTGAACAGCCTGCCTGCAGTGCAGTCCCTCAGCAGCAATACGCACAGCTCTGTTGTCAGCTGGGCCGAGTCCTTTGAGACATTGCTGCAAGACCGCGTGGCTGTCACCTACTTCACTGTGAGTGCTTCAGCCCACACTCTGTGGTGACTACAGCTGCAGTCCTGGCCTCAAGCACCCCATGCCCTGGGTGCAGCCAGGCCAGCAGCTCTCTGCCCCACAGGAGTTCCTCAAGAAGGAGTTTAGTGCCGAAAATGTCTACTTCTGGCAGGCATGTGAGCGCTTCCAGCAGATCCCAGCCAGCAACACGCAGCAGGTACTGACCCCATGCAGAAGATGTGGTCTGAGATGTGGAGGTGGCAATCATGTCACTGTGTTCCTGGGTGCTTATATGGCTGCTAGTAGGGAGGATGGGGTCTCGTTGGTACAAGAAAGTGGGCGCAGGGCAGGCTGTGCTTCTCCATCTCTGGGGCAGCAAGAGGATGGAGGGTGTTGCTGCCAGGGGCAAGGATGGGAAAAGAGATACAGGGAATAGGACAGGAGGGGCCAGGGCCGGGTAACTCCTCCACTGAGATGTACTGGGTGTGAGGCCAGTGCCTGTCCTGCCTTGGGTGGGACTCAGCCCCCAGACCTCAGGGGCTCAGACAGGTGGGGCCTGTGGCCCCATCCTGAGTCCTGTTCCTAGCTGGCGCAGGAGGCGCGGCGGATCTACGATGAGTTCCTCTCCAGCCACTCGGTGAGCCCCGTCAACATCGACCGGCAGGCCTGGATCGGGGAGGACATGCTGGCAACTCCTTCACCAGATATGTTCCGCCTCCAGCAGCTTCAAGTGAGACAAAAACCCTCAATCCCACTCCAGCAGTGAGGCAGGAGCCAGACCCCCAGGCTGGGATGCTGAGCAGGTAGCTTTTCCCTCCTCAGATCTTTAATCTGATGAAGTTCGACAGCTACACACGTTTTGTCAAGTCCCCACTCTACCAAGCCTGCCTGACGGCTGAGAGCCAGGGGCAGCCCCTGCCAGACCTGCGGCCCCACTCCCGCAGCAGCAGCCCCCCCCCAGACCTCAGCAAGGTGCGTGGGGTGTCAAGGAGACACAGACCCATCCGGGGCCGGTCATAAGCCCGAGGGATGGAGACATAGTGGGGGACAGGGCAGCCCCCATGCTGAGCTTCCTCCTCTCTTTTCCCCAGAAGTCAAAGCTGAAGCTGGGGAAGTCTCTACCACTGGGCGTGGAGACAGCTGGCAGTGGTGCAAACCGCAGCCCTCGCCGTTCCTTCCGCAAGGGCGAGCGACGGGAGCCCTCCTGGGCAGGTAGGGGACATGCAGGGCAGCTCTGGGTGTCCCTGTCCTCGTGCCATCTCCACCATGTCTGTCTGTCTGTCCTAGATGGGGGAGAAGGTGGCGGAAGCGCTGTGCTATGGAGGGAGTCCCAGGGCTCCCTGAACTCCTCTGCCAGCCTGGACCTGGGCTTCCTCTCCTCGGCCAGCACAGCTCCCAGCCCCTGGGCAGAGGTGAGTCCTCGCTGTGCCAGCCCCACACCGCCACTGCCCACGCTGATGGTGGCTCTCCTGTCCCACAGGGCCACCGCAAGAGCCTGGGGGGCAGCGAGGCTGAGGCCAAGCCCATGAAGTACTGCTGCGTCTACCTGCCTGATGGCACGGCCTCACTGGCCTCCGTACGGCCCGGTCTCTCCATCCGCGACATGCTGGCTGGGATATGCGAGAAGCGCGGCTTCAGCCCCTCCGACATCAAGGTCTATCTGGTGGGGAACGAGCAGGTATGGGGCAGGGGAGCTCCTGGCAGCAAGGCTGGTGTGGCATGGATGTGTCCGTGCCGGGAGCATCATGATACTTTGGCTCTTGCAGAAAGCACTGGTGTTGGACCAGGAGTGCTGTGTGCTGGCAGACCAGGAGGTGAAGTTGGAGAACAGGATAAGTTTTGAGTGAGTGTCATTTTCAGGACTGATTCCTTTTTATATCTGTTCCACATCATCCATCCCAACTTCCACACAGTACCCAGATCCCCAGTGTCGTCTTTCTCTCTGCAGTCTGGAAATCTCCTCCCTCAACAAGACCATCCGCATCACGGCCAAGTCCACCAAGCGTATTCGGGAAGCGCTGCAGCCTGTGCTGGGGAAATACAGCATAAACATGGAGCTGGCACTGTTGCGGCGGGTGAGGGTGGTGGGGCAGTGATCTGTATAGGGCCAGAGTGGGCAGCAGCATTGGGGGGTGCTCCATGTTGGGTAGCCCCCGACCTGGTGAGTGCTGATGTTATAGTCACAGGTCCTCCGCCCGGCCACCTTTGCTACGTGCCATGTATGACACTGGTGTTCCCCATTGCAGCAAGGTGAGCAGGCATCCCTGGACATGGACAAGCTGGTTAGCACAGTGGCCGCACAGAAACTCATCCTGGAAATGCCAGCAGGTAACGTCTGCTGTCTCCTCCCAAGCACTGTCACTCCCATGAGCTATGTCACTGCCCCCAGAAGTGTCCCCAGCCCCTCCTGCTGCTTTCTGCTGGCGGTAGCTTCTGCTCCCTAGGTGAGCACAGAGCATTGCTCTTCTCTGTGTTGCAGATGTGCGAATGACAGAGAGTGCTGAGGCTGCGGCCGCCCCTTCCCCTCTCCAGAGTGAGGTGAGTCCAAGATCGCACTGCAGGAGTGCCTGTGGGGAAGTTGTATCCCACTGTGGGCCATGGGAGGAGGCAGAGGCAGAGAGAGCACTACTTACTTGCCCCTGTGCTGAGGCATGGCTGCTTCCTGCAGGAGGAAAGCCCGATGGGAGCAGAGCCTGACACACCATGGGGGACAACCTCCAGGCCACGGTCATCAGCTGCCAGCAACCTGAACCGCCGCACATACGACCTGGAAGGTGAAAGCTGGCATACCGCAAATCCTCTGGACTGGGGCAAAACATGGGCTGAGGGGAGGCGGGTCCTTTCTGCACCAGGGATGGATGTGAGGTCCCATGGGTGCAGTATCCCCATGGGGTGGCTGATGCCCATGTCATTCTTTTTCTCCAGGTCTGGTAGAGCTGCTGAACCGTGCGCAGAGCTGCCGGGCCAATGACCAGCGTGGGCTACTCTCCAAGGAGGACCTGGTCCTGCCTGACTTCCTCCAGCTGCCAGGGCAGGATGATGGTACCTGCCGGGGGCCAGAGCCACCCAGTGCCCTTCTCCCAGGGAACGGCCACCCCATTCCTGCTAAACCTGCACCGGCTCAGCCTGCCGTTGACCGTGAGCCCCGGTGAGCCCTGCTCCACACCTGCGCCAGCGTGTGGAGCTGCCAACACTGCCCAGACCACAGATCCGTCCGTGTCCTGTCCCAGCCTCATGTTGTGTTGCTGTGAGTGGTTCAACAGCTGCCATGCCCTTTGGTGGGGCCATACCCCAGTACACGTCAAGGGAGTCCTGTATATAGGTCAAACCCCTGTTGCAAAGTACTTTGCAGCATCCCACATGCATCTGGCGCTATTCCTGCCTGGTGCCTCTGCCCTGGAGCAGGGCTGCCCCTAGGCAAATCCTGCCCCTGGGAGAATCCTGCCTGCACCAGTCTGGTGCAGACCCACAGGAAACAGCCTTTGGCCCAAGGGAGGACAGGATAGAGAGGACGTGGCCAGACTGGGTGGCAGAGCAGGCGCCAGCCCTCGGCCCCAGTGCTGTAGACAGGCAGAGACAGGAGAGTGCATTGGCCCAGATCCAGCCCTGTCCCAGCGGCAGCAGTGTGAGACTCTGCATGGGAGGCTGCAGAGACGGCCCTCAGGGCATACACCCACAGCCCCTGCCCCGTCCCTGCTGGAGCTGCGGACATTCAGCCCTTGGGGATAAGTCTGTCCTGTGCTAGAGGTGCTGGATCAGTGTGGCGCCTCTGAGTGTTCAGCATCTCAGCCTGCCCTAGGCGTGTCCAGCAGTGCCCTGGGCCACTGCTCAGTCCCCACTGCCCAGCCACAGGCAGAGGGGTGGCCCAGGGCAGACTCCTGCTCCCCCAGGCAGGTGTCACAGCCCCCAGGGCTGGCTCAGAGCCCCCATGTGTCTCCGTGGTGCTGCTCAGTCCTGTCTGTGGTGTGAAACCAGGGGAAATAAAGAGCATTGCCTGGAATCGCTTCCCTCTCCTCCCTTCCTTATCTGCTGGGGATCCATACTGTGCTCAGCTCTTGAGGGATGTTGGGGTAGCTTCTGGCAGCATCCCCTCTCCTGAACCCCAGTACCCACACAGCCCACTAGAGTTGTTCCCCACAACTCTGCCCAGTGCCCATCCTGCTCTTGCAGGAAGGGACAGCACCAGTAGCCTGTTTTCCCTGTACTGCTAATGGTGCAGGGGAAACTGTGGGGCTGGTAGGACTTCAGCCCCAAGGCTGTCAATGAGTGACAGCCCAGCTGCCAGGGCCTTTGCAAGTTAATGATTGTGGGGACAGCCAGGCAGCAGCCACCGCATCCTCTGGGCACGGGGCACATGCGGCCACCAGTCTCCCCCACTGACAGAGCTGGGCACAGGGGCCACGGGTGCTCCCTGACTGCAGCCCCTGGCCAAGGGACTTCCATGCCCCTGCTGTTCTGGAGAGGCATACCACAGCCTGGTAAGGGGCAGTAGGTCCCTTGCAGACTTACCCACAGGCTGCCCCCAAGCACAGGCAGCACCTTGGGTGCCCTTGTCCCCATACAAGCCATTGCATCTAGCTTATTTGTGCTTATGGAGCTGCCATGTTTCTCTGCAAATAATGACTTCCCCACACAACCTTATCCCACTGCTAGCACTGGTGCATGGCGTCACTGTCCCCTCCAGATCTGCCATGGCAAGAACCCATGGACTGGTGGAGACGAAGCTCTACTCCCCAGCTGGGTGCCCTGCTTGGCCCAGGGTATCTCGTCCAGCACCACACGTGTCCCCAGGACCCTGCTGCGCCAAGGGAGCAGCACGTGCCGCCAGGGTGACCCAAGCACAGGTCATGCAGTGCTCCATGCCCCAGTAGGCACAGTCCAGGACACAGTGGATGCCCTGACGCACTCGTGGGCAGCAGCCATTGGCACCAGCTGGACCCAGTTCCAGAGGAACAGAAGCAGCATGGCCTTGCAGCCCCTCTGTGCCCGCTCCCTTGCAGCTGTACTGGAGGGGCCTTTGGCCCCAGCTCTGCCCTTGGCTGCCTCAGGCATGAGCTGGCCAGGCACCACGTGGGTGGATGGAAACTTGGCGGAGGTGTGTAAATGAGGGGTAATAATAAACAGCATTGAGGCACAGTGACAAGCACACTGGCACTGCTCCCCTTCCACTCGACCTGGCATCGTGCATGCTGAGATAAAGCATTCTTTGTGGTACACTGCATGGGTGACATGCCACCATCACTGATGACATGGGGACCACACCAGTGCCTGTCCTGCTGGCAGCATCCTGCTGCAGTGCTGATGCAACCACTGCAACCACCCTTGGGCCAGGCCAGCAGAGCTGTCCCCTTGGGGTTGTGAGGCCAGTGGGTGCGTGTATAGCCTCACCTCCAGTTCAGGAATATCCAACAGTGAGACATCCTCTTCCTTTCCTGCAGGGGATAAAGCATATGGTGAGAGGCTGCCTTAGAAGTGATGATGCAGAGCCTCAGGCAGGCAAGGTGGGGTGCACAGGTTGTGCAAGGCACCATACCCTGGGATGTGTGCCCCATGCCACCCCCAGGACTGCAGCTGACGTGGGATGCTGTGGGGTTACCCATTAACTGCAGGAATTTCTGGGGAGGAGGTGAGCAGTGAGCAGAGGCGAGGGGCAACGCTGGGCTCCTTAGACTTTGCTCTTGACGTGCATATAAAGGGCCCTGGTGCCCCGTGGGCGACTTTGCTGGAGGAACGCGTGGATTTGGCATGAGGACATGGCACTGCTCTGAGTGCTTGGCCAGCACCAGGTGAGCAGCATCCCAGGGCAGGACAGGCTCCCGGGTGGCCAAGGGGACCACTGGGACAGTGCTCCTCAGTGGTGCCACCACTGCCTGGTTTGGGGTGGCAGTGGTTGGAGCAGTGCAGACGTGGCCCCAGCACAGTGACGTGTGGCTGCCTCTGCTCAGACTCAGCCGGAGCGATGCTGCCATACCGGAGGGAGAGCCCGGCCATGCCCCGCTGCCCGGTGCGGGGAGGAAGGATGGTGCATGGGACCCCGTTTGCCTACTGCCCCAGCCCCCAAGGTAGGTCTCCCAGCCCTCCTCTTCACCACCCTCTTCTCCATGCAGAGCTCAGCTCTGCTTTCCCAAGCCAAGCGGGCTCCATGCCCAGCACCTTGAGAGGACAGGGCCATAATGCTTGTTGGATATGCCTGTATCCAGCTCTGCACAGGCTGCCGGGTGCCCACGCCTGCCCCTTCACCGTGGGAGCAGTGACCTGCCCTGACCATGGCTTCCTGTGCCCTGGCTCCCCGGGGCGGCTGGTGGAGAGTCGGGAGCGCTACGAGCTGGATGCACTGCCCTGGCAGGGGCCTCGCCTGGGCTTGGAGGAGCTGCAGAAGCCAGGTGAGGTCCTTAAGCACTGCACCCAGCAAGGAGGGCAGCGGGTGTGGAAGATGCTCAGTGCCCTGTGGTGCTGCAGGCAGGGCAGAAGGAGGTGGAGGGGACCCACGAACACGGCCGGGCATGTGGACATGTGCCTGGCGTGTAACACTCTCTCTTGTCTTGCGCAGAGCTGGGCTGCTGGGTGAGGGTCCAGTCCATCTGTGTCTCCCTTCTCAAGGTGCCTCTGATGTTTGGCTTCCTGTACCTCTTCGTCTGCTCCCTGGACGTGCTCAGCTCTGCTTTCCAGCTGGCCGGAGGTACGGCCGTGGGCAGAGGGCAGCCAGCAGCACCCCGGCTCCAGTGCCCTGCCCTCACACTCTCTCATAGGCAAAGTGGCGGGGGACATCTTCAAGGACAACGCCATCCTCTCCAACCCTGTAGCCGGGCTGGTAGTGGGCATCCTGGTGACTGTGCTGGTGCAGAGCTCCTCCACCTCCACCTCCATCATTGTCAGCATGGTCTCCTCGGGGTGTGAGTGCACCCGTGGGGCTCCCTGGGGCTGGGGGCAGGATGGCTGAGGAGGACGTGGGGCTAGCAGATCTCTCTGCCACCAGTGCTGGAGGTGCGCTCTGCCATACCCATCATCATGGGCTCCAACATTGGCACCTCAGTCACCAACACCATCGTGGCCCTCATGCAGGCTGGTGACCGCAGTGAGTTCAAAAGGTGAGCATTGATGGGGCAAAGGGACTTGGAGGGGCTGAGGGCTGCCCCACACTGACACGCAGACTCCTCCATGCAGGGCTTTTGCTGGTGCTACTGTGCATGACTGTTTCAACTGGCTGTCGGTGTTGGTCCTGCTGCCACTGGAGGTGGTGAGCGGGTACCTGCACCACGTCACCCGCCTGGTGGTAGCCACTTTCAACATCCGCAGTGGAAAGGATGCCCCTGACCTGCTGAAAATCATCACGGAGCCCTTCACCAAGCTCATCATCCAGGTCTCCTTGAGTTGGCTGTGTTGTCCCCAGGGGTGGTCCCCCGGCATCAGTGTTACCGTGCTAGCAATAATGTCCCTAGCACCAGTGTCCCTGCAGTGGCAGTTCTGCCAAAGGCTGGCAGCAAGGTCCCCATCACAACATAGATATCCCCAGCCTGGGGATGCTGCCAGCCCCACAGTGCCATCCCCTCCAATGTGCTGTTGCAGCTGGACAAGTCGGTGATCACAGGCATCGCAACAGGGGATGAGAGCCTGCGCAACCGCAGCCTCATCCGCATGTGGTGTGACCCTGCACCTCCCCAGGTGAGGGGCTCATGGTCTTGCTATGGCACTGAGGGGGGGCAGGCTGGACAGCCAGATCCCCCGTAGAAGAAACCTATGGAGGACAATGGGCTGAGGCTGGTGAGGATGCTATGAACTCACCCACAGCCTGCCCGCTCCCTGCAGACAGCTGCCAGTGAGGTAGGGGAGCCTCCAAACTGCACGGCTTCTGGACATTGCAGCAGTAATGGCATTGGGATCCTCCACAACATCACCAGGCAAAAGTGTGAGTGGATCTGGAGGGGGTGCTTGTAGGTCTGGGGGTGCTGTGGGTCTGGAAGCCCTGGGCATAGGGCTGAAGGAGGGCCGGGTGATGCTGTGGGGCTGTGTGGGGCTGCTTGATGGGGACAGGTTTGTGAGCGGGGCTGGGCAGGTCCCAGGCCCTTGCCCAGCCGTGCTGTGGGGCAGGCGAGCACCTCTTCACGGACACGCCGCTGCCGGATCTGGCCGTGGGGCTGGTTCTGCTGGCCGGGTCCCTCATCGTGCTCTGCACCTGCCTCATCCTCCTGGTCAAAATCCTCAACTCCCTGCTCAAGGGGCAGGTGGCCAAAGCCATCCAGAAGGTCATCAACACTGGTGAGTGGGACAGGGACTGTGGGATAGGACCCTGACAGCCCCAGTCCTCTCTGTTTGACCCTGTCATCCCCCATCCTAACCCTACCTCTAACCCCCAGTCCTGCATGAACTCCTGGCCCCATTCCTACCTGCTCCCTGCTCTATTTATGCCCATCACATCCTCCTGGTGTCCACACCCCCTTCCCATCCATCCATCCATCCTGTCCAGCAGACTCCTGCAGCTCCAAGCTTGGCCCTATACCCAGAACCCGATCCCACAGCTCTCCCTAGCACCAGGTAGCAGCTCTGGGCCAATCCCAGCTGACATGTCCATGTCTGTGCCCTTGTCTTGTGCCATGGCAGACCTTCCACACCCGTTCAGCTGGCTCACCGGGTACTTCGCCATGGTGGTGGGCGCTGGGATGACCTTCGTGGTCCAGAGCAGCTCCGTCTTCACCTCAGCCATCACACCCCTGATCGGTCAGCCCCAGACACGTGCCAGTCCCTGCCCCAATGGCCCATGGGTACTTGGGTGCTCGGACATGTGCCTCAAGGCAGAGGGCTGCGATTCCAAGGGGTGCCTCTCTCACAGGCTTGGGGGTGATCAGCATTGAGCGTGCCTACCCGCTGACCCTGGGCTCCAACATTGGCACTACCACCACCGCCATCCTGGCCGCGCTGGCCAGCCCTGGGGACAAGTTGGCTAGCTCCTTCCAGGTATGGACTGGGGGCTGTGAGGAGACATGGAGAAGCCAATGTGCCCCCATGCCCAGCTTGACACAACCACCGTCCCCACAGATTGCCCTCTGCCACTTCTTCTTCAACATCTCCGGCATCCTGCTGTGGTATCCGCTGCCCTTCACCCGCCTGCCCATCCGCATGGCCAAGGCTCTGGGCGAGCGCACGGCCAAGTACCGCTGGTTTGCCGTGCTGTACCTCATCATCTGCTTCCTCCTGCTGCCCTCCCTCATCTTCGGCATCTCCATGGCGGGTTGGCGGGTGCTGGTGGGGGTGGGCGCTCCTTTCCTCGGCCTCCTCTTCTTTGTGGGGCTGGTGAACGTGCTGCAGGCGCGCAGCCCTGGCCGCCTGCCCAAGTGGCTACAGAGCTGGGACTTCCTCCCAGCCTGGATGCACTCGCTGCAGCCGCTCGACAGCCTCATCACGCGTGCCACGCTCTGCTGCACCGACCGCTGCCGCAGCCCTGAAGGCTGGGATGAGCGTGAGGCCGCTGCCCGTGACAAGGCCAGGCTGGGGCTGGACAACCCTGTGCTCTCCTACCCTGAGGAGATGCCCAGCCCCGTGTTGCGGGTGGGCTCCCCACACCTGGCCCCACACAGTGCTACCCGCCTTTAGCCATTTCCACTTTCCCCAGTGTCTAATAAAGGCTGAGCACCTGTGTCCCAGCTGCGCATCTTCAGCCTCTGTCCTGCAACTCCTGACTGCTGTGTGTCCATGCAGCACTGCCCCGCAGCCCATGCTGCCCAGCACTGGGGCAGCACCAAGCACAATGCTTGGCACCACAGCGGCACAGCGATGCTACAGCCAAACCCGTACTGTGCTCTGCAGTTTGCCATTGCCCTGCTGGCAGTATCACTGCATCCCTCATCCCTGGAGAGCTGAGCTGCACGGATGAGGTCGGTGCCACTCCACTCAGTGTCATGGCAGAGTGTAATTGCTGGGGCTCAGCAGAATACTGGGTTGGCACAGCATAGCACCACAGTGCCCCAACACCACGGTGGAAGCTCACCTGCCCCAGTGACCCCGGCAGGAGCCCTTTAAGCATTGGCTACAACCACTTCTCCCACTGCCCACAGATGCTTGGGCTCCTGCCAGCGATAGCGGCCGTCCCTCCCTCCCTGCTTCCCGCCCTCCCTCCTCCCTGAGGCTGGGACGAGTGAGCGGGGTTGCTGCAGAGCCACGGTGCAGCCGCCGCGGGGACGGCACGAAGGCAGCAGCGAGGGAGACACCGGCTTGGCACCACTGATACCGGGTCGGCCCCACTGGTACTGGGTCAGCTCGGGAGGAGCCGCAGCGGTCGGGTGATGGAAGGGTCGAGCAGCAAGAAGCGGCGGTGAGCAGGGCGTGCGCGGGGGGCAGCCCCATGGGGATTCGGTCATCGGAGGGATCAGTGCAGCATGGAGGCTGCCATCACCCTGCCCAACGCCTCCAGTAACAGCAGCCAGGCTGGCAGCCCCCCACACTCGCCGGCGGCCACCGGGCTCATCCTGCTGGCCGTGCTGGCCGTGCTGCTGGCCACACTGGTGGGCAATGCGCTGGTGGTGGCAGCCGTCTCCACCAGCCGGGCTCTGCGCGCCCCGCAGAACCTCTTCCTGGTGTCCCTGGCTTCAGCGGACATCCTGGTGGCCGTCCTCATCCTGCCCTTCTCGTTGGCCAAAGAGGTGATGGGCTACTGGTACTTCGGCAGCTTGTGGTGCAGCCTCTACCTGGCGCTGGATGTGCTGCTGTGCACAGCCTCCATAGGGCACCTCTGTGCCATCAGCCTGGACCGTTACTGGGCTGTCACGCGGGCGGCACGGCTCAACCTGCGGCGCAGCCCTGGCCGAGTGAAAGGGATGATCGGGGCGGTGTGGGCCGCGGCCGCCCTGGTGGCCTTGCCACCCCTCTTCAAGGCCCGGCCGCGGGCACGGCAATGCGAGCTGATCGACGAGACGTGGTACGTGCTGGCCTCCTGCATCGCCTCCTTCTTCGCCCCGTGCCTCGTCATGGTCACCGTCTACTGCCGCATCTACCGCCTCACCACACGTCGGAGTGCCGCCGTGCTCGCCGCCCGCCGTGGCTCGGCCCCGTGCCCTGGGGATGCCAACAGGAGGGCATCGTGGGCTGCAGCACCGAGCCGGCGGCACCGGAGCCAGCACCAGAGCGTGTCGCTGTGCCGCCGGCGGTTACTGCGGGTGCGGGAGCGGCGCTTCACCATCGTGCTGGCTGTGGTGATGGGGGCCTTCGTGCTCTGCTGGTTCCCCTTCTTCTTCACCTACAGCCTGGAGGCTGTGTGCGGGGAGGGGTGTCGCGTCTCCAAGCCCCTCTTCAGCTTCTTTTTCTGGATCGGGTACTGCAACAGCAGCCTCAACCCCATCATCTACACTGTCTTCAACAGGGACTTCCGCGCTGCGTTCCGCAGACTCCTGGCTGCCCTGATCCGGCACGGCTCCTAGGGACCTTCGGGGCAGCCACCCCACTGCGCTGTGACAGAGATGGGGGATGGAGGGCTGTGCTGCTGGGTCTGAACTCAAGGTACTTCCAGAAGCGCAGGGTTTTGCAGGGCGGTGAATAAAAAAAGGCAGAACTGCACGCCCAGGGCTGGTGTCTGCAACCCAGGAGCACTCAGCTCCGCTCCTCTCCCAGGTCACCCCATCTATCCCCACTGTTTCTTACAGCCATGGGTGACTTCTCAGTGGTGAGTACCAGCAATCTGTGCCACCTCACCCTGGCTGGATTTGCTAGAGATCGAGCAAATGCTAATTCCCCTGCATGCACGTGAGTAACTTCTTGCACAAAGCACAGAGACAGACCCTGCAGCTGCTGCAGGACCAAAGTCCCAGATGGCAATATTGTGGCCACTGGGCTGAGCTGCCTGTGCTGTGCAGCACTGCAGCACAGCCCAGTGCCTTTGCTGGGGCTCTCCGGGCTATGCCCCCCAGCATAATCTATGCCATGCTGCAGGTACCATGGATGCCCTGTAGCCTGCTTGGGGCTTCAAGAGGAGAGGTTGTTCTCTCCTGAGAGAGTGTAGGAGATGTTTCCACACGGAAACACAGGGCACGAGGGGGCAGGGGGCAACTGTAAGGTGAAGACCGAGGGCAACCACAGCCCCAGAGCCGGGCAGGGCAGGCCAGCCCTGCTGCTCCACACAGACACGCAGGGGTCAGAGGAGGCTCGGCTTCTCCAGCTTCACAGCTCAAAATAGAAAATCTCAAAACATTAAACTTTTGCTTGGCTAAAAACAGCCACCGGCGCCTGGGAGCCGGAGCCCGAGGAACGCCGGCCCAGGGCCAGCTCTGGGGTGCTGCGAGGGATGCATGGCCCCAGTCAGGGCATGGCATGGCCCCACTCCCCGTGGGGATGCTGTGGGACAGGCCCAGCACTGGCCCTGCCGCGGAAGGAGCTGCCCTATCGGCACCGCCTGCTTCCCTCCCGCAGCCAGCCTTCAGGCTTTGCACAATTAAACAGCACTTTGCATCTAAAAATACCCATGAACGTGATGGGGGCACAGCTGGTTCAGCTGTGGAGCAATGCTTCGTAACCCACAGTGACGCCCTGGATGGGTTGCTCAGTCCCCTTCCATTCAGGATTTACAAAATCAGCTTTATCCCCAGCAGCATCACCCTTATTGCTGCTCAGCTGCTGAGCAGCACTGCTGGAATGGTGATCCCCTGCGAGCACTGATTATTCCTGCCTCCATGTATTACTTGCGCTTGCTGGATCTGAATTGCATCCTGTATTTTCAGGCTGTTTCTCACATTTGTCCAGATTAGTTTGAACGATTGCTCTGTGCTGCAAGAAGCGTGGGTTTGCAGAGCTCTCCTCAGCCTCAGCTCCTCTGCAGAGCCCAAAGCAGCTCCACCAGCAGCAGGATACCTGTGCTTGCTGTGATGCAAAACGCTATTGAGGAGGAAACAAAGCTGCTACCTATGGGACCCATGTGCAAACACACGCATACAGAGCAGCTGCATTTGAGGCTTGGGTTAAGTGTATGTCACCTTTAAAAGCAGAACAGCTCTGAAAGAGGGAAGCTCTCAGCGTGAGCTGACGTGGGGACCAACACCGGAGCTCCTCGTTATTGCTGCAGGGATGTAACCAATGATGCAACATCTGATCCCCAGCAGATGCTGGAGGATGCAGCAGACACAGCCATTACAAATTGCACAGGCAACGAGCGCTTGCAATAATGCCTTATTATCGGGAGAGATAATGAGAACAGGAACCGGTTCTTTCCTGCTCGCCGGCAGGGCAGCCTGGGCCGGCCCCCAGAGCACAGGCTGCAGGAAGGTTGCCATGCAGTGCTCTGCTGGGGGGGGCCACAGAAACGCGGAGCACCGCGAGCGCTCGGGGACTGCCCCATAGCGACTCGTTGGTGAGCGGAGCGGGCAGGAGCCTGCCGTATTGCAGCCTTCGTTCAGTCAGAGCCCACAGCTGATGGAAGGGCAGCGGGAAGATCATTAAGTGACCAGAAAGAATGAGCCACCAAAATCAGCAGCAAACAAAGCACAACCAACCCCACCACCATCTGCCCAAAGCCCACCCTCAGCACTGCACTATAAGCAGCCTCTTGACCCCACCCCTAAGCTACGCTCCTATCATGGCCCAGTCCGCCGCGGAGTGGCAGCTCTACAACCCAATCAGAGGCCGTAGTAGGCGGGACCCTAGGGTGGTGGGCGCAATTACAGCTTGCCCAATCCTTGACCGACTCTGCCGTGCGCTTCTCTGACTGACACCTCCGCCTCCAATCATCGCCCGCTCCCGGCCCCGGATAGCTCTTCGCCAATGGCCGCCGCATGACGCGCTCTTCTCTCTCTCCGGCCCGCCCCCTCACACCTCCGCCCTCTTCGGGCAGGGGCGCAGCGGAGGGGGCGAGGCTTCCTGGGGGGGGGAGCCTAACCAATGGGAGCGCGGCGCGGGAGGAGCGTGGGCAGGCATTGGTGGGTTGGGCCGCGGGGGGCGGGGCGTAGCTGCGGCGGCGGCAGCGGGGGGGTGGCGGCGGCGGCGGCGGGGCTCGAGCGGAGCGGAGGGGAGCGGCGCGGAGCCGGGCGGGAGGTGGCGGCGCCGCCCGGGCCCATGGAGCTGGAGAACATCGTCGCCAACACCGTGCTGCTCAAGGCCCGAGAAGGTGAGCGGTTCCCCAGCAGCGGGAGGCGCCCGAGATGGGGTGGCAGGCCCGGGGCCGGGAGGGCCGCGCTCCGTCCCGGGGCCGGGGGTCAAGGCCTGCCCGCAGCGCTGGGACGGCCTGGAGCCGCGGTGGGACGGCCGGGCTGCGCCTCTGAGAGAAGCTGCCCTGCAGCCGCGGCTGCTGCCCGCCTCCTGCCCGCAGCCCTTCTTCCGGGGGGCAAAGAGGGGAAAAAAAGTTCATTTCTCGCCGGCACGTCGCGCTACGACCGCTTGTACCCGCGCAGGGCTGAGCCGTGTGCCCGCGGCCCTCTGTCAGCGCGGGCATGGAGCGGGGCGAAGCGCGGGTGGTGCTGAGGGACGTGGAGCTGAGCCGATCCGGGACACCTCGAGTGGCTGAGAGAGAACTGGGAGCTCCGTCACACGGCTGTCTGGGCCTGGCTTCGCGTAGGGTGTTCATGAAGTTCATGAGATCGCGTAGGGTGGTGGGGAAGCACGGCCCCTCTGTGGCTGTGGAAGGGCCGCGTTGTGCGAATGGCCGGGCCGAGTAGTTTCTGAGCCCAAGGGGCGCACTGAAATCCAGTTAGAGGGCTTTGGAGATTAGATTTGTGGGAGCAAAGAGCATTGAAATTAAATTTCCCTGGGCAGAGACCATTCTGAACTGCTTGAAAATCAGACTTCGTTCAGATACTTCAGGCGTGGAAGCTGTCGAGCAGCGAGTGGGAAATCCAACCGTTGCCATTGTGGTTTAGCTGAAGTCAAACCCAGACAAAACCAAAGAGCAGCACTTGCAACTTCAGGACGTGAAACTCCTCTTGACACGGAGCAGCCAGGAGCACAGCTTCTGCGGTGCTGTGGTTGAAGTGGAGTGTGGGGCTGTGTGAGAGGTGTGGCACAGCTGCTGTCCTGCTTTGAGGTGCTCCTCTCCGCCTTGATGGAGAGCACTTGGTGCAATAAGGCCCATGCACACGCCTGTGCTCAGTGTGCCATCAGGGTGTGAGCAGCAGCGGGCACAGCAGGATGGTGATTTTCCTTGGAAGGATCTTTCCCCTCTTGTTCCCTTTGTCTGCTGGCTGGTGGCAGATGGGATGTGACCAGTCTCAGAAATGTGACTGGGTCAGGCCTGCTTCCCTCTTGCCCTGTCCTCTAAAGGAGGGTTGCTGTGTGCTGCTGAGACAGAGCTGCATGGAGTGCAGGTCCACACTGAGCTGTTTGCTGCGTTGCCTGCAGGGGAGCACAAGCTGCATCTTCTCATCCTCAGTGTGTCATGGGACATAACTGCCTTCTCCTACATGCTCGTGGAGAGTGCCTACACTCCTGTGCTCTCACCTACCGATTGTCCCTGTCCTTGTTTGTGACTGCGAGTTGTGGCTGACAAGGTGTCGGCGCTGTTGGTTTCTTCCACCCCTGCTTACCCTTGAGTCACTTCCTTCCTGAGTTTGTACAATCGTGCGGCCCAGCTGCCACGGGGGGCAGATGCAGCACAGCCACCCAGCGGTGCCAGGGCTCACAGCTGCAGCCACGCTGTCGCATCCCATCCCACCCCACTTACATGCCTGTACTGTAGGTGCTGGCAACCTGGAGCGTGGGTATGGGGAACATCTGAGGACCGAATCACATCTGCGGTGGAGGAAAGCATTATGAAACTGTTTCTCAAGAGCTGATAAATGGTGTTCTACACTGATTTCAGAGTACTGTGCCTGTGGCCCGACTCAGCAGTGAGGTTTAACGCATTTCCAGATTCAGGGGGGAGTTTTTGTGTTTGTTGGCACTGAGCAGAAGGAGCACAATTCCTAGAGGTTGGCTGATCTGAGCAATCAGGCATGCAAGTATTCCAGTACTTAGTGTTTGCTGTGATGTAAATTTTTTGGTCTATCTAGGAGCTTTCCCACCCTTTGCTACAGCATTGGGCATTTACTCCAGCACCTGAAGATGGAATAATATCTAATTGTTGGATCTTGCTTTTCTGAGGCTGGCTTATCTCTGTAGAACAGTGGGAGTGTCCCCACTTCACAGGTGGGAAACTGAAGTGATGAGCCTGGGGCAATGCAGTGAGTTGTCTGTGGAGCTGGGATTAGAGCAGGAATTCCTGTCTCCCAGCTTCATGTCCTTTCTCTGAGAGCCCCTCCCTGCAGTAAGCAATCAGTCTGGAATGAGTAGGTGGCATGAATCTTAACTACAGCAAGAAACCGGCAGTGAAGAGCTTCACACCAAGCACAATTTGGCCTCAAAATGGCCTGGGAGCCAAGGCACAGAGCAACCTGTGGCTATAGGCACTCCTCCCTCTGCCATGATTTTCCCATCTTAAATACGAATGACTGAAATGTCCAGAGGAAAGATCTTACTGTCATTGCTTTGTTCTGCCTTTTGAACAGTCGGAGCAGTCGGTCCTTCCATTTCCTCTGGCAGTCAGCTGAGGCTCCAGCATTCCTAGCCTTCTGGCTGGGAGGCAGCGATACCTCTTGGTGCTGCTCGGGCTCCTGGTGCAACAAGATTCATCTGCAGTCAGACGTCCCTCATTCATAGCTCATCCTGCCAAATTTGTGTGCCCTGCAGGTGGTGGCGGAAACCGGAAAGGCAAGAGTAAGAAATGGCGCCAGATGCTGCAGTTCCCACATATCAGCCTCTGCGAGGACCTTCGGCAAGCCCTTGGTGAGCAGCAGGGCTCTGGAGTTGGGCTGTGGGGCAGGTGTGTGGCTGTGACCTGTCCGATCACAGGTGATCTGAATACAGGTGAGCCGTGGGAGGGTCAGAGATGGGTAATAGGGCACAAATCTTGGCCAAGGATTTGGCCAATGCAATTAAAGTGCAGGGAAGGAACAGTGGGCAGGTAAGTCACAGCCGCATGGCGCTTGCTGTTGATGTACCCGCAAGCCTTCTAGATGGTGAGAAGATTCAGTAGAGATACGTGTCCTTCTCTGCACAAACAAACCTGCCCGCTGCTGTGAGCATTGCTCAGGAGTGCCTTTGCATAAATTACAAAGGTCTTGCTAACATCTTCCTGTTTCCTTGGCTGATGTTCAGCTGCAGATCTCAGCTTCTAAAATTAAAGCAGGAACTTTACTTGAGCAGAATTGGGTTCTTGCTGTGCAGTATGGATGAGAGTTGTACAGCTGAGTAGGGCTTGGTCTGCGATTTTAATTCTGCACTTTGTACTCTTCATGATTTTAATGTTTGTGCAGCAGGTTTGGTCCTGACATCGTATAAGATTGTTTGAGGAGTTGACTTGGAAGGTGGGAGTGATCTGCTTTCTGGGAGGGGGAGAGCTTGTTTAAGTTGTCGCTCCATATTCATCTGCCAGCTGGAGAGCGGCACAGTATTGACTTTGTTTCAGAGCAGGTGTCGCCAGGCTGACTGGGTTTGGGATGTGTCTGCAACTCCAGTCCCCAGTTCTGCACTGCACAGGTGTTCCAGGTCCTGGTACAAGGTCCTGGAAGTCGCTCAAAGTGGTTCCATTTGGAGGCACGTGGGACCATAGCACTTGAAATAACAACCACATTCACCCAGATTATAACTTCCAAGCCCACAACACCCAGTTCGGCTGCTTCATGCTGGGCACCACCTCCGTGGCTCTTTCCACAGCCACTGCAGTCAGCTGGAAACTGCAGCCTTGATACTGGACATGCTGCCTCACTGTAGCAGGTCCTGAGTACTGAGGTGCTTCTGCATGGGCTGTTCTCTACACAGCCACCCTTTTGTAGGTGTCATGATCTGTTTTCTAGCATTGATGTTCATTTTTGTTATGCTGCCCATTTGCTGGTGATGAATGCTGGTGGTTTGTCCATCTCCATTGTCCCACTGTCCCGTGATGCTGTGGAGGTGCCTCCCAGCCTGTGCTGTCACCACTGATGCCCAGTTCCCCTTGCAGAGCCATGAAGGCAGGTGGTGGCTGCCTTGTTTGGTTTCCCTCCAGGAGAGACATCCCCAGTCCCTGTGCTCTGGTGGCTTTGTTGTCCCCTGGCAGCCAGATAGAGGTTTGTTCACTTCCTGTTGCAGAGGCTGGGCAGGGTCCCCAGTGTGGTGGTGCTGCTGCAGAATTGGAATTGTGTGCCATGACTACAGAGAGCAACCTAATGTGTGCCTGGGCAGCAGCAAGGTGACCAAAACCCCCAGTTTTGCTGACAGCAAGCTCCCATCCTCTACAGCAGTGGGGAACTCCTTCCCCTGCAAATGAGTAAACCAGCTGGGGCAGCCAGGATGGTGAAGCAGCCCCCACAGCAGTGGAGGGGGGGAGGGAAGAGGGGATGCACAAGCAGTAGCGTGGCCCCTCCATGCTTGTGCACCACCAGGAAGCCACAGCTTCCTCAGGAGAAGCTGCTGCATGATGGGGGGAAGCCATCAGCACCAAGGAGCACCAACAGCCCAGGGCAGGGTGAAGCGTAGAACTGGAAGTGCTTTGGATAGTCAGAGGTGTGTGTGCCTGGTTCAGAAGACTATGGGGAGATGGGTAGGAGGAATCGCTGGGGGATACCCAAGTTCCAGAGGGGCAGTGGGACTTGGCTGCAAAGAGGTGGCTGTTCCACGGAGCAGGGATGTGTGATGGTGATGTGCAGCATTAACGGGACATGGCTGGAAATGGTTCTCCCCACGTTGGCGCCGCTGCTTTCAGCAGGCTTTGTGAAGCAGAGTGATTTGTGAGAGTTATCAGAGCAGCCCTCGGCCTGGGAGTTCTGCCTCAAAACAAGCTCAGTGCGTTCCACAGGGCCCACGGAAAGTTATGTATCTGATCACTATGGAGAGAGGATCAAGAAGAGAGAGCCTCTAGCCAAGCAGGAGATACCGAGATCCCTTGCTTAAGACAAGATGGGGATACTGTACAGAAGAGCAGTTCAAACCTGTTAGGGAAAACCTTCCATAGAGGGTCATAAAAGCTCAGCCTGTGGCTTCTTGTCCCAGCTGGGTGCATTTCTGTCTCCTGGGAGCCTCTTGGGAGCCATGGAGCCCCTGAGCAGCCAGAAGCCTCATCACTGCTGCTCGGGGCCAGGAGGAGGGCTGCAGCTGCTCCGTGGGGCTGACAGTGTGTGATCTCCTCCACGTTTGCAGAGCGGGACTACCACAGCCTGTGTGAGAAGCAGCCCATCGGCCGTATGCTGTTTCGGCAGTTCTGTGAGACCCGGCCTGAGCTGTCACGCTGCGTCAAGTTCCTGGATGCTGTGGTAAGAGCAAAGCCTGTCAGGCTTCCTTGAGAAAGCAGAGATGTTCTTGGCATCCTGGGCATGGTTCAGTTGGCTCTGGGTGTTCAAGCTATTGCCAGGTACTTCTGGGCAAGGAAGTTTTCCTGTGAGTTGCAGTTTCTCTGAGATAGGGCTGGGCCTTTGCTTAGAGAGGTGTTTGCCAGAGATCTGGTTCTCCAGGAAGGCACACTGTTGTGGTACCTGGGCAGGGTGTTGCTGCTGTGCAGCTGTTGCCTGGTAGCAGGGCCTGGTTCCCAGCTGGGCCTGTCCCTGAGCGTGTTTGCTTTTCGCAGGCTGGGTACGAAGTGGCTCCAGATGAGAAGCGGAAGGAATGCGGGCAGCACCTGATTGAAAAGTACTTGAAGCCAAAGGTGAGTAAGAGGGCTGTGTGTGCTGCCTGCAGTAGTAGAACAGCTGACAGTTGTCATTACCCATGTCCTGCTGCAGTGCTGGACAGGATTGTGAGGATAAAGTCCACCTCGCAAGTGCCTGTGCTGCTTTTCGCACTTATCCTGAAGCAGATGAGCACCCGTGTGCTGTTTCTGTGGCTTCTCCTTCCTGACAGGACCCTTGGGCTCTGCTGCCCACTGACTCAGTCCCTTTGTCCCCAGAGTGAGGACCATGTGCCTGAAGTCCCCTCCCAGCTGGTGGATGCCTGCTGTGAGAGGCTGGAGCAGGAACCTTCCAAGGAGCTCTTCAAAGAATCCACTAAGTGAGTTGGAGGGCTGGGCCAATCCTGCAGCTGTGTCACAGCACAGTGCTGGATGCTGCAGCCAGCTCACCTCATCCACTCCCTTCCTCCAGGACATCAAAGATTGATGCCAGGGCTGGGACTGTGCGGGATGGGGCTAGGGTATCTTGGGGCTAGCAGTGTGCAACGCAGCTCCAGGAATCCAAGCTGCTGCAGAACCTTTGTCACTCCTCTCAGTTTGTTATGGGTTTGAGCTGCCACTTGGGAAGATACCATACCAAGAAAGCCTCAGAGGCTGGCCACGCTATTTCTAGTTTTGTGCCTGGATCTGGTGGGCACACATTGTGCAGAGCTGACTGCAGCAGTTTCAGTGCCAGCTGTCCTCTCCCGCTGACCACAGATGTGGCTGTTGTGGCTAGATCATGGTAGCTGTTGCTACAGCAATCTAAGGTCACTTCAGCTCCCTGAGTTCATCACAGAAACAGTGTCCGAGGTCATGGCTCTGGGTGCGAAGAGGAAGCTGTTAGATAAACCAGGCTTACAGCCCCCACCCCTCTGTGAACAGTAGCAGCAGCACATTGCCTAATCAAGTGCAGGGCTGTGGCAATGGGTTTGCTGCAGTCTTCTGGGGAACGTTAACTCTGTGTGTGGTAACTGGTGCCCTTGTCTGAATGCAGAGCCTCCAGGCTGGGCCCTGCCTTCTCTTGGCAGGCTCTGAAAGGGAAAGAGCCCATCTGCTTCGCCTTGATGCATGTCTCCAGTCTAGACACTAAGTCTAAGGCTTTCTATTCCGCTGGGCAGCCCTGGCACCAGTCTCTTAGGCAGTTAGCTCTCAAGCAGGATCCCCTGTGGCCTTTTGTGCTGGATATTCATCTGAAACTGAACTCAGTGCCTGGTACTGAATGTTGCTAGTAGCTTTCAGCAACTGATTACAGCCTTGTGCATGCATTTGCCCAGTGAGGGGCAATTGCAAAGAGTCCTATCGCCCCCCTTTGTCCTACAGCCACAGCTGCTGCTGAGATGCCATAATTATCAGTGCCAGTCCTGCAGAAGGCAGTCCCAGGGTGCTGCCTTCGTCACAGTTGTGCCTCCAACGCACCTTCCTTTTGGATCAAGACTTAGCACAGAGGGTGGGCTTTAGAGTCAGGGCTGTGCAGGGTGTGTGGGTGATTCAGTGCAGCACGGTGCTGGGTGAGGGGATGGCAAAGCCACAGGGCTCCTGGGGCTCCTCACCTCCCGCTCTGTGGCTGTGAGCAGCTCTCAGCTGCCTTGCTGGCTCTGCTCTCTCCTAGGCTTATCCACGACTACCTGAGTGTGGCTCCCTTTGCTGACTACCTCGACAGCTTGTACTTCAACCGCTTCCTGCAGTGGAAATGGCTGGAACGGTAACATCCTCTGGCATCGCTGGGAGATCTGCACCCTGCAGCACTTGGGCTGCATGAGGGGTCCCTAGGGCTCATTTGCTGCTGGGCCAATGGCCTTTGCACTTCCTTTCCTTCAGGCACCCCTGTTGGCACAAGGAGCCTCTACCAGCTGCCCTAGCCTTGCTTGCTTGCAGGGAAGCAGGTTCTGCTTGAGCAGGGGTTTCACAGTTACCCACAGGCTCTCAGGCCAGGGTGTGGGGGTGGTTTGAGTTTCAGCCCCTGTTCTTTTCCTGTTTCCATCTCACAGCAGTTTCCTTTGCTCCACAGGCAGCCGGTGACCAAAAACACTTTCCGCCAATACCGCGTGCTAGGCAAGGGTGGTTTTGGAGAGGTGAGTGGCCAGCATTTCCTCTGTATTTGGGGTGGACAGGTGGGATGCTGTAAGCTGCTCCAGCACTTGGAGGCAGGTGCTACTGGCTGTGGGATTTTTCTGAGATGTTCATCTGTGTTCTGTGCTGGACGCTGCTGTTCTTTGGGCATTGCATTATCTCAGCTCCCTTATGATAGACAAGAGCTCCCATCTTGCAGATATGGGAGATGCAGAAGGTGGTTGCACGAAGTAGGCAGCGTGTACATTGTGGTGCATGGGTTGAGAATAATTTTCTTCCCAGTCTCTTTACAGGGGAAACTGCAGTTCTGAAAACTGCTGCTCTTTCAGGCTTCTTTTTGTTTCTAGTGTGGCCTTCTGTTTTTGCAGGCAGCAGCCTGCTCCTGTGGCACCTTGAGATGTTGCTGTTCCCTGTGTCTTTGTGGTCCTTGCTCACTTCAGGATGGGGCTGAAACCAGGACAATCTTCACCTTTCTGTGCCTCACTCCAAGAGCAGAACCTAGACTCCCACTGGAAACAGCAGTGGGAAGGTGCTGAGCCTTGTCTCCCACTCCAGGTTTGTGCCTGCCAAGTGCGTGCCACAGGGAAGATGTATGCCTGCAAGAAACTGGAGAAGAAACGGATCAAAAAGCGGAAGGGAGAAGCCATGGCTCTGAATGAGAAACAGATCCTGGAAAAAGTGAACAGTAGGTTTGTAGTAAGTACATAGGAATTGCTCTCACTTTGCTGCAGTGGTTGATTCTTCCCACAACCAGCTGGCCTGGCTCTTCTGTGCTCCTCACACTGTGTGGAAAGGCAGGAGCAGGCTCTGCCTACGGAGCAGGGTCCCAGTCACAAGGCTTGGGTCTGGCAGGACCTTTCACTGCCTCCACAAAATGACCTAACTGCCTCCAGAATGCCAAATGGGCAGAAGCCTAGCCCTGTGCTGTGGTGGATAGCTCTCTCCCTGGCTGTGCAGAGGTGTAGACCATCTGAAACCTCCCACTATGAAGGATTCATCAAATGGTGCCTCAAGGTTGCTGCTGGGTGCTGCTTGCCACCAGAGGGGAGCAGTTCTAGCTCAGAGAGATGAGCATCCTTTCTCTCTGAAGAAAGCTGGGGTGTACAGGGGCAACTGGGCACTTCCAGATCCTCCCTGAGTTTGAAAATCCACTGTCTGCTCTACAAAAGCCTATCCTATTGCTGCCCATATCCTGGCTTCTTGGGTGACAGTGCCCATCAAAGTGTGGGTGTCTCCCTCTTCCAGCTGTGTCTTCTAACAGCCTTTCTGCCCTGAATTGCAGGTGAGCTTAGCCTATGCATATGAAACTAAAGATGCTCTCTGCCTAGTGCTGACCCTCATGAATGGAGGGGACCTCAAGTTCCACATCTACCACATGGGAGAGGCTGGCTTCGAGGAGCCCCGGGCAGCTTTCTATGCTGCTGAGATCTGCTGTGGCCTCGAGGATTTGCACCAGGAGAGGATCGTGTACAGGTGCGTGCTGCCTGGCTCCAGCTCAGGCACTGGCTGCAGGAGCAAGAATGTTTCTGCTGCCTTTACTATCACAGCTGGGACTGTCTGCTCAAGAAAATAAGCTTGCGCTTGAAAGCAGCACAGAGCTGGGTGAGAGGAGATCAGGAACGGAAAGCTGATCTCACAGGAGATGCAGAAAGGCATAGCCTTGTACTGGTGAAAGATCACTAATAGGTTGTGAGTGCTTATGATTGCCTCAGAGAATGCACTTGGGTGCTCAACTTCACAACCAGTGTTGACACTGCTCCTCTCTTGCATGGCCTGCCTTATCTGGAGTTGTGCACCTGAAGAGAAGGAAGTAGATGTAGGCTCAGTGCCTCCTGGTGGAGGGCTGAAGGTTGCTCTGCCTGGGAGGGGGATCTTACAGGGCTAATTCCAGGGTGAGAGCTGCCTGCAGCAGGGCTTTGCATCCCTCTGCTGTTTACCTGTGACTTCTTGAGATGTCACTGATCCCTGTGTCCTTTGCTTTCATAATGGGCTCCTTGTTGATCAAGCTTCTTCCTTCCTAGGGATCTGAAGCCTGAGAACATATTACTGGATGACCATGGTGAGTGCAGAGCCTAGGTCCTTTTCCCTTCCTATACTTGAATCAGAATTGCTCCAAATTCTTGGTAGCTTCAAATATTATCTCATGACTTTGATTTGTTAACTTGTGCCCTTCTCTGCACAGGTCACATTCGTATCTCAGATCTGGGACTGGCTGTGCATGTGCCTGAGGGCCAAACAATCAAGGGACGTGTGGGAACAGTTGGTTACATGGGTAAGAAGTGATCCTGGTTTAATTAAAAAAGTAGCTTCTGACTGTGCTGTACTCTCCCTGACCTCACATTTTCCTGCTTCTGTATAGCTCCAGAGGTGGTGAAGAATGAGCGCTACACGTTCAGCCCAGACTGGTGGGCACTGGGCTGCCTGGTGTATGAGATGATTGAGGGACAGTCCCCCTTCCAGCAGCGCAAGAAGAAGATCAAGCGGGAGGAGGTGGAGCGGTTGGTGAAGGATGTGCAGGAGGAGTACTCAGAGAAGTTCTCGCCCTGTGCCCGCTCCCTCTGCACCATGGTACGACTGCAACCCTGTCCCCTACCACCCCTTTGCACACAGCAGCCGAACGTCAGGACTGCTCCCTGTAGAGGCATGGGTGGGAATGAGGTTTCCTTGCTCTGACACTGGTAACAGGAGGGTCCAGAGTGCCTTAATTCCTTACTCACAGATGCCTTGTGAGTGCGTGTCGTTCCTAAAGACATACTGCAGGAGTCCACCAACCTCAGGCTGCTCCTGCCTGAACTGCTCTGCCTGGAACACTGATTTCCTTATATTACAGCTCCTGTGCAAAGACCCTCTGGAGCGCCTGGGCTGCCGAGGAGCTGGGGCTAGGGAGGTGAAGGAGCACCCTCTCTTCAAACACCTCAACTTCCGGAGGCTGGAAGCAGGCATGCTGGATCCACCCTTCAAGCCAGATGTAAGTGCCTGTCCACCTCCTGACCTCTTCAGTCACTGATGCTCTCAAGGGAAGAAGGAGCCCTGCATTGGCTCACCTGAGGAGATGGGGTCCATCGCTCTTGTTTCTGGGGCTGCTGCTCTGGCCATTCACCTGAGGGTGGGCTGCTGGTCACAAGTGGTTCTGACCAGTGCTCCCTGCGTGGCAGAACAGAGCTCAGGCAGGCAGGTAGAAGGGGCTCATGCTTGGCCAGTATCCAAGTTGTTTCAGTGGGTGTTATCATTGTGCAGCCTGGCATTAGAGCAATGTTTGTGCTGTTTAGCCCCAGGCCATCTACTGCAAGGATGTTCTGGACATCGAGCAGTTCTCCACGGTGAAAGGAGTGGAGCTGGAGCCCACGGACAATGACTTCTACCAGAAGTTTGCTACAGGAAGTGTGCCCATTCCTTGGCAAAATGAGGTGGGTGGGAACTAGCATATTCACCAATCCTTTTTTGCAAGACAGGCCTTTGCCCCTGTTTGTGCTCACTGTGGCTGGGTGCAGCATCCCACAGGGCAAGCAGCAGGAACTCTGCTGTTGCTGCTGCCCTTGCGCTCTGCTGGGCCCTCAGTGACAGGCTTTGCATTGCAGTTGCTGCAGCCATGTTTTGCCCTCTTCCAGATGATAGAGACAGACTGCTTCAAGGAGCTGAATGTGTTTAGCACAGATGGCACAGTGCCCCCAGACCTGGACTGGAAAGGGCAGCCTTCACCACAGCCCAAGAAAGGGTTACTCCAGCGCTTCTTCAGCAGACAGGTATGAGTGCTTGCCCAGTATTTCTTGCACAGCCCTGAGCCCTCTCTCACTGATGCAGAACTTCAGGAAGGTGGGCATGTAGGGGCAGCAGATATGAGCCCCCATGCTGGGCTGAATCCCAGGGCTCTCAGGAGGTCCCTTGCAAGGCTGCAAGGAGCCAACCCTTGCCTGGCTGATATTCACACTGCTGCATGTTGAGGGGGCTGGTATGGAGTGTCCTGGCTAAACATGCTGCAGTTGCACAGAGAGTGATGCTGCTGATGGCACTAAAATAGCAAGTCTTCTCCCTTCCTACATGAATAATACCATCCTTGAAGAAGACCTTCATCTTGCTATGGTCTATATGTGCTTCTGGAGTCTCCCAAACATTTCTACTAGGCCTTGAGCAGACAGAGAGAGCAATGCTTTCTAGGGATGAGGAGAACAGAAACATGCGTCTGCTGTGGGCTTGCCTGCCTGTATGTCTCCACTGAGCCAAACAGTATTTGCCTTCTTTCCAGGACTGGCAAATTTTGGGCTGCTGCCTCAACAGCTGCTAGCAGCTGTGGCACTCGAGCATGGTTGGCTCCAGCCTGCTCTGGACCCACTCCCAGTCACCCGGTGCTGACTCTGACTTCCCCGTTGAGTTCCCATTTGTGCTTAACTGTTGTGCTTGCTGGGAGACACAGCTCTTCCGTGGGCAGGCAAGACCTGCCCAAAGATGGGCTGCCTCATGCAGGGATTGAGCTGTGATTTGCCACGTTTTCTCTTTCCAGAGGTGAGCAGTCTCTCCTGGCTGCTCTGCTCAGGGAAATACCTGGTGGCCCACGGACATGGCAAGATCTGGGAAAGAGGAGTGTTATCCTTCAGTGTCTAACCCTTTCCCCCAGCAGAGCATAAGCTGTTTGTTGTTCTAACTGCCCCCTGAGCCACTAATCCTGCTCCCTGCTCTTGCTGCCTTCCCCATTGTGGGGGAAGCTTTACCCTCAGCTTGAGCCAAAGCTGCCCCTGTACTGCTGCAGCTGGGAGCTCTGCTCCCAGGGGGCTGCGAGAAGGCCAGGGTTCCCCTCTCTCTTCTCTTTGGATGTCCTGGATACACAGAAAAGTTGAGATACTGTGAAGAGTTTGGCATTGTCCCATGCTCAGGCTCCCTCCCCAGGGCTTCAGCTGCTTTCTGTGACCTGATGAGTCCTGAGTGAGGCAGACTGTATGCGCTGGCACTGAGCTGTCTCCCTGGGTGGCTGTAGTCTATGGAGCCCATCTTCCCCCCAGCTTCTGAGCCAATCAGCTATGCACTCACAAGTATGTCTGCTAGGAGCTTCATTTCTCTGCCAGAGGGCAGCTGTAGACCAGGTTGTGTGACTGTGCTTACCCTCTGCTTGCTGTGCTCCTCTCTCCCTCCCTCTCGTTGCCCCTCTGACTTCAGGACTGTTGTGGGAACTGCAGCGACAGTGAGGAAGAGCCCACCCGGCTGTAGAGCACAGCCTGTTCTCCAGCTCCTGGGACCCTCTTGCCTCTCCGGGTGCCCAGAAGAACAACAGCCCAGCCTGAAGGACAAGGTAGCAGTGGCCCCACGAGGTGGATTTGTTTACAACTTTACATGTCTTTTTCTGAAGACTGTGAGGATGGCTCCAGCGCTGGCAGCAGCACATGGCACCTCTGGCTGTGCGTGAGCCATCGTCCCCAGGACAGAACTGGACACTTCTGAGTGCTGCTGGGGATGGTGCTGCTGCTGCCCACCGACTGCCACTCCCCTCTGGGGTCAAGGGCAGGAGGGAGGGATTGTGCTGGTGTGGGCCAAGGCCAGGCTGGAGCAGCTCTGTTGACACATTCCATGGTGTCGAAGTGGCACTGCAGGTGTATATTTATATATGTCGGTCTGTACATATCACATGTCAGTTTTTAATCTATAGGTGGGGGCCTGCACTGCCCCCACTCTGTCACAGGCACAAATGTCCTCCTATGGGGGGAGTGACAGTCCCAGCTATGTACCAGGGAGTCCTGGGCAGAGGCCTTCCGTGCCTTGAGATGCCTAAAGCATCTTTCCTGGACCTTTCTGGCCCTGCTGAGGCGTCCCTGGCTCCAGAGGAGTCCATTGCTCAGCCCTGAGGCACAGGAGAATGCTATGCCAAAGCATCTCCCTTTGCATCCTGGCAGCAGAGCATCACTGCCTCATCCCTGCTTCCCTGCCTGCCAGAGCCTGCTTTCTCCTGCCTTGTCTCACGTGCTGCAAGCTCCTGGGCACTGATCCTGGCCTCTTCAGCCTGCTGGCAGCCTGCCTGCAGCACAGCAGGATGCGGCCACTCCCCCAGCACCTGGCCAGAAGCTGGACCTGAGGGATAGCCCTTCCCTGCGTGCTGCAGGGTTGACCCAGCACAGTTCCACCAGCTCAGCTGGTTTGCCGAGGACACAAGCAGGCCCGTCCTGGCTCGGTTTTGATGGCTGTGCTCTTGAGTGTAAAGCTCTGACAGAGAGACTGGTCCTTGCCCAGGGCTATGACCCTGTGTGGGTCATAGTGGGAGCAGGGCCAACCCGCAGGATCCAGTAGAGCTGTGCCTGAGGGCAGGGCATTGCTATAGGGGCCTGAGCCTCCAAGGGGGTCCTGTGTCCCCCCCAGGGAGCTCAGCCTGGCTCTCCTGCCTCTGTCCTCCGTGTCATGTCATGTCCTGTCTTGTGTATATGTGTCCTAGCTGTGTTCCTAGCAATAATTGGTCTTGTGTGTGTGTGTGTGTATGTGTGTGTACGTGTGTGTGCTGCTGCCCTGTGCTCATTCTGAGCCAGGCCCTGCGGCAGGGCTGAGCACCAACTTGGACCTGTGGTATCATTTGCTTGCCTTGCACTAAAGTTTGAAAGTATTTACATTTTTAACCTTTTGTTAAGTGTAAGATTTGCTGTGCCTTGTGCTGCTGCTGGGTCAAGGTGGAGTGAGCCAGAAGTGCAAGCATTGGGCTTGCTGCATTTCGGGTAGAGCTTTGCTTATGGTGGAGACTGCAGATGGTCCTCTGGCTTCTGCAGGGCAGTTTAGGTCACCACAAGGTGCACAATGGGCACAAACCCTCACTCCACTGGTTGTCCAAGTGTGTGTGCTGCCATACCCTTTGGAACACATCCCCAAGGCAGCCCTAGAGCTGACCCCATTATGCCTGAAGCGAAGTGCTGCTTGCTGTCCCCTTATGCAGGGGAACAGCATCTCCAAGTCCCCACACCCTGCAGAGGTACGCCCAGGGCTTGGGGCCAGCACGGCTGCCAGGAGGGGATGCGGGGGGGACATCCTGGCTGGAGCCATGTGGGGTAAGGCGGTCGGTGGGCTGGGAGCCCAGTGCCGGTAGCGGGGCTGGTGGTGGCCTCGTGCGCAGCGCGGGGTGGCCGCACACAGCTGTGCAGGGATGAGAATAGCAAGTAGGGATCGGTAACTAGGGAACAGTTGCCATGGGAGCGGGCCGAGGAGGAGTTCTCACACTCGGAGGGGGCATCTTGGGGTAAAATCCAGGAAATTTCTGCAGCTCTGGAAAAAAGGAAGGCATGGCGAGGAGTGGGGGGAGCTGCACCCATGGGAAAGGCTGGTGCTGCTGCCAATCGGCACTGTCTCTGGCCTGCAGCACCCAGGCACAAAGTCCTGGGGTCACTGTTTGTTGGTGGGCACTGTGGCTCTGTGGCAGGGTTGGGGCACTGAGCATCCCACAGAGCCACAACTATTGCACAAAAAGTGCTCGGCCTTGACCAGCAGCACCTCAGCCCCAGTGCCTGGGGCTCCCTTGCCCCCATCTATGTGCCCACAGGTAGGGAGCAGCATGCAATGTCCGTGCTGCTGCACAGCCCCTGGAAAAGGCCCAGCTCAGCGAGCCAAGGAACATAACCCTGTGTGAGCCGGGGCCTGGCAAGGGGCTGTGGGGTGCCCAGTGCCCTGCCCTGAGCCGTGGGGTGGTGGAGGCAGCGCCGAGCACGATTTTCAGGGGTGAAGGATGCTCTCAGCTGTTGCCTGGGCAACGGCTCCTCCTCCAGCCCACCATGTGGCTCAGGGAGCGCTCCCCCGCCTGCCATCCCCCCCCCACCCTCCCGCCGCCGTGGGGAAGGCAGCTCCCGGCCCCGGGGCTGGCGGGGCCGCGGGCCCGGCTCCCAACGCAAACCGGCGCCCGATCCCCACCACCCATCCTCGCCCTGGCCTGACGATGCCCGCCGCGCCCCGCGCCTTGCCCGTGCCCGTGGGGAACCTCCCAGCCCCACCGCCCACCCCCGGCGCTGCCCTGCATCCACCGAGCCGTGCCGCGCTGTGAGAGCCGCCGCCGGAGCCGGGTTCCAGCGAGGTGAGTGATGGCCGCAGCGATGGGGACCGCGGGGACAACGCCAGAACGGCCTCCCTCCTGGCACGGCTGCGGTGCCCGTTGTTCCCAGCCCGGCCCTCGGCCAGCACGGAGGAGGATGTCCTTCCGGCCGGGCCGTGCACGACAACGCGCTCAGTGTGCGGCGCCCACGGGGAGGAAGCGGCGGCGGTGTCACGGCCCGTGCGGGCACCCCCGCATTGTGTCACCGCCTCGTGGTCGGATCTGGGTAGCCGGAGGGCGCCGTGGCCTCGTGCCGGCGCTGCTGCTGTCCTGTGCCCACGCTGCCGTGCTCTCAGCAGAGCCACGCGGCACCGGGCAGTGCCCGAGCACGGTGATAGCAGAGCTCTCGTTCCTTGGGGTGGCTGTGACAACGGCTTGGACGTGCCGTGGAACAGCTGGTGACAGCCCCCCGGGGGCGAAGGGCCACAGCAGGGGGACGGCGCTCGTGTGCAGGGAGGGGAAAGGGGGCACAGAGCCCTCAGCGCCCAGTGCCACCTCTGACCCTGGAGCCACGCCGGCACCTTCCGCCCGGCGCAGAGGCCGCCATCGGCCACCGTGGGTCACAAGGCGGCGGGGGGACGGCCGGGGTGGCTGTCCCTGTGGTGCCACTGTCCCTGCGTGGCTGTCACCGCGGACGTGAGGGCGTGGTTGGGTGTCACCCCTCGGCACCCACGACCACCACTCCAAGGCGATGGCATTGCCACGGTACGGAGCTGCCACCCCCCGCGTCGAGCGGCTCAGCCGGAGCTCTCGGCACCCATGGCAGGATCCCCTCCGGGCGCCCGTTCACCCTCCCCACCCCCCCCCCGTCCGGTCCCAATCATTCCCCGCCGGTGGCCGCGGGTCCCGGGGCGGAGGCGCGGGGGGCTCCGCCGGCTGCCGGGTCCCTCCCCGAGCCGAGGGCGGGGCGGAGCGGCGGGGCGGGAGCCCGGGCGGGGCGGCGCGCGGCGGCGGCGCGGGAGCGCTCACCGGAGACAAAGGCAGCGCCGGGAGGCGGCGGCGGCGCCGCGCACCGGGCGCGCACCAGGACTCCCCGCTCCCCCGCCGCCGCCGCCCTATGGAGCCGCCGCCGCCCGCAGCTTGAGCCACGTGCGCCGCCGCCGGTAACGGGAGCCGCGGAGGGAGCGGGCGCGGCGCCCCCGCCTGTTGCGCGGCGGGGAGGGGAGCGAGGCCGGGGCGGGGGCGAGTGGGGCCGTCGGCACCGGGAAGCGGAGGAGGAGGGAAGCGCCCCCGCCCCGGCGGAAACGTGCGCTCCCGGTGGGGGGAGGAGGAGGAGGAGGAGGAGGAGGAGGAGTAGGAGGACGACGTAAGGGGCCGCCGCGCCCGGCACCGGCAGCGGGGAGGTCCCCGCCGGGTGTCCCCATCCCGCCCCCCTCATGCACCACGCGGGGATGCACCGGGCACCGGGACCCAGGCCGAGGTCAGAAGGGGACGGGGTAGGTCTGGCCCAGTTCGCGCTGCCGCCGCCCGGCGTTTCCGCTCCGCACCGAGGGAGCCGCGTGGGTGTCCCCGGCACCCCCAGACCCCACGGCACCGCCGCTTCCCGAACACCGAATAGCCCCGGCCCCGACATTCCCTTCCCACCGCCTTCCCCGCTGCATCCGCCCCGGTCCCTGGCAGCTGCCATCTCTCGCCTTCCCTGGCCCTGCCACCGCCGCTGTTCCCTGCTCTGTTCAGCCGGGTCTAGCGAGCTGCTCCCGCACCGTGCTGCCCTTAGCCAGCAACGCCAGCTCGCGTTTCCCTAGGAAGGGGACCTTGCTCCCCCAAAACGCTGCCTCTGCCCCCGCGGCAGAGCAATGGAGCAGCCCCCACCACCCGGAACAGGGATGGAGTGTGTTTCCCCAGCTCCTCCGTTCCCCTTCCCTCCTTCCTTCCGGCATGGCTCGGCCCTCTGGCCCAGCTGCTCTGCCCGCTTCCCCTCAGCTCCCCGTCACGCTGTGTCCCTGCCGTGATCCCTTCACTGGGCACACTGGCTGTGCTCTGTACTGCCTGGGGAACCTTTGCTGAGCAGGGGCACGTGGCACCGCCGTACTCTCCCTGTCCTCGGCTGCTGCTCCGGCACTCGCACACCTCTCCGCTCCCCCGTTGTGTTTTCTCCCACACTGCGATAACAATAATCCTGACGGGTGCTTACGTGCCAGTCTGCCACCACCCATGGGTGCTGCTGGCTGCTGTGTGCAGCCCCCCCCGGGCACAGCACTCAGCTGAAGGTGACCGAGCTGTCAGCCTACCTACAGCTGCACTGAGTCGACAGTCCCTGTGCCACCTCTACCCACATGTCCCCGACACTGTCATGTGCCCCCTGAAGCCACAAGGCCACCAATGGCTGTGGTGCATGAGCTTCCATGGGCCACGTGATGCAGCTGCTCACTCCTCCTTGGGGCACCCCATGGCACCCTATGGGCACCGTAGGCACTGTGACACTGCAGGGCAGTCAGTACTGGGTAGCCATGTATTTGGGGCACAGCACACATGAGGATGCCACGTGGCCTCGAGGCACATCTGACTCCTGCTCCAGGTGCTCAGCCGTGGCAGGGTGTATGCTGGGGAGATGCGTGGGGGGTGTGTGGGGCCAGGCACGGCTGCACATGTGGAAGTCATTGTGAGAATACTCACGCTATTTTCTGTCTCATTGCAGGCTTTCCCTCAACCCTGTCCCCGTTGGCCCCCTCCCAGCAATGGGCAGTGGCTGGGCCGGGCACCGTGCCATCCCCGTGCCCCTCCACCTGACCCAGCCCCGCGGCCCCATGGCGAGGACGGAGCCCTGACGGTGGGTGCCCACGGGCCAGGAGGAGACGGCAGTGGGCACGGCATGGGGAGGCCATCAGCCGCCTTGAGCGCATCGTCCCTACCGCCACCCTGAGCACCCCGACCCCAACCCCGAGGGCAGGGAGAGGCGGGGGCCTCCCGCACGGGCCGGCGGCGAAGATGGTGATGTCCCAGGGCACCTACACCTTCCTCACCTGCTTCGCCGGCTTCTGGCTCATCTGGGGGCTCATCGTGCTGCTGTGCTGCTTCTGCAGCTACCTGCGGCGGCGCGTCAAGCGGCAGCAGGAGGAGCGGCTGCGGGAGCAGAGCCTGCGTGCACTGGAGCTGGAGCCGCTGCACTACGAGGGCTATGGGGGCAGCCCCCCCGGCATGGCCGTCCCCCACCGCCTGCGCCTGGAGCCCCACCACCACCACCACCACCACCACCACCCCCACATCCCACCCCCCCAGCCCTGGAGCTGCCGGCACGGTAAGGAGCGGCCGCGGAGCGCGCGTCCCCCCCAGTGGGGAGCACGGCGGTACGGGGGCCACGCTGATGCCGAGGGGGGGCTTTGCCCGGCAGAGTCGGACCTGTCGAAGCCGCCGTGCTACGAAGAGGCGCTGCTGATGGCCGAGCCCCCCCCACCCTACAGCGAGGTGCTGATGGACACGCGTGGGCTCTATCGCAAGATCAATGCGCCCTTCCTGAGCCACGAGCGGCTGGAGAAGCAGGAGCAGCCCCCCAGCTATAAACCCCTCTTCCTGGACACCGACTACGGCTCTGCGCTGCACCTGCCCCGCTCAGCCAGCCCCGGGCCAGCCTGCCCGGACCTCTACCTGCAGGCAGAGTGCTCCCCGCGCATGTTCCCCAGCTGGACGGACTCAGAGCTCAGCAGCAGGGACACCTTCGAGCCGGGGCCGTGGCACCTCCCGGTTTCCATGCCCCTGTTCGGCAGGACTACGGCTGTCTAAGGGAGGGGCCGCAGCCACCCAAGGGTCCCCCTCCGGAATGGGGGCACTCAGCTGCCCTCTGTGGGTACCCCATCCCCGGCGCGGGCCATCGCCGCCAGCGCGGAAGGGGCTGGTTCCCCCTCTCGCCCCCACCTGTCATCCCCTGCTGGCACCCCCGCAGCCAGGGGGGCTTGGAGCCGGGCTCGGACTCTGCTCTGTTTCTTATTTTGTTTGTTACGGTTTGAGAATAAAAGTTTGTGGATCCAGCTCGCCTCGGATCCATCGCCACACAGGGCAGAAGGGACCCCCCCACACATCCCTGCTCCGGCCCCCCCTTCCCCCTGGCAGGCAGCAGCCCCTATGGGAGTCGCTTTATTTATTAACATACATCAGCACGCCGCCGTTACAGAACTTGTGCTTTCCAAAAAACAGTTATACTGTATGGGAGGGGAGGGCCAAGCGATGGGTGAAGCAGGGAGAGGGAAATGGGGATGGGGCAAGCCCTGCACTGGGGGCTCCTGGCGAGGAGGGGGCCCCCATCCCTGCAGTGCTTTGGGGTGGGGGCACCGCCGGCCACAGCCTCGCCTCGGTAGGGTCATTTTATTGCCATATTCATTTATTATTATTATTATTATTCCTTTTTTTTAACTCGTGCAAAGTACTGGGGAGGGGGGGAGGGGGCAAAAAGAGAGTGGGGCCCCCATCCCACAGCCGGGCACCACGGGGGTCTCATGTATCCCCCCCAGGATGGGGGGCTGGGGTGGGGAGGGGCCTACGAGGAGTTCACGGGGTGGGGAGTGGGGGGAGGGAGGGCTGACACGTCTCCTATCGACAACTTATAAAAGAGAAAGAGACGGGAGGGGCTGTAAAAGGCACCCCGGGGTGCTGCGGGGCGGCCCCCCCGGCTCCCATCCTGCGGGGCCCCAGCAGGGAGGGGACCCCGGCCATGGCCGCTCGCACCCCGCGCCGGCGGGGCCTCCAGGCTGCACTGGGCCTACAGGCCACCCCCGAAGCTCTCCTCCTCCTCGGGCAGCGGGTCCGTGTCCCAGCACGTGATGTCGATCTCTGCGGGGATGGGGTTAGGAGGCACCCCGCAGAGCCCCCCCCATTCCTGCCGTGCGCACTCACCTGGCGGCTTGTTGTAGAAGACGGGCTGCGGGGCTTTGGCCGACGGCTCCTCAGGTGGCGGGGCCTCCTCCTCCTGGGACTGGCTGAAGTAGCCCTCGCTGGCCTGCGGAATGTGGGGTGCCGCCATTTGCAGGCCCCGTGCCCTCACCCCACCCCGCTGTGCTGTGACCCCACGGCCCTCACCTGCTCACCGCGCCCCGCCGTGCCGTCCTTGGGGCCCATCTCCCCGTTGGTGATGGGGGGCACCTCGTGGCCTTCCTGGTAGCCCTCCTGGTAGCCCAGCCCCGTGGGATGGGGCCCACCCACCGTGGCCTCCTCCTCCTCCTCTTCTTCCTCCACCTCCTCGTGCTGCTCCGCATCACAGAACGTGGCGGGGGGCTCGGGCAGCTCGTCCAGGCCCAGCAGTGTGCCTTCTTCGGGGGGGACCGGTGGTCCCGCAGGGGTGTCGGGCAGGGGCCAGGTGCTGGAGGCGGCAGGGGCCGCACCATCGCTCTGCCACAGCTCGATGAGGGACTCGGCTGCGCCAGGTGTCTCCACGGGCTGGGGATCAGGCACGGTGGGCACTGGGGACGGCTCGGAGGGCTCCAGGGCCACCAGGTCCCCCAGCACGTCAGCCCCCGCTGTCCACGCCGGCCTGGGGTCGGGGTCGGGCTCGTCCCCCGGCGGCTCTGCGGCTTTGTCCTCAGGCCCAGGGAAGGGCCAGTGCTGCTCGGTCACTGCCGGCTCTGCCACCTGGGTGCTGGGGCTGGGGGAGTCTGCAAGGGGGGGGACAGCGGTCAGAGCCCACCCTGAGGATGGCTGAGGATGGCTGAGGACGGAGGGCAGACGGGGGGAGTTTTGGGCTGGGAGATGGTGAAGGGCGGGTGGGATGGGTGGGCAGCGATGGTGTTCTCTGAAGAGGCAGTAGGACATGGTTGGGGTGAGAGGAGCGCTGGGGAGGCAGAGGAGGGCTAGGAGCTGGGAGGCAAAGGGAAGGAAAGGGATGGGAGTGCCCTGGGAAGTGCAGAATGAAAGCGGGGATGCACGGGGGGACACAAAGGAAACAAACATTGCAACAGAAGGTGCGGCAGGGCAGGTGTGTTCCCTAGGATGCAGTGGGGATGTAGGGAAGGATGCACTGGGGAATGAGACACATCCAGCAGAGAAGCACTGGGAATGTGGCAGCCATGGTGGGGATGCACTGGTGTGACACAGCACTGACAATGGGGAATGCACCATGGGCTGCACCAAAAACAGCAGGGGAGCAACCAGGAATGCAGCAGATATATGAGGGGAATGCATCAGTGGTGGTGGGGATGTAGCAGCAGGGAGCAGCAGATGCGGCGCAGATGCAGCAGACGGCGGGAATGCAACAGAGACGCATGAGATGCACCGGGCAATACGGCGAGGATGCACTGAGAGGTGCAAAGGGGACCCTGGGATGCAGCAGCAAGGGATGCAGGTTTATGAGGGAGGATGCAGCAGGCAGCGTCAGCCCCTCGCCCACCTTTGGGCGTTGCCGGCGTCTCTTCAGCCGGGGCGCGGGCACGCTGCTCGCCCAGCGGCGTGGAGGCCGGGCTGGACTCGCAGGGGCTGCAGCCTGCTGCCGAAACCTTTCGGTAGTCAGACTGGCTGCCTGCAGACAATGGAGACATGGCTTGGGGGGAAATGCTTGCATTGGGGGGTGAACACCTGAATGGGGAGGGAGCGGTGCCCCAGCAGTGCCCCACAACAGTCTGGCCAAAAGCTGTGAGACAGACGCACATTGCCACGTACCCACCCCCTACTTGAGTCCCTTCCTTGAGCAGGAGGGAGGCCTGGTGCAGCAACCCCTGTGCCCCTCTGGGCATCCCCACAAGCTGCAATCCCCTGCTGTGGCACGCGCTGCCCATACGCTGCCCCACTGAGCCCTGGCACAGCCTCCGCTCTCTGCAGGCATCACACGGTGCCCCCTTTCTCTAGCTGAAGGGGCACAGCATCATGTGCCCCCTTCTGTCCCATAGGCACAGCTCCACATGGTCCTGGACACAGCCTCATCCATCCTTCACTGCCCCACAGGCACAGCATCACATTCCTGGGCATGGCTCTGCCTGTCCCCATTTGACTCCTGGTGCACTGCGGGGCACAGGAGGTGCCCCTTGGCTCCCTGTGCTTGGCTGTTGATCCCACAGCTCTGTCCTTGCACCCCCGTCCCGCAAGCAGCAGCACTGGGGAGGGGTGCAGAGCGAAGGGGCTGCGTGCCCGGGGGCTCCCAGCTACCTACATGGGAAGAAAGAGGAGAGATTTGGGGTGCGGTGGCAGGTGATATAGGGGAAGGGGGTCCGCGGGGGGGAGGAGGAGGAGGAGGAAGAAGAAGGTGGCCCACTGTCAGCTGTCTTTATGAAAGGACAGTGCAGACGACCTGCTGAGAGAAAGACAGACAGACGGACGGAGAGAGAGAGAGCAAAGAGATGGGTCAGTCCCTGCTCAGAGTGGCCATGGTGGGGCCGGGACACCGAGGCACCGGGATGGGGGAGGACGGCAGGGAAGCAGCACTGACAGCACTGACAGCAGGATGGCAGAACAGCAGGACGGCAGGACAGAAGGACGGCGGGACTGGAGGCAGCACAAGGCCGGGTGAGCAAAGGGGCCAAGACACAGCCTCGGGGCCATCTGTCTGCTCAGGCACAGCACAACCCTACAGCAGGAACCCACAACACAACCCACAGCAAAACACACAGTGCTGCCCCAAGGCACAGCCCCATAGTGTTGCTCCAAGGCAAGACTCCACAGCACAGCCCCACAGCAGGAACACTCAGTGCAGCTCCACCCCAGCACAGCCCCCAGCACAGCCCCCAGCGTGATCCACAGCACAGCCCCACAACATGTCCCCATGGCAGAGGCACACACCAGAACAGCCAGGCCCCAGAGCTGCAAGCAGAGCCCCAAGGCTGCACCTGCACTGTGGGGCAGCCCAGCACCTCCCACCAGCCACCCCACCCTGTAGCCAGGACTCTATAGAGGGTCCTGCTGCCAGGGCCAGCAGGTACCACCAGACCCAGAATGGGCATCCTGCCCACTGTGTACAATCACCCTGGCACCGGGGACCCTTGGGCACGTACACTGTGGAGTACACAATGTGTGCCATATGCATCCAGCCAGGGGCACACCAGGTGCCCCACATCAGCCCCACTGCAGTCACACAGCCCCAGCCCCACCTCTGCCCTTTTCAGCCGTCAAAGCTTCCTTCCCAAGCCAGCACCCGGTCCCCAGGACGCCACCACAGCTGGACCATGCTGCCAGGAGGTGCAGAGGGCACCCAGCCATGAGCAGTTTGAGCTCCCCCACTGCAGGACCCTTTCTTTGCAGCTACAGCCCCATCCCAGTGGCAGCAGGTGCAGGCCCACCCAAGGAGTTAAGGCAGTGGTGGTGCCAAGCAGAATGACCGTAGTCCTCCCAATACCCAGAACCACAGCAAAAGTGGCAGCAGAGGACACCCACACCTCTGTGGATGAGCTGCAAGTGCCTCAGTGGCACTGAACTCATGTGCATTGTGCCCCTCAGCCCCTCACCTGTCCTATGGCTGCCTGGCGAGATGGCGTCACTGCTGCCCGATGCCACCCGCTCCTGCTGCTTGAAGAACTCCCGGGGGTTGTCGGGTCGCTGGGCAATGATGGCAGCGGCCTCCTGCAGGGGGGAGTAAGGCTGGGTCCCCCTGCCCAGACAGTAGGGGGCTGCCCCACACCAGGTCCCAAACAGCTCTGGCTTCTGAGCTCACCTCCACCTCTGACTCTGATTTCCGGAGCTGCTGCCTGTCGTCCTCCTCTTGCTGCTCCCCCTGCAAATATACAACACCATCACCCAGGCACCACCACCCCTGACACCACCACCCGGTTCCCAGCTCCACATGGCACTTACAAAGATGGACTGCTCCTTCAGACGCTGCCGGGCCTCTTCTGCCTCCATGCTCTGCTGCTTCCTCCTGCAACGGGGCCGGGAGGAGAGCTGAGCGTGGCTCCCCGCAACCCCCAGCACCCCTGACACCCCCCACCCCCGGCTCGCCCCATGCCTGTGCTCCTCGATCTGCTCCTCGCGCTCCCGGTAGCGCCTCTCGCGCTCCTCCTGCTCCAGCCGCTCCTGCTCCATGCGCTCCTGCTCGAACCGCAGCCGCGCGTCCAGCGCCTTTTTCCTCTCCTCCTCCTTGCGCAACTCCTCCTCTTTCTGCGGGGATGGGACGTGGGGTCATCAGCCTATTCCGGGGACACCCTGTGCCCTCTGCCCATCCCTCGCTGTCCCACCTTGGCTTGTTCCCAGAACTGCTCCCGGTTGAGCCGTTTCATCTCCACGGTGGCGTCGGTTTTCTGGTAGGTCGTGCCCTGAGATGGAGCAGAGTCAGAAGGTGGCAGGGACAGAGCTGGGATCAACATGGGGGACACCCTGGCCCTAGGACATGGCCATGGGGACATTACCACGGGCTCGGCATTCTCATCCTCGCGCAGCCGCAGGCGGTGCAGCACGGGGCTGGAGACACGCGCCAGCCCGTTGGAGAGCCGCTGCCCGATGGCCCCCGGGTCAATGTCTTCCACACTGCTGGCATTGACGATAACATCTACACCCTGGGGGGGATGGGGGCAAAACCCATCAGAGACCCCCCCCAGCAGGTCCAGTCCCCATCCCTGGCATTACCCACCTGGAAGAACTCTGCGATCTTGGCCACGTGGCTGGCACAGGCACACTTGCGGGCGTCAGGCACATCCTCGCCCACCTACATCAGCCAGGGGGATGCTGAGCCAGGGGGTGTGTGCCCCCACCACCTCGCTGACAACCTGCACCCCCCGTGGCCACTCTTTTGTGCCTCTCTGCAATGGCCCCGGCACAGGACCACGGGTTCAGCAGGAGGTGTCCCCACGCTGCCCAACTCACCCAATTGACGAGGACATATTTGGGGAGCACGGCCTGGGGCTCCTTGACGCTGCAGAAGCCGTACATCACCTTCTGGATCTCAAAGTGCCCAGAGAGCTCCAGCAGACCTCCTCCTGGCACAGTGCACAGCACTCTCAGCACACGACAGCCCTGCACCAGGAGCCCTGGCTGAGATGGGGGTTGGGTGACAAGAGCTTACCTCCTGATGCTGCCAGCTTCAGGTCATCGGAGCCATCCTCGTATGTGTAGAGGGCCCTGGGGGGGTGCAGGGGGTGAGAATGGTTCTTCAGAACACGAGGCAGCCACCCCACCTCCCCTGCTGACACTGATACCAGGGCAGGGTCTGGGGACTAGTGGCAGTGCCAAAGGTCCCTTAATCTGCCATCACACAAAGGAGCCAGCACAGACTCCATAGCACAGGGCACTTCTCCTGCACACAGAATGTGGGGCAGGGCACTTCTCTCCACCCCACAGTTCACAGCTATGGAGTAAGGGACAGGGACAGAGGGGTAACTTGGGCACAAGGACCAGCTGGGTGCTGCCGCACTCACCCCGCATGACGCAGTGCTCCCAGCTGCCCACACACCCATCCCTGTCCCGCAATCCCATGGGGTCAGCTGGCTATGGGGACAGCCCAGCACCTGCATGGGGCTGCTCACGTTCCTGGCTGCGTGAGCCATCGGCCCGCCAGGCACCAGGCCGGGGGAGGACGCCAGAGCTCCAGCAGCAGCAAATCAATGTGCCGCCGGGGTGTGCTGGGGCCGTCATGGAGACTGTTCCTTGGAAACCATTCCCCGCAGCTGGGAAAACCCCCCCGCACCCCCGCTGTGCCCCAATGAGCCCACCTGGGGCTCCACAAGACCCCGTGCACGTCCCCAGGTGTGAGTAGGCGGCAACGTGGGGGGAGAACGCTGTGCCCTGAATTGGTCCAGGGCGGGTGGGCGAGGGGATGGCTGTTGCTAGGCAACCAGCATCCTCCGTCACTATGGCAACCCCCCATCCCAGCTGGGATGCAGCTCGCCCCGATGACGAGGTGATTAGTGGAGGGGAGCGGGGGAGGCAGGCAGGCAGGCAGCGGTGACCTGGCGGGCACCCAAACCCACCACCGTCACGCGCTGTGCCCGGGGGGCCGGAGCCAACCGTGCTGGACTCCCCCCCATCCTTCCCCCCCCCAAATAATCCTTTCGCCGAGTGGGCGGGCAGCTCTGCCAATCAGCAGCAGCGGAGAGCCAAAATCCCTGCGGTGCTGGGGAAGGAGGAGGCCACCGGAGTTGGTGGCTTCCAGGAAGGGGATGGGAGATGGGGATGAGAGATGGGAAGTGGGGATAGGAAGTGGAAGTGGTGAGGGAAAGCAAAGATGGGAGCAGGAATGGGAAACGGGTGCCCCCCCATGGGCAGAGCCCCAAACCGGAGGCACACAGCTCCATCCTGGGCCTCGGCTGCCTCCTTCCAGCTGAGAAATAATGGAAATTTAGGGCCTTGCCTAACAAAGAGGGGGAAACGAGGCTCCCTCCGCCCTGCAGCACCCGTAGCCCCTGATCTCCCCCCAGCCCTGCTCTTGCAGTGAGCCACAGATAATTGCACCAACAAGATTGACTTTAATCCGCACATCCAAATCCAGCTAATCGGCCGCCTGAGCCAGCGCGGCTCCCAGGCTGGAGGCAGCAGGGCGGCTTCACAGCGCCGGAAAAGGTGGCAGCTCCAGCCCTGGCCCTGCTCTGTTCCCCCAGGGACAGGGCTGCAATGTGGGGGGCTGCAGGCAGGACCGGGGGTTCATAAGGCAGAGGGAGCAGGATGCAAAACTAGGGCACAGCCAAGGCAGAGCAGCCAGGGCACCCACTGCCTGCTGCCCACCCAAAGCTTCTCCCATACAGGGCAGCACCCCAAACACAACGCTGCTGCTGGCACCCAGAGGTGCTCCTGTGGCTCAACACTGTGGGCACTGCCCTCAGAACAGCCCCTGTTCCTGCATCAGGAGGAATAATTCCAGTGTCCCCAGCTCCGCACAGAGCCCAGAGCATCACCATGAGCAGGGACCAACAGCACCACGACCCCACGGACCACCTCCTTCCATGCTTCCATCCTCCCATGCAGCTTCCCCAGCACCTGAGCTGTGAGATCACCCATGGGTGATGTAGGGACAGACAGGGAGCAGGGATGCTTGTGACTGGAATCTCCTCATCACTGCCAAGAGACCACTGCCCTTCTGCAGCCCCTATTGCTCTGTGCCAGGCCACAGCAGTTCTCCTGCAGCTGCCTGCCCCCCACGTGGGGTCAGAAATGGGGGGGTGCCCTGTTCTGCCTGCCCCAACCCGGGCACATGTGTTTCCAATGTGGCTGCGAGCTCCAGGGAGTCAGCGTGCTCAGAAAGCAGCACCAAATTCCTTTCCTATCGAGTAATGGGCCCCAGCAGCCTCCGCGAGGCTGGGGAGGGGGAGGGGAGCCTCGGACCCTCCAGGACTGGGCTGGGGCGGGGGAAATCCCAGACTAAACATCCCGTGGCCACGGGGATCCCGGCATCCCCCGAGCCAGCCTAGAACTGCACTCCAGCACATTGTCCTCACAGCCCCAGCTCACCCTGCCCAGTGCCAACATTTGGGGTCAGTCCCACCAGCCACGATGGGCATACGGTCCCCTAGCACCACTCCCCATCCCGCACTAGGCACTAGAGTGGGCACTAGGCCCTGCAGTGGGGATGCTGCTGCTGCTGGCACCGAGCACGACTGGTGATGGTGGACTGGAGGAGATGGGGAGCATGGGGCTCAGCCACAACAAAGGAGCTGTGGGGTTCAGTGCTGGAAGAGGGGTGGCCCGCTCCCAGCGCTCGCCTTCCCGGGAACCGATTCTGCTGCTCTCAGCAGCTTCGGCAGGGAGCTTTGCAGCGGATGCTGGGAAGCCAGATGTACCCTGGGCTGACAGCTGCCTCCTGGCCACCGACATGCACCGCACTCACCCACTGTGCCGCAAGCAGGGCTGCGGGGACCTGGAAAGTGGGACTGGTGGGGAGGAAGCAATGCTCAGGCCCACACCAGTGGACACCTAACAGGAGAGCGCACGCAGCCTGGCAGGAGCTCAGCATGCATGGCACGCACCAATACCAGCTTTTGGGGTGCCCACAGCACCCCCATGCGAGCACCCAGGGGACAAGGACAGGGGGTCCTGGAAGGCAGCTGGGCGCTGGAAGGGTGGCAGCAGTGGGGCTGTGATGGGATTTGCTCCTACAGCAAAGCTGCATTGTAGACTGGAACCACCGGGCCCCCAGCACAGGGTGCCAGAGGGATCGGGCTGCAGGTGGAACACCCCAGGGTGCCCCCATCCCCTACCCCTGCCCACCGCATCCCAGTCCCAGGGCACCCCGCACGGCCCTCCCGGGGACCAGGCACCCAGAGCTCCCCCCGGGGCTGCGGGAACCGGGAGCAGCAGGGCCCCCAGTTCCTTCACAGCTGCGACCTGGCTCTGCCGGGACCAGGCTGAGGGCTCCCCATCCCCCCCAGCCCACCACCAGACAATGGCAAAACTCCGCCGCATCCCAGTACCGGGCCCAGCACCGAAGGTTCCCCCAGGCCCTTCCCACCCGCCGCTCCCCACGCGCGGTGCCGCCGAGAGGAGGGAGATTGGGGGCTCGGAGCGGGGCCCCCACGTGCCGCCCGGCGCAGACAAAGCGGGGCCGCGCCCCGGCCCGGTGCGGTGCGATGCGGCGGGCAGGTGCGGGAACCGGGGGCGGCGGGCCGGGCACACCCCCTCCGCCGTCCCGCCGGCCCCGCCCGCCTTTGTGTGCCGGGGCTCCGGGCCCGGCGCAGGTGGCGGGGGGCGGCGGGGCGGCGCGGGGGGCGCAGCGCGGGGCGCGGTCCCGGTAGTGGCGGCGCGCTCGGTGCACCGGGCGGCTCCGCGCACAAAGGGCCCCGGGCGGCGGGGACAAAGGGGCGGCGGCGGCGGCGGGCGCGCTCACCAGTCGGTGGGGCTGTCCTCGCCGATCACGTCCTGGTAGGAGGCGAGCAGCTCCAGGCGGTGCGCCGCGAAGCCGACGCCAGCCATGGCGGGGCCGGGATGCTGCCGGGGGACCGGAGGGACCGGCCGCCTGCCCGCCTCCGAGACACTGCCGCAGCGGCCGGGCGGAGGGGCGAGCGGCGGGGAGGCTCCGCCCGCCGCCGCGCCCGGTCCTAGCGCCGCGAACGGCGGCCCCCCCTCCGCCCCGGCCCCCGCCCCGGCCCCCGCCCCCGTCCCGGCCCCCGCTGCTCCCCCGGGGCGACCCCTGGGGCACCCCCACCAGCACCCGCCGCGGGGCAGAACTCCTGGAGCGGGGTGCTGAGCTCGACCAGAGGAGCTGCTCTGCACCCCCGGCCCCAAATCCCGACTGCGCTCCCTCTGGGCACCCCGAATTCCGCGGATGCGCCCTCGGTCCCGCTCTGCCCCGGGATCCCCGTGACCTCAACTTCCCGCAGCCCGGGCACCCACAGCCCCGGAGCTTTCACCTCCGAAGACCCCGCTCTGCCATCTCTGCCCCTGCGCGCCGTTGTGCCCTCGCTGCTCCGGGCCCAGCCTTTGTGGGGTTGCCAATAGGATGAAGGGGACCCCTTCATCCCCTCTCATTCCAGCTGCTGTCAGATGTGTCCCTCTGCTCCCAACCCATCCTGGACCCCTCCAGCCTTCGACACGGACATCATCTCCCCCACGTTGTGCCTCTGCGTGAACCCACAAAGTTCCTTCCAAGCTGACCCCGTCTGTGGTTCCGGGGTTTAGCAGTTTTCCATTTACTCCCACACGGGTCAGCATCCTCCTGGGAGGGACAGACACGGCCTCACGCTGCCCGTCCCACGTCCCCATCCCAGGCAGGAGCCGCGCTCGCAGAAACCCGAGCATGGAACTACGGGGTGCCGATCCCTGCAGGTCAGGGCATCGTGCCCGTGGGCGCAGCCCGCGCCCCTAAGCGCAGCGGGACGCAGCGCAGAGCTACTCCCTGCCCACGCCCTGCTCGCAGCAGTTCCCGAGCCGGAGCCGCCCTGCGAGCCTGCGGGAGCAGGGCAGCAGCTGTCGAGCAGCTGCCGGCCGGGGCCGCCCCGCGAGCGGCTCGGCTGCCTCGGGGGTGGGGGCGGCGCGGGGAGCCGCGGAGCCGCGGGGCTTTGTTCTCGGAGCGGAGCGGCGCGGCGCGGCCCCTCCCCGGGCTCCACCTCCGCAGCCCACCCGCGACCCTCCTTCCTGTGCGCGGTGAGGGCGGGGGCCGCTCGGCACCGCTCGCAGAGGCCGTCAGGAGGGAGCGGCGGGCGGCGGGGCGGCGGAAGGGCAGAGCCGCCGTCGGGTGCGGGGGGGGAATTTGCCACCTGCAGAAGGGCGAGCTGGGGTTCCGCTCCCGCAGCCGGCTCCTGCCCCCAGCAGAACGTTCCAACGGATGAGCGAGGCGATTTTCCTTACCGTTGCTCATCACGTTATTACTGACCGCTACAGCTGTCAGTTCGGAGCGCTGGGAGCGGCCGTCCCCACATGCACTGCTCCGGAGCCCGCTCCAGGGCGGCGGTGCCTCGCGCCCGTCCTTCGGGACAGCAGCTGCGCTAACAGGCGGACGGTTGGCTGCACTACGCCGAAGCACGGCCAGAACCGCTGTGCTCGAGCTGCTCGTGCCGGTGACTCGACCCCTGCATGGGCACTGAGGCACGGCACGGACACAGGGACAACGCCGGGTAAGTGGGGATGCCCTTGTGGGGTCACAGCTCAGCGCTGTTGTTGCTCTGCCCCCTGGATTAATTACTGCTTCCCAGCTCTCTGCTTGTTAAAACCAGGCAAGGGCGACCCAGGGACACGGATTCTGCCAGGGGGCAAAGGAGGAGAAACCCCAGGAAACAAAGCTTTCCCTAGCAGCTCGGTGGAGCTGAGTCAGGCCACAGGGCAGGGCTCCAGGCAGGAGCAGGGTGAGGGCCACGTGTGACCTTCCTGGCCCCACCACACCACGCTCGGCAAAACCACAGTCCCCAAACAGCAGGCACTCGCAAAAAAGTGTTTATTCAAGGCACTAAAAGCACCGTGGCTACATCAAATGCAGCCCAACCGGAGAGTGGGGGTTTGGGAGAGGCATTTACAGTGCTGGGATAGCGGTGGCACACGCTCTTTGGTAGGAAGCAGTTTTCAAGCCTGATGGGAACCCTTTAACCAGGGGCTGGTGTGCACTCCCAGCCCACAGCCAGGGCAGGCATGGCACACAGTCCTACTCCATGGCATGGCGGTGCTGCCACTAGACAGCCCCACGGCCTCCCCAGCTCCATGGCATGCAGCCATGTGGGGGTGGGTAGGAAACCACCAGCAGTCTGCTGGGCTGTGGGGGTCACTGTGGGCAGGGGGAAAAGAGCCAGTGCTCAAGCCCCGTGTGCTGAGTATGAAGCTGGGGAGGCGAGGGAAGGGGCAGGGGCTGGGGGCTAGAAGCATCCCTGCCCTGGTGCCGAGTGCCAAGGCAGCTGGGCCCCATCAAAGCAAAGGAGCAGCTCTGCTGCAACCAGACCCTCCCCAGCTACAGCCTCAGCACGGCCACAACCATTGTGTTGAGTACCTTCAGGGCAGGAGACCTCTGTGGCATCCCCTTCCCCAGGCTCCTGTGTCAGCTAGGGGGGCACAAAAGAAGCCAGCCAGATGGAAGGGGCCAGTGCTGCTTCTGCCAGGGCCTGGCCAGGAGTTGCCAGGAAAGAGGCAGGAGTAAGGGGAACGGGTGAAGTCTTAGCCTGGCTCCCTGGGGCAGGGAAAGGGGTGGGAAAGGAGCATGCAGGAGCAGGGGCATGCATGGGCACAGCTGAACTCTTGCCCCTCACACGTGGGAGAAAGCATGGCTCTTGCACAGCGGCTTGTCCTTCTTGGAGTAGAATGTCTTCCCTTCCAGATTGGTCTGGCAGATCTGGGGAGGAGAGCGCAGGCAGTCAGGAGGGCTGAGCCAGCCCCCAACGTCCCCTCCCATGCTGAGCCCCAGCCACCAGCCCAGAACAGATGTCAGGGAGCAGCAGTCTGAGCCACCAGGACAGAGCCAGGTGGAGAAAACCTGATGGCAGCATGCACCCCGTGTGAGACACAGCTCACAGCAGGGGGAAGCAGGTAGGCACATGGCTCACCGCACAGACGAAGCAAGTGTCATGCCAGCTGAAGCCCAGCGCCTCCAGGAAACGGTCCCCAGCATCAATCTTGAAGTCACAGCCACGACACTTGGTGCCAAACATCTTCTCATAGTCTGTGAGCATAAGCAGAGCACAGGTCAGTGGTTCCTCCAAGACTGCAACCCCTCATTCCTGTGCCGCAGGGCTGCAGCACAGCTCTGGGACAACTTGCTTCCAGCTTTGGAGAGGGGCAGGACTTGAAGCACAAGAAAGCACCGGGCACTTGGGGAAGGGTGGCCCTTGCCACCACTGGGCCACAGGGAAGAAGTGAATCTCCCCAGCCAGGATGCAGCTTTCACATTTGATGTAAATCATCCATCATCACCATGGCAATACGCCAGCAATGGCACCACCCAGCACCAGGGAGGATAGGGATAGAGGGTTCATGGGGGTCCCCTCCCTTCCCTGAATCCTGGGGAGAGCTCCACAGCAATTCAATCCTCGGTCCTACCAGTGGGCAGTACCCCGGGGCTGTGTGGGGTGACGTGGGTCCTCCCCTGGTCCTACCTCTCTCGCAGTAGGGCTGTCCCTCCTCCATGTAGAAGGCACGGTTGCGGATGGGAGTTTTGCAGGCTGCGCAGGTGAAGCACTGCACGTGCCAGGTCATCTTCAGTGCATGCATGACCTCCTGGAAGAGAACCGCTATCAGCCAGGAGGGAGCACCCCACACCACAGGGAACCCCCACAGAAGGCTGAAAGGAACAAGAGATCCCTGTGGCAGGACGAGAAGGGACAGGGCTGGGGACACATGGGTAAGCAGGGAGCAGGGATGGGAGGTGCAGGGCAGACTGAAGGACACTCACCCCAGTGATCTTCTTCTTGCACTTAGCACAGCTGGGCGCGTAGCGCGTGTCGTAGCACTTGGGGCAGAAGATGGAGCCCTTTTCCTCAAAGAAACCACCCTCATCCAGCACCTTCCTGCACTGGCAGCAGGTGAACTCCTCGGGGTGGTAATAATGTCCCAGTGCCACGAGGTAGCGTCCTCTGTGGTGGGACAGAGCCACATCAGCCACAGCGGGGCCTGGCAGTGCCCAGGACGGCGGCAGGGCTGCAGAGGCCGGGGCTCACCTGATGATCTTGTTGCATTTGTAGCAGAGGGGTGTGCGGCCGGGGCCCTCAGGTGCCTGCTGGGCTGCCTGCACAATGGAGCTGCGGTTCTGCATGGGGGTCGGCGTGGCCGGCTGGCTGTGCTTGCTCAGCACTGTGCTTGTCTTGTCTGGGGCGTAGCGCTCAGCAAATGAGGGGTCCACAGCCCAGGGCGGGCGGCTGGTAGGGCCAGGGGTGGCAGCAGGGGTCCTGGGAGCTGCACAAACAGAAGCTTCTTGAATGATGTTCCCAAGCCCTTTGTATCCACTGGTAAGCAAGATGCATCCACCAGTACCAGCCCTACCCATATCTCCACTCCCCTTGCCCCAAACTCAGAGAAAGTATTTTTTCTCACCCAATCCTGGTTCTGTCTTCATTGCTGCTCCCAGGGACGGGTCCGGTACGGAGACCTGGCTACAAAACAACCAGTTAATCCTGCTGGCCACACTCACCCCCAGGACGCAGGCTGGCTTGTGCGTGCAGGCATGACCCCCACTCTGCAGCCAGGAGCTGACCAAGTCCACATGCCCAGCCAGTAGCTACTTTGGTGCTGGGCATCGAGCCAAGCACCTTCAGCCCCGCAGCACCCCCAGGTCTGTGGCACCCAGCAGGGTGGGAGCACAGGGCCACCGTGCTCTAATGCTGAGGTGCTGTGGGCTGGCCAAGGACTTGGGGCATCACACACACTGCTACTTGCTCCGATGTGACAGTGTCCAGGCACACTTCCACCTCTCACACAGCATCCAGTAGTGTGGGGAGCCCTGGGCCAGCTCCAGCAGAGCCAGGAAGGGCAGGGATGGGTTGGTACCACAGGGGGCAAAGTCCGTGCTCCCCCAGCACCCTGCCATCACTGGACTTGTAAGAAGCCAGGGCAAGCAGCACCCAGAGGAGCAAGGACAGTGTCAGATGGAAAGCCAGTGCCTTTGTGCCTCTTGAGGGCAAGGACAAGAAGGAGCTAGCTATAAAAACACAAGTGTTTAATTGCAACAGAGCAAACCAGGCAGATCTGGAACTGAGCGGTCACAGCATGAAGGCAGGAGGGATGGTGGAAAGGCAAAGCTGTGTCGCAGCCCTAGCCTGTGTCCTTCCTTGCTTCCATGCAGGGCCTTGAGCCTCAGGAACTCCCCACCTGATCTCTAAAAGATGCACAGCACCTCCCAACACCCCCAGCAAGGTCTGCCAGTGCCAGCACACTCCTCCTCACCCCAGCTGCCCGAGAGACCACAGTGCAGCTCAACCACCCCAGCGCAGTGCCAGCAGTGCCCACAGGCCTGGACATACAGCCCAGGAATCTGTGCTTGCACCCCCCTTACCTGGGCTTTTTAATAAATACATCATCATCTTCCACTGAACGCAGCGGGAAGAAAGGAGGAGACAGAGTCAGTCAGTGGCAGCACGGCCCCACACAGCGCAAAGGGACGAGGAGTGGGTACCCCTCCCTGCTTCCCCCACACCAGCACCCCGGGCACCACACACACATGGCCAACACACAAACAACACAGGAACATCATGGCCACAGCCCGGTGCCACCTCGACCCACAACAGCAGGCAGCTCCAGGCAGCGACAGGGACTTACGGCCATCAGTGCCCGTCAGCCGGGCCAGTTTGCGGAAGGAGCGGGACTGGGAGGTGCCGGTGCGGGGCTGCCAGTCCTCAGCATCCTCCATCAGCCGCAGCTTGCCCGGGTCACACGCGGGGGTGCTGGGGGGCTCCACGTGGGGCGGGGGCTGCCTGCAAGTGACAGGCAGGCACTCAGCTGGCACTGACCTGACCTTGCACTGCCCAGATGACAGAACTGCCCGAGGGTTTCATATGAACAAACCCCGCCACAGACTCACCGCGGCTCCTCCGTACCACAGAACGATACGTGGGGACTTCTGTGGTGTAGAGAGAACGGCGGCACAAGGATAAATCACAGGCACACAGCACAGTGCATTCCCCACAGCCCCCACGGTCCACAGCCCCCACAGTCCCCAGCCCCCACGGTTATGGCAACAGAATTTGCTTCCTCCAGCTCCCAGCTCCCCTGCAGTCCCACCCCAGTACTGCTGCTGAGGTATTGGTGCTGTCCTGGATCTCCCGATGCTCACAGCCAGGCTGTGCCAATGCCACCAGATACCACTGACTCTTTGTGTCAGAACACTGAAGTGCAGTGCAGCCTCCCTACCGCTAGCAGTGCCCAGGGTCCTGCCAGGGACACCCAGACTGGGGTCAGCCCAGCATCAGGGCACAGCAGCAGGGGACAGTAGCAACGTGGTGCCCGGGCAGGACCCTCACAATGAGATGGTCACAGCTGTGGCCCAGTGCTGGCAGTGCCCATTGCAGAGGTGAGCTCAGTGCAGGTGCTGAGGCTCTGTGACCACCTCAGCTCTAGAAAGAGTGAAAGGACAGAGAGGTACAGGGAGCAGGAGGTGACAGGCAGGACAGCAGAGGACAGGAGCTGCCTGCTCCTTACCTGGGCTTCCTAACCAGCTCATCCTCGCGGTCCTCAACTGAGTGCAGTGGGAAGAAAGGAGGAGACAGAGTCAGTCGGCGGCAGCACGGCCCCACACAGCACAAAGATGAGGACCGGGCACCCCTCTCTGCTTCCCCCACACCAGCACCCCGGGCACCACCGCGTGCCCACACACGGCCCACAGCACACTCGGGGCTCCCACAGCCCCACACAGCCTGCACCAAACACAGGGATAACGTGGGGCCACCACGGGCACAGCCCGGTGCCACCTCGACCCACAACAGCAGGCAGCTCCAGGCAGCGACAGGGACTTACGGCCATCAGTGCCCGTCAGCCGGGCCAGTTTGCGGAAGGAGCGGGACTGGGAGGTGCCGGTGCGGGGCTGCCAGTCCTCAGCGTCCTCCATCAGCCGCAGCTTGCCCGGGTCACACGCGGGAGTGCTGGGGGGCTCCACGTGGGGTGGGGGCTGCCTGTGAGTGACAGGGGCAGGAGCTCAGCTGGCACCAACGTGGACCTGGCCTCGTCCAGCTGCCAGCATGGGGCAGCCATGGCCAAGGCCCCCGGCCCACGCTGACTACTGCCACGGCCCAGCACTCACCACTGCTCCTCTGTACCACTGAATGACCCACGGGCATCCCTGCTGCAGTGACAAAATGGCAGCACAATGATGAATCTCTGGCACTTGGATAGTGTTCCCTGTGCCTTATCCCCAGCCCCTGGTGACAACAGCAGCATCCCAGGCAGCTGCCCAGCTCCAGCACTCACTCACTGATCCAAAGCAGGAGGGTTTGCAGAAGGGAAAGGCAGAAGAGCTGCCCCCAGCAGGAGCACTCAGATGCTGTCCCAGCTCAGAGGGATACAGACTTCCCCCACAGTCCCTGCTCCTTTCCTCACACAGCCCAGCCCCACAGAGCAACCAGCAGCATGCAGCAGCTCTGTCTGGCCCATGGGTTTCAGCACTCTATTACAGCGCTGCCCAGTGCCTTCCGACACCCACAGCGAGGTCTGCCAGTGCCACCACACTCCTGCTCATCCCAAGAGTACAGCTCAACTGCCCCAGCTTAGTGCCAGCAGTGCCCACAGCCCGGCCCAGGACATGCAGCCCAGAGCTCATGCTGCACCTCACACTCCCTTACCTGGGATTCTTAACAAACACATCTTCCACTGAGCACAGCAGGGAGAAAGGAGGAGAAAGAGTCAGTCCGTGGCAGCACGGCCCCGCACAGCACAAAGGAATGAGGACCGGGCACACACTCCCTCTCAACCCCAAAACCAATGCCCCAGGCACCACCACAGCCCACAAATGGCAAACACAGGAACAAGAAGGGGCTACCACAGCCACAACCAGCTGCCTCCTCAACCCACAGCCAGAGCCATCTCTGGACACCCAAAGGGACTTACGGCCATCAGTGCCCGTCAGCCGGGCCAGTTTGCGGAAGGAGCGGGACTGGGAGGTGCCGGTGCGGGGCTGCCAGTCCTCAGCATCCTCAAACAGACGCAACTTGCCCGGGTCACACGCGGGAGTTGTGGGGGGCTCCACGTGGGGTGGGGGCTGCCTGTGAGTGACAGGGGCAGGAGCTCAGCTGGCACAGACCTGGCCCTGCACTGCCCACCCAGTGGCATAGGGCAGCACTGCCCAAGGGCCCAGCATGTGCCAACCCCTGCCACAGCCCAGCACTCACCACTGCTCCTCTGTACCACAGAACGACCCGCGGGCATCCCTATGGTGCAAGGAAATGGTGGCAAAATGGTAAATCACTGGCATGCTATGTGGAGAACTCTGCAGAGCTGACCCCCAGCTCCACGGAAGCCTGATCCCAGTAAAGATGCTGGCAGCACTTGGACTGAATCAGCCGCCACAAAGCCCCACAGGCTCCCTTGCATGAGGTCCCAGTGCTGCCCTGGCTTTGCCAGTGCCACCAGATCCCAGTAAGCCACTGTGTCTGGGATGCCATGGTGCAGTGCAGCCTCCCTGATGCCAGAAATGCCCAGGGTCCTGCCAGGGACACCCAGACCGGGGACAGTCCAGCATCAGGGCACAGCAGCAGGGGACAGTACCAATGTGATGCCCAGGCAGGACTGTCACAATGAGTAACTGCCTCAGCTCTAGAAAGAGGGAAAGGACAGAGAGGGACAAAGAGCAGGAGGTGACAGGACAGGTCAGCAGAGGACAGGAGCTGCCTGCTCCTTACCTGGGCTTCCTAACCAGCTCGTCCTCGCGGTCCTCAACTGAGTGCAGAAGGGAGAAAGGAAGAGATAGAATCAGTCGGCGGCTGCATGGCCCCACACAGCACAAAGGGACGAGGACCAGGCACCCCTCCCTGCTTCCCCCACACCAGCACCCAGGCACCATTCTAAGTCCACACACGGCCCATGGCACACTCAGGGCTTCCACGGACCCACACTGCATGCAGGGATAACATGGGGCCATCACAGCCACAGCCTGGAATCAACTCAACCCGCAACCGCAAGCAGCTCCATGCAGACCCAGACCCGCAGGGACTTACAGCGGCCATCAGTGCCCGTCAGCCGGGCCAGTTTGCGGAAGGAGCGGGACTGGGAGGTGCCAGTGCGGGGCTGCCAGTCCTCAGCATCCTCTATCAGCCGCAGCTTGCCTGGGTCACACGCAGGGGTGCTGGGGGGCTCCACGTGGGGTGGGGGCTGCCTGCGAGTGACAGGCAGGCACTCAGCTGGCACTGACCTGACCCTGGCCCTGCTCAGCTGCCAGCATGGAGCAGCACTGCCTGTGTGCCCAACACACACCAACCCCAGCCACAGCCCAACACTCACCGCTGCTCCTCTGTACCACAGAAGGACGCGCGGGCATCTCTGCAGTGCAAGAAAATGGCGGCACAATGGTAAATCTCTGGCACGTGGCATTTCCTACAGCTTATGCTCAGCCCCACCGACCTCTGAGCCCAACAACAATGCCGGCAATGCTTGCCCCATAAAAGCCACCGCAAAGCCCCATGGTACTTTGTGGTACTGAGCTTCCAGTACTGCTGCACACCTCCCAACATCCCCAGCCAGTCTCTGCCAATGCCACCAGACCCCACCAACGTGCTGTGTCTGGGATGCTGTGGTACAGTTCAACCTCTCCAGCACCAGCAGTCCCCGGGGTCCTGCCAGGGACAGCCCAGCATCGGGGCACACTGGCTGGTGACAGAGGCACTGCAGTGCCTGGGGAAGGGCCATCAAAATGAGATGGCTACTGCTGTGGTTCAGCACAGAGGTGGTGAGCACAGTGCTCTGTGACCACCTCAGCTCAAGAGAGAGAGAAAGCACAGAGAGAGACAGGGAGCAGGAGGTGACAGACAGGACAGCAGAGGACAGGAGCTGCCTGCTCCTTACCTGGGCTTCCTAACCAGCTCATCCTCATGGTCCTCAACTGAGTGCAGTGGGAAGAAAGGAGGAGACAGAGTCAGTCGGCGGCAGCACGGCCCCACACAGCACAAAGATGAGGACCGGGCACCCCTCTCTGCTTCCCCCACACCAGCACCCCGGGCACCACCGCGTGCCCACACACGGCCCACAGCACACTCGGGGCTCCCACAGCCCCACACAGCCTGCACCAAACACAGGGATAACGTGGGGCCACCACGGGCACAGCCCGGTGCCACCTCGACCCACAACAGCAGGCAGCTCCAGGCAGCGACAGAGACTTACGGCCATCAGTGCCCGTCAGCCGGGCCAGTTTGCGGAAGGAGCGGGACTGGGAGGTGCCGGTGCGGGGCTGCCAGTCCTCAGCGTCCTCCATCAGCCGCAGCTTGCCCGGGTCACACGCGGGGGTGCCAGGGGGGTGCATGGACTGCCTGTGAGCGACAGGGGTAGGCGCTCAGCAGGCACCGTGGACCTGGCCCTGCCCAGCTGCCAGCATGGGGCAGAACCCACACGAACCCCTGTAACAGACCAGCACTCACCACTCCTCCTCTGTACCCCAAAATGACACACGGGGACCCCTGTGGCGGCGAGAAAATGGCGACGCAAGGGTAAATAACCAGCACACAGCATGGACCATCTCCCATGGCTCATCTCCAGCCCCATAATGACACAGCAGCATTCACACCAGTCCAGCTCCCCTCCAGCCCCACACCACAGTCACAGCACCTTGTACCAAAGGCCCAATAAAGCCCAGTACCTCCCAACAGCAGCAGTCAGTCCACACCAGTGCCAGCAGGCCCCATCAACCCACTGCGTCTGCAGCTCGGCCTCCCCAGTGCCAGTAGTGCCCAGGGTCCTGCTGGGGATGCCAGCCTGGGGACAGCAGCAGCACAGTGCCCAGGCAGGACCCTCATAACAGGACGGACACAGCTGCAGCCCAGTGCTGGCGGTGCCCATCACAGAGGCGAGAGCAGTGTGGGTGTTGCAGCTCCATGAATATCTCAGCTCTAGAGAAAGTGAAAGGACAGAGAGGGAAAGGGAGCAGGAGGTGACAGGACAGGACAGCAGAGGACAGGAGCTGCACTCGCCACCAGCCATGAGTGTGAGGCCAACAGTGGGGGGGGTTGAGCCCCATCCCCGCAGCACCATAGCCGAGAGCCGTGGTACACCCTGTGCCGCCCCTTACCTGGGCTTCCTAACCAGCTCGTCCTCGTGGTCCTCAACTGAGTGCAGCAGGGAGAAAGGAGGAGACAGAGTCAGTCAGTGGCAGCACGGCCCCACACAGTGCGAAGGGATGAGAACTGGGCACCCCTCCCTTCTTCCCCCACACCAGCACCCCGAGCACACCGTGTGCCCCCGCACGGCCCATGCCACACACAGGGCCACTGCAGTCACAGTGCCATCACCTCACCCAGCAGCCAGGTTGACTCCAGGAACCCGCAGGCAGCCCCAGACCCGCAGGGACTTACAGCTGTCTGTGCCCGTCAGCTGGGCCAGTTTGAGGAAGGAGCGGGACTGGGTGCTGGTGTTGCGGGGCTGCCAGTCCTCAGAGTCCTCGATCAGATGCAACTTGCTGGGGTCATATTTGGGGGAACTGGGGTGCTCCTGTGGTTTCCTGTGAGCAACAGGGGCAGGCGCTCAGCCAGCACCGTCCTGCCCCTGCCTGATGGCACAGGGACCGGCACACACCACTGCCCCACAGACCCATAGGGATCCCCACAGCATCCCCCCTGGGGCCATCCCACATCTCTTCAAGCTCACAGCAGTAGCACAACAGCACATATTTGACACATCACACATTGCCTTCCCCACCCCACACCATCAGCAAAGGAAGGGGCCATTAAGGATGTCTTCTCAGGACAGATTTCCCATCTCTGCAGTTTGAACCCAGCCCTAAAGGCCAGGAGGAGAGAGAATGGGGCAAGGATAAGCCAAGATCCAAATCACACGCAGGTGAGCTGCATGGTGCCCGATAAGCACCAATGATGCTGACAGAAGGGTGCATAGCACAGCCTTTCTTGTGCTGGAGAGGGACCTGGTGTAAGGACACCCTGACGCCCTCGCAGTCAGCAGCACCAGGCAGCACTTACACTTCAGGCTAAGGACAGCTTGCAGCAAGGAGCTGTCAGCCTGGGGACGCTGAACCCCTGGGCTAACTAACCCTGCCCAGAGAACAGGGCACCACCGGGCCACTAACAGGGCAAGAGGCATGCAGGAAGGCTAGAGAGAGCAGGCAAAAGGCTTACTGACTTGTCAAGGCTCTGCACCTGTAGGAGAGAGGGAAAGAGAAAGGGAGAAAAGAAAGAAAGAGAAGGAAAGTGAAATTAGACCCACAGAACCCAAGAAGTTTCCAGAGCTCAGCTACAGCCTGTACCACTCTCCCTGCCCCTGCGACACGTGCCCATCTCACCCAGGGCTGAGAGCACAATGGGCTGTAGGAGCAACAGACCTGATCATGCCATCCTCAGCCCCACCAAAACAGGCCTGGGTGCAGAGAACAGCCAGGGCCATGTCCCCCACTGACCAGCTCCAGGGTCCTGTGGGCAGGAGCGGCAGCAGGCTGGGCACACAGCAGCAGAGCACACAATGTGCAGACTGGAGCCTCCATACAGGGCTCAGGGCTGGCATGGGCAGCACTGTGCATGGCTCTGTGGCTTCCCTTCGCCCAGCATGTCTCGGCAGCATTGTGTCGTGGCCCTGGGCTGGTGCTGCTGATTGCAACCACAGCCTTCCTGCCCCTTGTCACAGGGCTGGCAGAGATAGCAGTGAGCATCCTGCTCCAGCTGTTGTGCCATGCCCTCCAGGGCTTTCCAAAGGCCAGTGCAGGAGGACACAGCCCCGAGCAAGGAAGAGGCATGTGTGTGTGTCCCCACGTGTGGCAGTCCTGTTGTTCAGTCTCAGCACCTCAGCACGGGAACCACTGCCCATTCCCACCCACGGATGCCTGGCATGCAAGGTGCAGCGGGGCCGGGCAGCGGGTTCCCTGGTATTCTTGGAGAGCAGGATGGACAGCAACATACCCATTGTGCTGGGGGGTGCAGGCGGGCGCCAGGGGCACGTACGTCACGGGTTTCGTCACCAGCCCGGGCCGTGGGTTCGGAGGCGAGCCGGCCCCGAAGGGCCGAGCTGTTTTGTTGAGGGCGGTGCTGGGAGCGAAGTTATATTTCAGGGGCTCAGAGCAGGGGAGTGAGTCCTGAGCGAGACAAAACACACAGACACGGGCTCATACGTCAAGCAGCATGCAAGGGACAGCCCTGGCCAGGCAGCACGGCAGGCAGCCAGGTTGGGAATGCTGGACCCATTCTTGCCCGCAGAGCCTTGCAGTGACACATGGACATTGACATCATGTGCGGCTCTGCCAGTCAGGTCCCCTCTCTGCAGGGCATCCAGCCCAGGGACACCAGACTGCAAACTCAGCCTGAGGATTAGTAAGTGCCCCGTGGTGGGGCTCTGCATGCACTCATGCTGCTCACAACCATCCCAAGGCACAAAGCAGAAAGCATGCAAGTGGCTTCTGTCTAGGAGCCACTGGCCCCAGCCCTGCCTCCCCATGCAAGAGTGAGCTCCAGCGCTAGCGAACATGGGGCCCAAAGGCTGTGCTGCAGCTGCTGTACATGCGGGGAATTTGCGAGCCTTCCATACACATCCCGGTCCCCAAGAAGCCCTTGGGCCCCAGGAGCAAAGTCCGTTTCTCTGGGTAAGCTCAGAGACTTCCCCACCCCCAGCCCAGGGCTGAGCAGCTGCCAGCAGTGCTGGAGCAACACCTACCTTCTGCGGCTTCCCCAGGTGGTTCTGGGCTCTGCAAGAGAGGACACAGTGAGGCAGATGCTGCACGTGCCCAGCATTCATCATGGCTGGCATGCTGACACCAAGGAACTGTAACCAGGCAGCACTAACCCGCGGTCAGAGGTGATGGCTTAAAGCCGGGATTGCCGCAGATGGGATGAGCCCCATCCAGCCAGGGCTGTGGGAGATGTGTGATGCTGCCCCATGGCAGCAGGGCCATTGGGCTGAGGGAGGCGATGGGTACAGGGCCACAGCTTTGTTCCAGCTGCACCAGCACCGTAAGTTTTCAGGATCCACACATCCTACCTGCTCAGGGTGAGGCAGAGTCTGTCACCACAGGCACGGATCCTGTTCTGGGCCTCGATGTGCGTCATGGCGCTGGTGCTCTCCCCGTCGATGTACAGCACCCAGTCGCCCACTCCCACACCGGCCTGGGCAGCCTTTCCACCTGGAGTCAGCTGCAGGACAAAGAGTGTCAGGGAAACCAGCAGTAAATGGAGTGATGCTCTTGTGCCCCTGAGAGCCACAGAGAGGGCCACTGGGCACACCCTAAGCAGCTCCTAACCCCATTACTGGCAGCTCTCGCAGCACAGTGCCACTACAGCCCGAACACACTGGGCCCGATGCAGAGAACCCCGGAGCTCCATGTGTTCCCCAGTTTGTTATCCCAGAGAGCCTCTCTTTCCTTGTAGCAGCTGAGCCCTGCCCCAGGCACCAAGCTGCAGCACAACACTGCTGGGAGACGTGCCAGCACCGCAGGGACAGCACCAGCACCATCCCTACAGGTGGCCCAGGGACAGCACAGGCGTTCTGAGGCGATGCCCAGCAGCAGAAGCTGTGCTGGCTCAGCTGCAGCAGGAGGTCGTGGAGCCGGCCCCAAGGTCCTGGGGCAGGAAGCGAGCAGGGTGAGTCAGGGCCCGTCATGCAGCCCACAGCTCACCCCATGGGCTGCAAACCACAGGCATGCTCCCAGCCTTCACAGGGGCGGGGAGAGCCCCCTGTATCTTCCAGCTATGTTGTGCTCCTGCCTTGTCTGTTTCCTTCATCCAGCCCAGCAATGGGGCTGGGATATGCCTGGACCACCCCCGGACACCCCCATTTCTGTTGGAGATGAGCAGGGCCCTGGCCCCTGCACCACTGAACACAGCTCTCAGGTATCGACAGACAGACACTCAGACAGACAGACGTGGGCAGGCCGCAGCCATTCCTGCTCCTCCAGCACAGAACAACTCGAGGCGTTTGGATTCAGACCAAGTATTTCCTCAAGCCCTGTTCAACATGAACATAAAAGGAGCGAGCCAGATTCCCAGCACTGTCAGAGGGCTGGAAAATCCCTGCCACTGAGCATCACGGCCCCATGCGCAGAGCCCAGCCCGCCCTGAGCACAGCACCACGTACCCCGGCTCCACTCCCATTCCCAGAGGGACTCAGCATCCCCTGCAGTACCTCTGGCACCACCTGGCACAGAAGGATGCCGGAGGCAGCAAGCAGCTCTGGCCGGCTCCCGGCCACTCCTGCAAGCCCCAGCTTGCTGCACCTGGGGCTGGGAAGCAGCATGGGTTTAAGGCAGCAGTAGGAGCTGGGAGAGGTTTTCACACGGCTGCCTGGGCAGGGGGGAGTATGGCAGGCTGTGTCACGCTGCCGCACCCAAGCTCACCAGGAAAGCCCTTCGGCAGGTGCCAGCTCAACAGATTCCAGCCAGGAGCTGCTCCAGCCTTCCCGTTTCCTGCACCATGGGCTGAGGCTCCTGCCCAGCCCCACCAGTCACAGCTTCCTTCCTTGCCTCTCCGCCCAGCTGGGCCTTTGTCCTCACACCTCGGAGTGCCACCTCGGCTGGATGCCTCTATCCAGGGCTCCAAGTCAACCAGCGAGGTGGCAGGCAGGCGCAAGGGAGCATCCTCCTTGGCACTGGGCAGCCAAGGTGCTGGGACCCTGTAGAGCCCTGCCCTGCCGGCAGCATCTCCCCAGGCCCTGCAGTGGGGCTGCCTGCACGCACGTCGCTGCTGCTCCATGAGGCCCCAGCCCTGGGCTCTCGGAGGCTCTGATCAGACCCTTTGTTAAGCCCTGGCTTGCAGCCAAGAGAAACATTTTTTAGAGAATAAACTTGCTGAAGCCGTCTCTGTTCCTTGCAAAGATTGGTCGGCTCCAGGGCAGCGGCGTGGGTGACTCCGGCCTTGCACGGTGCCCCTGGGGTGGGTGTTGCAGAGACCCGTGACCTGGGATGGGCACACAGTGCAGGGGACAGGCCCCACGCTGTGCCCAGTGCTGTGCTCAGAGCCACAGCCCTGTGCCAGCTGCCCCAGCGTCAGCAGCACGGGCGGTGCAGACACATTCCAAGGCTTATAAGGCAATTCTGCAGCTGGAGCTGCTGCAAGCACCCGTGGTGCAGGCCACCCAAGGACGGGGAGCCACACAAACCCAAGAGACAGCTTCGACCTGGGTAAGTATCACACGAAAAGCTCCCACTGGGCGCCCCAGATGTAAGCAGCTGGCAGCACATTTTGTGCACATCCCTGCTTCAGAAGCGGGCTGGTTTTATGGATGGGACCTGTCCCAGGACCAGTGGGAGTGCAGTCTCAGGCAGAGAGCCTGCACAAAGCTGGCCCCGAGGCACTGAGCCTGGTATTGCAGTGCAGACCAGGCCGGTCCCACAGTTCACGCACACAGAGAGCTGCCCCCGCACAGGGCTGGCTCCGGAAGAGGCCCCCCTGCCTCCCACCGCCTCCCACCGCACCGTGACACTGAGGAGCCTGCGCAGCATTTCACATCGCTGCTGCAGTTCCCTGCCCGGAACACCCCCAGCACACATTCCCCCTGGCCAAACCAGAGCTGATAAGGGGCTGGGTGGCTCTAAGGGAGCTGAGCAGAATGAGAACCAGTGCTCCAAGGCCCAGCTTACTCACATTCCCCGTACAGCTCTGCCTCAGCTGCTCGGACACAGCTGCAGCTTCCCACCCATGTACAGGAGGAGGGAGGGTGATACCAGCTCTCGGCGGCTCTTACCCTGGAGATGGAGAGCGGCATGCTGAAGTCCTTCCCTCCCTGCAGCCGGAACCCCCAAGGCGCCGGCCCGTTCAGCATCACCTTATAGGACTCCATTTCGCCCATCTCTGCAAAATGGAAGAGGGTGTGATCCTGACATCATGCTGCATGGGCACGACGTGGGGAGCAGGCGAGGAGGGGGCCCAGCAGGATTGGGCAGGAGGAGACAGGTCACACTGCCAGCAGGAGCTCCACCCTGACCATCCCACAGCGTGGTTAGGGACGCACCCCACATCCATCAGCATCTCCTAAGGGGCACTGGAGCCGAGGGGCCAGAGTAATGCACAGAGCGAGACTCAACCATCCCAAACTCGGGATGGGTTCTGCCTTGCAGCACTGTTACAGAACCTCGAGCTGCCAGGAGCTGTTCCAGGCTGCAGAAAGGCAGCAGCACGGAGGGATGGCAGCCAGAGGCGTTTTGCCTGGTGAGCAGCACAGCAGCACACTACCACCGGAGCCGCCTGGCACAGCAGCTGGGCTGCAGTAACAGCAGCAGCTGGTCGAGCAGCTGTACCTGGGTGTGAGCCCATCTCCGCAGGGTTCTGGGCAGGAGGGATGGATGCCCCGTGCTCACACTGACAGCTGTCAGACGGCCCAGGAGCAGGGCACGCGTCTGTACCTTGTCTAAAGGGAACCGCCAGGACCTCCTGAGCCCTACGTGGCGAGCAAAGGCCCGGCTCTGTGACATCTCCCCGTGCCCCAACGGGGCAGAGAAGCTGCGAGGCCGGAACACGGAGTGCCCCCGTTCCCCCCAGCCCGGCCCGGGCTATATAAGGCGTGTAAGCTGACACCCGCTGCTCCCCGCTCGCTGGGCGCAGGCTGCGTGTCAGACATTCCCCAGCACGGAGCGGCCGCGCAGCCCCGGCAGGGCTCCCCGCTCCGAGGGCTCCGGCAGCACCGGGCCGGGTCTGCTCGAGAGGGGGGGCGAGATAGAAGCCCTCTCCAGCGGAGGTTGTGCCCTCTATCAAAGGATGGGCAGAGCCACGTCCCGCGGGGTCACCGAGTCCCGCGGAACACAGCCACGCCCCGAGCCCCGCTCCAGCCTTGCCCCACGGGGGCCCCCTGCCCCAGCCAGCCCCACCCGCCCCACGCAGCCTCCTTTTCCCCTGACCCAAGCAATCGCCTTCCCCCCCCAGATCCAGGACTCAGGCTTGGTCCCCGCTCCTCCCCACACGCCGCGGTCCCGCCCGCACTCACCCACCCGCGGCAGGGCAAGGGGCCGAGCGAATCGCGCCGCAACGCGCGAGCAGAGCAGGCGGCTGGGGGACTCGAACACGGGCACCGCCCCCTTCGCCGACCGGCGCGAGCTTATAGAGGACCGGAGCGGGGCGGGGCGGAGCCGCCGCTCGATTACACCAATGGCGGAGGGTGTTACGGCGCCCTCTGGCGGCCGAGTGCGGTGCCGGGGTCGGACGGTGCACGGCCTTTATTCCCGCTCACGACCAGTCCCGCGCGCCGGGGCCGTCCCGGCTCAGCAGCCGCACCAGTTTGGCCCGGAGGGTGCGCTGAGGCTTCGGCCGGGAGCGTTCCTCCGCGTCTCCTCCGCTTCCTCCCGGCCCCCAGCGCTGTCTGTGGGGCTGGGGGGCGCTGCGGGCGGGGTAGGAGACGGTGGCCTCGCTGCTGTGGCCTTCGGGGGCCTGGCGACAGCCCAGCTCCCAGCGCCCTTCCTCCTCCTCTTCCTCTTCCTCCGCCAGAGGCCGAGGCTGGGCCGTGAAGATGTTCTCATAGAGATGCTCGGGGAGCGGCTTGCCAGGGCACGGCGTGAAGTGGGGCTGCTGGCCCCGTGCAATGGAGGCATACAATATAGGACCAGCAGCCTCCGGCTCCACAGCGGGGAAGCGGAGAAGGTTGGGTGATGGATGCGAGGCCGAGTATGAGCCCGACTGTGCCCGCCCCAGCGTTGGGCTGTGCTGGGGGTCTTCAGCATCTGCCCCCCAGGGTTGGGTACTGAGGCCTTGGGCTGACAGTTGGGGCTGGGGGCTCTCCCGGCCCTGCTGCTGACAGGCGATAGCGGTGGCCACAGCCCGGCACAGCTCCGGAGCTCGCGGGGTGCTGAAGGTGAAGGTGCCCTCGCCTGAGTCGCTGCGGCGGCCAGCCTCGAAGGAAAAGATGTTCTGCTGGGACAAGAGGGCAGGGTGAGGGGCTGACACCTGCCACAGGCAGGTGGAGGCCCGGGGAGGGTGCACCTACCTGATCTTGGCCGAATTTGCGGAGGAACGGGTAGGGCCAGGTGAGCAGGGGCTGCTGGGACTGCGCATCCTTCAGTGTCAGGCTCTGGGGCAGGGCTGCCAGCACGTAGTGCCCGTGCAGCTTGCAGCGGGTGGCTGCCTCCGTCCTCAGCACCAGCACTGGGAACTCCGTCACTGTGGGAGCAGAGTGAGGTCAGTGCTGCTGCACACCCAGTGGAAAGCCTCCCCCCACCTCCGGCCCCACTGCAGCACGTACAATCCTGCCACGAGGAGTAGAGGCAGTTCTCCTCCATAGGGATGGGCTGCAGCCCAGTGCTGCTACTCTGTGCTGCTTCTTTTTTGACCTGGAACAGAGGGAGGTGAATATGGCCCCCCCAGCACCCTCATCCTCCTTGCCTGGAGCAGCTGGAGAATGCTGGGCGTACCTGAAAGGCCAGCTGGCAGAGCTGCTCGATCCACTCATCCCGCTGGTCAGCTGCCAGCACGTAGTTCTTCTCCGTAGTGGTGAGGTAGAAGGCGGCAGTGGCTTTGGGGCAGTTCTCAGTGCCCATGGGGCCAACGGAGACACAGTCAGACAGGCGGATGACACGGCGGGTGCAGCGCCTCAGGGAGGTGTCAGGCACTGTGCCGTCATCCCGTGCATCAAACTTCTCCATACGGGCCACACCAAAGGGGCTGGCAGCAAAGAGCTGTGCTCGCATCTTCCTCCAGGTCCGCTGGAATGGAGGAAGGGTATGGATATGGGGAAAACAGTGACAGCAGGGAGCTGTCTGCCACGTCCACGTGGCTTGGGAAAGGGCGCACAGGAGTCTCTGCCTATAAGGCTGCGCACTGCAACAGGGCAGAGAAAGCTGTTCTGATGCTGGACCGCCATGCAAATGAAAGCCATTTTGAGCTGCTGTGCTCCTGCTGGCAGCTCGCATCTGCTGCACACAGCCAGGCCCTGCAGCTTGCAACCTACTTCCTCCCAGGGGAGGCTCTGCAGCACCCGACCCTCCCCAGCCCATCACGAGATGGAGGGGCTGCAAGCCCCCACTTACCTCAAGTGCACAGCAGAGCCTCCGCCCTGGAAAACAGATGTGGTAGAGCGCCCAAAATACCCATCAGCCTCCCACATGGCAGAGCACCAGCCCCACGCACATGGGGGCTGCATGCTTCAGCTCTAGGACTTGGCTCTTGCGGAGTACCGAGGTGGGAGCAGTTCTGTTAGCACACCATGGGTAGCCCTGCACACAGTGAGCACAGAGCACTCTGTGCCGTGAGAAAGCTAGCAGGAGGCAATCTGTGAACACGCAGCTCCAGGGGCTGCCATGATGTCACCCATGATGTACCCACAGATCCAAGCACACAGTCATTGCTTCTCCCACAGCACTGCCCCAGGGCCAGGTTCAACCCAGCAACCCACCTGCTGCCCCTGCTTGTGCACACACAGAGCTGTGCCTCAGTAACACACCTTTATTGTTTCATTGCACATCACACAATGACCAGGCAAGGTCACTGCCCATAGGAGTGACCACAAACTACTGCGCACACAGATGGGTCCCCTCAGCTGTGGGAGAGCACCACCACTAAAGCTGGAGCCTAAAGGGGTCCAGCTCTGCTCACTCCCTTCCCAGATGGTGGGGGGCTCAGGCCCGGACCAAGCAGCATGCCAGCAGTACAAACCCTATATCCAGCCACAAATCCACCCTCTGCCCTTTACCTTTCCAAATTTGCAGTGCTGTACATAGAGGATGCCATCCTTCACTGGTCTCTCCATGGGCCCAGCGCTGCCCCAGCAGCCAACACAGGGCTCTGGGGCTTGGGCTGCTGGCAGCACAGAAATGTGACTGCTTCAGCCAAAGCAACTGCATGGGGCAGACTTCCTTCTCTCTGACACTTCCCCTTTTTGGTGTGTGGGATGAGAGGCAAAGGCTGGGCCACAGGAGGTGTCCATCCGCCCACCCCTTGCAGCGGGGCAGAACGCATACTGCGAGAGTACAGGCAGCTCTCAGGGGACAACCTGACATAAGCACGGCGCGCTTGGCTTAGCCCTGGCTGCACCAGAGCACCACTGGTGTTAACAGGAACAGCTGACGATGCACAGATCAAGGTGAGAGGAAGGAGATTGTGAGGCTTTAGAGGGGCTGGATAGAAGTCCCTAGGCATGGGCAGCAGCCCACCAGCCACAAACCAGTCACCCCACCTAGAGTTTCCCCCACCACTCCCTGTCTGCCCAGCACTGCACAGCAGTGTGACACTGATGTATCGAGCTGCTGCAGCACAGCTCCACGCATTTCCATCTAGGGCAGGAGCTCAGGAAGGCTGAGCTGCTGAAGTCCCAAAAAACAGGTCACAGAAGTGCAGAAGAATCTTCTGGTACGAGGTTGGTCTGTGCTTTGGAATGTGAACCCCAGGTCAAAAAGATGCATCCAACCTCCTCTCCTGGTCTGTGCAGGGGAGTACTGAACAGCACAGTCCCCAGGCTAGAAGTCCATAGAGCTGTGGGCTAGGTAGTCCTTGCGGCCAATGTTGCTGACTTGCTTGGTCTGCATCGCCTCCAGCTTAGGACAGTCAGTGATGCGATGGCCCAGGCCACCACAGAAGGCACAGCCCCGCTCACCTGCAATGGGAAGAAGGAGATCAGGCTGAGCTGTGTGCCAAGCCAGGTGACAAAGCAGGCACCCAGCAGGTAGGGAGACAGGAGCCACCCCATGAGCCTGAAGCGATGGGAGCTGGGACCCTGTCTGCAGCCCATGTTACTCTAAGACTCCCACAGAAGTTCCCCATCCCAGCACAGGGTTCCTCACCTCCAATGTCCAGCATGGTCTCATCCCCACAGTGCAGCACCTGGAGCACAGGGGGCACCTTCTGCTTCGCCTCCAGGAGCAGAGCCTTCAAGTCCATGAGCACCGACTCATCTGAGGACAGAGATGCAAATCAGATATAATCCTAGCAGAAGCCCAACACAAGAATGGCAAAGAATGATGTGCAGGGCCCTGAGGCCAGCATCCAAGTGGTGACAACGCCCCATATCACCACCTCCTCTCTGCGAACCATAATCACTTTTCCCTGCTTGCATGGGAACACCACCCACATCCAAGCAGCAGCAGCTCTTTGTCCAGCTGCATCGCACAGCTGCAGCCCACCCCACAGGCTCCCTCCATCCCACAGTTTCTCACCACAGGCTTTGTTGATGAAGGTGGTGGCAATACCAGTGTTGCCTGAGCGACCCGTACGGCCAATACGGTGAACTGCAAAGAAACAGACAGGATCAGGCCTGGACAAATGCAACATGACACCTCTGTCCCAGTGACCACAAAGATGGGTGCACAGCCCTCCTGGCCTGCGGCCACCCAGCTACTCTCCCTCAGTGCCTCTGCTGGCCCCATTTCCCACCGTAGTTCTCAATCTCCTCTGGCATGTCGTAGTTGATGACATGCTGGATGGCAGGGAAGTCCAGGCCCTTAGAAGCGACATCAGTGGCAACCAGAACATCCTTCTTTCCATCTCGGAAGGCCTCAATGGCTTTTGTCCGCTCCTCCTGATCTGTAAACATCCAACACAGAAGATGAGTAGGGTCAGAGCTCCCAGTCCTACCTCTTGCAGCAACCACTACAGCCTTAAAGCTGAGCATTACAAAGCCTAAGCCTCTCCTGTGTGAAAACCTACACATCCTTTCCTGAGATTAAGCAGCAGAGGGACTCACAGGTCCTGTAGGGAGCTAGCTGCACGATGCTTACATCTGCTGTGAGAGTAAGTAAAGCTGCACTCCCTACCAGAGGTCCTGACACTGCCCCAGTCCATCCTCACACAGTGACAAACAGCTATTTGCTGGGACCTCCCATGCTCATACACCGTGCTGGAAGGAGTGGGATCAGACAGGACCACACCTCCACAGCACCCTCACAGACCTTTGCCTCCATGGATGGCCACAGCTTCCACACCCTTGAGTAGAAGATACTCGTGGATCGCATCAACATCTGCCTTCTTCTCTGCAAAGATCAGCACCTGCCACAACACACATATCATGTAAGAGTGGCTTTTTTGTGTGCTGACAAAGAGCACAATCCCCAGAGAAACCCACTTCCTCTTGCTGAACAGAGGCCACAACAGTTTTGTGCCCAAGACTTGTATATACACAGAACACAGTTCCTTCCTTCACCAACCCCAGTACAGAGCAGAGCCTGGCAGCTGCATCCTCTACAGCTGTGCTGCAGAGCTGCAGTGCTGCCCCCAGATGTACTGCAGGAGCAGCTAAAGCATATTTACTCACAGGTGGTGGGGTCTTTTGCAGGCACTCAAGGAGATACACCATCTTGGCCTCCTCTTTCACATACTCCACTTCCTAGGAAGAAGCACAGAGAAAGTTCAAGCAGACAGCAGAGAAACCAGCACTGCATGGTATCCCACGACCCGCTGGGAAGGAGGACCAACCACATCTGTTCTCGTGGGGGAGGTACTGTCTGCTCTCACAAACTATGTAGGCCACCCATACATGGCGTGGGGGGGAGCTCCCAAGTACCTCACCTGCACAACATCCAGGCTGGCAGCACCTGCTCGCCCAACATTAATGGTGATAGGCTTCACCAGGGCACTCTTAGCAAAGTTCTGGATCTTTTTAGGCATTGTTGCACTGAAGAGAAGGGTCTGTCGCTGGCCCTGCACAGGGAGCAAAGCACAGGCAAGGATTTAGTGCTCATCCAAAGGTGGGTGCAGGGACTGAGCTAAACAGTGCTCACATCTTCTCAGCCCAATACCTTAAAGTAGGAGAAGATGGTGCGGATGTCTCCCTCAAAGCCCATATCAATCATCCTGTCAGCCTCATCCAAGGCCAAGTAGCGGCAGATGTCCAGACTCACCATCTTTTTCTGCAGCAGGTCCATGAGGCGGCCAGGGGTTGCCACCATCATATGCACACCACTGTGTGATGAGAGAAGGCACAGTCAGGCACTTAGATTTCTTCCCATGCAGAAACATATACAGAAGGGCTTACAGAGCTTACGTGCCAGCTGGCACATCAACCTTCACCCCTACACCTCCCCAAAGCTATCCAGCTAGTATGCCACCCCTCAGTCCCCTGCTAGAAATAAAAAGAGCCCAGCTTCAGCCCCACAGGACGCTCCCCACAAGGTCTTACTGTTTGATCGTCTCCATCTGCTCCTTAACAGACATTCCCCCAATGCAGAGGGCACAGCGCAGCGGGGGCAGGCTGTCCTCCTGCAGCAGGCGACAGTAGTACTCAATGATGCCATGGGTCTGCCGGGCCAGCTCTCGCTGCAAAGGAAAAAAAACACCTTAATTCCCCACACAGGGAGCACCTGAAACTGTCACTGAACATCAGTGAGCTTTCTCCCATGCTCCATGCGCCCCAAGAACTCACAGAGGGACAGATGATGAGTCCATAGGGTCCCTCTCGCTTAGAGAATGGCAATCTCTTCTCTTGCTCCAGGCAGAACATGATAACTGGAAGAGTGAACACCAGAGTCTTCCCAGAGCCAGTGAAGGCAATGCCAATCATATCCCTTCCTGAGAGGCTATCAGAGAAACAGGCCAATGGTGAGCAAGAGTGTTACAGGAGAGGACAAAGCTCCAGATCTGAGCAGGGTGAACAGAGCTAGAAGAGAGCATGCAGTTGGTGCTGCTAGGTGGGCTGGAAGCAGCAAAACACCGCCTAACCTGGGACACGAACAAAGCACTTACATTGTGGGGATGCCTTGAATCTGTATAGGCGTTGGCTGCTGGATTCCTTTTTTCTTCAAGCCCCTCAGGATAGCTGTTAGAAAACATGGGACATGCATATTCAAACCTGCTTTCCCCCTAACTCATTTTTCAGCCACAGCCCTCTGATCAGTGAGGAATGACCCTCCGGTCAGCAGCCAGCTGATACAATCCCTGTTGTGAATTTAAGCTGGGACCCTGCTAACAGAGTATTAAAGATCAAACAGCTTTGCTCACTGCTGGACACGAGTCTCCCCAGAAAATGCTGCCCCCAATCCCACCTGCTGGAAACTTCATCTCCTTGAAGCTCTTGATGGGAGGAGGGATGCCTTCTCCCTCGACAAGGATGTGGTACTTCTTGCGCACGCGATCATGCCGAGCCTCTGACATGGCCAGGATGTAACGAGGTGCTCTCCAGCTGAGAAAGCAACAGAAGAAGTTCAGAGTGCAGACTGTCCTAGAGAGAGCCAGCTGACCCAACAAAGGATGACAAGAACTCCCTGATGGGCTCTGAAATTCCACAAAGGAAAACAGGTGACCTCAAGGAGCTTCAAGAGCATCTCAGAACACCCAAGCCAGTCGTACACAACAAAGATCTCCCCAGAGTCCAAGTAAGGAGCCTCAATACAACAGATAACAGCAGCCTATGGATAATGGGTAAAACATGCCAACATCATTTAGACCCATTTTCATTATTTCCATGATACCTCCTTGAACATCCTGGGCTCTCCCTCTCTCATTCTCTTTGTCTCAAGGACCCTCAAGGTCTGAAGACTCAGCTCAAGCCTTTAAATTTTACATAAATGCATACATAAATCTTACTGCATGGAAAATAACATCCAAAGTGACTCATCAGTCTTTCAATTTACAAAGAGTAGTACGTAGTCAATAAGCCAAGCAAGTATAACCCAGAGACCACAGAGCAGTTCTCTTCCTACCAGTCTGTATGGCCTCTAGCTGTTGCCAGCTGTAAGGAAGTGATATTTTGAGAAAAACAACCCCCACGTTGCAAAACATACCTGGTTTTAATTGGATCATCATATGTAATGCCCTTCGCCATCTCCTTCACTGACATCAGTGCTGCAAAAACAAAGCCAATAAAATCAGTGAGAGCTCTCAGTCTCCATGCCCACAGACAGCAGAGCAAGGTGAGCTGGGGCAGCACTTCTGGACAACCTGTTGGAGCCTGGGGCCTGCAACTGCACAGTCCCAGCAAAGTCAGGCAGCTGACTGCTAACTGAGGATCCTCACTGTGATTTTCTTCTCCAGTCCCAGGCTGTACTGCTGTCCAACAGCTCTATAGGACACAGGGGTGCCAGCGCTCACCTCGGCCCTCTGCCACGCTCTCCAGGATCTTCTCCTCCTCCTTCAGCTGCTTCTCTTTGGCTGACTCCTTCCGGGCTGAGGAGAGGTAGGAAAAAAGTGAGAGTGCCCACAGCTCCCAGCAGAGCCCCTCCCCACACCGGCCCTACCCTCTGCCTTCTCCTTGAGGTGCTGGTGCTGGTCCAAGAGGCTGATGTTGGACTGCGGCCCCAGGGGGATGTCATCCTCATCCCCGCGCTGCTCGCTGCCGCTGTCCCGCTGCTCCTCCTCCGACACCACCTTCCGCCGCATCTGCAGCAGCTTCTGCAGCTGGAGAAGAACCGCGGGTTGAGAGGCGCCGCACCGGTACTGAGCCCAACCCCCAGAGCCCCGTTACGCCGTTACCATCTGCTGCTTGCGCTGCTTCACCGGCACGTAGGGCACGTAGTCCTCGTCGTCCTCTCCCGACATGTCGGATCCGTCGGCCATCTCTTCGCGCTGCCTCTGTGGGGAGACGTGGGGTGAGCGGAGCGGGCGCGGAGCCGGGGTTCGCCGTTAGCGGCCTGGACTTCACCTTCCGCTCCGCGCCCGGTTCCATGGCGTCGCCACCACTCGGTAGCCTCGCTGCCCCGGATGTAAAACGGGCACGCCGGAAGTGACGTATAACGGGCGTACTGTCGCCTAGCAACACGGCATTGCCTCCTCCCGCGCGGGAGAAGCGACCCTACGGATCCCCTCAGAGATCAAATCCGCGGAACGCGTACAGCACAGTACGCCCCGCCCCGCCCGCGGGGCGCGAAACAAAGCAGCAGAGGCTGGGGTTAAATAAAATAAAAAATTAAAAAGTTCTTTATTGGGTCCAGCACAGGCCTTCCCCCGCGGCGCAGGGAGCCGGGCGGAGAGGGCGAGGGGACGGTTGGGGCGGGGTGACCCCGCGGTGGGGAAGAGGAGGCGGGGGGAGCCCCGGGGGCCCCGCGGGGCAGGTGAGCACCGGGATCCCCGTAACCGGGAACCCCATAGAGGAGAGCCGGGGCCCCCGGGAGGGAGTGACGGGGCACAGTGAGGAGAGCGGAGCGGCCGAGGGTGGGGGGGGGGGGCGGCCCCGCACCTCACTGCGCTGCGCTGGAAGTGGTTTTCTTCAGGGTGAAGTTGGTCCAGTTCACGGCCACCTTCTGCCGCGTCTGCTTGGCAGAGTCCAGACAGAACCTGGCCGGGAGAGAACGGAGCCCCAGTGAGCGACAGAGCCCCCAGAACCTCAGCCCCCAGCCCCAGGCAGGGTGACCTCACATACACCCTGCCAGGAGATGCTGTCTCACCTCTTGAAATACTCCACTTCCCGGTCAGTTTCATCCATCTCTACACTATCTAAGTCCTTGGGCAGGAACACGTCATCTGGCAAGCAGAGCACAAGGTTACCACAACACGGCAACACCCCTAAAACCCAGCTGCTCCCAGCAGGACAGTGCCAGGGATGGGACCCCCACACACATCAGGGCAGGACAGGAAGGAACCTGGCAGCAGGCAGGGCAAGGGCCGGGGAAGGGGCCACAGCAGCAAGAGTTCGGCAGGGCAGAGCTGCAGGCACTCACCGATAGAGGTATTCGATTTCTCCACCTTGTTGCGGTTCTTCCTGCTCTTGCCCTTGGGCTGGGGGGATCCCCCCAGGGCAGCAAGGGGAGGCAGCTGCCGGTCCCCAGTGGCTGGGGTGGGCAGCTGCACCAGATCTGGCAGCTCAGCTTTGCCCTCTCCCCTCCGACCTTTCCAATCGCCGCTTCTCTCTTTCTCCGGTCTGGCAGTGCCACAGCCCCAGGGTTGCCCCTTGCCACTCTCCACCTCAGTGCAGCCACCCGCCCGCTGTGGCTCTGCAGTGCTGGGCTTCGAAGGGTGCTTGGTTCCCAGCACCTGCCCCTTCACACCAGAGTTCTCCAGCCTGGCCTGGCCACTGAGCACCACAGCACTGTCCCCTTTCTTCACCTGCCCGCTCTGCCGCTTATTCTTTCGCTGCCGACCCCCTGCCAGCACCTGCTCTGGTGGCTCTGACCCCTTGGGCTGCGGTCCCTCCTTGGGCTCTGGGCTCTGCCCACCACAGTCCACAGCAGAGTCCGCAGCCTTGGACTGAACCCAGATCATGCGGGACAGGCTGGGCACGGCGCTGAGGCGCTTCACCACACCGTTCTCGGTGGCCGTTGGGGCCAGCGGCAGCTCCCCTGGCCCATCACCCCATCGAGGGCTCAGCTCACCCCGCAGCAGTGTGTGGCTCTTGGTGGGGCCCAGGCTGAGCGGGGCAAGGGCCAGGTCTATGTCCTGCAGGTCAGAGGAGCCATTGAGGTGGGAGATCAGGTTCTTCTGCTCCAAGACAGCTGCCTTCTTGGGGAAGTCATTGACATCTAGGTTGAGGTCATAGACACTGAAACTGGCCCGGATGGAGTCCTTGATGGTGTTCTTGATCTCCTGCAGCCGGCTGCTGAGGAAGCTGTTCACACGCTCCAGCTCCAGCTCTGGCCACTCCAGCAGCTTCTCCTCAGCTGGCTCCCTGCTCTGGTTGTTTGCAGGGGCACGCTCTGCACGCTTTTGGGCCTCTGCCTCCAGCTGGGCTTTCTCCTCCTGCAACACAAGTGAAGATCAGATGGGCCAGGCAGACGTGTGCAAGCCACACACCAGCCTAGTCAGGCAGCAAACCAATGGCCAGTGTTCAGCATGGTTTTCCCAAGCCTTCCACTATCTCCAAACTGCCTGAACTGTTCACACACCCCCTGCAGGCACCACAAAAGCAACCGTACTGCACAGATGACACCACTCTGGGCACGAGGCACCAGTGAACAGCACAAGCTTTCACAGCACAGTTTTCCACTACAGAGGCACACTGCTTGTCAGAGCTAGAACACACAACAGAGCAGCTTAGCCTCCCCCCAAGATGCTTTGGGCAGAGATGCAGGGAAGTTCCCAAAGAATTAGACACTGATGCTAACTCAGGAGAAGGGCACAAAGCTCAAGAAACCAAATGGATCGAAGTGAGAGAATGCAAAGCCCCATCAGAGCAGTCTTGCCCTGATCTTCTAAAAGGAGTAGGACAGACCTCCCTCTTGCCCACTTCTCCCACCTTGCTTAGCCAGGCAGGACATGGAGCAGCACTTCCCTTTGCCCAGCCTCACCTTCTTCTTCTGCTTGTGCCGTGCCCGCTTGGCAGCCTTGGCACTGTTCAAGGGCTTGGGCTCTGTGCTGTTGATGTAGTCCAGCAGTTCATCCACATTGCGGTGGTCCACAGCGGGCTCTCCTGAGCTGCTGTTGTGCCCTAGTTTTTGTGGCAACTCCTCTTTCCTTTTGGTGAGGCGTGAGCGCAGTTTCTCCCGAATCTCAGCATAGTTGCGGCTTGTGGGAGCGGCTGGTGGCTGTGGGAGGTGAGAGCTGTCAAGCTTGGCAGGTATCAGAACCAGTGTGACATGCAGGCAGCCCCAGCTTCCACACTAGTCACCCATCGCTCTTCCCAACCACTCCTGTCCCCAGCACGACCTTTACTGAACTCCTTTCCAACATAGCTACAAAGATGATTAGAGGCCTGAAGCATCTTCCCGATCTGACAGGGTACACATACCGGCAGAGAAAAGCTGTGGCCAGACCTTCCCACTTCCATGCTTTCCACACACCAACTTTACACCACAGAGCAGAACACAAAGACCAGAGGTGACTGAAGAGTGGTCTCACTCACCGCATTGTGGCCGAAGAACTCACAGTAGCAGCAGTCACAGAACTTCCCATCTTTCTGGTTGGTGGAAGAAGAGGTGCAGGAACTGCGCTCTGAGCTGCTGTCCTCATCCTCCCCAAGACCTTCATCTGCCTCACACGGCTGCGGCGGATGGCAGCTGGTACCATTCGGGAACTTGTGTCCTTTGCAAGACGGGTCCCTGAGGAGAATGGTGAGAAGTGAGTGCAAGCAAAGCAGCTCAAAATCATCCCACTGGGTGTATAAGAACACCCTTCCCAGGCACCCTGTGCCAGAGCAAAAGGATTTGCAGGGAAGACAAACCCCAGCCCCCTGCACCCTCCTTCTGCAAGGAAAATGCAGAAGGAGCCTGTGACAGAAGGTATTCCTAACTCTTCACCCCCCAGCGCTTCTAGCAGGCAGAAGGCTGGCCCACCAGAGTTCCAGAAAGCAATGTCCCCTGCAAGGCCACGAGCTGATCCCAGGGCAGGGAGCGGTACTCACTGGGGGTGGCAGGTAGCACAGGTGAGAAACACTGGAACTGCATGCAGCTGCCAGACATCCCCACGTGCAGGCAGGCCCGACTCCCACAGGCACAGACCACCCAGTTCAGGGACAGGGCAGCCAGGCATGGCCCACAGCACCACTCCTCTAGCTCCAGCTCGAGACTTGTCTGGCCCTCCGCAGGGAGAGCTAATCAGCAGAGAGGAACCAACACCCTCGACTCAGCATACTCTCTTCCAAGGCACAGGTAGCCCAAAGAGGGCCAGGGGAGCAGGCGAGCAGAACCACCAGTCCACAGGCTTCATCTTCTTGAAAACCTTTGCCCAGTGCCTCAGCTGCCCGATGGGTCTCACTGACATAGGTCCTGTTGGCCAACAGCAGGTTGACCAGGCGGTTTCTTTGGGTCTTTTAGCTGGAGGAGCAGTAAGCAAGCAAGCAGTCTCTTCTGCACCACAGTACTAAAGGACAACCGCACAGAGAAGACATGTAGGGAGAAAAAGAGCTTAACCCTTAAAGACCAGGGGTCTACAGCAGCAGAACTGGCCCACAAACACAGGCTTTCTGCACCACCATTCCAGAGTGGTCAATCCCTCCACTGGGGAAATTGCATCCTTGGCAGGGGTGGTATCACCCAGGGAGGAGAGGTTGGAAACATGCGGGGCTCATCCACTCACCTGTTTGTCCCGGGTAGTTGGTGGGAGGCAGGTGGAGGGATGAGTGAAGTACTGCAGTGCCCATTGCAGGGATGAGTGCAGCCCGAAAGCGGAGGTGGCATCTTCAGCAGCGGCACATTGGCAGGGGGCAGGTGAGGGCTCTTACACGACCCTGGGCTGTGCGAGACTGTGCCAGTGGAAGGGGACTCAGATGCTGGTTTCGGGGCTGCCGCCTGTACGCTGGGTGCAGGGAAGAGTGCAGCCTGTGGGGTGGTGCCCAGCGGAACGTGTGGAGGGGAGCCGAAGGGTCCTGGGTGGGCAGGCATCTGCTTGGAGGGAACCAGCGCTGGTGGCTGGGAGGGGAGCCCAGTGGGACTGTTGGGAGGAGCAGTGAGGTCCGAGTGCTGATGATGCTCTGAGGAGTGGAAGGCTTCACCTGCAGACAGGCAGAAGCAGAGACAGTCAAGTGACAGGCCACATTCAGAGATATCCTACAGCCCAAATGCACGTGGGTCCCTGAGCTCAAGCTTAGGCCAGCTTAGAGAAAGGCAGGAGACTTTTGCCCCAGGTTTCCACTAGTACCAAAAGGCACCATAGCACCAAACTTCAACCAGAGGGCAATGCACGGGGATTGGGTTGCTCCAGAGGGAGCTGAACAGAAAGCACATCTGCATGGATTTTTTCTACAGTGACAAACCCTGTCCTCCCCACCCAGGCACTCAGGTTAAAAGCAAAAAGTCATCCCTGCTTGCAATGGGCCTCAGCAGCTTCATCTGCCCCACAGGTGGCAAAACATGGGAAAAGGCACAGGGGCAGAGAAGGCAGTGGGCTGGGAGGATGAGGCCAGACCTACCCCTGGTACACGCACCTGGTGGGGTGGCCCTCCGGCACATGCTTTTGAACTGCTTCGGCAGCGTCTTGCAGAAGTCAAGTGAGGTAGGCAGAGGCGAGCCTGGGGCAGCACTGCCAGTGGCGGGGGAGGTTGTATGGCCATAGGGACAGGCCTTGAGCCCCGCCACCATGGCAGGAGCCTGGCTGATGCACTCTGGAGAGAGAGCCAGGCTGGAGTGCTTTTCACCTGCAAGGAAAGCAAAGCTAGGGCCTGGCTACTGCTGAGTGTCTCATGGCCATTTCTGGTGGGAAAAGCACTGCAGCCTTCAGCACAGCACTTCTGCCTGCAGCCACTCCACTCCACCCTGCCTGCAGCGTGGCAAAGCAAGAAAATGCTTCAACGTCCCAGTTACCCTCTGCCTTTGCTGCCCTCTGTTGCTTGCCCCTGCCCACCAGTCAAGTTGCTTGTAAGGATACAGCCTAAACCAGAGACCAGTGAGAAAACTCTGCTCAACCCCACGACTGGCTTCAACTCACCTAGTGCAGCAGGGGGGGCCCCGAGGGGACTGCCCTGTGTGGCCCCGTTGGTATGCTGCGAGTTCCAGAGGCCCGAGAGCTTGTGAGCAGACAAGAAAGAGCTGGGGTCCCAGTCCCCTGAGTTCCCGTGGCACGAGGAGGAAGAGGAGGAGGTGGAAGAGGAAGAGGAGTGGGAACCACCCCCACAAGACTGCGACTTGCAGGATGTGTGGGATAACGAGACCTGGCAGGGAAAACATAGAGTGAAGTAGGAGCAGGGTGGGAGCGAGGCAGGAGACCTTTGCCCCGGGATGTTTTGGCCAAGACCCTCTCCACTGACCCCAAGCCCCTGCTCCTCTCACTGCCTCTACCCAGCAGATGGCCAGCCGGGTTTCAGAGCCCAAGCCAACAGCCAGGTGGATGTCAAAGGCCACGTGCTGCTCCAGTTGTGTTCAGCGTGGGCCAGGGTTAAACAAAGCCACACAGGAAGTCACTGCTTTGCCCTCGAGCTCTGCATAGGGGCAAGATCCGCCCTGCCATGCACTGCCCCTTTCACCTTGGCAACTGCAGCTCTGGCAAGACCCAGCGTGGCAGCACAGAGCCAGGCAGCGGGCAGCTTGCCACAGGGCCAGTGCAGGAGGAGCACAAAGCATAGTGCGGCAGGGCTGGCAAAGCAGCAGCACTGCCAGCTCTGCCAGGTAGGCAGCTCCAACACCGCACAGGCTGCCAGACAAGCCTCTGCATCATCCCCTACCCCTTCTGAGCAACACCCGAGGAGCTAAGGTTGGAGCGAGCAAGGGGCCCGCAGACCCAGTTCACCCCACAGGACAATCAGCACTGCAAGGCCACGCTCCTGGGAGCCCCAGCCCTTCCAACCACTGCTCCCCAGCCGCGTACCGCCAGGGCCTGCTCCTGCACTGCCCGCCGCTCTTCCTCCTCCACGCTCTTCCGGCAACTCTGGCAGATCCACAGCGGCATTTCTCCCAAGAGGTTCTGCACGAGCGTTGGCACAAAGTCTGGTGGCAGCCTCTCACCCGGAGAAACCAGCCCATTGTGGGACGGGCCTCCCCAGTCCTTGCGCTCACGGTGGCAGAGCAGGCAGCACGTCTGCACGGACTGATTGGCGGTGGGCAGCACCTGCAGTGGGACACACAGGCCACAAGTCACCCGAAGGACCTGCTGCAGGACATCAGGTCAGTGCAGGTGCATGAAAGATTTCAGGATGCTGACTACAAACCAGAATATTTTTTGCAGGCTGTATGTGGATCTGCACCTTCTCCCAGTAACACAGAGCGGCCTTGGGCTGCCCAACTGCTGTCAGCCCAGGATGTGCCAGCTGTGGGTATTTCAGACCCCTGGGAGAATCGTGCTGTGCTAAACCACCAGCCAGCACAACAGCCTGTGAGGCCACCAGCAACTCCCACTGTACCTGCGGTACAACAGCACCAAAAGGACTCCTAGAGCAAAGCGCAGCCCACAGATGTCACCAGGTAGGGTTGACATGGGGTCCCTCAGCCACAACACTCCCTGCTCATTCACTGCAGAACCCCACGGCAGCGCTCACACATCCCAGGCCCTCCCGCCTGCCTCTTTGTTCTGTGCAGCTGGCGGCATCAGGGTGGTGCTCTCCCCACACAGAGCGGCAGGGCCAGGGCTCACAGCCCAATGCCACAGCATGCACCAGGGCCCAACCCTCAGCTCACCGGAGGCCCTGCAGCCAGGACGAGCCCAGCATGACATGAGAGCCCCTATTGTCTGCCACTGCGGTGGGCTCCACAACAATGAGCACACATTTAACTGCTGCCGTGAAACAGATGGTGTCTCCTAGGCCCAAGGTGAAGCAAAGGTCAGAGGCCAAGGAGAGCGCGGGGGACACACAACTCCCCTGCTCAGCGGGGCAGCCACGGCCTGGGTGGCTCTCGGGCCATCCCATGTTTCAGCAAGAGCGGGTGCAGCTGCTGCTCCGTGCGACGGGATGGCGTTTCCCAGCACACCCAGACCACGCAGGCGGAGCGGGGGGCTGTGCCCCGAGGGAGGGGGGGATTGTGCCCCATGCTCCCAGCAGCGTGCTCCGCAGCCAGGCACCGCGGGGACGGATGGGTGCCAGGCAGCAGCCCGCAGCCCGCTCAGCCGCTGCTCCTCTCACCTGCGGCAGGGCCGGACCTCCTGCCATGGTCTGGAAGCAGATCCTCGCAGCGCTCCGTAGCGCCCAGGGGAGAGATGGCATCCCCCGGCGCGGGGCTCTGCCCGGCAGAGGGCACGCGGGGCTCCTCCCGAGCGGAGCAGCGGGGATGCAGCGCCGGGCGCGCCGGGCACGGGGCTGGCGGAGCCGCCCTTATCTCCCGCGGCTCAAGGCGAGCGGCGGCGGTAGACGGGTTCCCAGACCCCGCCGTGGCAATTCCCTCGTCGCCGCGGATGAGGGCCGCGCCCCCCGCCCGCACACGCCGATGGGAGCCCCGGCACGGAGCCACCCGGCAGGGAGCCACCCGGCACGGCAGCGCGGAGCCCCGCGGCCCGCTCCCATCTCCGCGCCCCACGCGGACGGGGCCCTGCCCGCCCGTCGCGCCCCGAGAGCCAGCCCGGGGTCGGCACGGCGCCGGACGGCCCGACGCGAGGCCCGCCTGCCCGGGCCCCGCACCCTCTGGCCGCCCCTCGGAGCCCCGCAGCGCCGCGCGGCCGTCTCGGTACCTGAGGGGCGGCTCTGCCCGGCTCCGCGCTGCCGCCCGCCGCTACCACCGCCTCGGGCGGGGCGGGCGGCTCCGGCGGCGGGGGAGGCGGCGGCGGGGGGGCGGGAGGAGGACCGGCGGCTCCTCCGGGACGTTCTCGGCGGTTCGCGGCGCCTCCGGCCGCCGCCACCTTGTTCCGCCTGCGAGTCATGGCGAGCGCGGCCCGCCGCAGACAGGACAACAGCCAATATGGCGGCGCGGCCCGTCCGGCCCCTGCCTGGGGGGCGGCCCGGCGAGGCGAAGCCGCCGCCGCCATCTTCCGAGCGGGCAGCGCCGCGCCTTATGGCGCCCCCTGGCGGCCGGAGGTGGCGCGGCGGCCGCGCGCGGAGGCTCCCTTGGGTCCCGGCGCGGCGCCCACGCGTGGGGAGCTCCGGCGTCGGCGGCGCGATCCTCAACGCCGGGCACGCGGCTTTGCACCTGCAGGCTGTCGATCCGCTGATCGATCTCAGCCGTAGTGCCTGACACGAGTGGGTTCGCAGCCCCTCCGCTCCCCGCTCCCGGGATGACGGCGCTACCCCCACCCCTTGGCAGCGTTCCGACCACGCAGCCCTGCTCTCAGCACGGGGGAGGTCGCAGAACCCCGTGCAGGTGAGCCCTGAGCTCGGAGTGGGGCTTCCCCAGCCCACGTCCCGCAGCTCCGGGCTGCCCCCAGCGCTGTGGCACACCGCGGCCACAAACTCCCGGCTCTCAGCACCGACACAGCCGCCGCCGAGCCGAGCCCCGCCGGCCCCGGGGAGCGGCCGTGACTCAGGGACGTCCTCCGCCCTGAGGTGGAGCTGACAGAACGGAGCGGGCTTTTCTGCCCGTGAATCGCCCCTGTCAGGCCTTCAGACGTCTGATTTATCGGCGTCTGCAACTGTGGCAGCAGCCACCTGCTGTGTCGCAGCCGGGAACCGTCCCACAGAGAGACTCGTTGCACCCCATGGATAGCAATGGGGCTGGCACCGACGGAGCCCCGGGGATCGAGGGGGAAGGGAAGCGGGAACGGAGCACCCACACGGGGCACCCCGGGCACCGCGCCCTGCCCGACGGTGAGAAAGCGGCAAGAAACCGGTCCGTCGGGTGGCGACCGCTTCCCTGCACCGGGCCTTCCCCAGGTTCCGCCGAGGGCAGGGGACGGCCTGCCGGGTTCCGGCGACCGCGGTCCCGAAGGTGGGCAGACACCGCCCCGACCCGCCCCCGGGCGGTGCCCGGTGCCGGCCCGCCCCGTTGGCGAGCGGCGGGCGCGGGGAGCCGGGCGGCGGCAGAACTCCTGGTCACGCCATGCTGCCCGCCGCCCTCCGGAGGTGGCTGCATCGGCCCAAGGTGAGAGTGGCGGCGGCTGTTCCCCGTTCCCGGTACGGCACGAGCAGCCCCGACGGGGCGGCCGCCAGACCCGGAGCTGCGCTGCCCACGCGCTGCTGCCGGTGGGCACCTGGCGCCAAGAATGGGGGGGGAGGGCGGAGCCCCCTCGGTGCGGAGCGGTCCCGGGGGTACCGGGGATGGGTGGCGGGGCTCGGGCGCTCGCAGGGAGCGAAGCAGAGCCGGGCCCTCCTGGAGCAAGGGGGGAGGAGGAAGCGGTGCCGCGGGCCCGACCGGTGACTCACGGTGTGGCGGTGCCGCGGGAGCCCGACAGGATCGGGCAGCTTCGGGGCCGCCCCAGATCGCTGGGACCGATCTTCGGCAACCCCGACCCCGCAGCCTCGGCCACCACGGGAGAGTTCTGGGGAGCGGCGGGGCAGGAGTGAGTTACCGGTGCCCCCGCACTCCCTACCCGCTTCCTGCGGACCTTTCACCTGCTGCCGTGTTTACGGCCGTGCACGGATCTGTGCCCACACTGCCGGGATGAGGGCGAGCTTGTTCGTCCTGCTCTGCTCTGGAGAATCTGAGGCATGGGTGGGGACAGCGGGGTGGTTCCATCTGGGGCCCCGCCGTGTGTCAGCTCCATCGCTTGTCCTCTCTGCCTGCAGCGCTCTGACCCTCGGCTGCTCTCGCAGTTCTTCTTTGCCGATGAGCGGGTGACGCGGGTGGTGGCCGAGATCAATGGGCTGGATGCTGAGCTGGACCCGCAGCAGTACTTGGTGCTCCTCAACCAGCTCCACCTCAGCCAGGTACGGCACAGTGACCTCAGCGCATGGCTCATGGCTCTTGGGGTGGCCGCGGTGACGTCTCTGTTCCCACCAGGCTCAGCTGCTGGCCGTCATTGAGCACATCATGGAGGAGTGCATCCCCACGCAGAGGCACAGCCGTGATTACCTTGTCAAGTTCCCTGAGGAGCTCTTGGTGGACAACCTGGGGAACCACATGTTGTTTGCTGCCGAGGTCAGCCCCTGAGGAGGGGATAACAAGTTAGGGGTGAGCTCCAGGCTCCGTCCCTTGGCTTCCCTTGGTCCCCCTGGTTCCTGACACATCCCTGGTCCCGGCAGTGTCTTCTGGCAGGGACCTTCCTTGAGGTGGAGGAGACTGACGGGGCACAGCTGAGGCCGCGTGCCAGGAACCTGCTGTGCAGCCTGGAGCTGGTGCGGGCACTGCTGCGGGAGCAGAGCCTGAGCCATCCCAGCACCTACCCTGAGCCCGTGCGGGCTGCGCTCATCCAGTTTGACCGCCTGTTTGCCGAGTTCGAGCTCAGGTGGGGACCGGGTGTTGAGGCTGTGGGGGCTCAGTGGTGTCCAGTGGCACCTCACTGACCCCCAACTTTACAGCTATGTGTCCTCGCTGGTGACAGTGAAATCCCCTGATGAGATCTACAGGCAGCAGGAGATCATTGTGCTCTTCTGTGAGACAGTGGAGAGGTGGGGACACAGTGTGCTGGGGAGGGCATGGGGCATCCTCCTGGCATTACCCCAGCCCCATTGTACGGCTGTGTGCTCCCCAGAGCCCTGCGTTTGGGCTACCTGACCCAGGAGATGATTGATGGCTACGAACCACTGCTGATGTTCACCATCCCTCGCCTGGCCATCATCAGGTGTGTGCAGCCCCCTGCCCCACCAGGAGTGCCCAGAGGTGCTCTGTGCTGATCCCTCCACCCTATGTTCTGTGCTGTCCCCTTGCAGCGGTCTCCTCATCTACCCTGAGGGTCCCCTCAGCCTGGAGCGCAGCCCTGAGCAGATGTCACGGGTGTTCAGCCCCTTCTACAACCTGCTGACGAAGATCAGGTATGTGGGCAGCAGGGTAGGGAGCAGCAGTGTGGGGGTGACGTGGGGTCACGCTGTCCCCTTCCTGCAGGGATCTGCTGCGAGTGCTGTCAGCAGAGGAGCTGTGCCTGCTGGAGAGGAGCCTCTGTGCAGCTGAAGCAGAGGATCCCTGCAACTCAGTCACCCCACGAGCGTGGGGGGAAGCAGTGCCCAGCGTGGCACCCCCTACTCCATGGGATCTCCTGGAGAGTCCCCACACCACCCCTGTACACCACAGTTTTACGGGGAGGTTGGGTGCAGTGGACAACCCTTGCACAGAGAGGCAAGTGGGGGTCTGCTTGGAAGGGAGCACGGATGAGGTGCCAATCCCTGCCTGGTGGGATAGGGTTTTTTTGTTCCACCCAGTGGGTGACGATCACCTCCCCACACACAGCCCCCAGAACCCCCCGGGGCCGTGGCTGGAGGCCACACTGGGTTCCCGCTGCTCGGAGCTGCGCTCCCACTACAGCAGCACTAAGGACATGCTGCACACCCTCTTCGTCTGCATTTCTGGTGAGTGAGTGCTGCGTCCCCCTCCCGACCCCATGCTCCCAGAGTGCCCTGAGCTCACATCCCCATACAGGGGTGGCTGATCAGCTCCAGACCAACTTTGCCAGTGATCTGCGCAGCATCCTGAAAACCGTCTTCAAGATTGTGGCCTCACCAGCAGAAACCTCAGAAGAGACAGGCGGCAGTAGTGCGTAACAGGGCTGGCACCGAGCATGGCTCCTCCTGTCCCCAGGGAAATGGGGCTGTGACAACAGCGTGGGGACAGCATAGCCACAGTGCCCAGCTGGGGATGCTGGCAGCCAGGGCATGCCACATGTCCCACCCATGGGGACACCCGTGGGACTGAGCCCTGCCCCAGTTCAGACAGATAAATAACTTTGTCCCCACAGAGGATGAGGACGGCGACCTGCGTGCAGGTGATGTGCCCCACGTGCCTGACTGCCCCCTGTGCCCCAGCCCCAGAGATGCCACCGGGCTCCAGAGGGCAGGTAAGGGGCATTGGGGCTGGAGGGCGGTGCAAGCTGGGTGGCTGTGCTCTGATCGGGGCAGGGACCCCTGGTAACCCTCCCGTTGCTTTCCCCTTCGCATTTCCCCAGCAGGAGCGCACAGACGGCCCGAGTGGGTGCCGGACAGCAGCTGCAGCCACTGCTCTGCCTGCCGTGCTCCCTTCACTCTCCTGCGCCGCCGCCACCACTGCCGTAGTTGTGGGAAGGTACGGGGGGGTCGCTGGGCCGGGTGTGGGGCTGCGGGGCCGTGGTTCTACTCGGCGCCGCTCTCTCTCTGCAGATCTTCTGCGCCCGCTGCTCGCCGCACGCCGCTGCGCTGCCACACTACGGCCAGCCGAGACCTGTGCGTGTCTGCACGCACTGCCACGCCACGCACCTCCCGTCCTGGCGTACCCGCACCCGCTGAGGGGCCCTGGCTGTGGGACGTGGCCGTGGGGCTGCTGGGCGGATCCCGTACCCGTAGGGCCAGGTGGGCGCAGGACCGCTCACTCCGCGCCCTCACAGCCTGGCGCTGCTCCATCCCCAGGGCTGGAAACGTGCCTTGTTGCGGTTTTGCTTCGTTGTGTTTTTTGCAGGTGAACTTTGGCTGCAGTCGGGCCCAGGGCAGAGTCTCTCCCCCCGGGGACCGTCATGAGAAGGGCGCAAACAGCCCTCACGTGACCGCACCGCCCGGGGGCCGACGCGGGCCGGGCCCTCGGGGGGCTCCAATACCGGAGGAATCTTAATAAAGAGATGGAACCGCCGCCTGGGCCGGGCCGAGTGCCGCGCCGAGTGCCGCGCCGGGGTGGGTGGGAGCTCACGCAGCGCGGCAGAAGAGGTGCGCGTGGCCTGCAGGTGCAGCCAGGGGCGCACGCGAAGGTGCACGGCTGTGCCTGCCGCCCCGCGCGTCCACGTGCACGCAAGCACGTGCAATACGCGCCCGTTCAGAGCACACGCGCGCCACGTACGCACGCCTGCGACGCGCGCGGGCCGGGCGCGCACACGCTCACGACACTTGCGGAGACGCGCAGCCGGTGCGCGGGGAGAGGCCGAACGCGAAGGGGCGTGGCCTACCGCCGGGTGGGCGTGGTCTACCGCGGGTGGGCGTGGCCCCGCCCCGCTCCGATTCAAATTTGAAGTACGAGCTTTCCCGCCCGAAGTTGTTTCCCCGGCGCGCCGACGTCAGCCCCGCGGGGCCGCGCGCGGCCAATGGGCGCTCCCGTCGCCCGGCCCGGCTCCGCCGCCACCTCCCGCGGCGCCCGCACCCGGCGGGGCCCGGCCGCAGCCATGGAGCGCGCGGCCTCCAGCATCCAGGTGCTGCTGCAGGCGGCCGAGTTCCTGGAGCGGAGGGAGCGGCGCGACCGGATCCCCCCGTGCCTGGCGGAGGCCGAACACGGGTACGCCTCGCCGTGCCCCGCGCGGCTCCGCCAGGCCGGGGACGGCGGCAGGTGAGCGGCGGGCGGGGGGAGACGTCACCGCCACCCGGGGCCGGTCCCGGTGCTGACGGCCCGCGCGCTCCCGCAGGTCGGTGCACAACGCGTTGGAGAAGCACAGGTACCGGCGGGGGAACGGAGCGGGGCGCGGGGCCGGCCGTGCCCTGTTGCGCTGACCGCCGTCCCGGCCGCAGGCGGGCGCAGCTCCGGCGCTGCCTGGAGCAGCTGAAGCAGCAGGTGCCGCTGGGCTCGGGGCCGGCCCGGCCCACCACGCTGAGCCTCCTGCACCGCGCTCGGCTGCACATCCAGGTGAGCTCAGCCCTGCGCCGGTGGAGGGGAGGGGTCCGCATCCCTCCGTTCTCCCTCAGTCCTGACCGCCCGCCGGGTCCTGCAGCGGCTGCAGGAGCAGGAGGTGAGGGCGCGCCGAGTGAAGGACCGCCTGCGGAGCCGGCAGCAGAGCCTGCGGCAGCGGCTGGAGCAGCTGCTGAGCCCCGGCGGGGCCGAGCGAAGCCGCGCCGACAGCCTGGACTCGTCACAGCTCTCGGAGCAGTCGGGCTCTGACGGAGGTCTGTATGAGGGTGGTGGAGGGGGTGGCATCGGGCGGCCGCTGGGCGCTGACCCTTGCCCCTCTGCGCAGAGGAAGCCGAGATCGACGTGGAGGGTGCGGGGCTCGGTGCGGAGCCGCTGGTTGGCTTCTGCACCGGGAAAGACCACAGCTACTCCAGCCCCCGCAACCCCTGGTCCTGACAGCGCTGTCCTCCAGGACACCCGCCACATCAACCCGGGGCTGTGGGGGGCATCGGGTGCCTGGTGCATCCCTACCCCCCAGGTGGCTGAGTGGAGCTGGGTGCAGCGCTGGGCGCGTGGCTCCCAACCCCACTGCACAGCAAAGCACTGGGGGGAGTGGAAGAAGCACTGGCAAACAGCCTGGCCCCAGTGGGGATGTGCCAAGATTGTGTACAGTGGGCACAGGACTGTACCCCCCCCTCCCCCCCCAGATGCAGCTACAGGCTAGCCCTGCTGGAGCCAGGAAGGGGAAGTGAGCGTGCTTAGCAATGCTTTGTGCTCCCACCATACCCTGACTCCTCTCTCTTGTATATACCGACACTATTATTGCAGTAAAGGCAGTTGGTTAAACTGTGTCTGCTTCTTGCCTGTGGCTGGCAGGACTCACTGCCTGCATCTGTCCCCCAGAGCTCTGCTCCAACAGCCCAGCCCTCAGCCAAGTCAGAGGTGGAAGTTGACTCTTTAATGATAATTACATCTTAGGATCTAACAGCAGCTGATTGTCAGACTTTTACAGTTAAAAATATAAAATCTAAGGAGGCTCCTATCTGTTCTGGTGTAGCCCAGCTCTTGCCTGTGTCCAGCTCTTTACACGAACTGCTTCTTCTTGGTGGCTGCCTTGCTTGCTAGGTCCTTGGCTTTTTCTGTAGCAGCCAGAGCTGTCTCCTTTGCTTTCTCAGTTGCTTCCTTTGCTGTCTCCACCAGGGTTTTAGATGGAGCTTCTCCTGAAACACACGAGTTGTTGACCCTGCCCCAGCTGAAAAAAGCTGGGTGAGCCATGCTCTGCTTTCTCCTCCACACAGGAGAAGCACAGCCCTGTGTTCCCAACCCACATGCATTACAGCACGTCCCAGTGAGTTCCAGGCACGTGACAACTACTGCTTTGCTCTCCCTTCTGTCTATGCTCCACCCCTGCTCAGCCTCCCCACAGCACAGCCTGGGCCTGGCTGTGCTGCCTGGCAGCTCCACTCCGGAAGAGCAGTTGTTCTTGTGAGGGCAAAGGCAAGGGGCAAAGATGTCACAGTCAGTTTAGCTCAAGCTGGGGCCTACACATGGACTGGAGTGATGCCAGCATGACCTGCATCTCCCAGAGACTTGTCCTATCCAGCTCTAGCCTACCCTCGGTTGTTTACCTTGCATCCTTGCTAGCACGTATTCAAATCCTTTAGTGCTCTTGGTCACGTTGCTTTTGAACCTGGCCAGACCAAACTCCTGCAACAGAAAAACTTATGGAGGTGCAACCAGTGATCCTTCCTTGGGCTCTGTCCCAGGCTGAGCAATCCCAAATGCTTGGTGGCTCTGGACTCCCCAAAAGGTCACAAAGATTGGGAAGTGATGGGGAAAGGGGGAAAACCAGCACAGGGTATGGGTACAGCAGTGACTGAACTCCTGAAAGAGACAGTGCAGCAGGGGCTCTAACAGCACTCACCTGGACTGCCCGTGAGACGCCAAAGAGGCTGGAGGAGACCCAGGCCTCGCGCTTCACTTCAGTCCAGCTGCTGTTCTCAGGGTTCACCCGGTAGATGCAGCGCTCCTCCACCGCCTGCAGAGAGCACAGCACAGCTGTGAGCACTGCCCGGGGGCCGCCCACACCCACCCACCTACACCTACCATCAGGCGCGCGTGATTAATGTTCCAGGTGAACGTGGTCATGGTTCGGTTCTTAGGGTCCACGATTGAGTCCTCCAGGATGTAGACGGAGTGGGCGACGTTGGCCGGGAAGAAGCGTTCGGCCCAGCGCGGCATGCGGTTGGTCTTGGTCAGGAGCCGCCGGGAGAGCAGCTTGTGGTCCGCCGTCACCTCCCGGTGCACGATGTCCTCGGTCAGGACATGTTTGCTGAAACGGAGAGAGGGGAAACGACGGTCAGAGCCCGCTCCCGGCTATCTGGGCCCCGCCCGGCGCGGGAGGCGGCAACTCGGGACCCGCTGGGGGGAGCGGAGGGCGCTGGGCCTGCGGAGCCCCGGGACAGGGATTCCTCGGGGCCTCTCCGGGGGATGAAGGAGGACCTCCGGGGGCTGCGGCGCACCTGTAGGGGTTGGGGTAGCGCTGCCAGAAGGCGGCGAAGACCTGGTCCCAGGGCCCTTTGAGGACGCCCAGGCTGGCGCAGTACTTCCCCATGGGCTCGGGCTCAGGGCCGCGCCGCCGCGCCCGTTCCGGCCCGCGCCTGCTGGGCGGCCGCCATGCGGCCCCTACCCTCGCCGCGCACTTCCGCCTCGCTCGCACGTACTTCCGCCGTAAGCCCCGCCCCCATGCACTTCCGCCGTACGCCCCGCCTCATCGCGCCGCCGCGTCGGCCGCGCCCCGGCCCGGCGCGGCGCGAGGATGAGCGGGCGGCGGGTGGACGCGAAAGTGGTGCTGCTGGGCCAGGAGGGTGTGGGCAAGAGCAGCCTGGTGGAGCGCTGCGTGCACCGCCGCTTCCGCGCCGGGCCCTATCAGAACGTGAGGATCTGCGGGGCGGCTGCGGCCCGACTGTCCCCTCCGCGTCCCCCGGCGGTCCCCGGGTCGGGTGTCCCAGGGCCTCCCCGCCGTGTGCTCCTGTCCCCCTCTTCCCCTCCACGTCCCCGGGCCGGTCCCCCTGGATCGGGTCCCCGCGGTGTCCCCACGACTCCGCTCTCCCCGCGCTCCTCTCTATATCTCCCATGTCACCCTGCTGTCCCCGGAGCGTCTCCCTCACATCCGTCGGCCAAATGGCCCCCGTCCCTCTGTGCCGGCCTCCGCTGCTTCTTCGTGTCCCCACCCCAGTGTCGTGTTCCACCGCATCCCCAACTCGTGGGCTCCCCCTTTGTCCCCATTTCAGACGCCTCTGTGTCCCCCCGGCCTCACCGTACCTCCACCACTTCTTTTGCAGACGATCGGGGCTGCGTTCGTGGCGAAGGTGCTGTCTGTGGGGGAGCAGACGGTGACACTGGGGATCTGGGTGAGTGCTGAGCACAGAGCACCGTCCCTGCTCACCCCCTGACCTTCCCACTGCTGACTGTTCCCCCTTGTTTCCCCAGGACACAGCGGGCTCCGAGCGCTACGAGGCCATGAGCCGCATCTACTACCGTGGGGCGCGAGCTGCCGTCGTTTGTTACGGTGAGGGCTCAGGGTTGGTGATAGCGACAGTGGGTGTGGGGGACACATGGGGGCCTTGGGCAGGGCCTGACACCTCTCTCCCAGACCTCACCAACAGCAGCAGCTTCCAGCGCGCCAAGTTCTGGGTGAACGAGCTGCAGAACTGCGAGGAGGTAACGCTGAGGATGAGCTCTGTATTGGGGTTGTTTTCTGGGTGGGGGCTCATAGAGAGGCTGGGGACAGGGAGTGGTGGCAGTGCCTGCTCTCCTTGTGCTACTGTAGGGCTGCCGAATCTATCTGTGTGGCACTAAGAGTGACTTGCTGGAGGAGGACCGGAGGAAGCGAGACGTTGACTTCCACGACGTGCAGGACTATGCTGATGGTAGGGCCTTTCCCACCGCCCAGATCCCACAGGGCCCAGCTGCTGCATCTGCCCCTCTCTGGGGGCTGCGGGGGCTCCCTGGGCAATGGGGCTTTGGCTATGCCAGGAGCCTCCTCAGCATGGCGTGTCCTGGCATGTGGGCCAGGGCTGGTGCCAGCTGAGCCTGGAGCGGTGCACAGTTGTGTCCTGGGCCCCTGCAAGTGCACTGGCAGCAGCCACAGCTGAGGGGTGGCCCTGGTGACAGCTGAGCTGGGGGCATGTGCTGTGCCCACAGCAACAGCTAATCTGGGCCTTTATTTCAGAGGTCAAGGCAGAGCTATTTGAGACCTCCAGCAAGACAGGACAGAATGTGGGTGAGTAGCCCTATGCCGTAGCAGTGCCATGAGCGGCTGTGTGTGGACGTGGGGCACTGTGGGCACCCACACTGCGCCTTGATCCCTGCAGATGAGCTGTTCCAGAAGGTGGCTGAGGACTACGTCCACTTCACTGCCTTCCAGGAGATGACAGGTGAGCACCCACTGCTAGAGGGGCCACATGGAAAGTTCAGAGAACACACACTTGGGGAGCTCACAGGTTCCTTTCTCCTTTTGCTGTCCCTGTAAGCTTTGTTGGGAAGGATGTTCTCTCTGGGCTTTTGGATGGGCTACGTTCAGCATCTCTGCACAGATCTGTCAGCAGCCGCCTTCTCTGTTCTCTTCCAGAGGAGAAGGGTGTTGACCTGGGCCAGAAAAGCAGTTCCTACCTGTACAGCTGCTGCCACCACTGAGACCTTCAGCCAAAAGGGAATTGCTGTGCGGGCTGCCTGCCCGCTGTTCTTTGGACTCCGTCTGTTTTTTACCTGCTGTATTTTAGCTGTGTGAGAGCTGTCTGCGGCACGCAAGGGAAGCGCAGCCCCATGGATCACTCTGCTCCCTGGCCTCGGTGTGTGGAGCTGCGCGGTGCTGGGAGCCGCAGGTGCCCACCGAGGTGCCCCTGCTGCCTGTTGGCAGAGACCCAGCAGCACCCACTAACTTATTTTCTTGGAGATATCGCCCGATTCTTTGCGGATTATTTAAGCGTCTTCTATCACGGTGTACAATGTAAATAAAATGCATTGTGGTCTGAGACTGGGCTCACAGGCATGATGCCGGCGCTGTGTCTGGTGGCTGTAGCCCAGCCACTCTCACCTGCTGCCCAAACTTATCGAGACAAAACACAGGAGGACATCGAGAGTAAAGTTAAACTTTACTTTACAGTAATTTTTCTTCTATATACAAAGAATTACAGTACATGTTCTGGGAGCACCTGGGCAGGGCAACCCTCTTTTCATTATAAGTTTCACATACACAGCCAACAGTCTAAGGGGAGCAAAATGAAAGTAATCAATGGTCCAAGACTCTCCCCTCTCCCTCTTCTAAAAATAATATACATGCTGGAAATATGTAGGTTTCTCTCACCCGCTCTGGCACTCCCGCTTAGAACTGACACATGAGACCCGGACAGCTCAGTGTGACCACGCGACCCCGAAGCCCCCCAGATGGGCACCCCCACTGCAGCCACTGCTTCCTTCAGCGGGGCCTGAGGGCCACAGACCTCTATCCATCAGCACCCCGCAGGCAGCAGAGCTCGGCCTTGAGCCCACCATGTCCCCTTGTACCCCTCCCTGACAGCAAGGGAGGGGAACAGGTAGCAAGGGCATCCCCTCCCTTGGTTCTGCACGCCCAGGGGTATCCCCTCGGAGCTGGGATGGGGCCACACTCCCCGAGTGCACCACCTAATGACAGAGGATGGTTGGAACCCGGCGCAGTATCTGACACAGCCACTCTCATCCCCCCGACCGGCCAGGGCCACCCCAGCTCCAACCTAGCTTCCCCTTGAGCTCCCTGGTGCTGCTGCTGCTTCTCCTTCTCAGAAGTTCCCAGTGTCTTTAAAAAAAAAAAACAAAACAAAACAAAAAAGAAAAACCAACACAAAACCCAGTTCCTTGAAGTCAACAACTTGAAAACATCAGAAAAACAAAAACTGAAACCAGCTCAGTACCAAACGGACACACAGAACATGCAGTTAGCGGACGCCTGGCTGCTTCACGTGGCTCCACTCGCTCCCTGCGCTCACGGGGCTCACTGCTGCGAGTCTCAGAGCCACCACGAATGGGAGGAACGTGCTCTCCCCCAGCACAGGAGACGTGCCTTGTCCTGTTTCGGTTGCACACACCAAAGCCCAGCCCCAGCGACAGCCCTCCGGCCCACGGGCTGGGAGCCGTGAGTTCAGCCCTACTGTGCTAAGCTGCCGAACGATTTACAATAGCACCACAATAGCCCAAGAGCTTAACCAAGGGCAAACTGATTAAAACTTTACCTTGAAATAGGACATAGCAACACCCATTTCTCAGATTTCCCTAGGAGGTAGATTCAGTGCTGTAGGGACTGTCCATCACTGCCACTTCCCCAGCCCAGGCGCACGCCGTCCCACTGCCCTCGACTCGGATGGGATCGCTGTCGGAGAAACTTCCCCCCCCGAGCTGCCTGAGGGGCGTCCCCAAACCCACCGCCCCCGGCAGCCCCTATTGGCATCGCTGCTGCAGGAATGATCAGCACAGAGCCTTGGGGGCCAAACCACAGCACAAGCGCTCGCCGGATGCAGGTGGCTGCCTCCATCGCTTCCTTTCAGAGCAGCTGCACATTTTGCCACTTTGCTTCAACATTCACTCGCTGGCAAAGGCTGAAAGACTCATCGGTAATTTAGGGCAAAGCACATTACAAGCAGGTTACAATTACGGTTATTCCAAACACCAAGCAAAATCAAGTTAAGGCTGAAATTAAACAAAGCGTTGAAGGTCTGAGGTTGCTCACACCAACACACCTGCACCCTGCTGTAACACTAGCAGCACAAGCAGCTCACACCACGGCGTGCTCGGGTTAAAGCAGCTGATGAGGCATTACATTTAGGTCTGCTTTTTTATTCTTTTCCCTCATGAAACACGGCTGCAGCTCTTCCAGCACTCTAACCCGCATCTCCTCACCTTCATACAGGACTGTTCTGAAGCTTTAATCACACGTCCCATCTCCCAGATTCAATGGGCACACCTGTAAAGCTGTGCCTGGGGGGGTTAATGCCACATTGTAATGCATGCACCAACAGTACGAGCTGGATGGTTTGTGCATGGAAGTCATTCTGGTTTGGTTTTGTTTTGTAAAGAGCAAAAGGTTTAAGCTGAGAACAGCAATAAGGAAAGCTACCGTGAGCTAGCAGGCATTGGAGGATGGTGTGGGGTGATCCCTTATGGCATCGCTTTCCTACCAGCTTCAGCAGAGCCCTGGCAGACAGCGCAGCCCCCACGACCTGGAGCACAAGGGCCGAGTCCAGCAGGAGGTTGGTCACTGCCTCCAGCACCTCGCAGCAGGCGAATCCTGCCCACACGAGCTCCTTCACCAGCCCAGGCGCCCACTGCAGGGCACTGAATGGGGCCATGCTGTGAGATTAAGGCCACAGCAGCTGCCCCCAATGCACCGCTTGAAGCAGGGGCAGCCCAGCCCACCAGCAAGCACACAGGCAAAGCACATGCATGGCTGCCGAAGATTCCAGCCCCTTGTGCAATGGGAAGTGAGGCCAAACCTACAAGCGCACTGCCACGGGAGCTCCACGAGCATCCTGGAACACAGAAGTAGCAGCTGCCCCGGATTCACCCTGTTATCAGATCTCTCTCAATAAAAAAAGTGCTGTTGTCACAGTACAGGAGCTGCCACCCTGCAGCAAAGCTGGCCAACCTCTACCTGCAGCATCACGGGAGCTTGGAGCAGACTTTCAGCCATTCCTCCTGCACGAGCAGCCAACCACGGCTACGTGTCTTCTGTTGCCTTCCTCTATGTTAACCAAACCCCATGATTCAAATTGGCTAAGCCTTGTAAGGCAGCAAAGAGCTGCAGGAAATGAACCCAGCTGCTTCAGTACACGCCTCCAAAGCTGTTCTACCAGCTGCCACCACCAGCGAGAGGCACCTCCTCCTACCAACCACCTCCTCCTACCACCCCCAGGTGAGGGCAGGCTGGGCGCAGCAGGGGACCTTTCCCCATGCTTGGTCAGGATATTTTATGGGGTGACTCAGCACTCCCAAAAGCACGAACATACAGAGCCCTGTGGATGTCTGAGAAGCACTTCTGATCTGACGCATCACCCATCTGGGCTGGGAGGGAAGGGCAGCTCACTGAAGTCAATGTTTCGATGTAAATGGAAGGGAGCAAGGTGGGAGCTTGGATCTTCATGGAAAAGGCATTAAGGGAGAGAAGAAGAGAGGCAGGGTACAGTCTGCTGCAAGGAGTAAGGCCGTGGTTTTGAAATGCCATGCAACAGTTCAGTCTGCATTCATTGCTGAAAACAAGCTTGTAGATAACTGCTCGCTGCGGGAAAGGTTCTGCTGTCGTGGACCTCACCCTAGTATTGGAGCACACGATTCACAGAAGTGATTCTTTTCAAACCTGCGCTTGTGAGAATTCATCGAGAACTCCTCCATTTTACAGATTTAAAAAAGCCTGCACCAAAAATATTCACAGTTTATTTTTCATGAAACAAATAACTAGTTAACACGTGACAAAGCAAAGCGGAGTCGGACAGAGCAGCGCAGATACCTGCATGGTTACAGCTGGAGCTGGCGGGGCGGCTGGCACGGAGGTAACCCTACTTACACAATCTACATGACTACATCCAGCTCATGGGAAGGCCTATAAATGCGAATTCAAGGTTTATTTTCCTTCTCACACATGATAAATACTTAATATACTTATCCTCATGACCATTTCTTTATTTTGTTTAGAAAAGTTAAATGCCCTTAGATTATCTTCTCTCTCAATGGCTCTGAGGAGTTGTCCTGATTCCCTTTGTGCAGGAGTCGTGCAGAAACACGAGCTGCTTGCATTTCCCGTTTCAGCAGCAAGCAGGAATGGACCTGCCAGTCTTCCCGGAAAAAAACATCATTAAACATTAAGTTTCCATAAGCCATAAAGCTTTTTGAAGTCGCTAGCTATTCTATAAAGGATCTGAAATGATTCGGACTAGAGAAGAGATGCACCACTCACTGGTAACGTCCCGCTCTGCCAGGCACGCCTGGCCTTCGCAGCAGGGCATTGCCGTGGGATGCCCACATCAGCAAAGGAGAACGGGTCAGGATTTGTCTCAGTACAAGTGTCCGCCTCCCCTCAAAGAAAACTGCAAAGCTTGTGACCACATGCTTTGGGAGCAGCAAGCACCTGCACACCAAGAGTGACCAAGGACCTGCTTCCACATCAGCAGGAAAGGGTCAGCCCGGAGCAGAAGCCTCCCCTTCCTGAGCGCCCTGCAGACCTGCCCCAGCGAGAAGGATCCACTGGAGCGGCGGTGCTACCTGACCAGCAGAGCTCAGGCATACCAGAGGTCAGGTGATATGAGAGCAGGAGGGCACGCAGGGTCACTAAGGCTCCCTCAGCAGGCAGCTGAGCCCCGCCGTGCCCAGGGCACTGCCCACCACACACCGCTCCGGAGCGCACTGGGACGCTCCTGTACACGGCCAAGCACTCTGCTGCCTTAATGCTTGAGAAAGCTGTTTCCACAGCAGGCCTAGTCTGGGCACCCACCAGGTGACAAAACAGCTCCTCAACTGGAAAAGGAAGAAGAGTTAAAAAGCAAGCCAGCCAGCTGCTAGAGCCCACTGTGTTCCAGTGTGAGAACTACGATTGGGTCGGAAGGACACACACGCACACATACACACACACACACACCAACATAATCCAGTTAATTCAAGTCTCCTTTGGTTGTAGGCGAGTTAAGCCAGAAGTCACCCAGGGGAAGGTGTTGAGGTGGATCCCGGTACAGACACGGCCCCTTCGCCTCTGTGCTGCAGAGCAAACAACACAGGCTTCGCTCGCAGCTCCGCAGCGCATCGTGCTGCTGGAAGACCTGGTGTGATGCAAACACCTCCTGAACACATCTGAGGCAAGGAGAGAGAAGACTGTGAAATCTGCTGGCTCACGGTGACCAGTTGAGAAGAGAGCGGATGGAAATTTCACAGGGAGCAGCGGCACGCCGTGCAGGCCATGCACAGCACCAGGGGGAATTTGCTCTGCCTGACTGCTATTGCTGCTTTATAGGCCGCGATGTTTGCCAAGTACAGGAAACACTCTGCATGTCCTGTGCTAAGGGATTAAGACACAAGAAGGAAAAAACTGCCAGATGGCTTCTTCCAAGATCTCTCTTCTCCCTAACTTCCTTCAGATTCCCTGTTTCTTGGACCTGGGCAGTTGAGTAAAGGAGCCTACGTGGATATTGCATATTGCTGGAAAGCACCGCACTGACCAGGTGCAGCAGGCTCCTCTCCTAACTCAGCTGGAGACGATGCTTGTCCTTCAGTGAACCGCGCACGCGGCACAGCCCAGTGAACACACGGCCCAACCTCACACAGCAAAACCCTGCAGGGCAGACAACAGATAAACCTCGTCCCTGCTTCGACAGAGTGTGGCAAGAGTACACGTGACTGCTCACCGATCCCTGCGGCATCTCCGGCCCCAGGGCAGCCTCACTGATCTGCTTCCTCTAAGCAACAAGAGCGAGGCCCCTCGCTGTTCTGGGGAACCTGCCTATGAATTGGACCTGGAGCTTGAACACGCTGGATCAGTAACGTGACCATTTCAGTGGAATTTGAGATTTTACCCAGAGTGGACTCTTTATTTCAGCTTTACCATTTGCATAAGGAAGAGGAAAAGGTCACGGATGCTCTCTCCCTTTGGCTGGGCCACACTCAGACTTAAGTGAATGTCCTTGCTCATGTCACGAGAGAATACGGATGGGATGTGCATGGGTTAGGGGCTGGGCTCAGGGAAGTGATTAAAAAAACGAAACAAAGAATTTCCCCCTCCCTAAACATTAAAAGACTGGAACCTGCCTCCCACGTTCACCAACCTCACTTTGGCTCTGAGTCGGCCAATTCGTGACAGACAGAATCCTGGTTATGAGCTAGCGCTGCGTTTTGTTCAGGCAAAGGGTCCTGCCCCCGAGGAATATGTACTTTTCCAGACAGCCAAGAAATCTGCTCAATTGTCTGAATGTTTGTGACAATCCACTGCGTCTGCTCCTGGGGTACCGGTGCTTCCCTGGCAGGCCGTGGAGTCTGCTCAAACACGCGCAATCTCTCTGATGTCCAAGGGGTTTGCTCTGTGGGGACCGAGGCCACTTCCCAGCTAGGCTGAAGTGTCGGCTCTGGTAGCTTCTCTGCTGTCCGGGGAGACTGCTCTGCAGGCGTCAGGGCTTTTGCAGTGGGCCAGTGGGTTTGCTCGTGCGTCTGTAGTTTCTCTGTGGGCCAAGGTACCTGTCCAACATGCGTCACAGCCTTTCCAGCAGACCAAGAGATCTGCTCGCCAGCTAACATGGTCCTCTCCTTCTGCTGGGGGCTCAGCTCTGCAGCAGGGGCTCCCCTCTCCTTGGGCTGGGCGTTCTGGTCGACGGGCCGCAGCGCCTTCTCAGACAGCAACAGCCTCGGAGCTGAGGCAGCCGGGGGTTTGTCCAAAACTTGAGGCCGAGGAGCCACAGCAGCGGCCAGCTTGTCTGATGCCTGAGGCCACGTGGCCGTAAGAGACGGGGGCCTCTCCAAGAGCTGAGGCCGAGCCACCCCAGAGCCGAGCGCCTTCTCCAGAGGCAGGGGCCGCAGGGCCCCAGAATCGGCAGCCTTCTCCAGAGGCAGGGGCCGCAGCACCCCGGGGCTGAGAACCTTCTGCATGAGTGGGATCCGCAGAGCCCCCGAGCCCAGAGCCTTGTCTGTGGGCAGCATGTGCGGTGACCGGGAGCCGTGGGCCTTCTCCAGAGGCAGTGGCCACGACACCCCTAAGCTGGAAGCCTTGTCTGTGGGCAGGATCCGTGGCACCCCTGAGGCAGGAGCCTTCTCTGGAGCGAAGGCATGGAGTGCCCCAGAGCTGGGAGCCTTCTCCACGGCCGAGACTCGCACTGCCCCAGAGAAGGAAGCTTTCTCTGGAGGTGGGAGTCGTAACACACCTAATCCAGGAGCCTTCTCCATGGGCAGGATTCGTGACACTGGGGAGCTGGGGACGTTTTCAATGGGCAGAGGCCACAGCACCTCAACATCAGGGCTGAGAATCTCCTCTGATGCTGGGATGTGCGGCATTGCAGAGCTGGGAGACTTTTCCACGGGCTGAGGCTGCGGGCTCTGGGCAGAAGCTTTGCTCAGCAGCTGAGGCTGCTCGGCCACAGGAAGCTCATCCACTGGCTGGGACTGCAGGGTCCCTGCCGTGGCGAGAAGTCTGTCTGACAGCTGCGGATGCAGGCATTTTGCTGGAAACTCATCCAGCAGCTCTATCTCCTGAGTCTCGGTGTCAATGAGAGACTTGTCCGATAACTCCAGAACTTCAGCGATGGCCGGAGGTTCATCTGACAGCTGGAGCAGGGCACCAGCAGGAACCAGCGACCCGTCCAACGAATGCGGACTTCCTGGAGGAGATTTGCTCTGCAGATGAGGCTCCGAGGCATCGCCAGAAGACTCATCCAGCGGCCACAGCACCGCGTTGGTGGGAGGTTTGTCAGGCTGCTCAGGCTTCAGCGCTAAAATGATGGGCTGCTTCTCCGGCTGCAGCCGTAGGGACAGGGCAGCCTGGGGCCTGTCTGACGGCTGCAGGCGGAGTGACAGCGTAGTGGGAGGTTTGTCCGAAGGCTGCAGCCGGAGCGACAGGGTGGTGGGGGGTTTGTTGGATGGCTTCAGCCTCAGTGACAAGGTAGTGGGGGGTTTATTTGATGGTGGCAGTCTCAGTGCCAGGGCAGCAGGCGGTTTGTCCGGTGGAGGCAGTCTCAGGGCCAGGGTGGTGGGGGGCTTGTTTGAGGGCTGCACCCTCAGGGCTAAGGTGGTGGGGGGTTTTTCTGACGGTGGCAGCCTCAGCGCTAGTGTTGCGGGGGGCTTTTCTGGTGACTGCAGTTTGAAGGCCACAGACTGAGGCAGCCTGTCCAAAGGCTGAATGCTCGGGTCTGTATCTGCGGGCGGCTGCTCTGGTGGCTGGGTGTCGTCGCCGTTAGTCAGTGCTCCCATGGGAGGGACATACTCACGGATTTCTCCTGGCTCTAGAGGGTTAGGCCCGCAGGGATCGTGCTCTGTGCAGCTTAAACGTCCGTCCAGCTTGGAGATGAAGAGCATGCCTTCCCGGTGCTGCTTGCAGAAGGATCTGGGGCACATCTCACAGAAGGAAGCTGCTTCCTTACCACACATATCACACTGATGCCATGGGCACTCCCATTTTCCTACAGTACAAACAGAGAAGAAAAGACATAACTTACGAATGGTATAAAGAGAAGATACATGCCCAGAATCCCTCCTGTATAAAGATAACACCTCTGTGATACTCCTGTGCAATCCTACGTGTTCTTCTCAGTATCTGCCATAGCTTCTAGGCTTGAAAGGCAGTTAACAGGAAGCTGCATCCTTGGTAGCAACAAGAAGCAGCTTATATTTGTCATAACTGTGGTGTGTCAGGTCATACCAAAAGTCCATATGGCTCAAGTATGACACTAACCACAGGTCTCTAGAGAAGAGTAAACACCCCGATTCACACACCTTTGTCTCTCTTATTTCCAGGCAAGAGCAAGAATTTCAGAGCAGAAATGTGCAATAGACTTTTTAAGTACATCTTTCAGGTTCATTTAAGCCTTTGTTAGTCCTAAGCCAACATCCTCCCTTCCTGTTTATTAGAAAGTAGAAGAGGGCAGTGGACATCAGGGAGTACATTTCTCTTGTCTCTGTAAATAGAGGCATCTTCCTTACTCTGTGTACAGCCTATCATAAAACCAAGCTGTGCCCTGAGGAGTTCAGTATCCACACTGAACCTATAATGCTATCAGTATGAAGACCATCATCAACAAAACAAAACAAAAACGAAGTCAACGTGACAGTTCATAGCATTAAAGCCACAGGGAACCACTTGCATCCAGAGTACACAACACAGAGGCTCTGAGCTCACACTACAGGATCAATGTGGCTGCCTTTCCAAAGATGCTTCCTGCACCTGTGCTCCCCACGGTGCCCCGCACTCCTGGGGCCGCTGCTCAGAGCAGCTCCTTGCAGGGCAGTACCCCCAGCACCTCGAATGGAGCCACAGACATCTGCACAGGCAATGCTGGAGGGTAGCCGTGGGCACCAGCCAGGCCACAGCCCTTCCTACCTCCCTGAACCAAGCCCACTCATCTGTGGTTTTGGTGAGCAGCTTCTTTCCAGACAGGCAGAAGACTGCAGTTCTGTGCTGAGCAGCTGTGGTCATTTCTCCACGCTCTTGTGCAACATCAGCTTTCCACCCCCAACTTCTCATGCTGCTTTTTCCCCTGGGCTGAAAAGAACATGTAGTAAGTTTTTCCCCTGCTTTGAAGCCAGTCCAAGGCTTCTGTTTCGGTCTCAAAATACATACATAGATTTTTTTTGTGCTTTCCCAATTTTCTGACATCATTTTCAGGGCACAGTTGTTTAAAACCACATGCGTTCTCCCCTGTCACAGGCTCACAGTGCTGCAGCCCAAGTTACCACTGCTCCCCCTGTTTCCCTACAGTGTAGGGAAGCCCCTTCCCACCCAGCATGCGGTGAGCTCTCCTGGTGCACTGCTGCTGAAGCAGAACAGCTGCTCTGAGCAGCCACTTTCACCAGCAGAAAGATTCTGGGACTGTTATTAGAGAGGTCACTCGTACAGATGGAAAATAAAGTCAGTCAAACCTGCCAGTACGTTTCAGGAAGGATAAATCACATCAAACCACTCTAATGGTCCTTGACAGGATAAAAGGGCTAATGAACAAGCCTACTCTCCAGGGACAGCCCTGAGCTGAGGAGCTCTTGGAAGAGGGATCACACCATTAGTAACATGCAAACAAGCAGGAAATTCCAATTACTTAACAGCAATGCCCATGACAGAAGAAATACTTGAAGTAAAAATTGGTGTACCTTTGATGTCCTGCATGATATTCTAAAGGAGCAAACTATGAAATTAACAGCCTACATAAAAAACAATTAAATGGCCACAACTGGCTGCAAATCATTCTCAAGATCTAGCTATTAATGATCTTCTGCCAAACAGAGGGGTTTTTCAAATGAGGTCCTTCAGAAGTCTATTTTAGTTATTATTTTAATATCTAGAAGCAGAATAGCAAGTACTCTTACAGAACCACAGATAACCACAAGGCTGTGAGAAACTGCAAGTATCTGGTTAGAGAGGCTCAGAGCTCAAAGTGACACTGATACACTGAACAAATGCTCTTGTACCAACAAGGTGCAGCCAAATAAAGCAAGGCCAGGGCAAAGAAGGACCCTAGGAGAAAGAAATAAAATAAATATGGGAAGATGATCAAGACAAGAGGACTCAATTACGATAGGGCAAATACAAAATGACTTTAAATAGAAGTTATTTTTACAGAACAAATCTGATCTCATTTCCTGAGACATTTTATGTAAAACTCAAAATATAATTATTCTATTCTGTTGATGTTAACAAGGTCTCACTTGCAACATTAAAAATATATGCAGGCAAATGGAACGCATTTCAGTACAGACCAAGAATAATTCCAGAAAATAAGAGTGGAAGAAAAGACTGTTTGTTTCATCTGGAAAAGAACTAAGGAGATGGCATTCCTCCAGAATGTAAAAGAATGGGTATCAGAAGTGTTGTTTGCTGTTTCAAATCAGGCTGTTAGGAGAAGCTTTTCAAAGAAGAAGCCAGAGAAGAGGTTAAATGCTGGATTCTCCTTCCAAAACTTAACGCATGCTTTCTGCCATCTACAAAATATGCTTCTAGCACTCGTATTCTTTCTGTCAAGCTGCAGCTAAAGGTGCTAAACTCTCAGTTCTGCTCCCCAGGAGCTCTGGCAAAGCTCTGTCACAGTAACAGCCACTTCCAGAGCCCTCCTGTTACACACTCCCAGCTCACTTCAAGCATGTCGGAGAATGCTGCACAGAGAATCTGTAATGATGACAGTATTAAAGAGTTACAACTCCCTAAACCAATCAATTCAATGCAGTTGTCTTTATTAACTGAATTTATAATCTCATCAAACCTAATTTAGTGTTTTGCTGAATTATTCCACTTAAAAAATTATCTGGTATTGCTTATATTCTTATCATTCAGTTCTTTGGTACTCGATCTCATATTGGTTTTTCCATCCTCCTGACCTGACAGAAGTCAGGCTAACAAGCCTACCAAGACATGAGTCAGGCTTTTACCTTTCTGAACTGGAGTTAAACCTAACCGTGTAGATGCCACAAGGAGAGCAGCACCTGGGATCCATGCCTGTACGCCATGTTGCACTGACCTGCGGGCCTCTTGGTCAGGTTGAGGCAGTCAGCATGGTACACCTTGGGGCAGCCTGCCTTCTTGCAGGAAACCAGCTGCCCTCCATCCCCGCAGCTGAAACACTCATCCTCCCTCTCCTTCATCACCTCCGCCTGCGACCTGCGCTTCATCTGCGGCCTTCTCTTCAGCTTCTTGGACTTCTCCTCGCTGAGGGTGGGCTGGCTCTGTGGGAAAGACGACGTGTTAACACAGGGATCAGTTTGTGGCAAGGCCGTTCTCTCCCTGCAGAAGCGGTTCTCCCTCCCTGAGCTCACCACCAGGGTACATTCCCGTGCTCACCAATTAACGCTTCCAGTACTCATCCCCGATCTCTTCTGCCTCTGTTGAGTTCATTTCTCACAAACACAACTCGCAGATGATGTCTCATAGGCCCTTGCACACTGACATTAACTCCTCTCAGTGCACCCTGACCATGTTTCTGTGTTCCCAGCTGCATGCTGGCGCTGAACACAGCAGCTCCTTCTCAACACAACTGCTTCACATTGATGAACTTCTTATTGCAGATTTGTTCCTGTATTGACCCCAGTCACTACACCACAGCCCATCCCAGCACCCAGTTACTCCTCTGCAATTGCTGATCCTCTCAGCACTGATGGCACCGGACATCTTTTTCTTATCACAGGACGCTTAAGCTACAATGCTCTCCTCAACAGCTGTCTTAAAGGCAGTTATGCTACAGGTCCCAAAGATTGGCATCTAAATAGCCTAAGTGTTCACTTCCTTGGCTTAAGGTGTCCTCTTTGCACATCCCCCCACCCTTTCAAGCCAGGCCCTCCTAATCCCCAGAGCTCACCCAGCCCAGGATAAGCCTCCCATTGTACCAGATACCCAGTGATGAGACCTCCCATGCCCAGTCCTGGGAGCAGCCTTATCAATGAACTACCAGTATAGCTTACATAAACAGACACAAGCTAAATTTTACAGTTTTCCATTAATCTTTGTGTCCAAATGCACATTCTGCAGGCAGAACCTCCCTGCATGCTGAGATGTGGTGGCTTTAGCATTGCATAAATATCAGGCACCATTTTTGTCATTCTTCCATCAAGATAATACCAAAAGCACTTAAAACTCTTTGTCTCCAGGCTGCAATTTCAGAATTCTGCAGTGTTGACTCGCTCATTGTGTCTCACCAGGGCGCCAGCTTCTTGATGTTTGCTTCCCTCTCACATATTTCTGTTTTTACACCATCCTTTCCACAAGTCAGGTCTGTCTTATCATTGTAAACACAGGTAATTAAATCAGTGAATCCAAAGGCCACACCTAAGCTATTCCATCTATTCTCGCTGTCTAGCACTTTGGCCACCTAATTAGAAGAGAACAAGGAAGACCTTTCACAGATAATTTGAATTATCTGAGCAACCTTAGCATTTCTCAGTTTTTCACTGCAACAAAACAGTCTCCCGAGCACTCTTAAAAACTCTCAGTTAGAAAGATCACTAATATGGGCAAACTTGAGCGTAGAATCTTAGAATTCTTAAGAGTTCGAAGGGCCATCTGAGGGCCATCTAGTCCAACTGCCCTAAAATGAACAGGGACACCACAGCTAGATCAGGCAGCCTGATCAGCTACATTTGGACTTCTTGCATCTTCAGGACGATTTAAAAATGCATATTTTGTGGGATGAATTCGCCAAAAATAAAGGTACCGTTTGCTTGGGTATTTATTTCTTAGCCCATCTCATCAGGATGGAATGAATCACCTCACTCATCACATTAATGTCAACTTAAGGGCACCTTTCTCTGATTTCCATCATGCAACCTGTAATTTCAGGGCAAAAATGGTAGCAGTCAAGCCATGTATGACAGAGGAGCAGCATGTAATATACTGAACTTTAAATTGCAACCAAAAAAAAAAAAAAAAGAACTTGAATGCACCAGGTGTATAATTCACCTCACCTCTCAACCTCTGAAGACATCCATTTTTTATAAGCTAATTCATCTGCAAAACTAAGCTCTCTGCAAATTTCACAAAACTTTCCCCACATATTGACAGGCCTTCACAACCGTGCTGTTAACCCCTAACTGTAGACACCCATATCCACACACCAGAGCAAAGGGGTTCTATACTGATGTGGTGAAACTCTGGAGACAAACTAACAGCTGAAATTTAGCTGCTGACAGCTGGGAACTCAGCCAACTGCTTCTTTTCGTTCCTTTTCCCCGTGAGAACCAGCTCACACAAGGACGTAATTGAAATCAATTCCTGCTACTGAAACACTGCAGTTACAAACCAAAGTTTTCAAAAGTCAGTGAGTTCTAAAAGGTAGTGATTTTTCTACTATGGACGTGGCAAATTTATTACTTCTGTCTGATGTGTACTTTTCAGTTGTTTAAACAAAAAATGGGGAAAAAATAGCAACTTTCTTCTTATTGCAGGGAAGATGCCTTAGCTCTAAAGCAACTCTGATCTAAAGGAATGCAGTTTGCTGGCCTTCCACGCATTCTCAAAGTTTACTCAGGCCTTCACAAAGAGAAATGGGCTGAGTTGAAGTTTAGACTTTCCCATGCTCATCCTTTTGTGCTCTATTAAGATGGAAATTGCCATGATGAGCAGAAAATTCTGTCATGATTTGTAGCAATTCATTAGTAAATTCAGATCTAAAATCTGCACACTCGATTCGAATGTTCATCTAAATCCAACCAGCAATGTTCCCATGGCCATGCTGAAAGTGAACTGCCCTTCCTGAAGCCTCTGCAACAAACATACCACACTTATGCAAAGAGGTCATTTGGAAGAACGGAAGCTTACGGCAGGCACCATACCTTTGGCCGCACTCCTAGGAAGCCGCTGCAATTTGGAGCACCACATTTGCAAACTGTCTTTCCATTTCCCAGACACTCCAGATTGTAGTTGAAAGTCAGCTCAGTCCCTGGCACAAAAGCAGATAATAGCCAAACAAGTTGTAACAAACTATGCGATAGAATGCCTTTATTGCCAGAGTTAAAACACTTTTGAGAGCAACCCAAATGGCTGTCCCAACTACACATGGGTACTCTATTACTCCACCCAGAGATCTGTGAGGACTGAGAATTTAACTCAACTCTACTCTACACACACACTACATCCATAAAAAGAGCATTCTACTCCATGCTTTAGGATGCTTAGTTCCATTTCTTGATCTTGTAAGTTAGATCCATAAAGCTCTATCTGTAGCGTGGATGCCCTTGTTTCCCTCTGGCAGTGCTGATGTTGTAGCCAGTGTGAAATGGGGAGAATTTAAATGTGGAAATAGAAAAATTAAGCATCTCCCTCAGCGGGCTACAAACCATCCATCCCTCTCTTCCTTACAGAAAGGCTCCCATGCTTTTAACTGCAAGTACTGAGAGAACTGGGTTCCTTACCAGCTTTGATATTTACAATTGCGAAGAGCCCAACCCGCGTATCACCGTTCACACACCATTTCTGAGTCTCACAGTTCGGCTGGCAGCAATGGTTCATGAACCGAGCGTAATTGCCCTTGGGACCAGCATCAATGATTCGATCCTAGAATTGAAAAAAGAAATGAAACCAACAAACTACATTTAGTAACTATCACACCCCACCCAAGCAGAGGTACCAGCATGCCAAGAAAGTATTTTTTTGGTAGTAGCATTTGGTTGCTGGACATCAGGACATCCTGCAAAGCGCCTGAATATAGCATATAAACATATGTGTATATGTTTTAACCAAGGGTTAAGTCCAGGTGTCACTCTGTTGCCCGGACAATCAACAAACAGCTGATCCATTTCCACAACTGGTATCTCTGCTCAAGGCAGGCAGACAGCACATCAAAGCAGCCTCCTGCCCAGTACCTGCCCTGGCATCTTCCAAGAGGCACAGTCTCCCAAATAGCCATGAAAGCACTACCACTGCTTTCTGGGAAATCAGCTCTTTCTGTAAGTTAGTATTGGACACCTACCATGTCAGCACACCTCTAAGGTGGCACTTGCAATTCCAGACCCTGACTTCTGCTTAGGAGCAAAATTAGAGAATCCTAGAATCACCAAGGTTGCCTACCACCAACAGTTCTCACTAAACCATATCCCTCATCACAACACCTCCAGGTTTGATGACTCCACCAGCTCCCTGGGCAGTCCATTCCAGTGCCTGACCACTCTTTCAGAGTAGTACTTCCTAAATCCAACCTGAATGTCCCCTGGTGTAACATGAGGCCATAAAATATCAGTTCCTATTTCTTATGCTTCAATGCATAACTGGAAAACAGGAACAAAACATAACCTGAGGTGCACTGCTGTACAGTATACTGGCTTTTGTAGACTGTTGGAGAGGAGAGAGAAGCCGCAACTGACATTTGGTTTTGTCACAACAAGGGAGATACAAGGACAAGATACAGTCAGTGAGCATTTCCAGCAAGATGAAGGGAAGGTCAGAAAGCAGCCATACCATTATGCTGTTCCATGCACTGTTTTTTCTTCTTATACCTTTCCTAATGGTTTCCTTCAAGTCTTTCCAAGGTTGAGATACAAGGTATCAGAAGATACTGACAAAACGACTTACCTCTGGGAGTCAGGAGCTTACACCACCTCGGCCTCCAGAATCCACTGAGGAGCCTGTAGGTGTAACAAACCTCACCTCTCTACACAGATCTGCAAGACCTGAGATTTCAGCTTAAATGTCAGTCTCATTGTGCCTGGTGCTTCTACATACATACATACATACATACAGTTGCCCACTACGGCACACACCAGCCCACCTCAGGACTGTGTGGCTCAGCTGCTGGGAAGGATCCTAAGGTTACAAATTTACTGTGTTATGTGGAAGAGCAATGTTTCATTCTCAGTCAATTGCCCCCAGACGAACTATTGCCTTGCTTCTGAATAAACTCCAAAGAGGTTGGCTCAGACTTTGTTTCTAATCCTAAAATCCAGCCCAAAGCTTCTCCAAGGCACGTTCTAGTTACTCTTTCAGTCTTCACTTTAACGAAAATGCAGACCAGCTCAACAGAATCTCTTAGCATTACTTTCTGGAGAACACCGCTGTGCCTTTGTTGCAATCATTTTACTTCTGTCTTCACTCCTGACAAAAGAATTTCCTCCCACATACCTTATCCAGTGTCAACATGTAGAAATTGGTGATATCATGCTCCTGGGCGTAACGGATTCGGGCTCGGCACTCCTCTTCATCAATTAGCTCCCCAACATACTCATTAACAAATTCACCCTGCATCAAAGAAGAAAAAAAGAAAACAGGCTGCTAGGACATGACAAATTCCCTCCAAGACGAAGGGACCTTTGTGCTACAATATGGTTCCTGTTTTCTTTGTGGAAACTTCAAAAAAACTTCCCTCTGTGCTTTGCAGTCAGCTCGAGCTATAATTTTATTAACAGTCCTTAATTATAATTCTGTTTCACACACACCACAAATCACTTGACATAAATTAAATAAATCAACAACAGCTATCAGATCATTCTTTGCACGGTGGGAAGAACTAATGTTCAGGAACAGCACAACTAAAGCACAAGGGTAGTTCTTCGCTGCAAAGCTCAAAGCTGCACAGCTGTGTTCCAGAAGGAAAAGTATCCCTCTGGGGACCAACCACACTGAGCAGCACGATGCATCTAGAGCACCTGCTCCTGCAATGTATTCCTGGAGTTCACCTGCAGTGAAAGCACTACAGAGACCATCAAAGGGAATCACAGCTCTGCTCCCCTGGGAGCAACAGGTGCCTCCATTAAATAATTGAGTTCTGCTCTTTCCAGTCTGTCTGTTAAAAGTGAAACATAAGGTGCATACAATGGCAAAGAAATCCTTTAACTTACACAACAGGCAGTGAAGCCTAAACAGGACAGGCTTGCCATTTTCCTAGATATCAACCCCTCCCAACAGTATGTCGTTCTCAGTCTTTCTCAGAAACTCTTCTCTTACTATGCCATCTAATCTTCTCTGTTTCACTTCGCTCTTTCTTAGCTTCAAGGTTCTTCTTAGCTGCAATGCTCTTTTTCCTTTGTTCAGCATTGATGTGTGCCCACGCAATAACTACTCTCTGGATCTGAAACTTATCTGCAAGTATTTTAGCTGTCTCCAAGGTAGTACTTCCCACAACAATTGCAGCCATCTCTAAGATGCTATGCTTTGTAAGATTCAAGCCTGACCTCAGTTTCTGATACAAGAGTCCCATGCTAGAGAAGTCATGCTATTCAAGAATGGATGTTATGGGCATAATCAGTTCCCTGTCTGGAAATCCTGAGCCCTATCTCCTACTTCAGTATTCCGGTGAATTCATAAAGCCAACCATCCACACAGGCAGACCAAGCAATCACTTTTTTTTTATCCTGTGGGACATTAACATACAAGGCATTTTAGCTGAGCCAAAATGAGCTTGTCAAGACTACAAAAGTCACATTCATCCACTTCTTTCCTAAATGGCATTCAATGGCAAGAAAGCCTTTCAAATTACAGAAGGCAATTTTTCACACCTATGCAAACCGACAACGAGGCAAGAGAGAAGCAGCAAGAGAAAACCTCACGTAAAACAGAGCACGTACCTTTCTGATGTCTGTTTTGGCCTGTAAGCCCCAGCCTCGTGCCAGCGTGCGGAAGATCTGCACCTCGGGATACTGCCGCTTGGAGAAGCACTGGTTCTGACAGCGCTCTCCTGCCGGGCAGACCAGGGGGTGGCACTCATAGAGCAACATACGATTGATGCATTCGGAGTCCAGGCCACATGGGTTTTCATCTGTCGGCTTACAGTTACAACGTGGTATCTCAGACAGATCTGCAGTGAAGATCTGCACCTTGCCCACCGGCCGGTTCACCTTGAATGCATGACAAGGACGTCAGCTGCTTCAGAACAGGTCATCGCAACAGATGCTCCTATACCCAATCATTGCCTATGAGCTGACAGGCTGCAGTGCAAACTAGTGACAGGAAGGGGTAAAAGATGCGTACAGGCACATATGCACTTCTGAGCACACTATTTGAAGTGGTAAGCACTTAGATGAAAGAGTTAAGGAAGACACAGATCCCCCCAACAGCACCACCTTGTGTATTCTGCATCCTCTAAGTAGGGAAAAAGGCTGCAAAGGGTCCCTCTCCTGTATCACTGTGACTACACAGAGCGCAGGTGGTCCTACCTTAAAATCTTAGCTATAAACAAATGCCAGCAATCAGCTAAGCTTTCATAGCTTGAAACATAAAAATGGGAAGGAGCAGAGGGAAGTAATGAAAAAGAGAAACACAGTCCTTGAGTCACTGGTTTCTGATCCCTCTGGGCCCACATCTCTATCCTATGCACGCACTTGGCCCAAGCTCTTCACTCAGATCACCTCACACCTGTTGGGGATCCTTGAAAAAATGACTGCTCCAATTCTACCTCAAAGACAGTCCTAAGCCTGAGGAGTTCCTTAAAACTCCACAAAAAGTTCGATATTCTAGCATATATATCTAATTTCATATTTTTGTTCAATCAATACAGAACACTACAGAAACAAAATAAAAACAGAAGTGAAAGACTCTGCCATGCTCCACTGTGGGTTACCATCCTCCTCTCTGCTCTGTATCTTGACTGTCTATCCCACACTAAGTTGCCACCAGCAGCACTCGACACCTTGGGTGATGCCAGCTCTCTCCCATAAAAACCCAGACAGGTAGAGACTCTTCTTTCACATCACACAACTGACATGGAACAGCACAGAAACAATCCAGGTCTGCTGCAGAACAACAGAATACTGGTGTTCAGCTTCCGCACAGTTCTGCAGACACGTGAATTGTTTCTGTGGAGGATGACTGAACACAGCCAGATGTCCCAAGAGTAGAAATGTTTCTGTATTTCTGTAATTCACCTGCACTGATAGCTCAAGACTTCTGTACCTGCCCTTCTCCCCTCCCCCCATCCTGCCCTCACCTTGATGTGTTTGTAGGGGGGAGGTTTCTTGTCATTCTTCTTGTCTTCCTGAAGCTGTCTCAGTTCCTTCTGTGCCTTCAGTTCTTCAAACCTTACCGCAGCTTCGTGAAGAGCTAAGTGAAATAACAGGGTGTGTTATGGGAAATTCACTCTGCTCACACAGAGGTGGGCTGCCAGAGTACACCCAGCAGTCTCAGCTCCACAAGCAAACATCGTTGGCAAAATACTTTTAGAGGCAGAGATTCATAAAGAGAACGTGATAAAGCAACAGAGCAGTCGCAGGCAATAACAATGATTGCAGGAAACACCCAAACAGTCAGCTAGCTTTGGCTTTCCTTTGGGAAGAGGTGAATTCGTAACTCTCAAGAGCATTTTTATATACAGATAATGACTGTACTAGGTACAAGGAAGCTGACAGAGCAGCAGAAAAGCATTCAGGATCTGCACACCCATGTCCATCTCTGTGAACTCAGACCAATCAACATTCCAGGTGTGCAAGAAGATAGATCAATAGCTATTCATTCTTCACATTTAATTCAGCTTTAGCTCTAAAATGATATTTTTCTGTTACAAGAATATCTACTCCAGACAGGAAGAGAGAAACAGAACATGTACCTTCCCAGATGAAGACAAATTACCTTTCTTGTATATGCCATCCACGCCCTTCCCCATCTTGTCTTTGCTGCTGACATCACCTTCCATGTATGGGAACACACGGGCCTGGTGGGTCCACAGGTAATCTTTGGAGCCGAAGAACAGCACAGGGAACTCGCCGATGTCGTGTTTCATTTTCTGGATGTTGACAGGAATTGTCCTGGGATGGCAGATCTCAGCTGGCCACCACCTACACAACAGAGGGAAAGGCAGATGAAAAATCTGACTCCCCGGCTCCCACGCTCCCAGAAGCACAATGCTGCATAGAGATGGGGAAAATTGTGAAGGCTACCAGTAAGGCTGGAGGAAGAAAAGGAAGGCATGCGCTTCAGCAGCTACATGCATGCAAAAATATCAGAAGCTGCTTCACTGTACCCTGCAGAGAGAATCAGCTTCTCATCTCAATCACCACGATCATCACTTGAAGAGGGAACAGGGACAAATCTGTTCTACCTTCACCTACCTGTAGCGCCCAACTTTCACCCAGACGACTTCCTTGTAGTGTGGCTTTTTGCCTGCCTTGCAGTCATTACAATACCAGCTTCCCTCTGGCATCTCAATGTTTAGACACTCACGGTGAAACGCAGCCGGGCACGACTCGCAGCATAAAAGGCTGCCCCCTGCAAAGAAAGAAGGAATTTATCAGGGTCCCTATACACAAGCCCTGGACTTCACAATTCCAAACAGCAACAGCTGGGAAAACAGCACAGTGTTCTTTTGCAACCTTATTTCTGACAGCCCATGCTCTACCTATGCAGCACAAAGAACCCCTCTAAAGATCCAGAAAAAGCCCTAGCCTGAGCTTGGACTTAAGTGGGGATGGATAGGAAGGCAAGCTGTTCTGAGCAGTTCTCACTGGAACACTCCACACAGACAAAGCTTCTGCCTGCTATAATGATCTCTTCCCATAGCACATCTGTTGCTCTTTTGTCATCTACATCAGGGCCTCACACAGTGACAGGGAACCAAGTGCACGCTGTCTCACCTTCCGAGCAGACAAAGCACCAGCTGACGTTGACGTGCTCATGGTTGCGGCAGCCCCTCCGTGCAGTGAAGTGATTGGGACAGATGATACTGTTGGAAGCGAGGACCACGGACCCAGCAGCGAGGCAAAAGTCATTGGAATGGTATGCGACCGGACACCGCACACAGCGCATCAAGCGACCTGGCACAGGAACACATCAGCATCGTGGTGAATTCCAGACAAGACCGAGTCTTCTCTTCCTCCCAATCCTATTCTCTATTGGTATCTGAGCTGAAAACAACTAGCCATTGGTGATTTTTGGAAATGGAAATTTTAATTTCTACAGAGCATCTACAGCATAATCCCTGTATTGCTATTGAATTAATACAAGAAAAGATATATAAAAATAGATCTGCATTTGTAGGTAATATATAGGAAATCAAATTATTTGGAAGTGAAAAACCTTCTGCACTCTGTTCAGAAACAGTTCAAGAGTTCACAGATCAGGACTGCTTTGCATCATACACAGATAATAAGTACATCAGTGCAAACAGTAATTAGAGAGTGGGTATTCCAAGTGCGTAACCAAAGGTAATGAAAACAATCCAGGAAGTTTCTGAAAACATCGGCGCTTGCCTCTCCACTTTATCAGATTTTACTCCGAAATTCCAGAAAGAACTCAGAATTGCCTGAAGGCTTACTTCATCCAAGATTGCTCAGCATCTTTTCAGTTCCTCCCAGGAAACTGCTGACAGGGAGAAGAGGTGGAAAGAAAGGAGTAAATCTGACCACTGAAAAACAACCACCAGAGGGGGTCCATAAGGCAAATGTACAGCTGAGAAGGTGTCAGCTGCAGGCTTTATGCCGTAAGAGCTTCTTCTGTTTCAAGCACTGACACGTGGAAGATGACTTTAACACAGAGCCTGAGGGTGAGAATACAGCTGATACTATCATCACTCATCCTGAGATACCAAAGATTTAAAATATAAATAATAAAAAAGCAGTTTTAAAAGCAAATCATGAGAGTTCAAATTAAAAAAAAAAAAAAAAAAAAAAAAAAGGAAATAAAGCAATTAGTTTTTACTACGCTGCTCTCTATGCCATTGCCTAGAGAGCCACTGCTGCTAAGCAGGCACTGGCTGCAGCACTGGCACAGTGAGAGGTGTGTAGGAGAAACACCAGTGCTCATGCAGCTCTACTGAGAGGAACATGGCCTCGCTCGACATTCAGGCATCCGAGTGCGTGGGCAGGCAGGAACACTTTAGTTGCTCAGTCTGACCATCAGGAGTGCTGAGGAGCAGCAGCCCTGCCCACAGACAGCACCCTTCCCACCCTGAGAGAAGCAAATGTTACAGCAAGCGCTGTAGAAAGGACAGAAAAACAAAGAACTAGTGGACCAGGTCACTGCAGGTGGGCATGAAACAAAGAAAAAAAAAAGGCTTCTAACTGCTTCCCTGGGACCATGCGAGATTCCAGTACCTTTAGATGCAGAGATGTTTGTTGGGTTAGCAGCATGACAAGTCATGCATATGTGCAGAGAGCATCGGAAGCCCTTGTTCTGAGTGACCGTGGGTGGATACTTCTGTATGCACTCTTCATGGTAATATTTCCCACAAAGGGGCAGCAAGCACCGTTTTACATCTTGCCCACAGCTCTTGCACACGAAGCAGGTATGGACTCCTAGAGAAAGAGCAGGCACACAGAATGGCCAAATAAAAACATGTCGCTTCTGTCAGGACACATATCAGCACACTACAACCCCCCACATAACCCAAATCACAGGTCTCTGCAGTCCTAAAGTTTCACTGTAAGTCAAGACTGAAAAAACATCCATCTCTTGCCCATCACAGTCTGGATAACCCCACCCTGTCTGCCTCAAAACAGTAAGATCAGTTAATTAGAAAATGATCATCGAACTGAGAAGTGACAGCCAGGTAGCAGCCTTACAAGAGGTGTATCATTTCAGCAAAAGGAGTGCCAGTTAAGGAGGCACTCAGGAAAGTTACATACCTGTGGAACACTCATTGCAGATGAATTTGCCTGTTGGCATCTCAGAGAGCCCAAGGCACTGCAGGTGGAAAGCACCACAGCACTGAGCTTCGCACAGCAGCAATTCCCCTGGCTTCTCACAGATCTGTGGGGTAGGAAGGACATCCATCAGCTCTGAGCAACCCCTTTTCCAACCCAGCACAGACAACTGTCAGCAAGTCCCCGTAGAAAAAAGACGAGCATTCTCCTTATGTCAGTAAGTTCAGGCGGTTAGCACATCACCACTGCCATCTGCTATCCCATCCCTGCTACCATACATCAGTTAAAATGAATTGTACGTTGGTCACATCTTCCCAACATCCTTAAACTCCAGCAGGATTCGAGGCATTCGCACAGTTCAAATTAGGCTACTAGTTAACTGCTGTCAAAACCCTCAGAATCACACAGCCCCCAAAGAACACTTAGAAGCCACCTGGGTTTAGCTGGGGCACAGGTGCATACCAATATTAACATAAAAAATATTTAGAAAAGCAAAGTTTTCAAGAGATCTCCTCAAGAGGCTACCTGACACACGTTCTCCTTGAGAGCTGCTCCTCCTCCACGCTCCCCCTGGATCTTTTTGGATGAAGGCACTCCATGGTCATTCTCAGACCCCTCTTCATGTCCCCCTTTGGGGCTTGTAGAAGTCCCATGAACCAATGCCTCCCCCTTTAAAAGGAAATTCAAAATTAGGGGCTGTCGGTGCTTCCCATCCTGACCTGCAGATTATAAATCCAGCCATCAAGCACATCAAAGTTTGGCAGTCAGTGTTACCCACGCTGGAGAGAACCACATCTCATATGTCTCCACCAGAAGGTTTACAAGAAAGGAAAGGAAGAGCACTTAAGTTTATTAGATCATTATAAATACACACCGAACACATTTTCTTTTCCTGTGTATAACCCCTCTTTGAGGAAAGAAAGTCAGGGCTGAGAAAGAAGAGTATTATTATTCATAGAAATGTATCAGGTAGGATTGCATACTCTGAAAATCAAGTCCACCAGTACCAGAGAAGCATCCTGAATGCTGACGTCTGCTTGCACTGATAATACTAGAAAAAGATTGCAAGCAATCCTCATTGTAGTCTTCTCTTAGCAAGTAAGTCAGAGTTCTCTTTATACTCTTCACAGTATGCGCTTGTAGACTTCACAGTTGTCAGGGCAGGCAACCAGCAGCTGCTAGCTAGCAAGCAGCAACTAGGGAGCAAGGCCCAGCTGCCCCTCCAGAGCACACAGGTCTATGAGCCATTCATGCTGCACCAACACGCTGCTTTTAGGAACCAACCAGATGCTTCAAGCAAGAACTTAAATACTCTGCCTTATTTGTTTTTGAAATCTTGGCTCACTGCAGACAGCTGAATGATCTCAGCACACAGCTCTTCCTGGGTCAAAAAGCCATCCCTACTGTATGCCCAGAAAAAAAGGCAGTACGCTTTCAAGACCTTGTTAGGAATTTAGACTCAGAAGAAGCAGCAGCCACCACTCTCATACCCTGGAGCCTGCTCAGGGCCAGGTGTCCAACTAACAGGCAGGAGAGGGAGCTTTGAGTTACATTCTATATCTGAGAATACCCATCTGAGTCGTGGTGCCACTAAAGTTCCTAAACTCAACTGAATACACTCTGCACACCTTATTAGTCTGGGCAAAAGAAGTTCTGGGAAAGCTTTACGTCCTTAAGTTGGAAGAACATGAAGCCAGCATTCTGGTCAGGTAACGATGCTTCCTTTGCTTGATTTTTCATTCCTTGAATGCACCAGTACGTTTTCGTTTGGGAACCTTTTAAAACCATGTAGAGCAACCATGCACAAAAGCACTGACAGAATATTAAAGCACACAATACAAATACGAATGGTGTAAGTTTGCTTTATTGAGCACAAAAAAGAAAACTCCCGGCTACAAACTAGTGACAACCCAATATACCACACGGTGTACAACCTCACAGACTATCATCACATACATGCTGGAGGGCTGGCAGTGATGCAGCCTGCAGGAATACTGAGATGGAGCACATCATTCCCTGCCACTATAGCCCTGGCAGAGGGGATGGAAAGGTCTCTGCAGCGTTGGTAACCATCAGCTACAACATAACAGATGCCTTTGCCTCTGCATACAATGACATCTTAGGTGCTACCTCTGATACTTCTGGTCCGCAGCTAATTTCTGCTAAGAATGCTGTAGTCTGCCACAAGACAGGCCTCTGGCTCAAGCATTTGACTTGGCTCCTGGAATGCTCCAGGAGCAGCACCAGTAACCAGTGCTCCAGGGACTGGTTACAGCTCAGATCCTCCTATTCCTACATAGGTGCTCACTCTTCTGCTCAGCTCAGCAGTGACCTCAGGGTTGCAGGGGTCACTGTAAGGAAGAACAAGAGCAGAGTTAATCAACTACTGGTGTGGACAATGTCAGCTACAGTTCCTACCTTGCGCTGGGACCCCAGTGCTACGAACACAAAGTAAGCTTTGCCCCTCTCATGGTCACTGAGGATCCCTCCAAAGGGGCAAGGCACTGGTTAACAAGCACCACTCCCGTGGTTAATGAATATCTTCCTACTGTATAAAAATTTTCAAGAGTTTTGGAAGGAGATTTGCTAGAGGTAGGAGCAATTTAGAACTGGTCCTTCTGTCTTTCTACCACAGCTGCTAGAACTGCTTGTAGTGAACTCAGACCATGTTTCACAGGCTATCTGGAATGACTGTCTAAAGTGCATCTTAAGTTACATACCACGGACCTCTTTTCAGAGCTGCAAATACTTGCTGTTAGCAAAAATCTTAACAACTGGGCCCACACCACCCAGAGTGGCACAGCACGCTCTACGGCTTATCTTTTCGGCCTCAAGATATCCTTTTTAATTACACAGGTACCTGGCCAACCTGTACATTTCACATGTCAGGGATTTTAGTGTATTTTTAATCAGTCCTACCAGAAACACAAAGAGAAGGGAATGTCAGAGCTGGACAGGGTGGGCAAGGCCAGATTATTTATGCCTGGTGAACGGGGAGAAGGGGAATCACTCTACAAGACCATCACTCAGGAGGATCAATCACACCATTCTATTTCCCCTTGTCAGAATGAGCACTGTGAAGCAACATACCTCCTACAGGGGGCAGGTCTCATCGTCGATCTTCTTCCAGAGCTATTTCTGCTGTTGTATCTGGCACATCCTTAAAAGCCTGGCCGGTTCTTTGGCACAGCCTGACCTTGGCTCACAACCTTGACAATCATTTCAACAGCATTTTCCATTCTTTTTCTTGGTGTCTTGCTGCCCCGATGTTGTGAACTTGCATTCCTGACTCCAGATAAATGGAAGGGCAGAGAAAGCTGCCTAGTTCAGCCCAAGGAGACAGGCTTTCCTCTGCCCTCTGAAAGCAGCTGGATCCAAGGTTTTATTGTGCTGAATCATCCAAACATCTATTTCTTCTAGCACCACTCAGAAGAAAATGAGGTTCCTGCCTGGTATGTGGACAGTCACTTAAGGACCAGTGTGGTGTGAATGCCAAGTGAAAGTGTAATCACATCTCTATAGCAGCCCAATACTCACCGGTATCCATTCACTCACCAATGCCAAGGGGTGAACACACACCTCAGCATCTCAAGAAACACAATCACAGAAAAAGGGACATTGGTAAAAGGTGTCAAGTATTGACATTACATAACTTCACTCAACATATATCTAAGGCTGGAGGCAGTTAAGACTCCCTGGGCTTCCTCTGCAGTGAACGGTGTGTGACATTCAGAGCTGTGGCCTACCTGCCTTGCTGCTCTGAACTGCCTCCTCATTTCTTTGCTATAAAAGATGTGCAGAGAATTTACTAGCTCCAAACTGAGCCAACCTCTCAGAGGGTACCTAAAAACAGACAGTGTTAACTACCCTCCAGCACTGGCAAATGTATTTGTACAGGCTTCTTTGAAACACGATTCCAGGTGAGCACACTTCAGAAACAACTAACCAGTGCTCTTAAAAAGGCACAGGAAGGTTTATAGGGCCTGGAGGTATTACCCCGAACTTTATCACCCCCATTAGAAATGCTTTTCAAAAACCAGTGGCAGTAGACCTGGCACTGCTCAGACAACTGGTGCGGTGTTTGTGCTCTGCTGGAAGCTGTATAACAATAACAAATATAACAGTATACGTCTATAATTGGCTCCTGAAATACATACTGACTATCCTGACAGAACAGCCTGCTGCTGAACCTGGGCCACTGGAAGTGAGAGACGATGCTGTGAGAGGCCCGGAGGCGTCCTGCCTCTCTCAGGAAAAGTCTTGCTTCCCCTACACTTGGTGATACCTGGCTCACTCCTAAAAGGCAAAATGTGCTTGTCAGAGATATTTGTATGCCAGCTTTGCTATGGTACAGTAGAAGGGAGTTGCCCCAATTATCCCTTTCTGCTGGATGGCAGAAAGTAATCAGGCTCCTGTGAGCAGTCACAAACAGTTCCCCCTCCATCCCCTCCAACATGGCTCTGAGCTCACCCTGGCATGCAGGGCAAATAGAAGAGTTTGAAGTCCACAACTAGTGCTTGCACTTCATATCGGTGTGCAAAAGGGCAAGATACCCACCACCAGAAGACAAGACCTTTCACAGCAGTTAGGCCTCCTGACATGCAAAGCAAAATGCCAGTCAAATCTTTGTTCTGTCATATCAGAACAGCCTTTCTCCTGGAGAACTAGCAGAGCAGCAGCTGAAACATTGAGCCTGAGTTAAGCAGCCATCACAAAATAATTACTAATCAAGGTGATACCTCCAGCTTCAACCCCAGCTCATGCAGCTACATCAGGGAGACAAAGTCCCAGCTGAGACACTAATCTTGCATTCAGCCAGCCAAAGACTACTTGGCCGAGGCTGTGCACAGCACCCTGGGAAGTAGCAGACAGACTGAAGGAACGACAGTGTGTAGGAAAACCCAACGGTACCTCAGAGCGTGGGGTCTCCCCCAGCCTCTCCCCATTTTTCTCCTTCTTGGAATGTATTGCAGCAGAGGAATGGCGCGGTCTCTTCCGTTTGCGCTGCTTCTCCAAGAGCTTTTCAGAAGCTGGGATGCAACAGAAAGGCCATTCAAGAAAAATGCAGAAATAACAATTGGCTTGCTACCAACTTCCACACCCTGACTGCTTCAATCTGGCTCCTATTTTCTTTGAGGGCATAAAGCCTGGGGCAATGCAAGCCTCCAAGACAGGTCTGTCCTTTGTCCTACAGCCATCAGAGAGCCTGGATAACATTGACTCATAATGGTTCCAAGTATGAACTCTTCTGTTGATCTGCAATCATCACCACTGTCAACTTTCCTGAGACAGCCCCCCAGCAGAAAAGAGGAAATGCTATCAACACAGAGCTTACACTGCTATTCAAATGCTGCTAATTACTTCCTCCTGTCATTATGCAATACAAATTCACTCGTGGTGACACCAATGTGACATAAAGGCACGTGGAGGAGGGAATACAGAGCAACTGCACAACTGTCCACTCGACAGAGCAGGCAGTGTTGAGCAGGTCAAAGCATGCCATCAGGCACACTGGTACTGTGGTGATGACTTTCCTACAACCATTCAGACTAAGAATGGAAAGTGAATATCTTCCCATGGAAATATGGACCCAATACCTCCATTTTCCATAGGGAAGTAAGAAAATATATTAACAGTACTTCCAGATAAACGTACTTATTTCTTCTGCCACTGCCTCAGCTAAGGCGTAGGACGTATAAAGCTTTACGCACACAACTCCCTCTAAAGCCACTGATACAAATCACACCAATGCATCTCCGCTGCACTGCATTCTCTTACCTTCTCCCAGGTCTGGGAAGTGGGCTGGTGAGTACAGCTCCGAGCTGTCGCTCTCTGAAGGGCCGGTGCCCTACAAATACACAAGAAACAATTCAGCAGTTGCAAATCAGAGATGCACACTCCTCAGCCACTAAGCCTCTTTACAAATGACCGCAACAACTACTTCAGAGCATGAAATCATTGATGGTTAGCAACTTCTCAAGAAGACATTTGGTTTCTGTGTCTGATAGATCCCACACGGAAAAGTCGGGCGAGGAGGAATGAATGCTGAGTTTGTCAGGTCTCATGCTCCCCAGCATCCCTCACTGTTTCCTGAGCTCTCCCCAAAAGGCTACTAACACCCCAAAAACCGCTGGGAATAGAGACTCTTCTGGCTTTACATTTTTATGAAGCCTATGACTGAATTGTTCTGGTGTCTCTATTATTCAAGCACGATGACTGTATTAAGACTCTGCCATGGAGAAAGAAAGAATGAGAAAGGCAAGAAAACTGTTATTAACCAACCTCAGAAACAGTGATGCTATGCCTTGTACACATACAATGCCCAATATTAGTCTTAGTTATCCGCTTTTTTCAAATCATGTCACTGGATTTTGAGCACTTAGCAGAAAAGATCAGCAATTTATTTAAAAAAAACTGCGTCTAGCACTGCATGCTACATGTGTTACAACTCCAGCCTCTACCCTAATACAAGTTCTATGCTTACTTACCACCCATCAGCCAACTTGGGAATGTAACAAATGAAATACTATTCGGAGAACATCTGACAGAAAAGGAGAAAGCCTTAGGTTCAAGTTACAGTGTAACATAACAGCAATTCCCTGTGACAGAAAAGCTCTGCCCACAGCTTCCCAGCCTGTATCCAGATGACTCATTTTTCCATATAAATCAATGGAGAGAGGAGACCTCGCAGCCAAAACTCCCCAGTCCCCATTACAAGTGGGAAAGGGTGGGGAACACCTCTGCATTTAGCAGATTTCTTCACCATAACACAGCAAGCAGCACCTTTGGGAAGGGTGGACCTTCACTCCTGGGCCACAGCCAGCAACGCACAGCTCACTGCCTGTGCCTCCTGCTCAGCAGGGCCTGCTGTCCAGGCTCATTTTCTATCTGACTTTCAGAAGTACTGGAAGAAAAATACCTTCTTTGGGGGAGTCCACTCCTCCTTCTTTGGCATAAAGGCAGTGTCCAAATCATTGGATTCCAAGAGCTTTTTAGTGGGCTTCCTTTGACGCTTGCTCTCAAAGTTTCCTGCAATAAAACTCTTGTTAGATAAACGAGGATTTTCTTAGCTTCAGTCACACTGAGACCATTAAGAAAATGCCAGCCAGTGGTTCTAAACAATCAAATCCACCTTGTCTTTTGGAGCACAAGCTCCCCAGGGAAAAGAAACAATTACCTCTACAACCTGCACAGAAACAGACCTCCATTTGGACCACCTTCAGGCATACCTCAATATATAACATTAAAAAATCCAACCACGGAATAGAGACCACGAACTTAAAGCCAGTAGGCAACCATCCTGGCAGTGCAATTCACATCGTGATTTCACAACTGCTCCTCCAGCACAACCCAGCCCTCCCATAATGACAAACACATCCCTGCTTCTTCCTGCTCCCATTCCCACAGCACCCACATCAGCGTTCACGCTGCACACAGTGAACAGACTGAAGGGTGTGCTCTCAGATAGACCTGGGACAAAATGCCCCAAGGAATCCAGCTGTAGGAGTCAGCCTCCAGCTCAAACTTCGTGCTAGCCATTGGGAGACAACAAGGTGATAGACGTGGGCAGCAGTAAACCCTTAAAACAACCAGGAAATTGTGATGCTCTGTGTGCAAGGCACTCCATGGAAACAGCCTATTACCTCTCCTACCCTGTTCATCCGCACCCTTAATCAGCTTGGCTGTGTCCTCCCTACAACACACGGCTCTGCACGCAGCAACATCAAAGACTTCAGCTGCCTTGTGGAGGGTCAGCACATCACTGCTCCCTGCCACAGCCCACGCTCTGTGGGCCTCAGCAGTTCCCTCAGCAGCGGGAAGAGATTCACTGCCTCTGCATACTGCATATCTGCAACCACTGCTGCACTGCGGGCTGTGCCTGCATCTCCAACCTCAGGTTCCCTCCTTCAATCATTGCAGGTTTTTTGCTTCTACCTGTCACCCCTCTGCCCCACAAATAACACACTCTCTGACCTCTCAGTGACTGTAGGTCTCCGCCTGCTTGGTCTATTACTACACATACGTAAGTGTGCCTATATACATTATCTATCTACATTTATAATTGCATAAATAAATATTTACAGATGCATATTTTAAACAATTAAACAAAATGATTGGCCCCTTAGAACAGAAACAACGTTCTCTACAAGCTTACATAGCCAGAGCATCGGAGCTTTGACCTTGGACAAGTCTTTAGACAGAACAGTAACTGCAGAATCACAATGTGCCACTTCACCAGGTCACACATCTCACCTGCCCCTCTTTTCTCCTAGCACCAGTAATGGTCACTGAATAAAGCAAAGCAAACAAAACAGAGCTCAGCAGCTACTAACCTTTATACTTGGGCTGAAGAAACATTTCAAGTGAGCTCATGACATGCTCACTTGTGGGAGCAGAACAACACAACCTCCCACTTACCTGATTTCAGGAATCTCTCCTCTGCATCTGGAGAAGCAGAAACTTCAGAAACATCAGAGGAAGACAGCACAAGCTCTGGAAAATCGGACTGTCCTTCTATGAGCTGCTCACTGGGATCAGAGGCATGGGGCTCTAGTTCTGAGAAGGAGCACTCAGCTTCAAGGATGGGAGGGGACTCTTTGGTTGAAAATGGAGTTGAAACCAAAGGACTGGGCCCCCGCTGCATCTCTCTGTCAGGACTGCGCTGTGCAGGAAGACCTCCTTCAAATCCAGACCTTGCAACAGAATTCACCTAACACAGCGAAACATGTTGGTGAAAACGTTCACCCTGCACAGCCTTGCACGCAGCATGAGCGCTCAGCAAGCAAGACCAGGCAAAAGCATGTAAACTGGAGCACAACAGTAAAAGCCACGAAGAGCACATTTGCCTTAACCTACCTTTTGCAATTGCTCCTGGCTTTTCCTTGACTTTTTCTTGGGTGCAAATAAGTGATCATATTCTTCTGCATATTCCAGAAGCCGTTTACTTGGCTTTCTAAGGCGTTTCCTCTCTGAATGTACTAAGAAAAAGGAAAGCAGCTTCAAGACTGTGTTTCTGAGATTATCACAACAAAAAATCCTCCTCATGACCCGCAGGTAAGAGCTGCTCCTGCCTTCTTCAAAACTCTATACAGGAAGATCCTTAATACAGTCTTCTAATATTCGAGCTCCCTATTTCCCCAGCCCTGACATGGCAGGTGGGATTGCTAAGGACCGTGGCGACCTCAAGCATTTCAGATACCTGAGAGACTCCTAACAATGTGACCCAACATCACCTCACACAACGTACACTTAGCCTTCTTGTAGTACTTTCCCCAAAACCTACATCTGTTAGAAACTCAGATTCATCACTCTATTTTTCCTGTCAATCCAAACTCCCATGGGTTTACATGCAGGGGCATGGGAAAATGCTGCTCTCCCTAACACACTTTGGTTGCTGGCTCTACCAGCGCCGTGTTTGTCCAGCTCCTTCCCTTCCCTCCTCCCTAGCACATTTTCTCATGTACTTCAAGAGCCCTGAATTCCCCATCTGCTACTGCAAGCCTATTTATTCCTTTTGCTTCCCAACAACAGGTTCTGTGCTCAGATCAGGACGTGATGAGGGAGCTAACTGTCCTCCCAAGAGGCTGCAAGATCCTCAGGGCTCAGACATCTTTTTCTTTACACTTGCACAGCACTGCACCATTGCAAGGGAAAAGCCTGGCACCAGCTATTTCTCCAACACAAACAGAACCAGAGCGAGCTCCAAGGAAGGGCCCCGGCACTGTGTCACCTCTACTCAACAAGCTGCAGAAGCAAGACGATGCTTACTGAACTTCCTCAAATACCTGTGACTTTTCCTCTTTATTGGTTTTCACAATTATTCTGCCTTACTCCAGAAGACTCCTCCTAGCCACACAAACATTCGTGGTCACCTGGAAGGTTACAGTAAGTTTTCTACTCTTTACTTCCTTTCCCCCTGCAGGAGGTGGGGTTTTCTTTTTTGAGCAGAAACATTTTATTAAAAAAAAGAAAGCATTCCAATGCAACGCTTGGGATGTTGGACAAGATTGCTACACCTTATTGTGGCTTTGTGGTTAAAACAAGTATGAAAATGTCAAAGTTGGCCAAAAGAGAAGAAAGGAACCACCTTTCCCAACACAACTATTTTCAGCTGCTAACAATCCCCTGCACAGGTATCCAGGTGCAACCCACGTTGGCACACAACCAGTTCTAGGCCTAGCGTCTTCATAAGTGACTACTGAGAGTCCCAGAAGCAGCCAGCAGCGCACACAGCACTGCAGCAGAAAGCGAGACTTAACTGCTTTATTCTTCCCCTCAAATGACTCCTGTACAAACGCAGCCTGGACGGCAATAGCAAACCATGCACCTTTAAGAAGCTCTTACTTGTGCAAGTTCTCAGTCAGCGAACGCGACCGGCCCTCGCTTCTGCCTTATTTAGTCTAAACCCCACTACAAATTTTGCATCAAAAATACGCCGGATGTTGCTTTCAGCTACGACGAGGACTCGCATTGATCGAGCTCAGCACAAATTACACAGTTGTGAATGCGATCTTTTGTGGCCCCTTCCACGCCTGCCTGCGGAGGAGGAGGATTAGTCACGTCTCCTCACAGCGCTGGCACAGGGAGGAAAGCCACTCTCTTCTGCAAGCGGCACTTCTAACGTCCACACTGCCCTCCCTGCTTCCTACATAACAGGCCTCGTCCAAAACAAAGGGAGGAAGACACGTTTCAACCAAGGGACTTCTCACAGCATTAACCTGCTCCGTCAGCCCTGCCTCGGGGATGTCACAGCAGCTCCTCACAGGGAAGCTTTGGTGCCCGCTTCCAGCACACGGGTACGGGCACGGCTCAGGTGTGCTCCTGAGGGCAGGGGCACAGATTGCGCCATGGCTGCCGACCTGCCATTCCTGCCAGCAGCCCCATGACCTGCACAGCCCCAGCCAGTTCTGTGCCGCAATGGGAGCCACCTGTCTTCTGCAGCAGTTCCTCTCCTTTTCTCTTTGCACTGCCACTGCCTCTTAGCAGCTCTCTCTACAGACTCACACTTTTCACCTCTCAGCTATGCAGGGATGCTTCAACTCCAAGCCACCTGGAAGCCACCAGAACACAGCTGAGCCTTCGTGCACACCAGGAGCTCGCTTCAGAGGGCGCAGCTCCTCCGTGCAGCCCCATCCCAGAATGAAGCACGCTTCCCACAGCCTTTCTAAAGTCCTCAAAAACACACAGCCATGGCCAGAGTAGTTCAGCAAATGATTAAGCTTGCCATGATTTCAAAACAGGATTTTTACCTGGTGTGTTACACCCTGTGGGTTCATTTTCTGTGCCTGCTGTGACATGCCTTGGTTCTGTGACCATTAAAGCCAGATGCTGACTTCCCTGTATTGAAACAGGTGTGCAGCAACCACTTGCTAATGGCACAACACATCGGAATGGGCACACGGAACAGAAGAGACAAAGCACGCTCAGGTTCTGAGTGAGGCCCATCACTCATTTACTGGTAAACAATTTAATTTTGTTTGGCAAAATCTTTGTAAAAAAAAAAAATCATTTTAGTGCTTTCCTGAAGGCTTGCCTCCCTAGATTCTTTGAGAATGGTATGTGTTAAATGTGGTTCTGCTTGACCTAGTCCTCTCTCTCACTGTGTTCATTGTTTTGTTTGTTTTGTTGTAGGGGGGAAGTAGTTTTTATTGTGCTTTTGTTTGTTTGTTTTTGCTTTCCAACCAAATTTCCAGATTTAGTTACCCATAAGAAACTCACCCATATCTCTGTGGGAGAGGCTGACTCTGTGCACCCCTCACTTCTCTCTTCCACAGCCACCTCCCTTTGGATGAGGTTGCCTCACCTGCACCCCAGGCTCCCTGAAGCTGTCCCTGTCTTCTCCCCCTTACCCTCAGACAGCCCCACCAGTGCCACGAGTTAGGGAATGTGTGGGGTTCCTCACTTCATTATTAGCAGCTAATAAACTCCCGTACTAAAATACAAAACAAAACAAACAGCAAAAAGAAAAGTGCTGTCTTAATGAAATCCTACGCTCTAAGTCAAAACTTCCTAGAGCTGATTTATCCAGCTAAGACCAAACACAAAAACAACTGTATGAAGGGATACACTGAAGGAAAAAAAATCCTTGACTCAGAGGATCACAGTTTTACCTTTCACCATGGGGGAACTACTGATGTTATATATTTAAACTCTAACCAAAAGCTAAGCAAAATTCCATCATCACTCCATCTTTCGTTCTCTGTGCTTAAAGAGTCCCCCCCAAAAAAACCACCGTATCTCTTTTTCTTCAGCTCACAGAAATATATACACCTCCACGTTGTCAAACAGCCCAAAATTCTGTAAACTTATACTTTAAATGAAAAATTATAAATGTATACAAATACACATTCTGGCGCAAGTCCAGCTCCCTTACCTTGTGCAGAGAATTCAGACTGGGGAGCAAAGTTGCCAAGCTTTGTTTCTGAGTCCATCACACTGTTGTTTGGCTTACCACATACATTCAAACGTTTCTCAACTAAGTCTAAATGATTCTCACAGTCCTGAACTGTTAGGTCTGCCTCAAGCACCTTTGAATGAGGGGAATGCCTACGTCCCAAGCACTCATTTCCCTTCAGTGAAAAGCCATGAGAATTCAGGCCAAAGGCACTCTCCAAGTTTCCTTTTTCCCTAGATCTACTGGTGTGCTTATTAGATCTAGCACTGCTTTGGTTAAAACGCTGCCATCGCTTTTTAGGTGCTACGTGATTTACATCATTAGCCTCATCACCAAGAGAGCTCTCACTATTTGCCTCTGAATCCAAGTCTGGACTCTCCCCATTTTCAGCAGAAGTGCATCTCTCAGTATTTCTACCAGCTTCAGGTCTCCTTCCAATACGACCTAAATTGTCATCAGATAAACAAGCAGAGTCTTCATCAGTTGAATGTTCTGTTAAATCAACAGACTCTTTCCTCCCAGTATCTTCTGCTTCATTACCTAGAGGACTGGGAACCGAACCGTGCACGCGGAATGCATGTTCTCCTGAATCTCTGGATAATCGACTTAACAACTTACTTGGCCCTCCTGGTTTTAAGTCCTTTCTGTTTGAAACTGTTTTATCTCCAAGCTTTGATGACTGCTTAGATTTTGAACAGTTGCGTTTGGGCACGCAATTTGTGCCATTTGTCCCAGAAACAGCGGCATTCGCGGGCTCCCTTTTACCAGTGCCAATCCCCGGTAACTTGGTCGGAGGATTGCGTGAAAGCGAGGAGTTGCTTATACTGGAGGAGTTCGGATTGACCGTTTCCTGGGCACAATCTCCATTCTTTTCTATTTTAAACGGGGGACCTACGATAGACAGGGACGTCAGGCCGCTCGCAGAATTGCCTCCAGAACCATCTGCTGTGCTGGTATTTCGATACGGGACCATGTTCTGACCAGTCATCAGTTGCTGCTCTTTCGCCTTACTGTCATGAATATCCTTCAACATCATTAACAAGGTGCTGAATCTGTAATTTGGCTCAATAGGCAAACGACCGTGACCAGAGGCGGAAGAGAAAAGTAAGGGTACTGTGGCCTTTGGAGTGCCAGAGTCACTGACATCATCGTTCATGGATCGATACGAGAGCTCCTTCAGCTCTGACAAGACGTGTTTCACCACAGCTGTTTCTATTTCAGCAGAATCCCTGGGTTTCTCATGCATGTTGTTTAACAGTTTCTGACCATCAACTTTTCCGCTTCTCGGAAGAGAATCTCTCTGAAGGCCAGAGAAACCTTTGGTATCAGAAGAACAGTGATTCAGGCCACCCTCCTCTTCTGCAAGAGAAGGCTCCAACCCAGCAACTTTTTCTTTATGTTTGCATTTTATACTCCTGATCCGAGGCAATTTCATGTTTTTCAGTTTTAAGGTTGTTTGATTTGCAACAGCAGACCAGGAACTGTCCTTGGAAACACTTTGGGGAGTAGCGTGCTTGTTTGCTAGGGAAAGATTGTCATTTCTCACATCTGAAGAGTACTCAAGAGCTGTCAATGACATCTCAGCATCAGAGGAGCCTCCTTCAAGTTCCCTGTGTGCAAATTCAGCATCGAGTCTGCTGGTCACCGAACCTCCCAGAGGTTTGCGGTCTCTGTATGACTTCTTTCTGGCCCTTCTGCTGCTTTTCTGGGAAAAATACATGGAAAGCTTAATGTTTCCACTTGACGTCATAGGAAATTCCTTCTCCATTTTATCTGAAGAATCACTAACTTCAAGAGTGCTAGAGGCTCTCTCTGAACTTTGGTCCACGGTATCTACATCACTGTTCCCACCATCTGAGAGGGAAGAGGATGAATCTGATTCAGTTTGCTTTTTCTCAACACCAGCCTCAGATGCAGAATAGTGTATTTGTAACTTGGAACTGCACAGAATGCCCAGGGAGCTTTTATCTCTCTCCAAAGACGAGTTGGAAAACAAATCCCCTTGGAGGGTGTTCTTCAGGGCATCACTTTTATGACTCCCATAGTCCGACTTTAAAGTTATATTTTCAAAACGTCTTTCTCCAAAGGAGGAGAGCAAATGGTTTTCCCTGGTGCTGTTGGATGCTGTTATGCTCTTTGCAATTCGGCGGAGTTCATGAGACGCATGTTTCTCTGGTAGGTCCCCAACAATCAAACTGTTAACTATGCTCTCTGATGTTTCTTCTTTGATTTCTCCCTTGGAAGCTTCTTCTCTCATGCCACTCTTTTTTACTCTAGTCCTTTTTCTGCTCTCTGAGCTCTTTTTCACGTGTGGCTTAATGTGCGATTTTCCTTTTTCATTGGCTGAGTGTTTGGAGTCAAATGCCAAGGATTTAAAACAGCCGTTCAGCTGCCTGTCCTTTTTGGCTCCAGAGCCATTGGAATAGTATTCCGACTGCACTTCCTTCTTGCTGTCCAGCTCGCTGGAGTTCTGGCTGCACTTTTGATCCTCTGGCCCCCCGAGAAGCATGTCTTCTGCCTGTCCAACACTGACTTCCCATTTAGCCATAAACCTCTGGGGAACCTTAAAGTTGGAGGAGACAAAAAAAAAAAAAAAAAAAAGAAAGAAAGAAAAAAATGAGGGGGTAACCAACAGGATAAAAGCGAGATAAAGACAGACAAGGCACGGAACGGAGTGACAGTCCTGCGTTCTGCACCTTTAAGACAACAGACTGACAGAGACTGTGCCTAAAGGATGCAGAAAACAACTCTCCTGGGTAAGCAGCCCGCACTCCTATCAAGCCTAGTGAAAATCCTCGTGCATTCCCCAAACACCAAAACAGTCCCTGCAAACACTGGTGTCCCGGTGACCAAACATCCCGGCACGTCAGCGCATCCCAAACACTACAGTGTGTATGGGGAATGTGTATGGTATGGATCCCTGGCACAGAAAAGCACATTTACAGCCAACAGGCCTCTCAACGCAACTGCAACATCATTTTCTCAAAATATTTGAATAGCCGTGTTTGCTTTGCTTGTTCTTGATTCTTCCTGCATCCCTTGAATCGGGGCACAACTCCACCTTCCCTCTCATCAACTTACCTTGGTACAAACATAAAACCTGTACCACATTTAAATACGCTGTAACAGGTTCCATGTGTCCTTTACACAGAACTCTCACAGCTTCAACTCCACCCTTAGCATAAAATAAAGGGCATGCTGCATACCAGACGGGAACCCCTGCTAAACATCTAAAAACAACAAAGCTACAAACTTGATTTTTATCTGCACACATTGTTCTTGGCTGCACAACAGAAAACCAGAGGATTCATAACACTCCTAAAAACCAAAATCTATTCCACAACAGCAGGAACAACTCAAATTTCTGATTCTTGTCCCTTAAAAAAAAAAAAAAAAAAAAACATCCACAGCAACAAATGATTGTTTTAGCAGATTAACAAAATTTTACAGGGTCCAGTAGCAAAGCAGCGAAATGTTCTCAGCTTTGCAGCAGGTCTTGGCTTCCAGGTACACAAGCCTGGACATTTATGCAAGCTACACACATTTGGTTTCCTCTGCTGCAGCCACACTGGTGCTGCAATTTACATACAGGGGGAGATTCTAGCAAGGAAGCATTTTAATTTCTGGGACCAGAAACATTTCTTGTTTGCATATAACTAACTGCTGGGGAAGGTGGAAATACAGGTAACAAAGGTCTTAGAAAAGCTACTGAGCATACCCTTGGAAACAGACAAGCCAGAAAAAGAGCATTACACCCAGGAAGCTCACATCTGCAAGAGCACGTTTAATCCAATGGCTTCTCACTAACACAGGTTAAGTACTTAAGCGCTGTTAGAAAAAAGGAACAGACACTGCTCCTACTATGTGCCTATCTGCTCTCTCACAGGAATGCATTAGTCTGTTCATTTCATTTCAACAATTCTGAAATGCGAATTTCTCCAGTTATGACTCTAAAGACAGAGAACAGACCTCTGTGTCACATTACGTTACGCTGGCTACAATTGCTCAGGGCTGTTATGCTTGGAAATGGAGACGATGCAACTAGCCACAAAACTCATTCCTACAGGCTCACTGACAAAATGTTTTCCAAGTTAAATTATAAGTCCTAACAGGTTTCCATAAAGAGAAGCAGGACTAAAACCCCCACTGCTTTATCTCAGTCCATGATCTAGTTGAAGTACATAACTCCACCTCTACCTCAGATCAGCCAAAAGACACTGCAAGAGAGCACAGGAAGTTACTTAAAAGCACACTGTAATTGGCATCAGGAGAGGGCTTCACTGCAGAACAAACCTCATGCTGATAGGGACCTGACTCCTCTGCCTCTCAGAGCTCTGCAGGGCAACAAAAGCAACAGGCCACACCCCTACATAAACATAAAAGATAGCCTACAAACTCCCAGCTGCTTGTACGCTCTGCTGGTTACAAGGATGCAAAGAATCACTCTCTGGCCCTGCTGCAGCAGTCATTGTCACAAAAGCAAACTGTCAAAGTGCAACTCCAGGCACAAAGGAATAATCTTTATTGTGCAGATTCAGGAAATCAAAAACAGAGAAAGCAGGTCTTTCACCTTATGTTTGTAGCCTTTTTCCTTTTGCTTTCCTCTTCTCCGAAGAACAGGCAGCTCTTCAAACTGATGTCTTCCTTCAAACAAAACGATAGCTTTTCCAGCAACCCAGGCTTTCTCTGAAGGCTCTCCTAAGGCATCCACGTAGTACTCTCGGTATGGCCTCCGATTGGAAACTATTCCAAAAGATTTAACAGAATTAACCCCTTGCACACAACAAAACAAAGACAAAAATTGATCACAGAAAGCAGTAGCAATCTATCAGTTATTCGTACAAAGGTTTTTGCTTAATAACATTTCCACACAAATGCCAGTTCTGACAGTTCCTGGTCAGAACTCAGGAAGATCCTTCTGCACTGCTGAATTCATTGCTTTCTTACAGTGACTAACAGGGCTAAGATGATCTGTTTCCCTAGAGCAAAGACTACAGTCTGGCTGCAAAACAAAATGGGAAAATATCCAAATGTTTTTTGTTTTTTTTTTTCCCTTCAACAGAGGTAACACACGAGGCAGCCCACTTCTTGTTGCTCCTCTCTGATGAATGACTGCACAGCCCATCCACTTGGCTGCTGGGAGGAGGAAATGGTGCACCAGCAACTCCCAGAAATAGGATCCTGCTGGATAGCATTTACCCGTGCAGGCCGTACCTCCCCCTCCACATCTTGCTCCATACTTTGCTAACATACAAACCCTTATTTTGGACATAAAACATTAACAGTAGTGTTTAAATAAACACACAGATGCACACATTTGCACTATACAAGCAGTACATGCATCGTGACAAAGAGCCGCTTATAAAAAGTTAATTCCATCCTGTGGGCACTGTGGTGCACAGCCAGGGAAGAAAACCATAAGGGCACAATCACAACTTCCAAGATTTTTCAGAGGTGTTTCCTGAGCAAGAGCACTTCATGGGCATGAAGCAATGAAGAACTGGACCAGTACAAGGTAATCTGGTGAAAGAGGACGTGTTTCGGGAACTGGAACAGTGCCAACAAGGCTTGCACACGAGATATAAACTTTTCCCTGTGATGTGTGCTTCACGCTGTCCTGGGAATACCTTCACCAGCTGAACATGCAGCCCGAGCTTTGCAGCCCCTTTTGTTTGTGCTGCCTCCTCCCGGAGCGCCCGCACTGTGCCAGCAGCCTGGCACCAGCAATGCCAGCACTGACATTCTGACCTAGAACAGGTAAAGGAGGACGAATACTGACTGGGGTAAAATCAATCCAAGGACAAAGATGACAGACCAAATCCCATCTACAGTACTGGACTCAAGCCCCTGTCTGAGCTTCAATTTTCCAGTTCCAAAAATCCCAACATCACTCAAGAGCTTGTCAAGAAAAGACAAGCTGCTTTAAACATAACACCACACCTCAAACTAGGAAGAGAGGAGCTTTTTGCACAAGTGATGAGTTTGAAGCAACCTGCCTTATTTTGAAGAGCTTGTTCCCATGACAACAAGAGAGAACTAAGGCAGAAGGACCATGCTTCCTACAGTGTGTGCAGAACCCCACAGCTCCCTGCTCCCAAAAGCACCTGAGTTCAGATCCACCTGTTCTGCCATTCACCACTCAGGGAGGTGAGATAAACAAAGAATGACAACTGGAAATTTTTTCTCAGAGCTATCTTCATCTCAACATGGATAAAACACAATGGGAGATGCTATTATATAACTGGAGAGTAGACTGTGCTGGAATTTGTTAGTAGCATGTTCCCTCCCTGCAGAATTCCTTTATTAGAAATTATTGTACACAGGCTGAGAGGGGATTGCTGGACAGATGTATGTATTAAATCCTGTCCATAATTTCATCGTGGGTGGTAGGACACAGGAAAATATCCTTAATGGTAATTTGAGAGCTCGAAAGGGACTATTTACACCTGCACACTCAGTATTATCTAGAACAGGATGGATGCTTCCCAGAAGATGAAGAAGAAACTGGAAAACCAGTGAGAAAGACTACAGCAACCGAGCCTGCAGTTGACGTGAGCACAATACAGGAAAAGCTACTTCATGCCTCTAGAGAAATAGCAGACAGTTCTGAGTCTGTGGTCAGTAGAAAAGTCTATTCATTCCCAGCACCTGGTTCTTAGGCTGCCGAGGGCTGGGGAGCTGTCAGATGCAGAAGGCACCGTTCTCTAGGGATTTCCCATTACTCACAGTACAAAACAAACCAGAAGAGGAAAACCGGAAGAAATAAATAAGCCTTTCAATTTGTGGCAGTCTCCCCATGGTAGCCAATATGATCCTAAAAGCAGTGTGAGAGCTTTCAAATAAAGAGCAATTTCCAAACAATTACTTCTCTTCTGTTCTCTTCATCACATATCTATGCTCCTCCATCTTCACATCGTGTGACTCCCATCCTTTCTGGGCTCTACCCTCTTCTTCCCTGTGCTCACACACGTGCAGCTGTCTTATTTCCTTCCATCCCTTTCCCTCACACTCAGCTGGCTCTTAGTCTCACTAACACACTATGCCCTAAGCTTTCACACATGTGGCTCCATCACAAGGTTTTTCTGATATAACCCCATAAACAGCCCCCTCCTTCCCAGTGCCAAACAAGGCCAAAAAAATCACTTCCTCTCACACGTCCATGTAACACCTTAAGGCATTCAGCAGATACGCTGTTTCACCCCAACTCCACTTCAAAGCCCCTCCTGTTCCCCATCCCCAACCTGGCCAATTCCCCAAGTCACAGCAGACTTGGGTTGGAAGGGACCTTAAAACCCATCTACCCCAACCCTTGCTGTGGGCTGGCTGCCCCCCACCAGATCAGGCTGCGCAGGATCCCATCCCGCTCATCCTGATGCTCATCCTGAGCACCCCTCGGGATGGGGCACCCACAGCTCTGGGCAGCACCACCAGTGCCACACCAACCTGAGTAAAGAATTCTTACTTAACATCTCCCCTAAATCTCCCCTTTCAGTTTTAGCCATTCTCTCTTGCTCTATTGCCATGAGACCATGCAAAAAGTCAGTATCTCTCCTGTTCATAAGTTTCACTCCCCACTCTAGCCCACCCAGCTCTATGTGCCCGCCCTTTTCATACTGCACTACTCTGCCCTCACCTCTCTGATCCACCTTTCTCTCCGTATCTTTGTCAGGAAGCTGTTCTTTCTCCTGCACTGCCCTGCACTTTCTGGATATTCATCCCCTCTTATGCTATGGAAACCAAAGCCTACACAACAGCTGCCTGTGCCACTTCCTCAGCTTTAGCCCCATCCTCCTGTCAGCTCCCTGGTGTAGTTCTGCTCAAGGTCTTCCTTTTTTTTTTTCGTTAATAAAGAACTATACAACTCCTCTACTTTGCAGTCTGAGTAGATACAGTACCTTTCATTTTTGAGTGACAGTCCAGCACTGGGTCATGACAAATTGTGCATGGCCACCACGGGCGTCTGTTGAACTTGGCCCAAACAAGATCCCCAACTTCATACTTCACTGGAGTAGGTTTCTTCTTGGCTCGGATCTTTGGGGAAAAATCAGAACACAAGAAATCACTAAAGCTCCAGATGCTTCTAAAGAGCCTTGCCTCCCCCTTCCCTGTATGCAGATTACATCTGGCCACCAGAGATATTTACATGAAAAAGCAAGTCCTGATTTTACTTAGTGGCTCCTACACCTTCAAAGAATACCATCATTCTTCTGATCCTTCTGAGAGAACAAAACAATAAACTAGGGTTTGATTTTATTGGGTTGGGTTTTCTTTTCTTGGCTTTTTTTTTTTTTTTTTTGCCCTTCCAATGAGGAATGTAAGCTGGTAAATGACTGCACTCAGAGTTCATCCATTTGTCAGAGCAGGGCAATACCTTGAGTCACAACCAGCTCCGGTGACTTCACTAATACCAACTGCTTCATTTCAGAGGTTGTGATGTACAGAAAAAGTAATGAAAGACAGTGAACTATTCCTGACTGGAATGAGGTGATGAGAAGAGCAAATAAAAGAGTCGGTACATACAATGCTAATGACTGCCTCAGTTCTCACATATGCTCAGGAAAATAAGCCTTTCTCATAAAATATTTGAAATCTCATATAAGTACAGAGAAAAAGAAAAAAATAGCTTTTGTTCTAATGTTGGGTTTATGCGACCACAACTGCCATTGCTCTGCCCCAAGAGCAGCAGAAGTGCAATCACCCCCCTGTGAAACACACAGACCCATCTGTTTCCTGCAAGGAGCAGCTCTGCACAGACACCCAAAAGCACTTCAATTCTGAGGGCATTGCAGCAATCAGGAGAACATCAAAAGCTCACAACACAAACACCCAACAACACACACACCTAACACTGCTTACTGCCATTCCTGCCTCACCATCGCCAAGCAGAAAGCAAATCCCTCTGCTTCCCAACCTATTGGTTGGACATCAGCAGTACTGGGGCTGGGGTAGGGATCCTGGAGCTGGCCTGCATTGATGAGCTGTGCCAGGACAGAGCACTGGAGGCTCCCATGTGCCTGCTGTGGGTCTGTGGGTCACCCTCCTGTTGCCAGCACTTGCTGATGTCCTGGCCCGGGTGGTTTCGGCACTATAAGAGCTCTGAGCAGGTATTTTTGCCAGCAAGCATCAGCAATGTGCTTCCCATTAGAGCTGTCATGGCACAAATACGCACCTTCTTCTCACTTTACATTTTCATTGTGCTCACCACTCTTTAAGGCACATCTCCTGCAATTCACAGTTCAACATCCTAGTGACTAAACCACAACAGATCTCTCCAATAAACAGCATATCCCACCGCAGGTCAAGTTTTATGGGATCTCTCCACGTGGTTATAGAGACTACAAAAGGATACAGTTCTCTGTTAAATGAAATAAAGCAGGTAATTACCCTATAGACGCCATTGCTGAAATTCCTCTCACTCAGCCATCAAAAGCCCTGCAATAACTTACTTCTGAGCAAGAGCTCGGGAGGGCAATGGGAACAGACATGGGGCAGGGCTGCTGAGCACAGGAGGCAGAGGTGCAGACCTGATGGCACTTCAGACATTGATGCTTTTTCAGATGCAAACCCACTTTTTCTCCTTATCAGTGCACATGCTCTTCCTGTAAAGGTGACATTTACCCCAGATATTTTATGCATTTTTCAACACCAGGTTTCAAGGTGTGCATACATACTGTAACAAAACGAAACTCCAACGTGCTGCAGTGCACACAAGACACCTGCATCCCAAAACTGTAATCCTAGTGCAGTCAGCTGGGCCAGCAGCACAGCTATGTGAGGATTTGCCAAGTCATCCACACCGATTCACCTGAGCGACACCCCCAGCCCCCGCCTGGAGGCAAGTCTGCATTTAAATCACCCTCCCATACCAAACACAGCCGCCTAAGGAAAACTTGGCTTTCAAGAAGCTATTCAAGACAATGCTTCAGCACTTAACTCTCTTCCCAAGCATTCAGCAGGCTTTTCAGCTCAGTCTGTCCGCAGCCATTCTCATGCCTGCCTTGTCCTTTCCCTGGCAGCTACAGAAAGCATCAAGAGGATGCAGGCTGAATTCTTGCACTGCTCCTCCCCTCTCTAAAAGTAGTAGTTATCATTTCCAGGTATAAGTCTTCTCCTTTAGACTGCTGTGCCATGGATACCTGCAACCCGCAAAGCATGCATTCCTCCATCAGAAAGGAAACAACAGATTTCCCTCTAAGTACAATTACACTAAGATTAAACTGGTAATAAATTCCAATGTCCAGAATTTCAGCCCTGCAGCAACGATGACTTTTCCATAAACTAGAGAAAGCCCCACGTTTTCTGAACTCATAACCAAAGTACCCAACTTCAGATGTAGCCCTTACATATGCTCAGAACAATTAACGTTTATCCACAGGGCATTAAGATGTTCACGTGTTTAAAGAACAAAACCAGTGAGAGGCTGCATTGAGGGCAGGAGCCATGCTGTCACTCCAGTGGAGATGCACTGCAGAAATCTGAAGGAGGTGAGAAGGTTAGCGAGGAAGGACAGCAGTGACCTGCATCATCTGCACTCACCGTTACAGTCTGTGTTCTCAGACGTTCTCCCACAGGGAGTGAGCGTTGTCTGCTCTGTTATCAGCTGTTTGGCATTAATTTGCTGTTCAGATGAGACAAGCTACAGTCTAAACTTTAGATTATATGCAGAATTTCAGACCGTTTTGTGTTATTTTTGGAGAGAACAAGAACATACATTGCGGGTGTTCTTTAAACAAACCCTCTCCACCAGTACTAGACCCTCAAGAAAAGCACCGACTACTGAGAAAGTGACACTGACTGAGGTGCATGACAGGGCAACACAAAGACTTCTGCCTTGACAGCCATCTTCAGAATCTGTATTATGCAAAAACACATCAGCCTCGGTAACTTGCTGAGTGAAGCTGAGCGTCACCTCTCATTTCATGACGTATTCTAAGTCCTCAGCTGTCCTTCAGCAATCTTCCTCCCTTTAAAATAACCACATCATTAAATAACAACAAAAACAAAGCTTGTCCTAGGCCCGCTCTCAGCTCTGTCACCTCACGCTGCTGCTCAACCCATTAATCTTGCTGAAAAAAGTAGTGCAAAGCACAGGGATGCACACGCTGCAGGCTGCACCCTCCTGCAGCACTCGCCATCCCTGGAGCAGCTCGACTGTGCTGCCACCTCCAGCAGGGCACAGCCCATAGGCACCACTTGTCCCAGCAGTGGGACTGGGAAGCTGCCATCCCAGCCAAGTGCAGGGACACCCAACTGCATGCTCAGCCCTCAAGGCGAGATCTTCTGTGCTATGCACCCCAACAGCTCAGCCTGACAGGGCTGCACTCAGCACAGCCCTGCACACTGGTAATTCAGACATCCTTTGGAAAGCCAGTGTGGAAAACCAAGGCCAGAAGAACCCCTATGGCTTATTTCTTAACTATAAGCACAATATTATTTACTCAGTAAGGCAAGTGACAGAATATGCTATTGGGAAGGCTGGGGCAGCAGGACAGGCCACGCAAGGAAAATGTTGAAAAGAAAGAAGGAAGCCCAGACCCACAGCAAAAACAGATGCTGCCTGGCCTGGTACAGGTGGGAGCGTATAGGACAAAAGCCAGGGAAGAACACACAAGGAGAAGCACATCCAGACAATAATTAAACAATAGAGTACAAACAATGACACTAACAGCAGGCAGGCCAAGACTGTGTATTTCCTTGCGTATTTCCTTGAAGCACAGCAGATGCCTGCCAAAGGTCCTGCAGTAGCAGCCTGGGGTATCTGTGAGCAGACCTCATCACAGGAGCAGCTGCCAGGTAGCAGTGAAACTCTGACCTAAGTTGGATCACAAGGCAATGCTGGAAGCAACACCCAGGGCTCTCTCTGAGCCTCTCCTTGCTGGAGCAGCCCCTCTCTGAAGCTTTGGTGAGTCCGTCTCCTGTCTCCCACCCTGACTTTTCTTCCTTAAGGCTCACTGATCAGGAGTATTCTTCCCGAACACGGGGAAAAGAATGGCAGCGAGTTCACCTGATTCTAACCAGGTACTCCTCTAGTGTTGCTGAATCTGAAGCTCATCATCCCAGCAAAGAAACACTAACAGGACAAACCTGGGACACAGAACTCGTATGCAATGTCTGCTTCTTACATAGTTTAAAAATAAGACTTCTACCAGGGTCCTCCTCTTTCCTCCAGCCTCCCATCCTGATGGGATCCACTCTAACTTCATTACTTCACTCAGCTCCAGCACTTGTGCACCGAGAAATGAATGAATGCAGACAGGATAAGACGGGACTTGGGAAAGGATCTTTGCTCATGAATATGTTGTGTGAAAAGACAAAAAGATGAAATGAAGAATAACGATGAAGCAAGACTAAGAATAGAAATTAATGACTGCTTGCGATGAAGTACAAAAAATAAAACTGACATTAGAAAAGATTCTTCTTTTAAATAAGCTTTTGTGAAATCAAAACCAAACCTGACCAAAAAAAAAAAAAGGAATGGAATGAATATTAAATTATATCTGCTCTAAAGCTTAAGCAGTATTTGGAATGAAGCAAAAAGAGGTCAAAGTGCACCCGTGCAGGTAGAGCTGTGCTGGAGAACGCCCAGAGGGAGGGCCAGCCCTGCACGGGAAGGCTGAGCATTGTGAAGACAAAAAAACCGACCTAACAACACAACAACACGCAAACCACAACACCTGTATGGTGAAATCACCACAGTAAGCATGCCAGCACTTCACCTCACGGCAAGCGGTGACGCAAAGATGGAAATGAGAGGCCTGCTGGAGGGCCACAAACAGCCCGCCTCACCAGGACCATGGATGTGCTTTGTCCTCCCACAGCAGGAGGATCCCTGGGGACCGACCTCAGCATCCAGGGCCCGACCCGGCCTCCAGCAGCCTGACCTACATCCACATCCACAGCACGCACAGTGACCTTATCTGGGACGTGATCACAAACAAGCGTTCAATACCTGCTAATTCAGTGTTCACTAGTGGAACATACTGCAGAGACGGTGACAGGAGAATTTCTGTTCTCTGTGTGCGTCTTGATACATGTCCTCTGGCTAGCTTTTACATACCCTGGCCCAGGCTGTACAGCCTATAAATGGAAAGGCTGCTATGCATGTAAGCAATACTGTAAAAGGTTAAAATGAAGAGAGTTGGTAGCATTACACTGAGTATTTCATAAAGCCTCAAGCAACTGTTTCAAGTTCAGGAGTCTGAGACGGAAAGACAACCAGGTAACAGCATCTGTTTCACCACCTTCTTAATGGTGACAACGTTTGCTTAGGAACTGAACAGAACAGCAGTGTGATATGAAGCTTTGGGACTTTGGCATCGCAGTAACCAGAAACAAACAGCAGCAAGATGTGAGGCAGAAGGGAGGAGGAAGCAGCTGGGAAAGAGAACAGACTTATCCCAACACCCAACGAAGAAAAATCCACAGATAGAGAGGATTTCAGAGCACTGACAGAGGATGAACTATGCCCAGCAATGCCCATGTTTGCTTGCTTATCCACATGCATTTCCAATGATAAACTAAGTTTCCTTTAAAGCTGGATTCTTTAATCCACACTAATTGTTTCAAGAAAGGGAGGAACTGCAGGCATCACCAGAACCTCACTAAGCCTCACAAAGACACTGTCAACAAACATTTTCTTGCAATCCATGAACTAGTGAACAACTGAAATGAAACCAGGTCATCAGATACGCCTGATTTTCAACCGTATTTCTGTGTTCCTTTATTCTATCAAACTATTTACAAGCAAGGCATCTGATAAATGCAGTGATCGCTTTCAGAAACAACATTTCAAAACCCATGGAACGAAAGCCATATTCAAATTGCACAAAAATATTCACTGCGACTTTGGCTGTAACCAGAAAGATGCAGTACCAGAGAACAGCATGTGCACACTGCAAGGAGTGAATGTCTATTTGAAACTCAGTAACTAAAAACTAGCAGTTTGGGATACAGTGTATGTGGAACCACTCGCACTTTTGTTTCTTAATTTAATCCCAGGAGCTCCTTTAGAAGCAATGAACACTTAACTGGGACTTGCGAGTTTCCTTTTCTGCAGAAATTTTGATTTCTCCACAGAAGTGGGGTGAGATCCCACACTGTTAATCACAGTGCCCTGACACCACTGAGACAATAAGACCACAACCTCCCCAAAGCCACAGGTATCCTCATGGAACTCCATAGAAGCATTCTTCCAAACAAGACGATAAACACAACACTCGCTCACAAAAAGTTCTTAAGATTTCAGCTGCTTTTGCTGAGATCTCCCTACTAAAATGAAACCAGTTTTTGAACATGAGCAGTAAAATAGACTTATACTTAATTACCTCTTGTTACTAGCACTTTGAGCTACATCCTGAGGAAAGTTCACGCTTCAATCAGGTCCTGCAAACTTGCATTTGAGAAGGTTCTTAACCCTTCCATTGGGAATCCTGCTTTGTATGCGCTCACCCTCATACTGAGCACAGCCACCAAGCTAAGAACCATCTGATTGTTTCACTGCTGTGAATCAGAAATCCGTGGGCAGTCATCACATTATCCAAAATAGTAAGCAGCCTGAACAGGTGTTTGGGAAAACCAAACAGACCAGCACCAGGACAAGTGAAGGAACAATTAAAAGGAGATAACCATCCTGCTCCGCACCCTTCTTGCATCAGGTAACAGGAAGGTTTGTGTCTCTCCACCAACAGTGGGAGGGTAACTCAGTAATGCACTCTCTATTCCAAAACAAAAAGAAAATTCTCCATTTCTTCCTAAAAACACCCACACCATTCTCTGGGTGTTGGGTTGCTCTCTCCAGCTCAACGCTTCGGGTTTTGCATGCACAAAAAACTAATTCTGCATATTTAAAAGTGAAAACTAAGTCCCCAGTGCAGTGCTTCAAAAAGCACCTGAAAGTTAACAGCAACTATTCTGCTATTTTATTACCAATAAAACTGTTTTGCTTTTTCCTCCCTAAAGACCCAAGCAGCATCCATGCGCAGTCTCAAAGAGCACTCAGGACCATCCTACACCGTATGTAACCCACAGAACAAGTTCCCTGTCAAGAATTAATGCAAATAAAGCCTTGCTAAGCAACAAGCAGGCTGCTTCCTCAGACGAGCACCCCACCTGCTCACACCAGGGTTAGCCGGGCAGCAGTGGGAGGCAGGCTGCCTTCCCCAGGTGGGCTCAGCACTGGGAACACTCCCTGAAGTGCCACCCCACGCACATCCAAGCAGAGCCATGGCTGCAATGCAGCACTGTGGGGGCTGGCAGATGGATGGACACATGGGGCCATCAGTCCTGCCACTTGTTTGTAGCTGGACCTCAAAGAAGCTGTGGTCAAATTAGTAAAAAGCTGCAGCTCAGGCTGTGCTAGAGATGTGCATGATGGCTTTCTGAGCAGGGCAGCTCTCTGCCAAGTGCTGGCACACAAGGACAAGATGGCACAGAAGGACTTTTCTCCTCATTATTTTTGTTGTTCTTCTGAAAGAAGCACAAAGTGAAGCTCGATGGAATCTCAATGGTAACTGCACAAAGTCAACACGTCAGCCCGAACGTGTGCTTTCCCATCCCTCAAGAGAGGCAAAGCACACTCCTGGATTCATCAATGCTTTCGGACACAGAAGAGATTGCTGTGCACCAAGTCCAGCCTTATCTCTGCGGAACACTCAATCACTGCTGCAGAAACCGCCGTGAGCAGCTGCACTGAAACAGCTTTCCAATTTGATAAAAACAAAGAGAGGAGAGATAGCAATGCTGCAGCATCTCACGCTCCGCTGGGCAGCGGGTGGCCAGGAGCACCCAAGGACCAGCTGAACCACAACTGCACACCCAGACAGGGCAGAACCAGCAGGATGGGATGCACATCCCCACCCTCGGTGCTGCTTCACACCACACCAAGGAGCCCTAAAACCCCTGTGCCTGCACCAGCTCCACATGATGCTTCCAATCCCAGACCGGCCTTCTCACAAGCAGTGTAGCAACAGGGAAGGAACACTTTAACTTCCAGTAAACGTTCCATGCCAGCACACTGTGTCTTTAGCAGCACTGCAGCCTGTTGCCAGCCCTGTGGTGCCCTTCAGGTTTTGCTGCACACCAAATTCAAGATGGTCACACACCAAATCCAATGCCTGCAATGTGTTCTGCAGCTCCACACTCTGCACGCTCACCTCCATGGAAAAATGCTCCGAAGCCATAGAAATTACACAAAAGAAAGCAATGCTATTGTTGATAGGTCTAAATTCACTGTACAAGAGTCTGCACCTGGGAAGTGTTTAGGGGTCCACAAATCACCAGAGGTTGAAAACTGCTGCTCTAATTCAAAGCAGATTCTCACAGACCTTTTTCCACCCATTAACGTGGAAATCCTGGCAATGCCTTAACCACCATAAAGGACTTAACCCCATTTCACTGGGCAAGGACTGCGCTGTGCAGCACAGATGGCTCTGTGCAGACAGAACAAAACATCTGTCACCTTTTCCTGGTACCAGAAGTGACACTAACGTGATGTTTTCACAGATTCTTGATGGACATGCCCAGCCCTTGCCAGGAGCTTAATTTTCTTCCTTCAGGTTCTTCTGGTCCCTGTATCATTCCCAATGGCTGTACACAAGAAGTTGTCAATCACAAGCAGGAAAAGCTGATTTATGTTCTAAGCAACAACAGTGAGAGTTAATCACTGCCCTTAACACCGATTTTTGAGTTAATAATGTATTTTTAACATACACAACCTCAACAATAATTGAAATAACATCACTTCTTTTCCTTAGGCTTAAGTAGCTTTTCACCCACCTTCAGAGCTGACAGCTCTTGGGTGAGATACGGGTTTGTTCAGTTAACGTGAGGACATTTTGAAAGCGAAACCTTTCCATGTGGCTCTGCTCAACTCCACTGCTGGACCAGGAAGCACCGAGGTCTAAAGAAGCTGCTCCACTCGCAGGAGGCAAGGCTACAAACGGCAGGCACAACAGAAGCATTTTGCCCTGGGGTCACGAACTGCTGTAACAATATCGCACTGAGCCACTGCCACAAGTTTCACCAAGGCTTTGGAGGAAACTCTAACACCATCATTCTCTCAACACGAAATGTTACAAAAGCCCCAAGGTCCGGGAGCTGCCCCTCCCTTCAGAAGTCACCAGCGAGCAAACAGAAAGCAGAGGGGCACAGGGACTCTCAAAGCCCACCCTGTGCCAATGGCTGCTCCCCTCCCGCAGCAGCAGGATGCACCAGGTTCACCACATCTCGTACCGCCCAGAACCAAAACGCTGAGTGAAGTCTGTGCTCCTCTGGCAACAGCCCTATGCTAAAGGCTTGACCAAGGGTTGACTATTCATGACTGTGAAAAGCTTATTAACCAGGACATGGCTTAGTGAAGTCTCTCTTACCCAAACTTGAACTTTTTATTTGAACTTTGAAAATAGAAGTGACAGAGGTTTTTGACATTTTGTTCCACAAAACCACACCTTTGAGACTGTCCAAAACACACCCCTGGTCTTGCTGTTTGCAGAGACCCGCATGGTCCCATAACGACTGCAAAGGCATCGATCACACACATTCCACACCGCGCTGCTTACCAAGAAACCACATCATTTTTGGTAACATCACATGAACAAACGGAACCTAATCAGAAATAGTAGATTAGAGAACAAGTACAAGCGAAACAAAAAGAGCCATCGCTGCCAAATGCTGGGATAAATGCTCCCAGGAGCCAGTGCTCAGCCCACAGGGACACGCACGGCTGTCACCTGGCCCTGCAGCGCAGCAGCCATCAGCACACCACAAATGGGGCACGCTGTGCTATCACAGCCCGACAGCCAAAGGCAGTCAGGAACTCAAAATGTACGGTCAAGCTGTGATGGAGCCTAAGACAGTGCCCAAACCATGGAAACATCCACGCTCCTCTGGATGCCCACCATGGCTGAATCCCTTTGCGAATATGTTTAGCCCTGCACAAAGCATGGAGGCACTTTTAAACGACAGAAGGAATCACTCCAAACCCAGGGCCCCGGCAGGTTTCACAGCCTTGTGAGGTCCAGCTCTGCACCTTCTAGGAAACATCATCCCAGCAGCACAAGCCTCAGCAGCGAGGGTTCTGGGAAAGAGCACAGGCACAGAACAGAGCCTTCAGAATCGCCTACAGAACGGCAAGGGTTCCTTTACCTCCGGCCTGCCAAAAAACGGAGCCACAGTAACCCACACACAGCAGGACAGACACTTTGTAACAGCAGCACAACGCCGTGGCTACAGAATGCAATAGAACCCTTCAGCGTATTAGGGATTAATCCCAGGCTTAAAGAGATCACTTCGCTGGCCACTCGTTTTTTAAGCACCCTGAGCACGCTACACACCGTACGGCTCTGGTGAACCAAAGCCCAGCAGCCCCACACCCCGTGTGCATGGGCTCCTGCACGGCACAAGGCTGCACACCGTGCAGCACACGAGCAATACCTCAGTTTCAAGCACTATATACCACGGACTAAGCAAATCCAACATACTTTGTGGGCAGCAATTAAAAAACAACGAGCTGGCAAAGCGAAAGGTAATTAGGTACAACACTTACGTTTGTAAAAAAGCAAAACTTCAACATGAGAACGACAGCAGGAGCAAACCCGCCTCTCCAACACTGCAGCACTGGAGCTCTGGCAGCAGGGCACAGTCCAGGGACAGCCTTGGGCCCCAGCGCCCACCCGACTGCAAAACACCGCGGCGGCGGGACAACCTGCAAGGCCAGGAAACTGCTGAAGGCAGGCTCGCATCGAGCTGATAACAGAAAAATGTACAAAGCGTCCATCCATTGCGGTGTAAATGGCCACGATCCAACAGTACCACGGAGGAGCCATCAGCTGCCCCCAGTCGCCCCATTGTCACTTCGGGAGCAGAACAATGGCCCAACAACGCCTGCTGTCATTTGTCTCAAAACCGGGCGCTTGGCTTTGAGTTTCAGCAAACCTTCACCGAGATTAAGGCGGCTGTTAAGATAACTTCGGAATATGCGCATCCCTCTTAACACCTGAATGCTACCCGGGCCGGGCGTGCCAAGAGCTATTAACAGCCCCATGCAACACAATGCCCGCCTGCCCACCCGGGATGCGTCCCACAAAGACCGAGCCAAGTGCCGTCCCTTCTGCGGGAAGCACCTCTTGGCACTTGGGAAATCGGCCTTTTCAGAGTTCCCAACGACCCAGCGAATCCTGAAAGCTTGCAGCAGTGCGACAGGCTGCTGTTTGCACGCTGTCCTGCTGGCAAAGCTGAAGGGGCTGTCGGTTTGGGAATAGCGGTTCTGACCAAGACCTGCTGCAAAGCGAAGGAGAGCGTGGGTAAATGGGGTTATCAGAGCGACTCCGCTACAACAGGCTGCCCTAAAAATAGCGGTGTGGAGCTCCTGGGTTTTGTTTCGTTGTTAGGTTTGTTTGGGTGGTTCTGGTAGGTTGTAGCAGGCTCTCAGAGAAAGATGGCTCGAGTCACCCAAAACCAAAGGGGACAGGAATTAAATGCCTGAATGAATAGAGCATCTGAGGACAAGCCTGGCTATTCCTATAGCTACTGTGTCACATTCGAAATAAAAAATGTGAGCTCTATCTCAGTGGTAACCTGGCACAGGCAAAAAGCTCTCCCACCCCACAAACAGCAGTGCTCAAATGAATGACCTCTCTGACAACCTGCTCTCATCAGAGGGAAGATGAAGAAGAAGGATCTCAAGTTGCCAACAACAACAAAAAAGTTTTAGCAGTTCTGTGAGGTTAATGGTACACCAGGGCGTGCAGGACGGCAGCTTGACTGAAAGTCAGCCCTTCATTCCAGGGCCGAATAACAGGCTCCATCACAGTCATTCTCGCCATTCAGGCTGCAGCACCACAGTGCACGCAGCAAAGCCACCGATAGTAGAAGCAAAACGTTGTGAAAGTACCTCTGCTCGCTTCTGTTTACAACGTGAGACCCTCCCACAACCGCATCACCGAGCACATGTCTGAGAGATCCCCGCTCCACTCAACAAAGCTACGCACCGACCTCAGCCTGACAGCAGCCTCTGCCTCAGAACACCGGGTCTGAGCTTTGCACACAGCACCGCTGCTCCCAAAGGCACACGCTGTGGGGTCATGCCCTGCAGTGCCCCAAACCAACTCCCGCAGCAAAAACACAGCAGGTCCCCCAACGAACGAGGGTGAGAGCATCCCCACAAACACTGCAGTAGCATTTGTCTGGCAGCAGCGGCCACGCTGAAATGAGAAAGAGCGAAACGGTTGCAGGATCAGTGCTGTCACACGGCTTACATTCCACACCTGGCATCAAATCATACCTCAAACCTGGAGTGAAGCAAGCTGAAATCAACAAAATCGCATTTAAAAACAAAGCACTCGAGGAAAGCACCGAAGATCTCTAAGAACTGCTGCATAACGGATGTATGTGCCTATAAATAACTCCGGGAGCTCAGCTGAGGAATGCTGAAACCCATCCCAAAGTTTTACTCGTGTTCAAAAATGAGCTCTGTATACGTCATGTGCACACAACTGCTGTCAGAACTCGGAGCTGCAGCACTTCTGATCGTTCCGCACGTCTGGCAAGAACCCAATGGAATGCGAGCAACATTTAGAAAGAGATTAAAAAAATAATAACGGGGGATGCCCGGGTGTGGTGGGGAAACGTGGGGGGACAGCCCTGCAGCTTGGGACCTCACACCCAAACAAAGCTCTGACAATCCAGCTGCTAAGAGATGAGAGAGGTCCCTTCCTGACCCATCACCTGCCCGAAAACACGCTGAGAGCGGAGTGGGGGAAGAAAAAAAAAAAAAAGGAAAAAAATCCCAGCAAACTAATTATGCAGCAGTGACGGCAACGATGCCTACGTTAAGAAAAAATAATAATAAAACAATTGCTGTGAGAGCTCCGTGCGATAAAGGCACGGCCCGCCCGGCGGTGACAGCTGCGTTCGCACCGCGCACGTGAAGGCGGACGGACGGACGGGGCCGCGGCCCGGCACAGCGGCTCCCAACGGCGGCAGCGCTGGTGTCAAATCTGTCCCTCGGCAAGATGGCTGCCAGCAGGCCGCCGCGATGTCAGCTGCCAGCCGCGGCCCGGCCGGGCCCGCAAGATGGAGCCGCGCCGCTCCCCCCGCCCGGTGCGGCCGGCCGTCCCCCCGCTCTCCCCGCCCCGGCGCCGCTTACGAGCTGCAACGCGGCGCTGCCGGAGGGCTCCGCGCTCTCCCCGGGGCCGCCGTCCGACCCGGGCAGCTCCGCCGGCTGCAGGCGGGGCGGCTCCGGGCTGCCGGCCCCGCGGCTCTGCTCGGGCTCCTCGTCGTCGTCGTCGTCGTCGTCGTCCTCCTCCTCCTCGTCGTCGTCCTCCTCCGGTGTCTCGTTGCCCTCGTCCTCCTCCTCTTCTTCTTCCTCCTCCTCCTCTTCCTCCTCCTCCTCGTCCCCTCCGTCCCGCAGCACCAGCGGGAAGCCCAGCGCGGCGGGCTGCGGCCCGGCTCCGCCCGGCAGCTCCTGCGGCGCGGGGGCGCGGGGGGGCGGCGAGCCGGGGTCGGGCAGGGCCTCAGCGCCGTCGGCGGGGCCGCCGAGGTACTCGGCGCTGATCATGGAGGCCAGGTCCTGCAGCCGGCGCAGCGGGATGTAGCAGGAGGACGGGTCCTGCCCGAAGCCGGGCTTGGCGGCCGCCAGCTGCATGGCGGGCGGCTCGGGGCCGCGGGGCTCGCCGAACGGACCGCCCTTGCGCTCGGCGGCCGGCAGCGAGGTGCCGAACGGGACGAGGCAGCTGCGGCGGCTCACTTCGCAGGCCTGCTCCATGCCGGGCGGCGGGCATCCACCTGCGGGCGACAGCACAATGGGGTCAGCCCGGCCGCCCGCGACAAAATGGCAGCCGCGCCCCGGGGCCCGCTCCGCTCCGCGGCCCCGCGCGGGCGAGAGGGAGGGAGGGCGAGAGGGAGGGAGGAATGGAGGCGGCCGCCGCGCCGCTAGGCCCGGGCCGCGGCCCCTCCAACCGGCCTCGCTCCGCTCCTCGGCTCCGCTCGCGCGGCCCGCTCGGCGAGAGGCGGCGCCCGCCGGGCAGCGCTCACCTGCGGCCGCCGCGGCCGGCTCGCCGCCGCCTGCCCCCGCTGCGGCCCGAGAAGGAGACGCGCCGACCCGGCCCGGCCAGGCCCCGCCAGCGCTCCTCCGCCGCCTCCCTCCTCCCTCCCCCGCATGCGCGCGCCCGACGCCGCCGCCATCCCGCCGGGCGCGCGCTCCCCGCGCCTGCGCGCGCGCCCCCCGCGCCCGCTCTTGGGGTTCGGCGGCGGCCAATCAGCGCGCGCTCGCGCGCCCCCCCCAGCTTTCCCCCCCCTCCCCTCCCCCACACACACCCCGCGGCGGGCGCCCCCCCTTCCCCCCCACCACCACGGAGCCGGGCCGCTCAGTGCTGCCTCCCCCCGGCGCGGCCCGGCCCGGCCCCGCTCCCACCTGCGGCCCGGCCCGGGCCGGCCCGACCCGCGCACATGGCGGCCCGCGGGCCCCGCATCCTCAGCGGCGGCCCCGGCCCCGCGGGCACGGCTCGTGCCGCGCCTCACCTGCGGGCCCCACCGCCCCCAGCCGCCGCGCGGGGCCTACGGGCGGGTGTCGGGCCCGCGGGCGCCAACAAAATGGAGGCGTTCGGACCCCGCGGGCACCGAGCCCGGCCCGGCGCGCTGTCCCGGCCATTGTCCACCGCCCGCTCCGCTCCATTCCCCGGTTCCCCGCCGCTCGCCCGCGCACCGCCGGGCACGGCCTCGCCCGCGGGGAAGCGGCGGCCGCGTCCTCGTCGGGCCCCGCCGCGCCGCGCTCCCACCCGCCCCGCCGCCGGCCCCGGGCCGCCCCTCCCCGCACACCGGCGGCGTCCCCCGGGCGGTGGTGGCGGCGGCTCCGTCGCTCCCTCCAGCTGAGGCCGGGGGCTCCGCCACGAGCCGCGCGGGTCCGGGAGCCGCGCCGCGCCACGACACTGCACGGCACGGCGCGGGGCGGGGGGCAGCGGCCGGGGGCAGCGCGGGGCTGTGGCACACACCGGGGCGGCGCTGCCCGGACCGCGTGCCGCCGCCGCCTCGGGGCTCGGCGCGGTGCTGCGCTGCCCCCCCCGCCCCCGCCGCTGCCCTTTGTTTCCCGGCCGGGCAGGGGCTGCGGGGCCGCTCGGCGCTGCGCTTCCTTCCCGAGGCCGCGGGGCTCCGCTACGGCCGGGCGTCCCGAGCGCCGACAGTGACCGCAGGTGGGCACGGCGGGAGGGCGGCAGGACGCAGCCCGGCCCCGCGTCGGGCGCCGCCCCGCGCCCCGCTGCCCGGCGGCACCGCCCTGCGACCCGACGGGACCACCTCGGCCGGCCGGAGATGCCCCGCCGCCGTCTCCGCGTCGATGTGCCATCGCCGTGACGCGGCCCGCGTGGGGCGCGGTGCCCCATAGGAACGCGGCTCCGCGCCCTTGCCACTCGAGGCCCCGGGAGCGCCTTTCCCTCCTTCCTCCCGCAGCCACGTGCCCCGCGCCGCGCCGTCACACTCCCAAAATAAAGGCAGTGGTTTTATTTAGTGCCCCCCGGGGGCGGGCAGGGCTCCGCGTGGCGGCACAGAGCGGCTCCGCGCCTCGCAGCCCTCCTGGGGTTCAGCGGTGCCAGGATGGGCCCCGCACGGGGATGAGCTCCCAGCTCGTTCGCCCTTGTTGTGCTGGGGGGCGGGAGGGGGGACGGGTGCTGCGGGAAGGGCCTGGTGCCGGGGACAGAGCACGTGGGCACCCCCAGCGCGGTCTAAGCCCCTGAGCCCCGTCCCGGTGCCCCCACACGGCACCATTCCCGATCCAACCCGCGCTTGCGGGGCTGCCATCGTCCCTGCAGACGCTCTTCCGGCCGCCGCGCTCCCGCTCAGAGCACAGCACAGAGCCATGGCCGCCTTTGTGTGCGCACTGCGGGGTCTCTGCCCGAGCCCTTCCCCGCGGGACTCTCCCTGCTGCGCCCGCTCGCCTTCCCGGCGGCCCTTGGGCTCTACCGCACACACAGAACGCCGTGGGGTGGGCTGAGGGCCGGGGGGAGCGCAGCCCCGGAGCGGAGCACAAAGGGTTCTGGGAATGCGGGGTTGGCGAGCACGGGCGAAAGGGTTAAAGCTGGCGGGCAGGGGGAGGGCTGGCCGGGCCGGGAGGAAGGAAGGAGAGGAGGAGAGGAGCGGGGAGCATCCTGCCCGCAGGGCCGGCGGGGGGCCCCTTCCCCGGGGAGCGCGCGGCTCGCAGGCCGCGGGCCGTGGGGATGGGCTCTGCTTTGTGCCGGTGGCACCGTGCCCGCGGCCGCGCCATCTGCCGCGGAATCCCGCGGGGGTCCCCTCGCTGGGCACGGTGCCACCTTCTGCCCTACCCGCAGCCCCCGAACGTCGGTCCCGGGACACGCGGGGGCACGGGGAGCTGGGGAGCCAGAGCCCCGGAGCCGGTCACTGGGCGCCAGCACGGCGTGGGGGGACGGGACCGCTGCAAAGGGCGCGGGGCTACGGCACAGTGCTGGAGGAACGGGCTCGCCGTTCCGCTCGCTGCCTGCGGAGCTGGCAGCCCTGCGCCCGGGGCCAGCGGTGGCCGCGATGCCCCATGCCGGCTTCGTTCCGTTTTTCCCCGCAGATACGTCCCGGGAGCCGGGAAGGAGCGGGACAGCGCTCGACCGTTCCGCTGCCGCTCTGCACGGAGCTGCCGCCGCCGGCCGGGAGATGGGGCTCGCGGCCCGCCCTGCCCGCACAGCCCCGCAGTGCTGCGGCCCCGGGGCTGCCCGCAGGGTGCGGGTGTGTGCGGTGTGCGCCGTGCGGGGGGAGCGTGTTTCTGTGCAGGGGGGCCTCGCGTGCTCCAATGGTGTGAGTACACCGGAACCTGGGCGCGGTACTGCGAGCGTGCATGCATGTGCGTCCACGGGAGGGTGCGAGCGTTGGGTTTTTTGTACGGCGTAGCAGTGCGGCCCTGGGGGTTTGGTTGCAGGCAGATGTCCGGAATGCGGATGTCTCGCTTTCCTCAGCCTTGCGCCCGGGAAGCAGCGTGGGATACCATCACGCGTCGGACTCGTGGTGCCCTTTCCCTGCCCTCCCTTCGTTGCCTGGGGCCGGCTGTGCTCACGGAGCGGTGTGAGCAGAGGGCAGGAGCCCGGCGCCTCGCAGCCCCCAGCCGCACCCAGCAACCACCCAGCCCCGGGGCAGAGGTGTTCTGCATCCCACAAAAGCCAGATGCTGCCGGGAGATAAGATCCCAGCTTCTTTGTTTTGGGGAGAAAAGCCAAGAGCACCCTCCCTCCCGATAACAGAGGGTCGTTAAGCGGAGGCATCTCCGGCAATGAGCTGGCATCAGGAAGCGGCTCGGTGCCCCCATCACTAAGCATCACCCCCAGGACTCAGGGCTCTCCGTGAGCAGCGGAGCAGGAAAGGTCCCACGTCCCGCGTGAATCAGCCCCGGCCCCGCAGCGCGGCACCTTCCGGGGCCCGGTGCCAGGGCCCGGAGCTGGGGGAGGGCGTGTGGGAACGATGCCTCAGGAAACCAGCGGGATTTACTGGGCTACACGCTAAATCCCCCTCACAAAAGGGGCCTGTTCGTGGGGACAGGATGCCGGTGGCTCAGCCACACTTGTTTGGCCAGCAGAGCCTGGCGGATTAAGGACAATTGGTTCAGCCCTGACAGAAAATACCAGGAATGTTCAACAATAAAACCATCCTCCAGTTGGTGTGAGGCTGCGGGACGCCCCGGCGGCCTCCCCTGCCCCATGTCCCATAGCCCGGTCCAGCCCGGTGCTTCCCAGCCCCGGGATGGAGGGGATGCACGGGTGTGCAGGGCAGCAGCAGATCCTGAGCAGTGGATGGGGCACAGCGATGGGCACTGCTGGGATCCCAGGAGTGGTGCTGGGGGCACCCATGTGCTGGATTGTAAGGATGAGCCCCCAGTCTGTGAGCACACAGATCAGGGGACGTGGCACAGTCCCATCCCCAGGCACAGCCCAGGGATGGCTCTTCTGTGGCTCAGGGGGCCAGGACTGGACAGCCCCCCCTGCCTGGGCAGTTTGCCCTCCGGCATGTGAATGCCCCATTCAGGGCTGTGCTAAATGCATTGGTTCTGGCACATTAGTGGACAGCTGGGATCCTTCCTCGGGGCAGGGAGACTGTAGGGCCGGGGCAGGTTTCACACCTGCTGGTGGTCTGGGAGCCCTGGGGGGAGGTATGTCCAGGGAAGAGGGGGAGCAGGGCCCCATGGCCACGAGCTGGGAGAGGGGAAGCAGGGCTGGGCTCCCTGTGAAGTGGGGAGGGGGCTCTGGAACAGCTCCAAAAATACATGCAATGCAGCCAAAGGTGGCTGCACCCCAGTGCCAGCACAATACAAGTGTGTAGGTGAGACCAAGGGGCCTCATTCCACCTGCCCTCTGGTTGGGGCACATTGCTCCCCAGAGCCAGCTCCCATATGTGCTGGGGGCTGCTCCCCTTCACTGGAGCTGCCCCTGCAGCTGGAAGCTGGAGAAGGAAACAAGATCCCAGGGCTAACGGCCCAGCAAAACCCAGCCCTCGCTGGAATGGAGGAGCCAAGGTGAAACCCTAGATCCAAGGAGACAGCTGCAGCCCCTGCCTGTCCACGTTCCCTGCAGAGCTGAGCTGGGTGCAGCAGGGCAAGGTGGGCACCAGGAGCAAGGCCTGCAGTTCCCAAACCCCACTCCCAGGGGTACCAGAGTTAGGAGAAGGCAATGCCCATAACTCACTTTTATCGGGTGTCCCGGGGCAGGTCTAGGTGGGGAGGGGGGGACCCCACTGTGCGAGGCCCAGGGCTCTTTCCCAGCCTGGGAGCCAGCAGCAGTTGGTGGATCAGTTTCAGGGCAATGCTGGTAGCGGAGTTCACGGTGGCTTAGCGCAACAGCAGCTAATGGGGAACAGATGCAACAGTGCTTTGTGCTCGAGTGGGGCTGGAGGCACAGGACCCCACTTCCTGCACCTGTGGCACTGCCCCCCCGGGCAGCACTGCCTTCCTCCCTCACCCCTGGGAGCAGCCCAGAAACCGCACCAAGATCTATTAAAAAAAAAAAATAGTAATAATTTATCAGCTCGATATTTCATGTACATAAATATTCATCTCTATGGCTATGTACAGAGGCAGGCAGCGAGGCTCCGCCCAGGAGCCACTTCCATTGAAGCACTGGACAACAGCCGACTCTCCAGGCGATGCCAGGGGGGCCCCAGGGTGATACCCACCTCTGGGAGGCAGGGGCTGACGCTGCCAGGCTGCAGGCTCAAAGCAGAACCGTTGAGGAGGAGCTCAGTCCCCAACAAGCAGAGCCCCAGAGAAGTGGGGAACAGCCCCGTGTGGATACCTGCTGGCATCGCCTGGCCATGCCACCCCTAAGTCCTGCCACTGGGGCAGGCAAAGAGGCAGGGAGCGAGCGGCAACGGGTCGTGGGTGAAGACAGAATCGTCGGAGGAGCAGGTGCTCGTGGTGTCCTCACAGGAGGGAGAGTACTGCTCGAAGGGCATGGAGAGGTCCAGGTACTGAAGAGGACACAGCGCTGTCACTGCCTGCCCTGCGCCCCTGCAGGGGCCGTCCCCTCCTCCCCTCACCTCCTCCGAGATGGCCGCCAGGATCTTGTCCAGCCCCTCCACCAGCTGCTTGAAGGTGGGCCGCTGTGAGGGGACCGCGTGCCAGCACTCCCGCATCAGCATGTACCTGGGATGAGGGCACGTTATGGGGTGCTACTGCCCCCCACTCACCCACTCCCCAGCGCCAGTACTCACAGCTCGTGGGTGCAGTTGGATGGGCAGTCCATACGGTGCCCCTCCTTCAGCAGCTTGAAGAGCTCCTCCACGGGGATGCCGGGGTACGGGGAGCCACCCAGAGTGAAGATCTCCCACATCAGGATCCCAAAGGACCATCTGCAACGTACATGGCACAGGACTGTGTGACTGTCCCAGCCCCCTCCCACAGCAGGCAGGGCCCTGTTTCCCCCACCCTGCTGTGCCCTGAGAGCGGGGATGAGATCTTTGCTTTGGCACTGGCCAGAGCTTCACCCCATGGAGCACCCCTGCCCTACAGCTGAGGACCCTACAGTGCTACCTCACCCTGAACACATGGCAGCCCTTGGGCCCCAGCACTCACACATCACTCTGGTGGGTGTAGACACGGTCGAACAGGGCCTCAGGTGCCATCCACTTGACAGGCAAGCGGCCCTGCAGGAACAAACCTCAGCTCAGCCTGGCTTATGGATTTCCACCCATACCCTGCCCTGCACCTGGCCCCACACTCACATTGCTGGTTTTCTTGTAGTAATCAATGTCATGGACATCCCTGGCCAAGCCAAAATCAGCAATTTTCATCACATTTTCTGCTGTGACCAGGACGTTGCGCGCAGCCAGGTCTCGGTGGATGCACTGCCAGGGGGAACACATCACCCCAGGTGTGAGATGGCAGCTCCCACCCTAGGCCCCCCGGCACCACTACCCCCAGGAGATGCCCAGCCTTCATGCCCCACATTGTGGCACATACACCGCCATCACACCACCATCCCTACCCGCCTGGACTCCAGGTACTCCATGCCACGGGCCACCTGGTAGACGCAGGACACCAAGTCCTTGAAGCAGAGCTGCTCCTCATGCAGCTCCGTGATGTCAAAGGTGTAATCAGGCATGGGGGGCCGCCGAGCCCGCAGGTACTCGCGCAGGTTGCCCTTGGCAGCAAACTCCACTATCACATAGAGGGGCCCTGGGGAGGACACACAACGCTCAGCCTTGCCCCATCCACCCCAGCAGCCCCCTGGCCCCGAGCCCCTCACCATCCTGCGTGCACACTCCCAGCAGGTTGATGATGTTCTTGTGCTTGTCCATCAGCTTCATCATCTCCATCTCAGAGATGAGGTCAGCCAGGTCCTTGTCGGTGGCGTTGTCTGGGGACAGAGGGTTGTGTCACCGCGTGCCGGGGTGACACCAGTGCAGCAGCTGTGCCCAGATGCCTCAGCAAAACCGTTACCTTTGAGCATTTTGACAGCCACGGTGACGGCTCGGTCCGGCCACTGCCTGTCGATGCCGTACGCCTCCGCCCGCACCACCTGCCCAAAGCAGCCCTCACCCAGGGGCTTCCCCAGCACCAGCCTGCCAGGGGAGGCAGAGCCATGAGCACACCGAGGGGCGGACCCCGCTCTGAACCCATGAGCAGCGGCACTGCTGACCCCAGCCCTCCCCAGCTCCTTACTTTTCTCGGGGAAATTCCCACTTGGAATCCAGGGGCAGGTCCAGCTCGACGACGCCCGCCAGCATGGGGGCACAGCTGGAGGAAAGGCGGGTGACACGCATCAGCGATGTGCTGGACTTCCCTGATGAGCTGGAGTCCAGGGAGAACTGCAGGGACAGCACAGCGGCCTTCAGACACCTGGGACTTATGCTGAGACCCGGTGCTGTTGGGAGCAACTGGGTGAGGGCAGCCCTACAGACAAGGTGACAGAGACAGGTGGCAGCAGCAGGGACAGTTGTCATCAAGGTGCCCCCAGCTCAGCCCTCACCTGTCGGATGAGTGGGAATTTGGAGAGCTTGTGCACAGCCATGGGCTCCAGGGGCTGCTTGCTCGACAGCGTCTGCATGCGGCACAGCACCACAATGATGAGGGCCATGGCCACAGCCAGCGAGCCCGACGTGTAGATGATGATATCGGTGTACTTGGCCTCAGGGGCCTCTGCTTCATGCACCAGCTCTTCTTCTAGAGGGAGAGCACATGTTAGTCCACACCACAGTCCCTGTGCTGCTTCTAACCCTAACCCTAGCCCTAATCCCAGCCCTACCTGGGAGCACAGTGAGCCATGCCGACTGGTAAGAGAGGCCGATGGAGTTCCCTGCCAGGCAGGTGTACTCGCCTGCATCCTCCATGGTGACATTACGCAGGTACAGCACCTCCACCTCGGAGCTGTTGATATCTGCCGTCTGTGGGCAGAGCGAGGGACCGTGAGCCTTCCCGTGTGTGGACAAGCTCTGTGTGCCCCTGTCACCCCCCGGATGCTACCTTGAGCACTTGCACGTAGGGCACCCCGTCAGGGCCGTAGTTGCTGCCGTTCACCTCAATGTGCTTCAGCCACTGGATGTGGGGCTGGGCGTCGCTGTACACCTTGCAGAAGAACTCCACGTCGCTGCCCACCAGGGCAGTGGTGTTGGCAGGCAGCCCCGCCTGCAGGATGGGCCGGTGCGGAGACCTCTCTGCACACAAGGTATAGGGGCAGCGTCACCACAGTACCCAGAGGTGTCCCAACCCCACCTCCCTCAGGAGCTGGGACACTAGGGCTGCTCAAGTAGAGTAAATGAGGACGGGCTCCTCCACCTTCATCCCCTGCAGCCCATCTCCTCTCCCCAGCACAGTGGCAGCAGGGACCCCTCCCGGCACCACCTGCAGACCCTCACCCAGCACGTCCAGCAGGTAGCTGTAGCGGATGCTGCCAAACCTGTTCTCCACCAGACAGGTATAGTTGCCACGGTCAGAGGGCACCACACTCTCCATCACCAGGCTCCAGTGCTGGTGCCGGAGCTGCAATGGGCAGCAACAGGTTCAGGGGGTTGCAGCTGAGCCAGACACCAGGAGGGGATGATGACACAGGGGGACCCTTACCCGTATGCCCCCGATGCGGTGCTCCCCCCGGAACTCGCGCCCGTTCTTGAACCAGCGGATGCTGGGGCTGGGGCTGCCCGAGGCTGGGCAGCGGAATTTGACCGTGTTCCCCGCAGGGACAGCATAAAGCTTCTTGTCCATGCGGTGTGGGTGAGTCCAGTATGGTGCTGGGGAGAAATAGCAGGCATTGCGGGATGTGGCTCACGGCTCTGGGTGGGGGCTGCCCCCAGTTGCTCCCCCCATGGCAGCACTTACCTCTGTGCACATAGATGGGCTCCTCGCTGCGGTCTCCGTGAGGACCATCCCCATTGCTGTCTTCATCATCATCACCCGATGCCAGCGAGTCTGCAAGAGAAAGTGAGTCACGAGGCATGCCCCTGTCTGCAGGATGGGGAAATCGGGTGGTGCTCCCCTCAGCGCTGCTCTGGACCCTCACCCACTACAGAGATGGTGAGGTTGCGCAGGACTTCCCCGGAGCCCCGCGCCCGACACACGTAGAGCCCCGAGTCCTCGTAGGCGACCTCGGTGATCTCCAGTACGCCCTGCTGGAGGCGGACGCGGGGCCCGGGGAGCAGCAGCCGCGATTCCTTGTACCAGACTACGCTGGCTCCGCTCTGGTTAGCATCGCAGTACAGCTTCAGCGCATTGCCCGGGTCCAACAGGAGGTGTTCCTCCTCCGACTCCAGCAGCGGGCTCTCAAACAGCTCTGCAGCCCGGGAGAGATGCGCTGAGCACCGCGCACATCGCGCCCCGACAGCAGGGTCCCACCACGCTTCTTTCCGGTGTGCACAGCACACACACAACGGCACAGTGCCTGGCCGCCCCGTCCGGCCAGAGACGCGTGCAAGGGCTGGACTCTGCCCCCGGGCACTGGAACAAGGCTTCCCCCGCTGCCGCCTGGCACTGCCGTGTTCCCGGCCAAGGCCACCCATGCCACAGTCCTTCCAGAGGGGTCTGTGGCACAGGGTGCCCGAGTCCATCCTGCCGCACTGGGATAGGAAAGGACTGGGAGCGCTTAGCATCAACACCTCCCCACACCCCCCCGCCCCGCGGGCCTGGCCCACGCTGGGTAAGCAGTTCCAAAGCAAATATTCTGCTCCGTTCCAAACCCTGAGCCGCTCGGAGTAAAACCACCGCCGGAACAAACCAAAGCAGCGGCGGTTCAGCGACCGTACGGCTGCGCCGGGACCCGAAGCTCCTGCCCCGTCCGCGTGCCCCACGCGCTGCCGCCGCGCCCCGAATCCCGCAGCTGTCAGCACCGCGTGCGCACCACCGCACCACCACGGCCCAACCGCCCCGCACCGGCACCGCCCGCCGCACCGAGCCCAGCCCGCAGCCGGGCTGCCGACGCGCGAAGGCTGCGAGAAGCGGGGTCGGGAAAAGCCAGCAACGGAGCCGCCCTCAGCCCCCCCCCGTCCCACCCGTACCTGGCTCCATCTCCCCGCGGTGGGAAGAGGCCGGGCCGGCCGCCAGCAGCAGTCCCGCCAGGACGAGCCAGAGCGGCAGCATCTTCCGGGCCTCCCGCGGGAAGCTGCACGGCGGCGAGGAGCTGCGCTGCCCCGCGGCCGTCGGGCAGAGCCGGCTCTGCGCGGAGCCCCGACGGCGCGGCTCCTCCAGCCCCGCACCGGCCGCGGCGGGGAGGGCCCGGGCAAAGTCCTGCGGAGCCGGGCGGGCTCCGCTCAGCGCCGCGGCCCCATGGCGGCCCCGACTCTCACCCCGCCGCGCTGTGCCGAGGGCGCGGGCACTTTGTAGGGCGGTGCTCGGGTTACGCGGCGCCGCGGGCGGCCTCGCCGGGGGCGGCCCCGGCCCCGCCCGCTGCCCGCTGCCCACCCCCCGTCCCCCGTCCCCCGCCCCCGGGTCCCGGCCGTGCCGCGGCGCCGCCCACAGCCCGCAGCCCGCAGCCCTCGCCGCGCGTTGCCGGGCGCCGTTCTCGTGGCGGGGCGCGCGGGCTAATTGCCGCCGCTGCAATTAGCGCGGCGTTATCGCTGCCGGGGCCATCGAGTGGCCGTGACCCCCATTAGGAGCCCATAAGGCTGCGTCGTAAAACACCGCGGGGCTGCGAGGCGGGGCCGGCCCGCCCTAATCCGCGCCATAAACACCTCTCCCCGGAGGGACCCCCGGCACCGGGAGCAGTCCCGGCCGCGTCCCGTTTCTCCGGTCCGTGCGGGAACGGAGCCGGGAGCCGAGCCCCGGAGCTCCTCCCGGAGCCGCTTTGCGACGGAGCTGCGGTGCTGCGCCATTCGGGGCTGCCGCTGTCACCCCCATCCCGCGGCGCCGCGACTTCGGGGCGCAGCAGTGCCGCATCCCGTGCACGGCCGCTCTCCTCCTGGGCTCCCGCTCCCCTCTTGGAGCCCCCACGGCCGCAGCCCCCAGCAGCTGTTCTGCACAGCGCATTCCTGCCGACGCGTGAAGCGGACGAGAACATCAATTTCACGGAGAGCAGTCGCCTCCGCAGAGCTTTGCAAAGTGCCGGAAGCGCAGAAAAATGTTCGGTTCGGCTCGATTTGAACCAAACCAAACCAAAAGAGAGGGGCACGGAGATGCCCAGCGAGGAAGAGGCAGCAGCCGGGCCCCCGGTGGTGGGAGCAGCAGATCCCCCGCGGCTGTCTGGGGAGGGATGCGCGAAGCCCTGCAGGAGTGCTGGGAGCCTGGGATGGGCATCGAGACCCCCCATATGCCTGCCTGGTTCCTGCAGTGGGGATGGAGCCAGGTGGGCACATGGGACCCGTGCCGGCAACTCGTCCCGTGCCAGGATGGGGCATGGGGGTGCGAGCTGCAGGGAGCTGCTCCCCTCCCAGCTGAGGGGCCGGGGGGCTTGGACTGCCTTGCTTGATTTATAGCAGCAACTGAAGGCAAACAAAAAGCCCTTCACGGCAGCACAGCCCACCGCCTGCTGCCCGCCTCCGGCAGCTCCGCCATAGCACCGCCACGCCAGCAGCTCAACAAGGGGGGATTGTGCCAGTGCCGGATCCCTGTGCCACAGCACAGCCCTGCCCTGGAACCTCGCTTTGCGCCACAAGGAACACGCGTTCCCATGGCCACTGAGCTGCGCAGGGTGGAGGTGCTCAGAAGTGGGCATGGGGTGGATGGGGCAGCGGGAGCTGCTCTGCCCTGTGCCCAAGGAGGGGCGATCCCCAATGTTTGCCTGTGCCCAGCCAGATCCACAGCCCCGCTCGCGTGCAGGGCCCTGCAGCAGCAGCACGCATGAGGGGCTGGGCGCAGGGGCTCCATCCTCCCACCCCTGCCCCTTCCCCCAGGCAGTAAATCATCCCCGCTCCCGTCATGAAAGGCCCATGTATGCGCTGCCGGCGCAGGGAGCCTGCCTGGTGCCAACAATATTGCTCTTGGAAGGCAGCCGGGGCTGCGGGAACACAGCCGCCCCTTGTGCCTGGCCCCAGCGCTCGCCGCCGGTCCTGCTGCGGTCGCACCTGCGGCCAGCGTGCACGGCCAGCAGCTCCTGGGGGGGGGCGGAGGCCAGGAGGCTCTTTCCTCCTGGAAGTTTCTCTTGGCATCTCCTGAACGGCTGTTGTTTGGGATGCAGGTCCCCGGCTCTCAGCACCCTGTACGCGTGGTGTCGGGATGCTGAGGCCGAGCGAGTGGGGCCACAAGAGCCACGTGAGAGTACCCACCGGCTCTCTGCAGCCCCACTGCCCTCAACACTTGGCATCACTGCCCCAGCCAAGCCTGCAGCCTGCTGGTCAGCCATGCTGGTGCCTGCTCCAGCCTTGTGGGTGCATGGCTGCTAGGCGTGGAGGAGCTGGCTGTGGGACACAGGTCCCAACCCTACAGCTTGTCCTGCAGAGTGGGCTCAAGGCAGGAGCTCAGTCCCTGCTGCCCAGGGAGCAGAATGCTGCACTCCTGCTGATCCTTATCTCCCACAGGGAGGGACCGATGGAGCAACCCGGCCAGGTTAAGGTTTAACCAGGCACCACTTGGCAAACATGAACCTGTTGTTCCCTCTGGGGAGGTGAAAACACAGGGCCTGGCAAAGGGGCTGCGGAGTGAGGGACGTGAGCCTTAACTAAGCCCTCATCAGCAGGCACTGTGCTCCTTCCAAGGCAAGCAGGGAGCATCCTGCAGCACAGCATGGGCTGCATCCTACAGCTCCTCTGGGGGCAGCCATGCCATGCTCGGGAAAAGTCTGTATGGGTGCTGCCACCCAGGATGCTGCACACCCCATGTGCTGAGCAAGCCGTGCTGCAGGACTCAAAGCCAGGATACCCCAGGAGCCACCCCTGCGTTCCCAAACCCTAATGGCAAGCAGGCACCCAGCCCCACATCTGCACCCGATTTACTTGATGGAGACAGCAGGACCACGATGGAGGGCAGTGGTTAGGGCTGCAGATGGGGCTGCGCTCCTCCCCAGCTGAGGGGGTCCCAGCGCCGTGCCGGGGCTCAGCTGGGCAAGCTCTGCAGAGCTGGCTATGAAAGAGCAGGGGATGGCAGCACCTCTATGGGGATGTGGCCGTGGTGGCTCCACGCCCTGTGCTTGCTGCCAGCATGGAAGGCGCTGGGGCTTGGCCACGGCAGCTGCAGCCCCGGCACAGCCAGGTGCTGCCCGCAGGGGCCTGGGCAGGGGCAGGCAGCACTGCTGTGGGACAAAAGGGCCACAGTGTGCTCTGCCTCCCCCAGCACACCACCCCATTGCCAGGCCGTAGCTCCTGTGGCACCGTGCTGCTGGGCACCTGTGGGTGCTGCAGTATGGTACCAGGATAAGAGGTGAGAGCCAGCTGGACCCGGCGACAGGACATAGCCTGCAGCTAGGCAATGGGGGGCACCCATCTAGGCTGTGCTGGGAGCACATCCTGCCCCAGTGAGGCGTGGTGCAGACAGAGGAGTGGCTGCACACCATCGCTCTGCTCCCTAGCTGCCAGAAAACGGCCCAGTGCCCCGTGGCTGTGACGGATGTTTTCAGCACAAGCAGCACAACAGTCTGCAGGAGTGCCAGCACTCTGTGTGTGCAGACTGTCCTGCCTCCCCCTTGGTGACGTTGGTGTGCTCCAGGCCATGCAGACGTGCCAGTGGAGCACAGAGGAAGGCACTTGGTGGCTCTGTCTGGATCTCAAGATGCCTGGGGATAACAGATGGAAACACAAGCCTCCCACCCCTCCCAAACAAGTCAGAGGTGTCTGTATCCTCCTCTTTGCTCTGAAGGATGGCAAAAACCCAGGAAGGACTATAGTAAAGAGGCAGCACCCAGAAGTAGTAATAAACACTCTATTTGGAGAGCTTCACCTTAGGGAAACAGCAGATACATAAACATCATGTACAGAGGAAGGCAAAATTGTCAGTACACAGAATGGAGTCACACACCAGACTGGGCAGTGCTGGAAATGGATACCTCTTGGTGTCAATGCACAGCACATCTAGCAGGCACCTGCCCTCGTGCAGCGAGACGAGAGCTAAGCAGTGGAGATCGGAGCTGGAGGCCATCCAGTGCCACCAGGCACACAATGCTTCCTTTACTTCACTGCAATTTTCTGCTGGTTGATCAGCTTGCTTAGTTTAACAAAACTCCCTCTCAAGCAGGAGGCTAAGGTCAGCCCTCAGCATTACAGCAAGACTGGAAAACATCAGGAAGGCGAACCCAGCCCAGCAGGAGCCTGTCCTAAGGGGAGGTGGCAGATCCTGTGCAGGGTGCAGGCAAACAAAGCTCGTGCACAGCCTAGAGCAGGGAGGGAAGGCGCTCACTCCAAGTGCGGAGATTAGCAACCAAATCTCTCTCCTTGCTTAACCTGACCAGCACACGCAGGGTTTTGGATTTGCCCCCCCAGCCTGGCTCTCAGCCTCGCAAAGGCGGCAGCTGCTCAGCCTGGAACGCAGCACCGGGAGCGCAGGGCCCCAGAGTGCCCTCCAGCAGCTGCTGCAGCAGTGGGAGGCAGCGGCTCTGCTCCGCACGTCCATCACCTCTGCTCCTGTCGGCCAGGCAGGTCTCTGTCCTCCCGCCCCGTGGAAGGAAAACAATGCCACTTGCCCCAGGCTGGCCAACTCTCAGCTCCACAGAGGCACTGAGGCTGGGACAAAGCCATGGGGTGCCTGACATGGAGCACTGGAGCTGAGCACAAGGCCAGCCCGACAACAGGGCTCCTGCGGTGGGCCGGCAAAGAATGGCACTGCCCTAGCTCAAGGGCAGAACATCTGAAGAACTCATCCTAAACGCACAGCAGCCTCAGATGCCCACCCTTCCTTCTCGGGGCTCTCCTAACAGATTTGGTACATTAGTAACATGAAGAGACCATCTATCTTAATTTCCAGGTTTGAAAGACAGAACATCTCTTCTCCATGATGGTACAAATGTGTAAGAACTTTGAGGAGAGGGGCTGGGCAAGTAGTGTCTAATGAAGGGCTAAGTCAGGTTTCCAAAGAACTTGTAGGTTTTCAGCCAGCAAACAATTCAACCAAGCTATACTACAGTACTCTGTTATTTCTATACTTATCTCCTCTTTTTTTTTTTTTTTTTTCCTTTAAAATTCTCCTTCTCTATCAATATTTTGCTGGCAGTAGAGAAAACACACTTACGCACAGACCCTCACAGAACCTATGATGGATTCTTCCTGTTCACCTTCCTCTGATTGCATTTGGGTCTCGGAGATTTCCACCACTGCCAAGTTTGTCTGAGATTGCTTTAAGTTATGAGGGGTAAAGACACACACAGTGAATGATCACATACACCTGTTTCCATAGGAAACCAGGCTAAACTGTTTCTTCCTTCCACGTGGAAATCCTCAGAGCAGAGGGCTGAGCTGCCTGGAGAAACAAGAGCTCTAACTCCCCATCAGCCCTCCGCTCCCACCAGCAGCGCTGTACATCACAAATCATGACTACTTGTTAGACACCAAACAACACAACTCCTGAACCGCAGTGCTGCGAAAGGCTCTGATGGCAATCAGTGGCCCAAGGAGTTCTGCAAACAAACCTGCCCAGAGGAGTCATGACAAGAGATGCCACGCTGCCATTTCCTATGTTAGGTCTGTAAAAAGCCAGGCAACTCACAAGGTGTCCCATTCACACCTCTAAGCACGGGCTGCTGGCCTCCAGGTGCAGGAATCCACTATTTGCTCTGGTAAGGGAGGAGGTAGATGTTACCAGCCTGTTGCCAGACTCTCCTTATACCAGATACACACTTCCTCTCACACCGCACCCACCTTTACAGGAAGCAATTACACAATGAAAACTACTCTAAGGGAGTGAAGTATTTGCTGTCTACCAAGTCTCTTCCAGCTGGATCCTTTTTCGGACAGATTCAGTCCCTGTTCTGCTCAACGGGTGCATACAGGAGGGTAGGGCTTTGCTTATCCAGAGGGATAATGAAACCGTTGTGGGCTGGCAAAGGATGTGTGTTCTTGGGCCACCAACAACTCCAAGAACAGTGCTGCAGCTTGCTCTAGAAGTCTTGGCTGAAGTAACTGTAGCCTCCTGGAGCCGTTGTTTCTTCCCGGACATACTGCTGTGGTGGGAATGGTCCTACAAGTGGCCCTGCTCCTGGCATCCTGGACATGGGAGGGAGAAAGAGGAAAAGAAGGGAAAAAAGGAAACAGTGTCAGAATGGCTCTGACATCTGTCAGCTGCAATCAGTGCTCAGAAAACACGGCTGCCAGCAGAGTAGCAGCCTACTACAGACAAGTCAACAACTTGCCAGAAAAGCTTCCAAGTGGATTCTTAGCCTGTGTGCGTGTGTGGTGTGTAAACAGACACCTTTAGGATGGCAGAATTAGCTATTGCTTAGCTCAAGGACCGTGAAGAGCTTCCACTACAAAGCAAGTATCCTGGCTCCTTTCAGACTGCAGAAGCTGGCCTGGAACATGACTTAACAGCTAAATCCAGAAGCAGCTTTCTGAAAGGGAGTTATTTGGCTGGAAAAGCTGGGACAACATCCATGTCCTTAAAGTGAGCGGTTATGCCTGCATGTTGGGAATGCCTTCAGTGTTATCTTTCTAGAACGGGATAAATTCAGGCTAGATGTTTGCCATCCACTGGTCCTGCTGTGCTTTTCAAGAGTTGGCCTTCATGAAGGAACAGACAAGGCTTATGCCTTCCAATCAAATACTCAAGAGTGTAACGGGGCTGTTATTCCACAGGTATGCCATGCAAGATTCCAGTTTTCCTTTTGGTCTTTCTGGGAAATTCGGTCACCACTTCAGGCAGTATTTCCTAATACCTCTTTCTTCTATCCCACTGAGCAGCTTCTAAGCCGTCTCAGCACCCCAGGTCAGTTATCAACCCTCCTTAACGTAATGCTTTGAAATCAGAGATCTGAACTTTGCCAGTGTCCAGAATAAGTACATTTAATGTTAATCATTTCCCTGGCAGAAGATGAACAGTACGTGCAGGGGATTATCCCCTTTAACTCACTAGTTCAGAAACACATTCTAGGTTTCTGGAGCGTGCTGACTACGTGCCAAATTTCAGAACAAGCAGCTCCAAGAGAGACCAGAATGACAAGCGGACCTCCGCTACATCACACTTTGCTTTAATTCACATCTCGGGTCTTACAGAAGTGCCGTTTAACAACAATCAGGATGGATGTGCTCCCTGCAGAGGGCCACGCAGACCTGAACCTCTGAGAAATGAAAGCAGCTGAAAGGCATTTTTGCTACAGCAGCATCCTCGAGCTGTCTGCAGAGGGAGCTGCTGAAGAGGCTGAGGGGGTGCAAACCTACGCTGGTTAATTGGCTTCAGAACAAACAGCACAAGCTTGCAAAAATATTGTTCTGTTTGCAAGGGTCAGCTTGAAACACACATGCAAAACTGCATTCGTGCTATATTGAAAACAGTTTGAAAAGCAAGGCTAGAAACAAAGCTAAACAAGAAAGTTACTTACTGATTCTTGTGTTTGAAGCCACTGATGTGAGCTTGGTACTGCTCTATGGAGTTCAGTACTATGTTACATGTGTTGCAGGGGTAGCCCTTCCCAGCTGAAACAGACATCAATGTTAACACACACAGCACAGCTAGCCAACAACTTGGTGCCTGAGGTAGAAACAAGTGAGATAATCAATCACTTGATGTGTTAAATAACTGCTAAACAAAGCAAGTAGCAAATGAATAGCCTGACCAGGCAGGGAGGTCACAGGATCCCTTACCCCACCAGATACCGGTCAGCCTCTGGTTAGTGGTATGAGGGAAACAGCCAGAAAACCTTTCCTGATCAGAACATGGGTTTGTTATCTACAAAAACAAACACACATTTCCTGTAACCAGTTCACAATATCAGATGAGGTGAAAACGTAGCAATTAGTACACCAAACCTGATGTTCTACTGCCTCTGTAACTCCACTTTTCTCCAAAATTCCCACTTCTCCTGATCTGTACATCTCCTAACAAAAAAATCAAGGGAGATAGTAAATTTGTAAATTTGATGTTTCAATTAAGAAAGAAAAAAAAAAAAAAAGCAGCCAAAGGAGATTATACACAACGTCAAATTCCACAGCACAGAGCTCTGCTAAGCCCTGCAGAGGTGCCAGTTGGGAATACTAAACTCTATCCTCAGGCCCTTCAGTTACAGTCAGTGTATCAGATAACTGAAAAAAAAAAAGAAAAAAAAGTCTCTAACAATAGTTGCAGGAGGCAGAGCAGTGGTTGTGTGTATCATGACAGCTCCTCTGGAATGAAAGTTCTGGGGGTCATAGATAGCAAACAAGCAAGCAAAGCAACAGAGCTGGCCACATAATGGGAAAGTCCTGGCATACATCCCTGCAGCATTACGTGCTCCTCAATTCCAGCTCTCTGGGGAAGGGCTCTGCCTGGGAGTCTCACAAAGTAAACACTTCCTTAAGGGGAAAGGGGACAGTCACTCAGGGGGTGCAGAGCAGCATAATCACTGAGTGAGAGGCACGACACGTGGCACAGCAGATGTTCCCTATCTGGCTGCTGCCCCACACAGATTTCAGACTCCAGTGGCACCATTTAACTCTCAAAACGGCTGAGTTTGGATGTGAAGGGCCAGAGGAGCTGTCACAGCCCTCACACCCACCTCCCTTCACAACTGAGGTCAAGATATCACTGCTGAAAATCAGGTAGACAAGTTATTTAGGGAACACTCCAGCAGCACCCCACATGAATGGCTCCTAGAGGAGCTTTAAGCAGAAAGGCATCTTGGCTCTGCTGTGAATGACACATCTTCATCTGCTGAGGGTCAGATCCCATGGGAACGTATGTTTAGAGAACAGAGCCTTTACAAAAGCATAAGTCTGATTTCAAGCCCTGTTTTGTAAGAGAGAACAAGAAGTTTGGGCTGGGAAGAACTCTGCTGGCATGCCAGCTTGGCATGGCTGTCAGCACATAGAGACAGGCAAAGGGAGCAGGAAAATACATCCCTGAGTGCAGCCTGTTGCACCAGAACAGCTCCACACTATGCCACAGCTCTGTAACCTTGCCTGGAACGGCTTAAGCAACAGAGAGATGTGGATGGAGATAGTCCAGCTCTGTAAGCTCTCCACAGAACACATCAATCACATGGCAACAGCACTGCCCACTTACCCAGCTTGGGTTGGGGCTCCACAGCCTGAGTCACAACAAGATGGAACCATTGATCAGGCCCCACTAATTAGGTAAAGAGCAGATGGGCAACACAAGACACGAAGCACCTTTTCCATCTTCTACATGACTGCACAATGTGGGAGAGAATATTACTGGGATAATTGAGTTTAATTTCTCATAAGTGCTAAAGGTGGACCGCAAAGAATTAGAATAATTAATCTTCTGCTTATGGGCATTTTTATGACAGAGAAAGAAGCTCTTGAAGAAGATTTTAAGATGATTTGTCTGCTTATTATATACTTCAAGCATCCAGCAGGGTACTACGCACTTCCTGGTCCAACAGAAGGATGCTAGAAGGAACAAGGGAGTTCACTGTGAGCTCCTAATGCTTTCACTGGACTCCAAGGGCTTTCATCATATATAGAAGCACTCATAAGGAACAGATCATAAACCAAATGAGTGTTAACTGTCTGCCTAAAGTTCCTCCTTAATAGCTCAATTTTTTCCACATTCCTGCTTGCTCCGGAGAGAGTTGCATTAGTTCATCAGATGAAGTGCCCACACAGAGGCAGAAAGCATTCAGGGAGAAATCTCTTTGGCTTTCATGCGCTTTGAAGCAGCAGGTGCAGTTAAACCTATTTCTTCCATCGTTGCCTAGTCCCTTAGACATTTTTCAAGCATCAAATGCCACTTTTATCTTTCCATTTTGGATGCAATCCACCTAGCTGGAACAGCACTGGCCAAAATCCCTGGATTATCCACACAGAGAATAAAAAGGACACGTACTTGATGAGACAACATTGCAAAGCACAACTCAAAGTTCCTCACCAGCAGCTACAGTCTAAAAAACCTCTCCTGCTGCCAAGGAATTACAGTACCAACCAGATCAGTCTTACGGGCATCATCAAGATCCTCACCACGAGCAATCCTCCCCTGCTCCCTCCACAGAGAACCCCTCGTTCAGAGACCTGGCAGATGCACACTGCTGCTCTCCCACCCTGCTCTCCAGCTCCTTACCAGCCTGCCTGCTGAGAACTCACCCAGGAAGGACGATGCCGGTGCGTCAGGAGTTCGGCCATAACGTGCCATCAGCTTGTGTTTCGTTTCTTGCTTTCTGTGCTTCTTGCCTACATAATGTTGTTTTGCCATAAGGGGGTTGTTGAAAGTGGCATGGCAGAGGCTACAGAACTTGTCTGGGTCTGTAATGTCCTTCTTCTCTTCATTAGAAGATACAGTAGAGGTGGGGAGGGTAGCAGGATGTTTCTGTGGGGGCACCACTTCTGTAGGATGAATCCAAACTCTTGGTCAGTTAGATAGAAAAAAAAAAAAAAAAAAGTAGTTTTATTTCCCCAAAACATGCATTAAACAAACAAACAAAAAACTCCAAAACTAAAACCATAAAACAGCCCCAAAAGAAACCTAGTGAGAGGACGTAAGACCTCCAGATAAACCCGTGTTGCTCCAGTCTCCTCCCTTATTGCTCCTGGAATAACTGGAAGGCACATGGTAAAACAACTCCCAGCAGGGGCACAAACACCAGAGAGGAGCTAACACCTGCAGACTGCTCTCACAGGGAAGTGGCAGACACCAGACCAGGCATGCAGCCTCCCTTCCTGAAGGCTTCTCATAGTCAGGGCCTTCCTTGAGAATGGGCCACGGCAGACAGCAGAGGGAAAGCGCGTGGTCAGGACGAGGACACTTTCACACTTCCCAGTGTCACTCTCCCAGCTTCCAGCTGTTTGCAGCTCAGAAGTCCCTGAACCACAGAAGCTACAGCTCTGTAGCTGAGCAGGCCTGACAAATTCATCTCATGGGCATTTCACCAGTCGCTTTGGTCCCTGGAAGCTTTAAGCAAGCATCACATCCTGTGATAGATGCTTCTACAGCTGCATGAACAACAACGGGCTCTGTCCCATTCCTTGCATGCAGGAACATTTAGCCAAGCCATCCTACCAAGCACTTTGCTGGTAAAGGCTGTGGATCTGGAGGCACACTGCTGGCTTTCCCTGTTTCACAGGCAAGACCACACACACACAAAAAGGATGACATGTCCAATGGCACCTCTCAGTGGAAAATCATCACATGCAGCATTTTCCTAGTTTGAGCTTCACAACACAAAAGCACTGCAGACAGACTTACCTTCCACTTTAGGGGATTGTTGCTTCACATTCTTGGCATGAGTCTTCCCCAGGTAGTGAGACGTGGCCACAGCAGGAGAAGAAAAGGTCATGTTACAGATGGGACAACACTTGTTCCTGTCCTCCCCATTGGTGCCTTCGTGCTTGCTCTCCTGTGCACACAGAACCACAGAATGGCTGAGGTTGGGAAAGTTTGTTACTAGGAGGAATTCTAAGGCATTCAAGAAACTAAATCATCTGAGACACTGAATGTGAAGTTGAAGTTGATGTTGTTTGATTGAATGGGACTTTGGTGGCACAGCATCATTCTCTCCTTCACTGGACAGTGTTCCTGCTTCAGATTCTCTTTTTCTCAGTCTCAGTAAAACATTGCAGGTAGAGGAGCTGTTGGGGCATGGGCCCAGCACAAAGCTAACTGCACGGCAGCAAGAGCCGATTTGCCCCCTGCTCTCTAAGGTGTGAGCTAAGGAGCACAAATGCTGCTATCAGCTGGGCCATCAGCAATGCCAGCTGGGCAGGCAGCAGCAGTCACTGTTAGGCCTCGCACTGCACTGCATGAGGGCAACCTCCTTCATCCTCCCCTCCATCCATACGGCAAACCTATGAAGGTTAGGGACTAAAGCTGAAGCAATCAGAGAAGTAGAATCTGTTTCCCAAACGAGTCATGGAGCAGACAGCTGGCAGGTGTTCTCCTTACTGACCAAGAAGCTGAAATAAAACTTAAAAAGTGCAAAACAAAGTCCAGCAAACCGTGCGCCCTGCACTGCGCTGTCAGTGAAATGAGATGTCACACCGTGATATCCCTGGCAACTTGCTGCTCCCCTGCTCTTCTCGGAGGGCCTTTCAGTAGGAGGCAACGAGCAGTTCTTTAGGAGGGAAAGGCGACAGGAGCCATACTCACCGACACGGCTTAACCACAGAGCCCTTTCTAAGAGCACAAGGGAACAGAAGGGCAGCGCCCAGCTCAGCCCACGACCCCCCAGGCCCGGTCCTCGTCTCACCTTGGCATCCAGCTTCATCTTCTTCCCGGACGCCAGCTCCTCCTCGCCGTGGATGGAGAGGTACCTCCGCACCTTGTTGGCGTGCTTCTTGCTCTGCGGGCAGTGACAGCGTTACCCGGCCCTGCCGGCCCCCCGCAGCCCCGCCCGGCGCGGTGCTCACCTGGTAATGCGCCAGGCGCTGCGACTCGGAGATGAGCAGCGCGCTGCACACCTTGCACTGCGCCTCGGTGAAGATGTGCCCGTTCTCCCGGATCAGCCGCTCCACTGCCAAAACACGCCGCGCTCAGCCCGAACCGCTCCGACTCTGCCCGGCCGCTCCCCCGGGGCCGCCCGCCGGGCCGCCCCCCCGCCCCGGGCCGCTCACCTGCCTCCCTGCCCACCGGCAGCGCCGCGGCGTCCCCGTTGCTACCCGCCCCGTCCGCCATCTTGGCCGCCCCCGTCGCTCTCGCGAGAACCGCGGTCGCCAAGCGACGGCGGGCGGGGCCGGACGGCTTCCCGCGGGAGCGCCGCGCGCGGCACGTGCTGGCGGGGCGAGGCGGCGGCGGCCATGTTGGTTGAGGGCGGCGGAGAGGCGGGCTCGCCTCGTCCCCGGCTGCGCGGTGGCGCCATTTGTCGCCGCGATCGCTGCACGCGGAGAGGCGTGGCGTGAGGCGGACGTTGGACGTTTGTTGATTCGAGGCTAGAAGGCCGCAATTCAGTGAGGCGGCACCGCTGTATTTTTTTCTCCGTGTGAACTCGACCAGGATATAAAATAAGGCATCCTGGCTGCCCTCGAGAGGCTCTGAGCGGAGGAGGTGGCGCCGTTCCTCCCCGCTGCCTTCGGGCCCCGCCGCCGCCCGCACGCGACATGGCGCCGCCCGCCTCGCCCGGCCCCGCCCTTCGGGCTCCCACGTGAAGCGACGCCGCCGCTGCCATCTTGAGTGAGGGCAATGAGGCCTCCTCCGTAACTTGAGTGCGGGTAAGAGACCCGCTGAGCGCGGCTCGGGGCTGCACGGGGGTGGCGGGAGGCGGCGGTTCCGTGGCCGCGCGGCGGAGCGGGGGCTGCGCGCGGGGTCCCGGCAGATTCCAGGGCCGGCTGCGGCCCGCGGGGCTTTCCGCAGCGCTGCCCTGCCCGGGGGCTCGCCGGGAGCTGGGCCGCCGCCTCTCTGCGAGGGAGCCTGGGGCCGCCCCTTTCCTCGGGGTGAGCCCGGAGCGGCCTGGAACCCGGGCGGGTGCCGGCGGTGCCCGGCTGGAGGTGGTACCGAGGTACCGAGCGGGCTCGGGGTTCTCCGTATCGCCCCACCGCTGTGTCCCGCGGCGGCCCGCGGAGACTCCTTGTGGCCCGGGGCTCCGGTACGGACCGCACGTCCCCGTCCCCTGCGGTACCGCCGGGTTGGATCCTGCCCTCCTGCTCCTCGCAGGGCCGGCCCGGCCCCGTTCCCCTGCGGTACCCGCATCTCTGCCCGTCCCTCGTTTCGCCCGGTGGCGGCCGCTCCCTTTCCCCCACGCCGCTGCGAGCTCCGCGGGTGGCACTTTTGGAGGAGCCCCGACCCAATCCGTGCGGCCGCGGGTCGGGAGGAGGGCTGAGCAGCACGGGGTGCCTCCGGTGGGTGCCGGGGGGGCGGGGGGCAGAAGGCAGAGCTGTAACAGGCTCGTTTGGAGGAGCTGTGCAGCACGAGGAACTCAGCGTCTGCTGCCCTTCCTGCAAAGAGCCATTCCGTGGATGAACCCTGCCAACGCCTCCCGTCCCCCCGGGGTGCTGCAGGCCGTCACGGCGCAGAGCATCAGCTGCTCCCAGCGTGGGGGGTCCGGGGCTGGTGGCTGCAGGGAGCGCTGCGTGGCGCTGAGCTGCGTGCACAGCGCTGCTGTGTGCCTGGCAGCACCACGGCCCTCCCTGTGAGCAGGAGGGGTTGTTTACCACACGCCAGCCTGAGTCTCGAGCGGCTCCAAAACTCATCCGGGGATGAGAGTCATTCGTTTTTGGCTCCGTTTTCAAGCATTTTTCAAGCTGTCACAGCTTGGCAGGTCTGGAGCTGCAGTGTCAAGATTTAGAATTATTCTGTCGGTAATTGCTTTCTGATTCATCAAAATGATAGATGAGAGGGAAAATGACAAATAATCACAAGTTGGGGATCTTCAAGGATATCCCTAAAAATGTGCCTGTGGAAGCGTGGCGTGTGCGAGGCCCCTTGTCAGGGGGTCACCTTTGCTGCCAGAGCGTTTGCAAGAAATTCTCTTAAAGTCGTAAAAAGTGAAAAATTGGAAAACGAGTCTGGGAGACAACAGGCAGAGGTAGATTTGGCCAATTCAGGCTTTCTTTCACTGTCTGAAAGCAGACATTGGCGCAATGGATACCAGCAGCGTCCTTTGCAGAAGTGCTGAAAGCAAAATGCAGCTTCTGTGCACGCTTCCTTAGCTGGGGGTGTGCTCTGCTGCTTGTTTTCTTCAGCTCTATCAGCTGGGCTAATAAAAGCCGTTACTGCTCTCCTACTCACAGCCTCGCACAGCTACAAGTGATCTCTCCTTCTCTTGTTCCCTTAGTTACATTCACAGAGAGGCTCTTTGCCACAACTCCCTTCATTTTCAGCAGCGTTGTGGGAGTTGTGTGGTTACATCTTTTACATCTTTTTTTTTTTCCCCCCTTTTTAAATGTTGGAGGTAGGTGACTCATCGTAACTCCAGCTGATACTGCTCGGTGATCTCTTATTTAGCACAGTGCATCGAGGAGTGGAGAGCTGGTGATACCAGCACGGATTTTAAGAGGAATCAAACAGAAACGCTTTGCAGTTCCTTGTTGCTGTCTGCTGTGTTTTGCCATTGTCGACTCCAAAAGCAGTGGCCCTGCCCGGGCTCAGTAGCGGGCCACAGGAGGTGTGCTGAAACCCCTGTGTGTGCCGCTGATAATGGGGTGCGGTTCCCTGAAGCCGGGTGGGCAGAGGGCAAAGAGACCAGTTGGAGCAAAAGATGAAAAACAGAGGAAGTATGACAGCAATATTCCAACAACAGCCAAGGTTCAGCTCAGCTGGAGCAGAACAGCTTTGTTTTGCAAGAGCTTCTCCATAGAGCAGCGCTTGTTTTAATTTTCCCATCCCAAACAGACAGGCGTTTCGGGACTGCAGTGATGATTGCAGCCGCTTCTGGAGCTGTGCGTGCAGTTTGTACAATATTCTGTCTTTAGAGGGCTCAGCAAGTCTTCAGTGCAAATCCTTGCTCACCGGATCATCATCTTTTGTCTCCACACCAATGTGTGCAGAGGAGACAGGCGCAGGAAGCTCTGCACGCTGCAGCAATTCAGAGGCAGCACATGTCCTTCTCTTTGTCCAACCTGGGCCGAGTGCTGCCTGGCTGTAGAGGGGGGACTGCACCGCTGTTCTGTAGTGCTAATGTGGCTCTGAACTTCATGCTTGCAGCGTTTCCACGTGTAGTGGCTGTTTGCAGTTCTGCGATGCTACAGAAGAGGGTTTGGCTCTGCATTGTGTAACGCAGGGTCTTCTGTCGCATCTTGTCTGCCTCTTATTTTAGACCTCAGCAGCGCATTTGAGCTATTTCAGTGCTCGCAAAGGGAGGCAGAGGGATCCTGGGAAGGACATTGGTCTGGGAGCCGTCCAACTCGGGCTGTATTTCCAGCTCTGCGCTGTCTGTGTGTGACGAGGGGCTCATTGCTCACTGCCCTGCGCGCTTCCTTCCAGCAAAACCAGAGCTGATGGTGCTCAGCCACATCGTAGGGCTCCCTGGTTCCCAGCTCAGGAAGCACTGAATGCTGTTGTTGCATTACTTGCTCTGTTCTCATCCCGGTCCTCTCCTCCCAGTCCCCTTGGCTTGATTCGGCTCCTCGTCCAAGTGTGTTCTGCACCAGGGCTATGTGGGGGTGGGAAGCCTGGGGTTGTGCTGGGAGCACTGCTTTGGGCAGCTTGCTGGGGAGCATTAATGGTTGAAGCGAAGAGGAAAGCCTCGTTCTGTTGGAGCAAGGACTCTGGGCGAGGTGCTTGTCTGTTGCTGTTCCCCTGAAACCCTTTTTTGCAATCAGCTCTAATAAAGTATTCTTAACTAAACGAGTGGTGACAAGCACGTGTGGCTCCCAGTCCTGCTAAATGTACCACACTTTGTAATAAGGTTCTAATGGCTGCTGTATTTTGCCTAAAAACAGTAAAAGAAAGGGCTGTTCATTAGGGGAAATCTAAATGAGAGGGAAACAAATGGCTTTTAGTCTTTCCCTCTGTTTCAGGGATGCCAAGGAGAAGGAAGACCGCGGAGGGCCCTGACTCTCGAGGTCAGGATGGAGAGGAAGAGGAGGAAGAGAAGAGGCGTGCAGCCAGCGCCAAGAAGAAACGCAGCTTTGTGGACGCGTTTATTGTTATATCTGACAGCGATGGAGAGGTCAGTGCTCAGCCTGTGCCAGGCCATGCTGCTGCAGGAGCACCCGTGCGATGTGCCGGGGCATCTCGTGCCATTCCTCTTCTATTCTGTGAGATGATTCCAATCTTATTTGACTAGGAAATGAATGGTGTGCTTGGTGAGGGTGAGTTATGAGTCTGGGATTTGATAACCAAATCCTCTCAGAACAGAATTTGAAACGTAATTTAAAAGTAACCTTTCCTCAATCCCTTTACAAATCTTTTTTTTCCATAATTTTTATTTGATTGATTCCAGCTAAACCACAGAAACGTGATTCTGTATTATCTGCAAATAGATAAGAGAACGACTCAGAACACAGGCTTCGAGTAGCTCGGGCACAGCTGGTGTCTGGTAAACTGATCCTGAATTACAGAAGTCTGAATTTTTAACCCGTTGCCGTAGGGTGTAAAGGTGAGCCGTGCAGCGGGAATGACACAAAAGCTCAGGTCCAGTCCCTGGCATCATCTCATCAGCACGAGCCTCACCCTGCAACACTGAGATGTTTGTGCCTGTTACACTGATGCTGGGATACGTGTAAGAACTCCCAGCTGGAAAAACCTAGAGCACTGAGAATCTGTCGTCAGCTTGAGGTACATGAGAGAAAATTATTAGAGTCATTTTTTTTAATGTGTGACTGTTGAGGCTTTGCTCTGTCTTGCCAGTGATTTGGGATCCTAAGCTGCTTTTTGTAATTCTACCATTTTCAAAAGCATTTCAGTTCTCTCTCAAGCTGTAGATCTTAAATCAAGTCCTTTTCGTTCCCACATCTGGAGCATGAGTCTCTACAATAAGGCGATTATCATGTGAGGAGGGGAAAAGCACTAGAAATAAACAGTAAAAAGCTGTAGGGCAAATGATATTGGATGTTTTTTCTTCGCATTGTCTGAGTTCTTTCCCATTGGGAAATTCCCTGAAAGAAATGGAACATATGGCAGTAATAGTTCATTGGGGTTAAACCCTTAGCTCTGCAATATGCTAAGTTAACTTCAGATGTATGCTGCATCACTGGCCTTTATTGTGAAACCTATAAGGAAAAAAAGAAATCAGCAGCTGTAAGAGATGCTGCAGTACATAAAAGATCAGGACCTGTTATTGTCTACAATTATTCATCTCAATGTGCACGTATCTGAAAAAGAGGAAACAAACGTCTCTTAAAGCACATCTATAAAAAGGTTAGGCTCCCTGACTGTTCTGTAAGTTTGTCTATAAACAATAAATTCTGATGGCATAATCGGTCATATTACAGAAAAGGATATGCTCAGAGAGGCCGTTAAAGAGCCAATTAGGTTCTGTTTAAGTGACAACAGCTCAGTCGGTTGAGTGAGTGGATTTATTCAGTTCAGTCTCTTTCTTTCTGTGAGTCATCAGCTCCCAGATCCAGTGCCACAGTCTCTTGCAGCGTTGTTTTCTGCAAAACCGCCCAAAAATTCGATTTGCATGGGATCTCAAAAGAAAAAATCCTGTCTGTTTTGTGTAACTGTCACAGCTCTTCAGTGTACATCAAGTTGGATTTCAGTTTCAGACCCTGTAACTGTTGTTCTTGCTCTAGCAAGACCTTGTTATGTGTTTGAGAAGAGGTGTGGGAAACTCAGATCAATAGCAATTTTAGAGAACAATACATTCTCAATTAATCTTGCATCTGTTAGGACATGGTTCCTTATGAATCAAAAACTGCAAGGACAATTTGGGCATCATTGATTCAGTGGCTTTCTTCCTTGGCAGTCTCTTGGCAGGTATCTATGGAACAAGTCCCTAGTTCTGCTTCCAGACCAGCAGATCTTGTAGCAGCTGCACCTGGAAAGCCTCCAGCTTCTCACTTTTGATGATCTTTGGCAGACTGCCTCTCCCAGGAATTTTTCAGTCATGCTGGATTATCAAGCTCATCCATGTTATTTTGCCAAATTTTCTTTCTTTGCTCATGTCTGTGCTGTGGCATCTGCAGAGCTGCATCAGAAGGAATTTTTCTGGACATGAGGCTTTTTGATCTCTATTATACATAATCCTGGATTCGGGGAACTCTTTTTTTTTTTTTTTTTTCTTCTTTTTTTTAAGGGCCAGACAAATTAGGAACAGTCTCTCTGGCTTTGTGGAAACAAGAGGAGATGATCTCCTTTGTGTGCAGACTGCTTCCCTGAGAGCACAGACATGGCAAGTGAACAAAGTCATTCCTGTCTCCCCTGACTGTTCAAATCCTATGGAGCACTGGGTGCCAAAAGGCGGGTCGTTCACTTGCACCCAAGCACACAACATTCCTAGCAGTGCCCAACAGAGCTTTCTCTGAGCATGGCAAGTCCTGCTTTGCCTCGTGACCCCCCCAGCTGGGTTGTTGGTTCCCTTGGGATTTTCTGAAGTGTGGTTGTCACCCGGCAGGAGGGGCAGGGACAAGTGCAGAGCATAGCCAGAGGCCCAGTCACTGTCCAAATCCAGTCGATGGATCTGCAGATGCTAAAATCCTGTTGATCCACTGTGGAACCTCGCAGGGGGCTCATGTAAAGGTGGCTTAAACCATTTCTTCTGGATGGATTCTTTGTGAGCTTTGCTTGCACTCGTAGCATTCACATGAAGTCTCATAGGCTCTTTCTGCCAGATCTGCCATCCATCAGCTCTACAGCCTTTGGGGAATGTGACGGTGCTGGCTCGTTCCGCATGGCATCCAGTGCCTGCCTGCCTCCCCACAGACACTGAACATCCCTCTGTCTGAGTATTCCTGCTCGAAGATGCTCAGAGTCTGAGTAAATACTGGCATTTATCGATGTTCTGGATCAGATGATGTTTTTGGGAGATAGAGGGAGAGCAGTGTTTAGGCACTGCCTGGACTAGCTGGCCACTGAAAAACCCTCTTTTCTTCCCTGGCCTCCCGCTGTGTGTCAGAAACCACATCTGGCAGGAGGCTGCTCGTGTCTCCTTGTTCCACGCTCTGCTTCCAGCAGGTTTGTTCTAATGAACTGAAAGACAGAGCAGAACCAAAACAGATTCTGAACTCAAGTCACTGACTAATAAAGTAGGGTGTGATATTAATTTCAGCAGCAGCCTTGGCTAGAACCAAACATGGCACTTCCAACATCTAATTAGCTTTTAAAAATAAATGAGTCTGGTTTTCATCTGCGTATTTCCCATGTAGGATGCACGGCGTTTGGCTGTGCCCTATTGTTAGATGGTCCCAACTGCTATTGAGCAGCAAAATGAAGCAGACCTTTTGACTTTGTATTCTGCTTCTCCTGTAGCCTTTCCTTCTCTGAGTCAATAGAAGCTGATTTCTGTGGTTGATGATGTGGATTCAAGGGAGCAGGATGTGGGAGTCTGGCGAGTCGCTTCCATTTATGGGCTTTTAGAAGCAAGCAGAGCTGTGTCTGTTTCTGCTGGTGGAGCTGGGTTCTCCTAAGTACGTGCAAAAGCATCTTAAAATGGGAATTTGATTTCCTGCTGTCTGTTGAAACCAAGCAGGTTAAAAAACAAGGGAGAAGAATAGCAGCTGCCATCCACCAAGTGTGTGGGGAGCTTTGGAAACCCATTTTTTCCTTGATCTGTGTACAATGCTGACAGTGAAATTGCTCATAAGAGAGCGTCATAAATTAGACTGTGGAGCCTGACACGCAGAAAGAGAATTTGGATTCCTTCTGGCCATTACACTTTAAATTGACGGTGAGGGAGAGATGCTCTCCAGGTTGGCACTGAGCAGAGGTGTGCAGCTCCTACCTCACCTCAGCTGTAATAATTAGTTTCCCCTGGAAGTTGTGTGTTGGAGATGACCTTGTAACTAAGAGTATTGGTGGCAGTCTGGGAATATTTTAATTGATTAAGATTATTTTTGGACTAGCGATCTTATTAGAAAGGCAGTTGGTTGAGTGGCCCCCTGAGTTCCTATTATCCTTGTAGACAGATGAGCATTAAAAGGTTGGGTCAGGAGGAGCAAGCCCTGTTATCTTCCTGTGATTCCTTGGCCCCTTCATTTCCTAGCATCCACGCCCACATTTATGCAGAGCGCTCAGGGCCTGCGGGGCTCTCTCCCAGCAGAGGTACAAACAGCCATAAATCCTAATTAAAAGGTACGTTCTATTTTCTGGTTTTAAAAATAAAAAAGATTTAAGAATTCCTGGAATTGAGACGTGTGTGTGTGTATATTTTGGCCCATCAGGATTAATTGGATTTGCTTCAGCAGTTTGCTGTGCTGTGGCCGTTCAGTAGAACGCTGCTGAGCAATTTAAACACCTCGCTCAGATGTATGAGGTTGGTACAACACGTGTCCTGCAATCATTTTGCTCCTGCCACTGCTGCAAATGCCAGTGTTGCTCAGGTCCCAGCACAGGGAACAGAAACGCATACTGGAGACGCCCAGGACGTGGGCACACCGTGACCCCAACAGCTCTGGAGGTGCCCGAGCCCAGCGCTGCCCTGCAGTGCGTGCTGTAAATGCGCGCCGACCAATGGCGAGTTTGGTGTGCTCGTAAATCACGTCAGTGCCCTGGAAGAGAGCTGCAGATGAGTGTCAGGTTGACCTTCCGGCAAGAGCAAGAGTGATGAGGGAAGATTGATGCCTGGAGAGGAGAGCTGGGGATTGGTGGAGCCTGCAAGGATTGCATTGCCCCAGAATTTGCAGTATGAGTTTAGCACCGTTAGACGAGCGGAGGGAGAGGAGGAAAGCTTTTGCTTTTCTTCCTCCAGCACGCGCTCCTTGCTGTGATCCCACTTCCTGAGGGGTGAGCTGCCCACAGGGACACCTCAGAAATGGAGAACAAAACCCAAGTTTGGCTGGGGACTGGAGGGAGCCTAAAGAAACACCCTTAACGTGAGCAGGAGTGTGTTGCTCTCTTAGTATGAGCAGGCTCTGAAGTCGGTGGGAGTGAGGAGTGAAGCAGGTATTAGGGGACATGAAAGCTGTGATGTATTAGGATTTCAGGAAACCACTTAATGGCACATCTTGCAAAACCTTACTTGGATAAATAATTCAATTTTGTCTGTATAGTAACGTTCCTGGATTGAAATCCTGCTAAAGAACTGTCAGCAAAGGCTGGTGATGAAGAGAAGAGAGGCTTGTTCTGGGGAGATGTAAAGCTGAGGCCGGGGGGATCAATACGAGGGCTGTGAGTGTTTTAACACCCTTATTAATGATCTGCGAGAAGGAGCAGGTGATGTATATACATTAATAAAATCTACAGATAGAGCTAAAGCTGAAGACATCTGAACAAAGCTCAGTGCTGAGGTTTGATCCAAAGGACTCCACAGGTTACAGAATGTGGGCAGAAGGAGCTGCTGACATTGGGAAATGAGCAGAGCCTCCCTTTGCAGGAAAGCACTGCCCCACTATGAAGACCCAAAGGTGACATGAGGCAGAAGTGTGGGGCAATTTGCTGCAGGTCTCGTGGACAGCAACACCCAAATGAGGGCTGCAGGCGGAGTTGTGCGAAGTCTCTTCCTGGCCAGGCGTGGGTGTCTGCCTCAAATGCTGTGTTTGATTCTAATCCTACCTGATTTAGAGAGACAAATTGGAAGGGGTCCAGGGCCAGCCTTCGGTGATGTGTACGCCCTCACTTAAGCTGTTAGGACAGCAACTTGCATAAATGTGTGCCAATTAAGCCTGTGACCATTCTTGTTGCAGTCAGCGTGCTTAAAGCAGCATGGGCTGGGGTTGTTCTCATGGGTGATGTTGCTGGAGGCCACTTGACTGCAGATTTCTGAAGTATTCAAGCTTCAAAAATGACACAATTGTGGCAGTTCTCAGGGCGCTGTGATGATAGAATGGCACCAGAACTAAATGCAGCTGGCTTCTGCCCTCGGGATGCATTTGGGGGGTCCCCAGAAATGGCTGGGATTCTGTTTTTGGCCACCTACAGTCATTTGGGCTGAATACTGGCGGGTTGAGTACTGGGAGCTGAATGGCAGCAGACAGCCCTGGCTCGCAGGTATGAGGTGTTCACTCACAGAAAGGTTTTATTTCTCCATTTTGAGTGCTTGTGAATGCCGAAGTTTTAGCGAGGCCAAACACATTCTCTCTAAAATCATAGGCAGCAGGTGCAGAGCTTGGTGGTGACTGGCACGAAGTCTATTGTCTCTCCTACTTCTCTGTTTATGTCAGTCTGTAACTCTTTTTTGCTCGTTATGCTCATCACACTGCTTTTAATAGTTACAGAATGTGCTTGAATTATGTTTGAAATTCAAATTTCACACAAATAGCGGCTTGTTCTTGAACCAGTGTTTGTGTCAGAGTGGAGGGGGGGAGGGAGCTGGTAGTATTTCCTACATATTGGATGCGCTCACCATATTTTTTTTCCATTACAGCAGGAGTCAAAGGAAGACAGCGGATTGCAAACGAAAAGAGCAAAACAGCAGCTGGATAGAACGAAGTTTGCTGCTAAAAGAAAAATTGCACGTAGGTCTTGAGCGTGGGGCTGGGGAAGCAGACTGGTGCTGAGCAGCTTCTGCTGTTTGTGTTTGAGATTATTTCCCTTGCAGAAAGGCTTTGAAGGGGCTTGGGACACACAGCTTCCCTTCTTAGGGGTAGAATCTGCCTTCTGAATGTCGCTTGCTTGCACCCCGGTGCTTCCAAGATGATTGTTCAAGATTGTCTGTACCTCACCAAGCTTTGAGATCAGTTCCGATCCAAACCTGATCCGAAAGCCCCTTCAGACACAAAGTGCTTTCCCATTCAGACCCTTCTGCTGTAAATTGTAGCACGGGGCAGCCAGCCGTGCTGGCCATTGTGGCAGGGGTGTGACGAACAAGAGGTTTGTTTTACGTCACTTTGCTGTTACATAAAGCGTTGGTGCACCCACATCAACAGTGCTGTGTGCAGGTCTGGTCTCTGCTTCTCAAGGACGAGGAGAGGACATCCAGGAAGAAGCTGCTTGGGTCATCACGAGATGGAGACGTGGGCCTGGGACCCCGCAGCACAGGGAGCGAACAGCTGTGGTGTGGGATCAGTCTGCATCAGGAAGCAGTGCAGAAGCTGAACGCGGAGCTGTTGTTTACCAGCTCTGGCAGCCAGGGTGCATTCGGTGGAAATAGCAGGAGAGAGGTTTAAAATGGGTGAAGGCAAGTAATGCTTCACACAGCATGTAGTGATCTCCTGGAACTGCTTGTCACGGGAGGTTGTAGAGAGGTCAGCATCAGCAGCTTTAATGAGGGATTAAATGCATTCACGGACAACAGGTCTATAAACAGACGCTAGAGGGAAGGGGCTGGAATGTTCCTGCTAGCATCTCTCGCAGAGTGGCTGTCAGTGCTGTGGGTACACAAGCAGAAGGAGTGCTGTCAGCGGTCTGCGTGGCACTGTTGGTTACAGCCACCGTACAAGGCAGGCTGCTGCTCTGCCCCAGCCCATGGGCTCACGTTGTTGTGCTCTGCAAGGCAGCCGGCCAGCCGGCGTGTTCAACTCAGACAAGTTAAATTCAGACCGCTTTAAAATGAGAGAGAGGTTGTCTGCTGTGAAGCACAGAGCAATCGCTGAGCAAAATGGAGCCCGCCGGTGCTCTGCGAGCGGCAGCAGTTGGGCTCATCAGCCCTCAGAGGGCTTGTGCGAATTAAATTGTTTTTAATAGAGGCCTTAGGCCATGGCACGGAACAGCCTGGCTCTTGGTGGGAGCTGACATCCGCTGTGCGAGCCTGGTGTAGGAGGGGGGGGAGAAGGGCTGAGCTCTTTTATTCCGCTTTCTCCTCAAAGAAGCAGCACGCAAAGCTCTGCCCCTCTGTCACGGGGGACTTGTGCTGCATTTTTAGGTGCGGAAACTCTTGATGCAGGTCTTCCTCTTTCCTTGGTGGGTGCCAATGCGGGGCAAGGCTTCGGTGCAGCACAGGGATATGGTGTGCGTGCGGTGCTGGCTCGCTTCCCTCCTCTATCGCAAGCTGTAATTGGGCTTTTGGTGTTTGCCTCTAGGCAAATTAAGATTCGAAATAGTAATTATTTTTTCTCGGGGTCTTTAAGTGAATCCTTTGAGGTGTGAGGCGAATCGGTCTTTTGTAACCATTTGGTGCTTCTGGGTAGAGAAAATACTTTCTCCTCCAAACTGGAAAATTGCAGATATTTGCAGGCTCTGGTTATGAAGCGTGTCCTCCCATCTTCGCTTTGTTGTGGTTTTATTCGTTGTAACCTAAAGCCATAACTAAAATCTATCTGTGACGTTTCATCCCGACGGGATAAATGGGAGTACAAAGACGTGAAGAAGTTTCCCTCTCCTTTGCTGGGTGTAGTCGGTGCTTTAAAGCACGCTTCCATGTTTTTACTGTAATTGCACTTCGGGTCTGTGGAAATACCGAGATCCTGCATTTCCATTATTTTTGAGTAAATCTCTTATTAGTAAGTGTTAGAGCTACAACTAGCGGGGTTTTGCATCTAATTCACTTTGCAAATGTCAAAATGGAACATAAATCGCTTAGCAAATTGCCGTATTAGCATTTAAAAAGGCTCTGAAATGCTTTAATTTGTTTAGGGCTGTGATGTCTTAAAAACAGCCTCCCCCTGACCCTCCCTCCTTAGGACAGCATCCAGTGGCCTCCAGCAGCCTCCAGTGGCCTCCAATGGCCTCCAGCGGCCTCCGGGAACCAGAGCGAGCTCCAGGCTCCTGCTGCTTACTCCCAAAGCAATACTTGCATGTGCCAGGCAGAGGCCACAGTGCTCTGAATCTGTGATCTGCCGCCATGATGACCCCAGTAACCCACCTCCAGTTGGCAGAACACGGAGACGCGGGGCCGTGGCACGCAGGCCTGCCCCAGGCTGTGGGACGAGGAGCACGTTGGCTCTCTGGCAGCCTTTGTGTAGCCACCAGCACGCCAGGTGGAATTCAACTCGAGCATTCCCCGTCCCCAGAGCATCTACTCAATTGGAACATGAACCAAGTGCGTTTTGTTTGTCGCTGGTTTCTGTGCCAGAGGCAGCATTTGTCTGGCACGTTCCCTGTCCCCAGAGGGGAAATTGCTGTGCCAGAGAGGGAGAGGAAAACAAAATGTACAGTAGTAACTCGCCAAAAAATGTTTCTTTACACTGAGCTTCGTGGCTGTTGATAGCCCGAACGGGAGAACACTTAGGCCCCCGTTTTAATTTAAGCACGTGGGAAGTCTCGTGTTGTGGGAATGATCACGTGCACCGGTTCCCTTCCACGTGTCAAAACGAGTGGGGTCTGGCCTAATTGCCATGATGGCTTGGGCAGGGAAGCAAGTCACGCACTCGCTGAATGCTTGGGAGGTGTTGGTATTGTGAAGAGCTGCCGTGGGGACAGGAGCCTTCTCGTACCCTGGGCTGTTGTGTGAGAGCGTGTTTTTCCCTGGTCCCTGCTGGCTGGAACACTACAGAGTGACTTTGTCCAAGGACAAAGGATCCCCACGAGCCCTGTGTGTGCTATTGTCTGCCTTCGCCTCAACCGCTGCCTTAATTCTTCAAGAAATTATTAAAGAGAAATTACGCGTCCAAACCTAAGTGCTGATTTAGTAGGACATGCGAGGAAATCTAACGGCTGGTAATCAGAGCAGCCAAAAAATGCTGCAAGGTGCATGTTTCAGAGCTCTCGGAGCCCATCAGAGAGCAAGGCGCTTGGTTTGTGTGTGAGATGGCTGTGCAGGATTCTGCCTGAAGGAGGGAGTGGGTTTTGAAGGAGATCTGTCAGTCTGCTGTGAGTGTGAAGATGCATTTTTCAGCTCCTGAGAGTGCTGTTGAGTTGTTTTCCACGCTGCGCTCTGTTCTGCAGGCATCGTATATTTTGAGCGTAGTGAAAATGTTGGATTGAATCTAAGTAAATAAGTGTTTTCCAAAGTAAGTAGCCACATTGTTTCAAAATAGCCAGTCTCAGCTTCTGGTTTGCCCTGAATGAGGAATATTTCGGGAAGAAATTTTCTGCTGGAATAGCAGTTATGACTGTAGGAAACCTGTTTCCCATGCATGACTGACTCAGTGATGCAGTGGAGTAATGATGTGAGCAGAAAGGGGATGTGTGCATGTAAAAGATCCTTCGTAATACCACCGAGCAAGTAACATTATCCTCCATGGAGCTTTCCACCTGCAGCTTGGGGTGAGCAGCGTGCGGCTCTTTTGCTCTTGGTTTGGTCCCCTGTGGTACTGCAGACATCTTTGTGTCAGAAGACAGCGAGAAATGCTATTTGCCTGGAAATAAAGTGCATTAAGGAGGATGTTCTCTTTATCCTGCCTTACTCCTGACTCTATCCTGTATAACATGAGCACGATTTGACAATCTTTATTCTCCGTCCTTTCACACGCATTCTGTAGCTCTAGAATATGTTGTTTGGTGAAGGCAGTAAGGCATTCCCTTAATATACCCAAAGAGTCAGAGTTCAGACTGCTATAGAAACCTTAACAGTGGTCCCTGACTTGTGTTACTTGTTCTGTTTAGTGTTGCTGATGCTTTTCCAGGAAAGCTGAGGTTTATCTGCTTTACTCTGCATTCCTCCTGGGGAGGTGGGACTCTGTGGACATCTCTCAAGATGTTGGATAAATGTAGGGTGTTTGCATACACCTACGGCTGTGACATGACTTTATCCTTTTTTTCCTACTGTAGAGATGACTGAAGAGGAACAGTTTGCACTGGCCCTGAAAATGAGTGAGCAAGAAGCCAGACAAGTGAACTGTCAGGAAGAGGAGGAAGAGGAACTCTTGAGGAAGGCCATTGCTGAGAGCCTAAATGTAAGTGTGCTTCTGTGAAGAGGCTTACTACGGTTCTTCAGCAGCATCTCTTTCTGTGTTTGCTTTGCCACGCTGCACAAAAGAAGACTTTACTGGATGCCTTGCAGTTTCCAGCAGGAGCTGGAAGCAGAGCAGTCACAGTGTAGATGTTCTGTGCCATTTCTAGTGAGCGGCACAGGAAGTCTCCTGTTTTGGGGTACGCTAATTTGACCTGGGGATGCAGCACACAGGTTTCTGCAGTCTGTTCTTGCTATGCCCTGCTGATGGAACGCACCTCTCAGAGAATCAACCTCTTGTCTTTCAGAGCTGTCAGCCCTTGGATTCCTCCAGTGCAACCCCGCAGTTGTCTGTGGAAATGCTGGACACACAAGGCCAAAGCCACCCAGCCGAGCAAGAGGGCTGTGGGATCCTGGGAGGCCTGGCGCCTCGCCCTGACACCCCTCGCTCCAAGGGCAGCTCCCACTCACAAAGCAGCAAAGCTGATGGGAGTGGACAGATGGATGTTGCCCGGAGCCCCCTGGTAGTGTTGAGGAGGTTAAGCCAGGAAATCGTTGAAAGCTCACTAGTATCCAGCATAATCGTGTCTCCGGGGAACAGCCAGCCTTTGACAAGGTCAAGTGAAAAGTCTTCCCCGCCACCTAGGAATGATTCTAGTAACATGTTACCCAGCACCCTGAGAGAGGACCTCATCTCTTTGAGTCCCACCTTTGGCAGGGTTCCTTCAGGTTCCTGGCGGCTGACACCTCGGAGACTGTTCACAGGCCCCTCAGGCTCTTCCAGAGCAGCAGACCACGAACCACAGGAGCAGCCCCTGCCCTGCTCTGACCATTCTGCGGGAGAAACCAGTGCTGGGAGCTCAGCCCAGCTCTTGAAGAGCTGTACCACAGAGCAGGGTGGCAGCCCCAGGATGAGTGGTGCTGGGGCAGGTACTAAGCACACCCAAAAATCCAGGCGTGCTGCCATGGTCTGTGTTACCACAGAGCAAGCAGAGCAGAACGAGGTGTCCGACTCTTCTCCTGAGCTTTGCATGCTGAATGTGGCAGAGGAGAAGCACAAGGAGGAGCTGAGAGACACGGTGCACTATTACTGGGGAATCCCATTCTGCCCCAAGGGGGTGGACCCCAACCAGTACACCAGTGTCATCTTGTGTCAGCTGGAGGTTTACCAGAAAAGCTTGAAGCAGGCTCAGAGGCGGCTATTGCATAAGAAGGAGTTCGGTAACCCAATTGTGCCCAGTTCTTCCTTAAGCCAAAATGAGCTCGGGAAAGAAGAGCAGATAAGCAGAGAGAATGGGGTTGCTGATGACACAGAAGATGGAGATCCAGGCACTCAGAAGGATTGCGAGAGCATCACCTGGCTCCTCCCTTCAAAGAAGAGGGAGGCAGAAAGTCCAGGGCACAATGTGGAAGAAGAGAAGAACTCTACTTCTGATGATGAACCAACCACGAGCTACTGCCAGGTAAGAGCTCTGCTGAGCAGCTGTTGAGCAGCCATGTCTTCCCTCCATTTTAGGGTTCAGTCCCTTCTGCAAAGTCGGCACTGCTGATAAGTGCTCCTTGTACATTTAGAGGCTTCCTCCCTAACCACACTGCTTACTGTGAGAGAGAGACAGAGGAGAAGGCTGCAGGCTGATTGGCAGCACGCAGTGGTCGGGCCATCATGCAGCCTGGCAGCTGTCCATCGCTGCACCACTGAGATAAAGACTTCCAGCTGACACTTCCCTCTCCAAGGGGTGTAGCCTGGCAGGGCGTCAGGACAGTGAGCTCAGAGACAGCGTGTGCCACCGGCAGCTCCAGTAAACCAGTTAGGAACCTGCGGCCATATGGAGACTTTTTGTGCCTTCGTGGCTTTTGTCCTTGCAGCACAGCCTTCCCTTTTCCATCCACGTGTCCGTTTGCGTTCGTGTGCCTCCACCCTGCAGGTGCTCTTCCCCCTCATGGTCCTGCAGCTGGGGGATGCTGGCAGTGCCGTGCTGCACGTGTGTGCTGCCTGCCCAGGGTGCTGTGTCACAGCAGCACTGCTCGCTGTCCTTGTAACTGTGGCCGGGCACCTTCTCCCCACGCCTGCTTGTTGGGGCTGCTAGACGCTAGGTGTCAGCCTCTGTCTCCGTCAGGGCTCTCGTTGGAGCGGAAGGCAGCTTTCTGTCACTGCTAAGTTTAAACAGATTGCAAGTCAGATGAAGTATTTATTACTGCTGTATTTTAGGTTTGTGTCAGCCTTTTCCAACCCTCATTTTTCATAATGACTTCACTCCCGGATCATTGTATAACTTTATCTTCTCTACGACTGAAGCCTCGACTCTGTTGTTCCTGTTTTCAAGTGTATTTGATCATTTACCCTGGTGTTAGAAAGATACTTAACTTGTTTTGTGATATTTATATTCTGTCTTGTAATATTGAACACTTAAGAAAAACGTCATGTCTGCATTTTCTGGTTGCAGAAAAAGTGCAGAGCAGTCTGTGCTGAAAAGTGACTTTCCATGACAGTGCTTTGGCTGAGGCTTAGCAGATATGGATTGAAGCAAGCCTTAGAGGTGACCTGCAGAGGGAAGAAGCCGACTTGGGCCCTCCTCCGTTTCTTTTGGATAGATACAAAAGCCCTTAAGATGAACTGCTTTTTTTCATCCATGTCTTTTCCTTTTTCTCTGGAAGGTTGGGGTACCTGCAGATCTGTGCATGTGTGCACCAAAGCCCTCAAGAAGCAGCAGCAGCTGGGGGGGGCATGAATTTTGAATCAGTAGTGTAAACTGTAGGGTGTATATATATATATATTTTTTTTTTTTTTTTTTAATGAGCTATTTAGTGCTAATGCCTAATTAATTCTTGGGGAGAAAATAGGTTTTAGTGGTGCTGAGTGGGAACTCGTAATGTACTCATCCTGACCACAAGAGCTCTCTCAGAGAGCTCTCAGTGTATGCAGATGTGGTCTTCCTGATATTTGTAAGGTGAAAAACCAAGAGGAGGAGTGAGCTTTGAAATAGCAGCCCAAGCCCCAAATTTCCCAGCTTTTTACTTACTTGGGAGAAAATAATTTCTAAATACCCTTTCATCTGCCTTATCAGTCCAAGCCTGAGAGGCTGCTCCCTTCTCCCTTTGCCTCTCTGCACAGTCACATGCTGAGGCCAATGCAGGTGATTTACTTGCAAGATCGATATGTTTGATGTTTGCTTGTGCCTCGCCTCCATTTTTTTCCTCTATCAAATCCAATTCCACCGGCAGTGACAAAGCAGGGACACAGGGCAGCACTGACCCCTGCTGCAAGTGATGCCGGGGACCCTCCAGTGCCACCAGGGTTTGTTTTGCTGGGGGGGACAGTGGGAGGTTTGGGGGTGTGCGGGAGCTGGAGACATCCATGGGGGCTGACAGCTGCCCTTGGAAAGCCCCATGCCTCGTACCAGAGGAATGAGGGTGCAGAAGAACTGCAGTGAGCACCTGCCACCAAGCCACCTCCGCACAGCATGGGTCATTGCTGGTCCCATCACTGGGAAGCTGCCCTACCAGTCTCAGTGCCAAGCACACGTTCCTTCTTAGCTTTTCAAATAAGGTCAGGGGCCTCCTGGTCTTTTGACAGATTCAGAGAAAAATGACCCAGTTCTGTAGAGTTAGAATCTGGTGACCTGAATTAGTGCCATACCTTAAAACATACGTACCGCGCAAAACAGCTGCATGACGCAGTGTTGTGATCAAGGCAGAGGCATTTTTTAAGATATCTGCAGTTCAGCGGATAAATAAATAAAAATAAAGGAGGAGCTGTTGGTATTTTATGTTAATGATGAGTTAGGCTGTGAAGAAATAAGAACAATGTAGATAAAACAGAGGGAAATCTGGCAAGAGGCTCTGTTTTGGGACTGGAGCTGATGGAAGTTGAAATCTATGGCAGTAATCAGGCTCTGAGAGGAAGGGGGAGAAAAATCCTTTGGATTTCTTTGAGAAATGGCATGAGAAATCACAGGCCTGACAGCATGGGCTGCTAATAAAGCGTTGTAATTCCATCTGATTAGAGAATGGCAAGTGTAATATGTACACTGAAGGAGAATAAAGGGATCTGGGTAATGACTGGCGTGCTAGCCTGACCTCAGCAGTGCACAAGGCTTTTGAACAAATTTTAAAGGAAAGAATAAGTGGAGTCATAGAGGTAAATGAAAAATGGGATGAAATGCACATGGCTTTACAGGCTGTAGATTGTGCAGGTTAATCTGTTCCCTTTCTTTGATAGGACAGCTGATTTCCGAGCCAAGAAAAATGCAGCAGATCTTATCTACACGCATTTCAGAAAAGTACTTCTGGTGGTCAGACATCGGCTGTATGTGTTGATCAGGTCACCCAAACTCAGGCAAATAGATTTTAAGCTGGAGCAGGTGAGGGCTGCTGGAGGACACTAAGCCCTGGGTTGTTTAGCTCAGCACAAATGGAGATGTAGAAGGGCTGTGATTGCTGCCAACTTCAGACACGGGGAGCAGGCAGGGGCTGGGAGGTGATGGACAGGGTTGGCCTGGGAATGGACGAACACAGCCTGTCCAGAGCACATCTGCTACACATTATTGCAGAGTGAAGGGAGGAATGGAGTCAAGAGCTGACTAGTTCAGGATGGATACTTGCTATTTCTGGAAGAAAACCCATGCCATGGACAGAACTTGGTGACCCAGCAGAGCATGTCCAGCCCTGTTAGCTGTGTGCATTGTTTTATATAATATCAGAATTTTCCTTTTCAGGCCTCCCAGGTGCTGTCCACAGAGGGTGTGCGTGGAGATGGGGAGCCCATGCGAACTGCACAGAGGTGAGGAGGGGTAATTCAGCACATAGGGTCTGTGGGCTCGCTCTGTAGATGTGGATTCATCCTTTCTCCTGGAGCAATTTGAAGCATGGGCTCGCTGAAGCCAGCCTGGCAGCAGCAGACCTTGCTGAAAGGGCTGCTACAGCTGCTGCTCTTACATCCCTGCAACTACACGGCTCTGGAGCACTGTGTGAGAGAGGAGAGGCACAGCTGGGGAGAAGAGATCACTTACTGTTTTTACTGTATAAAACGTGCAAGTGCATCCTTGTACAAGCGAGATCTTACTGTACAAGTAAGAGGACTTGATCCTTACCCTCTGCAGCTAATTTGACATGGTACAGTAAAGCTGGAGAGACGGGTAGATGAGCTAAAGGTGAGTTAGAGCAGTGCAGTCACGTGGGCTGTCTGAAGGCACATATGCAGCACAGTGAATGGTTTACTGGATTTCTGTGTGTATTTTTATATTCTTGCTGTACTGCTGAAGAGGAAAGCAGGGAGGAGGAAGCCAGACGGCACTGCCTATCAGCCAAAGATAGAGTGCAGTGCTCCAGAAAAGCCACTTCAGCAGATGACAGGTGTGGGACAAGTCAACATGATTTTCCTCACATTTAAGTCTAGCCTTTTTTTTTCTTCCCTTCCTTCTTGTGGGATGCAGCTCAGCAGCAAAGGCTGTGAGAGAGGAAGGTCGAATGGGAGAGGAAACAACGAGTAATTTGGAAGAGAGGGTGGATAGTCTTATGGTTCTTTTATTTGCTGGGTTTTATCATTTCAGAACAGTCATCTTTCCTTAGATCTGGCAGAATTGGCCCAAATAGTTGGTATCCATCTGCAGAGTAGGAAACCCTCTGCTTCCTGGAGGCCACTTGGTCTGATTGTTCTGTGCTGTGTGCATTGCATGGTAGATTGGGGTTTTAATAAATGATTATAGGCTTTGTTACTGGAGATAGTTGGTGTAGCAAGAAATGCGGTTTGACTTCAAATTGATTAGCCCATTTCATAAATGTCATAGCAAGTTGTGTTGTGTGAGTCCTTTTGAAGTGAGCCCTGATGTTAGACACAGAGTAAAACACGCTCAGCCTGGATTCATAACAAATGTTCTGAGATGCTTTATTTAGAGAGAAAAGCCACTTGTGATTTCCTATCAGAATTTTGTTATTTATCATAAATCAGCGGTGGCTGTTCTCTCCTCTCTGAGGCCTGTGGTTGAGCTTAATAAATCTTCTGTTTGTCAGGATGGGGATTCATGTTTTTAAAGTGTGCTCTTGCATACTTGATCAGACTAATCAGGAAGCCATACAAAATGCTGAGAGTGTCAGCATGGGTGCCAGACTCGCTCAGCAATGCCTGCCTGCTCCAGAAAGACATTGTGTTGTGCTGGTGGGAAAAAAAAACAGTGGAGAAGGTTAAAGGGAGAGGGACGGCACCCTGCAGGTACAGCTTTGCTGCAGGGAAGCCCAGTGTTGTGCTGCGTCTCTGTGCCTTTCCCCCTAAGTATTCCCTTCCTCAGAGGGCAGATAGCACAGTGCTAACACCTGCACAGCCCCCAGAGCTAAGAGCAGAAAGAGTCAGGAAGGTCCCGCAGCTGTGAGCAGGTTTTCTCGTTCCCCCCGTGTGAGGTGTTGATCCTTCATGTCTTCTTATCAGGGACCTCTCTAAGCCAAAAAAGTTCTTCTAGTGGTTTGTGTAGAACAGCATTTCATACCAGTATTCTTCTCTGTTATCCTGATCATTTCTGGCTAGCAAATAACGACCACCTGGAAATGAAAGAGCTGTGTTAGCTGTGCAAGGCAGGCAGGTGTGTGCTGTCACTCTGATGGATTGGAGATTTATATTACATTTATGTTTTGAACAGCATCTGCATGTTGACCCCACTTGGCAGTAAGAGGAGCCCAGACATTGCCAGAGAAAACTCTGCAGAAGAAGAGATCTCTGTTTGCCCAGGTAAGAGGCACCTGGGAATGTTCTGAGTTTTGAACTGAAAATTTTACACTTATAAAATTCAAAGAAAAAGGGAGAACTTTCAAGTTGTTCGAATCAAACAATTCGAGTTTATCCAGGCTGGAATTATCCAGGTAAGATCCCCTGGTTTTGGACCCTATTCCACTAAGGCAGCATCCCAGTTCTGTGCACGGGGGTGGCTAGGTGCCGGCTGCTGGAGAGGCACAAGAGATTCCCAAGTGCCAGGTGTGCTCTCTGCAGTGTTATCAATAAATTGTCACATTTTTCACTGTCAATATATGTAAAGCACGCTGAAATAATTCTTGTCATGAATTAATTAAACCTGTTTGGGGCCAAAGCTTTTTTTTCCTTCCTTGAGCTCTCCTATCATGTTTGAGATTTTCCAGTTCAGAGTTCTGGGGGAAGGAGCTCGCGAAGAGCCTGCTCCTTTTGATGAGCAGCTGTGTGGAGGTCATAGCAGCGGTGCTTGGAGGCATGTTTTGTTGCTAAGGAAAACATGGAGGTCTGAAGACCGCAAGATGGGAGCGCTGTTTGCCTTGCTGCTCAGATAGAGCAGCGTACTGTTCTTGCATTGTCTCTATCCCAGCAAGCATCCCACGTGCTTTCCCTGTGTCTGGTCTCACTCCCCATGAAGCTGCAAAGCTGCAGTGGCTTTGTCCTCACACCATTGTGCTGTGACTCTTAACCCCTCATCCAACTGTGTTGTTGCACGTTGTCTGATAACATTTGTGAGAAGTCTAAAAAATGGTTTGAAGCTGTGAAATGCCTAAGTTGCAACAACAAATGAGAAGAAGGTTTGGGGGCCGCAAACCTGTGCTGACATGGAGCTGTCTTTCTGCAGAGACCCAGCCGAGTCCATCGGAAAGCATTGAGCCAGAGAGAGAAGAGCTTCCCTTGGTCAGCAAAGATTCACCCATGCAGGTAAAGAGCCTGGAGCTGGGGAAGCATTTCCAGTGCTGCTTTCTTCAGCTGGGCTGTGCTAGCACTTCCCGCTGGTAGCTGGGTGCATGGGCTTGGGTGGCATCCTTGTAAACACTTCCCACTTCCTCTGCTGCTTCATAGTTCCGATCCCTTTGGCTAGGGGCTGTGTGCAGCTGCATCTGGAGCCTTTCAGCCTTGTAGCTGGAGTGTTGTTATAAATTCCAGTTTGCTCTTGTATGCTGCACAAACTGCTGTGCTGAAGGACATTGTCACTAGGAACAGCAGCACTGTTGCTTGTCCAGGGTCGGAAGAGTAGTGCTGTGGGGATCAGGATTGCAGAGGGACCCCAGGAGCTGTGAGAGGGGTCCCAGTAAATCTCAGCCACACATATTGTGGCACATTTTGCCCTGTTACAGTCCTCTGTATGACATTGGCATCTAAAGACTCTCTCCAAGAGGTTGGGATAAAGACAATAAGGAGTTGTTGAAGGCTGCTGTTGGTTTAAAGTCCACTGAAAATGAGCTGAGCCCCAGAATCCTGATTTATATGCAGTGATAGCTCCCAGCAGCAGTAAGCCAGTGGCAGGGCCACTCTCTTACCTCCCAATCCAGATGTGCGCTGTTGTGTGGCTGCTTTCCCTGTGTTGTCACACCTGTGCAGCAATTGCCTTGCAGCTGTCACTGTAGCGACATCTGACTTCAGTTCCTGCTTTTGATAAAACTCCGTTTGTCTATTAATTTAGAGAGTGATATCAAAGGGGTTGCCAAGTACTCCTCTGGCAGGGTACATGAATACAGAATCATACAGCTCTTGACAAGAGGATTCATTTGTGGAAAGCTCACTCTGGAAACCTGCAGCTTGTACAGTGCATCTGCAGTTCCCGTGTCTCATTGTCACAGGCCTCTTAATAAACCAGGTTCTGCTCTCGTGTGCCTTTCATTCTGCAGGTATCTCAGAGCACTGCTCAGTCAATTAGAGACTGCAGCGCTCCTGTGCACAGCCCTGGATCCTCAGCCCCCAGGGCACAGTCGTGACCCATTTGGCTGCGGCAGGGCATTAACCTGTCCCTGCTGCTTTGCAGAGCGTGCCCCTGGGTCTTACACCTTCACCTGGACAGCTGCTGGGCACGAGGTGAGCAGCACGGCGCTTCCCAGGGATTGTCACAGCGTGGTCCTTGGCAGCGGGTACCAGCCCTGGGCCTGCAGCCTTGCAGGGAAGCAGCCATCACATGGATCAGCAGTTAGCGTGAAGCAAGCACGGACCGTGGGGACAGAGCTCTTCGTCACAGCTGCTGAGCTGGGGCACAGGAGCCTTGTTCCTGAGCTCAGCCTCCAGCATCGCTCTTGGCTGGTTGCTGGCTGCTGGCTGCAAGCACTGTATCCTATGGGCAATTTTCTCTGCTAAAGAGGAGAGGCAGCAGTCTGTGCCTCCGACAGGGCTCTGCAGTTGAGGTTTTCCAGGCTGTCACCGCAAGGCTTTGTACACGTGGACTTGGGACTCTGGTGTCTTGTGTTACAGAACGTTGCATTTCCATTTAAAATTAGTGATTTACCACCGAATGTAGGTGGGCAGGGTGTGTGGAATCAGTGATCTCCTCAGACTGATTTAAAAATGGCAGCTAGCAGGAGCAGCGTCTGCTGCTTTTCCCATCACTTTTTTTGCTGCGTTGTCAGACCAGAATAACGCAGGTTTGATCTGATCATTCATAGTTGACACATCCTGCTTTTTATGACTCCTCTTTGTAACGCGCCGCGGTGAGGACTTCACAGGATGTAGTGACACTGAGAAGTGAGAGCAGGGTACAAACGCTAATGCTGCGAGTGATGCGCTGCAACAGCTTGCGTTTGGCTGGAGGGATTCTGGTGGCAACTCCTCCGTAGAAATCTGGTGCTGAGTCTCCCTGGAAATGAGTGCGTGGTTTTTGGGGTCAGTCCCATAGCCTGTCAGACAGCGTTGCGGAGAAATGAGTTTTCTGACTTGATTCTCAGTCTAAGACCCCATCGTGCTATTTCTTGCACCGCTCCTCTGAGTCAACAAAGCCCCGTCCTTCCCTTTGGGACATAAAAATGAGAATGGATGCTCAGGATCAGACCCTCGTTTGGCAAAGCAGTGTTCCGTGTGACAACGTGCTCCAGCAGCACCGAGCGTCTTGGCTGGCTCTGGTTACTGCTTCCCTGAAATTACACCGCTGAAGGGATGCAGGCAGCAGTTTTACTGCATAGTGGCTGCATGTCTCTGCTTAGCCCCAAGAACAACGAGCTCTCCTTTATTATTTCCCTTCAGGTTTCTTCTACATGGTTAATATTGAAATATTTATTTTAATGGGGGGAAAAATGGCTCTTTCTTAAATAGGAAGAGATTTTGTAGCAAGCCTGACTAGGCAGAGATCTAATTGTGAGTGATATGGCAGCAGTCTGCTGTGTCTTGGAAACATGCACAGCGTAGGGAGCAGTCTGTGTCTCCGTGGGTGTGTAGCAGAGCACCTTTGCAGCTGTGTAACCAATGCAAAAAGACAGTGCTGGTAAGTGAGAGTGGCACCCAGCGAACAAACACGAGTGGTGACATTTTGCCCTGGCGAAATGCCCTGGTTAGCAGTGTTGTGTGATGTGGGCTACCTCTCTCCGTGCTCTGTTTCCCCTCTGAGCAGTGTCCTCTGGAGGAGGTGGAGGAACACCCCAGGATCTGAGACCCTGCAGCTTTCTTTCATCCCAGAGGAGTGTTCCCAGACAGCCCAGCCTCTGTAGTGTGGATCATGTCCAGGAACTGATGAGCGCAAGTCAGGTGTTGAACTCCCGCTTTGCCCCATGAATTTCCCATCAGTTTCGCTTCTGAGCTTTCCTGATTAATGGAAGCCTTGCCATTTTTCAGCAGTAGTGTAGGTGATGTTTGCCTTAAGTGGTGTGCACGGCTATGCAGGGAGGTGTCACCGTGATTCAGCAGGACACACTGCCTTTGAAAGAAGAATTAGGTATTAGAGCCCTGCAGTTTACTCAGGCAGTGGTCTTATTTCTGACCTGTGTATGAAGAAGAGAAAATAAAACTTTCCAAGAAAAAATGACTTTATGGGAAGGTGAGCAGCTCCAGCTCTGCAGTTACCAAAAAAAAAAAAAAAAGAGAGAGAGAAACACGGCTGTCTCTTTTCCCTCTACTTCTATAGGCTGGTGGAGATGGCAGTGCTCTATCTGAGGGCAACGACACGGCTGCTGACCACGTTCCGTGCCCACTGTGTGACCGAGGCTTCCCTGCTGCGGAGATCGAGCTGCACGCCATGTACTGCAATGGCATCGTGGGAGAGGATGCTGCCACGGACAGCCCAGGTCTGCCATGTGCTGTGTCTGCACATCTGCTCTCTGTGCTGGTCCCCCCTTTCCTGCTGCTTGCAGCTGGGTGCTGGAGTCCTGTTCCTCTCAGGGTATTTGTGTGTGATGTGGCAAGTTAGGTTTGTCTGCCCTGCCTTGGTTCATCTCTGGGCTGGTCAGGAGAACGTTATTGGAGACTTTGGAAGTTTCTAGAGCCTTCCTCACAGAGATCTCTGTGATGTCTTTCATAACTGGCCACATTGTTAGTCCTTTGGAAGATCTGTATTATTGCACAAGTATGTAGCCCTGGCTACTTCACACAGTACTACCAAGACACATCTATTTCATATTGTGAGAGGAACTGCACAGAATTTGCCAGTGGTAGAAAATGGCACTTCCAGAGCCATTCGGGTGAGCATCCTTCAGGGCTCTCAAGAAATGAGAATGTTCTGTAATGCTCCAAGTACAGCTTCTGCTGTGCAATGAGTCTGACATTTGCGTGTGCAAAAATGGCTTGTTCAGCAGGAAGGCATTGCAGGAAAGTTTTCCTCTCGTTCCTCCAAAATTGCAAAATGATAGCTATTGATTTGGGAGCTCAGTTTTTTCTCCTTTATGTGAAGAGTGAGGCAGAGAAGTGTGGTCAGAATGTCCATATTAAATCCTCTTTGCAGCCTTCTCTGTGTCAGATTTCCGTAGCCAACCTTTGTAGAGCTTAACTGAACAAATACATCAGTTGGTTATCAATGTATTCAATAAGTTATGTTTTAGCTGCTGCTTGAAATGTAAAGTCTGTGTTAGCACAATGTCAGGTAATATCAAAGTGGTAGCTTGTAATAAGATTAACTTTTCAGGTTGTGAATATATAATTTTCAGTTACATGCTGGGTTATTAAATACAGCCTAAATCTGTGATGTTTGAGCAATTTGAGCAAATCAGAGCTGATACGAGAACTGTAACATGTACATTCCTCTAGTAGGAAGAAGTTTCACCCTGTAATCTTAATGCAGAATTGATGTAGCTTTAAAATATGTGGTCCCTGTTATACAGAATCACTGGGGATGTGACATGGGTCCTTTTAAGATAACATGAGCCAGAGTAGCAGCTGATACTGTGCACGCTGAATCCTGGTGGGGAGTTCTCTCCGCAGGCACAAACCAGCTCCTAAAGCAAAGGGGCAAATCGTGAATTGTCACAGTTTGTCTCCCATCCTGATAAAGGTCTTATCTGCACTACAAAGCGGAGCAGTTTTCAGCAGAAAGCACCTTTGGCCCCATGGTAAGCTGGTCCCAAGTGTGCCTGGATTGTGAGTGTATCCATTGATCCTGGGAATCCTGTCTGTGATCAGGAGAAGGCTTAGAACTTCTTGGCTGTGCAAGAGAATTTGTTCATTCCTTTGGTGTTGGCTTTTAGCAGGGCAGAGTTCAAGGCTGGCCTTTCCACTCTGCCTCCAGACTGGTCTCCCTAGGGATGATTGTAAGGGTGGCTATTTTGGAATTGCTCTGCTGCTATTCTGCCTTGTTCAGAACAATTCCCCCTGAAAGAAAACTAGCCTCAAATAATGGAGATCTTGGTCTACAATAATGGCTCTAAGCTGAGCAATGGTTCTGGGACAAAATCACAGGAATTTGGGTTTTCCATTGCCAGTTATTCTAATATTTTCACTGTACAGACCAAATTTACTAGCCATAATGCTTGTGTTGCTCAGACCAAGGCTCTTCATATGGTTCCCTGTGCTCTGAGCTGTGCACTTGAGCCTGGAGGAGAAAACAACACGGAGGAGAGGTACAGTGATGCCTTTGGCTTGTAGGGCACCTCACTGCAGTTCCCAGTGAGTAGACAAGGACAGACAGAAAGGTTCCATTTGATGGACTGATCAGCAGGATTTGGGATGAACTCATAGGGGTTTAGTTCACCAGAGGTGAGACAGTAGCTTGATGCATCTGTGCAGGGACAAAAGAACTATGCTTCCAGAGCTGTCATGTTGGCACCTTTAGCTAAGATAACATTCAGTGGTAAAGTTAATGCATGGGGGGGGGGGAAGAAAATCTTTCAGTGTTTTGTATAAAGAGGCCAGCTCAGGCTGCTGGTATTTAAGGAGAGGCTTTCCAGTGAAGTAGCTGGGCAAGAGGGGCTATGGTTCCTTCCCTTGCAGATGTCCGTGGTTGCCCTGGCTGGGTGCCCAGACCACCACACGCTTGGGCAGTACGAAAATCTCATCATGAGTTTCCATTTTCTTGTGGTCAAAAAAGGAAGGGCCTGCTGTTGCTTTAGCTGTGGCATTAGGCCGAGGGAGGCTCACATCTCAGGTTTCCAGCTCAGTGACTGCTGCTAATTCCAAGTGAACGAGTGAAGCGGTGGAAACGTTGTTCCAGCTCCTTCCTCCTTCCCGCAGCCAGCTGAAGGGCTTACATGTGTGAGAGGATCTCCACGGAGCTGCCGAGCCATTGCCTGCCGCTGCCCTGCTTGAAGCTGCCGGTTTCCCTCTGGATGTGAGCCTTGGCTGGTACTGAGCACATCAAACACACTGTTCCCATCGTCCTCCGCTGATGCACTCCCATCTTCCCAGTTCCCACCTGAGCCTGGGAAGATGAGGATTTGGTATATTCCTCCTTCCCCAAGTCCCAGTACAACTTGGTGCAGCTGTCAATCTTCAGAGCAACAGCAGCAGCAGTGCTGGTGCAGTTAAAAACCTCATGACATTAATAAAGTGACACTAATACAAAGAGCAGTGGGATGGATGCAGAGAAAAGCTTCACCACTTCTTAAAGACAAGATGCCGGGAATCCTGCCACTGCTGGGTCCTGCACGTAAAGCAGTGTGGCTGGTAGGGAGAGCAGGGGAAGGGGGCTGGTGTGTGTTGGCAGGGCTGTCCTCACCAGCGCTCCCAAGGGTGCAGACAGTGGGGGCCAGCCCTGCTGTGCCTCAGAGCCGCTGGCACCGCTGTCCCCATTCTCCGCCCCACACTTCTGCTGTCAGCATCGCAGCTGGGGGTCCTCCCCAGGCATCTGCAAGCTGGTCCCAGAGATCTCTAATGGGCCCATTATGCCAGATGTGTTCGCTGCTTTTGAAAGAAAATAGAACTGATTAACACCTGAGCTAGTGCACGAGGCTCCCGAAACAGTGCTAAAGGAATATTAACAAGTGCACGCTGCTTCAGAGAGCAGCTTTCAGCACGCTGTCAAATGCATGTTGGTGGGGCTGCGGGCATGCTAGGTGGCTGGGGGCTAGCTGTGGCCATCAGTCCTCCTCATCAGGCTGCCACTTCAATCTGGGCCAGGCCAAGTCAATGAGACGTCTGCCTGTGAGAAATGAGCTGCTGGAATCAGCCGTCGCCCATGAGACAATGCCCGCAGCCCAGGAATGATCTGGAAAGGGAATTTTGCTAAAACTCTGAAGGATTTCCTTCGTGCTGCACAAAATTTTGTGCCTTCTCATCTTCATCACAGCTGATGAGCCAACAATCACAGCTTTGCCTTGCCTGTAGCTTGGACTCCGGCCTCTCCGGTTGCACACAGTATGGCAGGTGATTTTTCTGGGCGGTGCAACAGCTCCATGCATTGCTCCCGTGTCCCACGTCTGCTGCTATGGAGCTGGAGTCTTGGATGTCCCTGGTGGAGCAAGCTAAGCTGTCTGATGTGCTCCCTAAGGATCTTTGCTGGTGGTGTGTCAACAGAGATATGCTGAGAGGAACTCAGCTGAAAGAGACAACATTTAGACGTGCTCCCTGCAAATGCCCAGAGAGCAGGTTTGGAAGGGCTGCTCAGGCGTGTGAAAAGAGCAGAAACTGTCAGACCTGCTGTCAGCATGCTGGTGGGGCTGGGGTCTCTCTGGCCACCTACAGATCCTTATAGGTGCCTTCCAACTTGGGGCATTCTGTGATTCTCTGGTTCTTCCCTGCAGCCATTGGAGAGCAGTGCCGGTGCGACTCTTCATCCAGAGCTGTGTGCAGGCAGTAGTAAAGATCCCCTCTATTTTGCATGGGAAAGGAGAACTGATGGCCTGCAGGGCTGAATGTTGTAAACTTCTCTTCCCAGCAAGACTTCCTCCTTCTACCCAACCTGCAGGCTGGTGCCTCCATGCTCTCCCTGCAGCAGGCAGGGGGTTTGCCTTGGCAGTGAGCGGTGCAGCCATGCTGGAGCAGCGGTGCATCTCCTCTGCCAGGCTGTTGTGTTGCTGTGTGTCAACTTTAAAATGACTGTGAACTGTGTGCTGTTGGTTCAGCAGTTTCTGTCAGATGACAGGTTGGAGTGTGACACGGCGTGCTGTCTTTCAAGGCCTGGAAGGTAACTTCTTACATATCCCTGTGAAAACTGTCCAGCTGACCCTTGGCTGGAAGGAAGATCCTGCCCATCCCAGTCCAGTAGTTGTCTCGCTTTGCATCGCTCAACTGCAGCGCTGAGTGAAAAAGATTGAAAGGTGCTGTGTTTGGACATCCTGCAGGATGGCTGGGGATGGATGGCAGTAACCGTTTCTGTTTTGCTTCCAGTGCTCACTCGGGGTCGGAGAGAGTCACGAAGTAAAGCTGCAGGTGGTGAAAACAGGCAGACGTCCTCAGGTTCTGACAAGTAAGTAGGTATGCTGCTCCTCCAACGTTGTTTCTGTGCCCCAGTTCCGCCTTGTACCTGCAGAAGTGTCTTTGTCCCCATGCAAATGCTGGCTGTTGGCCTTGTAGTGTTATCTCCCTAAGAAACCGCCTTTACTCAGTGCTTCTTGCCGCAGTGCTACGTATGTTTATATCAAAACAAAAGAAATTTGCTGTTCTCAGATTGTTTATTTTTGCAATAATTTCCTTCCAGCCACTGCACGGTGGGTCAGGGTGCGTGGTCTCTGACTTTGGGGGGGGGGGAGCTGTAAAATGCTGCTAACTCAGCTGGTTTCTTATGGGGGATTGGAGCTCAGTAACCCTGAGAAAAGAGGAGGCCGGGACGGGGAGGCTGTCAACATGGCACCTGTAGTGATATTCTTAATTAAATTAGACTTTCAGAATAGCAGTGGCTTTGTTTAATCTCTTCCCATGCAGCCCCTCCTCCTGCCACCCACACAAAGCATCATAAGAGAGGATCTGACAGTAAAATCCCTGCTATGGAAGCAATTTTGCTGTTACAAACAGTGGATGGCAACATCACTAATGGAATTAGGCTAATTATAGAGAGGACAGCTTCTGTTTAGACACATTATCTGGGTAATCAGCACTGACTGGAAAGAAAATATGGGAAAAGTACTGCAGAGTTTTGCTCGATGGGGGCTCTCCATATGCATTTTGGAGCCTGGAGTGAGTTTTACTGGGAGAGAGCTGCTTATCAAACTGAACACGATGCTGCTGGGGCTGCTCCTTGGGGGCTCCCGGTCCATTCCTGAGCAGCACCGCAGGTGGATGCTCTCCTGAAGAACCAGTGCCCTCTTCTGCATGGCATGGTCCCCTCTTGAGAGCTGGCATGGTAGCTGTGTAAATCCAAGCCTGACCTCCATCTCCTTTCACCAGGCTGATTTTCTTCCTAGGCACACTTGATTTTCCTGAGCCTGGGCATCTTCTGTACAAATTAGGGGGTTTGAGGAGCACAATGCAAGAGAGAGGGCACCCGTGCCAACCTGCAGCAGGAGTGTGTGCTATGGCATGTTGGAAAATGGAGACAGTGCAGAGAAGGACTTGATTTACTAGTCAGACAAGTTCATCCAGCCCTGGTAACATGTCTCTCTGATTTAACACACTTGGTTTGCTTTTCAGGCAGAATTTAACTCCCTTTTGCAAAGCCCTCGCACTTCATTTCTGTGGATTTTGACAGGGTGCTTTATGTCTGGGGAGAAATCAGCAGTGTTGGAGATAGTTAGATGAGCAGATTTGATTACAGTCCCGCTGCTACAGCAGCAGGATGCAGAGGAGCAGGCAGGGAAAACCGATAATCACTCAGTCTTTGTGATTGGTGCTGGCCTGACCCCACTGAGCCAGCCCCGATCTGGTGACACATCTTCTCAGTGGCACGGTCCAGAGGAGGAAAGTCACTGCTGGTGGCTGGGAGCCCAGCGCAGGGTGAATCCTAATGCGGTGCTCTGTCCTTTCCTGCCTGGCAGGTGTGAGAAGTGCTACCTCTGTAAGTCACTGGTGCCACTGCTGCAATATCAGAGGCACGTGGACAGCTGCCTCCAGGCTGCTAGGCAAGCTCAGGGAACCAGGAGGCTGCGAAGCACCAAGGTGAGGGGCCACCCTGCAGACTGTCTCCTTTGCTTTGCACTGGGTTTGGGGCTGGGTTGCCAGCAGGAGCCGTGTCCCTGGTCCCAGGGGTGAGCTAATCCAGCAGAGCTGCCAGCAAGCTCTCCAGCAGGCAGCCAGCCAGCCCCGCTGCCAGCAGCCACGGTCCTGCAGCCTTCCTCAGCTGAATAGAGACACCGTGGAGGGCAATGTCCAAGTGACAGGCATATCTGACTGTCCGTGATCCCCTTCCCATGGGGAAGGCTTTGGAGACAAAGTGGGAAGAGCCACTCGGTGCCTGGAGCATCTCAGGAGAGCTGCAGGGAGGCGTGCTGGGGGTGGAGCAGGAGCCCTGCAGGCAGCAGCTGCCATGCAGTCCCTCACCAGGTGTTGGTCCCCGCTGTGCCGGCTCCTGCTCGTGGCAGCCCGTAGGGAGGGTCCTTGCAGCCTTCCCACTGGTTCCTGCCGGCAAATCCCTCACATAGCAGCTTTGCCTGCACTCAGAAATGTGATTCTCAGCATGAAGATGCAACATGATGTCTTAGTTTCATATAATCCCTTAAATCCATCACAGGCCTCAGCCCTTTGGGGATTCAGATGCAAATGATGAGATTTCTGGTTGATGATTTTGGCTGGGATACAGCCAAGCACTGCGTGGCTCAGAGAACTGTTAGGGCATGGCTCCATGCATGTGACCAGCTCTGGGAGCTGTTTGACTCCATCCCTGTGCCCTATGGCCACCTGAGCGTGGGGCTCCTGCCCGTGGCCACTGGGGATGGGGCCAATTCCAGAGGCCCTTGGAGACGGCTTGGCAACGCTCTGGGTTCCTTGTGACTCTGCCTTGTGCTGAGGTGGGTGGGAAACGGATCACACTATGGGAGAGCTTCCTGGTGGCAGCACTGGGCTTGCAGGTTCCTGCCACAACCCATTCTGGGGTGCTCAGCAGCTGCAGCCCGGCAGCGAGGATGTCAGTGCCCTCTGGGGCAGGGAGCAGTCAGGAGAGGGGACTTTGCTGAGCCAGCAGGGCTGAACACAGCCAGGCAGTGTGCCCTTAGGAGCACTTAAGAGTGCCCTTCTGTGCACTACTCATCTGGCTGTGGCTCTGCTCTTCTGCAGGGCTCTGCTTTGTTAACCAACACCTGCCTTGTGGTAGGGCTGCCCCATGGTTTGTGCTGCACGGGCACCCAGAGTGGATGGGCCCCTCACAACAGTGCTGTGACGGTGTTCTCTTCTCCCTTTACAGGTTGTGGCAAGGCACAAGAGGGGACTCCTCAGCGTGCTGGAGCTCTCGGAGAGCAAGTCTGCAGGTGGGAAGCTGCTTTCTGTGCCTGCCAGCTGGCTCAGGGCTGCAGAACATCCCTTCTCCTCTCTCTCTCTCTCTCCCTTTGGTGGTGGGTGGCTCTGAGGTCTGGCATGCTCCTGAAGCTGGGCCTTTTGGGGCTGAGGGTCTGTTCCACATCCCCGCAGGACACGTGGCCTGGCTTTGGGAAGGTCATGGAGATTCATGATCCTTGAGGTCCCTTCCAACCCTGGCCTATCTGTGATTCTGTGAAGGTCGCGGCGCTGCCCCGAGGCTGATGGATGCTCCTATTGCAGGTGCTGAATCGGGGACCCACATCCCTGGAATAGACGACCAACGGAACCCCACCGCGCTGCCACACGGCGCCGAGGATGAGGAGAAGGCCGAGCACAGCGCGTGCTCCCTCCTGCCCCCCCCTTCTGGCGTGTCCCCCCCGGGCAGCCCGCCGGCCCCCCCCCCGCCCGTGCCGGCCGCCGCAGGAAGCGCAAGTTCTGAGCTCGGCCCTCCTCCCCTCTTTTCTACGTTTTGTACGGTCGGCGCAGGAGCGCCGGGGAGGAGGGACTGCGTGTTTTATAGGTGCCTGTGCCGCTGTGCTCTCTGGTCGAGAAATGGAAATATATTTATGTATGTTTTTATGAAACTGCGGCGAGAGACGGAGGAGCGGTGCCGTTTTTCTCCGAGGGACGGGGAGGGACGGGAGGGGTTGGGGGAGCCGCCCGCTGCCGGCCCGCAGCTCGCACCGCGCGTCGCCGCGTGCCCCGCGTCCCCCCCGTCTCCGTTCCGCTCGCGGGGCGGTGGGTCCGCATTGGCCGGGGGCGATACGGGCCGCCCAATGGCGTGCGGGGGGGCCGCGAGCGCTGCATCTGTTGCCGAGGCAACGGCGAGCGGCGTTAGCAACCGCCCTCCCCCCATCCGGTTCCATCAACGCCGCCGGACCCCCGCCATGTCCGGCCCCCGAGACAGCGGTGCCCCCGCCCGCAGCTCCAACGCCTTCCAGTGGCGGGGTGTGGGCCCCGAGAGGAGGGGCCGGCTGCTCCCCGCGCCCGCCCTGAATCGGTGAGGGGCCGTGGGATGGGCGGCGGGGAGCGAGCGGGGTCCCTCCTTTTGTGTCCGTCCCCTCCTCCAGCCACGGTTTGAACGCCCCCTCCCCGGGGACGGACCACCCTCCGGCCTCTTGCAGGTGCGTGGGCACGGTGATGTGGGAGCTGCACCCTTCGGCGCTCGGCCTCAACGACGGCCCCTTCGCCATCGTGGGGCACAGCTGTGCCCTCTACCCCCGGCTGCCGGGTCGGGACAGCGACCGCGGGACACCGCAAAGCCTCAGTGCTGTGGATACGTGCAGCTGGGATGCGGAGGGGAGGTGGGGAGGCACAAGCCGGGGTGGGGACCCTCAGCCCCGGTGCGGGGTCTCAGCCGGGGCTCAGCGCTGCCATTGCTCCCTCCGTGCAGGCCCCCGGGGAGCCTCCAGCTGGGAGCTCAGGACAGGGGCCCCTCCTGCACGCCGGTAAGTTCCGTCCCTGCCCCGTGTGCACGGAGAGGTGTCCGCAGCTCTAACGAGCCGCCCGCAGGTACAGCGGGCGCTGCTGGCGCTCACTCCGACGCTGGAGAAGCTGCAGGAGGTGAAGGGCCGCGTGCTGGAGGCCCTGGAGCAGGGGCTGAGCCAGCGGAGCGGGGGACGTTCCACCATGCGGATGCTGCCCACCTTCATCTGCTCCACACCCGATGGCACCGGTGAGACGGCTCTGCTGGATGCGGTGCCGGGGATGAGTGCGATGGGAACGGGATCCTCGTGCTGCTCACGGGGCCGGGAGCTGCTCCTGTGAGGCTGGGAGCCCTTCCCTCGGGCCCTGCGGTGGTCCCTGCTGGGAACTGCCGCCCCACCACGAGCATCGGGATGGGGCAGGGAGAGGCTGTGGCGCTGGGAGCCGGGGTCTGCCTGATCCTGCCTGTCTGTGCTCCTCTGTAGAGAGCGGCGACGTGCTGGTGGCGGAGCTGTGCCAGAGCCACGTCCGCGTCCTCTGGGTTACCCTCACGGGCGACGGAAACCAGAGCCCACAGCTGATGTACCACGTCTTTGAGATGCCGGAGGACATCCCGCAGGGCTCCGGGGAAGCGGTATAGGCGGCGGGCACTGCGCTGGGGGCTCTCGGGGTAGGGGAGCAGCTGCCCACCCGTGCCGTGCCTTCACAGCTCTTTGACTTCATCGCGCAATGCGTGAAGAGTTTCCTGGAGGAAATCGGCAATCCCCAGCACCGCCTGCCCCTGGGCTTCATCTTCCCGTTCAGCTGTAGGCAGACGGGACTGGACAAGGTGAGCACCGCCCTGTGCTGAGGCCGCCTCTGCTCCCCGCTGTGCCGGGGGACGACGCCTCGTCCACGTGCTCTCCGCAGGCAGAACTCATCTCCTGGTCCAAGGGCTTCCGATGCACTGACGTGGAGGGGAAGGATGTGGTGCAGCTGCTGCAGGCGGCCATCAGCAAGCAGGAGGTGGGTGCTGGGTGGGGGTCCCGGCTGGGTGGGCTGTCCCACGCAGAGGAGCTGATGATGCCACGCTCCCGGGCAGCTCTGCCACGTGGATGTGGTGGCCCTGCTGAACGACACGGTGGGCACCATGATGACGTGCAGCACACGGGAGAAACCTTGTGAGATCGCCTTGGTTGTGGGTGAGCAGTGGGGCTGGGGGTTGTGACGGGGCTGGGGGCCATGGTGATGCTCAGCCCTCCTCGATCCTGCAGATTCGGGCACCAACTGCTGCTTCATGGCCGAGTCACACCTCTTGGAGATGGCAGAGGTGACCAGCGGGCGGATGTGTATCAACAGTGAGTGGGGCTGCCTGGGGGACGACGGCGCACTGGATGACATGCTGACCCCCTATGATCACCGTGTGGACCAGGAGTCCTCCAACCCTGGGGAGAGGAGGTGTGCTGCTAGAAAAAGGTCCCGGGGCTCCCCGTGGGCACGTTGTGCCCTGCCATTGTGCTGCTCCCAAAGGGCTGAGGGTTGTGCCCAGGGAAGGAGGTGACACCCTGCCGCACACAGGTTTGAGAAGCTGGTGGGCAGCCTGTATCTGGGGGAGATTGTGCGGCACGCCATGCTCATGCTGGCCTCCGAGCAAGCACTCTTCATCGGGAAAAACATCTCCATCCTGGCGACCAAAGCTGTGCTGACAACCCAGCAGGTCCTGGAAATCATGGAGTGAGTGCCCAGAGCCACAGGTGGGTGCCCACTCCCCAAGCAATCAGCTCCACGAGCCAGCACACTTCTCTCCTTTGCAGCAACGAGGATGGCATGGCCAAGGCTCAGGGCATACTGGAGGCTCTGGGGCTGCAGCCCAGCGAGCGGGACTGCTGTCGGGTGCAGCAGCTGTGCCGGGCGGTGGTGAGCCGTGCTGCTGCGTTCAGTGCCACGGGCCTGGCGGCCGTGCTCAGCCACATGTGCCGCAGCCGGCAGCTGGAGCGGCTGGTGGTCAACGTCGGGGTGGATGGCGGGCTGTACCACACCAGCACCAGGTGAGGGGACATCGGGCTCCTGGCCACGCGATGCCTCGTGCCTGGCCTCACCGTCCTCTTCCTGCCCGTAGGTTTGGTGAGATCCTGCGCAGCGTGGTGGGGCTGCTGGCCCCTGAGTGTGCGGCCAACCTCATGCCCTCAGCCGATGTCAGCGGGCTGGGGGCGGCCATGGTGACGGCGGTGGCTCTGCGCATGGTGGCACAGCGGAACAAGGTGGAGCGGCTGCTGGCCCCACTGCGGCTCAGCCGTGCCGACTTGCAGCGCGTGCAGGCACTGATGAGACAGGAGATGGAGCGCGGGTTGGACCGGGAGAGAAACGCTGAGTCCTCCCTCCGTATGCTGCCCACCTATGTGTGCCACACACCTGACGGCACCGGTGAGGGATGGGGTACAGTAGGGAAAGGTCCTGCTGGGGGTTCTGTGGTCCTACTTCCCCTATATGCTCCCCACAGAGAGAGGAAAATTCTTGGCGCTGGACCTGGGAGGGACCAATTTCCGTGTGCTGGTGGTGCACGTGGCAGAGGACAACATCGACATCATCAATGAGATCTACGTCATCCCCACGGCCATCATGCAGGGCACCGGCGAGGCGGTGGGGCAGCACGCAGGGACAGGGCGAGGGATGGGAGCTACCTCTGTGCCACCAGACATGGGGTGGGAGAGATCCCCCACCCTGCATCCCCCCAGTCTGACCGCAGCCTCTCCCCACAGCTCTTCAACCACATCATGGAGTGCATCATGGACTTCCAGATGAAGCAGGGGCTGATGGGTGAGGTCCTGCCACTTGGCTTCACCTTCTCCTTCCCCTGCCAGCAGCTGGGCCTGGACAAAGTGAGGGGGCAGCTCTGGCCTCGGGGCGTGGGGAGGGGGCTGGGGTAGGATGCTGCCCACGGGGGCTGCCCTGCTCATCTCCCTACAGGCTGTGCTGCTGAACTGGACCAAAGGCTTCAGTGCCTCTGGCTGTGTAGGGCAGGATGTGGTTCAGATGCTGCGGGAAGCTGCACAGCGCAAACAGGTGGGAAAGGGCTGGGGGATCTGTCCCCTGAGCTTGGTGTTGCCACCCTGCACCCCGCTGGGGACACCAGGCAGAGCCATCAGTGCTGCTGAGCCACGTGTCCCCATCTCCTGTTTGCAGCACATGGCGCTGAAGGTGGTGGCTGTGGTGAATGACACTGTGGGGACCATGATGGCCTGTGGCTACCATGACCCCAAATGTGAAATTGGCCTCATTGTCGGTGAGGAACACCTCTGCCTTCCCTGGGGTTCCCCACTGCTCACCCCAAACCGTGTAGCTGTGGGTGCCAGGCTGGGACTGGTGAGAGACACTGGTGCTGGGTTGCAGGGACAGGGACCAACACCTGCTACATGGAAGAGAGGGCAAAGGTGGGCACCATGGATGGGGATGAGGGTCGCATGTGCATCAACATGGAGTGGGGCGCTTTCGGGGACAACGGCTGCCTGGATGACTTCTTCACCAGCTTCGACCGGCTGGTGGATGAGAAAAGCATCAATGCGGGCAAGCAGAAGTAGGTGATGGCTGTGGGATAGGCAGGGTGCTATGGGGTGCTGGGGGCACTGAGGCAGCAGGGCTGTGCCCGGAGCAGGTTTGAGAAGCTCATCAGCGGCATGTACCTGGGTGAGATCGTGCGGCAGATCCTGCTGGCGCTGGTGGAGGAGCAGGTCCTGTTCTGCGGCAAGTCGTCCCACAAGCTGCAGAACAAGGACATCTTCCAGACCAAGTTCCTTTCCACCATTGAGACGTAAGTGCTGCAATCCTACGTGTTCCCGTAGCCCAGGTCTCCAGGCAGCACCCCAAGAGGGGACGCCACCTGGGGACGGTGACAGCGCTCCTCACAGCAGCCCTGGGTGGGGGCAGCCCCGGGTTGGCCCTAGTGCAGGTGCAGGGCATCCTGAGCAACCTGGAGCTGGACGCCAGCTACGAGGACAGTGCGCTGGTGCGGGAGGTGTGCCAGACCGTGTCTCTGCGCGCCGCGCACCTCTGTGCCGCGGGGATGGCCGCCGTGGTGGAGAAGATGAGGGAAAGCCGCGGCCTGGAGCAGCTCACCGTCACCGTGGGGGTGGATGGCACTTTGTACAAGATGCACCCACAGTGAGCGCGCTCACCGGGTACCCGTGCCCTATGGGGGGTGTGGGGCAGTCCCCGTGGCACTCAGCTGCTGTCATTCCCTACAGCTTCTCCCAGAACCTCCAGCAGATGCTGCAGGAACTCGCGCCCCGCTGCAATGTCACCTTCCTGCAGTCGGAAGATGGCTCGGGGAAAGGGGCCGCACTGGTGGCGGCGGTGGCATGTCGTGGGGATGACCCCTCCTCCCCACAATAAAAGGCTTTGCTCTGCACCTGTGAGTTCCCAGGATGGGTGTTACGGGACTGGGGCACAGCACGGAGCCCCGCGTAGCAATATATATCGAATTTATTTACATTCACATCCGCCAGACCCCCCCGCCCTGCGGCACCGCTATGTACATAAGGCCAAGTGTAAATACTTGAATGCACTTAATACAGAATTAAAAAAACGGTCTTTACACAACACGGCACGGGGCCCGGGGCCGCCCAGCCCCAAGCGCAGACAGCACGACGGCACCGCACGCACCACGCACACACGGCACCCGGCCCGGCCACCCAGCACCATGGGGACACAGGCCAGGGGCTGTGGGGCAGCAGTGGGGCCCAGGGGCCGGCCGGGGCCCCCACCCTGCCCCACAGAGCCCAGGAACTCAGCACTCAGCTTCGGAAACGGCGAACAGGGCACTGTCCTGCTTGCCCACCTCGGCCACAGCGGCGGCCAGCTGTGAGAGATTGCCATTGGGGAAGTGTCGGGCCTCCCACAGGTTGAGGATCATGGCCGTGGGGCTGGGCTTGGAGGCGTAGAAGCTGACATGGCTGTGGGGCAGAGGGATGGCATTGGGGTGCAGGGATGGGGATGGCCCTGCCGTCAGCTTCGCCCCATTCTCATGGGTATCAGAATGCAGGATGAGGGCAGATGTCCCTTCCCCATCTCTGAACCCATCCCACCTGTCAAGGTTGAGTTTCTGGGCCAGCGTCCTCCAGTCGGCCCCACGGGCACACGGCGTGTCCAGGCTGCTGATGATCTTCTGGCGGATGAGGAAGGGGATCTTGAAGGCACTGGGACCCACCAGGGCCGGGGAGCCCACCTCACTGTCAGGGACCAGCCAGTCTGAAAACCTCGTGTCCTATAAGGGAAGTGCCATAGAGTGAGTGCAGCCCAGGGGTGCTGGGGGCTCCCCTTGCCACGCCCTCACCTTGGCGATGTTGCAGTTGATGGTGAAGCTCTGCCCATCGCCCTCCACCTGCCAGATCCAGATCTTGCAGGCCAGCTCGCAGGTGCTGGGGCTGAGGCGCTCCAGGGTGAAGGTGCAGTGCAGGTAGGGCTGCAGCCCGCTCCAGATGTGGTAGAAGGGGATTTCCTGCAGCAGGACATGACCGGTGGTCACAGCTCTGGGTGCTGCAGCAAGCCCCCTCACTGCGTTCTCCTTACCTGGTAACTGGCAAGCAGCTTGCTCTTCCAGAGGGAGCTGGGCATGTCGTGGATGGAGAGCCGCAGGTTGTGGTAGCTGTCTTTGAAATGCAGAACACGGGGGGTCCCGATCAGCTGCCCTCCCATCTGCTTCTCCAGCTGCATCACCTCCTGCGTGCACAGACAGTGTGGGGCAGGGCCCAGGGGGGGAGGCAGACATCCCCCCCATCGCACCCCAATACCTTCAGCGCGTCCTGCGTGTCGCTGAGGCAGTAGACACGGATGTTGTACTCAAGCGAGGGGCAGGCGGTGGGCGCGAAGAGGACCAGCTTGAGGCGCTTGGAGGCCGCCATGCTGAGCGACTCGCCCACCAGCGCGAAGCGGCCCAGCTGCTCCGTGAAGATGTAGCACGCCTGTGCCTCCAGCTGGCAGTAGTACAGCTCGGTGCGCGGCTCGGCGCCCAGCTGCAGCACGTCCTGCGGCAGCGAGAGGCGCGATGTGAGCACGGAGACCCCCTCGCTCCCCCCAGCAGAGACCCCCGCCCTGGTGGGTGCTCACCTCCCACGTCCCCTCGCACGACTGCTTCTTCAGCCGCAGGCTCCAGTGCTCAGCGCCCGCCTCCACGCAGTGCCCCATGGCCAGGATGGCGGGACGGGTGAGCAGCACGCCGGGGGGGCCGCAGCTGACGATAGGGCTCAGCAGCGTCTGGCAGCCGGCAAGGGGCAGCCTGGCGGAGGGACACAGGGTTGGGATGGGTTTGGTGTGGTGGACAGCCCTACAGTTTCATCAGCTCCCCGGAAGCCTGGGGAAGGGCAGAGGGCTGGGTTTGGGCTCAGCGCAGTGGGCAGCCCCGTAACCCCAATCACTTGGCAGCCCCAGCACCTACCTCACCTCCTCGTGCTTGTGCAGCGTGAGGTACACCTCGTAGATCTTCCCTCGGGGGATGGCGTCGGGAGGGATCAGCAAGCTGACACCTGTGGGATGGGGATGCTGAGCCCATTCCTGGCGGCCCACGGCCCCCCAGTGTCTGCCGTACCTGTGTTGGGGATCATGAGCCGCCCCCCCAGGAAGTTGAAGGTGCCGTAGGCCATGTTGGTGGTGCCGCGGGGCAGCGAGCGGAAATAGCTCTGGGTGGAGAGCCGGGCCATGAAGTCAGCTCCCTCGGCAGCAGGTGAGCTGTGGTGTAGCGTGTGCCGCCCGGCGCCCAGCGGGCTCAGCAGGTGTCCGTTGGGGAGCTGGAGCTTGGCAGGGCCATCCTGGCGTGGGCACAGCGAGCCCTGGTAGGTCATGGTGGTGGTGCTGAGGTCGGGCTGGATGGTGAGCAGGTTGTCTGCGGCACAGAGCAGGGCTGTGGGGCTAGGTGCCATTGTGTGGGACATGGGCATCTCTGAGGGTCCACCTGGGTACAGAGCCCTGCATCCAGAGTCCTTTGGGATGCAAAGCACTGACTATATAACACAGTGCCCAGAGGCCACTCGGTCACTTCCCAGGGACTCTATAAGGTACAGAGCGCATTCCCACAGCTCCGGGGACACAAAGCACTGACCCTTTAACTACAGTCCCCGTGGGGGACTCCCAGGGGCCAGATGGAGTGCACAGCTCCTACCCAGGGTCTAGAGGTCTGTGACACACTGAAACCCCATCCAGGGCCCAGAGAACCCCCGTGGACTGGGGGACACAGTGTCCCAACAGCAGCTTGAGCACACATCCCTCACTCACCAGCCTTGCTGGGCTTGATGCTGACGGGCTGGAAACCAGTGGTGAGGATGGAGGAGTCTGCCACGTCGGCATCCAGCCCACCCTTCTTGCGGCAGTACACCAGCACGCCCACCAGCAGCAGCAGCACCAGGCACACGGCCACGGCAATCAGCCCCACGTACAGCGCCAGGTCCTCGGCACCCGGGACGGCTGCATGGAGCAGAGCATTAGCACTCCACGAGGACACTGAGGGCCCCCCCATGCCCTCCCCATGGCACTCACTGGGGCTGCACAGCTCGGAGGTGCAGTTGTGGGTCTCCAGCTCGGGGCCGTGGCACTCCTGACCTCCATTGCGGGGTGCAGGCTCAGAGCACTCGCGGCTCCGCCAGTGTGTGCACTCGGCCCCACACACCGACCACTTGCTCCACTCCGACCAGTCTCCATCCACTGCGGGCATAGCGGGCATCAGCCACCACCACCATCCCCTGTGCCCCTTCCCTGTGCCAGGGCTGAGATGGATGCACCCATGACAGGCACAGGGGTACCTGGGCAGAGGGTGGTGCAGGCGCTTTTCTGCACATTTTGCCCCTCGCAGAAAGCTCCCCCATTGAGGGGCGTGGGGTTGGTGCAAGTCCGGCTGCGCTTCTGCCAGCCCCGTCCGCAGCTGGTGCTGCAGCCTGACCACTGCGTCCATGTCGACCAGCCACCATTCACTGTGGGAAGAGGAACCCGTTGGCTGGGGGACAGTGGGAGACGCTGTGGTGGCATGATGAGGAGGGAGCAGTGGGGCAGTACCATAGACAGTGATGGCGGCAGAGGCGCTGCGGCGGCGTGCCACGATGTTCTTGGCCACGCAGGTGTAGTTGGCAGTGTCGGCCAGGCGAGCTTGGCGCAGCACCAGGCTGTGCTCCGGCGTCACCAAGACGTTGGCATCCAGCGCCGGGTCCACCAGCTCCTCATTGCGCAGCCACTCCACCTGTGGGGCACAGGGATGTCACCTGGCACAAAGGGGCAGGCGGAGACCCCTGGCGCATCACCCTCGGCTCACCTCAGCAGGAGGGATGCCCTCGGGAGGGCGGCACGGCAGCACAACACCCTGCTCGATGGACACCTCCCTGGCTGTCGGCTCCTGTTCAAAGTTCTTGCGCAGATCTGGGGAGGTCAGAGGTGAGCAGGGAGGGGTTCCAGCAGCCTGTGCCCTGTCTTCCATGAGGACCCACTGAGGCTGCCCCTGCACTTACAGGCGATGCGCACAAAGGCTTTCTGGCTCTTGGTGGTGCCGGAGGAGCTCCATGCCACGCACTGGCACCAGTACTCCTCCAGACCAAAGAGCTTCTCCACTTGCTGGCGGGTGATCTCAATGCGCACCTCCATCACGGGCAGCCCTAGGATGGGATGGGGCACATCACCTGGGTCCCCACCCATCTGCAACCGCAAGAGCGATGCAGGATGCTCCCCACACCCACAGGTGCTGCTGCTCTGGGGAAGCGGTGCCACCAGCACTCACCAGTGCTGCGGTCAGTGCTGCGCTGCGTGATGTGGTCACCTTGGTGCACCCACTCCCCATTGCACTTGAAGTAGATCTGTGTGGCAGGGGTGGCGCGGCAGGCCAGGCTCACTGCCTTGTTCTTCACAATGTAGACATCATCGGGCTCCAGCAGGAAGTGGGGCAGCAAATCGGGGGACACGCCTGATGCAGGGCTGGCCACTGTCACACTCTGCTGGGCGCCTACAGGGACACGGGGGATCAGCCACCTCCAGGGACACCAATGGCCCCATGTCCTGCAGCTGTCCCCCCCGCCATGCCACCAGTCCCCCCCCCCCATCTGTCAGCGAAAGGAGCAGCACAGTGGCTGTGCCCACTGAACCCACACCGATCCCTCATGTCTGCACTTAGCACTAATGAAAAGCAAATGGAGTGTGACCAATAAGGGACATCGCTCACTCCCCCAGGGCACAGCACAGTGCCCGCTGCTCCCATCCTCCTGAACATCACCAGGGCCGCATCCTGCCCGCTGCATCCTACCCAGTGGGAGCCATGGAGTGCACACCCCACTCCCATGCCATGAGGTATGTTGGCTCCTGGGAGTGGGCACATACATGGTACATGGGGACTAGTGGTGTCCCCAGTGTTGGGATGGCATCTCCGGTGGTGTCAGGCATCCCTCAGCATTGCCTGGGGCTGTGGGAGCCACACACGAGGACACCACGGGGATGGTGACACTGGGGACAGGGCACGTGGCACGGCCTGGAGGTGCCCGTGTCCCCAGCCCCACTTCAGGCACCCGCTGCAGAGAGAGTTAATAAAACAGGGCCCTAAATAAGCATTTGATTAACAAACGATAAAATAGCGATTGTGTCACCGAATGAAGCTGTAATTGCTGCTGCTAATTGGCTGGTTAGGATTTAATAAGCAATTAAATGGGATGGAATGCGCAGTAAATAAGTGCCTTCGTTTGGTACCCGCCCGCTGCCCCCCATGTGCCCACTGTGCCCCCACTCATCACATGGGGCACAGGGGCTCCTGTCCACACACACAGCGGGGACACGGGGGGCACTGGGGACATGGGCATCCCTCAGGTCCTGGCTGAGCCGTCTGGGGGGGTCAGCACACACTGCTCTCCCTAGATGGACAGGGTCTCTCCACGGCAGGGAGCAGTGCTGAGCAATCCCAGCTGCCATGCCCACTGGGACGGGCAAGGTGTGGCAGCTCATTTACACGGGGAAGATGAACGGCCATCATAACGCGCCGGTTATTACCCCATCAGCACTTTTACAATGTCACTAGCAATTAATTTAATTAAAACCCCTGTCCGGGATAGACAGGCATTTCATATTTCACTGCTTTAATAACCCCCCCAGCCGCAGCCTGGGGCTGGCCTGGGGGTCATGGTGCGGACATGGGCTGCAGTCCCTCCCCGGCAGTGTGGCCACGTGTGCCAGCAGTGACACAGGGCCCTGCGGTCCCCACGGCTTTATCTCATGGGTACCCCTTACACCTCCCACCCATGCACTCCGGGGCTGTGCTGGGCAGAAGGGCTATCCAGAGCCAAATATGGATGAAATCACCACTTTGCCTCCACACAGCAATCAAGCTGCCGGGCTGCGGCTGGCATGACGGTGAATGGGTGAGCAGAGCTCTGGAGACCTGCCTTTCATCACCCGCAGAATGAGGCCAGAGAGCTCTGAGGTGGGTGTTTGTCCATCTCAGCTACGTGGAGGCATGTGGGAGGCAGCGTCCCAAGAGCCACCCCAGCCACCCCTGCAATCCTGGTGGGCAGGGTGAGAGCACGGGCAGCAGACTGCGGGGATGGGCACCGAGTGCAATGCAGCACATGGAGCTCCTGGGGGGGAATTCCATCCTGCCACTGACACCAGCAGCGCAGCGCCACAGCACACTGATGGCACCGAGTTTCAGTGGGGCTGCAGCCACGAGGCAGGGCAGCCATGGTGTGGGTGCTGCATGCAGCACGTGCACCCCAACCTTCACAGGCACCCCAAGCAGCCCTGGCTCTCCCTGCACCTCGGGCACCCTGAGCACAGCCATCCCAAATACCTTCAGGGCACCCCATGCACCAGTGGCGTCCCACACACTGTGAGCACCCCATGTGCCACAAGCTCTCTGAGCACCACACGCCTCACAGACCCCAGGCAGCCTCCGCTGCAGACACACCAAGCACCACGGACACCCCACGTGTGCGCGGGGCTCCCACACTGCGCGCTCGGCCTCGCGCTCACCTGCTGCTGCGTCACCATGGAAACAGGAGAGATGCTCATGTCACCTTGGCAAGCGGAGCCACCTAACTTTGGGGAGGATGGGGGACGGGGATGGGGGGCTCCAGGTCCCGCTCCCCTTCAGCACCCCCACTGCAGTGCAGGGAGCACGGCCCCGAGCAGCCGCCGTCTCAGCAGCAGAGCGGGTAATTGGGACGGCAGCTTGATAAATCATCGCCAGTAAACCTAGTGCATTAGGCAGGGCTTTATTATCAATTATCCCCCACCCACGTGGGCTAACGAGCACACCGGCAGCCTAATGAAGGGGCAGCGTGCCTGGGCCTGCACACGGGACCTCGGGGTTCTACAGGGCCGGGTGCTCCCCGTGCCAGCAGAGGAGATGTGGGCACCCCTTCACCCAGCACTCTGGCTGTCACCCTGCAAACACAGCTGCTGTGTGGGGACATGGGAAGGTCAGCGTGCTCTTGGCAAGGACGGGCTGCCCATGGGTGACTGCAACAGTGCCACCAGCCCCATGACACCCCTGTCCCCAACACAGAGCTTCATGCCATCCCCGTCCCCAACACACACTTCCCCCCTGTCCCTGCAGTAGGGTGGGGACCCAGCTGCCAGCCTTTGCCCCCTCCAGCTGTGCCCCCCCTGGGATCTCTCCACATCACCGTAGGCTCTGCAGCCGGCAAATTAAATCCCCAGCTGGAGCCCCATAAATCGTGCCCCGCGCCAGGCCTGGCACTCCATTAAAATGAAAGATATCCTCACACTTTGCAGGCGCCCAGCCTGCACCCCGGCAGCAGGTAATTAAAGCGATAATTGCCGCTGATTGCACCCGCCTAAACGAGGGGAAGGAGGATGGCCAGGGGCAGAGGACGCTTCCAAAGGGTGCCAGCATGGCCTGGTGATGGGGTCCCCTTGGGCAGGGGCTGAAGTGGCAGTGCCAATCCTGTCCGGGAACACAGCCAGTGGGGTCGGACGCCAACACCGGGCAGGACTGTGCCCTACAGGTGCCAGCCAGCCCTGCAGCCACGTCCTGCAGCGCTGCAGGAGGGGATCACAGTGTGCCCAGCTCCTGGCAAGCGTGTGGCAGCGTCTGGGCGCTGATTAAGCGTGTGGTTGTTATGAATGAATTAGTCAGGCGGGTTTGCATGACAATGGAACTGCCTAATTATGGATTTTAGCTGATAATGCTCTCCCCATTACATGCAATTAGCATGTGCCAGTGTGGGCACAGCTCTGCAGGCTGCACCCTCGCACCGCCAACGCCACCCAATGTGTGCCCACGCCACAGGCACACCAGAGCATCTCAGCCACTGCACTATGGTACCCAATGAGCTCTGCTTCTGGGTGCCTCCCTGGCCCCAATCCCCCTGTAGGCTGTGTGCCATGCCGTGCCAGCCCCACAAGCAGCAATGGGAGCATTGTGTGGAGAGGATCCCAGCTTCATGTGGTGCCTGGGGACTGCCCTAGCCCCATGCTGGCACCAGGCCGTGCTGGGGATGGAACACAACCTGGGGTGAGCTGAGCGGCTTTTCTGGCTCTCCTTTAACTGACAGTGAAGAGCAAAGCGCGCTCTGTCCCCGCTGGGAGGAGCGTCAAGGTCACCCTCAGCCCTGGGTCCCTGGTTGCAGTGGGAGGGGAACTGGGTGGTTGGACACACACGGCCCTGGTGCTAGGTCTGGCCCCATCCCACCCACAGATTCTTGCCCACATAGCAGTGACCTGCAGCCCCAGCATGCCACAGCCCTGGGGCTGGGAGGGAAGGGGGTGGGACATGAGAATGCCCCCAGGATGCAGAAGGGATCCTCATGTGCCCTATCTGCAGGGCAGCACACAGCCTGCAGGAGCAGCCACGTTGCCAACAGCCAGAGCAGGGCAAGCACTGAGGGTGGGATATGTGTGGTATGTGGTCTCCATGCTGACACCTGAGTGACCCCAGGTGGGACAGCACCCATGGCCCAGCCCCAAGCATCACCGCCAGCATCCCATCCCTTCCCACCAGCACCTGCCAGGCTCCTCCAGGTTTGATGTAGTGCCAGCCCTGCGTGGCACCCAGCCAGAACAAACAGCCCTGGGCAGGTTGCGTCTGCCACGCTCGTGCTGACAGCTGGCACGGCAGCTTCCCGGCTGCCCCACGAGCACCAGCACTGCCCTGCTACCTGCCCTGCTGCTGGGCCCTTTGTGGGATGCAGTGAGCTGGAGGGGTCAGGCTGTGCTCTGGAGGTCCCTGGAAGGGGGTGCCCAGAAGAAAGGAAAGGGTTCTCAGGCAGTGATGGGAAGGATTCTGCCTCTGTCCGTACCCACCCACCAGAGCAGCAGCTGGGCAGTGCAGCCCCGGCACCTCAGTGCTGGCTCTGCCCTGCTGCCCATGGATGAGTCCCAGCCCATGCAGCTGCTCGTGCCCTTCCCTGTGGGCACGGGGAGCAGAGCGAGGACTGAGGACGGTGCTTCGTGGCTGCAGGCAGGGCCCCGGCGCAGGCACCTGGGTACCCAAATCCCCCAGCATCTCTGGGAACGGGAAGGGTTGCCACGCCGTGCCGGACTAGAGGGGTGCCCAAAGCACCGAGGCTCAGCCCACCGTGCCGAGCAGCGGCCACGCAGGTGGCTGGGCTCCGTCGCGCCGCGGACGGCTGTGAGCTGCCTGCCAAGCGAGCGATGCTGACGGGTGAGCTCCCGCAACGCGCTACCCGGCACCGCTGCTGGCACCGCCACCCCTCGGCTGCCCGGCTCTGCCACTGCACATCCAGCACGGGGCGCAGCCACCGTCCCGCACCTCCTCTGTCCTCTGTCTGTGGGTCACTGCGGCCCCGCGGTGCCATGAGGACGGCCGTGCTCCATGCCCAGCTGAGTGCTGGTGCCGCGGCACCCTGTGTATGCGGTGCTCTGCACCCAAAGTGGCTGCAGCCAGGGAGCAGCGTGCCACCCGCTGTGCCAGCTCTGCAGCGTCCCTCTGAGGATGGGGCCATGCGGGGAGCCCTGGGTGCGGGGTGCCCGCCTAGGAAGGACGTTTGCGGGAAGCAGAGGGCTGTAACCCTACCCCCCCCCATAGTGCGGGGTGCGTGCCCAACTCATCCCAACCGGGTGCCACCGCGCCTGCTCTGCGCATCGATTCCAGGCGAGGGGACGTCTGTGGTGGTGGCAGCGGGGGGTGATGGCCGAGACCCCAGGCTGCAGAGGGACCCCCTACCCCGTACCCACCCCCCCGCAGAGCTCACGTCCAGCTCGGGCGCAGCTCCCCTCCCCCAGCTCGGTCCTTTGTCTGCAGCCGCCACTTTCAGACTAACGTGACACCTGCCAGGAGCCGCCACCACCGGCACCTCCCTCCCGCCCCGCAGCCCCCGGCCCGCCGTCGTTGGGGGGGGAGGGGGGTGAGCCGACACAGTATCTCCCGTCCGTGCGTACGGCACACAGGGGACAGCCGGGCTGCAGCGACACCCACACAGCTCCACGGACCCCACGCCGCGGCCACCCAGACTCAGTCCCCAGGGTGAGGATAACCCCGTCCCCCGCGTCAAGCCCGCTGCTCGGACGGCGGCGGGGACCGCACACACTGGGTGAGGACCGGCGCACGTAGCAGCGCCGTTTGGGACACCCAACGACCCACGGAACAGAGGTGCCGTGGGGCAAAGGGACACGCGTGGACGCGGGGCGGCAGCGCCCGGCTACGGGCACCGCGCGGCGGAAGATGCCCCGTTACTCCGCACCGGGGGCAGCGGGCGCAGCGTACAGAGGACAGCCCCCCGCCGGGCCCCCACCCGCCGCCCTCCCGGTGCCGCTCTCCCGGGTGACCTTGCCGCGCAGGGACTCACCGGCGGCGGCCAGCAGGGCAGCGGCGAGCAGGGAAACGAGCGCTCCCGGTGCTGCAGCGGCGGCGGCGGAGGGGGCCCGGCGGCGGCGCGGCCGCGCACCCATGGCGCGCCCCGCGGAGCGCTGCGCGGGGCGGCGCGGGGCGAGCGAGCAGGCGGCCCTCAGCGGGCCATGGTGCCTCCGGCCCCGGCCCCGGCCCCGGCGCTGCTGCCGCCCGCGCCGCGCCGCCCCGCGCCGCTCCGCCCGGCGCCGCCAATGCGGGGCGGCCGAGCGCGGACCCGCCCGCGGGAGGGACGGCGCAACAGCTGGGCGCGCCCCCGCCGCCGAGCGGGCACGGCCGCCCCCGCCCCGCGCCCGGCACGGCACGGCACGGCACGGCACGGCACGGCACGGCACCCCGCTCCCGCCCCGCGCGCCGCCCTCTGGCACCGCACTGCCTACCCCGCGCACGCACCGGTGGGCCGCTCCCCTCCCCGAGCAGCCCCACGCGTGGCGCAGCTCTGCACGGCCCCCCCCCTCCGGCCCGGAACCCGGACCCGGTGTGCCTCCCGCGGTGCCCACGGAAGTGGGGCTACTGGTGACATGTGCCACCCGCTGGCGGCCACACACTGCTGTGGGTACCATCCAGCGCCCCACTGCGGACAGAGCGCGGGGGCTGCCCTTCCTGCCTCCTCTTCCAGGGGAGAGGATTTATTGGGGTGCTCAAGCTGACATCGACCTCCATGGGAATCAGAGCCCAGAGCTGCTGAGATGCTTCTGTCCCCACTGCAGCCCCTGATCCCAGCGGCAGGACCAGGGCAAGGGGCAGAGGCAGAGCGAGGCAGCAGCTCCAAGTACAGTGTGGAGGTAATTTCATCAGCAGCTTCAGGAGCAATTAACAACTGTTCTGACGCCTTCGGGAGCTGCAGTAGGTGCTAAGGCAGTGCGCATCTCTATTTGTCCCACACAGCACTGGCAGTGTGGGGCAGAGCAGCACAGCCCCGGCTGGGTCAGAGAGGGGAGAACCACTCAAATCTCCCACAGTTAAACCCCCCATCGTTGAGGTCCCCCCTTGCTGATACAGTCGTGTGCATGGGCAGGGATGGGGCATGTGGGGCAGCACCCCGGGATGCTCCCAGCTATCCATCCTACACCTCAGACCCCAGCATATCCCACACATGATGGGTTTGGTGGAGAGGACCTTCAGCCCCATATCCATGCCTGGGCAGGAGCCTGGCACAGCAATAAGCCTACTTCTTTGGGCTGGCTCATTATCACTAATGGCATTCGCATGGAAACAGGATGTTTTCGCTCCTTGAGGCTCCATCTGCTCCTGCTGCAGTCACCACACACACGTGAGCTCCAGGGGGCTGCCATGGGAACTGGGATCCCACTGCATCCCCAGTAGGGTGAGATCCCATTGCAGCGTGGGGACCCTGGCCCAGATCCTGGACCCCTTGGTGTGGTGTGGGGCAGGGATGCAGGGCTGGCTCTGCCCCATTGGCACGGTGACACTGCCATGCTGGCGCTGGGCTCTGCCACACGTGTCCCTTGTCACTCTTGATGTCCCTCCTGCGCCTTGGCCCAGTGTGGCAGAACTGTCACTGGGGAAGCGGCTGGGCGCTCTGACGAGTTAATAGACACTAATTAATACAGATTGGGGAGATCACTTTCAATTCTGCTCGCTCTCCCTCTTGCTGTGGGGAAGCCAAGGAGGTGGACAGGCTGAATCCAACCCCACTGCCCTGCCACACTTCGGGGACAGCACTGTGTCTTCTTGGCTGTCCCCATGGCACCCCACTCAGTGAGCTCAGTGCCCAGTGCCTGGACAGCAGGACGGGTGTCCCACAGCCACCGAACCCTGGGGAAATGCTGGAAGTACCACCCCCCCGGGTACTGTAAATGGATTATTACTCAGAGTAATTAAGATGGAATTAAAAATTAATTCCTTTCTCCAGCGTGCCGCGGTCGTGGCTGAGCCGTGTGCTGCAGCCCTAAGTGCCAGGGCTGGTGCCCAAGAGCAACTGCATTAGGGCAAAGTGCCACCTGGGTGCTGATGGCATCACACTGGGTGTCCCCAAGGGACACGGCTGCATCCCTGGGGACATCACCAGCCCTCACCACGTGCCTTGTGGCCGAGGTGCAGCCCTGCCCATGACCTGGGCAAGGCCAGCACCGAGGCTCCCCACACTCCCTTGAAATGCTGAAATATATCTATTTCTAAGCTCGTGTATAATGGATCACCTTCGCGCTTCCTTCCCATCCATTCATGGTATTTAAGGAACTGGAATATTAAACACCATTGTATTAACGAAACTGCTGCCTGCCTCTAATTGAGTTACAGAGAGAGAAGTGCTGACGAACAAACAGCGTGCAGTGTGTCCTGGTGAGCAGGACGTGGCTGTGGTGCTGTGTGGCACGGCATGGGGCACAGAGCACAGAGCACAGCACGGGACAGCACGGCATGGCATGGGATGTCCCAGCCCTGTCCCATGTGATGGGGATGCTGGGATGCAGAGCCAGGAGTCTGAGCTCATCCCATCCACATGAGGAACAGGAAGATTATGAAAATGAAAAGTAAATAAATATGGATGTTGAGGACCTAATTCTGGTAAGAGGATTTTCAAAATTAGCCATTTGCAGGAGCAGATTAACTGCATCTAACGCTGGGTGCGGGAAGGACCCTATTAAGGCACGGCACACCCGACCCACCCTTCCCACACAGCCCACAGAAACGCTCGCTGCTTTTGCAGGAGACGGATTTGTTGTGCTGGAAAACAGCCGGCTGTGACACGAGCCCAGGCACGGCGCCGGTGCCACCATTCCCAGCCACTACAGGTCCCGGGGAAACGGTAACACCGCGCCAGGAACCACCTGGGCTGGGATGCAGGGGATGGGGCAGCGGGCAGCGAAACCGCCGGGTTGCGCACCCAGCGGGCACTGAGCGCAACCCCGCACGGTGGGTGCTCTGCCGGGGGCGGGTGCTGTGCGTGGGGCTGGGGGCACGTCCCTCACAGCCGGCGGCACCAGGAGGCTGCCAGGGCTGGCGGAGGTTCTCTGTATCCTCGTCTCGGATTTTCTATCCAGGCAGCCAAGCAGAAATCTCATTACAGCCCAGCACAAAGGCAGCGTCCCCGAGCGTGGCTGGGAGCTGGCGCGGGCACGGCCGTGAGCGTGTGACGGAGCGCAGGATGGGGTTTTACCCTTCCTCCCCAACACCCTGCAGTGCCCCCACAGCCCTGCAGGGCTCCGCACCCGGCTGCCCCAGACCCTCAGAGCCCCTCGCCCTGACCCAGCCGCGCTATGGGGTCGGGTGCGTGTCTGATGGGTGCTGATCCCAGGGCTGGGTGCAGCCACCCTTCTGTCCACCGCTCCCGCAGCAGCAACAAAGGCAATTAATTAGTGGGGCGGTCGGAGAGCTGCCAGCAAAGAGCTCGGAAATCGATGGGTGCATTGACTGCTTGGGAAATCCCAGCCCTCCCAGTGGGAGCTGGGGAGGGGGGGGAGTTGCAGGCTGCGGTGACAGCAGCCCCATACTGAGGGACAGCAGGGGGCACACAGGGAAAGGACGGGCACACGTGGCACTGCCAGCAGCCCTGTTCCCTGTGCCATGCGGTGAGGACACGGCTGTGCTAATGGAGGCCCTCCCCCCTTCCCAAGCTGTTCAGTTGCATCTGTGTCACAGGGAGATGTGAGCTGCAACCTTCGAGGGGGTGGCACTAGTGGAGGGGATGAGGCTGTGCCACAGGCAATGTCCCACTGTGCCCCAAGGCATGGGCTGCACGCGTGCCACGCTGTAGGCACAGCGCCTGGTGGGGATGGGGGTACACTGAGGTCATCGCATGGGGACAGCAGAGCAAACCCCAAAGCCCCCATGGCGATAAGGACATGGGTCAGAGTGGAAGGACACCTTCTGCAGCCCTATGAAGTGCCACAGCAATGCCTGCAGGCCCCCTGGCCACGTGGCTGCTGTCCCTGTCCCCATACCACCCACCCGCTCCCCCCACCCGCCTCTGCCAAGTGGGGAAGTGCCAGCCTGTCCCTGCGGGGAAGGAGAGTGCTCAGCCGTGTTGCAGGAGCGCGGCTGCCACCGTCACACAGATGAGAAGTGACAGTGAGGGACTCTTCTCAGGTACAGGTTCCCTGCAGCACAGGGCACGAGATGCTGTCCCCCTCTGCCCCTCCTCTACCTCTGGCACTTAACCCTTCCCCTGCCACGCTGGCCCCTCTGTGCCCATCCCTCCATGCAAGCTACCCTATGCAAACACCACGGGTCATACCCTGATGTGCAAACTCTGCCTTGAAATCCTGGGATGGGGCGTGGGGGTGCAGTCCCTCCCCTCTGCTGTGTGTGGGAGCGTTAACAGGGAGGGTCCATGGGCCCCTCTCTTCCTCCTCCTCCCACACTACCTTCCGTCTCTGGGGAGGTTGTCATGGGAACAGTGCATTGTTGGTACCCCTCACCATGGGTACCCCTTGTCACGTGCCTTGCTGCTCAGCCTGCACCCACACCAGGATGGGGTGGGCAATAGGGGTGATGGGCCCTCACAGGGACTCCAGAGATAACGTGGGGCTATGGGCCATGCCCCCAGTCCAAACCCCCCAGAAGCACAGAGCATCTCTGCAGTCCCTGGAGCAAGGAGATGGATGCTGGCTGCATCCTGACCCTCATATCCCCAACCCCAGCCCCACAGCTCTCCTTGTCCTCTCTGCATCCCTAGTTTCACTGCATCCTCCCCCCACCATCCACAGCCCTGCTGCCATCTGCCTCTCCCTTTTGATCAGTATTAATTTTTAATTATGATTATTGACAGGGCCTCCAGTGCAGCTGCCACAAGGGACAGCTGCTTGGTGTGACACTGCCCGGAGGGGCAGCCTCAGCAATGCTGCTCTCTCCAGGTGGCCCTTGGCCAGCCCTGTATCCATGTGGGGGGGCCTCAAGTGTCTCCTCACCTTCCTGTGCCCTCTCCCACAGTGATTTGGGGGGCAGGAGCTAAGGATAGAGCCTATTACACCCCCAAAGGGTGGGCAGCAGGCAAGGATTCTCAAAGGTAGGGCGAGGGAGAGCAGTGGCCCCTACCACTTCCCCAGTCAAATGGAGTCCCACTACAGCTGCATGCAAATGGTAATAAACTACAGCAGCTTGCGGCAGCCTACTGCCCACCTGGGTACCCTCAGCCTCCCTCCTGCTGCGATGCAACGGGAGCACCCCAAGGGCACAGCTCCCACGCACCCACGGTCCCTATGTGGACCGTCCCCTCGCTGCCCCCAGCACAGGGGTGAAGGAATGGCGGCGTGGCCTGCGGGACAAGGGGGAGGAAGGTCTGGCAGAACGGGCGGCAGGCACTGGGGCTCAGCCCCATAACAAGGGGAGCTGTAGGGCGGCCGCGCTGTGTAAGAGGCGGCAGCCCCCATCCCGCACTCCGTCACGCCGCCCTCGCCGGGGCCACAAAGGGCCATTAACGCCGCGTGAGATGGAGCTCAGCACCCGCAGACCCGCCCCCCCGCTTCATCCCCACAGCCAGCCACGGGCGGGCGGCACCACCGCGTGGTTCGGAGCTGGCATTGCAGCGCTGCAGCCCCTGAAACGGCTCTGCAAGCCCACGACTGCTTCCCCCGTGCTGGGAACAACCCGAGAGCGGGTGGTGACACGGGGACAGCCCTCAACAGCAGCCCGCCCCGCACCCCCCCCCCCCCACAACGCCAGCACACACGGAGCCCGCTGAGCTGCAGCCATTCATTGCGGGGTCGGGCAGCGGGGTCCCGCTCCCCCCCCATGCTCACACAACAAATTTGTTCTTGGTGAGGGAGCCGCTCTTGGTGGCCGTGTCCGCGTGCGCCTGGTACCCGATGGCCACCTTCTGCGACAGCCCCAAGTGCTCCTTATAGATGCGCCTATGGGAGAAGGGGGGGCTGCAGAACGGGGAGCATCGCCCACCCAGTCCCAACGCCAACCTCCTCATCAGCCCCTGCTCCATAGAGGAGAATGAGCTCAGGGCAAAGCCACGGGAACAGCCCCACCGCTATGGGTCAGCCCCACCGGGAGCCGCCCCGCCCCTCCCAACGCCCCGCGCCGCATTACCCGATGTGGGTGACCCCCTCCCGGTTCTCCGCCTCCCGGGTCCATATGGCGATTTTGTCCCCCTTGGCACGGATGTTGATGACGGCCCCGCACACCTCATCGCTGTACTCATCGAACATCTCCCCGATGAGGCACAGGAGCTGCGGGGAGGAGAAGGATCAGGGCTCAGGGCTGCAGCAGGGGGATGGCGCTGCCCCGGCTCGGTACGCACCGTCTCCAGCCAGAAGCGGTCCAACTCCGTGTGCCTCTGCTGCTTGGCGAGGGTGATGAGCCAGCGCCCACCACGCTTGTTCTGGCTGTCCTCCCACATGGGCTCGATGCCGTCCTGGGACAGAGAGGGAATGCTCACAATGGCCAGGGCCAGCTTGGGACACAGGGATGGGGTGCAAGCAGCACCCTGTGCCTCATGGTACCGGGGTGCAGGGCTGTCACACCTTGAAGAGGGAATAGTCACAGCCCGATGTCAGCTTGCTGGCCAGCTGGATGTGGGTGTACAGCCTGCAGCAGGGACATAGGGAGAGCAATGAGAGGAGGTGCCCCACAGACACCCAAATCCCCAGACCCAAGTCTCCTAGAGTGGGGATGGCACTCACGCCCAGAAGTCCTCCACCGTGCTGAACTTGGTGACCAGGCGTAGATTGGCCTGCCACATCTTGCTCTTGTCATTCTTGAAGAACCACAGGGCCCATCTGAAGGACAACAGGGCTGTCAGCTAGGCTGGACCCCACCCCAGGCACCCATTTAGTGCTGGGATGCTTCCCACAGCCAGGACCACATACCTGTTGTGCAGTGGGTGCTTGCCCAGGCTCTCTGCCACTTGCAGCTCCTGCTGCTGAGCCCTGCGCCTGCGCCGCTCCTCCTGTCTCCTCTGGGGAACAGCACAGCCACCCCGATAGGGGCACAGCCCCACAAGTCAAAGCTGCCAAGTGCCCACCACCCACCCCAGTCCCACAGAAACTGTGGGATCAAGAGAACACACACCTGCTCCCCTGAAGCCATCCCGACCAATACAGCTCTATTCCCATCCTGTGCTTTTAAGGGCTCTCAGCTGAGTGGGATAAGTGCCCTGCTGCAGCTGGGGAGAGAGTGTGGAGCCTGTAGGGAGGGGGCAGGGCAGGGCAGGGCAGGGCAGGGTAGGGTAGGGTAGGGTCAGGAAGTGGGGATGTAGTGGGACAGGACAGGACCAGAATTCGTTGATGGGGTTGGGGGAGTGGAATAAGCTGGAATGTGGGAGAGGGATGGCATGGAGTGGGAATAGGGTGCAGTGGGGCAAGGGATGGGATCAGGAGTAAGGAAATGGTAGGGAGAGACGTGGTTCGACTTGGCCCACTCGGCATGGTTCAGCATGGCTCAGCTCAGCATGGTTTGGCACGGCACAGTTCTGCACATTTCAGCATGGCTTGGCACAGCTTGGCACATTGTGGCATGGTTTAGCACAGTTCAGCATGGTTGGGTATGTCTTGGCATAATCTGACACAGTTTGGCAGATTTCAGCACAGCTCCTCATGCTCAGCATACTTTGGCACGGCTTGGCTTGACACACAGAATCATAGAATCATAGAAACACAAGGTTGGAAACGACCTATAAGATCATCTCGGAACACATGCGGAATACTGACAACCAAAAACAAAAAACATAAAACCGTGACACTCGTCCAACCGTCTTCTCACTACCACTGCTACCACAAACTAAACCATATCTCGCAGCTCTTCATCCAGACGCCTCTTGAACACTGCCAAGGACGGTGACTCCACCACCTCCCTGGGCAGCCATTCCAGTGCCTGACCACTCTCTGAGAGAAAAAGTTTTTCCTCATGTCCAACCTAAACCTCCTCTGGTACAACTTGCGGCCATTTCCCCGGGCCCTGTTTGTTGCTTGGGAGAAGAGGCCAAACCCCTCTTCAGCACTACCTCCCTTCAGGAAGCTGTAGAGTGCAATGAGGTCTCCCCTGAGCCTCCTCTTCTCCAGACAAACAATCCCAGCTCCCTCAGCCGCTCCTCATAAGATTTGTGCTCCAGACCCCTCACCAGTTTCGTTGCCCTTCTCTGGATGAGTTTGGCACATCTCAGTTCTGCACATTTGGGCATGGCTCGACGCAGCTCAGCGCTGCATGGCACCATTAGGCATGGTTTGGCTTGGCACAGGTTGGCATGGCTCAGCACAATTTGGCACAGTTTGGCTTGGTTTTGTCAAGGTTTGGCACAGCTTCGCAAGGTTTGGCACTGTGTGGCATGGCTTGGCATGATACGGCTCAGCACAGCTCACCTCTTCATGGCATGCTGCAGTTTGTCACAGTTTGACACAGCAGCTTTTGGCACAGCTCAGACCCAGCCTGCCAAGCCACGCCAAGCCATGCCAAGATGTGCAGAACTGTAAAGTGCCAAACTGTACCAAGCTGTGCTGTGCCGTGCTAAGGTGCACCAAGGTGCTCTGAGACTTGTCAAGCCAAGCTCTGCCCAGCTGTGTCGAGCCATGCCAAAGCATGCCAAATTATGCCAAACTGTGCTGAGCTATGCCAAAATGTGCAGAGCTGAGCCATGCAGAACCATGCCAATCTGTGCCTAACTGTGCTGAGTCATACTGAGCTGAGCTGTATTTAAATGTACAGTTCCAAGCTGTGCTGAGCAGTGTCAAGCCTAGCCATGCCAAACCACCCCAGGCTGAGCGGTGCTAAACCATGCCAAGCCGTGCCAATCCGTACCCTACTGTGTGGAGCCACATCCAACAGTGCTGAGCCGTGCTGAAGCATGCCAAACTGGGCTGAGCCATGTTGATCCAAATCGTGCCCAGCTGTGTCAAGCTGTGCCAAACTGTGCCCACCTGTGCTGGGCCATGCTGAACCATGCTGAGCCAGATTGCACTGAGCCATGCAGTACCAAGCTGTGCCACGCCATGCTGAAAGGTGCTGTACCAAACCATGCCAAGCTGTTGCAAACCATGCCAAGACATGCGAAAAGGTGCAGGGCCAAGCCAAGCTGAACAGTGCTGAAGCATACTGAACTGTGCTGAACCATGCCAAACTGTACTGAGCTGTGCTGAACTATGCCAAACTGTGCCAAACCATGCCAAACTATGCTGAACCATGTTGAGTTATATCAAAATGTGCCCAACTGTACTGAACTGTGCCAAGCTGTGCTGAGCCTAATGAGCTGTGCTGTGCTCAGCTGTGCCAAACTGTGCCGTGCCGTGCTGAGCCAGACTGTGCTGAGCCATGCAGAAATGTGCCAAAATGTGTCTAACTGTGCCAAGCTGAACCATGATGAACTGTGCCAAAACATGCCAAGCTGTGTTCAATTCTGCCAAATGGTTCTGAATTGTGTCAAGCCGAGCCATATCTAGCCATGCTGAGTGTCACAAGCTGTGCTAAACCTTGACAAAATTTGCCAAGCCAAACTGTGCCAAATTGTACTGAGCCATGCCAAGCCATGCCAAACTGTGCCGAGCCAAACCGTGCCTAATGGTGCCATGCAGTGTGTGTTGAGCCATGCCAAACTGTGCTGAACTGTGCCAAACCATGCCAAGCAGTGCCAAAATGTGTAGCACTGAGATGTACTGAACTGTGTCAAGCCAAGCCATGCTGAAGCACGCTGAGCATGAGGAGATGTGCTGAAATCTGTCAAGTGTGCAGTGTGCTTTGCAAGCTGTGCCAAAGCACTGCAAAGCAGGCTGAACTGTGCTGAGCTGAGCCGTGCCATGCCAAATGTTTTCAAACTGCACAGAGCCATGCTGTGCCAAACCATGCCAAACCATGCCAAACCAACCGGAGCCAAACTGAGTTTTGCCAAGATGTGCCGAGCCAACACGAGCCGTTCCATGCCATGCTGTGCTGTGCTGGGCCGGGCTGAGTCACGCCGAGCCGTGTGGAGCTGAGCCAAGCCATGACTTGCCAAAACGTTGTTCTGAAGTATTCCGAGCAAAGCCATGCCAAGATCGGGCAGAGCCGTGCTTGGCCACGCTTGTGCCTCACCACACGAGGGCAGTACATCCGCGTGCACGGTCCGGTTCGGCCCGGTCCGACTCGGTTCGGCACGGTTCGGCTCGGCTCGGCACGGCTCGGCACTGCTCGGCTTGGCACGGTTCAGCACTGTTCAGCACGTCACGGTTCAGCCGTGCACGGCTGCCCAGCACGGCTCAGCTCGCACGGCGCGGTCCCCCCCGCGCATCACGGCGCATCACGGCGCAGCGCAGCGCAGCGCGGCTCCGGCACAGCCGCACTGAGCCCGCCCCGCCGCAGCCCGGCCCGGCTCGGCCCGGCCCGCGCCGCGCCCCTCCCGTCCCCGTGTGCTCGCGTGCCCGTGTGCCCGCCACCGAGCCAGGTCGGGCAGCGCGGCGGGAGCGGGGCGGTGCGGGGTCGGGGGCGGCGGTGCGGGGCGGGGCGGGCATCGAGGGCGCGGGGATGAGCGAGGCGGGCGGGCGCCGGGCCGGGGTGAAGCCGTGCGGCCTCTCCCCGCAGAGCCGCCATGGAGGTGTTCATGAAGGGCTTGTCCAAGGCCAAGGAGGGGGTGGTCGCCGCCGCCGAGAAGACCAAGCAGGGGGTGGCTGAAGCCGCCGAGAAGACCAAGGAAGGAGTCCTCTATGTCGGTAAGGGCCGGCCCGGCCTGCGTCTCCCCCCCTCCCGTCCTTGCATCCTCCCGCATTTGCCCTTGCATCCTCCCGCCCATCCCCCTGTCGTCCCCACCTGTCCCCGTACCCCCGGCTCTCGCCCCCCGCCCTCGGCAGCACCGGGGAGCTCCGTCCGCAGCGCTCTGGCCGCGGGGATGGGGCAAAGGGGGGGCAGAGGGGTGGGACCCCGCGGCTGGGACCCCCGCATATCTACGGGAGGACGCTCCGGGACTCAGCGAGGGCGCCGCGGGGCTGCGGCGATGCTCGGGCACCGCTTGCGGGGAGCTTCGGTGGGATGCGCTGAGATGTGCCCAGCTTGGAGCGGAAATGCCGGGGATCCGTTTGTCTCTCCCGGGAGAATTCGTGCCCTGGAGTACACACGGGTGAATGGTGCAGCCGAGCTGCGGCTTCGGGCTGCTCGGAACTGGGTGCTGTTCCATCCCTCTGGGCGAGAGGTGGAGCGGTGCCGAGCGGGGCTCGCCGTGCCCAGGGCGCTCCCCCTGGCGGGGGTCCCGGGGTGCCCCGGGGGTCCCGTCCCGCGGAAGAGCTGTCCGTATCTCCAGGCCGCCCCGTGCAGCAGAGCAGCCCCCGTCCCGCAGGAGGAACCCGCCGGCATCCGGCAGCCCTCCCGACCCTCCCGTGGGCTGCAGGGAACCGGGGGCTGCTCAGCGCGGGGCGCACTGATCCCCGTCTCTCTCTGTTTCTACCCCCAGGGAGCAAAACCCAAGGCGTGGTGCAAGGCGTCACTTCAGGTATGGTCCTTCCTGCCCCCGGGAGCGCGGCCGTGCTAACCGGGTCGGGGCTAAGCGAAGGGCTGATGTCACCCGGCTAAAGCCACTTACATAACGGGGCCCGCAACACAGGATTTGCGGCGCCGCCCGCACTTCGTGCCCAGCTGCAGAGCCGCGGCCCCGGGCACGGAGGAGGGTGGGGGGGGGTAGGAGCCCGGTCCTGTGACTGACTCGCCATCAGCCCCCTCGGCCCCTCTCCCTGGCTCGGCGGGCACTGACACGCACCCCCGGCTCCCGCAGTGGCCGAGAAGGCGAAGGAGCAGGCGTCCCAGCTGGGCGAAGCGGCGTTCTCGGGCGCCGGCAACATCGCGGCGGCCACGGGGCTGGTGAAGAAGGAGGAATTCCCCGCGGACCTGAAGGTGAATCCCCCTCCCCGCACACCGCTGCACAGCCCCCCTCTCGGCAGGGACCCCCCGGTGGCACCCGGCGCGCTGTCGGAGGGTCCCCATCTGAGCGTGCCCGGGGCCGGGGCGGGGGGGACGGACGGAGGGTCCCCCGCGTGGCGGCTGCGTGCGCGGCTGCTGCGGACGTGTGCGTGCGTGGATCCCCGCATGGCGGCGCGGGGCCGACGGGGCGGCATCGCCGCGTTGCGCCGCGAGGTGACCTGACAGCTGCGGGAGCGCTGGGGCGGGAGGGGCGGCGGGTTCCTCTCGCTTCCAGCTTAGCCCAAAATAGCAGCAGCTGAAGAAATGAGGCCACGGCACGCACCGCCGCCGCGCGGGGGGACCGGCCGTCCTCCTCCAGCCGCTCTGCCCGGCCCTGGGAGGGGTTATCCGCCCCGCCCCGCCCCGCCCGGGATGCGGGATGCTCCGGCAGCTCGAGGGGGGCTCAAGGCGCCAGCACGCGTCACCCGCCTGGGGATGAACATTGCGGGGATGCGCACTTCCACAGTCGCTTTCCTGTCCTTTCCCAGCTTTGTGCGCTTCTGTGAGCACCGGGTGCCCTGCCAGCACCCCCACTTCGCCCCGTATCATTCCATCCTGGCTCTATCCCACCCCGTGTGGGCGTGTGGCTGGTCCCTGCCAGGCCCCCCGGGTAACCCCCTTCCCTGGAGGGTGACGTTTGAGGGATGCATGCGTGGAACTGACCATCCGCTTCATCCCCAGGCCGAGGAGGTGGCCCAGGAGGCTGTGGAAGAGCCGCTGGTTGAGCCGCTGCTGGAGCCGGAGGGGGAGAGCTACGAGGAGTCCCCACAGGTGAGGGAAAAAGCAGGGGCAACCATGCTCCTCCCCGGCACGTGGGCACTGGCCAGGGCCAGCAGAGGTGGAGCAGGCACTGCAGTGGGATGCGCCTGGTGGCATCGCTGTGGGGAGAGGAGCCGGGAGCCTGCCAACTCTCCAGCACCCAGAGCAGGGAGCCTGGAGGTCAAGCAGGTGTGGTGCTGGAGGACACAGGAACTGCCCCAGCTGAGCCTTCTCACTGCTCTTTCTTTTCCCATCTCGCAGGAGGAATACCAGGAATACGAGCCAGAGGCATAATGGAACCCTGTCCTTGCCTCTTCCACCAGCAGCACAACGAACCGCCGGTAGCGCCCTGCTCCTCCCCTGCTGGTCCCGGCCAGCGCCCACGTGCCGGGGAGGAGCAGGGTTGCCCCTGCCCCGTTCGCTCACAAGTTCTTCCTCCAGTTCCGTTCCAAGGGACCATGTCCATGTCTCCGTACCGTGTCTAGCAGTGAGAACCCGCTGTGCCCGAGCCCTGCAGCCTCAGCGTGTGCCCAAGCCGTGGGCACTCCCCGCAGGGGCTGCCGTGTGTGTGTGCGTGCGTGTGTCCGTGGTGCCCGGGCTTACAGCTCTGTCTCCCTCCCAGCGCCGTAAGCCCCGGTTGCGTCCCGGTGTGTCTGTGTGTACAAAGCATGTTTACCTGCGCGCGGGCTGCTGTACATTTTGCTTGCATGCGTGTCCCTGTGGTTCTGCTCTGGTCATCGTAGAACTGTTTTTGGTTTTGGTTTTGATTTTTTTTTTTTTAATATATCTATCTCTATCTATGGGTGGATGGGTCTTTTGCCTTTGTGAGCCCTCGGTATCCAAGCCCGCTCCCCAGCCTGCTGGGTGGAGACGGTGCCTGCATCCTCCCCGAGGTCCTGTAGTGCTGACGCTGTGTTGTGACGTGGCATGGATATCCCCTCGCCCTCGTTGCTGGATGTGCAATACGAGTGCAGCTGCCAGTGACACAGCTGCCACCGTGTCCATGAATAAAGCCAACTCTTGTCTGTAGCCCCCTGGTGCTGGTTGTGGGGTCCCTTGGTCTGTTCCCCACTTTAGTGGTGATGTGGGTTTGGGGGAGAAAGAGTGCGGGGCTGGGGCGGGCTGTGAGAGCAGGTCCTCGTGGAGACCAAACTCTCCTCTCTGCTTGCTGCTGTTGGGGCAGCAGGCAGCACACTCTGGCTGAGCTGGGGATGCAGGCAGTGTTCCTGTGCCACCTGTCTGCATGAGTCTGCAGTCTGCAGGCAAAAGGAGGGGACCCTCTGGGACCAAGGACCCTGTGGCAGAAGGAGGATGGACACAGTCCTGGACTTGAGCCCTGGTTCCCTCCCAGCTCTGCCCCTGCTGCTGCCAGCAGACTCAGGCTGTGCTAGCAAAGAGGGCTCAGGTGCTGGGCAGTGTTCTTCCTGCAGGCTCACACCTGTCCAGAGCAGCAGGATGTGCTGCTGAATGTGAAGTGCCTCCTAAAGATGTGTAAAGATCAGTTTGTGCTAGAAACACAGATCAAAGGGGAACCTCTCCTTTGCCATCTCTACCTTCCTATGCTGCCCTGTTCCCCTTGGAGCACGGAGGGCATGACAGTTACATGTGTCTCCCAGCTGCACTGTGACCACCATGAGGGCCCCAGCCCAGCCTGGGTCCCCAGCCAGCCTGCAGCCCCTTGGTGGCAGCACACAGTAGAGGGGTTGTGCAGAGCCTTCCCCCACTGTACTCCCTTGCCAAATTTACTGGTGAACTGAAGCTTGCAGCAGTCAGCACGGACACACAACAGGTTTGCTGATGCCTGCAAATCCCTGGCTCTGCTCCCTGTCTGCACCAGCTGCAGCAGCACCTGCAGCACTCACTGGGCACTGCTGGACACGTCATTAAATGGTGCAAGATAGGGCTCTCCCTAACACTGGCAGGGCTGGCTCCCTAAGCAGAGCTGGGAGTGCAGCTTTCAGAGTGGAAATGGATGTGGGCAGCGGCTGAAAGCATGACAGACTCTGCAGGTTGGTGTGGGAGGCTGGTGGCACCCCCTGAGCCAGCTGGGCTGTGTCCCCAGAGCCAAGCTGGGACTACTCCAGGACCAGCCTCTGGCACACTCAACTGGCCTGGGAGCACTGCACTGAGTCTACAAGAGAAACACAGCCCCACATGCCCTGCCCAGCCAGGCACTGCCTTGGCCCCACTCCAAACTCACCCACAGCAGTGTGACACTGCAAACACTCAGCTGTCCCACAGACTGTCCTTGGTGGATGAGCAGGGCCACTGTGGTAGGAGCACTTACAGCCACACGGGCCTACAACTCAGGCAATGGGACAGAGGGATTATACCACAGTAGGCTCTGTCAAAGCACTGCTCCAGGCCATGCTGCAGTGACTGCAGGAGGCAGTAGCTGGACTCCTGCTCGAGGTGAGGCAGCTATAGTTAATGCGGTTCAGGTTCTTCAGCCGCTGGAAGAGGGATACAGTCACCCCACCTGCATTCACACAGATGTCCTGCCATGGGCAGTACACGCTCTAGATTTGCTGCTTAGAATAACCCTGAGACCCACGACTGATCCGGGGGTCTCCTCATCAGCCTCGGGCCATACCTGCCCTCAGGGATAGTCGTGAGGTTGCTGGGAAAGCTAAATCCTAGAACTGCAGTGTCTCCGACAGAACACCAGCTGCTGTGATGCTCCATGCAAAGTGACATGGTTTGCTGTTGGCCTATAAGCAACTGCAGGACATACTGGTGACGGCTGCAAGCCTTGTAGTCTGCCACTGTCTAAAACTGGGAAGGTACAGGCAAGCTGAGCTCCTAGGATTCACTCAGGAGCTGGAGTAAGTTAGGAAACAACTGAGACAGCACCATTAATGTTGCCTGCTGTCAGAGCTGGCAGAGCCAGGCTGGATCCACATCAGTGCAGCTGACAACACCATGTGGCCCTAAGAGCAACGAGCCTGCCATCTCTCTATGTGTTTGGGGATGGACATACTGGATGACAAGTATATCTTTTCACAAGAATATGTCATGTGCTTCTGGTGTAGTGGGGCTGTTGGTGGCTTTGACAATGATCGGAGAGCTCAAGCAGAGCAGACAGGAAAAGAAGAAATGAAAGAAGAAACCAGGGACAGGCTCATTCCCTGCTGCCATTATCCTCCCATCAGGTCACTCCTAGGGGCAAGGATCTGAGTGCTTGCCCCTTCACCAGAGCTGTTAGGGGGCAGCAGATGCTCAGACCTCATATTTTGCACAGAATGATTAATGGCTCAGGCTGCAAAAGACCTTGGCTGTGTCAGTCCCAGGTTCCAGCATGCCCTGTCCCTTAAGTTCCCTAGAGCTCTCAGCAAAGGGTAGAAGCTTGTTTCTGTAGCAGTTCCCTGCTTTGCTCACTCTTATCTGCAGTCCCCAATTTTCAGTGTCAGTCAACACAGTGACTCCCAGTACCTTCAAGGATATCATGTTCTCTGCCTGAAGGAGAGGATCTGGTAAAAAAAAGACTGAGGATGCCAGAAGAGCCAGCCAAGGTCACTCAGTGATCCTCACTCCTGTCAGCAAAGGGAAAGGCTTGGGCTCTCCTCTTCCCCTCAGTTACATGACCTGCCACCTCTTCCTCACTTTCTGTTCCTCCAGCACAGTGAGCGAGTTGTCAGTGAAGTGATGAGATACCTCCCCAGGTTGTGGAGTGCCCAAAGTGAAGTTATAGCTGGGCTGCTGTCACTTGCACACAGTGGTGCAGGTCCCCAGGTGACACTGGGCCTGCTATGAGCACAGGCAGTCTTACCTTTGCTTGTACCAATCATCACCCTGTGCTGAGAAAACAGGCTGGGCTCAACTCACCTTCTCATAGTCTTCTAGCTCCTTGGGGTTGTAAATGGCTTAATCTATCTGTCTCCCCAGCACAGATACAGTAGGCTCCAAAGTGGTGCAGGTACAATGTGTGCACCCCCACATTGCCAAAGCCCTGCAGCAACAGGGAGCAGGCATGGCTCTGGGGAGAAGGAAGTCATGGGGACAAACACTGAAAACTACCCTTTGGCCACAGATCCCTTCCCAAGAACTTAAACTGTGGTGTAGAAGTAGGAACCCTGATCTAGCAACCCCTGGTGAATGTTTTAGCTCAGTGCAGGCTAGCAGCTGTCAGGACAGAGGCTGCCTTGGTGAGTAACAGGATCATGAAAAGCAGACCCTGTGGGACAAGGGCTTCCAGCTCAGCCTGTTTTCATCACCTCCAGTGCTCCTGGATGTGATGTTCCAAGCACAGCACGCTGTTCAGCTTCTGAGAGCTGATCTCAATAGGAAACAGATGCAGTGAGAAACAGCCCATTGTGCAGCACCTAGACACAATCTGAGCAACCCTCCAGCACCTCACAGTGACGGGTGCTGCGGCATGAACAAGGGCCATAGTGGTAGCATGGTTCTTCTAATGGGAACAGATGATTTTGTACTGTCTGCCCCAAAGCGCTTGGTAGCTTGCTGCAGCTCTTAAAAACAACGCTATTTCCTAAGACACAAAAACCTCCAAACGAGCAAAATGTTACACACAAATAGCCAAGGACTCTATCTTTCTCATCCTCTGCCACATCAGCCATCAGGGGGATGCAGGGGAAGGGCAGGAATGAGAAAGGCAGGATGGTGAGCAGCAGTCTCAGTCCAAAGCCTCCTTCTGCACAGCAGGGAGCTGTGATGAGGAGTGAGTGTTCAGAGGAAAGCACCCCACCACCAGCTCCTGGTGCTGGACTCAGATGAGACTTTAGCTTCATGGCTTTCAGTTTTTTTCCACCTCCAAAGAGCAGTGAGCTCAGTGGGATATGCAATTGGCTAAGCTGCAGGCATCACGGGTGGTGAACAGCAAGCATTTGGGCAGCAGTGGCTGGCAGAGAGCAGCAGCTGCTAGAGTTGCAGCAAGGGGAAGCACTTCCCTACAGCTGTCAGCAAGCCTTGGCTGCAGGGGAGGGAAGGCCCTTCCTGGAAGCAGAGGAGAAGAAGCAGGGCTGGCCATCTGAGCTCCCAGCCAGCTGCCTCCAGGTAGTGCTTGCCTGGGCACCCCAATAGATGGAGGCTGCACCCACAATCAGGATCTTTGCAGTGGGTAATGTGGTGTGGAGGTGCCAGCTCTCTCCACCCAGTCCAGCAGAGCTCAGCATCTTACCACTTGCTCTCTGCTAATGCACACACCAGTGTCAGTCACAGCTTCCATTTTATGAGTGTTTTATACTGGATAGCTGCAGAGAAACGTTGAAATGTCTGCACAGTATGAACAGTGCTGCGCCCCTGAACCTCTGTGTGCACCATATCTGAAATGTTGCTCACAGGAGTGCCAGCTGCTACCACAAGTTCCTCTGCTGAAAACCTGACAGAAGTTTTATTTGTAGGAACATCTGTTGTGTAAACAGGGGATGGGCCAGTGCTGGGGACCTGGTGCTGAGATCCCTGCATGTGCACAGCAAGTGTGGGACATCTCCTTGTGGGACACTAACAACAGAGAGTGTGCTTCTGAAAGGAGAGAGGACAACTGTAAAGTGCCACCACCAGCGTGGGTCAGCACCCCACGGTATCTCTCATGGATCCTCTCGCAGGAGGGTAGGTAAAGCCCTGGCCTCTCAGGGTGACAAGAGATTTGGGATGATGGTTAGGCAGCGCTGTGGCTCTCAGCTGCTCTCAGCTCTCATCTGCAGGAGCTGAGGCTGCAAGTTCTCACATGAAGCAGTGTTAGAAAGAAATGTTTTCTTTCAGAGCTGGGCTGCATGCTTACTCGCAGCACAAAGGTTTTGCCAGGCAAGCAAGGGCTCAGGCTGTTGCAGTATACATAGAGCATGATGGTGATGTTGTTCTTGATGCCATGCGGCATCCAGCACCTAGTGGTGGAATGTCAGCCATGGACCCCTCCCTGGCTGATGGACTTCCCACTAACACAGGCCTGTGACGCTGGTTAGGGAAGAGCAAAAGTTAAGGTGTCCCCTGGTCCAAATCCTCTAGATAAGCACCCTTAGTTAACAAGTGCATCTCCCAAGTCTCAGCTTCCCTCTCCTAGCCCTACGCCTCAGTTAAACTAGCGCAACTCACTGGCAAGGGTCCCTGTGCACAAACCCTCCTAGCACCCACAGCATCCTGAGCTCCAAACCAGAAGTGTCGGAGCTTACCCAGTACCCCAGAATATGGATGTATGTGTCAGCTATCCAGGACATCTTCCATTCTCTGGTACTGACATCAGGGATGAGCATATAAGTCCCAGGCCCTGCAGAGGTGGAAAAATCTATCAATTCCTGCCTTTGCAGTTCAAATACTTTGCTCCAACCCATGGCACGTGTACAGCCAGATGGTTTCCACAAGCTGATCATGTTCTTGGGCACACTAAAGAGTGTGCATCCAAAACCTGGTGCTGCCCATACATCAGGATGCTCCCAGCTTCAATCAGGCAGTAGCATCTTTGTTTTTTGCAGGGTCTTTGCCTCGTCCTTTCTCAAGTTTACTTTCAAGTAAACAAGAGAACGTAAAGATTTATTGCCTCGTGACTGGCATCTGCTGAGCTTTCTATCACATGTGATAGAGAAACATTCCTTCCTCCTATCACATGTGATAGAGAAACATTCCTTCCTCCTTGCAACTGTGAGTGCCAGCAGGAATCAAGGACAGTAGCCAGGCCAGACTCTGACCAACAGCACCTAGAGCACAGCCTGAGCCAGCTCTTGGTGCTGCAGGAGGCCCTCCCTGCTGCAGATTCACAACTGAGGTAAAGAAAGCAGTTAAGTGACAGCAGAGCAGCAGATCAGTGACCAGTGCTGATAGGCAGTGCCTGAGCAGCGGTCCCTGTGTCCTGCCCAGCCAGGCAGCTGCTCCCCTGCCTGTAAACCACGCTCTTCTTACACCATGGGGACACAACCACTCTCACCTATAAGTCCCTTTTTGTCCATCTCTACAGTAAAATGTCTCATTGTTTCCTCCAGCTCACATTCCTTTTAGTGCAATAACACTAAAACACAGTTGTAACTATAGGCCCCAAGGTATAGAACCCTTCCCTGCCTGCTGCCTGCAGGGAGTTAATTCACAGCAGCTGAGAGCCCTTGCTGTATCAACAAAGAGACCTGTGATCTCCTGGTCCCTCTGCCCCCTCCCCTCCCAGCCGCTCTCTGATTTGCATCTTCCCCCAGCACAGCAGGCGGCACAGGAGCGTCTTTTTCAGCATGTGTCTGCCCGCATGCACCAAACCATAAATCAGAGTTCACCACCCCTCTCCCCCACCCCGAGCTGCTTTTCACAGTGGCTGGGTGAGTGCTACTCACCACAAGCGTCTTCTCCCCGCCTGTCAGAGTGCATCACAGTGACATGCAGAGAGGACGGGCTGTGCAAATGGAGCATGAGTTATGGGCCGTCAGCAGGGGAAGGAGCAGGTGAACTCAAGGAGCGTTTCCTGGGATCAGGCCTCACATCCATAGCACCCCAAAAGGAACATCTGGAGGAGACCTGATGAGGCGGATCTGCATGGATCCCTCTGCCACACACAGCTCCCTCCTGATGCTGTGTGACCTGCACGGAGCAGATCCGAAGCCGGGGCAGGATGCGGGCCCTGAGCTTGTCACAGCCACCAGCAGGCAGAGCCGAATCCATGACAACACAGAGCCTGCTTGTGAGAAGCTCAATGCCTGCTGCTCCCTGGTGAACGCAAGCGTCCCGCAGCCCGGTGCTGCGTTCTGCAGCAAGCCTTGCCCTCACACATCTGTGCCCAAAGGAACATCCTGCACTCCTAGAGCTCTTCTGATTTTCAAAGCTCCTAACAAGCTTTTCTGACTCACTGTACCACAACCCCATCCCGTGCCCAATTCACCACGAGCTTTGCATTCCTCTTGTACTTCTCTGCTACGGCACATTTGTATGTCATTAATGCAGCCAGGGCTTTTACTTCACCGACACCGATTGAACTGCTGAAACGAACCCCTGGGAAAAGAGAGAAAAGAAAGGCAGAGTGTCTGCCATCCTGCCACAAATGGCACAGAGGAGATGAAGGAGAGGCTTTGAATCTTCTGAAGCGGCAGCATCTCGTCACAATAGGTGATCAGAAATCATTCAGCTGGGTTTGTTCCTCCAGACAGCGATTTCTTAACAAGCAGCCATCCTGCGGGCACAGGGCTGCTGTGGGGAGCTCTGATAGCACAGCCCAGTGCCTGCTGAGGGATGGGGCTGAGCCGCCTCGGGCTCTGAGCAGCCATACTGCTGCAGGACAGGGTTAGGGTGTGATACGCCCTCAGGGAGCACGGGGCGCTTGGGTGAGAGGGATGTAGGGAAGACCACATGCTGATGGCTGCAGGGGGCTGAGGGGGAGAGCAGCAAAACCAGCACTGGTTTTGCCCTAGCCCCTCCATCGCCTCATGGCAATGACATGGCAGCTGCGCCTGCCGAGGATTGTGCCGGAGCAAGCAGCTCTCTGATTGGCTGAGCCGTGGCAGAGTGGCCACCAGAGGGCGCTGTGTGAAGTGGCTGCGAGGCTTTCCTGATTGGTTGCAGCTGGGAAAAGAGGGCGGGGTCTATGTTGGGAGGAGGGGTGCGGAGTGGTGGCGGCGTGGTGGGTGGAGCCAATCAGGGCGGGGCACCTTGGGGGCAAGGTCGGGAGCGGGGGCTGCAGAGCCAGATGTCTGGGGCAGCACACAGGCAGGGAGCCATGCAGGGATGCACTACCAGACCTCCTGCTGGCCCCATTCAGGCACCTGCAGCTCTCTGGCCATGCTCAGGGTCCTGCCTGTGAGCCCCAGGGCCCGGCACTGAGGGCCCCTCCATCAGTTCAGGCGCAAGCCAGGTGGTGTGGGCACGCTGTTGCGTTCACGTGTCGCTGCCCGTGTGCGTGGGAGACAGGGCTGCGTCGCACAGGGAGGGGGCTGCCATGTTACCTGCACCCGCAGCCCCCTCCCCGCGGGGAGGATGCGCTTTTCAGGCAGCTGCCTGGCTTCCTTGCGAGCCGGGAGCGCGGGAGTGTGTTGCCAAGGCAATGGGGACCATCTTACTCATCCTCCTCGCTATTGTTATCCTGCCAGCCCGGAGGTGCCCGGGTGGGGAGAGGAGGAGGAGGAGGCAGCTGGCCGGGGAGGAAGGCTGGCTGCAGGGAGGGGAGGAGATGCGTGTCCCCTCATATCACCATCTCATGGGGGTAGGAGATGCTGATGGGTGAGGGGAGAGCAGAGTGCAGGGAAAGGGCAGGCAGGGAGTGAGCCAGCAGCCCTACGGCAAAGTCCTGGGCAGGGGGATAGAGGGACGGGGAGAGACACGTCCCCTCCACTGACAGGACCTGAATCTACCCGTGGTGTCTCTTGTCACTCCATGCCCCTCTTGACCCCCTAATCTCCTGTGTGGCAGCGTGGGGTGTAAGCTCACAGCTACATGGGATGTAAAGCCATAGGTGAACCAGGCAGGGTGCACCTCACCTTGGCCCTGCTGCAAGGGGGGAAATGGGACAGTGAGCACAGAGCTGGGACCAGCACAGGGCACGGGGCAGAGCCTGGAGGTATGACAGCTTCTGGGTATGCAAACGTCTGGCAGCTGTGAGCGCTGCTTTTGCATCGCGTGTGACAAGCGGTTGCGGTGCAACAGCCGGCACGAGGTGCTGCGTGCTCGGGGGTCCGGGAGTGGGGTCTGTGCTCTGCAGCACCGCTTGCCCACGTGTGTCACTGCTCACACGTGTGCCACCCTGGCTTGGCGGGGTGCCTGGCGGTGGTGCAGGGGTGCCCCGGGGTTGCAGGCTGCGTTCTTTATTTTGATATTCTTCCTCCCTATTTTTAGCAATCGGGGTTTTGTTCCAGCCTCGCTGTTTACTGGAAGGAGCATTTCCACCGCCAACCTCCCCTGTCTCCAGGCAACCAGGTGTGCCAGCTCCCACCGCGCTGGCGCCGACACTGCACCACCCTATAGATCTATAGGGCTGTGTGTGTGGGGGGGGTTAATGTTAATTTCAAGGCAGAGTTAACCCTATGTCAGGGTTAACATTAACCCTCCTGGCTCCAGACTCACAGCCCCATCTGCTGCAGGGACCTGTTGCACCACCCTCTCTCCAAAGCAGTCCCAGTGGCATCCATGGGTGCTGGGCTGGATAGGAGGTGGCCAGACTGGCACATGGCTGCGGGGTGCACCGTGGTGGATGTTCCTCCCTCAGTCTCCACTGCCGTGGAGGGACAACCGAGCTAGACTCATGCTGACCGGGGCTTCACACGAGGTGGTGTTGCCCTCCACCACCCCTCTGCAAGGCAACATGTGGGGGGCTCACCGCGTGTCTCCATGCGTGGGGCAGTGCCATCTGCCAGCACGACATCCCAGCGGCAGAGAGGTGCTGGCCCTGCAGGGTTGTTGGGGGCAGGCGGGGCCTCGGGGGGGGCTGTGAGCCCCGAGGCGATGCTCGCGGGCCGCCTTCCCCCCCGCAGCGCGAGCGGGAGTGCGTGGGAAGGAGTTAGACAAAGCCTGAGCCCGGGAGCAGAGGCAGCGCTGCCGGGAGGGAGACGGGGACGTTCTCCCCTCCCCATCCTCCCCCCGAGCGAGGGCTGAGCAGAAGCCCTCCTCGTTCCCGTCCGCGGCGGCAGAAGGGACCCGCACGTCCCCGTCCTTCGGGCTGGCAGCCGCGGGGTGCAGCGGGCAGCGGGACGGCGCCGGTGGCCCCGCGGTGATGCCCGGCGGGGAAGTGGACATCTCCATCACCAGGTAGGAGGGGGACGAGCTCTGAGTCGCTGTCATCGCCACCCAAAGGACGGCACCACGGGGCTCGTGCCAAGGGCCGAGGGGCCGCCGGCCACGTGCCCCCCCGTACCCAGGTGTAGCATGTCCTGTGGGCGCTGGGTGGCTGGGCGGGACAAGAGCCATTCCCGCACCCGGGTGCTGTGTCGGGGTTCTAGCGGGAGAGGATCTCACGATCGGGAGATGGGGATGGGGGTGAGGTCCCAGGGCGGTGGGGTCCCCGGGCTGGGAACAGCGCCGGGGCGATGATACCAGATTGCCCTCCACCCCTCCCTCCCCCCCCGGACAACCGGGCCCCCAACACCGGAGCGGGTGGTGCCGGTGCGGGGCGCAGACCGGGGGTGCCGCTGCGGGGGGAGCGGCCTGGGGCACGGTACCGCCCCCGCCGCCGCCCCACGCATGCTCCGCCACCGCCACCGCGCCGGAGCGGAGCGGAGCGGGACAGGACCGCGCCGGAGCCGCCGCCGCCGCAGGTAACCGCGGGCCCGGGGCGCGCACGTGGCGAGGCTCCCCCGCTCCTTCCCGGAGCCCCCGCGGCGGTATCACCGGGACGGGAGCGGCCGCCGCCTCCCACCCTTCGGGGCTGCGGCGAGGGCGGCTTTGTTCGCGGCTCGGCCGGGGCGTGCCCACGCGTGTCCACGAGTGTGTGCGCCCGGAGCCGTGTGCCGGCGGCTGCGTGCCCGTGCCTGCAGGCGGGAGTGCGTGTGCCTGCGGGTGGGTACACGCGTGTTCGTGTCTCTCTGCGTGCACACGCGTGTGCCCCGGGCAGGATGCTCTCAGGGTGGGTTCGGCCCCGCGGGGAGGTGTTACGGGTGGGACTGGGGAGCTCCGTAGGGAGAAAGGCTCGGAGGGCTGGGAATCATTTGGAGCTGTTTGTGTGACACCGGCTTCTGCCCCTCGTTCCACGTGGCCTCGTGCGGGTGTGGGTATCTGTGCAGGGCGAGTGTGCACGGTGCCTAGCTGGCACACCCTGCCCTGCCAGGCAGAGCCCCCAGTGTCCTGTGCAGCCCCTGGCCCCTCCGCTTGCTGCTGCCTGCAGGCCAGTGTGTGCCCTGGGTTGGATACCTGCGTGCATGGCTCTGATGGGAGCTTTGTTTTGAGCGAGGCTCTTACTGGGCACTACAGGTTGCCTTCCAACTGTTCTCTCTGCAGGGTCTCCAGGCCACGGCCCTGTGGCCCCAGCAGCCAGAGCAGCCCCTGAATCCCACACGTGGCTCAGTCACACCAGGGAACAGCTGTTTTTGTGGTAGGTGGCTGACACTGTCCTTCCCTTCCCGGGGTGGGCACTGTGCTGGCGCATTCTGGGTACAGCCAGCCCTGTTGTCAGGTGTGGTGTGGCAAGAAGCAGTTGTTGACTGACAATGCCCAGCTCACCACCCTATTGCCTCTCTTGCAGGACTAGCATGGGAGAAGCCTTCCCCGGGCATGGGCAGCACTAGGGAGCCCGAGGCCCTGCAGCTGCTGAGCCGAGAGGCTGAGGACACTTGTGAGCCTGGTGCCAGCTCTTCGGGCTGCCCGCCAGTGGGTGAGCGCTTGCCCAGCTCTGGCTGCACCGTGGATGGCCGTGGCATGAGGACCTGCTGCGTGGCCGAGCCCGAGGCCCTGGGCACTGTGGAGAAGGTGCCGGTGCCAACAGGACTGGGGAGCTGCGGGGCAGCCGGTGGTACTGCCCCTGCCTGCGGTCCTATGGAGCCAGGGGGCACCCAGAAGGAGAAGGCCACCCCTGTGCCCTCCCTGCCTGAGCCCTGCCTCAAGGCACCCAGCAAGGACGTGGGCAGCACGCCGGCTCCAGCCAAGCATGTGGCATTCCTGGAGCCATCAGTGGGAGCTGAACCGCCCTCCCCGATGCCAAGCCAGGAGCAGCCCCAGGGTGGCACAGGGGGCACCGAGACCCCCGAGCAGCTCCAGAGAGTTGGGGAGCAGGGCAGAGCTGATAGGAGCACCGAGAGCACCCAGCAGCCCCGGACTGCCAAGCTGCTCTGTGGGTCCTACTCATTCGAGGTGACACCCCCGCAGGATGCCGGCATGCAGGACACAGGGACACAAGTGGACAGCCGTGCATCCCTGGTGTCAGTGGCACTGAGCCCTATGAGCCCCCCGGGTGGAGCAGCCGCTTTCACCTTCCCCAAGAGAGAGCTGGGCTCTGCCCCACGCCTGGAGCCCTCCAAGAAGGACGCGGAGATGCAGGTATCCATGCCTGTGGAGACGCGTTCGGTGGCCACCGGGCCCATGACGCCAGTGGCCAAGTCCCCACAGGCCTCATACCCCGAGGTGCACGTGAAAGGGGTGGTGGAGGAGGCTCCAGAGCCCATCCGGGAGGTGAGCTGGGACGAGAAGGGGATGACGTGGGAGGTGTACGGGGCCTCCATGGAGGTGGAGGTGCTGGGCATGGCCATCCAGAAGCACCTGGAGAAGCAGATCGAGGAGCACGGGCGGCAGGCGGTGGCCACCCCGCAGAGCACCCGCGCCAGCTCCATCAAAGGGGCTCCACGCAAGGGCGAGCCCAAGAGGCAGCCCAGCGTCTTCCGGGCTCTGCTGCAAAACGTCCGGCGGCCGCGGTGCTGCTCTCGCACCGGCCCTGCCATGGAGTGAGCTACTGCCCACCCCAGTGGGACGGAGGGGACATGGGGAAGTGTCCCTGCCCTGCGTCCCGAGACGCCTGCTGCCGGCGTGCAGCGCTCCAGGCGGATGGTGATGGAGTGCTGCAGGTGGGGATGGGGCGTCTCATCTGCTGGGGTCCCCCCCAGCCCTGGGACACGAGATGGGTGCCATCTCCCTGTGCGAGGGGTGGGGGCCTGACCGTGGCTTAGAGCTGGGCTCGTGGGCAGCAGCAGTGACAACTGTCCCTGGCTGCCCACCCCACTCCTGTTCTTGCCACATCAGCATCATGTCCCACTGCTGTGCCCAGCAGAAGGGCTGTGGGGCTGGAGCACGTCTGCTCGGGGCCATCAGCTGCTTGTCCCCGTCACTGCAGCTGGAGGCGTTTGGGGAGGTTGTCTCCATAGTCCCCAGCCCTCCCTGGCTGCAGTCGAAGCACGGGAATGTCCATGTCCTGTCCCGGTGGTGGGGAAGGAGCCTCCCAGCCACGCTGCTGTGAGCAGCACCCAGAGCCCCCAGGCTGTCCCTTTGTGGATCCCCCAGCCTTGCTCGCTGCTCCCCCTGGGGCCGCGCCAGCTGCAAAGTGCTGCCACTTTTTACCGCTGGGATTTTGCAGGGGGGTGGGTGGGTGGGGGGGCTTTTCTTGAACCGTGTTTGCATTTTTGGAGCTTTTTAAGAGACACTTTCAGCCGTCAGCCAACTCCCCCCCAGCAGCCTGCGGGGCTGCAGCTCTTTCAAAACACTGTCCCTGTATCCCTGCCTTGCTGGGCGGAACCAAGAGCAAAGTCGGTGTGCTGGGGGGGTGAGCACCCCTCTGCCAGCAGTACCTCGGTGTCAGTGCCAAACTGTCAGGCCCCACATCTTGCCTCCTGCTCCCCCCCCACCAGTCTGACTCAGTGCACCTGAGCTGCAGGAGGCTGCAAAAAATTGGTGTGCTGGGGATCCCTTGGCCTGCCAGTCCACTCCACTACGGCTTCATCCCCAAATTTCTTTGTTTTCCTCTGTTTTTTGGGGGGTGGGGGGAGGAAGGGGGTGGGAGAACTACACTTGTCAGTTTGGGTGTTGGGTAATAAAACATTGCAGAAAGCTCTGTGCAGTGCTGCCAGCAGCTCTTGGTGGGGACATGTGGGGTGACAGACAGCAGGGTGGCACAGAGCCCTGTGGTGACACCGAGCCCCTCCAGCCTGACCTCAACCCACCCCTTCCTTCCAGGAGAGGGGACCCCCTGGGGCCAGCACCGAGGGGCTGGTGGCCATGGGACATTGTCACCACATGAGATGGGTTTATTGCTGGGATTGAACACGACATTGCCAGAGCAGCTGCCTGAGTCCTGCTCCGGCCCCTCTGTGCTCCACATGCTGCTCACAGGTCGGTGGTATTGAAGGCAGTGTTGATGTAGGCCATTTTGGAGGGCTCCTTCATCTTCAGGGCGGCCGCCAGCACCTCGTCCTCGGTGGAGTCTGTGGGATGTGGGCTCCCTCTCTGGAAGAGAGCACAGTCAGAAGGGTGGGGATACTTCATCCCCAGAGCAGGGATGGGGGGAAAGGGATGCGAGGATCCAGCAGTCCTTGTGCCACAGCAGAATGGGGCTGGGTGGAGGTGAGCAGGATGCCCTGCCTCCTACCTTGGCCTTGAAGTTGTCCTCCTTGGGTGAGTCTACCTTGTTTTCATCCAGGGAATTGATGCTGCAGAAAGGGGAGGGTATAAGAGGTGGTGGCAGCATGGGGACACAGGCAAGGCCAGTGGCCTTTAGAGCTGCCTGTAGAGCTCACCTGGCCAGCGAGCTGGTTTCTTCATGGAAGCCCAGGTCATGGGATGGGTCCAGCGAGAGATTCAGCATGGGGTTGGCCCTGGCCAAGGGTGGGTGGCAGTGAGTGATGGTCCCTGTGGGGTCAGCTATGTGGGAGCAACATGGGGACAGACACAGGGAGCCTGTGCTCACCTCTCAGCATTGTACTTGTTGGTGCCAGGGATGCCCGCTCCCTGCACCACGGCCGGGCTCAGTGTCGTGGCTGCCTTGAGAGCCTTCATCGCACTCAGCTTCCTCTTGTAGCTGCGGGGATGGTGATGGTGAGTGGGGATGTGGGGACAAGGGGTATGTGGGGACACGGGGTGCATGGTACCTCCTGATGGTCAGCACCAAGGCCAGGATCATGATGAGGATGAAGAGGACTAGGAACGCTGCCAGCCCCGCGATGACGCCGATCATCTCCTTCTCCTTGCTGGGCTCTGTCACTTCACCGGGGCCCTAGCACACAGTGGGGTTGTGGGCAATGTGTAGGCATGAGGACCCCCAAGGAACCACATGGGGCTGGTGCCTTGTCCCTGCACCCCTTGCCCACCCCCACTCACGATGATGACCAGGCCCAGGTTCATCAGGTTGGCCAGGACTGGTGGGTTGCTATGGATGAGCCTGTCAAGGGAAAAGAAGTAGGATGAGTAATGGGGTGGGCAGCAGTGCTGGCACACAGCTCCCTCCCCAGCACACACAGGGTCAGCTGGTTGACGTCCAGTGCTGTGCCATTGCTGTAGACGAAGTACGCCTCCATCACCGACTTGGCTTTCACCCTGTGGAGACAGGAAGAAGGGGTGAGCGGGCTGTGGGGCATGGTGCCCTCCCCATGGCCGATGCCATTGCCACACCCCTGCTCACTGAGTGGCACGACTGTCTTCATAGCTCCGGATGGCTGACACATAGACCCCTGCCTTAGTGGCGCTGGTCAGGGCTCTGCAATGGGGTTATGGGTGAGGTGTGTGTATGGGGAGCAGCAGGACCTGCAGCCCCAGCCCCAGCCCCTGCCAGGCCCCCATACATTCTGATGCTTTCCAAATTGCTCTGAACTTCATCCACTGTTGTCGTAAATTGAAGGTGAATGCGATAGCTCTGGTCCACTGTGAAGATCTGTGTGGAGACAGCAAAGTGAGAGGGGCTCAGGAGGGCATGGGGCATCCCAAGGGGATGGCGTGACACTCACATTGAGGGTGGTCTGTGTTGCATGCTGCGGTGCTGCACTGTCCCGAGCCTCCACAGTCACCTGGTACTGTCCCTTCAGTGAGCTGTCCAGGTTGCTGGCCACCCTGAGGGGATGGGGACATCAGCATCCCACATGGCTGGGTCTTCCGAGAGCCCCATCCTCCCAGCACGCTCAGGCCCCTTTGATGGGGACCAAGGAGCTGGGAATATCCTCCCTCCATCCGTTGCCTGTGCCCCTGCCATGCAGCACAAGAACTGAGCAGGGCTCAGCCCACACCACACAACTCCCAGCTCAGCCTGGCCCCATGGCATTACTGAATGCTCCCGGTGTAGTTGTCCTGGTCAGCTGAGGTCACCACCTTGAAGAGGTTATCAAAGGGCCGCTTGACCCCATCTTCCTGCACGAGCACCACGCTGATGATGGAGAAAACGATGGTTCCTCCCAGCCCCGAGTCGGCGTCCGTGGCCTGCAGGGACCAAGTGTGTCAGCAGCACAGGTGGGCACAGATGGGTGAGCCCAGCACCCAGAAGTGTGCACAGCTCCTCACCTTCACAGTAGCCACTTGCAGGTCCACAGGAGAGATTTCTGGGACAATGACTGTGGGGACAGACAGTGTAGTTGGGGTGCTTTGCAGCTAAGTATGCTGCAGACCCCATGCCCCGCATGCCCCATGGCTCAGTAGCACAGGTGCAGCCCTAAGCACCTCATGCTGCTCTTTGTGGGGAGCAGTGGGTTGTCCCAGCCTGTACACCAAGCTGCTCACAGCCCTCTGCTTCCTGGGCAGCTGGGCAGAGCCACACAGCAAAGAGCAGATCATGGATGCTGTATCCTAAGCTCTTCTGCTCACCAAAGGTCCCGGAGACAGGAAAGAAGATAGGTGCATTGTCGTTAATGTCTGTGATCCGGATCTCCAGGGTTTCTGTCAAAGCCACAAACACAGAGCACTGGTCAGTCCTGCTTTGTGTCCTCTGGGAGCCACATTCCCCCAGAAGGCCCAGATCCCTGTGGCAGAGACCAAAGAACTGGGGACACCTTCCTGCCAACCCAAAGGGACCAAAGAGCTGGGCACAGCCTCCATCCATCCCAAAGAGGTGCTCCTCTGGGGAAGCAGCAGCTCCAGGTCCCATCTTCCTCCCTGCCCTGCTCATGGTGGACACAGGATGTGGGCTCTGCCTGTACCGTTCTTGCTGTAGCGGTCGCCTTTCTGGGTGTAGAGGTCTTCAACCCGCATGGCCAGCCGGACCTCATCACACAGCTCATAGTCAATGTCCAAGCTGTCGGCCAGCAATGAGCCATTGGGCAGCAGCACAAACCAGTCCCAGCACACCTCCCCAGCACTGCTACCGCCCTTATAGCAGGCAACCGACAGCTCCTCGAAGACCAGCGAGTGGTTGGTGTCTGGGTCAAAGGGAACCACGGTGAGGACCAGACCCTGCTGCGTGCCATTCTCGCTCACGCTCACACTCTTCTGCGAGGACGACGGGATGGTGGGTGGCTCATCATTGACATCGAGGATGTTGACCAGCACCGAGACATTGGCGATGTTCCCTGCATTGTCTGCAGCCGTGTTCTCCGCCAGCACCACCAAGGAGAAGAACTTATCCTGCATGGTGTCGTAGTCCACAGTTACGTCAGGGTCGAGGGAGAGCCGCCCGCTGTAGTTGCCCGGCCCCAGGCGGAGTCGAGCTGATCAAGAAGTTGCTGGAGCCGGTGCTCCTCTCCAGCTGGAAGGAGATGCGGGAGTTGATCTCCGTCCGGTCAGCGTCCGTGGCCACGACATCCCCCACGAAGGACCCTGCAGGAGAGGCAGACACTCAGTGTCCGTCTGTCTGACCCCAGGCACTGTTTGTCCCACAGCCTGACCACCCTCCTCATACCGTCAGAGCTTTCGAAGACAGAGAACTCATAGGACTGTTGGAGGAACACGGGCATGTTGTCATTCACGTCCTGCAGGAGATGATAGCCTGTGAGTGTCACCATGCTAGAGGTCTGGCATGGAGCAAGGGACAGGAGCACGGACACCTGCTCCAACTGTGGCACACGGGGACACAGTGCCACCTCTACATCCGGTCTGGCTGTGCCCAGTGCTCACCGCCACAGTGATGGTGACGTTCACCATCGTGCTGAGCTGTGGCATCCCGTGGTCGTACACCTCCACTGTCACCACCAGCTGCCCCTCCTCACTGTCCACAGCCTCACGGTCCAGCGTCTCAATGCTATGCATCTCTCCAGTGATCTGGTTGATGGTGAAGTTGTTGCTGTACAGCCCTGGCACAATTTTGAAGCCCAGCTCACTGTTGGGAGTGCCTTCCTCATCATTGTCAATGGCCTGGAAAGAGAGCACCAGGAAAAATGAAATGGAGTTGTTTGCAGCCCAGGACAAACCCTGACTCCTCTGCTTGTGGTGCCCACCCTGATCTGTGTGCTGACGTTCTGCCCCTCTTCCACATAGATGAAGTAGGAGCCGATGATGATGGGCTCGTTGTCATTCTCATCCAGCACGGTGATCTCCAGCATTGTGGTGCTTGTCATGTTACCCCCGTCCTTGGCTTGTAGGTTGGCGGAGTACATAGAGCGCATCTCCCGGTCCAGGAAAGACCCATTCCTCACCAGCACTGCCCCGGTCGTGGCATTCACCATGAAGATTTGCTGGCTGCAGCACACACAGACCCATCACTGGGGCTCCAGCCCAGGGCAGACGGCACCCACAGCCCCCCAGCAGCTGTGCCCCACGTACATGTACTCCTGGAGCAGCTGGTAGGTGATCTGGCCACCAGCACCGCTATCCGGATCATAAGCCTAGAAGAGAGCAGGAAACACCAGGAAAATATGCTTCAGTGATGAATGTGAGGCACTGGGTGTGGGCACCGAGCACCCCAAAAAGTGGCTCCATGGGTCACACTGGTGTGACTGCCCTGGGGACATGAGCTGTGCCCTGCCCTGACCGTGATGTTGGTGGCAATGATGGTGCCATCGGGGCTGTTCTCCATCACGCTCAGGCTGTAGGTGCTCTGCGGGAACTCGGGGAAGTGGTCATTGGTGTCGATGATGTCGATGGTCACAGTGGCTGTGGAGCAGCAGTCTGTGGGGTTCCCTGTGTCATTAGCAATGAGCTGTGGGGTAAAGTGACAGTGTCTCGCAGAGATCCCCAAGTAGAGAGAGCTGTTATATCTGGCCCAGCTCTTCTAAACCAAACAAGTTGTTGCGGCAAAGTCATGCTCTGATCTTGTCCTTGCAAGTGAAGGTTGTGTCCCCAGGCATGCGGGGAGGAGGGACCCACCTGCACCACCATGACGTGGGTTATCTCATAATCCACAGCTGACGGGTCCTGCACAAGGATCTGCACCTCCCCTGTGCCCACGATTCTCGTGGGGGAGACAGTGAAGGCGTTGGCACTCACACCCTGCAGGTAGAGCTCAAAAGTGCCATTGGTGCCCTGTTGGGGAGATGGACATGAGATGGACATAGGGTGAGGGTAGTGGAGCAGTGGGAAAGCAGCACAGCTCCAGCGATGGCTCCCACCTTGTCTGGATCGCGCGCGACGATGTTGAGGTTGGACACGGGCACTTTGGAGGGGGAGTGCTCGACGATGCTCCCCGTGAAGTTGCTTTGGGTGTAGATGAAGTCGCAGGTGGAGAGGGGGCACTGGTAGAAGTGAGGCTTGTTGTCATTGACATCAGTCACCAACACTGTCACCAGTGTGCTGGCCTGGGCCACATTGCCATAGATGTCCAGGTTGCTCTCACGTGCCTGTGTGGGCAGAGGAGCGGGTCAGGCCACGCGGAGTGAGGAAAAGAACAGGGGTCTCATGCTTTTCCACTCACCGTGACCTCCAGCAGCACCTCCTCGCTCAGCAGCTGCTCACGGTCCAGCAGCTGGCTGACAGTGATGGTGCCTGTTGTGTCGTTGATGGCGAAGGGGACACTGGCATCTAGGGGACAGCAGGGACCAGGTTCAGTCATGGGCAGGGCTGCTGGCTGCTGGAGCCCAGGCACAATCCCCCGGGTGCCCACCCTACTCTGTGCCCTCTCACTCACTGGTGAAGCTGTAGGAGATCTTATCGTTCACTCCTGTGTCTCTGTCCATGGCGGTGACGGTCAGCACTGTGGTGCCCTGTGGGGACACAGCCATCAGGGCACAGTCCGGGGACACCTCTAGTCCCAGGGCAGTAGATTGGACTGCTCACCAGTGGGCAGCCCTCAGGCACAGAGCCGGAGTAGGGCTCATTGAGGAACCATGGGTTCAAGTTGGGCACATCGATGACGGTGATGGACAGGTAGGTGGTGCTGCTCTGGATGACCGTCTCATTGCGCAGCAGCCCTCCACCATCCTGAGGAACATCACCTGTTAGTCCCACATCGCCCTTCCCCGCCACTCTACACCCAGTGCCCCCACCTGGGCAAGATGTCCCCCACCTGGGCGAGGATCTTCAGCTGTAAGAAGGGGTTAATGGTGTAGTCCAGCGAGCTGTTCAGCACCACGCTCCCATTGAGCAGGATGTAGAAGAGCCAGTGGTTCTTCGTGGTGTCTGGGATTACCTGGGCAGGGGACATTGCCACGTGTCACCAGACCTGACCCCTGGGGAGCCCCCACCACACAGAGCTGCGGTACTTACCTCCTGGATGCTGTAGCTGACTTTGGCAGCAGTCCCAGTGTCAGAGTCATCAGCAAACACGGTGTAGATGATGCTGCCCACTGTTGTGTTCTGGGCGCACAGAGAGGCAGTGGTGGCATTGCATGGGGAAGCAGGGTTAGGGTGCTGAGCCTGGCCCCTCCCAACCCCATCTGGTGCTCAGTTGGGCACTCTACTACTCTCTACCACTCCCGTCTGTACTCTGAGCCAGCCTTGCCCTGGCTGAGCAGCTCCAAGGGCCCTTCCTGGTGAGGGCAGAGTCCCATTGCATGCCGGCCCCACTGGCACTGATGTGTCTGCCAGGAATATCATCACCACACACCGCAACCACACGCCCAGGCACAGCGTCACTGCATGCTGTCACCACACATTATTGCTGCCTGTTGTCACCAGGCACACCCATGCTATGGGAACCACTCGCCCATGGGGCTGCCAGGTCCCAGGAAGGTACCTCAAGGACAGAAGTTTCATAGGGCAGGTTCCGGAAGACTGGTGCGTTGTCATTACGGTCCTCCACGATGATGGTTAGGCGACTGGTGGTCTATGGGGAGACTTTGGATGAGGGACAAGGAGCCAGCCAGCACTGCCCCGTGAGCAAAGCCCCACTGAGCATCGCAGTCAGTCCCACTGAGACCCTGCTGAGACCCCACTGTAATCCTCGTTCCCACACTCACTGCTTCATTGACCCCGTCAGACACTGTGACAAGGATGGTGAGCCTGGCCTGGAACTGGGAAGATAAAGCAGAGCTCAGTCAGGACACACAGAGCTCAACCTCAGTCTGAGGGCTCTGCTATCCATCCCCATGGTCCCGTCAGTCAGTCCCTGCCCTCACCTCACGGTCCAGCAGGTTTTTCAGTGTCACCACACCTGTCTGTTCATCAGCGTTAAAGTAGAAGGAATCTGTCCCAGAGATCTTGTAGGTGATCGGGTCCCCATCTAGGTCATAAGCAATCAGCTGGAAAGCAAACTCTCCTGGAGACAAGAGGACAAAGGCAGAGTCAGGCCCAGGCTCTCTCCCCAGCCCCAGCAGCCTCCCCACAGCCTCCCCTCACCTATCTGCAGGTCCTCAGCCACGTACACGATGGTCATGTTGAAGATGGGAGCTGTGTTGCTTGAAGCTGCAGGCAGGGCATAAACTGAGTGCAGGGAATCTTCCCTTTCTTACCCCACGTCTCCCACTCCTCACCCTCCCCTGTGGTGCCATCCCCACCACCCAGCCCACAGTGCCACTTTTGGGGGTCATGGGTGCCCCCAGGAAAATGGGATGGAGCTGAAAGTGTCTCTGATGCTTCCCGGCAACCCAAGCCTGCACTGAGCAAAGTCCTCACCTGCTGCCAGGAGGAAGGGGAGCAGCAGCAGCGGGTGCCATGCCATCCTGCACGGAGCCTGTGGAACACAGACGAGAAACTGGGGCATGTCCCGAGTCCCCACACTGTGCCCACTGAGAGAGCCTGGGATGGGATTGTGCTGCCCAGGGGAATAGGTCCCATGGGGACACAGTGGGGAGACAGGGTTGGTCTCTAGGTTCTGGTGACCTCAGGAGTATCTGGGGACCCCAAGACCAGCTCCTGGAGGCTGCATCACTCCAGATCACCCCAAGCCCCACATAGAAGCCCCATAGTGAGCTGTGACACCCCACAGCATCTCCCTCTCTTGTATCACAGCCAATGGACAGCCTGCCACTCACCCCCTCCAACATACATTCCCCCACCCCAAACCCAGACTACGGTGCCCAAGGGGGGACTGGGGCTGTGCTGGGATCCCTTACCTGCATCCACCTCACCGGGATGCTGCCGGCAGCTACGCCACACTTGCACCTTGGCAGCACCGCAGAACTTTGACTCCTGAAGTAAACAAGTTCATCAATGATTAACTGCAATGAATGGGTGAGAAATTGCTTTCCCCATTCTTCTCCCTGTTTTTCACCTCCCAGTCCGGCCCAGCCCAGTGACTACTCCCCAGCTCCAGCCCTCCATGCTGGGGACCATCCCCATGGCTCAGCCACCCCAAATCACACCCTGAGGACTCTGCCTGTGGGGCTGTAGGGGGATCCCAAGCTCAGGGGACTGGGGAGGGGCTGCCTGGCATCCCCTGGGCTGGGAGCAGTGAGGTCTCACCAGGATTCAGGTGGGCACCGACCCAGTGGAGCTGCCGCTGGGGCCCTGCACATCCCCTGCTGTGAGGTTCCCTCCCTGGGGGGGCCAAAGGGCTCAGCTCTGCCTCCCTGACCTACTTCAGCCCGCTGGGGACAAGGGTGGATTGTGTGGCTCCGCTCATGCAGAAGAGGCTGGGATGTGAGTGTGGGGGGGCACAGACACAGCCTGTCCTGGCTCTGCAGGACCTATGGCCTGGCCCTCTTCACCCCCATGCACCGGGGAGGATCTGAGGGGTCCGGGTGCCTGCACAGCTCTGCACGCCCCAGGACACCCAGCCTGCTCCAAGGCCCTGCTCCACCCCATGTCAAGGGCCAGGACTGGGGTGAAACTCTCGAGAGCTGGTCCAGGATAGCCCCTAATGCTGGACGGTTGCTCTGCCCTCGGATCCTCCGGGGTCCCTCACAGCTGGTGCAGGACATCCCACAGCAAAACCTCCTCGACTGTCCCGGGACACCCTAAACCTTCCAAGGGTTGGCCTGGGGCGTTCCCAGCACCTCCATCCCCATCCCTACCGAGATCCCCACCCTATCCCCAACTCTATACCTGTCCCTTCCCTGAAACCGTCATCATCTCCATCCCCGACTCCACCCCCGTTCCCGTTTCCATCTCCATCCCTCTCCCAATCCCTGTCTCCGATCCGATCCCCATCTCTCTCCCCGTTCCCATCGCTATACCCATCTCCATCCCTACCCACATTCCGACCCCCGTCTCTCTCCCGTCCCCGTTCCTCGTCCTACGCCGCCGCTCGGAGCATTACGGCGCGCGCTCCCCGCAGCGCGTTTGTTCCGCGCCGCTTTTAGGCGCAGTACGGCGGCGGGGCCGGAGCGGACGCGCCCACATCGGCGCGGCGCAGGGGGCGGCGCGGGGCGGCCGGTTCCATCGGGGCGGGAGCGCGGGGGCGCCACGAGGCGGGGCCGAGGCCGGAGCGCGAGCGGCACCGGGACGGACACCGAGCCCGGCGGGCCCGGCCGCCGCGCCATGCGAGCGGGCTGAGCCCGGAGCGCGGCCGGGGCAGGCACCGAGCGGCCCGCGAGCGGCGGGGGGCGGCGCCTCCGGTAGGTGCGGGGCGCGGTGCCGGGCCCGGACCCGGACCCGGCGGGGGGCGGCGGAGCGGGGCAGGGCCGCGGCGGCGCGCCGGGGCCGGGGGGCGCGGCCCCGGTACCGAGAGAGCGTTCCGGCCGGGCCGGGCCCGGCGGGGCGGAAGCGGGGCCGCCCCCGGGGCTCCTCGCTGCGCGCGGCCGGGCCGGGCTTCGTGCTCGGGGAGCGCGCCGCCCGGCGCCGAGCGGAGCGGCGGAACCGCTGCGGAAGTTGTGAGTGGGGACGGGGTCCGGAGCGCGGCCCCGCGCGTGGGGCGGTGCTGGCGGCCGTGCCGCGGCGTGGGACGCTCTGCGCCGCGGGGCCCGGCAGCCCCGTCCCGCCGCCCCGCGGGGCCGAGGAGCTGCGCTGCGGGCCGAGCTCCGCGGGAGCGCTGCGGGGCGCCGAGCCGTGCGGGCGGCCTAAGCGGGCCGGGGACCGTGCGGGGTGCCCGCGGCCCTGAGCGGCGTCGCCGCGTTCCGGCAGCGCCCCGTCCCGCTGCGTGCCCGGCCGCGAGCAGTGCGCGGCCCCGCTCCCTGTGCCGACGCCTGGAGCCGCCTCGGCTCCGGCCCAGGGCTCCACAGCCCCGGGGTGCGCGGCTCCCACGTCCCGGTGGTGTGCGTGGGCTGAGGCCGGAGCCCCAGGGAGCGGCGGCGGCAGCAGCAGCAGCAGGAGGAGGAGGAGGAGGAGGAGGAGCGGCCGCGGCGGCTGTGGAGGGGAGCGGGCTGCTGCCTGATGTCACTGCGGTGCATGGTGGGTAATTATGCACGTTGCAATGAAAATAATAAGGCCGGCTCCAGAGCGGCGTCTAAAAATACTGCTAATGCGGAGTGCCTGCCGGGTGCCTTTGTTTGTCACCTTTGGGTGTTTGCTTTGAAGGCGGCTGGGCAGCGGGAGCCCGGCTCTGCTCCGCCGACCTCAGGCGATGGTGAGCTGCAGCCCGGCTCATCCCTGTGCTCGGATAAGCGGACCCCTGCAGCCCGTGGGGACAGCGGGATGGCAACCTTTGCCCCAGTGTGCGGGGTGGGAGGCGGGCGCTGTCCGTGCGGCTCCCGCTGAGGTCCCTCCATCTGCTGCCGGCCGCCGGCAGCTCCCCGCTGTGCCCACGGGAGCGGCTCATGGGGCGGCGGAGCCATCTGGAGCCCTGGCTGCTCTGGCCGTGGCACAGTGATGGGGGGGGAGGGTGGGCAGGAAGGGCAGGAAATGGTGAGCTGAGCGCTCAGCTCCCAGTGCTCGGTTTCTTCCGCTTCTTGCAGGAAGGTGAGAGCAGCTGCTGCTTCTGTCTGGCTGCTGGAGCTGGGCCTTGTCCCACTTGGCCGTGTTGGGAGAGGAGTGGTGCTATCCACAAGGTTGCCTTGCCTTTGGGGCTGGGCCGTGTTTGTGGGGCCCCTGCTGGTTGTCCCCTTGCTGAAGGGAGCACCGCCACGTGCCCCATCTGGCTCCTGGAAGCGCTGTTCCCACGGGCAGTGCGGCACACAGCCCCTACCTGATGTGCTGCGCGGCTCCCGCTCAGCAAGTGCAGAACAAAGAGCTGGGAGAGGAGACTTTGCAAATCCCCATTGATTTGCACAGTGGAAGCTGCTCGCTGTGTGTTTGTGTCTGCCTGCCTGGGACCGGGGCTCTGTGAGGGGAATTGATCAAGCTGTAAAACCTAGAGCCAGCTAATGAAATAGGGACTATAGATTTTTATTTTAAATGGAAGAGAGTTTAGGAGAGATTTAATTATCCCTGTTTTATGGACCTATTAGAAGAATGAAGTAACAGCCAGCAGGTAGGGCCTCGGCTTTGGCTTGTGGCATTACGTCCAGGTGTGCGCTGTTGTGAAGTCCTGCATCAGAGGCTTGGTGTGAAACAAAGCCACGGGAAGCAGAGCGGGATGGGGTGAGGTCCCGCTGATCCCATCAGGTATCTCCACTTCCATGTGTGTATCCATGGAGCAGGAGCACACTGACATCATGGAGTGGCAGTGTCACAGGGTGGGCTCCTGGCTCAAACCAGGACTCTCCCTGCCCCGGGCATGGCACAGATTCATCCTTGAGCATCAGAGGGTCCCAGAGCCACATGCTCGCTGTTCCCTGGGTGTCCCCACCAGGCCATAGGCACTGAGCTCTTGCTGAAGCCTGCGTACCTGTGCAGAGCGTGTGGGGTTTGTAAATGAGCGCTGCAGAGCGCTGGGATTTGCTGGGCTTAGATATGTGTCCGACACAAGCAGGTAATGCTGTCACTACGGCCACTCCTACCGTGTGCATCCACTTTGCAGTCACGTGAGCCTGGCCGCGGGGCACGGCTGGGCAGCCAGCACTGGCTGTCGGCAGCAAAGCGCGGAGCTTTTTGATGCTGTTGGGTTTTCATCTCTGAAGCGGATTGCTGGCACATGGCGTCTTCCCGCCGTCCCTTGGCTCCCTGCTCAGGGCCAGCTGTAGAAATGTGGTTTGTCACCTGCCTTGCGCTAGAGGAAAGGTTGGCCGGTGGATTTGCTCAACCAGATGTCCTAGAGTGGGGTGCTTTGGGAGGGCTCCCTGCTTGGCTGTGTGCGAGGCAAGAGTGAGGGGAGCACTGCCCACAGCCTGCACCTCGGGAGCCTTATTTTCCAATGGTGGCCTCACCAGTGGCAGAGATGAAGCCCTGGGCTTCCCTTGGCTACCCCAAAAAGCAGCATGCAGGTTCTAGCTTGATCACAGAGGGCCTGGCCGTGCTGTATGTGATGAGCTGCCTGCTTGGGCTGGGCCTGCCTCGAGGTGACCGCAGGCTCCAGCACCTTGTGCTGTGTCTCCAGGAAGGGGCTTGGCTCCGGTCCTTCCTCTCCTGGCCAGGCAGGCGCAGAGCCTGCTTCCCTCTAGCAGCTTGCCTTTTCCCTGCTGTGCTGGTGTGGCTCCCCGGCTGCGTTTGCTTTTTGATCCAAGTGCCTTAGTTGCTTTTCTCTGTGTGCCTGCGCTTTGGGCGAGTGGTGAACAATAAAAATCTGCCGGCGAGAGCTGTAGCAGAGGTCAGCCAGCTCCTGTGCCCCAGGCTGCTCTGTTGTCACTGCACAGTCGTGCTTTGTGCACAGGGGCTGTCAGCTTGGAAATCACGGTGGCTTTTTTCCCTCTTAAAACTATCCCCAGGCACTGGTGCAGGGTTTTCTGTGAGCGATGTACTGGGGAGGTATGGCAGCAAACTTCCTTTGTGCTTAAGGCGCAGTGGTCAGTGCCTGTTTCAGTGCATCTTGAAAGCAGACCCCTGGCTAATTATAAATCAAGGACAAAAGAGGGCAAGTAGTGGCTGCAAATTGTGAATTTGTCTGAGCTCCTTTCTGAAAATGATTGTTGCAGGTTGTCAGTGTCCCTGCAGGCTTCCTAAAATGCAAAACAAAGCACCCAACCCAACTTCCTGACCATCACCCACGCTTTCAAGAGGCGCTTCGTTTTGCTGAATTGCTTGCTGCCATCCATTGACTCCTGGCTCTGCCTGTGTCCTTTTTGCCAGGTGCTGCTGGCAGCAGCAGAAGGGCAGCGTGAGTGATCCGGCCTGTGCCCAGTAGGTGAAGCAGCGGGGAGGTGTCTGGAGGCTGCTCCTTGGTGCAGTGTACGCAGTGTGCAGGCTGGGCTGGGTGGGATGCTTGCAGAGGGTGGCAAGCGAGGGATGCAGGCTGTACCCTGCTCCCTTGGGTAGCTGTGGCCTGGAGGAGGTGGGGTCTGTGCTTTAAGGCAGAGCTGTATGAATGGAGTATAAACGTGTGAAGGGCAAAGCAGTGAGGAATCCTGAAGCATTGTGCCCTGGAGAGGGAAGGAGTGGCAGGGCTTGGGGACTGCCCAGGTGGCGGGGTAGGGATGAATGTGGAAGTGCTGGCTCTTGTCCCCCCACCCATGTACAGCTGAGCTGTAGGACTGCCTGTGGCAGGATGAAAGGAGATGGAGGTGAGCACCGTTCACGGTGCTTGTGGCCATGGGAGGGGGCCACCACAGGCTGCTGAACGCCTTCTGACAGCTGCTCAGGCTGGAGCACCCCATGGGTGGAGCCAGGGTGCTTCCCCTCACTGGATGCTGCTGAGCTACAGAGGTATCTGAGCTGCTGCACCACAGCCTTCTGGTCACGCTGCTTAGGTCGTGCAGCTGTTTCTAGGGCAAATGAAGAAAGGTGGAGATATGTCTGCAGATTCCTGTCCTGAGGAAATGAAGGCGTGCGCAAGCTTACTGTTTATTTGTGAGTCTTCTCTTTGCTTTGAACTTGCTGGCTGGTTTCAGTTAAGATCAGCAGTGAGGCAGCTATCTCAAAGGTCTGGAGAGGAAGAGACTGCTAGTTCTCCCTCTGCACTGCAGCTCAGCCTTGCTATTAGACATCAGAGAATCCACGTGGGAGAGAGATCGACAGGAAACTGGGTGTTATCAGTTCCGCTGCCTGTGCAGCTCCTCGCTCCTCATGTCAGCGTCTCCACGCGTGTGGCTGGAGGCGTTTGATGGGAGTGCTGGCAGCCCGGGGGTGTGAGTGGGTGGTGTGCGATCGCTGCGAAGGCGTCCTTGCCTCCCCTGCCAGCAAACTCAGCTCCACCAAAGTGTGCAAAGCGAGGAGGGAGCTCCTCTCCTCAGCAGGAAAGCACCTCACCGTGCAGCACCTGCTGATGTTGGGGTGTCCTACGTCACCTGGTCTCTGTTGGGTTTTGGATAGGGTGGAGATTCTCCTGCTGTCTCTCCCTGAAGGCTGGGAACTCCTTAGTGCTTGGTACCAGTTTCTTCTTGCTTGTTTTGCAGATGGTAGGGAGGGGAGGATCTCTCTTGGACTTGGTGGAGAGGCTGGGGAGAGTATATCTGGAAGCCGATGGCATGCTGAGTGTTCAGGAGAAGCTGGGGGAGAGCCTGCCTCCACTGGGAGTCTTCCTCATATCGCTCCAATCGCCCCAGCTAATCCTGTGACAGACCTGACCTATATATGGGGCCAGGGAGGTGGCACGTCTGTAGCAGCAGATGGTGTCGCAAAGAGCCTGGGCTCAAGCAGGCTCCTGTTGTGCTGACCTCTGGCTCTTTTGAGGAAGAGGATGGGCTGTGGTGATCCCAAATTCATCCTGTGCAGTTCTTTGTGACAAGAGCTGGGCATGTGCAGCCTTCACAGGTAGAGAGCTTCACTGGAGGTGTCACTCGGCTCAGTGGCTGGAGCAAGAGTCCCTGGTGGAGGGCAGATGAATGGACTCAGGAGCCCTTGTCCTGGCCCAGAAGCACTGGCTAATGCCACTGTCACTTGGGCTCCTTGTGCTCCTCCAGGCTTACGTCCACATCAGGATGCTATCACACTGGTGGTCAGCAGTGGCCTTTTACATGGTGGCAGATACCCAGAAGAGCATGATGTACTGGTGTTTATGTATACTACTGTGTCCCCACGACAGAACAGGGCAGGTGTGAGCTGAGCCACCTGTGCATGCCGTGTCCTCGCAGGGGCTGCTGGGCAGGCACACAGTGTGCCACAGGAACCGCCTGGCCAGGCACAGAGCATGAGCATCGCTCGCCAGAGAGCCACGTTCCATCACTTGCTTCTCCCGCCGTTGTCCTGAGGACATCGATAGCTGCTGGGCACGGGGGAACTGGTGCAGCTGGAACGTGCTGGGAGGGAGTGTGTGTACAGATATCTGTCATCTGGGCCTCTGTGCTGTTCATGCTGTTCTTAGGGTCAGGCTGTGCTCTGGCCACCTTGTAAAGGTGCACTGCTATCTCTGCCAGGAAATAGTGGCAAGCTCAAAGTGCACGGTGCCATCTCCCTCTTCGTCCCTGGCTCCTGAAGCCAATAGTGGACACTGGGGGTGATCATCAGCCCTTTGGCTGTCTCCTCCTGCGGTGTCTGTCTGAACAGAGTCTGACCGCTGTCACAGTTGTGCCCTCTGCCCCCTGCCAGGGCTGCTGTTGGGACAGAGGGAGTTTGCCCCAGGGTGCTCTATGCCCTGGGGAAGCCTTGAGGCCGCTGTATGTGCTGGTGTGTGCCAGGATTCGGGTGAGGAGGTGAGAGCAGGCACAGCGGCCTTGAGATGAGCCCGGAGGGATTCAGAGGCAGGACAGAACCGAGCACAGCCGCTTGGGGTGACGATGAGCCTACCGGATTGTTAAACCGTCGCCACGGCTCTGAGGTTTTCTTTAAAAGGGGTGATGTTACAAATTAATTATCTCCCTTTTGGTTGTTAGCACTTTAAAGCCCAGCTGTCAGGGGAGGGCTGTTTTACAGGCATGACATCAGGGCTGTCAGCTGGCTGGCTCTCATACCTGGGAGTTTCTCGGCGTGCCGTAAGGCAGCAGCCCGGCACGGACGCAGCGCCTGCTCTCAGCTCGGGCCGCGCTGCCCGCGGGCTCCGCCTCGTGCTCGGTGCCGGGGCGCGGCCCTGGGCTGGCTGGCAGCTCCCGGCTGGGCGCTCGGTGTCTCCTGTGGGTTCTGCCACGAGTTCTGTGCTTATTTAACTCGGCACAGAGAGCAGAGGCCGTCTTGAAGCAGTAGGCTTTGCCGGGGTCCCCAGACAACCGGGCACAGATGCCGTGGGAGCCGCGTGTGCCCAGCAGGCGGTCGGCGCGGGCAGCAGGAGCGACCGTGAGCGGGACGCGGACACGTGTCGGTTCGCGGGGCCGGCGGCGGAGCTTCCGCGCCCACCTCCTCGCTTCTCCCTGCGTATCGACGCGCCTCGCGGCGGGAGCGCGGGGGCGGCCGATCTGTCGTCCGCACGGCCCGCCCGGAGCGGCCGAGGGGCCGGAGGCCTGGACGAGGCCTCAGGTAAGAGGGGGCCGCGGGGCGGGCCGCGCTGCGGGGGGCCCCCACTCCGTGCGGACCGTTGCTATGACAGCGCTCCTCCCGCGCGGCGGGGGGCGGAGGGGGGGGGGGCGCTGCCCCGCGCGGCGGCCCAGCCCCACGCCTCCAAGATGGCGGCGGAGCGTGACACGCCTGGTCACGTGGGTCGCGCGCGCGCCGCACCGCCTGCTCGCTCCCCCTCTTCCCTCCCGCCAGGCGCGCGCGCCCCCGGGGCCTCCGAGTGTTGTGCCTCGGCCCGGTGCGTGCCGCCGCGTCTTAAAGGGGCCGCACCCCGCACCCGCACCCCGGCGGCGGCAGCCTCGGCCCGCCCGCCCCGAGCCGTGGGTAACAAAGAGGCACCGGAAACAGCGGCGGCGGCGGCGGGGAGGGGGCCGGCCGGCCGGGAGGGAAGGGGTGTGGGGGGGTGGGGGGCAGGCCCGGGCCCGGCGTCGGCGAACAAAGAGCGGCGGGAGGAGGCGGGGGCGCCGCAGCGGCTCCCGGAGCGCGGCCCCGGCCGGCGGTGCAGGTAGGTCCGGGGGGCGGGGGGAGCGGCTTCGGGAGCGGGGCGGAGGTGGACGCCGCCCCTCCGACGACCCCCCGTCTCCGGCGGGGGCACCTGCCCCGGGGCGGCGCGGAGGGGCCCGGGGCCGCCTTTGTTATTGCTTTTGTTTGGCGCCGAGCACATGGCCCCGGAGCGGCCGCTCTTAAAGCCACAGCTCCGTTGAGCCCCGGCGCGCTCCGGGGGCCGTGCCCGGCTCGGAGCGTCCGTGCGTGGGGGCTGCGGCCCCCGGGGTCGTCGGGGCGCGGCGCGGAGGGCGGCACTTCGGGCGGCGGTGGGGCCGAGCCGTGACCCTGCCCTCGCGCGGGGACGGACCGGTGGGGGGCGTGGGGCCGTGCGGGCGGCGGTCCTCGGGCGGCCCCCGGCAGATGGCACCGAGCGCCGCTAACTTTGTTCCCGTGCCCGGTGGCCGCCGAGCCTCGGCCGCGCGTGTCCGCCCCCACCGCGTCCCGGCCGTTGCCGCGGCCCCCGGGGGTCGCGCGGGGCCCGGGCACCGCGGACGTGCGTGGGGTGAACGGGGAGGCGGTAAGCGGGGACGCTGGGGGTAGGAGCGCGGAGCGGCGCGGTAAGCACAGACCGCGCACAGCTCTGCACCCCGTGGCGGTGGGACCCCAGCGGGACGAAGGCTGCTCTGGGGGCTCATGCTGTGACGGCTTTGTTTTTGTCCAAAAGAGAGAGATTTGTCCTCCGCTTCAGAACCAGCATCCCAAGTTGGGGAGAGAGTAGGAGGAGATGCTCAGCAGGCACAGTGTCAGGCCGACCCCTTGGTGTGACATGGCCATTTGTCCTTCTGGGGACGCCCCCGGCCTCCTGCAGTGCTGCTGCCGGGCTCAGGGTGCTCCGTGCTCAGCCTGTGCCCGCATGGCCAGCGCATGGAGCGGCAGGAGAAAGGACTGAAGCAGGCGCTCTGCCGGGAGATGGCCACCAGCTGGATTTGGGGGAACAGCTTTGAGCTGCTTGGGTTGGAACTTGTGCCACCTTGTACTGTAGGGACATGGGAGGACGTGGAGCCGGGCAATGAGCAGCCCCAGGTGTGGAGCAGTGGCACTTTGCTGTGTGGCAACGACATGGGGACACCCTGGGTGCAGAGCAATGGAGCAGTGCCCTGCTGGCAGCTTGCAGAGGGTGCAGAGCAGACACACAGGAGCCCTGCAGGACAGAGCACCCTCAGACAGCACTGAACCCTGCTTGGCTGAGGACATACTGGGAGTACCTGGTCCCATTAGCAGCCCAGGACAGCCCTGCAGTCACCAGCTTGCTTTTCTCTGTGACAAAAACACGTGCTTCTGTCTCACTTAGTGTCTGTGTCTTGCATTGGGGGGGGGGGAGGTCACACAGCAGAGGGACGCAGCCTGGGTACCCAATGGGGGCCAGGCTCTGCTGTCTCCAGCCCCAGGAGCGGTGGTGGGCCTGGGGCTGGGTGCCGGGGGCAGCAGGCTGGGCAGTGACTGGGTCACACTGCACAGCACATCTTGGGGTAAGGCTGCTGCCCAGAGCCAGCTCCACACCTTTCCCTCTCCCTTATCCCATATCAGGCAGGATTTGGGGGTCTTGTTCATGCTCCAACCCCGTGCTATCCTGGGGGCTTAGAGACCATGACCTGCTGTTGTTCTCACAGGATCCAAGGTGCTGGTGTCTTGCCCTGCCTGGAGCGTGAGGTCCTGCGTGCTCATCCGCCTCCCGACGTCACCAATGCGACCATGGGAACTGGCAGTGAATAGGCGGCCTCCCTCTGCCCCTTTTAACCAACGTCGTTTCTCAGGGGGACCCTGCAGCAGCCCTGACCACCTCCGGCGAAGGTATGGGGCAGCACGGAGTCCTAGTGGCCATCATGGCTGTGTGGGGACACACTGTGGGTTATACAGCCTGCTGGGGCAGCCACCAGCACATAGTAGGTTGGGGGAGCTCAGGGTGGGGAGCATGGCCGGGGGGAGCACAGGGGGTCCTGTGCTGAGGACACAGGTGGCACACACAGGGCAAGTGGAGCTTGACGTTGGCAGCCAAATGAGGAGCCCAGCTCTGAGCATTGCACCGCTGGGCGCTGACCCTGCCTGGGGGTCACTCCTGCTCTGTTTCTCTCCTGCGGTGGCTCCGCAGCCCCCCTGCCAGGCGTCAGTGGGGACGACGCGACCGACCTCTGGCAACCCTGCTGGGCCAGGATGAGACCCAGCTGCACCCTGCCTTCCCCCAGCAGCCGCACATCCCTGTAGATGAGCCCCGCGCCTACGCTCTCCCCAGCACACCGCCACGAATGCTGCACCCGGCCGCTCACCCACCCCACCAGAACCCATTCATGGTGGATCTTCATGACCAGGTAGGTGCTGCAGGAGCAGCTCTGGTGCTGAGAGTGATCCTGCACTCATACCAGGTTGTCCAGAGCTGGTTCTAGGACAGGGATCTGTGATATGTCCAGTGGTCCCCTCTGGTGGTGATGGGGTGGGAGCCCACGTCACCCTGACTGCTGGTTGCAAAGCGAGGTCCAAAACTCACATTGAGCCCCGCATTATGTTGGCTGTGTCCAAGCGCTGGGTGCTTTGTGCCCTGCTGCTGCCCCTCCGGGATGGGGACAGCCCAGCTGGGACTGTGTCCTCTGCACACATCCTCTGTGCCTTGTCCCCAGGTGCACCAGGGACCTGTCCCTCTCTCCTACACGGTCACAACCGTCACGACGCAAGGCTTCCCCATCCATACCAGCCAGCACATCCCTGGGTGCAGCACCCAGCAGCTCCCAGCATGCTCAGTGATGTTCAGCGGACAGCATTACCCGCTCTGCTGCCTCCCACCCCCGGTGAGTCACGGTGGGGACAGAGAAGGGGACACCTGGTGGTGACCATGGGTTGCCTGAAGGCTGCAAGGGTGCCACCCCAGAGCACAGAGGCCGTTTGATGCTCTGGGGCAGGCAGAAGTGCCCCTGACCCACATTTCTCTCCAAACCCCGCAGTTGATCCAGGCATGCGCCATGCAACAGCTCCCAGTCTCCTACCAGACGTTCCCTCCAATCATCTCCAGCGACCATTACATCCTGCACCCGCCCCCGCCGCCAGTGCCCCCCCACCAGCCGCCCCACATGGCTCCCTTGGGGCAGTTTGTGCCTCTCCAAGCCCAGCACCCACGAATGGTGAGTCGGGGTAGGGCGGGGGAGGTGTTGGTGCTGCAGAGCCAGGCACGGGGCCCTGGAACAGAGTATGATCTCTGTGCAGCCCTTCAGGTGGGATGCACGGGGTGCAATGCCGTGCTAATGGCAGTGGATGAAATCTGAGACACCCCTTCCAGCCTAACAGTTTCCTCTACAGCCCCTGCAGAGGATAGACAATGATGTGGACCTGCGAGGGGAGCAGCACCCCATTGCTGGCTTCACATACCCCCCGTCCCACCATGCTCCCACGCTCTCCCCCTCCGTGCCGCTGCATTACCTCCCCCACGACCCGCTGCACCAAGAGCTGCCATTCGGCGTGGTAAGTCTCCATCTTGGTGCTGGGGAATGCAGGAGCTGCGAGCACAGCCCTGAGCCCTCATCTTTCCTCACAGCCATACCCCCACATGATGCCCCGGCGGCTGAACACCCAGCGGTACCGGCTGCAGCAGGCGCTGCCCCCCCCGCCGCCCCCTCCACCGCCCCCTCCGTACTACCCGAGCTTCCTGCCCTATTTCCTGTGAGTACTGGGGTGGGGGGGATGTGGGAGGCGCGGGGTGGCACGGTGCTTCTGTCCCCACCGAGGCACCCACGCTGAGGGCCCCATCCTCCCCCCACGCAGCTCTATGCTTCCCGTGTCGCCGACGGCCGTGGGGCCCACGATCAGCCTGGACCTGGACGTGGATGACGTGGAGATGGAGAACTACGAGGTACGTGGCTCCGCTGCCCCGTGGGGTGACCTCGGCGTTCCGGGTGTCTCCAGCGGGGCTGAGCCATCCACATCTCCCGCAGGCGTTACTGAACCTGGCCGAGCGGCTGGGGGAGGCCAAGCCACGGGGACTCACCAAAGCAGACATCGAGCACCTCCCGTCCTACCGCTTCAACCCTGAGAGCCACCAGTCCGAGCAGACTCTGTGAGCGGGGGGGGGGGGCTGGAGGCGGGGCTGTCGGGGGAGGGTCGGGGCTGGGGCCGGGCCGATGGCCGGGCTGACGGCCGTCCTCCCCAGGTGCGTCGTGTGCTTCAGCGACTTCGAGGCCCGGCAGCTGCTCCGCGTCCTGCCCTGCAACCACGAGTTCCACGCCAAGTGTGTCGACAAATGGTTAAAGGTGGGCGGATAGGGTTGCGGATGCCACCGACCCCGGTGGGCTTCGGTCACCGCGGGACCCCCCGCTCACCGCCCGTCTTCTCTCCTCGTCCCCCGCAGGCGAACCGCACGTGCCCCATCTGCCGGGCGGATGCGTCGGAGGTGCAGCGGGAGGCGGACTGAGGCGGGCGGGCGCCGTGCCGCACAATTGGTTACAGGATGAGGACGTCGGGCCAGGGACGGGGGCCGCTGCCCGCTGCCAGGGCCTGGCCGTGCGCTTACCCCCCCTTCCCAGAGCCTCTCCTCGGATGCGGTGAGCGCTCAGCAGCCCGGGCTGCGGCCAGCCCTCCTCCTCCGCCGTGGCTCGGAGCGCTGCAGGGCCGAATGGTGTTTGCTGGTGGTGGCGGCCGGCCGTGTCCTCCGCACTGCAAAGACGCTGTCGTCGCTCCATCACTTTCCAGGTCTTTGTACTCCGCTAGGGATTATTATTTCTCCCCCGCCCCCCGTTTCTCTTTTGTTTTGTTTTGTTTTTAGGGTAGATTTTTTTTTCCTTCCGTTTCCTTTTCCGTCGCGTTTCTTTGGTCCTGTGGCCGCTCTTCCCCTCGGCGGCGGGAGGAGAGCGGAGGGCGCACCGTAGCCGGGTGCTGACGGGCCCGGGGCCGACGTGGGGCCGCTCCCCACCGCTCCGTGTCCTTCCCAGGCGGGAGGACGGCCCCGGCCCCGAGCCCCGCTCACTCCGTGCACGGCGAGGCGGTCGGGCCCGGCGGGGAGCTCAGCGTGGCGGCCCGGTTCGCCCCCCGGGCTCTCGAGCGCCTCATCCTGCGGGCCGGGCGGCGCGGCGCGGGGTTTTGCCGCGACCTCGCGGTGGGTTTTGCCGCTCGGCGCCGCCCCGGCGATGCGCCGGCCGTCCCGGCGGTGCGGCCCGAGTCATTTTGCATGATTAATTAGCGAGGGGGGGGGGCGGGAAGGAGGGTCGCTCCCTCCCCGCGTTGCCGACGCCTGGGAGGCTCCGCGCGCGACCGCCAGCCCTATGTAAATGTTCACAAATATGCATGCATGTCTGACCAGCTTGGAACGTGGTCTTGGCTACGTCTAGCCGGCTGTGGGGTGAGGGGGGTGGGGAGAGGGGTTTTTGTGCTCAGCTGATACTGCCATGCACTGTACTGCACATGTCCGCAACGCCACTGCAGGACCGTGAGGCTTTCAGGGCCGTCCCCGCGGCGGCGTGTGCAAAGGGCCGCTCCCCGCGGGGCGGGGCGGGGCCGGGCGGCGGGGCTGGGCCCCGGCGGCGAAGGGCCGGCGGCCGCGGCGAGGCGCGAGGAGCGGCCGCGCCCGGCGTGTGGGGGCGGGGCGTCCCATCGCGCTGCCGCGCCGTAGGTACGGAGCGGAGCGCCGATCTCCGGGCGGCCGCAGAGCGCCCGGCGCCGATCGGCGGGAAGCCGCGCGCCCGCTCTCCGCCGATCGGCGAGCGAGCGCCGGTCTCCTCCCGGCCGATCGGGCGCGGGGAGCGGCGGGCGGCGGGAGGCGCGTTGCGATCGGTCGGCTCCCCTTTTGCCTCCCTTTCCCGGCCGGCCGCCCGCCGTGCCCGCGGTCGAGGCCCGGGCCGGGCGCTGCGGCTCCGCCGCGCCGCCGGCACCGCTGGGCTCGGTGCCCCCTGGGCAGGACCCCGGCCCTCCCCGTCCCTCGCTCAGTGACAGATAACCAAAGGAGTCCCCGTGCCGCGCGGCGGCCTCGCGCCCCGGAGACGCCCCCACGTCCCCTTCCGCCCTCGCGGTGCCCAGGGAGCCAGGAAAGCCTTACGGTCCTTTGACGGCGACTCGAAAGCTCACAGCTCGTGTGCTGCAGAATTTATTCCAATGAGCAGCTACAAGTATCATTTAAGAAGAATTAAAAAAAAAAAAGTAAAGAAAAAAAAAAGAAAAAAAAGCAACAAAAAAAGACAAAAAATATAATTAAAAAAAAAGAAAAAAAATTAAAAAAAAAACCACAAAAAAAAAAAAACCAACAAAACCAACCAATTATTTAGGGTGTTTGTGATTGCTGACTGCGCTGTAGATACCACTGTTTACCAATGATTTCCTGTGGTGGGATAGTGGACTGTTTACTGTTCTATATACCAGTCCGTGGGCCTCTGGGGCGAGCGCCGCTCCCCGGCAGGTGCCAGGACGTGTGTTCTGTGTTAGAAAGTTTTTATATATATATATATATATATATATATAAATATATATATATAATTTTTTTTGCTCTGTTACTTGCACATTTTACAGTTACCTCATTTTTCCCATGTATGTATTTGAAAAAAGGCTAATATATAGAAAAAAAAAAAAAGGTTCTTAAAGCTCTAAAAGTGTTTGGTTTTTTTTCCATTCCATTGGAATCATATTGGTTTTGTAGCATTTAACATAACTAGTATGTTGTATTATATATATGTGTATTATACTGATTGAAATTTTTAACAGATTTGTACTTTTTTTAAAATGAAAGTTGCTAGTTCTGCTTGACCAAGTAGTGCAATCATTATTTTTTTTAATGTTGTGGCTGATTTTGAGAGGGATATTCACTAATAAATGTATGATGTATACCAAGGCGCTGCGCCCGGCTCTTGTCGTGGTGTGGGCAGGCAGGGGCTGGGCTGGGCTGCCTGCAGGATCCCTCCTTCTCCAGCACGAGGAAGAGGCCCCACCTGCTCTGTGCTGCCATGGGCCCCACGGGCAGAAAGGGAACAGGCATTCCTCTAGGAGGAAGGTCTCTGCCTGTTGAGGAACCAGGGTGCGTTCTTCAGCAACATGAGCAAGAAGGAGGGGTGTCCTCTTCTCCCCTACATGCTTCATAGAGGCTGCGCCAAGTGAAACACCACGGCCACCCATCCGTCCACTGGGAGAAGCCGTAGGGAAGGAAGAGGCCTTGCTCCCTCTCCCCATGGCCAACAGCTCCCCCAGCAGAAAGCCTCTCAGGTAGTAGGGTGATACCCCCCTTCTTCACCCCTCTGGGCTGTCCTTACTCCCCTCTACCTCCATCAGGGACACCCGTCCCTGAGCGAAAAATAGCAGCTCCCTTTCCACTCAGCCCTGGACACGTCTGCTGCAGCCCAGCAGCAATCCCCACGCATGTCCCCCCCGTTGCACACACTACATTTGTCTTCAGCAGTTCTGCTGGCACCCCAGAACCAATGAATGAAAAGGTGGCCTCAAATCAGGCCAGAAATTGGGCAAACCCACAGTGCTGGGAGCAGCAGCCAGCGGCCCAGCAGGAGTTCCCTCCACTGTGCTCTGTTTCAGCTGTGCAGCACGGCGGTGTGGTGTAAGCAGAAAGCACTGGCACAGACATGCTAGAGGCAGAGTTTATTACACTACGCAGGCTAAGAACCCTGGGCAAGGTCCCACACAGGTAAGAATCGAACCAGCTCTTTATCAAAAAGTTAATACTATAGTCAACCCCATTCTCCTTTGGTCATTACAAAGCAAGAGAAATATTAAAAGAAAAGTATTTATACAGAGAGGGAAGCTGAAGAAATTCTGTCCAGCCCTTTCCCAAACCCCACTTCCAGCACATTCAGGTGCCTGGTCTTCTGGCTGGCAGGAGCAGCAGAGTATCAAATTCTCACAAGATATCAGGTTGTCGGGGTTTTATTATTATTGTCATCAATAAAAGCAATAATTACCAAGAGCTGCCATTCCTGTTCCTCCCCTAGGAAGGGAGAGGGGCAACACCACATCCCCTCCCTCTCTGCCCTCCGAGTGTAGGGGATGGCTGTGTACATGGGTGTGAGAGGACGTGCACACACTTCCTCTTGCCAGCGTGCACACACACAGCACAGCTGGCACAGGCATTGTGGTCTCTGATCCCTCATTTGTACGCAGTCTTTAAAAAAAAATATTGTATTATAATAATAATATGAATTTCTCTTCCAATTTGTGTCTTCTGGAAAAATGTCAATCGTCCGTGAGGTCCTGCACAAAGAGGACTTCCGTGTGGCTGAGTCCGGCCTCCTGCAGCGTGGGTGGGTTGGGCCACTCCTCTGTAGGGAGGCAGGGCAGGACACGGCGAGGGAAGTTGGCTTCAATCTGGAACTTTTCAGGGCTTTCTTTCAGGGAGAACAGGAAGTCGTGGATTACCTGGGAAAGAAGCACAGAAGTAACTGCCAGCCAGGAAGTGATGATGCAGCCAGAATGCATCCACAGTATCTTGCAGGGGAGGGGTTAAGTTCACAAATTCACACCATCCGTGTTGTAGAAACAACACAGCCATGATCTTAGCATGCATGAAATCAGACTTGTCATAGAATACCATCTCTGTCTCTTCCTATACCCCTTATTTAACAGGGAGCAACGAGAGTCTCAGCTTTTCAGAAGAGTATTTTTGTTCCATCTTTTTCCATAATCTTTCTCTTCTAAATTGAGAAGAAGTCCAAAGACACCCTACTTACCCAGAAACAACTCTAAGCAAGGTCAATGGAACAAAAGCTTTGTCTAGCCACTTGTGGAACCTCTCAACCCAATCCACAACGAGAAGCCTGTCAGCTCTGCCCCAAGCTCACCGTCAATGACTGTGTGAAGTGGAATCGCCGCTCCACTCTGGAATCGTTAGGCAGCTTGAAAATGATCTTCACGCTCTCTGGGTCATCAGGATGTGGCTCAGGAGGAAGGCATTCCGACTTCCGTTCCTTCTCCTCCTGCAGCGTCTGCAAAGTACAAAGTAAGGAAGAAGGAGCAAAGGAGCAATGGGTGTGCACCAAGCTGGCCTTTTTGCTTGTCCCTTGCAGCACGGCTGCTCCAGGCTTGGAGGATACAAGCCTGAAGGCAAGACTAGCAACTCCAGTCTGACAGGAAAATCCTACTGCAGACACTGCTCCTACACACTGTGAGCATCCAAAAGAGCCTCTCCAGTAGTCAGTTTGCACTCACCTGTCGCCGTCTCTCCTCTGCTAGTTTTTGCTGCTGCACTTCCTCCTCCTTTTTCTTCTTTCTCTCCCGTTCTTCCTTCTTCTTACGTTCTTTTTCCTGGTCTGCACGCAAGGATGCCAAATAAGCTTCATCTTGCTGCTGCCTCAGTACTTGGGTTTGGTTCCTCTCTTCCCTACAAACATGAGCAGGAAGTGATCAGGGCTAGCAGGCCAAAAAAATGAAGACAAAGCAGGCTGATAGTACAGCCTCAAACTCTCAAGAGCACATGCATCAGGTAATAATTCATTTAGAGTGCACAGTACCATGAACTCCTAGAAGGCAAGCTGAGTCTCTGCACTCCCTGGCACACAAACTCCTCCCCTGGGGAGAGTTGAGATTAATTGAGCAAAAGATTTGTCACCCACTGCAGTCTGGCAGAATAGACAGATACCACATAAGCAGTGGCTATAATTTCAGTATCACACTTTACACTCCTCATGGCTTTATCTCCATCAGATTAACTCCTCGTTCATTTTAGAAGCCAAGAGCATCAACATGTGCTATGGGATCCCCCACAGAGAAGAGACAGTCAGGAAACCAGAAGGTGACATCCTACTATGGAGAGTCTGCAAATTATTCCTACAGTTATCAGAGACAGGAGCTCACGTTAGTAAGGCACCAGTGGCAATGCAGCAAACACTGTTAGAATTCATGACAGCCAGCCTAGGCAGCACCACTCAAGAAGCAGCTAGCTGCAAACACCAGCTCTCCTCCAACTCCTTCCCTCCTGCTTGGCTTCTGCTGACTATTTCTGACCTTCACCTGCAGCTCCAGCACACTACAGGTTTGCTCGTTGCAGAGAACAGTAGAACAGTCAGCCTCACCTCTCAGTAGTGGGCCTGTATGGGCAACACATCAAACTCCCTGGCTACAGGGTCTCCTGAATTTATAGACCAGTGCTCCCACTGGGAAGAGGGGAGATCGTGGGCTGTACTACAGAACTGGAGACACTGACCTACGTGTCTACATAAAGCATGTGGAGGAAAGAAGGGGGCAGAGCAGAAGAGCAGAGCCGGCCTCTGTAAGATTTGCATTATTGAAGCTCAGGTCCTGCCATACCTTTCCAGGCGTTCAGACACCAGGTATGTCTGGTTGGCATCCATGATGAACATCAGTTGATTAATAAGGTCATCAGCCTGGATGAGGCCTTCTAGCCGCCCAACTACAGTCATTCTGCGATCTTTCAGCATGATCACAGCCAGGAATGGATACGTGTTCTCCCGCAGAGCCTGGGAAACTGGAAGATAGGCACAATCATTATCACTTCCAGAAGGACCAGCAAGGAGTACAGCACAAATGTTTTCATCACAATGGCCTGGGAGAGCAGATTCCAGAGCCACTATCTCTTCCAAAGCAGAAAATGCCACAGGTTTCCTTTTGTCAACCGAAACCTGATAAATTAGCAGAACAAGAAGGTGACTTGGAACATAGACACCAAGGGGATGAAAAAACAAAAACAAAACAACAAACTTTCAAGTTCTAAAACGTTTCTTGATCGTAAGTAAGAAATAAATTGCTCTGAATGGACTTTCAAAATGGGACAAGAAGTTCTCGGTTTAAGCTGCAGGAAGAAAATCATAGGGAAGCGTTTGCTGTTATTAAGGATGGCTACACTCTTCACCATTACACTGTCTTCCAGAATGTTCATCGTAGACATTTTAGAACAAAATTAGATGATCTCGGCTAGAGACAGACCGTCCTGAAGCAGGGGATGAGGTTAGAGGGTTTTAAGTTCAGCTTTCATATATGATTAATGGCATGCAAACCTTTCCCACAGCTGACCACCCCCTCCTCAGAATGTGCACAGCATGTCCCACAGCTTAGAATCATCATTACTGATGGAGCCTTCCAAACTAAATGTGAGCACCCCACGGACTGCAGCCCCAATCCCTTCTTTATGGACTGTGACTCTCAAGTACTGCAGCCACGAAACAGCAGTAAGTAAAAGAATGCCTGCTTAGAAAGCCAAACTCTGAGGGAGTTGATAGCTGGTAGCAGAACTATGAAGAAAGGAATAACACAGACTTGCAGCAGAACTCCCAGCCTCTTGCCAGAACCAGGAGGGGTCAGAAGAAACATAGGAGGCACAGATAGAACTCTGGGAAAAGGCTCAGTTTGTTTTAAGACCCTACTGTAAATGCTGGCAGGCCAGGTATCAACAATCCTGGAAAGACAGTACTTAAAGACCTCATTGTGGACTGCTGAGGAGTCAAAAAACTGTGTGTGGAGTAAAGATGACAGTCAGAAAGGGAAAGAATGTACCCAACAAGTCACTCCTGGCCTAAGGCATAATCTGAACCAGCATTAAGAGCAATGCTAGTTAGATACTTATTTCTGCATCCAGTTTAATCCTGGGCACACACCCACCAACTCCCATTAACAAGCCACTGAGAGCAGCTTAAATGCCTGCAGTTAAGTACATGCAACTAGGACTGCCCAGAAACATATGGAACAGTCAAGGTTAAGAGCAGTAGGCATTCCCCTGCAATTAACCAGGCCCTATGAGATATCACACAAAAAACAGCATGTAGTTTCCCATGCACTCCTGTGATGTTCTCTTCTTGCACAGAAACCAACAGAGCATTTCAAACATGTAAATCTGTCAGAGAGCATTTGGCTTGTCCCAGAGGTCAGAGGGTACAGGTAAAGCCGAGGAGGGACATACTCACCTCTGTATCCCTCTGGTTTATTGGTTGAGCAAGCCCAGAAGAGCATTCTAGTGTTTATGAGGGCGACCACCTCAGGTACGCACAGCGTATTGCTAATGGATGAGAAGAGATGATGTGAGTAAATTTGCATTTAAGGTCCAAGGACAACAGTTTGGAAAACATTCCTACCTACCGGCAGAATTCGTCCGTATCTTGGTGGTCATCTCCATGAAGATAAACCAACAGGAAGCGCAGCTCCCGCTTGGCATCATTCAGTGCCTTGGCATAAAAGTAGAGAAGGTAAAGTTACGGGTCTCTAGGAAAAGCAGCACCCACAAGACTTGTGTGAAACAACTTGGCAACATTCACCTGGGTCATTACTTTGCCAATAACCGGTTTTAATGAGGCATCCAAATGGAGGATGAACATACCAGACTTTCCAATTCAACCCTCATTTAAGAGGGCTACAACTACGCTCTTCCACATTCCTTTCAGGATGTGGCTTTGGAAAACACTGAACTCAGAGCCAGGTACACAGCTGTGCAAATTGACACCCCTACACCTCCCCACCAGGCTCAGCTGGCAGCAAACAACCGTCCTTCATGCCTCAGACTCACAGCAGGTGAGGCTGAACTTTCCACTACAGCCTGTAAGGATGTAGCCATCAGAACACATCAAATGAAAAGGTTACATTAAAAAACAACAACAACGAGGCCAACTCAATAATGCTGTGGGCCTCAACAAAACAAACTCAGCAACAAAGCTTTTTGCATACACAGTCTCTGGATTCCACCCACCCAGGAGCATTTCTTAACAAGGGCACGCAGTAAGTGTACAATAGACTCCTTGTTTTACTGGCATTGAGTTTTGGTAGCCTAACCATTCCGTGGTTATTTAAGTTTGGATTCCAGGCAGGACAGAGGGGCCTAGAAGAGACGTGGAGGCAGCAAGCTCCATCATTGTGCAGCATGGAGCAGACAGACACCACATTCCTCTTTGGCACTTGAGAAGCGGTGCTAATCCAACTGCCTGCTGAAATGCTCAGCAGTAGGCCCTTCTCTTGGCCAGTCTCTTGGCCAGGCTGAGAGAAGCTGCAGAGAAGGCAGCACCCACAAGGACATCCTTCGTTACCAGAGAGCACTACCAGCCAGATCTAGGGTTTGGAACTCTCACCTCACATTATTTTCTTGAGTGGCTCCCTCTTTCAGTATCGAGGCCTTGCACCAAGTTCTGGAGTTACATTATGATACAAGCCCAGGCAACCAATCCCAATTTGGTGAACAGAAGGACAGACTCTGGCACACCACATCAGTTTACAGAAACAAAGACAGGATTACAAAGAATAGCTGTTGGCTACAGAGCCCTACAGACGGTCGAGGAACAGTCAGAGCGGCTTCGCTTTCCAACTTTGCAGGCTTGGCACATTATCAAGCCTGGCAGACACTTGTTTTCTAATACACTTGTTCACTAGCTCTCCCAGTACTCTGCTAAAGAGTTTGGAGACAAAACACTGGACTTTGAGAAGTGGTTTTGCCACATAGGCTCTGATACCATGCAGTAAAATCCCCACTCTTCATCTCCCCCATATCTTCACACTGACATGTAACACTGACCTGGCTGTAAGTTCCCTGGTAGAAGACAGGGTGTATCCTCCCATATTTTTCCTCAAACATATGAATAAATGAAATAATGTCACCCACTGGGTCAGTAACCCGACTACGAGGATCAGGACGTATAAAACGCAGAGCAAACCTAGGAAGGAAGCAAAGCACACTGGAAATTCAGCTCACTGACTTTCTGAAAAACAGGTTTTCTTTTCCACAAACAATCACTGGCATTCACAAGAAGGAAAAACATCACAGTTGAGTCCCTTGAACGTTTATAATTAAAATTCAAATTGCACCACCTGCTCCAAAACGACACCACTGCAACAGAAAGGCCCCAGTCAAATATCCTGTTTCAGACATCAGCAAGTATCTGATTTTTGGGTGATTAACAGTTTTAACTTCCTCTAAAGCATCAGGCATAATCCACAACAACAGTGTAAGGTCTGAGGAATTTATCAGAAGTGGGCTGTTAGAAGCAATAGTGTTTTCCAGGTAACACTGAAAACTGCATTTCTGCTATTCCAAGACCAACAATTCCAGAGCACAAAGAGCTGCAGTAGGAGATTGCTACGTGAGGACTACAGTGAAGTGAGGCTGAAAAATCCTAACTGCAACACAGGTACCACTGTTTTTTAGTTTTTAAGTCATTGTATAGAAGTAATACTGAAGAAAAAAAGCCTTTAGGGAAAAAATAATATGAAGGAAAAAGTAAAAAAAAATAAAATAAAATGCAGATTGCAGGACTGCTCAATAGTCATCACCTTTCAACATTCCCTTTTCTCTCTACTGATTCCACAAAGAGGTAACATGAACAAGCAGCTACAGACATCAGAGGAGAAAAACAACCTCGTTCACAGTTTAGGTTTTACTTAAAATAACACAGATTAGCACAGGTTAACCTGGAGCCTAGCCCAGCGGGACAGAGTTTGACACCACCTTTTGTCTCCCTTCTGCACTCAAACTGAAAAGTCACATGGAGTTGAAATTCCACTTAAACATTTCACTTTCTGAGCCACAGAGCACTCATTTTTTTCCTGCAGCACACTTTCTTTCTTGCCAGTGTAGGTGCCTAGCAACACTGCATATTAAGTCAGCTGAGCAAACAAACAGAAATGCTCATCTGTCATGAGAGTGAAAAAGATCCAAGCGATAGAGGTACAGCCAAATCTAAGTGTGCCTTGATGCAATCAATACATGAGTCAGCAGAAAAAAATGCTTACCTAAATATATCAAGTAATGTGTAATAGGTAAATCGGAATGGAAGCATTATGAAGTAGTAACCCCATCCTAAAAGGCCCTGCAATTACAAAAGAAAGCATTAGAACATTGTCTCCAACCCAGCACTGAACCAATAGAAACGCTGCATACACCAGCATCAAGCACACAGGCATACAGAGAGTACTGAGGCTCAAATCATCACACAAAAACACCACCTCAGCAACACTTTATTGCTTTGAAAAGGCTAAATTATAACTGATTAATATGGTTTATCGGGAATTCGAAATAACACTGCCAAAAATTGGTGTGACTACTTCACTAAGCAATAGTTTTACACTCAGTAGTTTTCTTAACTGCACACAGAGTGATTAATAGCAGTCTTAGAAGGACACATGAAATATGTTCATTACACACAAATGCAAATAACTGAAAACTTGAGAATTGGAGCTTTTTATGGGGTCTGAAAAGAAACATCATCTCTCCCATCAAGAGGGGATAGTTCTTCATCCCAACAGAACCTATCAACAGGGAAGACATTCTATGACACAATAAAGGCTGTCTGGTTGTGAATTACACAACGAGAAAATGGCCACAGAAATAACAGAGGCTGAAGGAGTTGCCCTACATTTTGTTTTTAGAAGACGCTCAGAAAGGAGATAACAGCTCATAAAGAAAGCAATTCCTTTCCCTATTCGTATGTCCTGTTGTTCACAGAGCAAAAAAGAAACAAGACAAAACCCTCTGTAAGATAACTTGCCCTTGGCTGTGGCCTTGAAACAACATAGCTGTAGATCCTGTGGTCTGCTGTATTGACCTGCAACGGCCGAGATGGAGGTGGGTTAAAGACACTTGGGACACCTTCTTGCTCATTTAACCGGTCCTGCACAGCTGCCTTTAAGACAAGAAAGAGCAAAGAAACATTTCAGACAATTAAGGGTACAGAATATTGTTGGTGTCCAAACTATTCATGTAAGTAGCATTTACCCACAGACCCAGAGCACTCAAAGTACAACTCAGAAGTTATTTCTTCGTAGAAAACCTTCTCCATGACAGCCTCCATGTGCACACTACAGGGAAGTACATAGCACCAGACAAGCAACTGCAGCTCTAAGAACTCTGCTGCACAGTTTTGAAATTGGCTCTCTAGCAGCATCACAATATTGTTATAGCAAACTAGCAGTGTAAATTCAGGGGCTAAAAGATGAAGTGTGACTGTGAGGAAGCCCGTTCCCACCCTAACGCTCACGTGAAGCAGTACCTCTATGTTCCAGTTGTGCTGCTCCAGCGTGTGACGACATTGGTCCATGGACTCTATGCCAGTCAAGTCCTAAAGGAGAATAAAAGCAACTGAGTGCCAGGGAAGCCCGTCTTACAGCACAGCTCTTCTGCAGGATGCAGCTGGTGATGACTGAACACAAGGCAGTAACTTGATATACATCCTCACGTGCAATTTCTATTACGCTCCTATTAGTTGTTAGCATTCCCTTTTACTTCCACTTGTCATCTTCCTGATTTCTTGCTTCACTTTAAAGCCTCTGAAGCCATCTCAACGAGCTGACCATTCAAGAATGCACTGAATCAGGATTTGCTGGAGGACAGTGTCTATATTCCCACTGTCTCTGCCATTCAAGTATTCCACACCAAGTGACACTATGGACAAATGCCCTATTCAGTGTCTGAGCTCAATTCTAACTTTTGAGCATTTCCTGGCTACTTTCTCACGATGTCTGAACAGATCTCTACCTTCTCCCCACCCACTGGGCAGAAATCATTCTGCTGGACAGAACCGGGCTGTTCAAAGTATTACTGGGATTAACCACGGATTTGCAGTCGCTAGGAAAGCACTTCAAATCACTGCACAGTGGCGTATGTTTATGAAAATAGTATTTATATTGAAAGGCCTTGCAATGGAAAGCTACACAGTGAATGTCATTGATAAAAGGACATCTTGGAAGATATGGGACTCACCCAATTGTTTGATTCAACAATGGAGTCACACTGTGTGTATTTCAAAGACTTTGCAGACTTCTGATCACCGTTCCTTAACGCTCCTGAAATTCTGCTGCACTTGCCGAGTTCAGATGATTCACAATCTCATTCACATCTCTGTCTCTCAGGACTATTTGTGGGCAGTATTAACAGGGCTTCCTTTTTAAATTATGAAAAATGCAGTAGCAGTTTTTGATCAGAAAACAGCACCAAAATAACAGCCCTCCACAGCTATCAACAAACACTGAATGAATACGATCAGTGCAGCACTTGGCAGACTTACTGAGCTTCCCAGAGCCTTCCATCAGGTTAACTTCAGCCCCTCCTGGCCATCGCTACAGCAACTGCCACGCTGATGGTCTGATCTCACCAGCTCCTCAAATGGCACAACTCCACAGAGGTGCAGCTGCACTTCTTCCTTGCTATCTTAATATGTATGCTCTCAACATGAAACAGAAGCGACAAAGCCACCCAAATACCATCTTCTGATCAGCAAAGCCACGCCACAAAACGCTGCAGGGCGAGAGTAAGAAATCCCCAGTTGCACAGGCAACTGACAGCTGAACACCTTTTGGAACGTTACTCTGATATGCTCTGTGAGACAGAAAGATGTTCAGGATGTTCTGGAAGACATGGGTTGTTCAGAACAACCTGCACCCACCACGAGAACAGCAGGAAGACAGTTCAACTGCCAATTCACACAAAGCTGGCTGGTAGATGCTGATACTGGTCATTCCCGCTTAACCACTGTTAACTGTTCTCTCTTCTACAGTTACTGTGTCACCGCAGCAGCAGCAGAGAGACTTGAAACAACATTTCCTACACCACTTGTGGCATTTCTGGTGAATCTTGAGGCTATTCTGCCAACTCCTATCCACACAGGGAAGAAATGAGCATGTATTTAGTATCACCAGCATTAAGAGAATGAGGTACCTTCACGTCACTAACTGATATTTGCCTCCTCTTGCTAGTCTCTTATTAGCTCCTTCCTTCAAAGAAGAAAGATACAGTATCCTGTAGTTAAAAATAAAGTTAATCCCATTGAATTAGTGCTCTCCTACAGAAACCTCCATATAAGTGTAGGTTCAAGCCCGAGACAAATATTTAGTAGACAAAACACTGTATTCAGCAGAAGGCAGGAAAGTTCAGTGTTCTCAAACACCCCTCAGGGCAGAACGCTGTTCCAGAATACACCGCAGCTGCTGCTGGATATCATTATTTGTATCTCTCACTGCTGAGACGCTGCTCAGAAGCCCAAAATCTCCTTAATCCCGAAGTAGTGAAAAGTGCAATTCCACACTTCAAAGACCACAGGAATATCCCCGGGTGGACAAAGGCTGTATGCTAGACTTACAAAATCGCACCTCTGCAGATACGCTCCTATGTTGAAACACTGCACAAAAGATGCAAATCTGCAGGTCTCTAACTGGCACTGCTCTTAATTCCCAGCCCCTGAGAAAGCCCACAAAATCAGGTTTCCAATGGTAAGGAATATCTAACTTCAAGCAGCAAAAAAGCCTTTAGCAAGAGAATTTCTCTTTGCATATTACAGCAAATGCATTTACAAAAGATTTGGTCGATACACGATGCGCTGAGTGGTAAAGATCTCTGGAGTGTCTCAGTTTCCTCTTCCTCTTCAAAGAAGAGGTTTTCAGCTCCGAGTGTTTGATTTTCCCCAGCTGAAGTTAGAGATGGTATCGTGAGCACTAACTTTTTCCTCTGCAAACAACACTCCTTTTCTTTGCATTAGCATAAGTACAACAGACATCAGCCCGAATGTAATGGGCACAGATCAATAATGCAATCCTGCAAGTGCTGCTTTGCTGTTCCTTCTGCCTCCCAAATGGAACTGCACCACCACAGCTTTCTTAAGCAGCTCACATGAAGTTTCTCTCTACAGAGGCCAAGACTGCCAAGTCCTGACAGATGAAAATTTAGATGCTTTTATTTTGTTTACATTAACCAGGAATTCAGCAGCAAATAGGAGACTGAAAGTAAGAAAGAGCGATTTGCTGCTTTTATTTCATGTTTATCCCCATCATTGCTCCATGAAAGGAGCAATGTTTTTTCAAGCACACCATTAACCTATCACAGCAGGGAGGCAATTGACCAGCCTATGCCAGCCCTAACCGTAGGACGATAGCTGCTGCTTTGACAGTTTTGCCAGTACAAGTATTTATGTGCGCTACCAAAACACATCATGCAAACATCAGTAGAGTTAATGCAAAGTATGTATGCAAATTGTACCATTGTGTATTTAAACAGTACAGTAACCCAGCTGATTCAGGCCAGAAGCAGGCAACCATTTTTCTACCTTGGAAACAGTGATTTTCAGCAAAGGGCAGACAGTGAAGGACAGTGGTATCTTCAACCAGAGCACCTGTTTATTGGGTGGATGACAGCAGTTCTTTCTCTACACTTCTCTCTCGGTTCTTAAATGTAATACTACTGAGGGCCCTCCTGCTATTCCTTTCCTCACCTTTGCCACCTCACTCTCTTCTCTCTTAATCCCTTCTGTTTTATTTACACGGCTGTGGCATGCCTTCTGTGAGAATACAAAGCTCTGCCACCACAGAAGGCCGCACAAATTATGATGACAGTGCATTACAAACAGTGCTCCTTCAGACAGCCCCACACTTTCTTGGAGTGGTAATCCCTGAAAGGCTTACAGGCTAACAGTAGCAGTGCTGTGCAGCAATAGCATCATACAAATGACTTCTGGCAAGACAGAGCCATCCTCTGCAGACAGTAGGTGCTACTTCATACACAGTTCTAGCTAAAGAAAAAAAAGTATCACCAGAATTCAGCTGTTGCACAGCCCCAGGGAAAAGCTAAGCCCGCACACCCAAGGAGATGGGGCAGCAGGATGCTCGTGTTGAAGCCTTCTGGACTCCATCTCTCACACCAGGCTCCACACAGTTTGATAACTGCCAGTTTTCTCCCCTTTGCAGTCTAAGTTTTCCCCATCTTCAAACCAGGGCTCAACAGGAAGCTGGGCTAAAATATGGATCCTTCTCCTGAGTCCCCAGACTGCTCTCCATGGTAATACCAGGTAGAGGGAGGAAATGCACGAGATTCTTTCATTTCACAGCTGCCCACAGGGCTTTGAAAATAGCAACAGGGAAATTGATGAGTGCAGCTGGTCCTATCTGTCCAGACTCAGCAGGTTAAGCACTGCGATGTATTACTGTAAAAGCTTCCCTCCAGCTCCTTTTGCTTATACATGTGATGCACAAGGCAACAGCTTAAGCCTTATACACTTACCAGGGAAACAGTAATACCAGGAAAGCAATTGCTAATGCTCTTGCACCTCATTTGTCTGTAAATTAAGATTGCCCAACATGCTAAATTTGGGGTATTTAGACAGGACCTCTGTATTTAAAAAAAAAAAAAGTCAATCAAAGTAAAGGTTATAGAAAAATGCTGCAGTAGATTACTTCAGGAGCTTGTTCGATCCTCCTGGCTATGAGATAAAGGTTGGGAAACTGTCAGGAATGATGAGGAGCATTTGCATCTAGATCAGCCAAGGAAAGCAGAACTGGATGCCTCCAGGAACCCTTAAATCTACAAGTACCCATTGAGATACTATCTTTAAAAAAATATATATATATATCAATACAAGAATATAAGACCAAAACAAATCTGAAAAAAATATATTTATAAAAGCTGCAGTCCACATAACACCAAATGATGCCTTACAATTCAAAAACAAACCTAAGGCATCTGATGGTAATTCTCATCAGCCAACAACAAAACAGACGAATTACTTTTCCTCTGAGCAGCCACACTAGTTCAGCTTTGGGGCAGTTTTCTCTCCAGTAAACACACCTGCAAGTTGCCTCTTTCGGGTCCCCCGCAAACCAGAGGTTAAGCTACTAGCCCACGTAATGCAGCAAGCAGTGAGATCAGATCACTGCACTCTCCAGGGGCCTTCCCCAGCAGGCATTACCACACCGAGTGCATCAGGTACAGCTCTCTCAGAAGCTGGGCTCCATAGATACTCACAGGCTAATTGAGCGTGCCAGGAAGGACTCGCCACTCACCACTATCGAGAAAGGGACATTTTCAGATCACCTGATTGAAACGGCCAGGACTGGCCGGGTTGTTCTCCCCCCATGGAGGCAGCGGGTTCACTCAGCATTCATTTCCTGCCTCGCCAACGAGCGCTGACCAAACACGACTGCTAACGAAGCACGGGGGGCACAGCTCTTAGCGAAGCCCCGGACTGGCAGAGTCAGGGGACGCACGATCCCCAAAGGAGTCCCACGGGAGTCCCGCACCGCACATCCCCGCCCTCGCCGGGGAACGAACGCGGCGCGCTCCCCTCTCGCCCGCAGCCCAGCCCGGGCCGGCACCCCGTACAGCCGGACTCTCCCCGGGCAGAGCCCGCCTGAGCCTCCAGCCGCGGAGCAGGCCGGCAGTATCCCGGCGGCGGCGGGGCAGGCCCGTGCCCCCCTGCACAACACCTGGAATTGCAGCAGCTTCTCGGTCTGCTCCGCCGTCAGCTCCCGCTCCTCAGGCGCCGCCATTTTCCTCCGCCTCTGACCCGCCGCTCCGTCACCCTCCGGAAGTGACGCCGCCCACTCGCACTTCCGCGCGGCTGAGCGGCCGGCTGCCGTTCGTCTGTCGTGACCGGAAGCACACGAGCACGTTCCGGAGATAGCCGAAGCGCTCTCGGAACTTCCCGGAAATGCCCGAACCCCATTCACGGGGACCGCGTGCTTGACGATCCCTATTGACACACTAAGGGTCCCGAAAGAGCCGTTCGGCTATTTCCGGAGACGGCCGAGAGAGGCAGCCGCGTGCGACTATAGGCACGAGAGCGGGACCAGGCCAAGACGCGGTGCGGAGCCCTCCAGCAGCAACGTGCCGGCCCGGCAGCGGGGCGGGCCGCCGGCCCTCCCTGGGCTGGTTCTACCCGCTCCTCGTCTGCGGCCGGTGGCCCCACCCAAGATGGCGGAGGCGGAGCCCGCACCAAGATGGCGGCCGCCAGCGGCCTGTGCCGCGGGGCCCCGAGCGTACAAAACCCGGCGGGGCTTCAGCCGGCCCGGGAGTTGCGGTAGCACCCGCGACTCCCACAGCCCGAGAAAAGGCCGAGCCGGCGCCGCCGAGAGGGGTGGGCAGGGAGGAGAAGGGAGGAGGGAAGCGGGGCCGCCCCTCCGTGATGTCAGCGCCGTCGCCCCGCCCACCGCCGCCGCAGTGACAGCTCCGCCCGGGCCGAGCCGAACCGAGCGGGCGGACCATGGCCGACGACTTCGGCTTCTTCTCCTCGTCCGAGGGCGCCGGCACCGAGGAGGACCCGGCCGCCGCCTTCCTGGCCCAGCAGGAAAGCGAGATCGCGGGCATCGAGAACGACGAAGGCTTCGGGCCCGCCGACGGCGACTCGGCCTCCGCCCCCGCAGGGCAGGCGGCCCCGCCGGAGTCGGGTGAGCGCCGCGGAGCGCCGGGCGAGGCCTCCTCCGTGGGCACGGGGTGGGGAACGGGGTATAAAGCGGGGCTGTGCCCCCGGGCTGCCCCCTGTGCCGTTACCCGCAGGGCGGAGGGTCCCTCCGGTCTTTGAGGTTCCTCCGAGGGGTGGTCCCTCGAGGTTGCCCCTCGGCTGTCTTTGGGGTTCCTCGTGGGATGCATTGCACCGCTAGCGTGTGCTGGTTCTACCAGCAGTGAGCAAACAGGCTCCCCTGTGGGTTAGATCCCAGCAAGGGCTCTCTGGGGTCTGTGCTTGGTCCCAAAAGTGTTGGGGTTTCTGGAATCTGAGGATGTGGGGTAACTCCTGAGCGTGGGATTACCGTCTATGGGGCAGTTCTTCCTCAGGCTGGTTTCTATGGATCAGACTGAGCCCCTTTGTCCCTGCCTCAGTGAGGGACACTGAAGTGGGATGCAGGTATCCATGTTCAGCTGGGTGGCCTCTACACTGCACTCATAGACAGGAGAGCTCTTTGGGGTGCAGAATGGAAAGCATTTCCATTGTGGACATCGTGGTCCTAGGCTCAGCAGGTAGAAGGTGTTCATCCTGATCTCAAGCCTCCATATGAGCCCCAGCCCTGCTTTTAGGGGCTTCAATAGATAGTAGGCGCTCAGAGATCTGTTATCCACATGGATAGAGGGATACAATTGTCCTCTTCTGTCCACAATGCAGGCAGGCCCCCAGGGCCTCTTCAGGCTGTCTGTAAAATGGTGGTTTTTTCACCTCTCTACTTACAGAGCCGCAAAGTCAGATCTGGGCCCAGAGAGGTGCTGACAGCCTCAGTGCTAAATGCAGTCAGGCAGGCTGGAGCTGGATTTAGTTGGAGCTGCAGGGTGAGCACCATGGGGACAGTGCTCCCTTGAGGTACTCTAGAGCTGTGCTGTGGCCGCATGTGCCTGCAGCCAGATGGCCAGCAGAGGCCCTGTGGTTGAACATGGCCATCACTGGGAGAGCTCAGGGCCTGGATTCTGCTTTTGTCAAAGCCTCTTTACCCAGCGGCCACATGTAAGGCATCAATATGCAGCTCTTGAGACCGAGAGGGAGGAAAGTGTGCTGCACTGTTGCTGTGAGCTTTGTCCCTGACAGTGTTGCATTCCTGTCACAGGAATAGAGCAGTTCTGCCTCTGCTTGGCACTCGGTTGACAGCTTCTGGGTCACCCATCTGTGTGCTGAGGGAGGCAGCTGCTGCCTTTTGCAGAGCTGAAGTTGGTCGAGTTGTTTTCTTATAGCCAGAACATGATGTCCAGCCCCATGCCTGGAGGAGTTTCCCTAATCTTCAGAAAAGATTAAAAAAAAAAAAAAAAAAAGGCAGTGAAAACACTATAAAGACAAAGTGCCCTGGAAGTTTTGTCTGGGAAAAAGGTGCTGACCAAATCCCTCCAAGGACGGGCAAACACAGCCTGGCCTCAGGAATGGCAGGAGTCTCCACACATTCTCTGCAGCAGCTGCTCAGGGAGGATTTGTTGGGTTAGTGGCTCTGGACAGCAGAGCAGCACAGTCTTCTTCCCATCGCTATCCTGGACAGGCTGTGTGAGGCCAAGGGGATTTAGGGTTCTGCTAGGACTGGACAGGGCCAAGTATGTTGGGAAGGAGTCCTCCTCTAGATACTGAAACCTTGCTAGCCCTAACTTGAGCTCCAGCACACCGCTCTGCTGGTATCCATTGCTTGGACCAGCATAGGGTCTTTAGTCTGGGACCCATATATGTGAGTCTATTGTGATTAGGTGTGTTGGGTTGTAAATGGCACATCTGCATCCCCAAGGAACTGGCTTGTTTCTGTCTCACGAACCCCAGCTCCTCTGGGATCACTTCAGTTGCCACAGCTGTGTTTCTCTTCCTTATTTTTCTAGTTGGTTTCCAGAATGGAGGAGCCACTGTCAATGGAGATGTTTTTCAGGTGAGAACTCAGGCCCATGTTCTGGCCCGGTGGTACCAAGAATAATTAGGTGGGTGTGGGGCCAGCATGCAATTGCTCTGCCTTTGGGATTGCTTGTGCTCTTCAGCTCCAGAAAAGCTGTGGTGCTCCTTGAAAAGTTTGGGTCTCATGGTGGGTCCCTGACTCCTCTGTTCTCACCTATGCTTGAAAGACAAGATATTGTCCCTCTGCCATGGCCCAGAGTTTGGAGTTGGAGGCTTTGAGACTGAATTATGCTGGTTCTGGTCCTGCTCCAAATCTGTTTGTAGGTGGCCTGTGCTCTGAAGGAGTGCCTGAGCTCTAAGGGAAGATGCAAACACTCTGTTCTCTACAAACCCCTCTTTTTCCAGCCTGGAAATCCCCTGGAGGCCCTTGGAGTGTTTGAGAGCATCTCCTGACAGTCCAGATCCTGGACAGGGCTTCCAGAGGCACTTGCTCAGCTAACACATGGCTATAGCCTTGCTACTAAGTCTAGCAGCATATCCCATTAAACTTGCTTTCCCCATGGCTGAGGGTGTTTCAGGGGGACACCTGCATGGGTCTCATCTCCCTCTGGGAGCCTGTAGCCACGCTGTGCAGGGTAGAGGAGAAGCTGTGCCAGCTCCTGACAAGCCTCCTATGCATTGTCTGTGCCTAGTCTACGGGATGATAATCACATCAGAGATGGGATAGACTTAATTAGATTGCGGATCTTGGAGGAGAGCCGTAATCCCCTTGCTTAGCTCCATGTCAGCCAGCAGAAAGTTTTAGGAAAGGTGCTGATGTGGCACAGAGCATAATGTTGGGCCTGGTGGGAGCTGTGCAGGCTGCTCAGCTTGGAGAACCACAAGAGGCTCCTGCTTGTGGGCTGGAGTAGAGGGTGGTGTTCTCATGGGCCCTGCCTCACCTGGGCTCGTTCTGTCTATTGAGGCCCAGCCTAAGACGGCACTCATTCTTGGGGCTGGGACCACAGCTTGAGCAGTGCTTTGGAGCACTGACAACTGTACTGGGCTGTCACCAACCCTACATATCTTGGCTTGTCTTGGTGCTGGTAGCCTGGAGTCCTGTTCTGCACCGTCAGCCCACTGAGAAGGCTGGGCTGGGCTGTGTGAGGAGCTGATGTTGATGGCGAGGTGCTTGTATCCTGCAGGAGTCCAATGGCCCCACAGATGCCTATGCAGCCATAGCCAAGGCTGATCGGCTGACCCAGGAACCTGAGAGCATCCGCAAATGGAGGGAGGAGCAGAAGAAGCGCCTGGAGGAGCTGGGTGAGACCCAAGGCTGTGTGGCCATGCTAGTTGCACCACAGGACGTGGTGATTGAGGTCCTTGGGATCCCTTGCCTAGTGGTGATCCCACTGCACCCAAGATGTGCCTTTTGCCTCATGCCATATGTGTGCCCCCACCAAAAATCTGTCCTTGGAGGCAGTGACACCTTTCAGAGAATGTTCTAGTGGAGGCTGGAGTGTCAGTGGGTGCCAGTCTGTCTGATGGGGTCTGTCTCACCCTGGCCTTAGATGCAGCATCGAAAGTGACTGAGCAGGAATGGCGTGAGAAGGCCAAAAAGGACCTGGAGGAGTGGAACCTGCGTCAGAATGAGCAGATGGAGAAGAACCGAGCAAACAACAGGTATGTTGGGGTTAGCATGATCTCTAGGCTGAGACTGGCAGGGCTCAGTGCGAGCAGCTGTTGCAGCCAGATGTGCCTTCCTGTAGTAACCAGGGAGCTCTGTCTTCACAGTGGACCTAGCCTTGCAGAGGCAGGGCTTTGCCAGACCACGCCCCAGTACTCCAGGCAGCTCTGGTGGCCGTTCAGAGCTGCTCTGGTCCCAACTGAAGGCTGGGCGAACACGGCAGGATTTGAGGGACTCCTGTCCCATGCGTGGGAGGGGTTGGGAAGCTATGCAGCCCTGTTGTTGCTGGCAGGTTTTTCTGATGCTGCGTGTGGCATGATGATGGGTTACCCTCTGTGGGAGGATGCTAACCCCCTCTCTGTTTCTCTCTTTCTAACCCTCTGCCTGCCTGTCTGCTCTGCGTTCTCTCTCTGTCTGTGCCTCGGGGCTAGGATCGCTGACAAAGCCTTTTACCAGCAGCCGGACGCCGATGTGATTGGCTATGTGTATGTGTGTCTTACAGACCATATTCTGCCCTGCACGGTCTGGGGTCCTTGCCTCAGCACTTTGGCTGCCCAGTCAAGGAAGGGGGGGGATGCTGGGAGGTACTGCGCCCTGGTGAGATTCCAGAGGGAGAATGCTTCAGCTGAGCACTCCAGATGCTTAGGAAGCAGAGCTCTTGAAATTGCCCCCTGGAGGAGCTGGTTGAAGAGACAAAGCTGTGGAGTTTAGGGCTTTTAAGGGAGTGTCATGGGGGTGGAGAAGTCTTGAGAGCAGGAAGACACCCCGGTGCTTCTGGATGAACGTTGTCTTAGGTGAGTGCAGCCAGCAGCAGCCTTGAGCATCCCAGGTCTCTGGATCCTAAAGGATGCTGAGTTCATTGTCTGGAGCAGTGAGACAGGAAATGGGGACACAATGGGTTCCCAGAGGGGAGGGTCGTCTTGGAAAGAGTTCTGCCAGTGACAACCCTCACCATGTCTGCAGGGCCTCGGAGGAAGCATTCCTGAAGGAGTCCAAGGAGGAAACCCCAGGCTCAGAGTGGGAGAAGGTGGCCCAGCTCTGCGACTTCAACCCCAAGAGCAGCAAGCAAAGCAAGGATGTCTCGCGGATGCGCTCGGTGCTCATCTCCCTCAAACAGACACCCCTGTCCCGCTAGTTGCCATCTGGCACAGCCAGGAGTGCAGCAGGGCAAGGCCCTTCCCCTTGCCCTGCTGCTCACCAAGGCGGATGGCTTCACGGGGTCAGCTCACACAAGGGGCCTATGCCCTACCTGCCCTCTGGTCTCTGGTGTGCACCTTGGCTGTGCTCAAATCAATGGTTGTAACTCTCCCCATGGTTTTCCTTTGCTTAAAAGGTGCATTGGTCTCTTTTTACACTTATTTATTACTGTGGCATTTCCCTGGGAAGCGACACTGGGTGGCAGAGCTGAGTTAGCAGAGAAGCCTCCAGACAGAGTAACGCCCAGCTGCCTGGCAGGGTGAAAAGGAGAACACCTCCCACTCGGTGTCCTCCATCTCATCCAGAGCTACACTAAGAGCAAACTTGCACACCTCCTGCCTGTGGCATGAGAGCCCTTTGTCTGGGATTGGGTCCTAACCCTGGGGCAGAGATACTGGGGGGACTTGGTTCCTTTCTGCCCTCCTGTGGGAGTTTTAGAGCAGAACTGGCTGTAGGGCTGGGGGTAAGGAACACCCTAAACTCATCTCCACAACACAAGGTCCCACAGGGAGCATAGCAGCAGCATGATGCCACAGGGCTGGTGGGGACGGAGGGATGTGAGTGTGGGCACACGACCTGGCCATGCATTCCAAAAAGCTGGCAGTTGCAGTGTCGATATCCCATCTGACCTGTGGGGCTGCTCTCGGCAGACAGCTCTGTGGTGCAGGGTGCTGAAAAGAAGCCACAGGACAAGCATGCAGGAAGCTTCTTGACCCTCCTACAAGGCCACTGGCTGTTGGGAAGATGGAGTGCTTAGCTTTGGGGGCCCTTGGCTCTGTTCTGTGCCTTCCCCTACTTTGAGGGAGGCAGCTGGAGGCTGTGTGGCTGCAGGGAAGCAGGTAGCAAGGTCCAGCTGCTGTGGGACAAGTCAAACCTCCAGTTCCCTCACCCAGAGGCAAATAACAGGATTAGGCAGAGGTCTGGTGCTACGGCTTTTGCTCTCCCCAGAGAACAAATCACACATTTGTCTGCAGCTGGACAGCTGCTCTGTGGCTTCAGTTTGCCCATGTGCCACTGGATTTGCATACCAAAAGCAGTATGGCAAGATGCAGGTCCTGTTCATTGCCTCATCAGATGCACTTTCCAGCCCAAACACTCGCTTTCTCTCCTCACTTGGCAGGACTGGCACCAGCCCCTCTGGCTTTGAGCCCCAGCCCTGGAAACCTGCAGAACTGGTTAGCTGAAGGGGTATTGATAAGGTCTGCTTACACCTTGCAACAGAGCAGCTTGCTGTGAGCTTGTGCCCTAGGACCAGCCTGTTGTGGATTGGGGAAAGGCCTGCAGCAACAGCCTGAGGGGACATGGAGCAGAGTGCATAAACCATTTGTCAAAGCTTTGCTGCAGAGCCCTGCTCCACCAGTAAATTCAATACATAGAGCTCTTTTGCAGTGACAGCTCCACAAATCAAGGTTGTCTACCCTCTTACTGCAGTCCTGGAGGGATGACCTGGCACCCGTAACCATGGCTCATAGGCACAACAGTAGCTCTGCAGCTGCCTGACAGGCCTGGAGAATGCTGTCATCTTTGGTAGTGGGCTGGAAAAGGGAGTGGGTGTGTAGCAATTACTGTGTTTTGTGCTGGGATTGTGCCCCTTGTCTGTATGGCTGATCACTCCTCCTCTGTGTCCCTGCACCGCAGCACATATAGGCATCTCTGCTGTGGTGCAGGATGGACCCAGGGATCTGGCTGCCTGCATCTGCCTTTCTTTGCAGAGCAGCTGGAAGAGCCTCTGGCTGCGCTCTGGGCCTGCAGTCCTAGCAAGTAGCCAGGCTCTGCACTCCCCTGGTTGCCATGCACCCTATGTTGGGCAGGGCATCTTGGGGAGCAGTGCCCACTGCTGTTCTACATCCCTTTGGCTTTGGTATATGTGACTGTTCAAATCACCTGTTACAATAAACCGACATCTCCAAACTGACCCTACAAGGCACTGTTGTCTTTATCCTTCAGCGTGTGCACTTAGGAGAATCCATACCTGCAAAGCCTGCAGAAAGGACAGTGCTGTAGGAGAACCACATCCTAGGGCTACAGGGTTTGCTCTGAGCTGAGACAAGCAGCAGCAGCAGGATGAGAGAGTAGCTGCTCTGCTCTGACCACAGGCATGTGTGCTTACCCAGACATGCCGAGCAGACCTGGGCAAGCTGCTCCTGAGCCTCCCTGCACCACAACAGCCATCCAAGCAGCTTCCTGTCCTGCAAGGGAACTCGTCTGGCTGCAAATGGCTTTGCCAACGGGCCAAGCTCACAAGTCTGCACAGCAGTTCCTCCACACACACCCTGCCCAGAGTTGTCCAGGCTGTAAGTGTCAGAAAGGCAGCAAAGCTTCTGGGAAAGGTTTACTAAGCAGCTAATGAAGGAAGTGAAGAGCAGCCTGGGCATGTTCCCCACAGTGGGCTGTGTGGGTTCCTTTGGTGCTGGGAAATAATGCAAAGTGTGGCACTCAGAGCCACCCGTGAAGATGTTTGCCACAATGAGGGAAACACAGCTCCTTCTGGGAATGGGATCTTGCCCAGCAGTTGGTCCCAACTCATGCAATGCAGCAAATTGTGCAGAAGTGACCTCTCAGTAAAAGCAGCTAAATATCAGTGCGTTCTGGAGAACGCAGCCTGTTTGGGAACCCAAGTTCCCACGTTGTTTGCACAGCTGTTACACCTCATGTCCTACTTATGACCTAACCACAGCTCAGAGGCAGCAGTGCCCACTCCTCTCAAGCTTCTGACTTTCCTGGCTCTGCAGTGCTCTGCAGTCCCGTATTGCTCAGCATCTTTGCTGCAATTCACTTTGTTACTCACCGGCTGCAGCTGGATGGATTGCACCTTCTCCCCGAATAACTCATGCACTGATTATGAACTCTGCCCTGCCCGGATCAAACCACAAATGGAGCCATTTCTTCCCACCCAAGCAACGCATTTCTCAACTGCTTTTACATAGCCTGATTAAAGCCACACCTCGGTGCAGAGAGGCACCACCAAGCGACAAAGGAGCCAATTTCAGCAGGCGGTGACAGCAGCGGGCAGACACGGGAGCTCTCAGGGAATCAAAGAATCACCGCAGCCCAAACGTGAGGTTAGCAACAGAGGTATATTAGCCACATTTCGACGCTATGTGACGCGCAGCATCTCCGACACCGGCTCCAACGCACCGCAGCCGTCTCACGTCCGCGGGCAGCGCCCGTCCTCCAGCCGTGCCGCTCCCCGCGCTCAGCTCCTGGCCTTGAGGGCGGTGGCCACCATGCCGCCCAGCAGAGCCGCGACGGTGAAGCCCTGAGCCACGACTCGCGCCCGCATCATCAGCTGCGAGTGGCGCGTGTTGCCCCTCTGGAAGCTGATGAGGCCGTAGGTCAGCACGCCCAGGGTGCAGAGGCAGCCTGCAGAGGACGGACAGACAGACGGACAGTGAGACGAGTCCGGCCCAGCCCCAGTCCCCCCCGTCTCCCCGAAGCCCGGCAGGGAGCAGCGCCCACCCCCGGCTGCCGGGGCTTAGCGCCCTTCGGGCCCTCACCGAGGGGCACCAGCGGGTTCTCGCGCGTCTTGCGCCGGAACTTGTCCGCGAAGCCCTCATCGCGGTACACCGGCATCGGGATGGGCTCCAAGGGCGGGGGAGACCCGGCCGCCATGTCTGCGGCCGTGGGAACACCGAACGGCGCGACCCTTCCCGCCCGCCGTAGGCCGGCTCCCGGCAGAGCCACGTGACCCCGCCGCGGGGTGTGCCGGGAGCTGTAGTTCGCGATGGGGCCGGCACCGCGGCGGTTCCCACACGCGGGACTCCGCTTCCCGTGGTGCCTCGCGGCGCAGTCCGGCCCAGCGGTGCGGTCCGAGGGCGGCGTGGGGCAGCCATGCCGAAGGCCAAGGGGAAGAACCGGCGGCAGAAGTTCGCTTACGGCCTCAACCGCAAGCGGCTGTACCGCAACGCCAGGCGCAAGGCCGCGCCGCGCATTGAGTGGTGAGGGCCGGGGGCGCGGGCTGCGCGGGTCCGGGGGGCGCGCACGCACCGCGCGGAGCGGTGATCGCAGCCCCTGAGCCGTGCCTATCCCCGTGCAGCTCACATATCCGCCATGCGTGGGACGCGACCAAGTCAGTGGCGCAGAACCTGGCCGAGATGGGCCTGGCCGGGGACCCCAACAAGGCCGTCCCCATCGCCAAGAGGCGGCTGCAGGTGAGCGCGGGCGGGACGGGCCGGTCGTGGGCGCGTGTCTGTGGGCTGAGCTGAATGGGGGAAAAAGGGAAAAAAAGCTTTATTTAAGATGTGGGAGATGTCCCGGTCCGTGGGCCGTTTAGGCCTGCAGAAGTAACGTGTTGGCAGCCCTCTCCAAACACACTTTTCTCGAGGTGCTTTTTATCTCAATGCAGAGGATGGAGACGGAGAGTGATGGACAGGAGCAGGAGAAGACGCTGGTGCGGAAGCCCTACGTCCTGAGCGGTCAGTGCTGCGCTGTGCTGCCAGCGGCGTCCTGCTGTGCTGCTGTCAGCGCATTGGGATCCCGGAGGTGTTCGGTCTTTGCTTGCAGCTGTGAGGGGCTCAGGCAGGGAAAGCTGTTAGTTCTCGTACAAACCTTGATGCAATTGTTTTAAGGCTTGTGAGTGTGCACAGAAGGTTCCCAGCCAGGCTGGAGCTGAACTGGAACAAAAACAGCTCTTCTTCCCAGCCTGTCCTGTCCCGTGAGTTTCCTTTCTCTTCTGTGCTGCCTTTTTCCACCTGCTGCCCCAGTGGGCTTCTTATCACTCTGAGTCCAAACTCAATGATGTCCCACACCAGTGGGACAAGAACCTGTGGCTGCCCTACTCTGAGTACAACAGCAGTGACAGCAGTGCTTTAGCAGCTGTGCACAGTCAGACACCGCAGCAGGGGCAGCAGCAGCTCCTTCCTCACAGTGTGAGCTGCAGGGCTGCATGCCTGCAGTATTCGTTCATTTTCCTCATTGTCTCATTCATTTTCCTGCTCGGTTGTGCTGGGCAGCAGTGCAGCATGCAGGCACAGAGCTGTGCCGCAGAAGCTCAACTCTGGGAGGTGCTGCTTCCCTCCCTCCCCTGCCTGCCTGCATCACGGTGCCTCTACTTTCTGCCTAGAGATGGAATTTGAGGCCAGTCTTCCTGAGAAGAAGTCAAATACGCTCTCAAGAGACCTCATTGACTATGTGCGGTACATGATACAGAACCATGGGGAGAACTACAAGGTAAGCACTGGGTGCCTCAAAGCAAGGAACAGCTCGCTTCTGGCTCTTCTGCATGATGGGAGTTGCCACACATCCCTGCCTTGGATCTTGGTTTGTGGTCAGCTGATTTCTCAGGGGAAATAGTGCTTTGAACCTCAGCCGGATCCTGGCAGGCACTGGCTGCAGCCTGCCTGGAGCGTGGCTGTGCAGATCTGTGTCTGCTGTTCCTCTGAGGTATTCTCGGCTTTGTCACAGGAAATGGCTCGTGATGAAAAGAACTACTACCAGGACACTCCCAAACAGATCAAGAGGAAGATCGGCGTGTACAAAAATTTCTATCCTGAGGAGTACAAGGATTTTGTTGCATCACTCAAGCAGGAGAAGATGGATGTGCAGTGACTGTCCCTTTTTGTCCTCTGGTTTGCCTGCAAGCACAGACTTGGTGCTACCTTTTCTGAACCACAGGCAGGTGATTGTCACTTATCGGCTGTGGCTTCTGGGTAGGCTGAGCTGTGCAAAGCTTCTGGTGATGGAGGAAGGACCTTCATTAAACAGAGTTATAACCAGGCATGAAAGATTCTTGACTGAGGCTTGTGGCATGCAGACTGAATGTGCCATGCCACTCCCTCTTTTCTGAGTGTGAGCCAGTGCTTTTTCCACCTTGTTAAAATAAATTATGCTTCATGTTGGTGGGAATGTTTTGCCTGTAGGCTTCCATTCCTATTAGAACTCCTGGCACTGACATGTAGTACACAGACAGCAGATATGCATTACCTTCTGTAGGTAGGGCTGGGGACTGCAGGGGTAGGCAGTGCCCTTGCTGATTTCCTTGTAAGCAGCAGGAGCTGCTTCCCCCAAAGCAAATTCTTTGCCCTCAGTTCAGTGAGCCTGGGCTGATGGCCCCTTTACTGCAAGGAGCCAGAGAACAGAGCCAATTCATCAACCTCATTTATTCATAAGAGTAAGGAGCAATTGTATAAAAGGTTTCACAGCAGAGACCAGCTGGCATGTATTTCCTTACCCCACATGCTCCCCGGTTTCCCCTGTCAGTTTCCAAGGGCCCAGCCCTTTGTCCTAATGCAGCAGCCTTTTCTCCTGCAGACAGGACTTTCTGCAGTTCCTGAGACGAGGATGGAACAGGCAGCAGAGCAAACAGCACACTCATATCCCCTGTTCAGGATGAAGCAGGGGAAGCAGAGCAGGGTGCCAGGTACCTGCTTTCATCTCTGCTCAACAGGCTTTTAAATACTTAAAATACTCCCCCTGCTTGGAGAAGGGAGAGCTGTGCTCAGCTCAGGTGAGGGGCTCCTGCCTATGGCTGTGCATCAGACCAGCCTGGGCTGCAGGGCGGCATCACGTGGCTTGGCATGTTTGTCAGGAAGGAGCGCCCACGTGGTCTTCATCTGCAGGAAAGCTGAGAACTCTGCTGCAGGCAGAGGGGCTGTTTCTTCCCCTAGATCCTGGGTAAGCACTGTGGGCTCATCTCTTCCTGTGTGAGCAGGGAGGGGGCTGCATCAGCCACATCAGCTCCAGGGTGCCCTGTGGGGGGGCAGGGGCATTATGAATCCAGACCCTACTGCCATAATGGCAGGGGAAGGGATTGCTTCAGCTTTCCAAGAGCTTCCTTATGGCTTCACACTGCTCTGCATCTCCTGCCCACCTTATGGGCTTCCATCCAGACAGCAAGCTGGGTTCAGTATTCTGTGGGGCTGCCGTGTAAGGTGCAGGGCTCTGCCCTGTGCTGTTGCTGCTCTGAACTGGGGGACGCATCTGCCCTCTCCCTGTGGCAGAGAGCAGAGTCCGCTGCTCGCATCCTGCGTGCAGCCATGTGTCAGCCCAACCCCAAACATTGCAGGATGCAGTCCCAGCTCCAGCAGCTCCCTCCATCCCAGTGGGAGCCCGTCTGCTCAGGGCTGGGACAGCAGGGTGACCAGCAGGCTCTTCAAGTGCAGGACGCTGGTGGCTGTGCTCAGACTAGCCCAGGTCGCACTGGTGGGCAGGAGGAAGAGCTCCCGCTGCCCACTGAGCAAGTGCAGGGCCAGCTCCTCCCGCAGCTCTTCCGTGCTTAGGGCATCGCTCTTATCCTGTGGGCAGAGAGGAGGTGGCTGAGGAGGGTGGTGTGACCACAAGCCCATGGGTGGGGAGCAGCAGTGTCTGCCGATCCGGTTGCCGGCTGGCAAGAACTCGTCCGGCCATGCAGCCCTAGCAGGGATTGCTTGCTCTTGCAGCGGAACCGAATGGGAAACAGCAGCAGGCATGCACTTGGCCGTCTGCCTGGGCAGTGGATTTCCCCTTTGAGTTTCTGCGTGCTGCACTCTTGAAACTTATTTGATGGGGCAAGAGGAGCAGCGCCCACACTTGTGATAATGTCTGGAGGATGTGGGGACTGAGAGCACAGGTTTTGCAAAAGCCGGGGGATTTGGGTCATAAGGATTTGCCCTTGAGGCCCTCGGGAGGGTTGGTTTGGCTGCAGTCAGCGCTGGGAGGCACCTACCTGTTTGTTGGCCAGCACAACCAGCGGCAGCCGGGGCTCCTCAGCCAGCAGCGTGTGCAGCTCCTGGCGTGCGGTCAGCAGGCGTGACCTGTCCACCGAGTCCACCACGAACACCAGCACGTGGGCATCGCTCAGGTAGAGCGGCCAATAAGCCCGCAGGTTGTAGCTGCCGCCCACTGTGGGAGATGGGCAGCGTCAGTGCCGGCGTGGGGGAATGTGGGTCTGCTGCATCCCCACGGGGAAAGAGGGGCCTGCCTTACCCTCCAGCAGGTCCATCTCCAGCCCCCCGACGTGCAGCTGGGCAGAATTGAAGCCCAGTGTGGGCGGGATGCGCGTCCTGGCCTTCTGGCTGCAGATGTAGTGCAGGACGCTGCTCTTCCCTGCGCCGTCCAGCCCCAGCACCAGCACCTGCTTCCACACCGCCTGCGGGCAGCAGGACAGAGCGGGGCTGCTTGGGAGCCGGACTGAAGCAAAGGGTCCCGCCGGCCCCCAGACCCCACACGTCCTTTTCCAAACCGGGGGGTTCCAAACACCGAGCCCCCTTGCTCCACAGGAAGGGCTTGGGGGGTCCCATTGATACCCCCACCCCAAACCCCCTTCTCCAGCTGTGTGGGCTCTGGGCGGAGACTTCAGATCTAGCAGCTTCAGCACCACGGGGAATGAGCCCCCACCCCGTGCCCTTCCCCTTCCCAATGGGGATCCCAGCGAAGGACAGCCCCGCCGCTGTGCCCCCGGGCCAAGGAATGGCGGGTTGGATCCCCTTACCGTGCTACCAGCCGGGTCTCGCTCCTGCAGCTCCCGCAGCTCCCAGCCGTCCCAGGTGCCCGCGGGCTCGGTGCCGCGGAAGTAGAGCTTCCAGGCGATGAAGAGCAGGGAGCCGAGCACCACCACGGCGGCTCCCAGGACCAGCGTCAGGTTACGCAGGACGCCGGTCGGAGCCATGCGGTACCGGTACCGGCACTGGCAGCGTACGAGGCAGCCAGATGTATGGCCAGATGTGCCCGCCCCCGGCGTCACCGCCGCGCTTAAAGGGGCCGCTCCGACCGCGGGGGGTGGAGAGAGAGGGGGAGAGGAAGGGGGAGGGTTGGTAGGTCCTTTAAGGGAGCTTATAAGCAGGAGGGGAAGAGGAACTGACCTTTTTACACGGTGTAATGGTCACAGTAATAGGACAAAGGGGAATAGCATTGAACTAAAAGAGGCTTAGGTGAGACTTTAGGAAGAAATTCGCTACTGGAGCAGCTGGAGATGCTCAGGGCCAGGTGGGATGGGGCCCTGCACAGCCTCATCCGGTGGGGGGCAGCCAGCATACGGCAGGGTTGGGGCCAGGTGGGTTTTGAGGTCCCCTCCAGCCCAGCAATTCTGTGATTCTATGGAAAGAGGGAGGCAGGCAGTGGGGTCCGGAGCCTCCCCGGACAGGGAGGCTCGTATAGCGGACAGGGCTCGTATAGCGGTGGAGGACAGGGCTGTGGTGGCCATGATGTCCGTGGGAGGACAAACCTATAACTCCTTTACACCCAGCTGGGGCTGCCCCAGGCCACGCAGCCTCGAATGCGAGGTCAGGTTGCCTAGGAGGCTGTGGATGCCCTATCCCTGAAAGCATTGAAGGCCAGGCTGGATGTGGCTCTGGGCAGCCTGATCTGGTGGGTGGCAACCCTGCACATAGCAGGGGGGTTGAAACTGGTTCATCATTGTAGTCCTTTTCAACTCAGACCACTCTATGACTCTATGGCTGTGCAGAGCCGATGCGCCTCGTCCCCTTCTCGCGCCCATCTGCACGGACTACATCTCCCGGCATGCCCCGCGCGCACAGTTGAATCTCGCGAGACCGGCCGCCTATAAACGCTCTCCCGGGGGGGGTGCGGCCCCACTCACGGGTCCCCTCGGGCGGAGGTGGTCGCTCGTTCCCGTGCCGTGACATGGCGCCACCGGTCCGCCCCGCGCCTCCCGCCGCGCCGGCCCGCTAGTCCCGCCGGTCCCGCCTCGCCGCGGACCGCAGCGCCGCCGCCATGAGCGCCCGGCAGCCGGACGCCCCCGGTAAGGCCCAATCCGCGCTGCGCGGCGGCCCGGGTCGGGCTCGGGCGCCGAGCTGAGCGCTGCCGGCCTCTCTGTTCGCAGCGCTGGAGCGGCGCGGCGGGGCGCTGCCCGGCAGGATGTCGCTGCCGCTGGGCGTGCCGCGGAGGGCCTTCAGCTACGACGACGCCCTGGAGGACACGGCGCCCATGACGCCGCCGCCCGCCGACTTGTGCGCAAACGTGCTGTGGAAGCAGCCCGTCATCCCCGAGCGCAAGTACCAGGAGCTCGCCAAGGTACGCGCTGCCCGGCACGGCTGCGAGCGGCTCCGCGCTCCGGCTGGGCGGCCGTGCGTTCGGGGGAGCTTGTGACCGAAACACGCTTCGGGCTCTAACCAGATGTAATTAAACCAGAGCAAATGACTTTGGGGATGCTTCGAGTGCAGGGCTAGCGCTTACATTTAGAGGATTTGGAATGCGTTTGAGCAGAAGTAGAATAACCTTGCATTCCGTTGAGCTTAACCTCTACTTTACGCTTTGTTTTACAGTCTTTCTTGTGGAAGAAGCCCAGTAGCTGTGGTTTGGCACAAAAAGCAAATGCTGTGGTCAGGGAACAGTAACCCCTGTGTTAGGAGGAGGCAGTCTGTGCCAGCAGGCTCCTCGTTTTCTGGCATTCGCTGTCTGCTTCATTGCTGGCATCTCGCTGTCAGCAGTGCGGCTTTGGATCCTTTCAGTAAGAAAGTGAAAGAATAAGAAATGAGGAGAAAATAAAAGCTGACCATCAGACAGCAGTGTGTGTGACTGCTGTGTACATACAGGTGCTTTCATGCTGTCTGTGAACAGTGCTCTTGCCCAGCTGACCTTGCAGTCCAATTTGCAGTTATGTGGATGGAAATAGATACGTTCTTGTTTCTTTTCTGTTGAACTGCTTTGTACTAAATGTAGCAAATTGCTGGCTCTGAGCTCAGTGTGTTCTTACATGTTGGGTTACAATCACTTGTTTGCTGCTAAGAATAATATTCAGGCTTTATGCGTTCCTGGGCTAAGGCTAGAACAGCTTGTGGACTTTTCCTGTAGGCTAGCGGTTCTCCCTGGTGTTTCATTTAAGCACTTAGTGATGCATCATGACAAAGAGCTGTGATAGTTCCTGATCTAAAATGCCCTGCTTCTTTTGCACAGATTGAAGAGGGGGATGCTAACATGAATGCACCTGTCATAACTCCTTCATCTTCCACCGAAAGTGTGAATAAGGTACCTGTGGTGAAGGCCAAGGCCACTCATATCATCATGAACTCTCTCATTACAAGTAAGAGCTCGCTGTTCTGTGCTGTGGTGACTAATGGGATGTGGGCACATGAATGGTCTGTCAGTGCCTCGAGGTAACTGCCAGAGCTCCTGGGTGGTTTGTGGATTCATACTGCTCTGACCTTAAAGTGTGGGAGGTTTGTAGAGAACACTAGAAGGAAGCAAGAAATTAAAGAATAGGCCCTGTTTATAGCCTCTGTCTTGCCAGGTGCTGTAAGCTGGGTGATGAGGGGGAGTGCAGGGAATGTGCAATGCTGATAGGGTGCTGCAGTCCACACCACATTATGCTGCAGCCTGGTGCTGCTGCTTCTGTATGTTTACTTATTAACTTGCTCTTTTCAGCTGATGTGTAGAGCTCTGCAACTAACTGAAGTGCTGTGGACAGTTGAACACACTGAGCTAATGGAGTGCTTGATGGCATTTCTGGTGATAGCAGCAGGTGTCTTGCTAGCAGTAATGTTTTAAAAACAAACCTTATAAATCATAAAGGTTTAAGATCTAACTGGGTCAGTTGTGTTTACAGAGAGTACAGTCTCATTTGCAGCAAGGGAAATTAATCACGTATTGCCTGTGCCTGCTGCCTCTCTTAACATCTGGGATTAATTTTTTTTTCCTATTATCAGTGCTTTGAAAGGCTCCTAGACACGTTTAGATCAGCATTTTGAAATAGGCTTACACTTGCACTTGTTTCTGTCTTGGCTTAAAATTAACTGACAGGTATTAGAAAATAATGTCCAGGAATAGGGACTTTCTGCTGGAAAACAGCTTCTAGTCCAGTGGCACAGGGCTAACCTAGATAAAAGCATAATAGCCTAAAAATATTCCTGTGCAGTAAGAAGTTAGGAACGCCAAGCTGTTAATGAATTGTAAATAAATAGGCAAGTAGACTCTAGATTTCTCATCACAGTGCACTGCAAGTAACTTTAACATGGAACTCTTTTTTTTTTTAAAGACTTTAAGCATTTTCCAGCAACTTTGTTTTTAGATATTTTAGTGAGTAAATTTCCAATGCTGGTAGCAAAAAAAAGTGCTCGTTTTTCAAGAGCTGAAGCTGTGTCAGCATGCTGGCTGCTGACTGTGCTTGGCTGAAGTAGCTTGTTTCACCTCATGTAGAATTGCTGTGGGAATCTTTACCACCTGTTCTCCAAGTCTGTGTCAGATCAGTGTGGGCAGTATTTCAGAAGATGTGGCTTTTTTCTTTGGGGAAAAAAACCCCAAAAATCTAGGAGGGTACTTAAAATATTGGTCTTATTGGGGTCTCCTAAATTGAGGATGTTGTAATTAGCAGTGACGCAGCTTGTTGGACTAGGTGAGTTTAATTACTGATGATGCATTTTGTAATACATCCTCTGATTTGGGACAGATCACTGCTTATCTGAGTCACTTAGCCCTCTGACTCAGAATAATTTTCCAGTATACTCCGGATAGGATTGATAGGTGGATGGTTGGACTGGATGATCTTGAAGGTCTTTTCCAACCTCGGTGATTCTGTGATATACAGATACACATGATGAAGTGTCTGTCTCTTGGTCACTTCAGTTGTCCTTGTTTGCTACAACTGTCAGTGGGGTTCTTCTCTGTGAACATGTGCTCTTGTTGATTCCAGAGCAGACTCAGGAGAGCATCCAGCGCTTTGAGCAGCAGGCAGGGTTGAGAGATGCTGGCTACACCCCCCACAAAGGCCTCACTGCAGAGGAGACGAAGTACCACCGAGTGGCTGAGGCGGTCCACGTAAGACTTCTTTTGCTTTGGCTGTTTCTGTAGGTTGCGTACTAGCTCAGCATCTGGCTGTGACGTCACTTTTGGAGTGTGTTGCTAGAGCTGTGCTTAAATTGCTTACTCTGGAAGCTTCTAGTTTATTGTATAGGGAGATTAACCTGTGGAATCTTGAAGTTAGCGTTAGCCTGTATAGTTTTGGAACTTTTCTGGAAACTGCAGTATTCTACAGTAACATCAGATTATCACTGTTTTCCAGTTGGTGGCATCTCTGTACAGAATCCAGTTTCTTGCTGTACCTTTTAATGGTGCCCTGCAGTAGTTCAGTGAACTGTTTTGTCTTAGTGTTGTCTCTCTAGGGATAGCTTACAGAAATGCCTTCTGGGCTTTGAGGGCAGATTTTCACATCGAGCACTGGTCTCTGTTATGATTCTGTTTAAGAACTGGAAGAGATCTTTTTAACAGAAAGAGTAACTTGAAGTTATCCGAAGCATTTTTCTTCTATGAAAATGTAATTTAGAGCATAGCTGTTTGTTAAATGTGTGAAGCACTCCCAGGGCTTACTGTGCTGAGCACCACTAATGTGTGGGCAGGGCAGAGCAGAGAAGGCCTTTGACACCTAAAATTAATGTGCTTGTTTTGAGAATTTTAAAGGTCCTATTCATAGCTTCCAGGTTGAAGTTTATTTTCTTAGTCTAGAACTACCTTCATCTCTTCCTCTGCTACTTTCCTGCAGTGTTTAAGATGCAAAGTACTTAAGTACTTCATCACACGTTTGTAGTGGTTAAGCAGTGAAGGATCTGAACTTAAAGTTCTGTTCACTGGTGCTTGAGTGATGCCAAGCCTCATTTGACTCTTGTAATGAATCCAGGAGTTCCCTGTGTGCTTGGACAGTGTTGTTGGAGTTCTGAACTTATTTGACTTCAGGCTGAACTAATTTTGCAGTACCACTGAAAAGTTTCAAAATAAGTGCTGTTCTATTTAGGTTGCCTATTTCTTGAAACAAGCCAGAACTAGAGCACTTGTAAACCTTGCATTTCTAGTGTGGAAACTGGAAAATGAAATTGAACTTGATTCTAACTGGAAATAAGATGGAGGTGTCCAATTACTGTGTTTTTGGTGAGCTCAGTTACCCACAGGAATCATGCAGTTGGAGTTCAGCAGTGAGCCATCCAAGCGTACTCCTGCAAGGTCAAAGTTTCAGTAACAGTTAGTTAATTGCGTTAGCATGGCCTGGATGGCTGCAGGAAATGTTCAGGGAAGGTGCCTGTGTCGTCAGTGTTTGAAATATAACTGCCCTTCAAGTGACTTCTCTGAGGTTCAGTTTGTACCATCTGAATGAGTCGTAATAGCCTGGCTCATGTGCACCCATTTCATTATTATTATTTTTTTTTAACTGAACATACTTTTTAAATGCAGCTCAACTTGGTGTTCTAAGAGCAGTGCTTTCATCTTTTTTTGTGGGTCACTTCTCAGGGTCTGATTCTCCTAGATTTCTATAGAAGGGCTGGTCTCCCCTTCATTACAGAGCTCATGGGACTGAAAGCTCTTGCTCTAGACAAATGGCTGCTGTGGCACTGAGACTTGTTGTCACCCTGTAGCCAGCAGTTCTGTGCCTGGTAAGCTAGCTCTGCTGCAGTGTAAGCATCTTCCTGCAAACGCTGGTGTTGAAGCAATGTGCTGCTGTTGATAAGACTCTGAACTGCAGAGTGAGTTATGTTATCTTACTATAGCTTGGAGTATGTCTTGAGCATAGAGGACTTCTGAAATGCTTGTATGTGACTTGGAAGGAAGCTTAATGGGTATGTGCAAGTATTGTAATACTGTGTGTAGCTTGAGGTGAGAACATTTAATCTCAGTTTTGACAGTAAAACTACCTCTGTTCCTTATGCCTTGTACTTAAGATCTGTTGCTTGTGTTTCTCTTGCCTTTCCTAACAGAAACTAAAAATGCAGAGCGGAGAAATGACAAAAGATGACAAACAAACATCTTCTGCTCAGTCCACTCCAAGCAGCACTCCCCACTCCTCTCCCAGGCATAAAAGCAGGTACACTGTTTCTGTCAGATCACTTCCTCTGCTTTCCTGCAGGCTGTTGATGTGGGAGTGAGGGACTGTCTAAGCGGTGAAATTCCTGGAATTGCTGTGTATTATCACTGAATGTATTGAAAGCTTATGGAAATTAAACATGCCTATCTTCATCCTGGTTGGTAGCAAATCTGTTTAACACGCTCCTGGTTAACTACATATAAATTTCCTGGCACACTGATGCTACCTGAAGTATTTATTCTCTTTATATCTCAATGATTTTTTTGTTCCCCTAGGGGTTGGTTTAGTCAGGGATCCTCCGCTTCTATCACTGCCCCAGACTTTGTTGCCATGGAAGCTGGTGGGGACAGGTTGCCATCTGAAAGGTGGAGTTTTTTTGGACCCAAAGCCATCCAGAAATCCACCAATGATCCAGGTATGTCCTCTGAAGTCACCCTGCAAGAGCTAGGGGAGAATTGTTACAGAGCGAAACTGCTAGCTATTTCTTTTCACCTTGGGAATGTGTGCTATTCATATCAGGACCTGTGCCAAAAGTGGAGTGTGAAGGTGACAGCTTTTTTGCTCTTCTGCTTTCTTGGCTGCGTGGTGGAACCAGAACTGGAAGTGTCACTCCTTGACTTGGACTAGATTTTAGATGACATGAGGCTGTTTGGCACTGTGTAGACTTCCAGCAGGTCTGGCTGTCAGTGGTGCAATGCTCTGTACTGGTGGGAGTAGAAAAATGACATAGCTAGTTTTTGTAGCTCTTAATTGTGATTTTTTTTCATCAGGAGGCTTTACCATCCAATCTTACAAGGGTGCTCAGAAGCCATCCCCAATGGAGTTGATGCGTGCTCAGGCTACTAGAATGACAGAGGATCCAGTCACCTTCAAACCACCCAAAATGGACATTCCAGTCACAGAAGGGAGGAAACAATCTTCACATTCCCATAATATCAAACCTCGGGATCTGAATGTGCTCACTCCAACTGGATTCTAGGAAGAGTGGTTCTTGTGTCTTTAGTGGGCTACAGGGTATCTTAAGCTCTACTTTCCTGACCCATTTTGCTGCAGTAAAATAGGAATATCTCCTTTCCAGCTCTCCATCTCAGAAAAGGAAACAACTGTGACTGTCCTAAATTCAGACCCGAATTGGTCTTGGGAAGAACTCTTGCACTCATACTAAACCAATCTAAATCATCTTCTCTGCTGTACTACACTAGTCCTGTGTGCTATGCAGCACTAGGAGGTGTGCTTCCCAGTGCACTGCGCTGCAGTAAAACCTTGAACTGATTTTTCTGGGAGAGGACTGCATGTAGTGTGCAATAGGCTGGCTTGTCTGCCTGTAGTCTGTCTTGTCATGCTCAGTGCTGAAGTACCCTGAAGAGGACCATGGTTCTGTCTGACGTTTACACAAAACAACAGAAAATGGTGAAAACAAGCAAGAACTGAAAACTGGACCATTAAATGCCAGGAGGAAAGCTATTCTGGCCACATGCTAGATCTGCTTTAAATATGCAGCTCACTTCTGTTGTCACCTCATAGTTCACCTGGTCTGCTCTTGTTCCTGGTTTAATTTCAGAAGAGTGGAGCACTATCTGCTCTAAGATGCTCTTATTAGAAAGGCAGGGAGCAGAATGCAACAGGACTTGGAAGAGAAACAATTCTTCCTTATTACTTTCAAGTCTTCAGGTTTCTCTAAAAATGGTGGGAATGACCAGAGTTGGTGTGGCTTGAGCCATATGATCTTTCCTGTGTGTAAAACAACGCTGTCCTGGCCTGTCATAGACAACAGACATACAGTAGTTGTGGCACTCTGGCTTGATTGTTTGTTTTTTTTTCTAGTATCTTGTGTGAACCGTGTATAGAAGTGTATTAGACATCAGTGGCACTTCTCAAATACAGCTTTTTTTTTTTGTTTCACCAGCATTAAATAGATTTTGCAGGGCTGGCAGAAGGCAAAGTGAAAGATCAAGAATTCCTTCACTCAGTAGTACAGTGATATGTAGTTTTTTGGCCAAGTCAAAGCCAGTTACTGCAGACAGTTAACACTTCGATGAATAGTGGAAGGACCTCCTAGCTACCATCCAGTCCCCTTGTGCACTGTAGGCAGCGTTGCTGTGTGATCGTTACCTGTCCTGTGGCAACCAGACATCCTCTTTCTTGACATCATGATTGTGTTGCAGAGTTCCCTCAGCCAGAAGCAGGCTTTCTGTAGTGCTGAGAGTGGCACCCTCATTTGAAGCTCTTCTGTTACGAGGACTTCTCACGGAGTTGACTTAAGGTAACAGTTGTGCTCTGGAGTGTCTGCCTGCTCAGCCATCCATCCATCCATGAGGGTGAGGCAGGATTGGCTCACTTGGCCATCTGCTGCACCCTCTGAAGAATTGTATTTTGTGGCTCTGCTTCATCATAAGCTTCAACAACACTGCCAGATATTGAAAATCTCCCACTCAACCGAGCAGTTATTGTCACCAGTCATTTGCACCTTGGGAATCGATCTCTTATTTGACATTAATTTATTGTATGTGTCACGTCTTTAATATGTATGATTTTTTTGTTTATTACAAGAAAATAAAATCCTTGTGAAATGAGGTCTTTGTTATTAGCATTGGTAATGCACGTATGGAAGAAATCTGAGGCTGTGCAGTATCTACGAGGCTGCTTGCTACTGGCCTACAAATGTGGGGTCAAAGCTCAGCCCTGTATGGCTGTAGTAACACGCACTGTGGTAAAGTACTTGCTCTTTAAATCTCCTTTTTGACTGGAGGGCTAGGTTTAAGACCAGATTCAGTCCTGTTTTTGTCTTTTTTGCTGATGAAACAGCATGAAACCTTAGTATTTCTTGAGCTATTCAGATGATTATGATGTTTGTACTTGCCCAGAGTTACCCAGCTCTCGGTTGTGTCCATTTCCTTTGCCTTTGTTTGGTTTGGGTGCTGCTGTGGCACGTAGAGCATACATCTCTTCTGGACTAGAGATGACTGGGCTGAATACTGATGTAATGTTTTTCTTTGAATGTTTGCAGAGCTGAAAGTAGAGGAACACTACTTTGAACACCTGGATAGTCTGTTGCTGTAGGTCTTGGTTGTGCAGACTAATCTCACTGTTTCATTGCAAAAGCTGTGGTTAAAGGGTGTTCTCTTTGTGTAATATTCTTCTTTACATATGTTGCTTGAATTTTTGTCCTGGATCTCACCAGTGTATCAGAAAGAAGTATCTGTAACTGGTCCTTCTGGAAAGCAACTTCTGTACCAGCCTGATGGCAGAAATCTTTTCTAGTGGAACATAAGAACTAAAAAATAAATCAAAATTGAGTACATCAAGCAGGAGAAACAGCTTCCCTGTAGCAAGGAACGTTTGGCATTTGCACTGCTGGAAATTCTTCAAACACAGCTTCACCTCTCCCTGGATGGCATACCTCTGGATTAAAGGGAGATGTAGAATGGATCACATCTGGTGTGTGGAGACAGTCTTCCTAAAGAGCCAGAGGTCATGGCTGGCTCTAACTTGTGAAGTTCTAGGCTGAGGCCAGGCTTCTGCTAGATGCCTGGCTGCATAGCCAGCACCAAATCTACAGTGTATTCAATGCTCCTTTCAGGACTGCTGCGTTCCTAGCTACCACTGCAGCTCTGTTCTCCTGCACTCTGCTCTCTTAAGGGTCTTAATCCTGCTCTCTGGAGTATGCATTGCAAAATGGCTGAGCTGCCAAGGTTTGCCAAGCAGAGGGACAGATCAAAGGGTGATGGGCAGATACAGAAGTCTTACTCCCATTTGCAGGGACATCAACATCTGTTACTGATGAACTCAGGACCTTCTATGAAAGTACCAACTGCTCTCTGACCTCAGCTGACTCATATTTCAGTTGGTGGCATTGGATTTGTATTTGGTACTCATCTTCTTGATTGTATGTACTTGACTGTGCTGCAGATACTTCAGTGCATTCTAGATGTGCAGCCCTTCTAACGGGTGCTGCTTGTCCAGTCCCATCTCTTGATGTGGCTGAGGTATCTTGCTTGAACCTTGCTTGAAGTCACACATGTATTTGATTTGGAACATTCCTTGAGGACTGACAAGTGTGACTTGGAGATCTTGGCACTGTGACTCTTCTCTCTGTATCCCACACCCGTGTTTTTGAGAAGACTATCAACTTCTCCTGAGTATTGAACAACTATCTTGGCATTGTGCTTGCTGTGCAAACTACCATCACTTTATGGCTGCTTTAGTCTAATGCCATTCCAAGGTACAGCAGCAGAGCTTTGAGTCTTTTGGGCAGGACACCAAGATGGAAGAGCCAATGAATACAGAAATAATTTATTTTTTTAAAGATACACAAAGTGCTTTGTAAAACTGTAGGATGAGACAAGTTTGAAAGGAAATTCTGAGAATTACAAACCAGGATTTTTTTTCCAGACAGGACATGCAACAGGACAGATGACGTGGGAATCTGCAGTATGAGACACGTCTTTGAATTCATAGCTTTCCTTTCTGCCACAGTGGTTGGCTCCATCAGTTAGCAGCGACAATGAGAAACAGTTTTTTGAGCATGCTCACTTTCTCCTTGATCTGCACAGGGAAGGGCTTCTCCAGGATCTGCTGCATTCGGCTAAGGAAGTCCTTTATCTTCAGTTGGATGTCCAGCTGGCTGATGTCATCATCATCTTGGAGTTTGGGCTTGGCTTTCTTAATGATCAAGTCCACCCGCTCACTGAGTGAGCTCCGTAAGTGCTCTGCAAGAGGAATTGCTGTTGGGGGGAGGTAACACAAGGGTCGTCTGACCTGCTAAGGGTCAGACTGCAGAATCCCTTAGGCAGCACTGTGCTGTGGTGAAGAACAGCGGGGAATTATGCAAAGTCTTTCATGGCTATCCTTGATACTTCAGCTTTGCACTGATTCCTCCTGCTCAGTCTGCACACAGAGTGCCTGAGAAACCTTGAGGGAGCAGGGCTATATAGATCCTCTCTTCCAGTGTTACCAGACTGGACCAGTGGACCCTGGAAGAATTCATTGAGCTTAATGCTCTAGATGTGTGATCATGGGTTTCTCTGCATTTATCTATGAGAGCCTTAACCCTCATAAAGCAGAAGTTGGCAAGAGACTTTTAGGAATTTTTTGGTAATTTTTACTTGCCCTACCCTGTTCTAAAAAGTGTGCGTGCAACTTAGCTGTACTCTGCTGCCAGCTTTGCAGTGCTGAGGTTGATGCTGTAGGATGTAGGCTATTTCTCAGCAGCTAAATGTGTTGTGTGCTCTGCATGATGCGTTATCATTTCTTTGCTCTGAATGCAGAGAATAGTTATCAGCAAGAATGGAAGCATGTTATCTTTCTAAGACTGTGGCTGTGAGCTCAAGAGTGATGAGATGAAGTATTCCTTGGACTGTTCTGTTTCAGCCACTGCATGAGACCGTGTTTATTAAGACCAGATCAGGCTACTTACCTGCTATTACATTTTGGTAACTCAGCAGCAGCAAGCTCAAGTACTGCAGCAGCTCATCCCATTTTTGCCATGTAGCTACTTCATCCTATGACAATAGATGGTATTTGGTTTTAGGAGTGGTTTTCTCAGGAGATGCCACAGAAAGGAGAAAGATGGCTGAATACCTGGTATTGCAGCAGCACAGAGGAGTGGCCTAGAAAATAGAGGATCTTGGACAGAGACAAGGGCAAGCTTGTGGGCGCATCACAACTGTGCTGGAACATCATCTCTAGCAGTTTGCAGCGCAGCAGGTTGCTCTCCATGGTGTTTAAGAGGGCTTCCCTGCAAGACAAAGACTTACTCTGGTGGAGACAGCACAGCCTGACAAGCAACAACTACTTCATTGTGTTCCTGGTCTCCTGCTGATGCTGATCTGGTGCAAGGGTGGGGTGACAGAAGTGTCTGCCTTGCAGTACAGTTCAAGCAAACCTACCAATATGGCAGAAACCTTTGTTATGCAGCTCAACTATGGGCATGTTTGCAATCCTTAGATCTGACCTGCTGCAAATTGAGGTTGGTGTGGTCTGTGAAACAAGCTTAGCTGCTTCACCTGACCCTGCCCAGCATCCTATGCAGAAATTATCCATTCCTGCTGACTCACAGGGAGCATAGCCAAGCAAATGTAAAGTGGGATCACCTGCCAGTGATCTACAAGAACTGTCCTGCAATGAGTGATAGCTTGGTTAGAGTTGGACTTGATTAGACTAGTGTGTGCTCAGAGTGAGTTTTGCTAAAAAAATCTGAAAAGGCTGCTTGCTGGGATTGGCAAACACAAGTTTGGAACAGTTGGGGGTCTAGTAGTCTCATGTCTATGTTAGAGCCAGTCAGGCCCTGTGTGTTATCTTTAGATACTATGCTTCTTACCAATGCAAACAAAAACACATCTAGGTAGTGCTGTAGGAAGTGTATTTTGAGTATTTCTGTAGTTCTCGTTGGCCCCTGGGAATTGGGAATTGGTGATGTGTTTGCTAGTACTTGACTGTGCTGATGTGGATTACTGCTTTTTAGTCCCTCTTTGCAGTTCTGTGATGAGAACCAGTTTTCTCAGCATCACACTGGCCTGGGATAGTGCCTGGGGATCAGCTGGTAATACTGATGGGATCTCTCAGTCCTACAGCTGTGTTCATGCTGGCTGGATCAAAAGCAAGTCTGTCATTCTATGCTCTATACTTCTTAATGCGTCCAGAAACAGGGAGTAAGACTATTGCCCAGAAAGGAGATGCTGCTTTGCACATTTCTCACCTTTGGCTCCTTGTGGGAATATTCAGTAAAAATGGGAATATTAGATCTGCGATCTTACAGGAGCTGCGGTTGGGAGATCTGTCCACTTCCACTGCAAAGGACAACATCCGCTGGAGGAGGAGCGTTGCCCTAGGTTAGAAAAAGAGCCAACAGCATGAAAGAATACCCATTGGTTTGCACAGTTAAATGCTGGAGGTGGCTAGTTCAGCCTTGTGCCTTAGGGTCATCAAGGAATGTAGCAGGTTACGTTTGGTTTGCTTCCTACAAAGCCCTACGTTGTCTCTTAGAGTACATTAAATCTGATGCTCTTGGAAGCAGAGCCATTTCCCACATAGACATTAGGGAGGTCTTACTGGGTGTACTGAGTGTTAGTGGAGCAGCATGGGGCTGCCTGGGCTATGGGCTGAGAGCTCTGGCCTCATTTAAGAGGAAGGCACTCAGTGAACCAGCTTCCTGCTAGGCAAGGAAGTCTCTTGCTCCCCAAGTCTTTACTTGCCCTAGAGGAAAATGCCAGGAAAGCTGACCACAGGTACAACCTGGCTTCCTTGATAAGACAGAGGATGGACTTTCTCTGACTTGGACCCCATATTATCATCAGCGGGGAACCAGGATTTGTGGGACTTACTTCTGGGCGAAGAACGTTGGTGGAGTCAGCTGTGCTTGGGCAGGGCTGGCTGGCTGTGCTGCAGATGAGCTACATTCAGCTCCTGCTTGTGCTGACGAGTGTGTCATTTCTTGCGTCTGCTCCTGCAGCTGGAAGAATCTGGCTCCTGTCACTACTGCAATCAACCATTCAACCACCTCCCTGGGACAGACACAGGAATGTTAGATGGGTCTGGCTTTGCTGTGTTCTGACCTCTAGCTCCACTTAGAGCTTGAAGAAAGACCCTGAGGAAGAAGGATATGTCTTGATTGGACCACCTTCTTTTTTTTTTTTTTTTTTTAAAAAAAAGTATGCTTGTGGCTGATAATGCCCTTGTATTGTTTGTGGTTGTTTATGGTCATAAATGTGCTCCTTTTCTTTATAGCTAGCCCCTACACTTTTTCAAGCTTGCTTCTTGAAAAGTCTGAACTTGAGTCTCAACAAATGTTCCATAAGCTCCTGCCTCTCTGCAGCTAATTTGAGTACAGGAAAGGAGGACGCATCCCTTACTTGACATTGTTGAAGCATGTATCACAGGAAAGCACTTTCTTGCTTATTGACTTCTGCAACAGGTGCAGCCTCACGTTCTGCTGGAAGTCATCCTCCAAGGTCTGCACCACATATTGTAGGAAGAGGAGTCGTCCAGGGAGCCTCTCCTGAGGGCAGATAGAGATGGTGTGAGCCTGATGGAGTTGCAGGGCAAAGAATACCAGGGAATGTGGCTTTTTGGGAATGGGGTGATATATGTGACTGAGGAATAGCACATCTGTTCTCTAGGAGGGGCTGCATGGCTTCAGCAATGCCCCAGGGCCTCGGCTGGGGCTGTTTGACTTGGGCTTCTCACGTATTGCTCCAGTTCAAAATGCTTTTGTCTGCTGCTGTGGTTTCTTCAGATTTGTCAACCTGCCTGCAGTTGTACAGCAAGTTAAGGAGTACCACAGATAAAAAACAGTTGCTGCCTTCAGCTGTAATGGAACTGCACATTAGACTGTGCTGTCATGCAGCAGAGCAAGGCCAGGTGATGCTATGGGGCAAGCACCAGGTACTGGGTAATCCCTGCATAATGTGACACATGCAGTGCTGAGTACCTGGCTCTCCATGGTGTATTTCAGCAGCGTCCAGTCCCATCCTACTGTGGTGATGTTGGCTGGATGGAGCCTGCAAGGACAGCACCATCTATTTGTGCTGAACTGCCACACTGGCTGCCTTGAGGTCAGGCAGCCCCCACCCCAAACCTCCCGTTTCTGCTTGCTGCTGTCCCCTTTTCAGCTCTGCCTTCTTCCTTTCTCCTTCCCTGACCATGTCAGATTTTTGGAAGCACCTGATGGGCTGTACTCTATGAACAGCACTGGCACACCTGTGGCCTCATGTAACACTGTACCTGATTGCAGCACAGCAGAGAGCTGCTCTAGCCCCTACTGCAGGCCAGAGAACCATCATGCATTACAGGGACACTTACTCTCTGTTCTCTGGTGAGGACTACAGAGGGTAACCCTTATACTGGGCACCTAGCCAGCCCCGGGGCACGGTGGCAAAGGGAACACATACATTTGAATCTTCATCAGCAATGTGTAAGTGTTCTGGAGGATCTCCTCCTGGTGAGAGTTCAACAGGATCTGTCTGATCAGATGGGAGATGACTTCTTTGGGAGGGCGGTGCTGGCGGGAGATGAAGTCACTCAGGAAATGCAAGGTTCCCTCCAGGAAGTTCTCCTCCATGGTGGTGCGTACCATGCTCATCTTGCTGCTGGGGATGAGCTCAGGTTTCCTCTGTGTGCAAGACAGGGCAATGGGTGAAAGCCGGCTCCCCGTGGTACAGAGGAACCTAGCTGTGATTTGAGGCCCACCATTAAGAGAACTGCAATAACCAGAGATCCCAATGGCCTGGCAAAGCTTCCCCTGAAAGGAGAAGTGAACAGGGGGCAGCCCGTGCTCCATGCTCTGCCACAAGAACTGCTCTGAATGGACCTGGCTGTGCAGTAGTTACTCTGAAGCCATTTACCTGTGGTGTTTCCCTGTCAGATGTTGCGCCATGAAAGAAGAAGTGCTGGACTCCGCTCCTCCTGAAATAGCGCAGTTTGTTTAGCCAGACCATGCTGTCAGCCTTAGTCCTGCCTGAGGTCACTTGTCGGATTGCTTCCTGTGAGCCGCCTGCTTCCAGAAAAGTCCCTTTGGTCCTTCGTGGGCTCTTAGTGATGCTGGTTGGAGTGGGGCTCAGTCTTGGGGGGAGCTTCCTTAGCTGGAAAGTAGTGGGAGTCTCCTCTATGCCACGCGTGCTGCCATTGGTGTCCAGGATGGAGGGGGAGGGTGAGAACAGCACTTGGTCCAGCTGCGTACTGGCCAGGGAGCTCGAGTCAGTGTTATATGTGGTGGTGCTGCAGCTTGGTTCTAGGCTGCAGGAGGAGATGCAGTGGCTGGAGACAGGAGAGAAGCTGCTCTTGTTCTCCACTTTTACTACCGTCCCTGAGGCAGTACCTGTCTGTGGGGGGTAGCCATGTAATGGTGCTACAGGGATCAGCTCTGGACTCGTCTCCACTTCTTGATTTGTGCTGAAGCAAAGCTGGGGATGGGACGTGTGTACGACAGGAGAAGCAGACACCTGGTCCTGGACAGTACAGTCTGCAGCAGGGGGAGGACTGCAGGTGTCCTCCTTCGTCAGGTCAATGATGGGGATGTAGTTCCATGGCAATGGATCTGAGTTTGTGTCCTCCTGGGTGAGATCGATGATCTCCTGCGGGGACGAAAGGATCAGTGGTGTCAGCAACGATAGCAGCTGGGTGCCTCAGTCCTCTCCTGCTCACCCAGGAGAGCAGCCCGGTGAAAGCATCTCCGCTCAGAGAAAGCGGGAGCCTGGCCACGGGCTGGGGCAGCCCTGTGCCTTGCTGACGACCGGCCCGCGCTCTTCTCTGCTCTCCCCAGCCTCCCCTGGGCCCAGCACTACCTTCACATCCATCGCACGGCAGCACAGCTAGGACACCGCGGAAACTTTCGTAAAGATCTGCAAGAAAACCAACTTCAATCCATTTTTCTTGCCCGAGGCCTTCTGCCTTCCCTCGGGAGGGCCACGTGCAGCCCGGCCCCGATGCCCGCTCCGGGGGAGCTCCGCGGGGCCGCTGTCCGCCGCGTCCCCTCGTTACCAGGCACCAACTGCCTCGGAACCGCGGCGGACGGACGCCCGGCAACCCCCCGCCCCGCGTTCTGCCGCCCGCCCGCCCGCCTGCCTGCCGGGGGTTCCGGCCCCGAGGGACGGGGCGGGAGAGCGGCACTCCGCGCGGCAAAAGCTCGAGGAGAGGGCGGATCCGCAGCGCTGCCCGCGGGCCCGGCCGCAGACTCACCGCGGGGGGCGGCGGAGGAGAGCGGCCGCCCTCCGAGCCCGAATCGCCGACGCCGACGCCGACGCCGTCCGACATCGCCGCCGCGGGCGCCCTCCGCGGGCAGAGCAGCGCCGCGCCGGCGGAAGCTGCGTCAGGGCGGCGGGGCGGGGCGGGCGGTGGCGGCGCGGCGGGGCGGGCATGGCGCTGTCGCCCTACGTGCAGGCCATGCAGGAGCTGTTCCGCGCCAACACGCGCAGCCGCGAGTTCCCGGCGCACGGCGCCAAGGTTCACTCCGTGGCCTGGAGCTGCTGCGGCCGCCGCCTCGCGTCCGGGTCCTTCGATAAGACCGCCAGCGTCTTCCTGCTCGAGAAGGACCGGCTGGTGAGCGGCGGGAGCGGGCCGGGAGCTGCGCTCGGGGCTGCGGGCTGCGCCGGGCGAGGAGCGGGTGTGGTGGGGCTGGGAGCTGGGAGTTGGGACCGGGCGGGGAAACTGGGAGCAGAGAGGAAAATGGGAGCGGGGTGCCGGGCGGGACTACCAGCCAGCACCGCTGAGGGATGGAATGGTTGCGTTGGAACGGCCCTTAAGAGCCCCCGAGCCCTGCCGTAGGCTGGCCGCCACCTCCTCGATCGAGCTGCCCGGGGCCCCATCCGTGGCCTTGGGCACCTCCAGGGGTGGGGCCACGGCTCTCTTCTTTCTCCAGGTAAAAGAGAACAACTACCGCGGCCACGGTGACAGCGTGGATCAGCTCTGCTGGCATCCCAGCAACCCCGACCTCTTTGTCACTGCGTCCGGGGACAAAACCATCCGCATCTGGGATGTCCGCACCACCAAGTGCATCGCCACCGTCAACACCAAAGGTGGGTCCCTGCCTCTCCCGGGGTCAGTGACACAGCCCTTCCATTGCTTCTGGTGGTTGAGGGGTCTTTGCGTACTGCTTTTAGTTTTGTGTCGCACTCAGCCAGCTTCAGCTGGTGTAAGGAGCGCAGCGTGGACGAGGGCTGCTTTATGCTGGTGTCAGGACTGGAGGCACTGCTGAGCTGTGCTGCTGGCTGTTGAAGAGCCATGGGAACTTGTCTGGAGTCTGTGGGCAAAAAGGCTGGAGACTGGGGAACGCGTGTTTGCAGAGAGAGACGTGGCAGAAGTCCAAGTTTACATGGGTTCATAAAGCAACCATTCACATTAATGGTTTGATTAGCCCAGCTACCATCTCTGGCCTAAGAAATTTCTTTCTTCCAACTGTTGGGGTTGGGAATAGAGTTGTAAGGTGGCATATCTGTAGCATTGGTCCTCCCCTCGTTCACACGCACGTGCTGTTGGCTGTTGGATTTTCTGGATATTGGAGATCGCTGGGTTAAGAGGGTCTTTTGATATGACCTTGCTTGGTGGTTGCTGTGTCTAAAATGGAAAGGATAGCGATGCAGTCCTATTGGCTTGAAGCTACAGTTCTCAGTTTAATTTTCAGTGCAGAGTTTCAGTGTTAAATTGCAGACCTGGCAGTTCTCCCCATCTGGGAGTGATTCAGAGTTAGTGGAGCAGACTGTGGCCTCGAATCAGAAATGAAAGCCTCCTGTCTGCTTGACACGCTGTGGCTCTTGCAAACTGCTGGGGAAATGGGACCTGCTGCTTTTCTGTCCCTCTAGGGGAGAACATCAACATCTGTTGGAGCCCTGATGGACAGACCATTGCAGTGGGGAACAAGGATGATGTTGTCACCTTCATTGACGCAAAGACGCATCGCTCCAAAGCAGAGGAACAGTTCAAGTTTGAGGTGAATGAGATCTCCTGGAACAACGATAACAACATGTTCTTCCTCACTAATGGGAATGGCTGCATCAACATCCTCAGGTGGGTGCCTGTGGCAGCTGGTGGGTAGGGTACCAAGGCTGGCTGCCCTGGTGCATCGTTGCTTGCTGAGGCAGATTGCAAACCCCTCTGCTGCTTTTGGGGAACCAGAGTCCCACATCCCAGTGATTCCCAGTCACTAAGTTGGGAGCAAGCTTACCTGGAAGGAAGTTGCCCCATACCTGGGCTGGACTCTCTGTATGTGATTGTGATGCTTTTCCTTGTTCACTCAACACTTGAAGTTTCCAACAATGTCACCCTGCACTGTTTTGTTTCACACCTGGTCCCGGCATGTCTCACACCTGCCCTCTTTGCACAGAGGCCCTGTGCTTCTCTCACTGCTTCCTGCCCTCTCTCTTCACCTCCACAGCTACCCAGAACTGAAACCCATCCAGTCCATCAATGCCCATCCTTCAAACTGCATCTGCATCAAGTTCGACCCCATGGGGAAGTACTTTGCCACAGGCAGTGCTGATGCTTTAGTCAGCCTCTGGGATGTGGATGAACTGGTGTGTGTGAGGTGCTTCTCCAGGTAGGTAGTGCTGTCCTGGAGCTATTTGTTCCCCTCTCCAGTGACTGGGGGATCTCTCACTGTCTGCTTTGCTCTACTGCTGCAGGCTTGACTGGCCTGTGCGAACACTGAGCTTTAGCCATGATGGGAAGATGCTGGCGTCGGCATCAGAGGATCACTTCATTGACATTGCAGAGGTGGAGACAGGTAATGGTTTGCTTTTGGGGAGCGCTAACGAGGGAATCTGATGGAGATGTGCTGGTGTAGCTGGGAGGGCACTGGAAGAGGCAGTTTACTTACGAAGAGCTTGGCTGTGTGCAGCAGAGCACCAAGAGGGGGAGCCTCTGCCTCATCAGACTGCTGTAGATATGCATGTCATGTCTATGCCTTGTCACCAGGAGATTAAAAGGCGCTGAAGCAGCGTTTGTTCCTCCTCTGCCCTGCGTGGGAGGGAAGAGGCAGGTGTTTAGCTCTGTTGTGTGCTACAGGTCAGCCTGCAGTGGCTCTCCAGGCTGATGTGGGCCCTTTTCTGTGCAGGAGAGAAGCTCTGGGAGGTGCAGTGTGAGTCCCCTACCTTCACAGTGGCCTGGCACCCGAAGAGGCCTCTGCTGGCCTTCGCCTGTGACGACAAAGATGGCAAATACGACAGCAGCCGAGAAGCAGGCACTGTCAAGCTCTTTGGGCTCCCCAATGACTCCTAATGGAACTGCAGCAGGGCAGGGCACCAGGGGCCGCAACACTTCCCCACCCTCGGGGATGGAAGAGAGCTTAGTTAGCATAGGATGGAGTAAGGATGTCGGTCCTCTCCTTACCTGCTTGGCGTTGCTGTCACCTTTGTCTCAGCTCCATGTGTGCTGCTCTCAGAAGCATTTGTAAAAAGCAGCTGTGTGCTGGTGAGGATGGGGGTTGCCAGCAGGGCCCCAGCACCATCTCAGGGCTGCCTCATCCCTGCGGCATGGAAGGTCTGTTCCAAAGGCAAGCGGCCAAAGAAAATCATGGAATGTGACTGCTGAAGGGGCCTCCTGAGATGGGAACGCTGCTCTAGGGCAGCAGTGTGGAAGCCCCAGCGGCAGGCTCCCCAGCAGCAATGAGCTATGTGATTGTCCCTTCCGTCCTCCCCCACAGCCCGGTGGTGAGGGCAGCCCTGGAGCATAGCCTGTCCCTTTCCTGTGCAGAGCATCAGAGGGGCAGCGTGGGGAGGGTGTGGGGGCATGTGAGCTGGAGGGTGTTACCACGGCTGTGGCATTTTTTTGTATTTGTGGTTGTTTTTATAATTTTGATAAATCCTCTTCCATAACGAAGGTTCCTGGAGCTGCTGTGAGAGCAGGAGATGAGCAGGGAAAGGAGCGTGGTGCTGAGCAGCCTCTTCCATTGCCACCACGGTGTGGCAGTGGGTGACCCCCCACTAGCAGGGGTCCGTGTTGAGGCCTCGTCCCCATCTCGTATCGCCCCACCAGAGGGCGCTGTGCCCCCACGCTGGGGACAAGATTCTGAAGGGATGCTGCTCAGAGGATGGGGACAGCCACGCACAGCTGTCCTCATCCCATAACCCAGCCCTGCCCTCCCTGCTCCAGCTAGCAGCACCCACACGAATGGAGCGGGGCCATGGTGGCAGCAGAAGACACCTGCCTGACCCACGGCTGCTGGCCTAAGGCTGAGCTGTCCCTGTGCCCCCCTGTCCCCAGGGGAGCAGAGCGGGGCTCTTCCCCGCCGTGCGCTGGGTCACGTTGCAGGCAGTCACTGGAGAGAAGGTGCTGGCACAGCCTGCCTGTGATGGAGACCTTGCCCACACGATCTCTATCATTTCTTAGCCTAATATTTCCTTCTGACAGAGGCTTTTCCAGGTGACTGCACTGCTGATGCCGCCTGGGTAACAGCTGAGCTTTTTGCTGTTAAATGATGGCAAATCAGTCGAAGCTGAGGCTGGCTGCAGGCAGAGCCCTCCTGAGCTGTGCTGCATCAGATTGCAGTGCCAGCGGCCGTGCTTGGCTGAGGGGTGCGAGGCACCCCTTGTCAGGTGTGTACCCCTGGCATCTGCCCCTGTTCTTGGGGGAACTGGGATTGAGGTACCTCCAGCCTCAGCCCCAGAAGGCTGTGCCTAGAAAAAGAGCCCTTGGGCCCTGAGGGTGACTCCGGTTACTGTGGGGGGAGTCCCAGATCCACGGGGAAGAGGGTCCCCCTACTGTACCCATGGGTCTGTAGGATGGGCTGCAGAAAGCTTTTGCCTTGTCCCCAGCTCTGTAGAGGGCACTGGGGAACAGGAGGCAGCTGGGCTGAGGGCAGCACTGGATGACTATGGGAGGCCTTTCCCTTCACCTGTGGCCTGGCTTCTGGGTGCCATGCAGGCTGAGGATGAACCCTGTGCCCTCCGGTAGCGTGCTGAGTGGCCGGGTCTCAGCCCTGGGGGGAGATGGAGGGATGGGGAAGGTGACAGGGAAGTAAGGGCTGAGAAAAGGCCGGAGCAATGTACAAATCCCTTTATTTTATTAGTTTGTCAAAGACTAGTTCGAGCAGGATGGTCACAGCATGACTGCGAAGCCCCGAGCTGCCCTCTACCTCCCTGGAAGGGCTGGGCTGAGTGGCTGGGGGCTGTGGCGGAGGAAGCATGGGGGTAGGAAGGACAGGAGCACAGTACGGCAAGGGACGGGCCGGGGCGATGGCGTGCCCCCCTGTTGGGGCGCAAGCAGCGGCTCCTGGGATGTACCCGGGCAGCTTTGCCCATGGGAACTGTGTGCCCAGCGCCGGGGGAGGCAGCCCGGGACAGGCTCTGCAGCCCCCAGCCCCGTACTGGGTTTTTTGCAACCCACGGGCACGAGGCTCTCGGCTCAGCGCTGCGGGCAGCCCCGGGGACTGCGGGGCTTTGGGGTTCGAGGCGTGAGCGGCGGACACGAGGACGCATGGAGCAACGGGGCGCACCCTGGCACACAGACACTAATGCGAGAACGGGGGCCAGCGGGGCCGAGACACGGACGAGCGAGCGGTGGGGACAGCGGGGACAGGGCAGGGGGACGAGGCAGGGGGGGTCCCTGCCCCGCACGCGCCTTTATACACGGTCGGCGGAGCGCGGCGCCTGCTCCTCCCGGTGCTGAAGTATTGCAGTCTAACTGATATGGCTTTAACTATGGGGCCAGAGATGCGGGAAGGGGGTCCCCTCCAACCCCCCGATGCTGCGGCACACCGGGCAGCCCCGGGGGACCCCCGTGCCCGGGGATCAGGGATGGGGGAGCTGCGGGCAGGGCGCCTGGCTTTGTGCTTTGGGCTTGGCCCGGGGCAGGATGGGGCTGGGGATGGCAGTGCTGGGGACAAGGGCAGGCACACGGAGGCCCGCCCGGGCCCCCTGGCAGGTGGGGGGGGGGGGGGAGTGGGCAGAAGGGCAGGGCTGAGGGCACGGGGAGCTGCCCCGGGGTCCGGTGGGGCCTGGGGTGCCCCCAGCCCACTGCCAGGTTACATCAGTGCATTTGGTCCCGGTTCGCCCTGTCCGGCCAGGGACGCTCCCCTTTGGCACGGCGTGGTTGGGGGGCCCTGCCTGGACAGGATGGGATGGTTTGGTCTGGTTGAGGGACGAGGGAGGGGCAGGAGATGGAGAGAGGATGCAGGGACCCCCCTGGGGCCAAGGGAACTGATGGACGGGAGGGAGGGAGGAGGGCGCCCGTGCCCCAGAACCCCATGGCAGGGTCGGTGGTGCTGTTACTTCTTGAACATATCCTGCAGCGGGCCGGGCAGGTACTTGAGCACGGTGTCCAGGATGCTCTCCTCCTCCTCTTCTTCCTCGTCCCCGCAGCCCGCCGGGATTGCTTTCTTGGGGCGCGTCAGGCTGCCCTCACACGGCTGCTCCAGAGCTGCCTTCTCCTCTGCCTCCTTCTCCTCCTTTTTCTTCAGCCCATACTGTGGGGACACAGGCCCTGAGTGGGGCGGGCAGCACGCAGTGCCCGTGCTGTACCCGACACCCATCACCTCTTACTCCCATCCACCCAGCAGCACGGGGAGCTGCTTGCCCACCTTGTCACGGATCTGCTGCCGGACTTTCTCCCGCTCAGCCTCCATGCGGGCGTGCTTGGCTTTCCGCTCCTCCTCCTGCTGGCGCAGCGCTTCCTGCCTCTCCTCTTCTTTCTTCTGCGCATCGGGGTCCTTCTCCTCCTCGCCCCCCAGCATCTTGCCCATGTCCTTGGTGGCCCCTGCATAGCATGATACTCTCAGCCAGTGCCCAGAGGGCCTCAGCTTCCTGCCCGACACTGGGCAGGGAGTCAGCCTGCAAGTACAGCCCGGGGTCTCCTGATCACCTGTGCCACCCGTGCCACAGCCGGCTGTGCTTGGGCTCTGGGTGCTGCAGGGATGAGGAGTGCCGCGGGCTGCCAGCACTGCCCTACTTCAGCGTCAGCCGGGGGAGACGCTGGCAGCTCAAGCACTGGCACCCAGGGGACCTGCTGGGGAATCCCACACTACCGGGAGAGCCGGGATTCCCCCGCCAGGCGCTGCCGGCACCACCGACAGGAGCCCTGTAGGGCTCTGGCAGCCGTTCATTCCCCCGCGGTGGCCCTCCCCAACTCCATGCTGGGTGTGTTGTCACCCTACAGTGTTGCTCCTGGTGGAAATGCTCCCTACTCACCGCCCAGTGCTTGCTTCATAACGAAGTCCATGGTGCCGGTGTGTGCGTGTGGCTATGCCAGTGCCCAGCGCTCATCCACTGCTGTCCGGGCTCTCCAACCAGGGCCACCTGGGCACAGAGAGAGGGATGTGGTCGGGGACACCAAGCCAGGGGTCCCCACTGTCCTGGCACACAGGGACTCGGCTTCAGGTGGATTTCCCAGTCTGGTGCTGCCCACCACAGAGTGGCACGGGCACGGGAGCACCGAGTTCCACTGGAGAGGCACCCGCATTGCCACCAGCACGTCCCCCTGCATGGTGGGGGCAGAGCCAGCCTGGGGAGCACAACGTGACCCTGTGTGCATATGCGTGTGTCGCGGTGCTTGGGCTCTCTGGGTGGGTGGAGAAGAGGCTGCCAGTGGGTTGGGACTGTTCTTTGGGGTTGCAGGCGTGTGTGTTTGTGTTTGTGAGCTCCATGCATGTTTGCACAGCTGTGCAGCTGTGTGTGCACAGGAGGTGCATTCACAGAGCTGTGTATATGTCTGGCTGTACGCATGTGTACAGATTCGTGGGATTGGAGCTGTGTGTGGCCACGCTGCGGGGGGTTTGCAGGCTGCTTGCAAGGTTTTGCGTGTGAGTTTGTGGGTTCACAAGCTGTGTGTGCATGGGCTCGTGTGTGTACAGTTGTGCAGATTGTGTTTGCATGCTGGGTGCGTGTGTTTGCACACCGGTGGGCTGCACGCTGGGTGTGTGTACAGCACGGGGGTGTGTGTGCGCACTGCTTTGCAGCCTGTGCCGTGCGTGTGGGGGTGTTGCAGGCTGCTGGCATGCTGCGTGCGCACGCGGGTGGGATTGCAGGCTGCGTGTGCACTGTGTGTGCATGTAGGAGTGCTCTGCGTGTGTGTGTGTGTGCGCCCTGTGTGCCCTGTGCGTGGGCGAGGGCTGTGCTGATGATGCGTGTGCACTTTGCAGCGTGCGTGTGCCCAGTGGGTGCCGCAGCCCCACGGATCTCCCCCAGCTCCCCGGGACTCCCGGCGATGGGGAGAGTTCCTCCAGCCGGGGGTGGGGGGCCGGGGAAGTTTGTTCCCTCCTGTGCCCCGGGGGAAGGTGCGTAGGGGACACCGAGGACAGAAAGGGTATACGGAAAACGGAGGGAGCGGGACACGGGCGCCAAGGGGTGGGAAGCGCGGGAGCACCGCGGGATGCTGGGGCGCGCGGGGGGCGCACGGACGCGGAGGACGCATTGAAGGGAAGAACGCGACATGCGGGGAACACCGCGGGTGCGGGAGCGCGGGGACACGGAGGACACGGGACGGGGGGTAGGACGCACCGCGGCCGCTGGGGACAAGGGGACGCGGCACCGCCGGGGGACCGCGGGACCCCCCCTCCCGCCCACTCCTCCCCCGGTGAATGCGGTTCGCCCCGCCCGGTGCCGCAGCGGCGGCGCTGTCCCTTCAGCACCGGCACTCACCGGCTCCGCCGCCGTTCTCGGCCGCCGCCGCTCCGCCCGCCCCGCCCCGCCCCGCCCCGCCGCGGCCCGCCTCCCGCCCGCCCCCCGCCCGCCCCCCGCCGTACGCGTGGGCCCGCCCGAGGCGACACCCCCAGCCCCGCTCCGCTCTCGGTCCCGGAAGAGGGCAAAAGAAGGGATTACGGGACCCCACATCCACACAGCGGGACGCCCCCGGGGAAACGCCGCCGCCGCCGGGACCACCCGATCCCGCAGCGAAGGGATGGGGGGAGCAGCACCCCGGCGTCTGTTAATGCTTCACCTCCGCAATCTGTGGCAAAGCCAGGCACTTCCCAGCCGCAGCCACCACGAGCAGCCCCCAGCCGTCCCTGCACCCTGCGCCCAAATGAGGTGACCCCTTCAGCACCGCGCACCTGAGCCTCTGCACACCTGTCAGGCCTTAATGACCCCACCGTGACTAATTGCAGAGCTGTGGGGTGCCGCGGGACTTCTCAAAGTCCCTGATACATCACTGTGGCCTGCGCAGCCACACAGAGCTCCCAGCCCCACATTTGTAGCACTGATTCCCCAGGAGATGCTGGGGACGCGCAATGACCTTGTGGCCCCTGCACTCCCATGGCTGGGGCAGAGCTCAGGGTGTGCAGGTGCCAGGGCCATGTGAATGTCCCACTGCCCCGCAGAGTCAATGCCCCATCCATCCAGCCCTGGGTTATCAGGAAGGGAACGCGCTCTTTGCAGATCAGTGGGGCTCTTAGCCTGGCTGTGGGGACAGCTGGCGGTGAGGTGAGGCCCTGCAGTCCTGCAGGGATGCTCACGGCCATAGCCCCTCTGTGGGGCACACAGCGTGGGGGGAACCCCCATGTCTGCCCTTCTGCTGCCACGCACAGCGCAGCCTTGGCACAGGGAAAGCACTCCAGCACACATCCCTCCTGCTCCCTGCTCCCTGTGCCCTCCACTTCTTCCCACACTGACCAACCGCACTGTTTTCCTCTATCATGGAAAAAATGCCCTCTGCCTCAGCGCTTAACCCTGCTGTGAGTGCTGGGACAGACCTTGGCCTGTCCATCCATCCGTCCGTCCTGCAGCACCCCGCTCTGCACGCTGACGTCAGCGCTCCCGGCAGCCGGGCGGTGGGCGGGCGGCACCGCTCCTATTGTATTAAAAATAATACAGCGGAGCACAAATTCATTACAGATAAGTGTGACAGCCAGGAGGAATTAACGAGCCCGTCTCTCAGCGCCTGACAAACGCCTCCTTTTGTTCCTGGGATGGGTCCTCGAGTCTTTCAATCTTTGGAGATGCTTCGGCTCATTGAGCGCGTCCTCCCCCAGCAGCTCCCAGTGCGCCCAGGGACTGCTCCGAGTCGCAGCTCTGGGACTGCCCCCCAGCAGCGCGATGCCGTCGGGTTATTTATGCTCCCCCCGCCCCCATCTCTGCAGAAAAAAACCACTTGGCCCTCCGCGTCGCACCGAGGGATTAAAAGTGGTTAACTCCATTTGCAAAGGCTTTGTTACGTCGGTTTTCCCTCGGCTGCAGCGCGAGGCGATGCGCAGCGTGCCGGCTCGGCGGCTTTTATCAGGTTGTCTTCTGGAGGTAATTGGGTTTTTCAGGAGCCTGTTTAAAATTCTTAACCCAGCCTCTTAAACAAAACAAAAACAGTGGCGGGGAACGGGGGAGAGGAGGCACAAAGCAGCAGCAGCTGCAGCTCTGCAGAGTGGTCCCGGCCCCCTGGGTGCTGGCACCTGGCAGGGACAAGGCCGGGGATAGGGACAGGACCACGCATGCTGCAGCATCGGGTTGGAGCTGACCCTCGTAGTGCAGCGTCTGAGTGTGGTTTGGGGCACGCAGAGGGCAGGGACAGCCCTGCCAACCCGGTGGTGACACGTGGAGAGGGTCACAGGGTCACCAGCACACCGTGCTCCTGTTCTCTGCTTTCCAGCCGCAGACCCATCAGCATCAATATTGCAGAGCTGGCTGCGTCGCTATCGCTGCCCCTTGGCATCGCTAATGCAGGTCGTCCAGGGGAGCACAGGGCACCCCCAGCCTGGCCCTGCCTGCTGCTGGGTGCTCCAGGTGCCACCGGTTCCATGCCACAGGGCACAGCGTGAGCTGCGAGTGGGTGGAGGGGAGATGCTGCAGCAGATGGTTGGCGGGGCCGATCGCGGCATCGCACGCAATGAGGGATGTTCACATCCCCCGGGGGCTGCGTGCAGGAGCTGTGTGTGCACTGGTGCTGGCTGTGGGCTGGGGCAGCGGTGGCCAAAGGAGCTGTGGATGAGGAGAGGACCGAAGTCGCAGCCTCCAGCTGTTCCCAGCGCAGTGTCCCAGGAGTGCAGCTGCTCTGCCCTCCTGAGCTGCCCTAAAAGATGGCCTGTGCAAGAGTGATGCAGGGGATGGACGTCCCCTGTGTTTGAGCTCTGCTTGCTGCCCTTCCCAGGACTGACAGCCACCACAGCCCCACGGCTCTGCCACCTACAGTCCTGCCCGTGTCAGGGACACCAGCACCCTCCTGGCCGTGCACTGCAGCAGCAGCTCTCAGAGCATTGTGCGGCCGCTGCCTCTGTGCTGTGCATGGTTAAGCAGCGGCACTGCAGCCCCTCGCTGCTCATCCTGCACGGGCTGCATGTCAGTGGGCTGGGGAAGCAGCTGCCGCTCACTGCAGTCTGGCAGCAGGTTTTGCTTTGCTGCTTCCTGACCACCGGGGCTTTACACCCAGCCCCTTCCCACCCCACTCTGAATTCCACCTCCCCTATACAGCCTCTGTGCATTCAGCCTCAGTGCTGCACCCGCACCGCTTCCCCCGGTTCGTACAGCATGCACATCCCGAGCGGTGCGTATAAAGGCACACTTGCACCACGTCCGCCCCATCAATATTTATGGCAGGCACGCACACCGCACAGCTCTGCAGGGGCTGGCATGGAGCTGGGCGCAGTGCACCCGGCACCGTGTGGGCAGCGGACAAAAGCCCCATGCAGCCCATATCTTCACCCCATCGCTCCTTGCCCCAGCAATTGCTTTTGGGGGAGCTGCCAACCCACGAACATCCTGATCTACTGTCCCCGTGGCCCTGGCAGGAGACATCCAGAGCCAATGCTGATGGTGGAAGAAGTCAGGGCTTTGTGGGGAGCAGATTCTCAGTGCCCCCAAGCTCCTCTCCCAGGCTCAGTGCTGGGGTGAGAGCAGGGCCAAGGAGGGTGAGCTGCTTCCCTCCTGGGAGGGCCACCCCACCAAGGGAGAGCTCTGGGGGCAGTGGTACCCCACGGAACCAGGGACATCTTGAACTCTGACAGCAGCAGATGGCTGCATGCTGGGGGGCTCAGTGGTGGCAGGGAGGACATCTGGGTGGCTGCAGCATGGTGGGAGTAGGATGAGACCATGCCGGGAGCACTGGGAGTGGGACACACTGTGTTGAGGGGGGGCTAGGAGGGATGCTGCCATCTCCCCCTGCTGAAGCCTCCCCCAGTCCGCCTGCGCGCGGGGTTTCCGCTGCAGCGTGACACCGGATGGGCATGGTGCCACTCCAAGAGCTGCTGGGGCTGTGGCCAGAAAACCATTCTTGGCTGCTGCCAGTGGGGTTTGGCTCATACCTTGCCCATCTGGGGGCTTTCAGAGGGAGAAAAAAAAAAAAGTGAAAAAAGGAAAAACAAACCAAAAAAAAATCTGCCCCTGTGTCCCTGCACCACCTGCAGCATCACCACCAGCTCCATGCCTCACGTCCACCCAAACCGAGCCCTGCCAGAGCCAGAGCCTACCTTGGTGTGCGCAGTGTCCGTGGCCTTCAGCACCTAAAGCAGCGCTGCGAGGGGCTGCCGGGGGCGGGTGGGCATCGCAGGAGGGCGGGCCTGCAGAGACACCGATGGCAAAAGGGTCAGTGATGGGGGACCACCCTCCTAACGCACAGGGTGCTGCGTTATCGCACCGCCCCAGATACCAAGCTCTGAGGATGGGAGCGATGCACTAACTGAGCCACCCCAGGGTGGGCAGGGAGGTGGCTACGTGGGGGTCTGTGCCCCCTCTTGGACTGAGGATATGGCTGCTGCTGGCTGAGCTGCAGACAGACACCTGGAAGTTTTGATGCCTTCATTAATTATTGAGAGGGCTCTCAACTCTTGGAGGGTTTTAAAAATTGGCATTAACTCTGCATTCCTCAGTTTTCAAGTGATTCATTTCTTCTTCAGAGGACATAATGGCGAGTTAAAGTGAGCAGGCAAACAAAGCCCCAAACAAAGGCTGCAGTCTGAGAGATCCTCCTCTGGGAACCCAACTTCAGCCTAACTTTGAAAAGCTTCTGCCTGGGGTTCTCCTCGTCCCTTTGCTGAATGTCCTTGGAGTGCCTCCATCGTGCTGGGGGGGCTCAGGGGATTCTCCTGGGGACGGGGCTGTGCAGAGACCTGGCCATCAGCTCTGAGTGATCTGTCCCCATGGTTCTACCCTGGTGCGTGCCATGAGTGTGATATGGGCCGTGGGATGCAGGGAGTAGGTTCCTGGGGATGTCACAAATTTGTCCTAGCGCAGAGCCACCTCCTTTCCTGCATCCCAGGAAGCGAGGGGGATTTGGCAAATTGTAGGTAAATAATGGCCCAGGGTAGAAGGGGGGGAGACAGACTCAGGGAGAGAGTGCTGGGTTTGGGGACATGAAGCCGGGTTTGGGGATGCAGTGCTGGGTTGGGGGATGCAGTGCTGAGTCTGGCTATGCAGCAGCAGGCGGGCAGTCAGCCCTTCACACTCCGGTGAGACCCCCATGGAGACCCCTGAAAGGCAGCTGTGTCTCCGGGAAGCACAGTACTGAGGCTCAGCCTGGGAAGGGCTCGGCGGCAGCGTGAAGGTGACCTTTGCTGGGGACAAGCGCTGCCTCCTGCAGGATGTGGGAAGAGTCGGAGCCGGGTGGGATGGGATGCAGAGCGCCAAGACCGGGGGCAGCTGGGTTTTTGGACAGCTCAGCGCCAGGGAGAGGAGCTGTGCTGGGTCAGGATCGGTCCCCGCTGTGCGGGCTGTGTTCTGCGGTGCAGATCAGCTGCTGTTCTTTGCTGAAGCCCCGGAGCATGGTCAGAGCTGGGCACTGCCTGCATGAGGACGTGGGGAGATTCAGTCCTCGGGGGGTGTTGGGGGCCATACTGGCTGGGTAATCACAAGGCATTGATTTTGGGGCCAGATTGATGTGGCTGTTATTTATTTATTTATTATTTTATTTTATTTTAGTCTGTCTTTTTAACAAGCAGAGCCGGCCAGGATCACAGAGCTATATCTTACCTGGACAGATGGGGACAGGCAGCAGCTCTGGCTGTCCATGAATCTGTCTGTCCAGGCAGTCAGACGCCAACCACAACCAAGGCAGAGGTGAGGTAAAGGAAAGGAGGATGCTATCACACCAGGACAGCCCTGGCTTGGAGCTGCAGCGTACTTGGAGCTGGAAGGGCTGCTTTTACCCAGCCCAGGGTATGGCTGCAATATGTGGGGCAGAGGTAGTGAAGGAGACGAGACCAGCTCTTGTTCACAGCACCCCACGATCATAGCCAGTCTTGTCCAGCCCCTGGGATGCCAGAGGGCAGCTTGGAGATGGGGAGAAGAGGGCTGCATGGGATGGGGCCAAAGGAGAAGCTGTGTGACCTGCTTGGGGCTGGCAGCAGTCTCATGCCCAGGCACTGTGTGTTGAGGTGGGAAGGCACAGGGCCTCTGCACTTTGGGGAAATGCCTTCACAGCAGAGTTAGGGTAGCAGTGCTCTCCCTACCCACAGGGATGCAGAGAGCTGCATCTGAACCAAACCTTTGGCCCCCAAAATCTCCTGTCCGTGGGCCAGGACAGGGGTGGGTACCACTGCTGCAGAGCTGTGGTGATGGGTGATTCTGAGCATTGGATGGTTATTTTTGCAGGAGATGGTGGCAACAGTTGGCCAGGGATTGGACTGGTGGCAGGAGAGGGCACCTGCAGGATGGTGAGGTGACAGTGACTCCTGGGGAGTGCAACCTGGGACACGCGGCACAGCCCAGAGAACCACAGAAGTGTGTGGCTGGAGCTTCTGCAGGGCCAGGGCAGGTGGAAGGGAAAGCTCCTGGGATGGGCGAGTGGAGCGCTCACGTGAGAGCGCGGCTGTTTACTCTGGCTGAGCAACCTGATTGCTCTCTATAAATACACCCGGCGAGTAAACACCAGGGAGGGAGCAGGAGCATTTAAACTCATGGTTGATGCTGGCAGAAGAACAAATGGGAAGGTCTGGCCAGGAACACACAGAGCTCCTGCGGCTGGCTGTGCAATCCTGTGCCCGGACGGGACAGCCTTGGGGACAGCTGGGGCTCCTTGGTGGGGATGGCACTGTGTCATATGCTGCTGATCCGAGTGGGGGCACACAGATGCCCAGCAGAGGGTTTTCCACAGACAGAGTGTGGTATCCAACCTCTGCTGGGTCTCAGCTCATGTGCTAAAATCATGATGCGAAACTCAGTGCAGGTCCCCAAAGGGCTCCTGATGTGTGGCACCGGGCCTGGTAGGTTCTGCCTGCCAGTAGGCAGTGCTGAAACCAGGGATGAGCCAAAGTGTGAAGCGCGGCCACCCTCCAGTACTGCAAGGTGTTAATCGCTTTGTCTGGTTGGGGTCATTTCAATACTAATGTTCTCACGCAAGGCAATCGAAGAAGCAAACACTCAGCCCACAGCCAAAGGACATTTTTCTGTGCCAGTTTATCTCGACTGAGCTCTCACATCTTCCCCAGCTTTGCAGAGAAGCCCTGAGCCATCAGCCCTGCTCAGAATGAAGGCGCCAGCCCTGCTCTGCTGCTCTGAATCACCACGCCGGTGCCTGGGGCAGCAGCTGCCCGGTCACGCTCCCACCACGCGGGTGACACTGCCACTGCATGTTGCCAGGCCTGGGTCACAGCAGCCACCTACCCCGTGTGGGGACACTGCAAGGAGAGGGGATGGAGCTGGGGGAGCTGGGACCCCTGGAGGGTCGGTGCAGCAGGATGGCTCTTCGGGAACATGCAATGGGGATGGCCCAAAAGGAGTTGGTGTAGCCGAGGGGAGCAGGATGGAGAGAAAGGTGTTGAGGGGGAGGCATGAGAAGAGCCTGGCAGGGTACCGGGAGCTCCCCCCGGCAGGAGGCTGCGAGGAGCATCCTCGGGAACGGGCAGCGGAGGGAGCAGGTGGCCTCCTCTTCTTGCCCACGGCCCCGCTCTGCAGCCCTCCCTCCGCAGTACAGCCCCGGGGGGTGACACCCCGGCGGTGACAGCCCTTCCCAACCACACGCACCGCACCCGCGGCCCCTACCCAGGCGTGCGGGGCGGCGTGGGGGGGCAGCCGGTGGGAGCAGCGCTCAGCCCACATCCCGCATCTGCATCTCGCACTCCGCATCCCACACCTCGCATCCCGCACTCCGCATCCCGCTTCCCGCATGCCGCAGCCCCGCGGCCGCCGCCCCGTTACATAAGCCGGCAGCCCCGGGAGGCTCGGCGGGCCGGTCCCCGTGCCCGAACCGCCCGCCGGGCCCCGGCCCCCCCCTCCCCGAGCTCTGCGGCACGGCGGACCCGCCCCTGGCCCCGGCCCCGCTCCCGGCCCCGCACCCACCTGGCTCGGCGCGGCGCGGTGCGGTGCGGCTCCGGTCCGCCCCGTCCGCCCCCGGCGTAGGGAAGAAGGAACCGCCGCCGGAAGGGAGGCGGGAGCCCTAGCGGTACGGGGGGGCCCGGTACTGGCTCCCCCTCCGCCGCACGGCCTCCCGGGCGGGGCCGGCTCCGCGCCCGCCTCCGGCCCGCCCCGTGCCCCCGGCGGCAGCCCCCCGCTCCCGGCGATTCCCCCCCCGGTACCCGGTAATTGCTCCAGGAACCCAGCAATCGCCCCCGGCAATTGCACCCCAGTACGTAGTTACCCCCCCAGCAGTGCCCACCTCTCTTTTCCTCCCATTACCAGGGGCATTACCCGGCCATGCCCCTGGTGCCCATCAATCCCCCCCAGCAGTCACCAACGCTACCCCCCGTGCCCCTCAGTACCCCCAGTTCCTGTCCTTGATCCCCACCAGTTTCCCCCAGTATCTGCCCATCCCTCCTGATCCCCCCCCTCCTACAGCAATTCCCCACTCAGTATCTACCCCCAACCAGGGCCCAGCACTTTGCTTCCCCAGACTCCCTGTGTCCCTCTCCCATGACTGCTGTCCCACACCATGGGGACAAAGCCCATTGCTGGCCATGAGGTTGTGTGGGTGCCACCTGGGATACGAGGTCCTCTGGACCTGTTGGGTATTGGGTGCACCACCCCAGCAGGCCTGTGGGATCTCCAAAATCTGAGGTTGGATGGGCAGGGCAAGTGAAAGGGATGGGGACCAGGACCTTTGTTATTGCCTCTGCAATAGGTTCAGCCATTGGCACTGCTGAACTCCCTTTGGAAAATAGGTTCCGTCCTCTCTGCCCTGCAAGGGGCACAGGATGGACACGCGTTAATGCAGCGCAGCCCCTTGAGGGTCTGATGCTCACACTTCCCTTCTCATGGCATCCTTCACCCCCCCCGGGCACAGCAGCATAGGGTCAGCCATTGCGTGCCATGCTGCTCGTCGCACTGCCACCGCTCGTCACGGCCCTCATGCAGGGATGGTGCGGGCTGGAGCTGCTGATGAATAAATCAATCCCTGTCGGTGCTGAGGTTGCAAAACACGGCTGCAAACAGAGGAGTAGCACTTGGGCCGTGGGCCTGAAGGCCGGGAAGGTACAGCTGCAAATCCCCCGTGTTGGCACCGCATCCCAAGCAGCTGAGTGGGCAGCTCTGATTACTTTGGCGCCATGATTTATTTATCGTAGCGCTCCATCGGCGGGCTCGCATGCTCTGCCCCACATTCTGCCTGGATTCTTCTGCCTGTGGATGGAGCAATAGTGGGAAGAAGGACTGTGGGTGCTGTGGGTCCCTCTGCTTCTCCACCATGCCGTGCTGTCATTGTCAGCCTGCTGTCACCCAGCTGCCACTGCAGTGCCAAGGAGCCCGCGCCCCTCTTGCGAGCGGAAGGACGGCGCTGTGCTGCTGACCTTTCCTCAGCTCTGAGAGCACTTTAAGGCTCAGCCAAGCTCCTGCTGCTTCCCCTGCGCTGTGCCAAGAGCAGCATCATCCTGTGCCCTGCGCTGACGTGAGGACAGGAGGAGGTGCTGGGACACCTCCGTGTCACCTCACAGCCACACTCGCTGCTGGTGGCTCTGACTTGCCTTTGTCCATCGCCTCCAGCTGCCTGCACCGGAGGAGATGGAGCTGCAGGGTGCGTTCTGCTGCCGTGCTGCTCATAAATAAACCCCGGTAATGAGTTGGGCTCTGGTGGATGGGCAGGTGGGGCAATAATCCCCCAATTAAGTGGACGAGGAAGGCAGTTAAGTGCAGAAAAACCACAAATAAACAATAATAAGAATAATTTAGGAGCAGGGAGGAGCTGGCAGCTGAGTCTCTTCGCCTTTCCCGGGCAGCACACAGGGCCAGGAGCACTCTGGGAAGTGTAGTTCCGCCTTTCCTGCTGACATCCTCTGCTGGCAGGATGGAAATCTCAGCTTTTCTCTCAATTCTTGCCTTTGTACCCAGTTCAAGTGTCCCATGGATGCCAAGGCAGCTGCCCTGGGATCGAGAGTGGGCGGGGAGCCGGGCTCCAGCTGGGTACCCCTGTGGATGGGGCTGAACAGAGATTCCCCAGGGAGCATCACTGCTCTCCTCTTCGGGATGGAAACATGGGCTTGGAGAGGGGGGAGCTGCACGGCGTGGGCTGTGCACTGCAGGGCTGTGCTGGGTGCTGGCAGGGTGCAACCTTTGTCCCCGTGCCCCAGGCAGAGGCAGAACTCCCAGTGAGCCCAAGCACCTCTCTAGCATTATTGATCGTGGCTGCATGCCATGCGTGCGTGCCTGATGCTGAGCTCACAGGGCAATCAATAGTCGTTTCTCTCCCCAGCCTTCAGCCTGCTAATGGGAACAGATGCCCTTATCATTTCCCGCCCAGGTGCTGGGGGCTCTCACGTCACACTCATGGTCCAGGTGCTGGGGCAGCTGCACTTAGCCATAAGCAAACACTTTGGAGCAGAGGTCCTGTAGCTGCAGGAAATGTGCTCCTGTGGGAACGTGCCACCCTCGGTGGGCATGGGGGCAGGAGGAATGCTCAGCCCTGGGGAGGCATAGCTCTCTGCCATGGGTTCTGCAGCAGAGGAGGGACTCGGGACAGACACCACAATCCTCATGTGACGTGTAAGTAAAGAAGCTGTTGGAGTATTCTCTCCTCAAGCTGGGAACGTGCAGCCGGGACCTTATAGGAAGAGGCAATGCAGATCCATCAGCGTTCCCGCTGGGCAGATGAGCAGCACGGCATTGCAGAGCGATGGCAGGGAGAAGGTGGCTGCGTGTCCTGACGCTGGGGAAGTCAGATCCAGCCCCATGGTACAGGGTCCTGGTGCTGCTGTGATCCAGTTTCAGAAAGTGGGCGAGGAGATGCTGCCTTTCATGGCACGCTGCAGAAGATCGATGTGTTTTTGAAGTGAAACTCAGAGTTTTTACCCGGAAACAACGCGGGCGCCTGCTCCGAATGCTAAGCAGCTCCTTGGGAGGACGTCCCCCAGCACAAAGGGCAGTGCGGGGCTCAGCCTCCTCCCTCAGCCCCGCGCTGGGAGAGCCACATACCGCACCACGCACCAAGGCAGCCCTGCAGGGCCTCCTGCACAGTGAATGGAAGTGATTTTTCACCTCCTTTCATCTGAAAAACCACCCGGGAGAACGGAGAACAACTCTCCAGCAGCAGAGAGGGGGGTGCACGCTCACAGCAGGTGACCCAGCTCTCACAGCTCGGCGCGGGGACGGGAGGGACCTGGCGCACAGCGCTGCTCCGTGCCACCGTGTGGGGATGTGCCACGAGGGCAGAAGTCACCGAGACCGATGGTGGCTCCTTGGGAACCGCAGTAATCTCATTCCGGGAGCAAATCACATTCCCAGCAGCCAAGGACATGTTAGGTCTTAATAAAAATGGTAATTCCCAGCAGATTGATTTGGGAGCAGGGAGAGTGCTGCTTGCTTCCCATTGCTGCTGCCCGGGGTTGGAGGAGGTGCTGGGGATGATGGGCAGCAGCGTGGCACAGCGCTGGATTTTGGGGTTATCCAGCATGGCCCGGGGGTTGTACAGCTGTTACAGAGCTCCCACTGCTCTCATCCTGCAGGACCCGGCTGCTGTGCCCTGCCCCGATGTGCACCCGAACTGCCACAAGGGTCAGAGCTGTCTGTTTGCAGTTTCCTAGGAGAGAAATCACGTTGGGGGGGGGGGGGGGGGGGGGGAGAGAATTAATCACACACCTGAAAACAAAATCTGCCTGCTCAAGTGCACATCGGGGATAAATGGTGTGCTCCAAATTAGACAATTTACAGCTTGGGTAAGTAATGAGAAAACCCATCCTGGCGTGAAAGCAGAGTGGGAGAGTGACCTTGGCTCAGGGCTCCCTCCCTGCACCCCAGAGCCTGCATCTCTCCCACTGCACCTTTACTGCTGCTCACTCAGAGCCCCACGTAGGCTCAGCTCAGCTGGTTGGGGTGGCTCATTCCATGGGGCTTCCAGCAGGGATTTGGGGTGAGTTTTGGCTTCTTTGGAGCAGTGAGCTCCCTTGGGAGCAGATCTCAGCCCAGAGATGGCAGAGAGTAGGAACAGACGGGAATGGGACAGATGGAGCGGGGAGTGGAGGGAAGGGACCCCAGCACAGAGGGGCACCCCACTGCGCCCCAGCCCCCCCGGCCCATGCTGGCCCTGCAGTCCTCCACTGTGCAGTGCGTGGGAGGGCTGGCAAGGAGCGGGCAGCTCTCCAAGCTTTCCAGCAAGAAGAAAATCATTTCTTTCCTTTATTTTTCTGGGTAGGGTGTCCCAGTGTATTCTGCAATCACGAGGATTTAAAGGGGCTGAGCCCTGGTGACAGTTACCAGGCTGGGGCAGTGGGGATGATTGGGGTGGATGGATCTGTGCCGCGGAGCTGAGCTCTGCTCTGCACATGGGCTGCAGGCTGTGGGGCTGTGCAGCACCCACAGGAACCTCGGGGTCCCCTCCATCCCACACCCCTAAGCCTTAGATGAGCAACCAAAATGTGACTCTCCCAGTGGGGGACCAATCTCCCCCCAGCACAATTTCCACCTCTGCTGGGAGCCGCCTCGGAAACCAGCCAGCTAATGATGCGTGATGCAGCAGATGGGGGCCCTGATGCTATATGGATTAAGCATGCGGATGGATGTATGGCATCACGGTGCATCTTGGCCTCCCCCCTTCCATCCCCACCACTCCTGTGATACTTGGGCCCCTGGCCTGAGTGAGGATGAAGGGCAGGCAGATGGGATGCTCTGGGTTGTGTGGGGTTGTGGCACAGCACTACAGGTTTTGAAAGCTGTTGTGAGTTCTGAAATCTCAGACCTGAGCCATCCAGAGAGGCTGCTCTGCATTAGCCAACTGCAGGAGTCCTGCAGCCCCCCTCAGAACTGCAGAGTCCCCCCTTCTCAACACGGGAAGGAAACTCCCTCCACCTGCAGCAATGTTCCCTCTGTCCCCGCCGCTGCGGCGCAGTGCAGCGCCGTTATCTCCAATGCCTGGGAGCGGGGAACGGATTAATATTCATCACCAGGGAGCGGAGCATATGGAATATGAATAATGCTAATTGTGCCTGTATAGATTTAGCGTAAGAAGCTTCCATGCATTAAGGAGGGAGGGAATTAGCCCTTCTCCAAAGCGTTGCGGGTTCATTTGCGGCGAAGGAACACCCGCTTGCCTGCGGATCTTGGGAAGAGATGGGGATGAAACTTCTGTCCTACGCCGAGTGCAGGGCTGGGGGATGCGTGGGTGGGCGCACACCCCTGCACAACACGGGTGATGGAACAAAGTCGGTCACTGCAGATGCAGAGGAGGAAAGGAGCCGCTTGCAGCTGTGCAGCCCTGCTGCTGTCCGTGGGCTGCTGCTGCCGGACCCCTACATACTTGCACCGCAGCTCTCAGCCTACGTGCCCCCCCTGGGGCTGTGCTGTGGGGTCCCCTGGGGCTCACAGCTGCCCCTGTGCAAAGCAGAGCACAGCATGGCTGGAGCTGGAACAGTTGCTGCTAATGAGACACCGGGGGTGAAAGGACTCTGTTTCTTCACCATCCATCCCTTCTGCCCGTCGGGGACGGTGCTCTGTGCCTGTTTAATCGAATCAGCCCATGGCAGCCCGGCAGCTTTAATAAGGTCAAGAGGAGAAGGCTGATGTGTGCAGCCTGGCTGCAGGCTGGGTGCTGTGAGAATGGGGACATGTGTGTCCCTCTTGCAGTGTCACTGTGGGCTGTCACCCTGAGCCACAAGTAGGGGCGCGTTTGGGGAAGAGCTCAGGTGGCCACAGGGTCCCAGGAGCCCATGGCTGCCTATGGAACTTCTTCAGCCTCAGGATGGAAAATACCTCGGTGCTCCTTGTCCCCAGGATGTGCCCGGCATCTGCAGCATCATGGGGAAGGGGGAATCACTGTGTGCATCCACCAGCAATCTTCCCATCCTTGACCACTGTCATCTCTCTCCATTCCCTTCAGAATCACTGAGAATGTGGGATTCCTCTTCCTGCACTTTGATCTCTCCAATTTTCAGCTCATTCTGGCTGCCTTATAGGCACTAATCCCTCTGCAGGCATCGGAGAGAATCCACCTACACTTCATGCAGCAATCACTTAAGTCTTATTGTGTAAATAAAATCTCAAACACGAAATCCTTAATCCTTGATGGCTGAGCCTCTGATACCCGTTCCTGCATGTCCTGCCTGACAGAGGGTGGAAGAAGGGAAGGCCGTAGCCGTGCTCACTCATATCCTGGATCGAGCATCCATGGATGCTTTTAACCCTGGGCTTTTTCTCTCTCCCCACTGGTCTGATCCCCTCCCCGCTCAGTTGCATTTGTTCAAGCTCAGGGGGGGGATCAAGCCGGGTGACATTTGGAGTCGGGGAATATTTCAAATGCAAATTCCCCCTTGATAAATCGTGGAATTTGCTCCCTCTTATGAAGGGAATCTCTGGGGAGAGCTGAGCACAGCGGCCGGCCCGTGCTGAATGCAGACCTCTGCTGGAGGGGGAGGGAAATCACTGCCTTTCATTCCTGCTGCCTCTTCCTCCCTCCGGTCCCCGCGCTCCCGGCCCAACTTGTGAGATCACCGTCACTGTCACCAGGAACGGGAGGCGGCTCAATTTCCCCAGCCACAGCTGGAGAGCGGTGAGGTAAGGGCTGTGGGGTCGGCAGGAAATCCTGCTTCTTTCTGGGTGCCAGGCAGGGAGGGGGGTATCACGGTGGCTATTTCTGTAAGCCCAGAATTGATGTTTCCCTCCCGGCGATCGGGGTGCTGCTGATATATTATTGTCTCTCTCTCTCCCAGCTCTGAAATTAAAGCTTTCACCACTTTTCTCACTGCAGTGTGTGTGTGAGAGAGATTTACACTTTGCTTTCCCTTTCGGAAATGGAGTGTGATTTTCCAGTGGCTGCAGACATGGGGCCTGTCCTGATGCACTGGGATGGGCTGGGGAGAAGGAGCCCCTGGCTGCTCCTGGAGCTGCTGACTTCCCCCCTAAATAGGCAAACGAGAGCATCTCTATGGAAAAAAAAAATTAAAAAATCTGATCTCTGCCAGCCCCATCCAGGATGCAGAGCATGTCTGGTTTTGGGGATGGGAGGGTTTGGGGGGTGGGCAAGGGGGCAGAGGTACACAAAGCAACCTGGATACGGCAGGGAGAATCCCTCAGGGGGGAAAGCTTGCAGCTGGGGGGGATTTCTGGAACTGTGCATGGGTTAAAGGCACCCCCAGCACACGAGGGCTGCAGCAGAACGCCGGCCCCTTGCCCGCCCAGCAACAGTTTCACCAATGGGGAGAATAACAACAGTGAGAAGTTCAGTGCTGTGCGGTATCTCCGGAGCTTTCCCTGAGCCCCTGCACCACGGGTATGGGGCAGGTTGGGGGCACTCTGCAAACAAAGACGCTCTGAGGAACATCCGGAGCCTCATAAATAAATGCGAGGAGAGGAGGAAAAAGGATTTGAATTTCAACTTTGATGCATTATGTGCTTTCTCTCGAAAAACAGCCTTCTTGGCAGGGACCAGGCAACTTCCCACTAAATCTTCTGGAGGAGCACATTGCCAGTCACAGAGATAAAACCTCAATGAAACATCATTGTGTTACCAAACTCACCTCTCCCTCCCCGGCCCTGTGTGCCCCTCACTCCTGCCTGGGCTCTGGGGGTACCTGGATTTCTGCAGCCCCATCTGAGCTGAGCACCAGGAGGGCCCTGGGGGGAAACCAGCCCTTAATGAAGGGCCTAATCACCTAGGAAAGAGCAGTGGACTTAGCTCAACCTCGAAGCGGCTGAGTGAGCGGAGCGGGTGCACAGCCCTCGGGGAGGGATGGTGGAGGGGGGCCGAGGGGACCTTTTTCCTTTTGAGCTATTTGCAGATCTATCAACAGCGAGAACAAAACCCTGCAGCTCCGTCGGAACGCTTGTCCCCGTTGTCCCCGACGTGTCCCCGAGTGCCCTTGCTGCCATCCTCTGTGTGAGTCCTACCCTCCCGCCACGGAGGCCTCTGTTAAAACCAGGGTGGGGGGTCTGCTGGCCAGGGCACGTGGGTTCTATGGGGTCCCCCTCCCGCTGAAGCTGCATGGTGAGCACGGCGGTGCAATGGGACCATGCACAGAGCCTGCCTCTCCCCCAGGAATGGGGACAAATGACCCAAATGAAGCCCGGGTTTCAGCACAGCCCGGGGACTTGCAGGAGATGGGGATCATTTATTGCTCTGCAGTGCGATGTTCGCAGGGAAAGGGAGCCCTGCGCGATGGGCATTGCTGCTGCCACGGAGGGAGGGGACTTTGTGAGCTGCTGAGGGAGAAGGATTTCTCTGGCTTGGCTTGTTTTGCTGCAGAAAGGCGGTTTCAGTGCTGAGGGTAAGGGAAATGAGACAGAAAAACGCCTCCCATTAAGCAAAAAGGACGGAGAGCCCTGCGTAATGGTGCTGCTGCAGGGGCTGCAGGCGCTGGGTTTGCATCCACCCATCCTCACACCAATGCCTGCAGGGAGCAGCAGCACACGCACCGTGTGCCATGTCCTGCTCCATCACCACCCCACGGACACGCGCAGCACCGCCGTGCCATCACGTCACTCTGCCTGTGTGCTGTCACCCCGCATGGATCCAGCGTTTGCTGGGTTGGTGATGGGCACGTGGTGTGGGGCTGAGGGCTGCCAGTGCCAGGGTCTGCAGGGTCCTGGGCTTCTAGGGGACAGCTGTGCCATCCCCACTGAGGACACGGTGTGTCAGTGCTGGACAGACGGACACGTCTCCGTCATGCAGCAGTGGTGTCATCTTGGTGCCTGGGGACACCGAACCCCTGGGACCTGGGCTAAGGGTGGACTTCTGGGAGGTGCTTTGGAGTGGGGGATGATATGGGACTTTGGGGACCGCCGCATTGCTGCTCTGTGGGGGGGCAGGTGACCTGAATGGGGACATGTATCTGTCCTCCTTGTGCCCTCTAGTGGCTCTGTCCCCTCTCCTTTTCCACGGCCACACGGGTCCCACGGTATGGAGACCTGAGACCTCAGAGCCAGAACTGTTTGGTAGGTGAACTCAAATGCATTTTATTGAAGAAAACCAAATCTTGGGATTTCTAAAACAAAGTTTCTCTCTTTCCCTCTCTCTCTTTTTTTTTTTTTTTTTTTGTTGTCTGCTTGGGGCTGATTGCTATCTTTCCATCTCCTCTGTGTTCAATCACATGAGAGCCCAAAAAAACCCAACACGTTATTTTTTTCCTTCTTCTACTGATGTTTCTCTTTTATCTAAAAGAAATAAAACAGTCCTTCGGTACACTTCTGGGAAGGGGACACACCAGAGTGCCCTACAGCAGCTCCTGCATCCCATTCCCACAGCCCTTTCTGTGCTTTTGGGTCCTACCCAGAGCTGTGGCTGCATCCCTACAGAGCCCAAAGGATGGAGGTGTCCCTGGGCACTTGGCTGGCAGGGGGATATTCCTATCTGGGAAAGCAGATGTTGCTTATGAGCTTTCTAAGCGGTTTCTCCTCCGTCTCAGAATTGCTGCTTGGAGAAAGAATTTAATCCCCTTTTGTTGCACATATAGGGGAGAACAAAACCAAATGCCACCTGGAGAAGTTTCCTGCTGTTGTTATGCAGGGCTTGGCACCAGGACCTGGATGAGCTGTCACTGCAGTGGATGGGATCAGAGGGTGACAGGTGCTGGCACAGCACAAACCCAGCCCCACGGCATCACACCAAGCAGCACCAGGGCTCTGCCAGCGTAGTGAGGGGCTGCAGGGCTGCAACCACACAGCTGTTCTGCATTTTGGATTTCTCCCCCTTCCAGCCTTGTTAGTATTGAAATTATAAAACAAGTGCTTGCAAGTTGGTGGCTGTTCTCCAGGACCCTAATTAGTAAATCTCTTCATCCCCCCAGGGCTGCAATCTAATAATAATAAAAAGGAAAACACACACCAACCCCAAACAAGCCCCAAACCTTGTTTGATGGATCGGGAGTGCTACCGAAACAGTCGGGAGCGGCTCTTCCTGCTTAGTATGGTAATTAAACACTTCAATTGCAATTATTTTTGCAATTAGATCAGTCTCTAATTGTTATCATAGGTGGCACAGCTTTGGGTGGGGTGCGTTTGTCGGATCTTCCTCCCTGAGTTTTAGAGGGAAGGGTGGATGCCGCGGCTGTTTCTGGCCTGGGGGTGTTCTGGGACAGAGAGGGGCCGGGCCGGGAGCCGCAAGCAGGGGGAGCTCCGAGCCCGTAATGCTGCCCGGCCCGGGGGGTCCGGAGCCGCTCTGCTGCCCTCGCTGCCCCCCGGCTCTGGGAGCGGCGCGCTCGGCTCCAGCCGCGTCCCTGCGGCTGTGCGGTGTGTGAGTGCGGTGGAGAGGAAGGGCTGGGGGCTGGGGGGAGCTCTTCTCGAGGTAGAGTGTGCTTGGAGAAATCAATCGTGCTGTTCTGCCTCTGTGTTAAACGGGATTTTGTACGGCTGAGTTCTGCCCAGGCTCGCTCGCAGACATCCTGTTTCTGCAGACTTGGCGTTGAGCTGCTGCTGGGGAAAGAGCCTGGGTGCAGCCACACGGCTCGGCGGCTCCCGCGGCTCCGGGTCCTCTCTCCTTGCCGTGGGGCTGAGGTTGCGAAGCCCACAAAGAGCAGGGGACGCCCCGGTATCCCCGAGGTGAGGCTCCTCTTTGCCCCGTGAGGATGCTGCGGGGTTGCACGTGTTGTGATCGTGGCCGTCGATAGCTCTCCTGTCACATCACCCCTCTGCCGGGCCCCCTCGGGAGGTGGATGTTTCCCTTTGACGGAGCACCGCGGGGCGTAGCGCCGGTCCTGGTTGGGCTGTCTGGCACCGAGGCTGCGGCTGCATCTCCTTTTCCCTGCTGTGCCTGAACCCCAGACCTGCTGGGGTATGCCCTGGCTCTCAACCCACTAATGTAGGGCTCCGTGCTGGAGATGTCATGGCCCCTGATGGTGCAGGTTCTTCTGTGCTCCTAGTAAGAAACGTGGGCAGGCAGAGGCCTTTTCCAGCACCATCTGGGGAGGCAGCAAGTGCCACGTAGCAGCACAAGGATCCTACAGGGGAACAGAGAGACCATTCAAAGGATATGCAGGGTGCAGGTATTCACTTGCCCCACTTTCGTCTCCCTGCGGCACAAGGGATTCTGCATTAAGCATGGCTGGGAGGGTCTGCGGTGCAATGCTGTGAGGATGTTCACAGCAGAGTGCAGCTGTGCTGAGAGCTGCTGAGGGGCAGAGCTCAGCAGTGTCACCCAGAGCTCATCTTCTGATGCTCCCTCAGAGGAGCTGTATGTTGCTTTGTGGCTTTCTCTGCTCACTCTTCCCCTCTCTGTGGGCCAGCAGCAGCGGCTGTTGTCACATCTGCAAATAACTGAGTCAAAGTGACACTTGTGGGCGTGCTGGGGTCAGCAGTGCTCTGCCTCAGAGTGCTTCCTCTCCCTCCTTTGCAGGTGGGTGCTGCGGGGCTTTGCTTGGCTCCTGCTGGGGTGCATTCAGATGGGTCCTCACATGAGGTGATGTTTCCTGTCCTCACTTCCATGTCACAGGGAGGAAATCTGTGGCCACAGCAAGACCTCAGATCTGCAAACCTCTGCATAGATCGACCATGCTTTGCTGTGCCGATTAGATTAGAAATCTCTTGGGGGAAATTGGCATCTTGTCTCTGCCTTGTGGAAACTAAATGTTGTTCAGAAGATGTGTGCATCACAGAGGGAAAGCACAAAGAACACAACTGGCATTGGCTGTCCCTCTGTCCTGCTGGCTAGGAGGCTCGAGACACCTCCTGCTTGGGGTCGGTGTAATTTGTCCCCCCGGGAGCAGCCTCTGTGCTGTGCCCTCCCCATGCTGTCACCTCCGTCTATCACACCTCAGTGGGGCCCCATACATGGGGCTGTCGGCATGACCTTGGCTGGGGCGTGCTCCTCTAGCTGCACCGTGTGGGTGACCTCATTTTTCACCCCCTGGGCACAATCAATACAGAGAGCCCACGTTATCAGCATGCAGTGTTTAAGAGAGAGTGTGTGGAGGTCATGATGACCTTGCCCAGTCCTTGAAGAGGAGGGCTGCACAAAGTGGCTTTTGGGAGCTCAAAGGCATCCCATTGCACAGGGGCAAATGGCCATATCCTCTGCCCAGTGCTGCTGGGGACAGTGGAGATGCCCAATGTCAGTCTCCCAACTTGGGAGTCCAGTCAGGTGGTGACTCATGGTACTGATGTAGGCTTGCAAAAAAACAGTGTGCTGGAAAGCTGTGATCTGGCACAGCTGCCTCTGCAGTGCATAGTGGCTGCTCCCAGCATGGGCAAGGGGAGCTGGCAGTGTCTTCCAGAGAATCATGAAGTGTTTTTTGTACCCTCACACTTCAAGAGCAGCTGGGGAAAGAGAAGGGACAGCTCTGGGCAGTTGCCCTGGGTTTGGAGAACAAATGCTCCCAGAGGGAGGATGTACCTCTGGTGCCATTGCTCCCTGCACTGCTGACTTTTGGGATGGGATGGCTGGACCCAGAAAAATGCAATGGATGTCCCCATTCATTAAACACAGCAGCACCCTGAAACCCCAGCCCTGTACTCACCCTGCAGCTCTTGCCACTGCTCTCAGGTTTCTCCCCAAGGGAAGTCCAGCTGTGTCCTTCCAGCCTTGCAGAGTGCTGGAAGAGGGCAGCTGGGAGCAGAGGCCAGGAGATGGGGTGGCTGAGGCTCACGGGAAAGCTCCGTCCCTGGAAGGAGTGAAATTGCACATGGAGATATAAAGAGGAGATAGGTTGGTGCCAGCGTGGGTGAGCCTGTGGGCTTTGCTCTGGACACATCAGTTGCTGCCTGCATGGGATTGAGCCCATGGGAAGGAACAGGATGTGGTGGCTGGCACAATGAGTTCTTCCCTGTTTAATGTGTGGCAGGGGGTGAGGAGCTGCATGCTCACCGCAGCCCCGCATACTCCCCAGTACCCATGGAATTGCTGCCTGTGTCACAGTGGCTCTGGTGCATGTTTTTTCCATAGAAGTGATGGGGCTGACTCCTGTTCCTGTGCTTGACATCTCCTGAGACCACTCATGTTTCTCTAGTATGTTTGCTGGTCTTTCGCTGTGCTTCGTAACAGGAAAAAACATAATGGGCAACATTTCAAAATTATTTCCCCTGAACAACTCCATGGGGTTGCTCTGGGCAAAGCTCTGCTAGGCTCCAGTCTTATTGGAGGAAGATATGGATTTGTGAGTGATATGTGCTGCTCTGTTCTGTTAATGTGGCTGGAAGAGAGGGACCATGTCTCTCTGAGCTCGAGGTGACATTGGCAGTTGGGGTTTGAGTGACTCCTGCATGGTCTTGGGGTCTCAGACACCCAATGTGTGCATCCCTGACGGGGAAGGGGAGAAGTGAGAGAGGCCCACGCCATCCTTGGTGCATCATTTCCAAGTAAGTGAGTAGGCAGATAAACAGGGAAAGTAAAACCAATAACTCAACCGTCAGCCCTCACATTGACTTTTATCTGATCACAAGCAGAAACCACAGCAGTGATGCTGGCTGGTATGGGAAAGAGTTCTCTGGATTTAGAAAGGTCAAGAAACATCCCTGTCCTTGTGTCTTCACCTCTGCTTCCTGTAGTGCACGATATGTGCTCCACTGCTGCACTGCCTGCTATTCAGCCTCTTCCCTCCAATGTTCTGCTTCATTTGGGCACAAATCCAGAGAGGAAACATTTATTTCTCCTGCTGGAAGGAGGTGAGAGATGCTCACCTTTTTACCGGTCTCATTCAAATGCACTCGAGTGTTAGGAAGGAGCCAAACCTTCCCAACTGACTGAGCCCCAGCACCTGATCCAGCCTATTGCTGGGCCATCCCCCAGGGTTCTCTGCTCTCCCCTGGGTACAGGCTGTAATGCTGTGCAGGAACCAGCTGGTGTTTTGCATTGCACAAACAATTTAGTTAAATAAAATCCCACGTGGTGCTCCACAGGAGCAGCACAGGTTTTCTTCCAGCCCCGTCTGTGTCTGCAGAAGCATCTTTACTGTGCCAGGCACGTGCCTGAGTGTGATACAGGCTGAGCCTTTCGCACCGCTCTGCCCTCTGCTTCACCTCCCTGCTTTCTCCTTCCTAAAGCTTCATGCTGTGTTTTGGGGACAGCACCAAGGGCACGTGCAGCAGGGATTGAAAGAACAGCTTATCGGTGGGATGGAAAGTTTCTGGGCTATCAGGGGGTTATCAGTTGCTGATGCCTGGAGGTTAGATTAGGGTCTGGGAGCAACAGCTCACATCATGGCACAGCATGTGTCTGTGTTCTCCTTATGTCAGGTGGGCCAAGGAGGTGCAGGCTGATTCCAGAAGATAGAGGTTCCTGGGCACAGTGCTTGCATCCCATCCGTCCTCCCCATCACTGCACCTCTTCCAGGGTCCTGCCCCTGGCGGTGCTTGGGGTACTGCTGGGGGGGGATTTATGGCTCTATGTGTGGTTGTTTGTGTTCCTAGAAAAGTTTGCCAACCTAATTTTAGCTATTTTTGTTCCAGAGATGGGAATGGAACTTGCTGTTGGCTGTGCTCACTGCTGGGGCAGACTGAGAGCGGCAGTGCTGGGTGTCTGAGCTGACAGGGTCCTGGGGACAGGCAGTGTGGCTGCGGGAAGGCTCTTACCTCTGCAGGGCTCCATCTGCCAGCAAGATGCCTTTCCCATTCCTCATCTCCAGTTTCAGGCATTTCCCCTCCTGCCCATCCAGGCTCTCCCCGCAGCTCCTGCCTCGGGGCTGACCCTTCTGTAGGGAGCTCTTGGGGTCCCCTGTCCTCCAGCAGTGCAACAAGTGCTGGTATGCCACCCGAAAATCTCTATTGAATGTCCCGTAGAGGATGGGGTTCAGTGCTGAGTTGGCATAGCCCAGCCAGAGGACGATGGACATGGGTGTGCCTTTCACACTGCTGTCCCCCCGCACCCCTCGGTACGTGAACACTGTGAAATAGGGGAACCAGCAAATGATGAAGGCTCCCATCACCACTGCCAGCGTCACAGTGGCTTTGTGCTCCTTCACCATGGGTGGCATGGGGCTGTTGCTGCTGCACCACGTGTGGTTTATCCTCTTGGCTTGCTCCCTCGCTATCTTGAATATCCGGTAGTAGGTGATGCACATGATGACCAGAGGGATATAGAAGGTGAGCAAAGAGTCCACCAGTCCGTACACAGAGTTCACCTCTAGCTTGCACTCCCTGGTGCAGTTGGGTGTAGTGTTCTGGACCGCTGTCCCATTGGTATTCCACCCCAGGTGGATGGGGAGGAAGGAGACCATCAGTGAAACTGTCCAAATAACAACCAAGCCCACAGCCACGCGGGATGGGGTGACCAGCTGCTGGTAGCGCAGCGGGGCGGTGACGGCGAAGTAGCGGTCCAGGCTGATAATGAAGAGGTTGAGGATGGAGGCCGTGCACAGCATGACATCCAGGCTGAGGTAGATGTTGCACAACGTGCTGCCGAACGGCCACTCGCTGCTGAGCTCATAGAAGGCGGAGAAGGGCAGCACCAGCAGGGCCAGCAGCAGGTCAGTGATGGCCAACGAGACGATGATGCAGTTGGTCAGGCTGCGGAGCCGGCGGTCCAGAGTGACGGCCAGGCACACAACGATGTTACCACAGAGAGTGAATGCGATGAGCAGGGCCAGGCAGGACCCGACCAGCAGCTGCAGAGGGAAGTCCATGTTTTTTGAAGGGTTTGTGAGGTTGCCACATGGATCCATAGTGCAGTTGCATGGGTGGAACGATTCTGCTGTCAGTGGTTCTATAGATGCTTGGAGTGAGCCTCTACCAGGCAGCCCTGGAGTTCCTTCCAAACCAGATATGGGCCTATGATGGTCCTGGAGATCACAGTAGAGTCCCCTTCACACATACAGTCCGCTGAGCGTGACGTGACCTAGGAATGATGTGCCCCTGCAACTTTCTTGTGTGACCTGGTCCATCTGGGGCTGGAGCTGATTCCCGTGGTGCTGCTGGTGGGTGTCAGCTGCTCCCTTCTCTCCTGCAAAGCCCAGCAGGGTCAGATGCTACGGGGGCAGGTCCCACGGGGTCTCATGCCTGCCTTGCTCTGTGTGCTTGGGTCAGAGATGATGGTCAGCAGTACTTGTTAGGGACAGAGCTTCTTTACCTGAGGACAGCCTGCAAAGAGAGCACCAGATCAGGGCCATATGTGCAACAGTCCCTTGGGCAGCCCCTCCAGAAATGGGGTTTCTGCACCTCCCTGGGTGCCCTTGCTCACTCAGACCTGGACTGGAGAGTTCTTCGGCAGCTGGGGACAGCAAACCCTGCTGGCTGCCTGTCAACTTTGGAGTGCCCATGTGGTGTAGGGGTGGTTTCAGAGGAAAGAAGTTCCTACAGGCTTGTGATTAAAAAAAAGACTGGATTGAAATGAGGAAAGAGCTTTCCAGTGGGAGCAGTGCACTCCATTTACGCAATCTAGTAAAATTAATCAGCACTGTGTGATTCATGAGGCTTCAGAGCTGAACTTCTTAAACTTTGTGCCTGTAACAGCACTCTGAGCAGTCCCATGCTTTGTGCTGATCCCTGTTGTTCGCAGCCACATGGCTCAACCAGTTCAGGGAGGAGACTTTCCATTGCTCAGAGGCTCCTGCTCCCATGACCAGAGCAAGATCCAGACAGGTGCCGGATGCTCCGAGGGGAATTGGGAGCAATGAACCTGTGGGGGTGGCCCACACTGGGGCACTGGGGTGAAGGGTATGGGAAGGTGGCAGAGTGGCTCCTTGCCTTCTGCTGCAGCGAGGGCTCTCGCCATGGAAAGCTCTTTGTTCGTGCACAAAAGGATTGTGGCACAAGCTGAGTGCTGCCTGCCTGCTGACGGCAGACAGGAGAACAGGTTGTTCTCAGAGAAGGGTATTTCCAAGTGAAAAGAATGTTTCTCTTATTGCTCCTAACGCGCTGGAAATGGCAGGATAAATTATAGGGGGAGTAGCAGGCTTAGAAAAATGCAGTGGGTGGATCACAGCCTCCCGTGTGGCTGCTCTGCCACCCACCAACAGCCACTCCTGTGCCAGCTCACGTGAGCTCAGCTGAGGCCGTGCTCCTGGCCCAGCACTGCTGCAGGGCAGGTGCTCTGCTGCCTTACTGGTGCCCGCAGACACAGCACGGAACCTGGTCATGCTGCCCATGCCCAGTGGTGCTGGGTGGGACCCTCCTGGCAAGGTCTGCTCCTTCTGCTGTATTCAAAGCCCTCCTTGCAGGCCGTGCTGTGGGGCAGCTGATCCTGCAGGCTGGGTCAGGAGGAGTTCTGCTGCTTCTTGCTTCTCCCATTAGCTGAGAGTGAGGAGCAGGACCTCCGTATTTCTTAGGCAGGGAGTAGGAACATTTCCAAGGGTGATATGGAGCTGCCATCCATGGGGATGGAGCACCCATTTCTACTGAGAAGGAATGGGGCAGGGCTCGTGTGGGATGTGGGATGCTGCACCTTGGGCTGGTTCCAGGCATGGTGCTTGCAAAGGCAAACCTGAACTCTGGTGGGAGACAGTCCCATATTCTATACTGTCTCATGGAAACATTCCCCACTGGCACACGGCTCTGCAGGAGGAGTGGCACTGCATGGCAATGCATCCTGGCCTGGACATGTTTTTGGCCAAAACTCTCTCCCCAGACAGCAGAGAGCTGAGCAGTGCAATGCTGCTGGGTCGTCCTGTAGCTCCTTTCCCAGCAGTACAGGGCTCTGATGGACTCTATCAGGCACCAGCTGTCTTCCTACAGACACGCTGGGGTTCCCTAACAGCCACATACTTCTGTGCTGTTTTCACTGCTTGGGGCAGCGACCTTTGCCTTTGGTCCCTAAGCATGTGAACTTGTGACAGCTGTTTGGTTTCTGTTGAATTTTAGAACCTTTGGTTCATCTCCTGTAGCATTGAAGTCCCTTGTCTGGTTCAACAGTTCTCCCAAGATTCTCACCAGTACATTTTCTTAGAGAATTTCCATGCTCTGAATCAAGATCACTAATGAAAGCTATTAAACAAAAAATGTGTCTTTAGTCTGATCTTTAAGGAACTCTATTAATAGCCATGAGTACAATAGCTTCTCCTACTGCAGCACACTAAGATCTTCCCCATCAGCTCATCCTTTAACCTCACAGTTCCTGCAGTAATTCCTGCATGAATGGATGTTTTCTGTTCTGTGGAAGCCCGTGGACATTTCATCGGCTTTGTTCCCATTTAAAATGCTGATTATCTCCTCTAGGGTTGGGGCTGTGATTTGTCTATGGGAAATTCTCATTCACTCTCCCTTCTTCTTCCTCATCCCTCACCTTTTAGCATCATTTCTTCTGGTATTGTACGTTTGGGCGCTTTGAACACTTTTGCATGGAGGGGATGGGATGTTGCACCTGGTTCTGCAATGCCAGTAACGTTTGCTGCTCTCCATTAGTGCATTCTCTCTTCTGGCTTAATAGGTTTATGGCAAATTTATTAAAAGCAAATGGACAGGAGAGAACACTTGGCATGTGCCTGGACATGGCAGTGGGTTTGGGGAGCATTTCCAAGTCCCCAGATCTGAGAAGTCTCCCTCTCCTGCATTAGTATGGAGCAAGGTGCTGGGACATGTCACATTATGGGCAAAGCTGATTTCCTGACCCCACAGAGCTCACAGCAAGGCGTCATGGCTTTTTCCAAAACTGTGCTCAAGTGTTTAATCAAGAGATTAAACACTTGGGTTCACCAAGAGGTGCTTGTGACAGCATAGTGCAGCAGGGAGGGGATTTCTGCTGCCCCTGAAGAGGATGTTTGAGGTTTGGTGGTGGGGAGCAGGCAGGGCTTGGGGGACACGGGGACCCCAGCAAAGGGCTGTTCCCATCTGGTGCTGTAAGCGTGCCCCGCTGATGATGTACAGCAGCAGTTGCTTCCTGTGGGGTAAGCAGAGGGGCTGGGAGGCAGAAGCCGATCCCATTAGGGCTGCCAGCCCTGGGAGAGCAGGGGCTCTGGTACAGAAGTGTTCAAGGTAACCCTGAATGCAGACAGCCCAAAGAGCGATGCAGAAATAGGCAGAGAGCCTCCAGCATTTCAAAAGTTTGCTCTTCAGTGACTGCATGAGAGCTGAAACTGAAAACAGAAGCTGGCGGACATGATTTTTAGCTGCAGAAGTCAGAGCAGAGAAACTTGGATTCAGCTTCCTGCCCAAAGCCCACAGCTGCGTTGGGGCACAGAAGGGGTCCTGGGGGCAACATCCCCTCCTGTGCCCGGGTATCAGTCCAGGGGAGCAGAGCAGCTGGGCCAGGGTTGGTGTGCTCAGAGGAAGGGCTCAGGCAGCTCGGGGAAAAAAGTTTACTTAGGAGCAAACCTCGTAGGGATGCTGCTGGGGAGAGGCGAGTGCGAGTGCCGAGGCAGGGCAGTGCTGCTGCCCCGTGCCCCCTCTCTAACCCTGCTGTTCCCCCTCTGTCCGCTCCCACCAGCAGAAGCCCCCAGGGCAGGGCGTGATGGAGACTGCACAGAACATAGAACGCGGAGCGGGGCACACTCCCACCCCCCGACCCCTCTGAACTCTCGCTTAGAAATGCCTTCAGCAGTGGAACAACCAAGAGGAATAAAAAAGTCAGGCAAAAGCTTTACCTGGGAGCGGTGCCGGCGTTCTGCAGCCCTGCAGCAGGTGGGAGCGCCGATCACCGTGTGCCGGAGCAGCTCGTGTGCGAGCGGCGGCCGCCAGCTCCCTCCCTGCTCCTTGCCCACCAATATCCAGGCAGCTCGCTGACTGCGCCGTGAGTCACAGCACCGGTGGGTGGGATCAGAGCCCTGATCTCAGACTCCGAAGTTACTATCCAGTCCAAGTCGAAATGCTGAAAGGAGCCGGGCACGCTGCGTGCAGGGCTGCCCTGAGCCGTGTGTGAACACTGCCGGAAGCATCCTCTGCACGTGCGGTGTCACAGGGAGCCAAGCCAAGTGATAAACAGCAGGGGTGGCCCTCTGTGCTTCTGCTGTCTTTCATTTGTGGGTTTCCACGAATGCTAACTGCTGGGCCAGCAGTGTGGGGAGCTGCTCCCCCTTTCTGCTCTCCCTCTCGTGCTGGGCTGTCTGAGAGCTCCGTGCTGCTGGAGAAAGTCATGCCGACCATTTCCATGCCTCCCCAGCTAGCAACCAAGGGATTGATGTGTCACGCTGCTCCCCATGTGCACCCTGGGCTCCCCATGCTGGATGGAGCTGGGCTGCAATCCTCACTTCCCACCGCAGCCAAGCAGAGACCCCAGCAGCCTTGTGCACAAAGCAGAACGGCCTTGATGTGTTCGTCTCCACAGACCCAAACCCAGCTCTGTGTTTCACAACCTGGGGGTCTGCTGGAGCTTCAGAATGTTATTGCTGGGCAGCAGCAAAGTTGTGTGCAAGGAGGGAATGCTCTGCAAAACAAGGCTCAAGTCTGCTCAGGAATGTTCACCAGCTGAAATTGCTGGGATATTGACTCCTGTCCCTCAGTTCTGCTCAAGAAAGGATCTTTTGGTCTAGAATCTGTCTCAGGATGGGAAGTGCCCTGTAGGAACTCTGATTACGGGAGCAGAACCCCCCTCCAGTCCCATTGCCCTAATCTCTTCCAACGTAATGTTCTTGCTGCCTGGGGACAAGAAAACCCCGCAGGCTCAGAGCTGAGCAAGCTCCATCTTCCCTTGGGGAGCTCATAGGGATCAGAGCCCTGTGAAGATCCAGCAGCCCCACGGGAAGGACATGGCAGCCACTGCTGCATCACAGCCAACACCAGGGCTTGCCAGAGAAACTCACGGACTGGGATATTCCCCACATGGGCAGGCATCCTGTGTGTCTCTAATGAGCAGTTTATTAAAGGCCAAGGCAACGCTGGGAACTGTATGTTGGGAAATTGCAAGTGAAGTCAGGGAAAATTTGGGACTCCAGGAATAGAAGTGTGAGGTTTGGCAAATGTGGGGGCTGTGGGAAGCTCTGATGGGAAGCTGTGCCTGAGGACTAATAGGGCAGCGTGGGGCCAGTGGTCCTGCTGGGCTCCAGCCATGGCTGGGTAGGCCAGCACTGTGCAAATGGACTTGTGATAGGCTGCTTCCTCAATGGATGGGAGAGACTGATGGCTCACTTTGATCATCAGGACGCACAGCACAGCTAAGAGATGAGGATCTCCCAGATGTGTTCAAGTGGTTATATAGATTTGGAGTGCCACTAGTGCTTGCTGTTCCAGGAATATCTTTGTCCCCAGGCACCTCTGCAATACCGAGACCAGGGAAGAAAAGGTTGCTCGAGCCTTTTCCACCCTCCCGGATGCCGCAGTGCTGATCCCAGTCAGACCCAGCAGGATCCCATCTGCTGTGCTGCAATGTCAGACTGAAGGCACAGCCTGTGACGTATTCCTGTATGTTCTCATAGTGCAGGGAGAGGATGTTAGAAGTTTATTTCCAGTTTGCTGATCTAGACAAAGCTCTCCAGGCTCTGATGAGGACTGGAGGGTGCTGGATTGCTGGTATTAAGCATCCTGCAGCTGGCTAAGAGCTACATGTCTTACGTTGATTGAGGCAAGACCTCAATCCTAGTGCAGCTGTCCATAGATGACACCTGGGGCAGGCTCCTATTGGGGTGACCAAAGCCAGCTGTGACCCTGGTGGAGACTGCAGAGCTCCATGGGTGAGGAAGAGGCCTGGGGAATGTAGCCTGTAGGGTTCTGCAGGCGCAGGCACCGTATCCTATGTTTCTTTCTAGTTTTGCAACCGTGAAGTAGGGCAGGAACCTCCCTGTCCCTGAGAGGAGAAGCAGCCAAGGGCTTAGTCTGCAGAAATGAAGATTAATTTAAATTTACTCATTTTGAAAGTCACACGCTGGAAGGAATTTCTTAAGGAAATTAAGGGGTCAAACAGAGTCCCAAAGGCAGCCTGGAGCTCAGCACCTGGCATTGCCTGCAAACAGCCCCTGTGCAGCCACCGGTGTGAGAAGCATGGGGTGAAGGTCCCACTGCCTGGATGGGGTCACTAAAGGGAGGCTGAGGGACAGCTCTGGGGACACTGCAATGACAGCACCAGGTAGATGGGTTGGGGCCATTGCACTGTGCAGGAAGGGCACAACGAAGGCCCGCAGAAAGGACATATCCAAATATATATATTTTTCCCTTACACAGCCTGGAATGAGGCCAAAAACCTAGGGCTGGAATCTCTCTCCAGACAATTAATTATTGTGGAGAGACAATTTGTTAAGCAAGAGAGGCTTTTAATTTGCAAGAGCTCATCTATTCTTATTGTATCTTTTAAGCTGAAGGAAGCGGAGTTGATCAAAATAGGCTGGGAATAGAAGATTTTAATTTAGAGGCTATGTTCAGTGTGCTGACAAAAATAAGAAACGGCATTCTCAGAAGAGCACGCTCCCCCCAAAACCCGGCTGGAGCCTGCAGGGAGTGCTCAGGAACAATTCAGATCATTAGGAATATGCTTGAAAAATCTTTTAGCGAAACACAGCTGGACTTGCTCAGAAAAGGACCGTCCTCGGATTTGTGGGGTGAGCCTTCATCTTTCCTTTGCACAGCACTGAGCTACAGTGCAAAGTACATGGCAGCTCTGTCGTGCGAGGTGATGGTGAAGGAGGGTGGGATGGGTTGTGGGTGCCCCATCCCTGGAAGTGCCCAATGCCATGGATGGGCCCTGGGCAGCCTGAAGCGGCTGCCAGCCCACGGCAGTGGTTGGAGCTGGGGGGGCTTTGAGGTCCCTTCAACCTTATCAGGATTTCAAGTGAGATGCGGTGGCTCTTCAAAGCCATCTGCCCAGTCTCCTTCTTGCACTTGTTCATTGAAAGTAGCTATATTTAGAAACCTTTGTGAAGTTGTACAGTGGAGCTTTTCAAAGGAATGTGGTGTTTTTTTTTTTTTTTTTTTTGCTTTGAGACAACTTATTTAGAAATGTATGCTTGTTATGTGTGCAGTAGATTAGGCTGGGAATGAAAGCAATAACCTTTCCTGCCATGGCTCTGAATGCGTCACCTACAAACATCCCAACTCATTGTCCCAATTCAATGGGAGTTTTGGTAACTCCATGCGCAGAAGTCATTTCTTGTCTAGTTTAAGTGCCGCATGAAATAGCCACTAACTGGAAATGAGATGCTGCTTTGTCTCTCCAAAATGAGCATTGTGCCCTCAGGCTATGGGTCCGTGGGAAGGAGCCTTGCTGCAGAGGCTGCACAGCGGCTGGAGGAGAGGAGCCAGCCCCCAGGCAGTTCAATTGGAAACAGAATCAACTGTGAAAAAAATAATAATCTGTAATGAAGTGAAGGCAAAAGGGAAAGAGGGTAGAAATTGAATTAGATTTGTGCTGGTTCCAGCAGTCCCCTGTGGCCCCTTCCTGGCTGGAGGGAAACTGGGCTGATGGGGCCGTTCCTGTTGGGGTGCTGATGGGGCCGTTCCTGTTGGGGTGCTGATGGGGCCGTTCCTGTTGGGGTGCAGGAGGGGGAGAAATTCAAGGGTAAATCACTGCAGATCAGCAAAGCACCGCAGGAGCCCATGCGCAAGCAGCTGGGGCTGTGAGCTGCTGGGGGGGACCGTTCTGTTGCAGATGAGGCATGTTGCAGGCACGACTTTCTGCTTAGCAGAGATAAGGATTTTCCTAGAAATATTGAGAAACCAGATGGCAGCTCAAGTACTGCAGTTCTGGGAAGGAGAAGTAGCACTCACTCACACATATGACGAAGGCATCATTCGTAACAACCTGCCCCACACCCTGGTCCATGACCAGAGCTTGCTGCCCTCTGACTCCTGGTGCCAGAGGATGTGATGCTTCCTACTTCCACCTCTCATCCTCTCATGCTCTCTGCACACCCACAGGACATTAGAAATAGTGTGCTTTTGTTTTGGATTGAGCTAAGCCTAGCTTTAATCCATGCCCCATCCTTCCTGTACAGCAGCTCCATTTTTTCTTTCCTTCTTTTCCTCTGATGTGTAAGGCTAAAAGTTCTCTCGCTATTTTTCTTTGCATCCTCTGCAAGAGCCAATTCAGCCTGACCTCTGCCAGTTCTCCCTTTATGCTTTGGGCGTTTCAAGACATGGGGGTAGGCTGCCCTTCTTCCTTTGCAGCACAATCTCTTTACCCTTTTCCTTATCAGCTCTCTCCATCTTTTCATGTAGCTATTTCCTTAGCCTGCACAAAAGCCTTTCCTGGGTTTGAATTACATGTCTCAAAGATTGGACATGTCCAGCTCTTGAGAACTCAAGGGAATGGCAAGCACTGCCATTGAACCAATCTGATGTGCTGGTTTCACAATAACAAGGTCACATATCCCACTAGTTTTATGGTGTTGCTGCTCTCTTTTTTATTTGTTTTAAGAAAAAAAAAAAAAAAGTGTTGTCACTTAAGTATATGAACTACATTATATGTTTTACAAGGGCTGCTGTGAAAGTAATACCTCCTATTTTACTATATTAGCCCACAATATCAAAGGCAGAGATGGTGGGATGGCAGTGGAGGCTGAACCTTCCTACCAATGTGCCATTGCATGTTGTTGCCGTGTGACAGATGGCAGCAAGGGGCAGTCTGACACACTGGCACCTGACATGGACGTACAGATGAAACAAAGATGGGTAAATGAATTCCTCAGTGAGAAAAAAAATGGCACCCATTGACATTCATTTCTGAACATCTATGGAGATCAAACAGTGGATGTAGTGCAGTAAGGCTGTGAGTACATTTCAGCAGTGGGGATAGTGACAGTGGGTGCAGATTGATATGAATGTGGCTCTTGTTTATCACTGGTGAAAATGCATCACTAATGGTAGCGTCTGTGTTGAAAAAGAGTGTTTTGTAGCTGAGAATTTGCTCTAGTAAGTAGTGCTATCATGCAGCTGTAATTTCCATGGAAACAATTAGGAGGCATTATTTTGGGAGCAACCTACATAGATGTGGCCCTAGGCAATTCCTCTTCACTCAGAGCAGCCCAGGCAAACCAAAACGTTGGATGCCCAAAGGTGCCACGCCACTAGAAGAGCTCTGTGTGCATGCTCCAGAGCTGCTGCCCAGTAACAAGTCCCCCAAGCACAGCGCTGCAGGGGCTGTGCAGAGCCACAAGGGCAGCAGCAGCACTGCAGGGAAGAAAGCTCCCAAGGATCAGGATGGGGGCTGCTCCCAGTGGTCTAATCTTGTCCCGTTTTCTTCTTATTCTGGGGAGCCACCATTACAGAGTGATGTTCAGCCACCGTCCCGCTCTGCTCCCTCTGTGAGTTTTTCCTGCTGTTACACAGAAGAGAGACACGGAAGGAAGCACCACCTGCCCTTCCTCTTGCTGCCTGGTTTCCAAGCAGGGCAAGCAGCATGAAAATCAGCCATGGCCATGCTGGAGGGCAAGGAGAGAGCATGGGAGCTGTGTGGGATTTGGGGCATGTGGATCCCAGAAGAATCATTAAAGAAGGAATGGTAACACAAGGCTAAGGGCAGCGGGAGAGCACTGTTTTCTTTGGCCACATGTAAAACAGCAAAGGAAAAAGGAAGAAAAAGGAAGAAGAAAAAGCAAGGCCAAGGCCCAAAGATTCTGTTCAAACACCAGCAGAGTTTTGGACAGCCCAGCTCTGGGATTTTGAACTGTTTCCTACCCAGTTCATTAGCGAGTTGCTAATTAGTGAGGACAGTTTCCTGTTAATACCCAGAGAGAACAAGGTCCCCTCTCAAAGCCCAAAAGCTGGGCTGGAAGTGTGGCTGGGAGCAGCAGTGAGACTGCAGCATCCTGTTTTGCAGGGACATCCATGGGGCTGGCTGCGGGAGGGAACATTCATCCTTTGCCCTCCAGCAGCGATGTGCTGAGAGGCTGAGGGCCCCCATCACCCAGAGGAACAGTAGGCTGAGGGGCAGTGCCTCAGCTCCTATGCAGCCCTCCTTCCTAGCCCAGCTGCCACAGATGGATGTAATGGCTGCCACCACGATGCGATGACCTTCCCGCTGCTCTTGCTCTGCAGGGAGGACTGACGTCCTTTGGCAGCTCCAGGGCTGCAGCCTGAGCCCAGCCCTGATGCTGAGGGTGCTCTGATGGTGCAGGAATGCTGGAGCAGACATTGCTGGAGTGCCACGGGGTGGGAGATGTGCTCCATCTGCTCAGGGTTAGGAGAAACATCCACAGACCCAGCAAACAGGAGTCCTTCATTATGCTGCCAACACAACTTGTTTTTCCAAGGCATAACTGTTGCCAGAAATCTACCGAGTCAGGGCCTGGCATTTCTCTACTTCTAAAGAAAACTCACCCCGGTTTGCTTTACCTCTGATGAGAAGAGCTCTTGTCTCCGAGAATAAAATCAGAAAGAGAGCAACCTCTGCTTTCCTCTCTCGTTTAGTAACGATAAGTGGGGGGAACACCTTGCAGGGGCTGGCAGCCTGGCTGTGCTGCATGTGGAAATCTCATCCATGCTCACAGGGTGTTTTAAGCATCTTTCCAACCTGATGATCCTTTCCTGGTGCCTTAGGCACTGCAAGCAGAATGATGAGATCACCACCACGGCTCAGCAGCATTCTCATGTGGAAAATCCCCGGGTAATTTACCCAGAGTGGGATCCTCTGATTTGCTGACATTCCTCATAAGCAGAGGCAGACATGAAAGGAATGGAAGCAGAGGCACTAATTTGGAAACTCATTTTGCCTAACTGCTCACAGACGTGGTATCGGTCAGCGGGGAGCCCCAGTGATAAATAATGGTTGTTGAATTCCTGAATTGGCTGTAAATTGGCATGAAGGAGTGGCATCCCCTGCACGAGGCACAGCTCAGTGAGTTACTCTGCCTACATCCTCGCTGGGTGAATGCAGAGGTAGCTCAGGCTCTGTGTATGCTCAGGAGAATGGCAGCAGCTTCTACTCCCATGGGTACAGGCCTTGATTTATAAAAGCCAGTTGTTTATTTTGAAATGTCTCTTCTGTATGATAAATACCTTGGAAATGTCGCCCTGTAAGTGACTCCGGAGAGATTGGCCCCATTGGAGCCTTTGGCTGCAGCTTTTGGCTGCATGTCCTTTGAAAGGCTATTTAAGAAACATGTCATGTTAGGCAAACTGTTTGCAGGCTGAAGCCATCCAACAGCAATGAGCGATGAATGCTTCATGCACCAGAAGATGTAAATCTTCCCTTAATCCTGCCTGCCCTGTGGCCAGCTTGTTCCCAGCCGCTCCGGGCTCAGTGCTGTGTCCCCTGAGCACATATCATCCCAACTGCTGGGCAGCAGTCACTGCTCTGTGTGCATGGAGAAGTGCAGGTGGGCAATGGGTGGCTGTGGGACCCACAGTGAGCATCACAGCATGGCTTTCTCCATAGCGTTGGGAACAAAACTCCATCCTGTCTGCAGCCTCTGGCTCACAGAAAACTGAAGGCAGTGTTAAGCCATCAGCTGAAAACGAGTCAATGACCCAAAATCTGCGACTGAGGACACAGCCCATAGCTATAGATGCTCTGACTGCAGGGTCTGCTTCCTCTCCCATGCTCCCCCCATCTAGGACTGATTTCTATAAACTCAAAACAAACTCAGGGATAGCCACAAGAGCAGTGATTGCAGCCAATGTGACTTTTGTAAGCCTGACCCTTCCTTCAGCTTAGGCTGTAGCACAGCTTTACAAGCCAGAAGGCTGATGTCAGGATTGCTTCATTCAGCAATGTTGGGAACGGCTAATAAACACTACTAAAAGCTTGCTAATAGCTTTAATTAGGCTGCAGCTGATGCTTCATAAGTGGTTCTTTTTCCACCCCTTCCTTACAGCTATTTCCTGGTGGAGCTCAGGAAGGTGAGGTGCATTAATGCTTTTTGGGGAGACGCAGCTGTGAGATTACATTTTTGGGTGGCTTTTATTTTTTGTAGGGATCTCTTATAGCATCCTACAGCTGCTGCCTGGGCTGGCCGAGTTGCAAGTGGGATATTCACCTTGCTGAATGGGAATGGGCATAGTGGGGGGGGGTTGACAAACACAGCTTTGAAGAGCAATTTACCTTTATTACTGCGACCCTTTCTGGCTGTGAGAACCTGCAAACCGTGTCCTTCAAATCATGTAATCTTTGTCCCACCTTGGATGAAAGAAACTGCGATAAAGGGGTTTGAAGAAAGAGTTCACCTTAAAGTGAAAACTTTGTTGTTGCTGTAATTCATTTTCTTTCTTTTTTTTTTTTTTTTCTCTTTTTTTTAACCTTGAGGGTTTCCTGCAACAGCAGTGACTTACATGTTGAGGAATGAAGCTGCCTTGTGGCACACAGGGCTTTTAAACAGCTTCAATACTGATGATCCTGGCTCTGAAGGTGCAAGGCCACACAGGTCCTCAGAGCCCATCACCACCCACCACCTTTCATGCCCATCATCTCTGCACAGATGCTATAGGTCCCCAAATCCACCCCCAGCAGCCCCTGACTCAGAGTATCATGTGCTGCGTTTCTCACCCAGATGCTCCACTTACAGATGCTGGCTTCCTTCTATGTGTGAGCACGCCTGAGCTGTAGGATGTTGTGGGCTCCTGCTGCAGCATCATGGAAAGCACTGATCACCACATCACAGAGTGAGGTGGGTTGTGGAACCACTGTCGCAACCAAGGCTGCAAAGCTGAGGGGATCTGCTGCTCTTTGGCTCAAGGATCCTAATTGTGGCTCTTTTCTCTTAGGCTTTTGAGTATGGTTCTTATAACATATGTGAACAGCCTGCTGTGCGGCCTCCCTCTAAGGGGATGTATGAGCCTATTTTGAAAGCATCTTTACTTCAAGCCCCCACAGAAATCAAACCAAACATACTTTGGAAAAAACAGCCGTGAGGATGACTTGGAAGTGGCTCCTGCATAGTGCTGTCATTGTGTGCAGGCAGATATCCCCAGCTTCTGTGTCCTTAAAAGTAAGAAAACGCAGCGATAGCGTGAGTAGATCTTCCCTTCTTACAGAGATCAAAGCAAGGAGCAGATTGGATTCTTGTGGCAGTGATGGCTTTTTGAGTGATGCTGTCATTGAAACCTCTTATGGAAGAAAAAAAGAAAAATAAATACAAGCTTCTGATGGGAAAGGAAATAAGTACTGTTCCTCCCATGGCCCTGGGCAGTGATTGCAGAACCTGGACTTGTCTGTGTGGCTTGAGCTGAGGGACTCTATTTCCCCATTAATAATACCTGGGAGGAAACCAGTGTGGGAAGCAAAGGGAAGCTCAATGAGCTGTACCTGTGCATGTGAGGACAGGCAGCGATGGTTCCGTGCAGGGCTGATGTTCTTTCCACACAGTTGGACTGCTGTGAGAGCACTGCATTATTTCAGCTTCAGCATCTCCTTGGGATGGCAGTAATCTCAAGTGGTGTGTGTGTTTCTCAAGGTGCAAGTGAGGTTTGCAAAGAGGAATAGGAGTTCTGCCCATTCGTTTGGGAAGAGGACCAGCCAGATCTGGGACTAGCATGGGACAAGCTTTTCTTTTTCCAGCCACAGGGCTAGAAGCATTGGGGTTAGTTGAGTCCTGAAAGAAAAGTTGAATTTGTCGTGTACGGTATCTGGGACTCGGGGGAAAAGCATTCCTTGAAATCTAACTAAAGATCTGGCACATTTTTTTTTTCCTGGTGACGGCGCTGCTGACCTCACAGATCTGAGTGCTCATAGCTCCTGGCATCCCTTCCTGGCTGCACTGCAGCCAAAGTAGCATCAAATATAGCTCATAGGGTATCTGATACCTGGAAGAGATGGGATTTACTTGAGAGCTTCCTGAGGGCTTTCTGTGCTTCTGGGAGCTCTGCTTCCCAAAGGGGCTGTATGGAGGCATGGAGCTTGCTGTGGGTTTGCTCTGTCCCAACCCCTACCCATGCTGCTGATGAGTGCACCGTAGTGGCTGAGATGTTTCAGCAGCTGCTTCCTGAGGGCTGGGATGCGGGGGCTTTGTGACATTTGGAGCCTGCAGGGGTCTGAAACACCCCACTGCTGTGGAACCAAGAAGGTACTCAGTGCTGCGTGAGGCTGGAGAAGCAAATGCTTCCTTTGGTATTTTGTACCAAACAATCTATTGGGAGCACAGCTGGTAGAATTGCTGTACTGACTGTGGGTGAAAAAAAAAAATAATACAGATCAAAGCAAGCAAGTTGGTACATGAAAAGGACGGAAACTTTTAGAGTGAATATCAGGGGAAAAAAAGGAGCCCTGGGTGTGCTGGAAGCATATGCTGGTTCCTGAGATCTGGATCTGTGCTTTTGGCAAAGGCAGAGCTATCTGTGTGCTCAAACCTTGGTGGATGTATGGGTGTTCTGGCACCTTCTGCCCTGATTTTGCAGGTCTCTGAGATTTTAACAAGCTGCCCATGGAAATGGTGGCATCCCCATCCCTGTAGGTGTTCAAGAAGTGTGGAGACGTAGCACGGTAGTAGTGAGCATGTGGGGATGAGGTGATGGTTGGACTAGATGGCCATAGAGGTCTTTTCCAACCTGAATGATTTTGTGATTCCATCTTCTGCTCTAGGGAATATGGGTTTTGATGGCATTAGAAATTGTCCTCACAGCAGAGGGATCCCGAGGAACTCCAGCTTTCAGTCTTCAGTGTGAGCCATGAAGTGGGAAAATGCTGTGCTCAGAGTTCCTCAAAACCTGTCCTAAAGGTACAGAGCAGTGCCCTAGGGTGTGCAGAAACAGAGCAGCTGAGGACTGTGTTGTGGATCAGGGATATCAGCACGTTCCATGTGAGAAAGGGCAGGAAATGCTGCAGCTCAGAAGTTCCTAGGAAACTGTGGAAAAGGAAATCCTGGACGCTCCTGTTTGATTCAAGGGAACTGCTTTCTTTAAAAGAGATGGAATTATAGAACAACCCAGGTTGGAAGGAACCCATGAAGGTCATTGAGTCCATCTTTTAATTTATAGGTTTGGTGAAATGTAACAGAACAATTCTGAAATGGAGAAATGATGGGGAAAGTCAATTTTTACAAACAAACTGCCAGTGAAGAAAAATCAGAAATGTCAGGAGGACAAAAATTCAGCAGACTTGAAGCATTTCTATAGGAAGCTTCCATTTCATCAAACAACTTCTCCTGGGGAGAGAGGTGTGGTGGGGAACTCCTGGGCAGGGGTGTGCAAAGCAGGCAGGAGGACTTAGAGAAGGAGATGCCTTCGCTGCCGTGTCAACCAAACAGATATAAATCAATATAAATCACTGTCCCAAGTTTCACATCCTAAAAACCTTCCGTGCCTTTTTTTGGAGAGAGCTGCATCCCAGGGACTGGAAACTGCCAGAGCCTGGCAGCGAGCAGACAGGTTGATGCAGATGGGTTTTCAACCATTATTCAGATGTCACCTTCTCAAAATCCCTTTGGACATTTTGCTTCACTGCCCAGACCCTATGCTCATGGGAAGGCTGCACGTGTCCCAAGCTGCTCTGAGCTGGGTCTGGCATTAGAGGTGGTGCACGCTGTGCCTGGCACCAGCCAAGCCTGTCTGATTATTCAGAGGAGAAACAGAGAGCAGTGCTGAGTGGTAGTTATTAAAGCAGGCACATGTGGATCCCGCACAGCGTGCCTGAGCTCTGCAAGCCCACACAGGTTTGCACAGTGCCTCGTACCAGCAGGCAATATTGGTGTCGTATCTCGGGTTTGGACAACATAATTATCAGCACACTGCAACCCTCCTGCCTTGGTGTAATGTGCTGCCAGGGTTGCATTAGAAACAGGAAAAGAGGGGAAATTAAAAAAAGAAAAAAAAAGTCGTGTTTCCAGTGTACAGACAGTAATAGAGATGTTTGTATGGCGGTTGTGACTGGTGTAATCTTGGTTGTTACACAGATATAAGTGGGATTTGAAACAGTCAAAGACGCCAAAACAGATGTCAATGAGATGGATGGTCTATTAGGCACAGCTCTTTTGAGTCACTCGTTGCAGGGAGGATTCTACCCGTTTTGTGATGAACCAGCAGTGCTGCAAGAGATGGGTTCAGTCAGCCTTCGGTCCCAGCCTGGGCTGCTGTCATCCCCTGTGAGAGCACATGTGGCTGTGGGGACAGCAGCCCCAGTGAAGCAGACTGACAGTGTTGAGACATGGATATCTTCCATGCAAATGCCACGTGCCTGCTTGTCCCTCTGGGAACAGAAGGCATTTTCTTGTCTCCAGCTATGGCCTTTGTGACACTGACAGAGGAAGCCCTAATTGCATAATGACTGCAGTGCGTGTGCACTCCCAAGGCTATCTGGTATTTGTGAAGGGGACACGAGCAAACCTAGTTTCAGGGCCAGCTGGTTTATATGCTTTTGCTAAGTCAGTTTGCTGCTGGTGGAACTCTAATTGACTCAGCTGTGCTGGGCAGCAGCCTCTGTACATCCACCTCTTGCCTGTGCTCCCCCTGCTCTGCTGGAGGGGTTTTCTCTCACGCTCTTTTTGCTGGTTTTACTTCTTACCCTGTAATTGCTTAATTCCAAAAGAGAAAGGAGCCAGAACAAGAAACTTGAATGGAGAGATAGATGAAGGACTCCTTTTGTACCAAAGATCATTGGGAATTAATTTGATGTCCTCGCCTTGGTGCAGTCCAGACTTCATTAAAGCATTTGCACAACTCCTGGCAGCTAAGCGTGTGGTGGAATAATTTCGGTCTCTCGAATTGGAAGACTGAATTGGTATCTGCCTTTGGGTTTGGCTGGTCTCATTTAGGAAATGTTTGTGTTGCTTGCTGCCGCACAGAAGGGACTCTTTGTACTCCTTTGCATAACAAAGCGGCGCTCCTTAGCAGGGCATGCAGCGGCAAGGCGGCTGCGGAGGCAGCGGGACCCTGCTGAGGGTTTGCTGAATAATGGAGAAGTGGGAAAGAAATGGGACAGTGCTCATGGCTGTGAAAACAGGATCCGAGCTTGGCCCCTAGATCTCTAATGAAGAAAGAAAGAAAGAAAGAAATCTTGGAACTGGAGCTAGGAGGATGGAGTTTTCATGGGTTCTGTTGGGCTGAGCACACGGTGCTCCCCAAGGGCCCTCATCTACATTGCGTGCACAACTGTGTGGCACACAGACCCTTCCCTGCTGGTTTTCTATCTGGAGCAGCCCAGTATGTTACTGTGATCTGATTGGGACAGGTTGAGCCAGGAAAACCTGTTCTGCTCTGCCATGTGCTGCCGATGCCTGGGTTCCCCAGGGAGCAGCCGGCTGTGAGCTGTGCCAACGTGTGACTGAATGTTGTTCTCATTAGGAATGGTGGGAGCCTGTTGGGCTGTGTGAGAGTGGCCAATCATAATAAACACTTCCAGGAATTTAGCTCCTTGGTGTCTCTTCCATGGATAATGTGCACACCATGGGTCTGCTGGAAATCAGTCTGCTATGGTTTTGGGGGGGATGGCTACCTGCTAAGGTGGCACTGCCAGAGGAGTTGTTCCAGTTCTGCTAATGTAGCAGTGCACAGGTTCTGACATGCATTGTGGCTGCCCGGAGAAGCTGTGGGTGCCCCATCCCTGGAGGTGCCCAAGGCCAGGTTGGATGGGCCCTGAGCAGCCAGCCCACAGCGGAGAATTGGAATTTGGTAATCTTTAAGGATTACCCTCCCAAATCAAGCCATTCTGTGACTGTGGGGTGAAGGTGATGGACCCAGCATACTGCTGGAAGGTCATTTTGGGTTGGGAGTGTGCTGCAATTGTTGCCTTTTGGCTCTGTTGGGGAGCATAGGCAGCTCTCTCTGGCATGTGTGTGTGCCGTGGGGCTTGCCATGGTGTTATTCTCACTTACATGCACGTAATTATATGTAGCAACTTCTTTGAAATAGTTTGAGGCAATGTAATGACTGTAATTAGGCTGCCACATGGTACAAAAAAAAAAAAAAAGAAAAAAAGAACCCCAAACACAGAGCACATCAAGCCAGGGTGAGAGTAAAGTTTAGACAACCTGAGCATGTCACTGCACAGAGATGGCCAAGGACCAGCTTGCTGTTGTGACCTGCAGTGTGCAAGGCTGTGGCTGTCCTCTCCTGCTGTCCACCATCTCTGGAGCCTCAGCGGGTACTGCTATAACCCAACCGCTGACTCTTGTAGTTGGAATTTCTCTGCAGAGTAGGTTTGTCCAAAAGTAACAGCAAAATATACAGCTCTGCAGTGGCATTAGGCTGCACAAGGGAAGGCAGCCATTGTCTCTGAGCAAAACTGCTGCTGACCCCAGCTTTGCCCCACTGCCACCCTGGGATTGGAGCTGCAGGAGGCTGATGGCTATGGACAAAGAGCTGAATTCCCCTCCTGTGGTCTGGGATGAGCATGGAAGCACCAAGGTTAGAGAATCTTTACATAAACACGTCAGCACTGGAAGGAGAAGTATGCATTCTGGAGATTAATGACTGAAATGTCAGGCATTTATTAAGTTAGTCCTGATGTTGACAGCTGAGCCAATTAATAGCATTCTTGATCAAAAAAAGCCAAAGGCAAATCTGATTCATAAATATCCCAGTTGTTCTTTGTGACCTAGTTTTAAGATTCTTAAGAAGGGGAGAAAAAAAAAGTTCAGAAAATATTTACAAATACTAGAAATGAAGGCTGTGTTGCAGCTAGTGATTGCTCAGGCCTGCAGCGAGGCAGGGTCTGTTAGTGGAGATGTGTGCCGAGGAGCTGGAAGAGCCAGGTATCACCAGGGCTCACTGTGAGGCTTTGGGAGCCCTGTGGGCTTTTGGGATGTGAAAGGAGCAGTTGTGAGCAAGAACAAAGTTTGATGGAGTTTGGGAGCTGTAAGGTGAAATGGTTGGTGTGGTGCATCAGTGAAGCAGAAATGCCAAAGAACCACTCTATGTAATGGGTGGTGGTACTTCCAGATCAGAGACCTCCTATAGAATGCCGGTAGAAATGGCTCGATGAAGCCAGCCCCAAGAATCAGCTACAGATTTCAGGTTTGGATTAGGGTGAGAGCCGTAGGAAGGAGAGAAAATCCAGCCTAGAAGGAGAGATGGAAAGAAAGAAAATTGCTTACTGAAGACAGGTAAAACAGGAGGAATGTGAAGCTCAACAAATGTATAAAAAGCTACTGAAAAGAGGAAGAAAATGTTTCTTCCTCTGTCTCTCATGGCGAGGAGAAGATGTCATGAATATAAGCCAAACCAGAAAGACACAGATGCTGGGAAATGGTTTTTAGGTGCAGTAGAAATTCCATTACTGGAAGCCTTTGAAAAGAATTTATTTGCTACAGTTAGCTGTGCTGTGACTTCCTTAGGCTCCTTCGAGCTTTATTTTCTAACTCTGCATTAATTTATGGCTATTACCATGATATTAGAGCGATGGAGTGGCTGTTGATTGTATTTTGGAAGGACTCAATGCCTGGGCTACCGTCAGACGAGGTCAGAGCCAGCAATGGGGCTGTAATTCCAAGGCCTGGTTCTGCCAGTGAGACCACGGTCCCCTCGGTCATGCTAGACAAGACGTTGGCCAAGCCCTCCAGTTGAGGTTGCCAGGCTCTCAGGTCCACCACCAGACCTCGCAGGCTGCCTGATTGGAGGTCAGAGGGAGCAAGAGGGAGGATGGCAGTGACTCGTGCCATTCACATCACTGTGTGTCTCTCATGTGGTGCCCCAGGGAACTGTGCAGCCATGTCCTCCTGGTAGAGGACATGTGCCGGAAGCGCAGTACCTGCCTAGTGGGCCTTTGGGGCTGGAACAGCCATTCCAATGTCCTCATTTGAATGTCATTGATTTTTCTAAAGAATTCTGTCTCCCTTGACAGTCTAGAAATAAAACCTCTTGCCCTGACTGGCACAACAGCCTCGTGATTTCTATATATTGACAAAGTGGATTCACACTATCTTAACATGGGCAAGCTATTCTTCAGCACGCTCGATCAGAGAAAGAGAAAATTACATTTATGCCTCCTGCCGCTCTCCTTACGTTTCCCATCCCGGCTATCCAGGGGCAGGTGTTGCTGTCAGCTCCCACCTGCAGCCTGCCCAGCGAAGCCGCACAGCGTCGGGTTTTCACAGGAAGATCTGCTCCCGATGTGGGCAGTGCCCAATTAGGCACAGTGCCAGAGTACGAGTTGGCAGGGATATTTTTAGTCGTCCTCCGAGGTTCCTTTCCGCCTCTTGGCTGAATTGAAACAGTTTTGTGACGGCTCTCTGTGTCCCAGGCTGGTTTCTGGCTCATTTCTCAGGGTCAGGGAGTCAAGGAGCTTCTGGGAGGACTCTTCAAACTTAAATGCTTTCAGCAACAACAGAGAACAGCCTTCATGCTCCCTCAGTGGAAGCTGGTGTACCATGGCAGGCTGGAGGGGCCACCTGAGCATCGTGCTGAGCATCTCTGGCTTCCACTCTGCTGGCTATTATGTGTGCCCAGGGGTTTCAGATGAGGAAGCATTAAAGGTTTCAGGATGGCAATCCTGCTGTTTCCAGCATGTGCAGTCCCTGATGACCTGGTTCTGGAGCTCGTTCCTGTGCTTGCATTTTGGTGTGTCATTCAGGCAGTGTTTTCATAGAACTGTGAAGACCACCAAGATGAACTTGTTCAACCATCAACCCATGATCATGGCCACCACAGACAATGTCACTCAGTGCCCCATATACCCTCTTCTTGAACACCTCCAGAAGCAGTGACTCCACCACTTCCCTGGGCAGCCTGTTCCAATACCTTCACCACTCTCTCTGAGAAGAAATGCTTCCTAATATCCAACCTGGCTGAACCTTCCCTGGTGCAAGTTAAGGCCATTACCTCTTGTCCTAGGGACTGGATTTTCCAGGAACAGGTGAGAACTGCAGACATAGATGAAACCCAAGAACCTGAAAGCTGTGCGCTTTCCACACCAGGGAGCTGCATGACCCACCCAAAGCCCCCGGTGATGAGAATTTCTTTCCATGGGAAACTTCCACTGTCAGGACTGGTTACGGCAGGAGGCCTTGCTCTCATGAGCTTTATTTCTGAGAGTGACAGCTCTGCTATGCAGCTCTAAATATATGTTTCCTGGTCCTGATGTCCTATTTAGGTCAAAGCCTGTGCTTTGCCTTCAAGAGAGCTGGAAAGTATAGACTTCCCATTGTGGATAATTAGCTGCCTCTGAGGCAGGAATTATCTGTAAAAGGAGTTGAGTTGGGATGGAAAGCTTGTGCCAAAAGTGGGACCAGAAAATGCTTGTTTGCTTCTGCGTATGCAGATGTGAATGACTTTTCCTAGTAACTTTTGGGGAAGTAGTAAATGGGTAGCTGCTTTGCTTTCCCAGCGCTGGGGGCTATTTGTCAATCCAGATTAAGAAGGAACAGCAGGAACAATAGGACATTTCCTATGACTGAGCCACATTGTCTTTAATCTTTCAAACAATCTTTTCAGGGAAAGACCTTGCCCTTGAACTCTGCTGTAGTTTACCTGCTGTGCTCATCTCTTTTGTGCTGTTGGGCAGCGTCCCCATAGGCAGTGTGGGCAGCTGCAGAACTCTCAGGCATGTTGGTAGCTGCTGCTGAGCACCGAAACTTCAGGGCAATGGCTGTGGAATAGGGTGGTAGGGTTAAGGTCTGCAGTCAGAGGGGAGCTGCTGGTGCAGCTGTTCTGCTCCATGTCTGCAACATTCCTATCCTGTCTGAGCACTGGGGCATTCAGAAATGCTTTCAGCTTAATAGAAACTGCAGTGAAGCTGAAGCTGTTTAGTGTCTGGCTGGGTCTGGAGCAGCTTGTTCTAGCTTGCTTTACATCAGGCGTTTGTCATCTTACTGCTGCTTGTCCCCTGCATTTCAGCCAGTACCTGGCCCTTGGGATCATACCCCTGGGCTTCAGCACCTCTGTGCCTGTGAGGACATTGGAAGGGGACATAGGGAGCACCCTCCTTCTGCAGGGCAGGCTGTTATTCCCCTTCCCCAGCATGGATGCTGACTTCAGGAAAGAGGGCTGCTAGGGATCTCTGATTCATGCATCACTTCTTGTTCCCTGAGAATGACATTTGCAACCTGCAAGCTGGACACTTGCACTGGCCTGATGTCTTTGTGGCTTTGGGCTGTGTTAGTATCATCTGCCAGGAAAAGAGAGCTTCCAGCACCCACCAAGAGTTGTGGGCATCATCACACCGTGGTGTGCAGGGAAGGACATGACTTGTGGTTTTCTGTTGGTGGTATTCCTTCACACAACTAGTCACGTGCTTACGTTTTGGGAAAAACCTGTACTTCAGCCCACTTCCTGCTCAGCCTCTGCAAAGAGGAACCTCCTCTCGCCAGCTTTCCAAAATGGGTTCAGTGTGGCTCCCTGAATGAAAACGTCTCTTGGAGTGGCACACATCCTGCAGAGTGCCCCCGGCAGCTGCAGCAGGGACACTGCAGAAAGGCTCTGCTTATTTTCAGAACAGAAAAGCAAGCCTGATGTTGGAAACTTGGTTAAACTTTGTACTGGGGAAGGCTGCAGTGGATGAAGACTGTGCCTATGCTGCCTCTTTCCAACAGAAATATTTGGAAACTAACAAAATTCCAGAGCTTCTGCTCGGATGAAGTGTTGTGTCTTTAAAATTCCTCATTGCTGTTCTTATCTTGACTTAGCAGTTTGTTATCATGACATTATAAAGTCAGATGCCATCAATGATAGGAATAAATATTTCCCTGTGGAGCATTATTGGAGTTGATGTGGGGAGGGTTTCCTTAGCTGGATTTCTCCAGAATTTCTGCTTGCAGAAAAGTCTGAGTTGTAAGAAATCAATCAGCAAATGCTGCCCAGGGCCATCTGTCCCTGGCTGCCTGGCCATTGTCACTGTCACCTCCCTGAGGCTGCTCCCAGGCCTGCTTTGGAGGTACTGACCAGAGTATGACACTGTATTGAAGGACTCCCACCCCAATAGCAAGCCCTGACGGAGGTTTGTTTAAACCAAAAGTGGGATGTGGGCTGGAGGCGGTCCCTTCTGAGAGACTGCCACCAGGTCTGCCCATAGTGCAGGGAAGCCCTTTGGTCCTCTGTTACTGCTCGTTGATCTCAAGCCTGAAATGGATATGCTGTGAAATGGATGTGACTGACATTTAGCAGAAATCCTAGTCCTTGTCAGAACAGCGCCTGGGGAGATGCAACGCTGCTCAGCCATCTGGCCAACATCACCCCTATTTTGTAAGCTTGGACAGCACCTCACTCCATCAGCAAATGCTCTTGGCTAGTACTGGATGATGCTTCCCAGAAGAGACATGAACAGGAAAGATATTTTGCTCAGCATTAGTTGGCCTCAGCGCAACCTCAGTAGTGCTGTCTGGGTGGAAGGAACCAATCTGGACCGCTAAGCTGGATTTGACCATGCCACAAAGTCCAGGAGCAGTGAGTGAGCAACATGGGGCCCAGGCTGCCTTCCTACCCCCCAGCTGCAGAGAGCTCTAAGGTAAATGCTGTGCTCCATCCCTCATGATGCAGCAGAATTAGAAAGATCCCAGCTGAGGGAGGTAGGCTTCCAGTATCCCCTTTGAGCAAAGGCATAGATGCAGTATGTGCTCCTGAGTGCATTTGGGGCTTCCTCCTTCAGTGCATTAATTTTACATAGGTGCAAAGTGAGCTGTTTTTCATCTCTCCCTTGACCGCAGACTTGCTGGCAGACCTGGGAAGAGGTGCTTTGCTATCCCCCCACCCCCCGGCTGCATCTGGCTGCATCTGTCATTTCAAGTGAGTGCTGGAGCTTTCTTCTCAGCCTGATCATGCACTTTTTTTAATGCATCAGCCACCTCTTCAAAGAAGAGAACTCTTAAGGACATAAAGAGGACTTAAGCAGATGTTTCTAACCAAACTGAATTTCAGGATTTGCTAAGAACAAAGCATTTGATTTGCTCAAAAGACAGCCAGACATCTGTTCGAGGGCTGTGATTCGCGAGGAACACCAAGATGCTCCAGCCCGTAACGAGCCCTGCTCAGATGTACCGGTACTCTGTGGCCGCCGGGCCGGAGGACGCGCAGCGGACCGGATCCCCGCCGGCCTGCGGGACCCGCCGGGCTGTGCCGGTTCGCCGTGCCCGCTCCCGGGGCTGCCCCGACCTCCAGCTGCGGCCCCGGTCCGGCTCCGCGGAGCAACAGCGGCCTCCAGCGCCCAAACCTCCTCCCTCCGCATCCCGGCCCCGTCCTCGCAGCAGCTCCTGCTCACGGGGTGCCAGCCTTTGGGGGAGCAGCGGGGCCGCCGTAGGAAAAGCCTTTTTTCTTTCTTTCTCTTTAACCCCCTGGAAAAATTGCGGACTGATTGTCTTTCTCGGGCACCGAGTGGCCGTACCCTCAGGGCCAGTGCTCCACTGAGCTGCATGGAGATGGCAGATCTGCCACCACCGAGGGGACCCGTTGGACCTCTTGTCCTGGCAGAGCCCTGGAGTGAGGGCTTTGATGCCTTGCTTTTAGCAAACGTCACTGAAAGTTATGAGGATGCTTAAAATATCCCTTATGGGAAGTTTAGGAAAACGGGATTCTTGATGCTATAGAGAGACTCCTTGGTAAACCAAAAGCCTGATGCTCTTCTTGGGAATGACCTGGACTTTCCCCTGGGGCTCCATCAGTACTCTGTGTGGATGTTACCAAACTTCCCCATGTTTTTCAGGAAGGTGTTTTAAATGTTGGGGAAAGGGGTGTGTTGTGTTTATGAGAAATCCCAGCGTGAGCAGTTGTCATGCTTCCAGTTTATTTGTAGTTTGTAGAGATGAGGAATGCCTTCATGCCATCTTCTCTATCACAGCTGTGCCTTTAATTTCAAGCGGAGCTGGAGCGTGGAGAGGGCTCTTGGCACTTTCCCCTGTTCTTTATGCGCACGTTAGTGTGTCTTTGCCTGGAAGAGAGGTTAAAAGTGCCAGAGGATGCCTTTAAGCCCCTGACACAAAGAGCCTGGCTCAAGGGATGAGGATAGAAGTGAAAATACTGCTTAATTCTTCCTTTAAGCGTTACATTTAAGTAAGCCCACATACTCTTGACAGAGAGTTCAAGGTTACCATGGGCATAGGTTAATATTAATTAACCAATAAGCAGAGAGCTGGCACTTCCCAGTGCCTCCGGGCAGAACAGTTCACCTCCTTGCTGCAGGACCAATGTCAATCACCTCCAATGCCTGTTTGGCTGGAGATGCTGAAGGTTATGACTTTCTTTGCGTGAATTTTTGCAGACAAATGTCTGCCACCTTGCTTGGATTGGGCCTGCTCCCAGCTTCCCATGTGACTGCTTCTGTATCAAAAATAAGGAAAATGTTTTTGGCACCCCTCGCTTTCCCCCCCATGACCATGGAGATCCCCATCTCCACCAAAGCTGTGCTCTGCACCAAGGAGACGTGGAGCCCTTGATGTCACATCGCTCCCTCTCATGTGGCTTCGAAGCCTTCCTCACTCTCCTGGTTTCTGGCCAAGGCCCTAACGATGTTGTGTCTGACGAACCTCCCACCCCCATCTGCTGCACAATGCAGCCGGCAGCTGGTGCTGGGCTGCTGGCTTCCAGCATGGTCATTACGGCCGCGCCGTGTCATTAACTGCAGAGCCTTCATTTGAGATCCTGCTCGGCACCTCTCTGCCCTACTGCATTTTCTTTAAGTGTAAAAGAACAGACTATGGAGCTGGAGCCTGGGTTAATGAAGGACAGGGGCCAGCCAGACCAACAGTTCTCATCCAGGCTCTTTGGTGATCTGGATTCTGTTCCTTGTTATTGCAGCTGACAGTGCTCTAAAAAAAAACAGAATTTGGCTCCACAGCTCCATTCATCCAGGGACTGGAATCTGAGCTCCTGTTGGAGATGTCTTTGCTGATGGCAGGTGAGTGTAGTCACCCCAAACCCAGCAGGGAAAGCCAGTGTGAAGCTCCCTTAGCCCCGCAGACTGCAGCACTTGCTTATGGAACAGACTCACTCTTCCCAACAGAGATTTTCAAGTACTTAATAGCATTGAGTTGGAAGTAATTCCCTCACTTGTCTGCCATGGAGCACTTGCAATATATAAATATACTCAGAATTACCTAGGGCCCAAGATAGATGAAATGAATCAAGTCTTGCCAGACACTTCACTGGCTTTTGGTCCCAGCCTTCTGCAATCTGGCACCAGCACAGATTAAATAAAGGCTTATTCTTAAAAATATCCACAGCAAATTGTAGCCTTTCACATGCAGAGAAGACAGAAAGCAGAGCTCAGCTGTAAACTGCTGGTGTGAAAAGCGGAGTATTTCCTCCACCTGAACAAACGCTTCTCTGCCTGCATGTGAAATCCGGGCAGGCTTTGCAGGTTTTGCCATTTGTCTGAGCTTCTGGACAGCCTCCAGCACAGCCTGAGCCACGGCAGCTGCAGGTGTGGGGAGATGTTGGCCATTTGATCGTGGTGTGTGGGCAGATGGGCTCTGCGAGGCACAGCCTGCAGCCCTATTTCACAGCAAGAAATGCTCTGAGCAGCCTCGGCGGGAGGCCAGATGTGTGGCAGATGTGCTGGGCTCGTGCCCATGCTCCACCCAGCTGCATGCAGACAGCCTGCTGTCTAGGAAATCCCGGTGTCATCATCTGCGAGGTATTTAGGCTCGGAGGAGGCCTGGATACTCACATGTTCTGAACGCACAGCAAGCACTCGTTGCTATACAGGACATCATCTGTGCCACAGATGGGGTCAAAGTTCTTCGTACAACCTTTCCTTACGTCGTAATTGCCACATGCTGCCTGGAGACAGGAAAGAGAAATTCTGAGAATATCAAACATTCTTTCAGTTTACCACAGATGCTCTGCGTTCCCAGCAATGTGCATGTTTTGTATGTCTTGGTAACCCATCCCAGCTTGCTTAGCACTCTGCCATGATCTGACTGGAACTGTGTCGACATCCCTTTGCAGTTGAACTCCACCTGACGCTCCTGCACACCTGCGGCAGTGCCAACACAGAGCAAGTAATGCTCCACAGGCAATGTCTGATCATGTTATCCCCAGTTTTTATTTTCTATGGCCGCAAGAATACCTGCCCTCACACTGAGAAGCTGAAGAGTAATGGGAGCTTTGTTCTTCTCTTGGCAGGTAACAGCAACATTCAGCTCTTTGTTAACAGTTTCCCTTTGCTGAGTGTGGGAAAATGCAAAGAAAAGCCAGTACCATCCCTGGGATTTGGCTGTGGTGCAGCAGATAGAAGGAGGTTTGCAGGCACCAGCGTGCATTCCAGCCCAGCAGCTCATGTTACTTCACTGTATATAGCAAGTGTGGAACCCCAGTGCATGGATTAGTGCTCACTCCCCAGAGTTGTCCATATCCTCATGCTACAAAGAAACCGGAGCCTTCACCTCTGTTCCTTGGCCAGCAGCGCCGTCAGGCTCAGCATTGCCTAGAGAAATATGTAGAGAGAAAAGACACCTTAGCACCTTGCTTCACTCAGGGTAGCTTCTAGGGGTCCCAACAAAATGCTTCAGCCTGAGGACCGTGTGTCTTCACTCTGAGAGCTTTGCCCTTTCAAAGGCCCAGCATATAATTCCCTCCTTTGCATCTTTCCCATTTTACTTCTTTCCCTCAGCAGAAAGTGCACGATGATGCAATTCCTTTCAAGGCCAGATGTGCACCCTGTGACTTTCCATGCTGTTTGTTCCATCTGTCAGGGAGCAAAGGTGGCTTTTGTTATCTTTTATAACATGCTCATGGACAAATGAGAAACTTCTGTTGGTGCTGGAATGCTCCTGGAGTAAATCTGAGGTGAATTTTCTGGTGTCAGTGGTTTTGAACCACAAGGAAACAGAGCAAAAGGCAACTTGGTCTCTACTAGAAGGAGAAATGCTGGACCCTGAGGTCTCACACCAAAGCTGGTGGGAGCAAGCTGTGACTTTGTTGGCCTTTTCCATGGAGAAGCTGGCCCTGAGCTGATGGCTGGGATGCTGTGGGTAGAACACATGGTGGGTTGTTTTGAAAAACAGCCTCAATCTATCTGGCAGAAAGGAGTACTGGGAAGATGGCTTTGGGTTGCACGTAGATCCAGAACTCACCTACTCAAAGCATTTAGACTGCATCTACATCCAGTCAGTGTGGCCCAATAGCAGTGGATCTGTAGGGTGGTTTATTGCTGAGGATCTGGTATTCACACTTCTGTGCTTGAGGGGTTTTACTCTGAATGAGCACCAGTCCAGTCCCAGGAGCTGTGGCTCTGTACGTGCTTGGTTCATATAAAAGGAGGCCATGCTTTGTGCTCAAACTGTTCTGCAATGGCAACCGTAGCACAGAAAAAAGGATGATGGGCTGGCTTCAGAAGCATTGGGAATGAACTTGCTAATGCAGAAATCCCCGGTGAGCGGGACCTGGAGAGCAGCAACAACTAATGTTCTCATCCCTCTGCACCATATGGGATTTTGAAAACAGTTGGCTTAAACATTGACTTTGGAAACAAGAACTGCATTTTTCCTTCTATAGATTTGTTTCCTGTCTTTCTGATTTTACTTCTTTACAACTAGAATAACACCTATTTATTCTAAAAGAATTGCACCGTCCTAGAAATCCAACTGAATTCCAACCCCACAGGAAGAGTGTCAGCCCAGCAGCTCCGCTCAATGGGAGTCGAGCACCTTTAAAACTTCTCTAGGCTTGCTTGCAGACACTGCTTTAGTGCCCGCTGACACTGCAGCACTCTGTGGGGAGCACTGCTGCTCACTGCCCAGCAGCAAGGCCGCAGCACAGCCGGCCTGTTCCCAGGCTCGCCTTCCCACGCAGCAGGCTTGGAGCTGGAGCAGGGAGAGGAAATGAAATGGCTCCTAAGCAAAATCTTGCACTCACCTTGGGTGAAGCCGATTGCTAGGAAGAGGAGCAGGAAAACAGCACTTGTTTTCATGGTCAAGGTGATGCTCGACTGGAGACAGCAAAGAGGAAACAGAGGACACCGCTCTGGATCGCTGAGATGCCATCTCCAGCCGCCTGTGCAGAGACCTTTATACTTTCCCATCGCTGGCACCACCCTCCATGGCCGGCTCCACCCCACAGTGTCATGATGACAACAGTGAAAGTACAGGGACAACACCAGGTGGCAAATGGCACAAGGATCAGAGCCTCCAGTGCCAATGGCGGTCACAATCCTGGAGTCAAATATTGTGCATGGGGCTGCAGGGAAGAAATGGCATTGTACAAGAGCCAGGCTGGAGAAATGGTCAGAAAAGCAAGGGAACGCCCACATGAACTGGATTCCCCTTGCCATGAGTGTACAGCTTTGATGACCAGCTCTGCCACTGCCACTTGCAGGGCTCACGGCCGTCACAGTAACAGGTTCTGCCCTGACAGATGGAGACAGCAGCAGGAACCGCTGCTGGAGGACAGAGAGCCAGTATGTGCCTCAGGCTTCCTGCGGCTGCACGTGTAGAGCTGTGATTCTGCCTGCCCCTCTCTCTGGTCGCAGGCTGAAGTGAGCTGGCTGGCTCGGGTGCTGCTCCATGCCCCTCTCCCTGCCTGCGGGCTCCAGTGAGCCCTGGGGATCTCCTGCATTTACTCCTGCAGTGGTGCGCTGCAGACAGTGGATCAGTCCCTTGGGTATTAGAAGGATTAATTAATGTTTCTAAAGCACTTTGATATCTCAGCCATAAATCACTGGAGAAGTGCAAAGCAAATTATTACTAATGGGGGCTTATGACTCAAAGACAGATTTTTAATTAGCTGAGCAGAAAAAGTCAATGCCAAGAGCAATTCAAGGAGCTGTTTGTGAGACAGAAATCTCAGCTCAGGCAGCTGCCCTGCTGTCCAAGGGAGACCCCAATCCAAATGCAGCCCTGGAGGATGCTTCACTTGCCAAAAACGTCCCCTGTGAGATTGTTTACACAGAGATGGAGACTTTTTCCGCTCTCACTTAGGTTTCCCTCTGCTCTCCCTAGGACCATTTTCTGTAAGAACTACTCTGGATGGCATTTTGCATTTCATTAATGGATTACTTAAAGCTGGTGTTGGGTGTGACCCCCTCAGCTTCTGTGAGCAGCCAGGTTGGGTGCTTGGTGAATCTCTGCGGGCAGGCAGAAGCCCTTTGGGTGCCTGGGACAAAGTATTAATCTCTGAGGGGTGAGGTATGGCCATTTGTTGGAGATGAAAGACGTTCATTTCAGTCCATCGCTGTCCCTATTGCTCCTCCAGTAAAGCAGACAGTGCCAATAGGTGTCACTTCCCAAAGCTGAAAAAAGACTTCGTAAGGGTGTTTATGGTTATGGCAGGCCAACTGGGGATAAAATTTTCCTCTTCAGTCTTTAACATATGTAAATAGAGCAGTGCTGAAAAGAGTTTCTCTGATTATCCTTGTTTGGGATGTGCCCACTCACAGTAAAACATGTTTGCACATTTTCCAGTTTAGAGAATCTCACTGTAGCCAGGAAATGTGATAGTTTTGATTGTCCAGAAAAAGAAATATCTTTTCTCAGATTCCTTGGAAACATTCAGGCACATTTCCAAACTTGATTTTGGTGGGTAAATCCTCAGTGTTTACAAAAGCTGATCTGCAGATGAGAACTATTGGTTCCATACGTACTGCAGGTATGTATGATGCTGTAGTTTTCATCTTTCCTTCCTCTGAAAGCCAGATGCATCAAAGCAGGGACCATCTGCCTCTTGGACACTTCTCATCCTCTGATTGCTTAAGCTCATGCTGGATTTGCAGTGACTTAACTTCATGTTAATGACCCTTCCCAGAGCTGTTTGAGATTGTTTGTTTTACTACTGAAATGTGTAGAAGAAACTCCACATCATGCAAGACAATGAGCTGAACTTGGTTATTCCACAACAAATGGAGCCAAACCAACTGTTTCAGGGGCAGCTGCCTCTGCCAAATGGAGGACAACATAGGGTGCTAACGCTGCTGCACTCAAGCACAAGGTTTTTAATGCAATTTCTCTGTTAGCAATTGCCCTTCTTTCCCAAACGCCTCTACTGACACCTGTATGTTTGTAAGATGCCTTCAAAATGTGGGATTTCAGGGCTCGTCTGATTGACATATATCCTACATCTCTCTGGAAAATCAAACAGAAATGCTCAGGGCTGATTTGAGCAGGGAGGGATGAAAAAGAGCTGTTAGCTGCTATGGCGCTGGGTGCTCCTGGTAGAGGGAGCAGGGAGGTGTCTTCAGCAGTGTGGGCTTTCTTGGGATGTGTCACCTTGTCAGAGCAGTGTGTTCCTCCAAACACATCAGCTGGAGGAGTAGAGAAAAATGAGTCAGGCATGCGGTGTGACTTGCTGAGCACAGCCCCCAGCATGGGGAAACGGGGAGGACAGGCAAGCTCCAAGCAGGGGCTGGACTGGGGCAGTCACCATGTTGGATGCTGGCTACCATATTCACTGTGGGACAGAGGAGCTCTGCAAAGCCTTTTGCTGGATTGTCCAGGTTTCCAGAAGGCTCCTGTAGGGACAGCTGGGGAAGCAGTGATGGATACTTTGAGCCACCAGGTCTACTGTTGGGTAGATCAGCAGGAAGAGATGATCCCCTTTTTGCAGGTGGGATATCTGCACCACCTTTTGGCCAAATCAGAGCACTTTCAAGTTTTTTTTTTTTTTATTTGTTTTTTAAATGCAAGATAATGTTGCAAATAAATGAAAAATTACTTTGAAGAGGAACAAAATATTTGGGAGCCTACCTATCTCCCTGGGATGGCCCATCCATGACAAGCTGGAGGAGAACTTGTTGCATCAGGGCTGGAAATTGCTTGTTGATAAAGGTTTGATCTACTGGGAAAAACCACCAGTGCTCTGGGGAATTGCAGCAGAGTCACGAGTCAAAAGCATTCAAAGATCACAAACCAGGTCCAGATGATTATGAATCAGAGCTTAGGAACTGCAAATGGTTTTTACCCCCCTTGAAAAGAAAGGCATTTACCAACAGACTCATTTGGGGTGGTTCACGTTTTCCAGTCTTCCTCTGAAGCTGAGAGAGGGAATGGGCTGAAACAAAAGCAGAGCTGCTCTTGCAGTGCTGGTGCCTGGGAACAGGGAGGTAAAAGGTTATGATGGCAGAGCTTGATGTGGGATGGGTGGAGGCTGGAGAAAGGCTGGTGCAGATGGGAACCCAAGAGGTGTTAAAGAGAAACTTCCCAAGACGGCCAAAGCTCTCATGGGTCCAGTTCCCTAAAGCTCTGTTATCTGACCGGTTTGCCAGGCATGGAGCTTGCAGGCCTAAGCTTTGCAGCATGGAGATCTTGACTATGGTATCCAGTTTGGGTTTGTAAGCAGCTGGTGAAGACAGGGCAGGTGAGCACCCTCGTGGCATGCCCATGGGTGTGCTCACCCCCTGAGAAGGACATGGTGGTGCCCATGGAGAAGTGTAGAAGATGCCTGGAGGAAAACTGAGGATGTGGCTGGTTACCATTGGGCACGAAGGAAAGAGTAAATCACTTTGCATCACCAAGGTGAGGGCTAGCTGCTGTGCAGTGATCAGCTGCTCTTATATCCTGAGGATGCTACTGAAACATGACTTTTCCTGAAAAAAACCCACAAAAAAAACCCACAAACAAAACCAAACATAATAACCAACATCATAATTTGGCTATTTTTTAATCCATAGCGATTCTGTCTTGGATTCCTTGCCATTTAAAGCTCAACAGAAAAAGCAGAAAACTGTTTTGTTGCTCTGATATTGAGCACTCTGACAGTTTGGGAAGCAGGATCCTGTGACTGGCTGGTGTGAAAATATTGCTTATTTTCTCCAGCCGTAGGAGACTCTTTGGAGCCCAGAACAGTACCTCAATTTGTTTTCTCCTCTTTCCTGAACTGAAGTGCTGTCCCTGGGGCTCTTGGTTTCAGGGGAGGAGGCTGAACATAGCCACAGGCGAGAATTAGCAAATGATCATTTCTACTTTTACCAAAGCTTCTGTTTGTTACCCTTCAGCAAGGGCAGCGCAGCCATGATAACAACCTTTGGAAATCTGCAGGCATCGGCGGTTTTGCCTGCGGATGGGTATTGCTGACAACAGTGTCTGAAAACAAAGGCATCGCATAAATCATAGCTTGGGTTGTTCAGAAGAGGCCGTGCCTGAATGCCAATCAAATGCTTCCTGAGGAGGATGGATGTGATGGGGACAGGCGATGTGTTAGTGAGGATTACTGAGCTGAAATTGCCTGGGCTGCAGTTGCACAACTCCCTGGTGTGGTGGCAAGCCCCCAGCCCAGCTCCTGGCCCATTTTCCTCTGCTCTCCCACTGCTGCAGTGACACCAAACCACGCTCAGTCCCCAGAACCTTTCCCCTCAGCTGCTGTGGCTTTACTGGGTGAGGGCAAGTGGCTGGAGGAATAGCTCTGAGCTGCAGTCACTCCTGCTCACAGCAGTGGCTTCAGGGCACTGTCCCTTGCAGACATGGTCCCTGATCATCCCTGCAGCGCTCCTGGGCAAAGGGCAGCACTAGTTGCTGCTGCTCCTCAGCTCGACTCCTGGCCTATGGGCAGTGGGAGCGTGTGGGGTCAGATCCCCAGCAGCTGCAGCACGGAGTTCTGCTCTTCTCACTTTCCTTGGCAATTTTGAGGAAATGGCATAATTTTCCCACTCTTACAGAAAATGCCAAAAGCAAAGAATTCCTTTGTAAAATTGCTTTTTTATTAAACCCTTTCTGCCTCCCGCCACCACATTCAACTGCCCCTATAGCTGCCAGGGCAATCCAGGGCAGAGCCATTAAGTGCTGTGCTCAGTAATTGGATGAACGCAGCTTTCAATCTCCTCCAGAAGGAGACTCCACTTTTCTCTGAACTAAGAGCAGTTCCCTGCCCACTCCTTCTTTCTCACAGCTGAAGAAGATAGGAGGGTTTGGCACCTTCCTCTAAAGGTTACGGACTCCTGGAGGATGATTTGGTCTGGTCTGACCCCAGGACTGATCTGACCCAGCACTACATGTGCATTATCCAGGGCTGGATCTTACTCAGTGGTGGGTGAAGCAGTGGTCAGGTCATGGGGAGAAGATGGAACCAGAGCCCTCCAGGAGCTGTACAGCAGAAGGACACGTGGTGATGGAGACAAATCACAAGAAGGGTCATCCCAACCCAACTCCCCATCCTTGGAGAGGTTCATAACCCAACTGAAGGAAGAAATGCTTTCCATGGAATGTTTCAAAAGGCAGCAGAGAAGCGAAGCTGTTCCCTCTGTGGTCCTTAACTAACCCGATGTTCCCAAGTCCAGTAGTTTTTTTTAGGCTGCTCTCAGTGGAGGTCTGAAATGCAGAACATTTTCACATTTCTTACTCTTTTTTTTTTTTTTTTTTTAAATTTCATGGAAACATTATGTCCAAGTTCTTGTTCAGTTTTTAGACTCCTTTCTATTACTTTGGAATCCAACTGATAAACAAATGAACAAAAAATTGCAAATGACATTCATCACAACCCCAGAATTATTTGTCATTTCTGATTACTCCTGTGGGTTCCATTGGCAGAGCTCACAGCTATTGCTCCCCAGCCCAGGACTCAGGAAAACATGACTGTACTTCTGATCTCCATGAAATATGGGGCTCAAAGAGGCTGAAGCTCTTAGGTCTGTTTTGGCACTGCTTTGGACAATTAGAGAGGCCAAGGTTTTCCAGCAGAGAGCTCTCAGCCTCTTAGAAATATGGGGAAAACTAGCTATTGAAAAATAGAAGGATGCAGAAAGGAAGGGAAAAGTAATTCAGACTATGAAACATGGCTTTCATTTCTGGCAGCATTTCTTCTTGTTAGCCCCGGAGAGATTTTAAAATGAGAAGAACAGTTTTTCTGCAGTCTGATATAAATGAAATTTTTGGAGGAAAAGGAAAAAGTAGTGGATGTGGTTCGAGCTGGCGATGTTGTTTCTGTTGCTGGACTCTGATCTTGAACATGTCAAAAAAGGGAGAGGAGACTTTGGCGGAGGTTGGAAATGCTGCTTATGTTTCCAGAGTTGGCTTTTCCTCGAAACCTCACTGCTATGAAGCACCATGAGACACATGGCGTGTTATTTCAGGAGTTCATTTATAAATTTGGATCGAATTCATGACAAGCTTTTACCCTGCCAGCATCTAGTGCTATCTCAGGTTGCCGTAGCGGCAATAAATCTGCATTTATCATCGTATTGATTGTTCCTATCTGCTATCTAGTGAGGGAAAGCAATGCTCCCGGATCCCTGCAGTGCCACACACAGGAGTTAAACCTCCCCAAAGCTGATAAACGTTGGTTAAACACCGATAAACCTCAGCAACCTGCTGCTGACCCTTGGGTTGGGCTGAGGTTAGATAAGGCCCAATTAATGCTTGCTGTACTTCTTAATGACTGCTCGAGCTCGAAGACAGGAGTTGAAAGCTGAAGGCAGTTAAAATGATGACATCGTGGTGCTCTGGGCCTTTGCTGATGGCTTTTGCTTATTGTCCCTCCAAAAGTCTGCTTTGTTTGGAGTGCCACGAGACCCAGTTTGGGGTCCCAGCTGGCAGTGGGAGGGCATGGCTATGGGGTGCTGGGGTTTGAGAGCAGCCTGGCCATAAAAGCAACGTCATGGCTCGGTGTGCTTTCAGCTTTGGTCAATGGCCTTGATTAAAGAAGGATTTTGTCTTTGATTTAGGCAGCCTTTGAACATAGTGCCTAAACATTTCCTTTCAATCAAGGGCTTCCCTTTGATTTCTGCATGTAGTCAGCTCCCTGTGTCCCTCGCTGAGCTTTCCACTTGAATCACTTCCTAATAAATGTGACATTGTATTTGATGCCCGGTATGTTTGCAGCCCGGCGTTGGGAGCATCAGGGATATGCAGAGCACTCCTTTTGCTCTGGTAGAGGAGATGAACTAACCCACTGCTGAACCTTCTTTCCCAAGCAGCTTTCAACTTGGGTTTTTTTCCTCTACACGAGGAAGAGGCTGCCAAAGCCTGTGGCTGCTGCCTGCTTTCCCTTCTTATCCTTATTTATCCCTGCCAGGATCCTCTTCATTTCTTTCTATTTCTTGAGCTTCTGGACGCCCTTGGCTCATAGCTTCACACCTCCCTTAGCAAGAAACTCGGTTTTCCTGTGCAAAGCCAGCTGAGGTTCCCATGCTATGCTTCCGGAGTAAATACTTGGAGAAGCTGGAGAAGAAACCCATCCTTTTTCTGAGCTGAAGGCAGCCCCACTGCTGCTTGGGGCAGCTCTTCTTCAGTGATGCTGAGGCAGTGATGCTGGGCACACTGTCCTGCATGTGTTTAGCTGAGATAACCCTTAGCATTGTGCTCTGCTCTTCTGATGCAGCTGAACAGAGTTGCAGAGCTGAGCACCCAGACTGTCACCTGGAGGGTGTTGGACACCACAGACAAGGGGCTGTGGAGCAGCAGGGAGGATGCACAGCTGCCCGTGTCCCTCAGCCTGACCAGCTCTGCTGCCTCTTGGTCAGGAGAACCCTTTCCCATCAAATCCAGGCTCTGCAGTTTCCTTGATTCCATAACTTCAGTTTCCAGCCTTCCAGAGCCCTGGGATTTTTATGGACACAACAAAGAGGCTCAAATGATAATTGCAGCCTCTATAGAAACATGGCCAGAAGTGTAAGTCATCAGTAATTACCATGATGCCCAGCTTTGCCATGCTATACTGTCATGAACTGGAACGAACGCTACGAGACATAGAAAGCTGGCAGTGGGTTGGAGGGGTAAAGTCCTGAAGGAGACCTCTGGTCCTCCTACTCTTAGGTAACACTGTGCTCTCACTGCTTTCATGCTCTTCTGTTCTTTTAGTATATAAATCACAGAGCTGGGGACAAGTTGGAGCTGCCCTGCTATCCCCTGATCCCACATCTGTGCCACAAGCTCCTGTGGGCTCAGTGTGCCAGGGGCTCACACCCCGCACTGCCAGGCATGCAACACATTGCCCTTTCACCTCCCTGTTCCCGGGCACCAGCACTACAAGAACAGCTCTGCTTTTGCTTCAGCCCTTTCCCTCTCTCAGTTTCAGAGGAAGGCTGGAAAATGTGAATCACCCCAACTGAGTCCATTGGTAAATGCCATTATTTTAAAGAGGCTTAAAACCTGTTTGTGGTTTCTAAGCCATGATTCATGATCACCTGAACCTAGTTTGTGATCTTTGAATGCTTTTGACTGGTGACTATCATGATTTGCCCAGGGCGCAGCTGGAGCATGCAGCTGCTTACCTCTCTCTGGACTTCAAGCTGGTGGATCACCAAGCTCAGCAATACCCATTGCCACCCTCCCACCCCATTTTCCAATTTGCTCAGTGGATGTACCGTATGTCTGTTGCACCCAACACCTCACCCTTTCCCGGTCTGTATGACGGACTGCTCCTAATCCAGTCCCTTCTTCCTGATGCTGGTGAACAGGCATCAGATGGGCTATAACACATGGCGTGTCCTGCCATGCTGCCCAGCAGCCTCGGTGCTTGCAATGCAATGTGTCCCTTGACCTCAGCTGTAGTGAGCCACTGCCACAGGGCAGCATCACCTCATGTCACAGCCGTGTCCTTTCCTTTGTAGGATGGGATGCTCAGGCACAGCGAGCACCAATGGCACACATACATCAGGTATGAGCTGCCCTGTGTCAGCACAATGTCACAGGAGGGACTGAGACAAGACATGGAAGATATATTGTCTGCTAGTGGTGTGAGGAACAGCAGCCTCTGCTTCTAACAGCTCCAGATGGAGCATATTGTGCCCTTTGTGCCACACATGGGCCAAGGGAGGTTCAGGTTGGATATTAGGAAAAATTTATTCTCAGAAAGAGTGGTAATGCATCAGAACAGGCTGCCTGGAGAGGTGGTGGAATCACCATCCCTGGAGGTGTTCAAGAAGTGTGGAGGTGTGCCACTGAGGGACATGGTTTGAGGGCATGGAGGTGATAGGTTGATGATTGGACTAGATGATCTCAGAGGTCTTTTCCAACCTTAGCAATTCTATGATTCTTGCACTGATGAGAGCATCCCTCTGGACGTTGTATCACATAACCATTGGGATATCAGCGTCTTCTCCCTGCCATGGACTTGGGAGCCTTCAACCCCTCCCATGTATGGAGCTTGGTCTTGGGAGGACAAATTCAACTGGGATCTCTGGCTCCCAGCTGGGCAGGATGGGATAAGATGGGATGGGATGGATGGGGTGGGATGGGTGGACAAAAGGAGCGCTGGCAGGAGGGTTTCTCACTGGAGGGGCACTGCTCAGGGTGCAGGTCACGTTTTCACTTGATACGGAGGAAGCTGAAATAAAAGATCTGGTTGGTACTTCTCCTATGCCAGAAGGAGAACAGCTGCTCAACACTGTTAGTGTTAAAAGCCCTCAATTAGGAGGAATGCTGAGGGACAGCACAGGAAGCCAGAAATAGCTGAAAGAACTACTGCGAGGTGCTGTGACAAGGGGTGGTACCCCTTCCTGCCCAGAGATGGACCCCTGATCAGGCTGTCAGGAGAGAGTCCTGTAGACATAGTAAAATAAAGGGAATTTGGCTTCGCATTCAAATGCTCTACTCTGTTTTCCCATAATGCTATGACACTTTTTTTTTTTTTTTTTTTTTTGATTACACAGAGACAACCAATTTTTCACCTAGGAATAAAAAGCCTCTGACATCACCTGCTGCTTATCTCACTGCAGTGACACGTCGTTTCTTTCCAGGCCTAAAGAGCACAACCCTGACTCCAATTGCAGCTTAATTGCTATCAATCCTGTTAATTGAATTGGGCTCTCCTGTGACACTTAGCACTGACTGAAGGAGGGAAACAGGAAGGGAAAAAATGGTGAAATCAGGGAAACAAGCTCAGCTGACTTAATGGGTGTGGTTGTTGAGAAGCACAGAAGCATATGGGCCCCTGAGCCGGGTGGGTAAGGTGGGCTTGGGCTCATTTGGAAGAGATGGTTCCTGGGCTTTGAGGAGTCTGTAGGCTATATGCTAGCTCTGTAATTAAGGTAAATTCCAGGTACTGATGAGATCTGCTGTTGTGGGGGACTGCCTGTGCCCTGGTTGTACAGAGCTTGGTTTGGAAGCTGCTGTGAGATCTCTGGTAGTACTTTCTGTTTCAAAACCAAACATTCCGGGGAGCAGAAAAGCTGATTTTTGAAGAGGTGGTTCTCTCCAGGTAGACCTCTTGCAGATGGCTGTGCTGTTGGAGGTTTGCCTGCAGCTGCCTGTGCTCACAGCCAGGCAGGTTCTCTGCATGCCAGGTCTTGGGGGAGCCCTGCTGTGCTGGCATCTGTGCTGGCATCTGTGCCTGCCCATGGCTCCTACAGTGCCAGGGGCAGCGTGACCTCTTTACAAACAGGTTGCTCTATTCCTTTTTTGTGCTTGGAGTGTATCCTATGAGAATAGGATTTGGAGGCCCCTGGTCCTAGCTTGTGCCCTCTGTGTGTTTCCAGAGCTGCTGAGCATCACTGGGCTGTGAAACAGGCAGTGGGGTGTGTTTGGGGGAGTGCTGCCAAATAACAGCACGGGAAGATCTTGTAGCAAAGATCATGTAAGCTTAAATTGGAGATCTGAGGTGAGTCAGAGGTTTAATTTAATTAGTTCTAAAATTAGAACAGTCTCTGTAAGGGGAAGGTAGGGCAGGAGGAGGAAGATTTAGGGGTGTAATTGTCAGTGAAAGTTGAGAAGTATAGGCTGGAGCTGTTTATGTAGACTGATAGCAGTGTCCCTGTGGGCTTTAATATATTTAATAAGCATGTTTTGAGCACAAATTAGTATGCACAGCTCGGTATTGCCATTTGCTGTATAACTTAGTCTAGTCAATTAATTTCTGGTTTTGCTTCCTGAGTGAACGATGTTTTCTTGTCTTTTGTCTTTCCTCTCTTTATGGTTTCTGCAGAAAAGAATATTGCCTTTCAGCATGTGCATATTATCTAGTACCTGACACAATGGCAATGGGGCTTGTAGTGACTGCTGCAGTGTAAATAATCAGCAGTAATGGTAGCTCATACACAAAAAATGTGACAACACATTTCTGGAGATTTTCTTCTTTTGTGAACCAGCTCTAAGTATCCTAGTGAATCGTTTGGCCTCTTCCACTTCTTAAAGCAAATGTTGATATATTTTGGTCAAGGAACAAGGTAAGATGTGACCCAAGGATCTTTCTGGCCCATCAGGAAACAAAGCAAGTTTGGGAATAGCTTAAGAAATGAATCTTTTGGAGGGACCATATCTAATTGAGAAGAGCAGGGTGAAGGTTAAGAAATTGGTGGATCCTTAATCGCATCCTCAACCATTAAGAAACTAATGGCGGTGAATGCTAAGAGTCTTCCCAGTCACTGAGAGCCCTGGAATCTTGCTCTTGGCTTTGCCTGGGGATTTGATTCTGTTTGGGCTGTGATGCAAATACTGCCTGCAGGGACCACAGGGAGTTTGTGAGGATGTTGCATCACTGTAGAGTTAAGTCAAACCTATTAACCATTATCAAAGATGGTGTTTGGACATGCTGAGCATTTGCAAATACGCAATCTAATCAAGGACGCATAAATGGAATGGGGTTCTCTTTGCTTGTTCCCAAGGTTTTCTGGAGCAGCTTGGGCTCCTCTCCATGCCCAAAACAAGGGGAGTGTGTCAAAAGACAAATAGATAGCTAACAAAAAAGGTTTACAGATGGGGAAACATCCAGAGGAAGAAGAGCAATGAAATAGTTCCTTGTTTTTTTCTTCCCTCCCTGAAGAACAGTCTTGATATGTATTGATACATATCTTGGGGGGCTGTAAGAAAGAAGGGGGCAGACTCCTTAAGAGGATCTGTTGTGATAGGACAAGGGGAATGGTTTCGAATTAAAACAGGGGAGATTTAGAGTGGATATAAAGAAGTTATTTACAATAAAGTTGGTGAGGCACTGGCACAGGTTGCCCAGAGATGTGATGGTGTGCCATGCATGGAGACACTCAAGGTCAGGGTTAACAGGACTGATGAGAGCATCCCTCTGGACACTCTTATCACATCAGAGCTCTGAGAACCTGATGGAGCTGTGGGTATCCCTGTTCACTGCAGAGGAGTTGGAAGGAACCTTTAAAAGTCATCTGGTCTAACTCAACTGATTCTATGATTCAGCATCAAATTCCATGTTATGCTGATGGCCTTGGTCAGGTAGAGCATGGTCCAGCATCTGTGTCTGTCCTGCACGTGTTCATGGAAGGAAGTAATGGCTGAAGTCAGGCTGTGCCTCTGTCACCAATGTGAGCTGAAATAGGTTTCTAGGAAATAAAGGGATGATGTGGGTTGGTTATCACGGGGTGATACTGCCTAGAGCCTATTGGCTTGCAAGGTGCAAGTGACAGCAGTAGCTTGGATGGAGCATAAAGTGCAGGGGCATGGCAGGGACTCCCAATTCTGGGCTGCAAACACTGCTGGGAGGGCTGGGGACAGGGTGTCAGCAGGTGGCACTGTGTACTGCACCTCGGGGTGCTCCTGCAGGACCTGGGGAGTGCTGGTGCAGATGTGTCACCCCTGCGGAGGTGGGCGAATGGGGCTATTAGACGTTACTGTGACTTCAGGTCTGTGCTTAGTGATAAATTCAAAGCACATTATGTATAGTGGTGTTCTAACAAGTTTTTCAGAATGGTTCTTGACACAAAGCGTTCCCTTGGGATGGTATTGTATCTGTAATAGAAGAAAGGTTTCTACCCCCATTTCCTCTAAGAACTGCAGTTAGAAAATTGTTTCATCAGCCTGAAATTCTCCTGCTGCTTCAGTGAGATACTGGAATGATTTAGGGTATTGATCTAGCATTGCTTAAAGGCTGTTCCTTTCCATCCAAAAGACTTTAGGATCCCTACATCTTCAGAGGATTTCATGAGTAATTTGAGACCTTAGGATGAATGGTAATGGATAATTGTCTGCAGTCAGCAACGGGCGATGGGAAACAATGAGAAAAACGAACTGTTGCTTCCTTGTAAGCCCTGCAATTGTGGGCTCTCACTGATGGCAGAGGAGCCAGAGTCCCGTTCCGGGTCAGCAGTGTTGCAAAACAGAATGACTTTCACTGGTGTGCTGCGGGGAGCCCTGGGGATGGTGATTGCTGCTGGAGAGAAAGGGAGTTGGGAGCAGCTCCCAGCCCTGCCTGAGCCAGCGGCACTGAGTGGGAGCACTGCTGGGACTCAGGTAAATCCTGAGTGTGAAAGCACACCTGAGTGTCCTTGCAAGGAAGCATGGGAGCACTGGGTGTCCTTGTATGGAAGTTCTGCCCCACACCTGCTGGGTGATGGAGTGCTGCTAATTCCTGTAGGCTTCAACACAGAAATGCTCATTTCAGTGAAGGTGTTTTTTTGGCTGTTAACACCTCGGAGTTATGCGATGGACCTGGTGGATTTGGGTGCTGCTTGCTGATCGCATCCTGACTGATGTAGATGATGGCTCTGAGGGGGAGTGCTGCTCCTGGTGGCACACATCTCATCCTGGGAGAGCTGATGCTGTGTTGTGTGATGTGTGCTGCTTTTCTGCAGTCTCCCAAGTGGCAGCTGGCTGTCCCTCCTCACCGATAATTCCAATGGATATGAGGCCCCTAAGCCAAGCTCTGCCTGAGCAGGAGAAAATCATCTGGGACAAAATGAGCGCAGAATGAGCTGGAATGTTCTGCCCCAATTCTTAACAAATTCTAAGCACTGCCAGTAGCTCATGTCATGCTTTGTCAGTGTATGTAGCTTCAGTTATGTCAAAATTTGTCCTCGTACAGGATCCAGCCCCATTGGCTTATGCTTTCTATTACAAAATGCAGCCTGCTAAACGCACTTATTTTGTGCACGCTCTTGGCTTGCTGACTGATTCTGGGCTCTCTGCAGCCGAGGCCAGCTCCATACTGCATATCTCGGATCACTTTCCTTTCAAGTTATTGACTGATGATGAACAGAAGGTGCTGAAGAAGCCAGCTCGTATGTGACATGGAGGAAAACAAAGGTGCTCGGTGACAGCCCTGGTTGGCCAGCTGTGACGGTGCTGCAGCACTTCTGCCAGTCCAGGTGCTTGTGCTCATGCCATGGCCAGGAGCTGGGAGCTGAGCAGCAGTGCGGGGAGCCAGCTGGAGTGGCCTTGTGACAGGCACGGAATTCTCCTCCCAGATGGGGAAATGGATAAAAATAAAGATGCTTGCCTCCCTCTGAGGGTGGTGAGAGGATTAACTAGTTAATGTTTGTGAAGTCCTTTGAAGTTGAAATAGGACAGATGAGTGCTAACCAAGATTGCAAAAGCTGGATGTGTCATGTGGAGGTAAAGGCTGTGCTGAGAAGGCATTGTGAGCCTTAAACCTTCTGTTGTTCAGATGTCAGGTGCTTCCCATGTTCAAAAGCACTCAAACAAAGGGATTAGAGGGATTTGAGAGTGGCAGTTGCAACAGAGACCTTTCCCTTCCCATTAAAACCTGGCTGACCTGGCTTTCATGGACGGGGGGTGGTGTCACAGCCCCATTTCAAGGACAGCCTGGCTCTGGCTGCAGTGGTGACAGACCTGATCCTCCCCGTGCTTGGACCAGGGCTGCGTGGGCACGAAGGGGCGGCACACTTTGTGATGAGTGAAATGGAGTTCCGGGTTCAGTGCAGGGGAAGCTGAAGATGGAGTAGGGCAGGGGTTGAGCAACGTGGGCTCCCTCCCGGGGGAGGAGCGTGAGAACCAGTGCACCTGAAGCAAGAATGTGTTTGGAGGCCTGAGTAAGCCCTGGCGGGTGCGGGTGGAGGTGCTGGAGTGCTTAGCCTGGGTGTGTGCCACCCACTGGTGCTTGCTCAACTGGCTGCAGGAGGAAGCGGGATGTTTGCTTGGGCTGAGCCCGGCCAGGAGCTCCAGGCACAGTGGGATGTCCCATTCCCAGGTGGTGTGGCTGGGGCTCTGGTTTGGAGGCAGAGTCCTCCTGGGTTGTGTGTACCTGTTCTTGGGGGTGAGCTGTCTGCGTGCCACGTGTGGTGTGGCATCACGTACACAGAGCATCTGCACTGCACAAAGTGGGATCAAAGAATGCTTTTCCCCTCTGTAGGTAACAGGAGAAGACAAGGCAAGACTTTGTCCTATAGGGTGGGAGCAGAGACAGAAGCCAGCATCAGAGCTAACTTGGTACCTGTGCTGTCCCAAGTGAGGTCAAAGACTTGAGATCTTTCTTCTGGAGGAATGGAGCAGGTGGCCATGGGGCAGCATTTATCTGCTACCGCTTGTGGACTCTAGTTCATGGTGCTCAGTCTTTGTGGATTTGTCCCTTCATAAAATAGGGACGACTGGAGATGGTTCTGGCTTGTGAGGAGGGTTTGGATAGGAAACATTGGTCTAGGCTAGGGCAGTGAGCTGTGGGCTTCAGACTGGAATCTGCTCAGAGCTGTGTCCAGCTTCTGGATGGGTTGTTCACCGTGTGTATCAGCACTGGTTTCAGCAGGAAGGTTTGTCTCTTGGGCTTAGTGCACGAGACACTCCTTCTTTGTGCTTCACAGAACGGTTTTTCTGGTTCTGGGGGCAGCACGTGGATGGACTGGTGCTGGGATAGACCTCCAGTGGGCACTGGGGACAAATCAAGGGAGAACCAGACCTAGAGCCACCTGGCCCCGAGGCAGCCTGGAGCTGAGCTGCAGTCCTGCATCAATCATCAGTATCTGGGCAGTGAGGTCTTCCTGGAGTGGGCTGGGTTCTGGCAAACAGATCAAAGGGGTTTGTGTGGGAGAAGCTCAGCAGCCTCGTGGGGAGGAGCAACCAGTCTGCAGGGAGGCTGGGTGGTCAGGTGGAGCTGGGAGGAGGGTGCAGGCATCTTTCACTTTCATTGGCTTCTCCTGCAAACCCAAGCCAAGAGATGGCATGGCAGCTGGCACCAGGTTCTTGCAGGGCCTGTGCTGCCAGAGCAGGTGGCACCACTCCAGCTGACCCATCTTGTATGGGATGTGTGTGCTGCTTGGTGGGTACCGTGCCTGCTCTGCACCATTCCTTCCCCTCAGAAAGGATCCAGCTGATAACAGTTAGTAACAGCAAATGTCTCTAAATGGGGAAGAGCCTAGGGACCTGTTTTACAAGGGTCAAACAGATGTAAATAGCTTTTCTATGAAGATTTCTGCTCCACTTCCCTCGTCCCAAAGGCTGTAGCAGCCCTGGAGGAGGCTGCTTTTTGTGTTGGTTACTGTACCCTGCTGAGGACTCAGCCCACACAGCCAGTTTTGGGCTCTCTGAGGTTTCTTCAAAGAATCAGCCAAATGTTGTTTGTTTTATGGACACCCTCATAACGCAGATGGGTTTCCCAAGGAACAACCAAAGTGTTGGTGGGGGTGTGGGGGGAGAAGAGGGACTGAGGAGCTCTTCATCTGGGTTGACTCATGCTTGGTGCTTCGGATGGGTTTGTTATTCATCATGTACCCATTACTGCCTGGGGCCTGCTTAGCTCCAAGATTTTTCCTTAAATCACATCACTGCAGTGCTGCTGAGTACTTGTTTGCTGTTGCCATTAGTGCCTTCACTCTAAAGTTCTGGGAGGAGGCAGAAAAACTCCTCTCAGCAGGAAAACTGTAGTATCAAGTGAAATGGTGTGCAGATGTGGTGGTCTCATGTTGTGACTCTTTGTAGCTACTGCTGTGAGCAGAAGGTAACAGCAGGAGAGTTTAAAGTTTTGCCTCCAAGTCTTGTCCTGAGAGCTAGTTGGGTGGGGAAATGAATAAAGCTCACTTTGTTTGAAATTGGGGAATTGACTGAGGAATGACTGCTGAGTTGTGCAGTACTGTTGTCTTCTGTGAATAAGCGTGTGCTCATCTGTGTGGGTGCAGCGTGCTCCTCCTGTCCCTCAGAGATCCATCTTTGCTGGAGGCCAGTGGTGCTGGTGACAGCGATGCCACCAGGTTATGCTGCTGTGAAACCAGCAATACCATTAGGGCAGTCCCACTGTGCCTCCTTAGAGAAGATCATCAAAGTTGCCTTGTTGCCAGTTGGCCTTGACTTTTGATGCCGGCAGGTCCTGCAGAAGCAAAATGAAGTTCAAGTGAGATGGGCCTGGGAGAACCATACCTGCAGGGATGATACATAGAGAGGATAGACAGACAGGCAAAGGAAGAAGTTAGTGGCAGCTAATCAGCTATTGTGTACCTGGAATATTAGCGTTATACTTTCTGGGCTGGTAATACCCATCACTGAAAGCTCCTTGTTACAGAAACTCCTCATAGTGAGGAGGGATAAAGTCATCCCTTCTGTAGCTGGGTGAAATAGCTGTGCCATGCAAGCCCTCTCTCGTCTCCTGGGCTGCAGTGCTATTGTTGTCATCTCATCTCTGTGAACCTGGGGAGATGGTGGAGGATAGTTAAATGAATCCAGGGATCAGCTCCAGGGAAGGTGAAGCAAGCTCTCATGGCCAATGTCAAATCTTGGCTTTCTTCATGGTTCAGCTGATAAAGAAAGTATGTTGCTCTTACATCAGCATCTCCAGGCTATTGAAAAAATTAATGTGAAGACCCTGGGTGTTGGCCAAACTGTTCTATAAATAGCAGGTATTCCCTAATGAAAGTGCAGCACCTGGGGATCTGAGTGGGATTTAAATCAGAGGTGGGATTGCTGACCTTGCCAACCAGAAGTTACTATGGGAGCAACAGCTTAGTACCAAAGCTAGGTCCTAAGACAGACATCTGTGTAATAAGGCACTGCAAAACCATGCTTATGGGGGAAGAACATGGGCTAGGACATAGTCTACTGACAAGGAACAGGTTGCTTATTTTCTTGTATCCTCTGCTTGTTGAGCGTGCCATCATTTACAACACAAATGACCCAATCTGAGTGGACAAGTTGCATCTTTAAGTGGTGTTGATGAAAGACAGCACGAGAATCTCAGACTATGCAGAAGATCTTTTCACTTTTTAGGTTCAATTTATTTGGGAAATGCTGAGGCTAGAAGTGAGAAATGAAACTCATGATAAACAAGTCAAGTTCACTGGCTGTTCTGAAGTTATTCTAGCATCTGGAGAACTGTGCTTTGTTCAGAGCTGGGACACTGACTCTCCCTCGTCTCTTTGGTTTCCTCTTTGTATTTTTAAGCTTTTGAGAGCTGTCTTTAGTCATGCTTATTAATTCTGTTTGCTGCAGTGGTGCCATGGGGAGCTTCTGCCATTGGCATGCAGAGATTTCAGTCTAATTTGAAACAAGATGTAACAAGGGAGCACGCTCTGGAGTGGGAGGCAGAGGGTGTAATGAGATCCCAGGTCTGATAGTTTGTGTATTGCACAACATGGTATGTTTGAGTGCTTTGTTTGCTAACCTTGCGTGCTTCTTTGTAAGTTTTAGGGAATTACACCAACCTGAAGGTCAAGAGTAATACATAAGGATGAACAGTGTTTTGGTTCCAACTGGCCCCAATCTATTAATTTGCCTTTTTTTTTTTTTTTTTTTTTTTTGGAGATGAAGTTCAGCAGAGGGGGACATTTAGAACTGGGGCACAAGGAGTTCAAAGGTGATGTCTGTAGGAGAAGCTGCCAAGGCTGCTGGTATTGCTGAAGTAGAGCAGTTCAATGCAAAATTAAGCAAGAGTAGCCAAGGCAAGAGGCTGTAGCTCTGGGAAAATGCAAAGGTGAAGAGAGCAACGTGTTGGTTTTAAAGGGAACACAGGGAGTTATTAAAGGAAGGATGAAGGATAAGCAAGGATGGAGCTTATCAGCTGCTTTTAAAATGTAGGACGTGGGAAAACCGGGGGAAAAGTGTTGGCATGCATCCCAGGCTGCACTGACTTATTTTTAAACAAGGAATCTATCATTGAGATGCAAGGACTTAGAGCAGCTGTTCTCTGTGCAGGGATGTGAAAGTCCTTGGGCATCCTGGGAGCAGAGAGAGGAAAGAGCCACTTTCTTCTCCTTGTTCCTCTGCAGTAGAAGTTGATGAGCCCCTCCCTGCCAGAAGAGAAGAGCCAAATATTTCCTTTTGATTTATTGATTTTCAAATTAGCTTCCCTCTGCCCTTGCAGCTTGTTCTGGTTCAAAATGTCTGTGGTTACCATAGCGCTGGGGTCTTGGCAATGGAGCTGTGACTCAAAGGGTTCAACCTTTAGCATTCAGCTCAAGGCAGCTGGCTAGCAAAAGGGACATCGTTATCTCAGAGTCAGGAGGAAGGGGCTGTTTCTGGAGCTGTGCTGCAATCTGAGAAGGGTGTTTTGGGGCTCTCCTTTCCACCTGTAAAGCAGGTACAACGGAGAGCAAAGAGTCCTTGAGCAGAGGATGCTGCATCTCCCAGCAGACAGCTCCCATGGCAGATCGGACAGGCTCTGGGGTTGGACCAGTGCATCTCTTTCCAATCTTTGGCACCAGGCAGTGGCTGGAGTTCCAGTGGAAGCAGAGCAGTGGTGCTGGCTGGTGGCAGAGAGAAGGTGCTGGGCCCCAGCTGTGGGCTCTGCCCTGACTCTCAGCACTGGTCCAGCAGCATCCTGCATGGCTCAGCTCTCCCAGGCACCAGGCAAAGGGATTATTTCTACGGCGCATAAAAGGATTGCAGGGTTTGGCATCTGCTTTGAGGCTCTTGCTGCCAGGCTTAGTAAAGAGGCTTAGGAATGCTCAAACCAGGGAAATTAATCTGCTGCATCTCTCGTCAAAAATAATAGCGAGTGGGCTTCAAAGGAGGAGGAAAATCTTTGTTTTGTAGCCTGTGCCTGGTCTTGCTGATTCTTAACCTTGTCTTTTTTCACTGGTGGAAGAGTGGGGAAAATAAATAGCAGCTGATATATCTAGGAATAGAGCTGGCAGGTGGGTGGGACACCTCTACTGCTGGCCAGAGGAGGCTCCCAGGGAGTAGGGGCATCTGTCCACACCGGGATGCTGCTGTGGGTTGCTGAGGGGCAGGGCACCTGTGTTGTGCTCACGTGGCTGCCCGAGGGGCATTTAATGGAGCAATCATGGTAATTAGTGAGCACAAGTTTTTCCACGTACCAAACATTGTCAAGGGCAGTCATTCAGCCCCATGCTTGTTATTGCAGTGAGTGTTGGGCAGGAGTGTCCTGGGAATTTGTCACATCCCAAGGAGGGGGGGAGAGCCCATCAAAGTGTCCCTGACTTGCTGATGTTGGCTTACCACCCTGAAACAAAGGACTGATGAAATAGCATTAGCCAAGCTGGTCGCTAATGAGGGCAGAACATCTGGAGCCAAGTTTTGTTTATACCTCTTTGTTTTGTCATTGTTAGGGAGACAGAAGAGGAAGTGTCACTCAGCATGTAAATCACGACATCCAAACAAAGGGCTGACATCTGGGCGTGATTCTGGATTTCATGTGCTGGGAATCTCCTGAGATTTAAGCCCAAAATTTCAGCCTGAAATGTTGGCTATTTTTTCTGTTTTCAGAAGGTTTAGTGTCACTTCAGGACAGGAACCAAGGAGCAGTCTGGATCCCAGGTCTTGGTACATGTCAGCTTCGACCCAGGGAAAGCCAACTCCTTGAGACAGCGTCACCCACGTTGGGTGCTGGCTCTGACCGTGGTCAGTTGTGGCTGCTGAGGGGAATAAACAGGACAAGCACAGAGCAGTTCCTCCTGTGATAAAGCTTCCTGTGGCTTTGGGGATTCACCAGCCAGAGGCTGCGTCTCCATCATCATGGTTAATGATGGACCAGTCCATGAGTTTAATTGGCTTTAGACTCCCTTGATGTGTTTGGCATCCACAACATCCTGGGGCGATGAGTTCCACAAGGCAGTTAGACCTATGGAAAGGGAGGGGGAAAAAAAAAAACAAAATAAAAAAAAAAACAACTTCCTTTTGTTCAAACCTGCTATATGATAATTTCCTCTAGCAAACTTTGATTTGAGTGCTGTAATTTAAAAATCTGTTTTCTCTGGGCACTCCTGACTTTAGACAGTCAAACCCATACCCTCTTTGCAGCCTGACATTTATTTGTGACCTTATGCTGTCTCCATGATACAGCCCTTGACACTAATTGACTGAACACGGATAGAGCTGTAATGTGCAGGTAGACAATAAATAGCTATTTTTCTCCATCTACATTTTTAACACTGAAATTAATCTGCCATTTTCTTGTCCAGCAGCAGTGTCACAAGTGACTTATGTTTTTCTCTCAAATGGTTTGAGGCTTTGAACTCCTCTGAATCATTCAATTTGTTCCTTTGCTAATCTCCTTTTACGAGTAATTTATAATAACTTGAGCTGCAGAGATTTCTGTTGGGTCTCGCCTTTGCTGTGACAGCTGACCTCTTACTGCTGCTTTTTTAATCATTTTTAAAGCTCAACATTTTCCTTTAGTTCTTACCTTAATTTGCTTAGGCGCTTAGAGGAAGGATCTCAGTATTGTCCTATTGGAGGTGAAAGCTTATGATGTCAAGCAGTGCCACTGCTGGTGGAACTCTATTGGGTGGCAAGACAGCACTTCCATCCCCCAAACCTGGCATGAGTCCTCCCTGGTCTGTCCCTTCTCTCTGTCCTTGCATCATTACTCTGGATGAGCTTTGCTCTCTTTGCCTCAAAAATGCAGTGCAGTTTGGGCTGGATGACAGTGTTTGAGCTCCTTCAGCCCTGCTGGGTGTTTTAGTCTGTTTGTGACCCAGTGTTACTGGGATTTGTCCATTTATTGTGGGGAAAAAAGTTATTTTAGCTTTTCTGCTAAATAATGCTATTGTCCTTGGAGGCTCCCTTAGCCCTGTGGTAAACATCCAAACTTGTTTTATTCGTGCCCATGACTTGAAAAAAATTTGCTCATGGTATCTTCAGTGTATTTTTTGGTGTGAGCTGAAGGTTTTGTGTGTTTGAACGTTTTTATATTTTTGCAATTTGTCCAGTACCTTGACTTATCCCTGTCTTACTGCTGGTTGTCCCATTTGATGCAATGCACACCAACTTTTCTGAAGTCTTTTTCCCTATGGAGATGCATGCTCAATGGTTTCTTCAAATGTTCTTCCTGCCTTTTAGGTGTGCTTTTTCCCCAGCTTTTCCTGTAACTGTCTTTGATCAAGTGACTGTGTTTTTAGCAGCTCCTTCTTTTCAAGTTAAACTTAGAGTAGCAGTTTTGCAAAATTTCTTCTTTGTGACTGTTGGTTTTAAGTTTATTACCAGTGGTTCTTTGCATCTTAAAATTCAACCCACCAATGTTCCTGGGTGTTACTTGGGCCATACTGAAGGAATGGCTTTCTGCTTCAGAGGTCACTAATTGCTCTCACTAAGATTCTCATCTTACGTTTAGACATCTTTCCATCCTGTCATTTATTACACGTATATGGGGAGATGGACATCTTCTGTTTGTGCTTGCATCCTGATGTTGCCATCACAGCCTCATTTACCTTCCTTAGATTTGTGGTCATTGCCCAGTTCTGGATGGATGAAGTAACACTAATATTACAATGCCTGGGCACAGGACTTTAATCCTAGGGATTCTGTGGCACTTGATACAGTTAGCTTGGTTGTGCTCTTTGATCAACTCTCTTTAATGTATAGCTCCGCTCCTCCACCTGCCCAGCCTATTCCCATTCCTGTATAATTTGTTGCCACTCATTACCACGTCCTACTGCTTATCTGCCTTCCACCAGATTTCCAAGGTGTAGGTTATGTTAATAGCCCCATCTGAAACCAGGGCACTGCCATTTGCTCATCCCTCTTTCAGACCCTTGGCACTGGGATAGAATTGTGTACGTGGTGTTGTCTCATTCTGTTCTCTCTCTGCATGCCTGAGAGAGATGTTGTCTGCTGGGACTGCAGTCTGCTGTATCCTCCCTGACTGTTCTTGGCAACTCTCCTATCCTTTTATTCAAGGATACAAAATTTTCATGACTTCTCCACTGGAGATTGCATTTCCCCAAACCACATGTCTTGTCAAACTCTTGGCTTTCCTGCAGTATTTAATTTAAAAGACCTCCTTTATGTGCCAGAAGCTTTGATTCATTTTCACTTGGATTTAGTATTTAGGTCTTTACTGCATGATCTCTACCTATTTCAGCCTATTCTCAAGGTACAATTTTCTGACCTCCGCAATGCCTCAATTTTTCTACAGCGCACTGAAGGGAATGCTTCTGAGCTTAGTTCTTGGTCTTCAGCCTGCCAGCCACCAGCTAAATTTTGCCTTCAATTTGTTCTCCCCCTCCATCCTATGTTGGTGGTGACCATGTGGACCACACCATGAGTTTGTCCTCAGCTCACCGGGTAGGGGGCAGTCCAGATGTGAGACCACCCTCTTAGTGTTTAGCAGGGAAGCAACGTTCTGTTGCTCAGCTGCTTCTATTGCAATAGCCTTTCTCCTACTATTCACTGAATTTCCCATCTTCAGAGGGATATTCTTAGCATGACAGAATACTTCTCCCTCTTCCAGCAGTTTTGGAAGGACGCTGAGTTCTCCATAGTGTCCTTGGAAGTGTCACTTCTGCATTTCTGGTTCCAACAAGCCTCCAATTGGGCCACATCTGCTACAAGGCATGGAACTTTTGTCTTTGAGGTCCTTCATAATGTAGCAAGAATGATGTGTGTCCTGTCTGTGGTCAGCCTTTGCACACCTGCACCAAGTCCAGAAGCTCTGCTCCCCAGCCTGGATCCTCTGCTTAACTCTTCTGATACCTTTAAGAGGGACCGCAGGGAATGATTATCTGAAAAGGGTCTTCAGGAACCTTCTATACGGGGCAAGATGGAATAAATTATTTACATGAATAGTTTCATAATCTGATGTGAATTCTTAGACTTTTTTTTCTTCTTTTGGTAAGGTTTTGGTACTTTCTTCAACATTGCTCCATTCAATGGAGTCAGCAAACACCTGATATGAAGGTATAGGAATGTTTTTCATCCTTGGGAAAAACAAAACAAAAACAATCACCCTTTGTCCAGTTGCTCAGAGGCAAGATAAATTCACACTATGAATTCTGGGCAGTTGTGCTGTATCATAGTCTCATCATCCCTCATAAGGTTGTGAAGTACCCCAATACAATGCAAGCATTAGTTCTGAATGCTCTTTGGATGTTAGTGGTTTGCTGTCTACACTATGTTTCAAGCTGGGATGTTATGATTTTGTGAGTACTGCGAAGTATAGAATGAGAATGAAGAAAAACACTGTATTTGCTCTGAAATTACTTTACCCTCCTCAAGTTTTTCTCCTCCCCCAGAACTGACAGTGAGCTGGGGGGAGGGAGAAAATAGTGGGTGCTAACATCATTATAAACACCATTATAGCCATGATGCAATGTGCACCTGTTTAGTTAGGAGAAAATATCATGACATAAATTCCCCAGCTCTCTAACTAAATGAGACTTATTTGTTTATTAATTAAATCTTCAGCCTGAAGATATGCTAATTATCTTAGATGTCAGTCTAATCTCTAGGAGAGCATCTTCAAAAGCATGTGGAAAAAAGCCTGGGGCATGTGGATATGATACCTCTCTATTTCATTTCATGCTTTACCTTGAAAACAAATAATAAATTCTATTTAACTGCTTGCTTTTGTGAGCCTGGGGATGGGATGTAGCTCTTAGATTAGGGTGGAATTTAAACCAGTTAATCAGTCAGAGAAGAGCAGTTAACCAGCCAGAGATTTGCTGTGAGTTATCTCTTGTTTCAACTGGGGCAGTGTTTTTCCAGCCATTTCTTTCAGCTTGATGGATTCCTATGGACCTCTCTAGGGAAGGTGAAATTCCTTCAGAAAGTTCCCCCTGAGTTCTACTGCTATGCAACTGATGGGAACTGCTCGTCTCGTGCTTTCACAAACCCTGCACTGGTATTGTATTGGCTAATGGATTTTAGGCAGAAAGCTGCTGGATAAGACTGCATTGGCAAAACACTTAAACTAGACTGAAAAATCACTGGTGATGTGGAATGCCCTGGACTGCTGCTCTTCTGCACAAACCCAGCACTGCTGAATGGAAACTCCTAGTTTCCAGCCTGACTTTGCCTAGTTGCAGCTTCTAGTCTTTGGATCCTTTATTTCTGTCAGACTGAGGATCCCATTAGCTGTGACAGGCCAGTCAGACTCTCCCTAATTAATCTTGTGATGTGGTTACTAGTGACGACGGGCAGATGAACTTGATGACCCGGGAGCTCTGTGCACTTCTGTGCTCCACGCAGGTAGTGCAGTGTTAATGTGAGAGTGAATCACAGTATATCTGTCCTACATCTTTGGAAGCGGGCTCTGTGGCATCTCCAATATGGCGATTAACAAGGCACAGTGTGTTCCCTAAGTCAGTGCATCAGGCAAAACAGCCCAGGGGGCCAAACAAGGAGGGTAATGAGTGCAAGAATATAGGCTTTAGACATTGATAGTTGAGTGCTACATCTGGTACTGAGTCAATCTGTACCAATGATGGATGGACAGACTTTGTGGGGAGGCAGTAATTTACACAAGTATGGACCTCTGCAGCAGCTGGATGGTGTACCAGGAGGACAAGAAGCAGCAGAAACTGGGCGAATGTAACAGATTCAGAGAAAAGGAAAGGAGAAAGGCACTACAAATACAGTAGACTAACCTTGCTATGAATAGAGACTTATCAAAATGAAGGGAGAATCCCTGAAGAATCAGCTCAGTCTCTGATTCCTGTTTCAGTTCTTCAGTGGGGATGTCTTCCTTTTGGCTCGCACTGTGTGCGAGGTGTAACTAGGTAGGTATGGATGTATTCGTGTGGCAGCTGGTGTGTGACATACTCTGTTCCATGCCCTGTTACCACAGAAGGTGCAAATGCAGTATTTATGTGAACTTGTGCAAGGCCACTGATATGGTCCTGTGCCACATCTTTGTCTCTGAATTGGAGGGTGATGGATTTGAAGGCTGGATTATTCAGTGGATAAAGAATTGGTTGGATGGTCACAGACGGAGGACTGTGGGCAACAGCTCTATGTCCAGGTGGAGTCCTGTCATGAGTTGTGTTCCCCAGGGGTCTGTCTTGGGATCGGAGTTCTTCAACAATTTTATTGATGACAGAGGCGGTAGGATTGAGTGTACTCTGCAGTTTACTGATGACACCAAGCTGAGTGGAGCAGTTAACAAAACAGAAGAAAGGGACACCATCCAAAGGGACTTGAAAAGTGGAACCACGTGAAGCTAATGAGGTCCAACAAGGGAGAGTACAAGGTGTTGCAGCTGGGTCAGAGCAATCCGAGATATATATTTAGGCTGGGAGAGAACTCATTTAGAGCAGTTCTGAGGAGAGGATTTGAGGGGTTTTGAGGGACAAAAATCTGGACATGAGTTTGTGCTTGCAGCCCAGTAGGTCAACAGTGTCTGGGCTGCATCAACAGAGGGGTGGCAGTGGGAAGGGAAAGGATTGTCCCCCTCTGCTCTACCCTTGTGAGACCCCATCTGGAGTGTCTAGGCCTGGGGCCCTCAGCACAAGATGGTGCAGAGCTGTTGAAGTGGGTCCAGAGGAGGCCACAAAGATGCTTGGAGATCTGGAGCACATCTGCTATGAGGGGAGGTTGAAGGAGCTGGACCTGTTTTGTTTGGAGAAGTGAAGGCTCTGGGAGTCATCATTGTGGCATTCTAGTACTTGAGGGAAGTTGATAAGCAGAAGGGAGAACGACTTTTTATGTGGTGAAATACCAGCCTGATCTGGTGTGGAGCAACTCTGCCTGTGGCAGGGTGTTGAAAGTGGATGCTCTTTAAGGTCCCTTCTAATCTAAGCCAATCTATGATTCTATGATTTTTTTGAGATTGTAAACGAAGGGCAAATGCAAGCCCAGCCCTGGAAGGGATCACAGGCTCAGATATTCCAGCAATCCACCAGAAAGACAGTGTTGTTATTGCTCAGGTGTTATTATGGTCAAACACTTGGAATATGGTAGGCTCAGACATTGTACACGGTTTTAGAACACAAGTGAGTACCCATGGAAACTTGGCTCCCTTGTCAGATACTGGCTATGTGAAGTACCTACCAGGCACTGACTGGCAGAAGAGGAGAAAAGGGCTAGGTCGTATTCCAGATGTTCCTAGAAAACCTTGAAATAATATTGGTTTGGGTATTTCCATGGTGTTGTTTCAGCTCTGAGATGCTGTCAGAGTTTGCCACTTGCTGCTCCCAGTAACTAATTTGTTAATCACTGCTGGTGAACATACTACTTTTCAATGCCATCATTAGATGTTTGTTAACCTATCTGCTCCACCACCAGACTGGTGACCTGGTTGCACTGGGATGCTTATTAAGCTGAATATGGGTACACAGGCTAGAGTGTTGTGTGGAACGATGTTATTAAACAAGCAAAAAGCCACAGGTAGTTAAAGGTAATCAGGTAAACCTCAGGGCTTCCCGTGCTGACTGCATTCCTGCTACAGGTATAACAGAACTGCATGTGGATGAGTGCCTATGGGAAAGAATGGTTTATGACAGTACTCAGGGAAAGTGGTTGGGTTAAATGTGTGCTGAGCTGCCGTGAAGGTGAAAGTTGACAAAAGGGCACTAAGGATATTTTTTCCAGTGTTTGGGAGAGTGCTTCAGGTTGCTAAATAAGATAGGAAAAAACAACAGCAAAAGTGAATGGCCCACAAACTATTTAACAAAGTTTGTTTTTTTTTTTTCTCCCTCTCTCTTTGGGCTAAATGTGAAACCAGAGAAGCATGATGTTTAAAAAAAAACCCAAACAAACAAAAAAGAGACAACAGCATAGGTTGTAATGGAGAAAGAAAGATGACTCTCATCCCTCTTCTCTGTCCTCCAGAAGAAAAGCTGAAAAAAAGAACAAGGCTGCCATGGCAATCGGCCATCTCTGCTGGAGGTGTCCTGGAGATGCTAGAGGTGCCCTTTAGCACAACAAATCACCAATTGCTGTGCTGAACATTTATGTTGGGAAGTGTGATCTGTGTATGGGGAAGCCCAGAGGCAATCTGTGCTGGGAGCTGTGGGGTGGGCAGGATCTGGTGTATATCCTGGGCATGGTGTGCCCTTGCTTGCTGGCACTTGGATGGGAGCTTGATGGGATGTCTTGTCAGCCTTTATGCAACTCAGAGCAGGACCAGAGCAAATACTTCACAGAATCACAGAATTGTAGGGGTTGGAAGGGACCTCTAGAGATCATCGAGACCAACCTCCCTGCCAAAGCAGGTTCCCTACACCAGGTCGCACAGGTAGGCGTCCAGGCGAGACTTGAATATCTCCAGAGAAGGAGACTCCACAACCTCCCTGGGCAGCCTGTTCCAGTGCTCCGTCACCTCACCGTGAAGAAGTTCTTACGGACATTCGTGCGAAACTTACTGTGCTGCAGCTTATGTCTGTTTCCCCTCGTCCTGTCTCCACGTACCACTGAAAAGAGACTGGCCTCACCGCTATGGCCGCCACACCTCAGGTATTTATAAACCTGGATCAGGTCCCCTCTCAGCCGTCTTTTCTCAAGGCTAAACAGACCCAGTTCACTTAGCCTTTCTTCATAGGGGAGATGCTCCAGGCCCTTCATCATCTTTGTGGTCTTCCGCTGGACTCTTTCCAAGAGATCCCTGTCTTTTTTGAACTGGGGAACCCAGAACCGGACACAGTACTCCAGATGAGGCCTTACCAGGGCAGAGTAGAGGGGGAGGATCACCTCCCTCGACCTGCTGGACACGCTCTTTTTAATGCACCCTAGAATGCCATTGGCCTTTTTGGCCACGAGGGCACACTGCTGGCTCATGGCCAACCTGTCGTCCACCAGGACGCCCAGGTCCCTCTCTGTCTCTTGAAATACTTGACTCAGCACGAGTAGAACTGCTGATGTCCAGCCAGTAGGTATTGCATAGACAAGTGCAGACAGTTATGGGTGCCAGGAAGATGTTCTACGGCTACTCATTTTAAGGTAGGGTTTTCCACCAAATGCAAATCATAAAAACTTGCAAGTTGTGTGCTCTAACCTAAAATTGGGAAACATAGAATGGAAAGAGATTACGGAAATTCTCATGCAAACATATTTCATTTTCAGTTGTGGCTACGCTTTTAGTGAAAAATTGTTGGTTTTCTGTGGAGCACTTTCCAGCAGTTCCAGTCACAAACCACAGCATCAGATAACGAGTCATGTAAAAACCTCAGGTGGAAAGTCAATAGTGACATATACGCGCAGAAATGCTTTATTCTCAATTACCCTCTGTGCGGCTCTGGAATGGGGGTTTTTCCCACAGCTTTCCCCAGAGAAACAGCTAACACTGTGATGGATCACATGCGTGGATAAAGGTACTTGCCATCAGGCTGGCATTGGGATATGGTGGAGATCTGAGTTTCGTGGTGCAATTAGCTGAGTGGGGTGTGGTGATACTATAATCTAAGAGTAACCAACACCCATGCAGGGCATGTTTTGGCCACCTGCTCTTACTGCACTGATGGGTACTGGTGCTTGGGCCACCACGCCCTGCGGCCAATTCTGACATTATAGTGCCTTTGCCACTAATAAAACATAAATAATAGTTTTGTGGAGATAAAAACAGCGTGTTCTTGTCCCTCCTTGTTCAGGCTGGTGGCAAGGGTTGGTGGATAGCATGGAAGGGCCTTGCTGGAAGGCAGGTTGTTGTCCCATTGTGGCAGCACTTACAGGGTCCAGCTGGCGGCATGAGATGGGGCAGCCTTATTCAAATGGGTCATTTTGCATTGTGTAATCCTTTGTGTGCTGTGCCTGTGGGCTTGCCACTGCTCTTCTCACTGTCCACGGGAAACTAATCTCAGGACAGATTTTTCATCCTCTGTTGAAATTCTGCTGCTTCAGCAGCCCAGTGACAGTCATTGTCTTCTGTTTCCATGTGTGAGTTGAAACCAGACTGAGAAACATTCTACTTTGTTTCTGAACAATGGGACTGTGATTTTTGCATGACAATTCCAGCTTGTAGCTGGTGTGCTGTGCTCTGCTTCTAACCATGGCCCACGACTGGTGCTCAGTGGACGCTAGAAAATACTCACAATGAATCTAGGCAATTATGCAACTCTGCACATGAAGTAAAATTCCTTTCTAACCCCTGCAGGCAATCAGTTTACACCCTGAATGGTGAGATTTTGATTACCCTTATCTAAGCTACAAATACTGTTAATGGCCATGAAATCAGCTAGCTCTGGTAGGGCCCATCAAAGCACAGATCTTGGTGGCCTTCTGAGCTTGCAAGTCCTTTGCAGCTCCATGGGATGTCATAGTATTGTGCTATGGGAAATCCCATCACTATGTAGATGTTATTTGCTGAGGCCCTATAGATCAAAACCTCAACCACCTCTAGCACAGCAGTTTTTAATGGGCAAATACTGCCATGGAAAGCGTTGACATTGGGATCAGCAGGCTGCTTCCTCTGAGTTGGTGGGAAGAGCTTGCTGCTTCGATGCAGAGACTGGTTCCAACATCCTGCTGCCCCAGCTCCACATGGTATTGGTTATAGCTTGGGGAGCAGTTTTGCTCTCCCATTGAGCACGCTTCCCAGGGCAGCTCCATTCTTCTGTGAACAAAAGCTGTCGAGCTGCAGGGAGACTCCTGGTGGGAAGGTGGGACCTTTCCCTGGGCCAGGCTGGGACTGCTGCATGAAACAAGACTGGGTGGTGTGCTGGATGCTCACAGATGCATCTTTCCTTTGATTTTCTGTCCTACATTTCACATCCAGAAAAAGAACATAAGAAAAGATCCAATTTGAGCCAGAATTCCTTGTACCCTTCAGCCTGGCAGGAGGGAGGGGTTGATTAGCTGATAGGTTTTCAAGGCTAGCTGAGATCAATAAGTCTGGTCAGTCCAGTGTGCTGAGCAAATCAGACCACAGATCATACTAGTGATTCCTGTACCAAGCCTGCCTGAGAGATAGCACTGTTGTGACTTGCAGGAGGATCTCTCACACCACTGGGATGAATGCCAGTGGAAGACCAAGGATGAAGAGACTGAAATAGGTGTGACCCAGAGGATAATGTGGCCTTCTGCATCTTAATATACCCACCTGTGAAATGCAAATAATAACAGGGGAACCTTGTAGGGATTCATTAGTGCTTTGAAGATGGCATGCGTTACGTGCTATTCCTGTGATCTTCCAAAGTTAGCCTCGTCCCTGCCTTTTGGATGTGCACCACTCGTGGTTGCTCACTTCCTGATTCACTTCCCCCTCCTCCCCAGCATCTTCAAGCTAAGTCAGCAGTGGCAAAGGCCTGTCCAGAACAGTCAGCACCATGCTGTGGTGGCTCATGGCCTGGGAAAGTGCAAAGGCAAGTCCATGCTCTTGGTTCAAGCTGGGATTTGCTGTGATTGCACTGCAGATGTGGCAAGGAGACCTGCTGTGTGTGTCACCAAAATCTCATGCTGGAGTTTGTGCGACTGACACGTAATGCTGTCTATAATCCGCAGTGTTTTTTGTGGGTTTAGAACTAATCACAGTAAAGAGATTTTGGCATGAAAGGGCATGTGATGACAGGGAAGGTCACGATCCATGGGATGCTGGATCCAGAGGAGGATGCAGTACATGCTGGGTTGAGGCAAAGCGGTTAGATGCTTTCCATGCATTGGGGTGTATAAAACATACTCAAATTAAACTTTTCTACATCCTGTCCTTTTGAAGCAGCAAGTCTTGATAGATTCTTCTTGGAAAAGCTTGCTGCCATACCATGGGCATGTTTCTGAAACTTTTTGCTGCCTCTCTATGCACTGTAGAATGTGCAAGACTTGCTGTGCAACTGAAGTTCTCAGAGGCTGATGAAGTCAGGAAACTCCCATCATTCTTCTGGCTTCCAGCTGTCCTTTGTGAATTGGCAGAGAGGGAATAGCGCCCCACGATGCTCCCATGTTGCTGAGAGTTAACATGACAGCTGTTGCATTTGCAGCAATGCAGCCAGGTGGCGTGCAGAGTCAGCTGTTGGGATGCTGAGTTGAGCTGCATACCCAGCACAAGGGTTGTAAATGAGCAGCCACTTGGGAAGGACACTTCACTGAATCAGAGCGGTGGAGCTTCATTTTGGGCTCAGGTAGTTCATCCTGGCTGAAGGGAGAGGATCATGATGTAACCTTGGGTAATTGTGGTGTTGGTGGGATTTCAGGATGACCAGGACTTGCTTCTGCGGAGGTCTGGGCAAAGCTTGTATGAGACCTGCTGTAGCATTAGGTACAAACGGGAGCTCTGAGGCATTATATTGCAGTCTGGAAACTCAAACACATTTCCATTAGCTTGGGGTTGACTGTCTTGTTGGCTGACCACTTCCTGGGTTTTGACTGTAGAAGTGGGTGCAAACCAAAGAATATCATCTAGTGTCTTAAGTCTTGATCTTGCGTGAGATGTGTGCAGATCTGGTGCCTCCCAAACTGTGCTGAAGAGATGGATGAGACCCATGTCTCTTATGAGGTGGGTGCATAACTGAGTATCTCTGGAGGGGAGGAAGCCATCCTAATGTGGTGATTGACAGCAAAAATATGTCTTCTGAGGCTCTAAGCGAGGCACCTAGGAGCACAGAATGGGGACAGTTGACATGCAGAGATGCAGCCCAAAATGCTGTTCTGGCTTGCACTTTTACATGTGACAGTACAATGCTCTACCCTTGACATCACTAATTGAGAGCTTCAGATGAGCCCAAAGAAGCTACAAGAAACCTTTTGTTCTGAATCTTAAGTGTTAACAGTGCTGAGAGGCTGATTAAAAATGGGAAAGTGTCTTTGGAGTCTTTGGGCTTTGAAATACCTCGCTCTGGAGGTGCAGCTCATACTGCAGTGCTGGGGCTGAGAGCTCTGGACTCTGCTTTGGCTGGAAAGCAAAATATAATCTGCTCTACATTTGGTTTGTTAAATATGCCGAACAGCTATGTCTCTTCTCTTTTAGCCCTGAGGGCTTCTGGCTTGAGAGAGAGATGTAGTGGTGGGCTGGAAAAGAGAAGTTTCAATATTTTAGGGAAATAAGTGTCTAGTGCTGGTGTGGATACAGCCCCTCTGAGAGCGGAAAAGAGATGGTAGGGAGGTAAAAAGCATGCAAATTAGGACAGAAAAGGACAGCTCTGATGGGAATAACATGTAGTTTTATTAAAAATGTTAGTTTCCCTACTCACATTATTTGTCGTTGGACATGAAGTTCATTTCCCTGGAACAGAAGCAGAGCAGTGGGAGCTGGTCTCACAGGGTGTCTGAACAGGTGGGGAGTGGTGATGGAGGAGCAGTGATGGAGCAGGAGCTGCTTGACAAAGAGCTCTGGGACCATTGAGGCTGTGCTGGGGTGAGCTTGGCTGGGGCTCAGCAAGAGGGGGGAGGAGCTCTGGGCCCTGCAGGTGAGCAAGGCTGGTGGCATGCAGGCATGCATTGCATTTCTAGTCTCATCTAAGGACCCAGCAGTGACATTAGGTGAAGTCTTTACTCATTGAGAGCCATGATAGTGGTGCTGAACCCACAGCATTTATTGCAGGGATGTGGGGTTTGCAGAGCAAAAAAAAAAAAAAAGGTTAAGTTTTAGCACTACAAGAGGGACAGTCCCTGGGAGAAATTCCAAACTAGGGAGTGAAACATGGCTTTCTTCTTGTTAGGGCTCAATTTGCCCGTCAGTAGTGGCTTTGGAGATTTCAGCCAAAACACAGTGTTATTCTGAGGTGAGAATGGGGCTGCACAGCTCCCACTCTTGAGCATGGAGCACACCCTCAGAGCTGCTTGGATGGACACTGGCACCCTTCTGGTGAGGAACTACCAAGGCAGAGAATTTAAGTAGTTACGCTGCCAAGAAGCTTTCCCTCAACTAAAACATCCCCAGGTGATACATAACCCTACTGGGTTTCCATCTCACAAGAGTTTGTCTAAATTTCATGTTGCTCAGCCTTTTTTCCTCTCTTGTGTTTTCCCAGTTGCTCCTCCGTGATTATTTTTATACCATTTCCCATTTTTTTTTTTTTTTTCTAACTGGGGATAACGGACCTAGTGAGAGCTGATCTACCTGGTATGGCATCATTTATAAACTCTTTACTTTTCTTCCAGAATTGAAGCTAAGAAATGAACAAAAGTGTTTTTGCAGCATCTCTTTTTCCCAGCTGCTTTCCTCGATGGCTCAGCACTCTTCAGCTTTAAATCAAGATTACCGAGATGCCATAGCAAATCTGTTGCTAAAACATCAGGATCTTCTCTACTACAGCACATCTGATCCCGCAATGCAAAATCACAAGGAAATTAATGGGCTGACTAGATTCCAGTGCAGGATTGAGATTGTATTGGGTAAATCCATCAATAAAGGTAATGAAGTACATAATGCAAGGTTTGTTTAATGTACTCTCACTGTCATGCCTCTTTATTCTGCTTGGGCTGCTTCTTGCAATTCAAGTACACCAGAGCAAATTGTTTAAACTCTATGGGTTTGTAGAATTCTCCATGTCCCCTTACATCATGTTTTGTACTACTGGTTTGTTTTCAGGTGGTTGTAATTGGGAAGAAAATCTCTTTTTTTAAAAATTTTATTCTGGTTTTGGGACTTCTGATGTTGGTGTGGATTTGAATGGTGGACAGGGTGCAGGGGGTGGGAGGATGGAATGAGAGGCAGCAATCATGGAGTTGTTCCAGGGTCAGGATCTGGATCTCTTCTGCCTTCCTTGACTGCTTCCATCTTCCTTGTGCTGCCAGGGCCGGGATTTACTCTTGCTTGGTCAGTCCAACTGTGTCTGGTACATAGGGTACTTCCTTCTGGATCAGGGTGGTCAGCCAGTTGTCTTAAACCAACATACTGTTTTACTTCTTTAGAAGAATAGAGCTTTTAGTGGAAAGATGATCTTAAAAACAAAACCTGTCTAAAGATGCGCCTTCTCTACCACTCTGTGGCTGATTCATGGGAAGACACCTCAGTAACCAAGAATGCCCTTTGTTTTTGTTCTCCAAATAGGATTCTATGCACTTTTAAACTACCATATCCTTGTTGGCTTTTTCCATTGTAATTCTTTTTCAATTTCTCCCAAGAATTTACTGAGACGTACCATATAAGGCGAGTAGTCTTTTCTTCCCTTTGTCCTCCCCTCTAATTCCATGCCTGAATATGCTTACAGAAACCATGCCATGATTCAAGTCAACACATAGCTCTTTAGGTCTTCCATTAACCATCTGTATGACCTCAGGCAGTTTTCTTTTCCGAATTCACTGCTGTGAATCTGCATGTGATCTAATTTTTTGATTTGAAAAGAAACGTTAAGGATGACCACACACCAAATTAGGTCTTTCTAGTCACTTGGCATTGGCTTCAATTTTAAACACTAGCAAATATTCTGATTTGGGAAATGTGGCAGCAATTTATTATGAGGATTTATACTTGAGCTGAGCTGTGTTGGTGCCTCTGGCCAAATGCATATATCATGCAAAAGTGTGGGTTTTTTAAAATTTTTTCCTTCTTCAGATGGCGCTGACCTGCCTCTCCTGTGCAGCCTCTGCCTGCTTGCCCATGCTCAAGACTCTTGTGGCTCTGATCTGCTGGGCTGCCATTTATCCGCATCCTTCAAACCTTGTAAATGACTTTTCTCTCACATTTTATTTGCTTTTTCTAGATAACAATACACCTGGCTCCTTCCCCCGTATTCACGTTCTGAAACTTTGATGTCATCTTTATTTTCTTTTCATGTATCTACTGAGAAACTCTGTCCTATGGAACAGTCACCTTCATTTTTCATCATTTCTTTGGGAGAGGCCTAAGCAGGGCTGATTGGTCTCCCAAGTCCAGGTGGGCTGAGAAAAGGTCTTTCACCAAGAACACTGCTCTTTATTCTGAAGATAACTGGGAGAGACTGGGAAGGGATGAGGATTCTGCAATAAGGTTTTTCTACATGACCTGTAAGAGCAAATTTGAAATCTTTCAACAGGACCTCAAGCAAGTTTTTCAAGCTTGTCTGAATGCTTACTATTTAGGTTCAAACAGGATTGCTTTAATATAAACTGTCCACCTTCCAGAGGTCTTGACTGACCCAGTCTTTCCAGTGTCTACTGAGACAAAATAACTAAAACAAAATAAGCTGAAAGGATTTTGAGATATGAAATGGTATTTATGGTATGCCAGAGTGATACCTCTGTCTCCCAAATCATTCTAAATATGGGAAGAATTCCCCTGTCTATGTGTAAGGGAAAATGAAACGACCCGTTTGTAATTTTCTTACCTTGACAAAATGCAGGGAGTGACTCAAATATGTCCCATCCTTATGGAAATTAATTGTGTTAATGGGATGATTAGAATTTAAAGCTATTGTCATCAGACTGGTTTTTGTGGCTAATAATGGTTCTTGGGAAGATTATGTCATAATGAAGGCGGAGAACCTGGTCATCTATATATATGTGATCTGACCTGAGCCTTTTCTTTGGGTCTCATTGAGCAATGCGCTAATAGAGGCAACGTAGGCGAACAGCTGCCACCCTCACCATGAAAATAGAAGGTGCTTCGGTGGTCCTTGCTCTGGCTTTTTTCTGCTTCTTCTCAGGTCAGTAACCTCTGATGCTCTCTGTGCTGGAATCTGGGACTGGAACAGCGCTTAAAGACAGTGAAATAGAGGATTAGAGAGGCAGTACTATTTAAAACGAGCAGTGATGTAACCAGAAGACCATTTTTTTTTTTTTACTGTACTACTCATGAGACTGATTTTAACACATTTTTCTGTAATGTTTTTTTTTTCTTTTGCATGTGACAATGGTGAATTTCCTCCATATTCAAGTGCAACTATCTATCTATCTATATTTAGTGGAGTTAACAGTTAAAAAAAATCCTGAAACTAAACCTCCCAACTGCTTATGTAGAAGAATAAAAACTTCCAGCCAGACTGAATTTTTGCATAAAAGTCTAATTTTGAACAAAAATATACTACACCTTCTGGTGTGTTCAGAAAAATGGGAATTTCTAGTCAATTTTCTTGTTAGTAAATGCATTTTCATATGGCTGCAATAGGGAAACTTGAGCAGGAGCTCAGATTTGATGCAATAGTCTTTCACTTTACTGTTTATGCTGAAAAAGATCTAATGGAGGATTTCTCGATAGTTCCATGTGATGCCACAGATGATGCAAGAGAAAAGGATGAAACATGTATTATACATGCTCTAAATGGCTTAGTAGAAAGGAACAGATATCAGCCACTCATCTACTGAGTCATTAATTCTGTAATTTATATGAAGTACTGCAAATGGAATGGGTCTTGAAAAGGAATTTGAAGCTTTGGACAAACAACGATATTATGGGCTGGCTTTGGTATCCCCATTTAAGGTGAAGATGAAAGCCAGTATTTGGATGAGGTTGATACGACTACCACTGCAGTAGGAGTAGAAAAATAAACAGTTATTAACGCAACCTTGAAATTGGGATTTTAAGACTGACAAAAGTGACACATTAAAGGAGGACACAAAGATGCAAACAAGAAAAAACTGTGATTTTTGCATTTGAATGACAAAAAGCAGCAGTGTTCCAGAAAGTCTCTAATGCTTAGTCCTTTCTGTCAATGTACAATAATGTATTGGATTAGCTTTTATCTAGAGGTATTTGGGTGGATTAGGAAACTGCATCAAATATTTTAATTAAATACTTTTGATTTAAAACTTCCTTTCAAAGACTTTGTATGGTTTCATTGTTGTTTATTTTCTGCTGCAGATGTTGCCAGCCAAGCTTCAATTAAGGCGAGTCCAACCTTTTCTATTCTGTCTTTCCTTTTATATTGCCAACTACGCTGCTTAATGCATGCTCTAAGCAAAGTCATACAGACAAACAGTACTGAAAGATCATCGTGCTTTTCCTGTGGCTGAAAGAGAAGAGTTATTTTCTGTGTTTAGCGACAGTCAGCAATGGCTCTAGCTGTGTGTTTGGTGTGTGATGCTGAACAAACATCCGAACTGCTCTGGAATGAGGTTAGAAATGACGTGAGCTGTATTGCTAGTGATATTTCAAAAATGTGTTTCTGATCCAGCAGAAACCCCCATTTCTGGTAACTTCTGAGTTTGGTAATTATAATAATTAAGCCAAGTCCTTTGAGACTCAGAAAAATGATTTGATTCAATGGCTGAGAAGTCAGCATCATTCGTGTTTTAATCAAATAAGCTTCTCTCTCCTTAGTAAAGACCCTTTTGGAAAACATGGTAGCCAAAAATAACAAATGCTTCATTAATTCTCTAGCCCACATTCCCACTTCCCCTGCAGAAGAGGCAATTGGCTGATGCAGCGTTAGACATTATTGCTGCCATCCCTGAGGAGTGTGCTTTTGTGGTTCATCCCTTGCACCCAAATCACTCCTCAGTTACTGCACTCTGGCCAATTGCTTTCACATCCTGCTGGCACTTCTAGGGCTGTATGCTATATTCAAGAGCATAATATAGAGTCCTCCCCTGCAGCGGGTAGCAATTTGCAGCTGTATGCAAATTAAGTGCATATTCCTTTTCTCATGAATAATGGCCTTTGCAATGAGTTTTGAACTTTCTTCTTGCCTTGGGAGCCACGAGCAGAGCTCTGAGTGCAGCAAGGGAGATGGGGGGGGGAGGAGGAGGGGAAAATGTGACAGCCCCAACCCCCAGACAATCAAATGCGAATGAACTGTTTGCAGGACCTTGATGGCCTCCGAGAGAGCCCTCCGTTGACCGTCCTCCTCCGTGCATTTCAGAATGAGTGCATGAAAATCTGGTCCCTCCTTCGCAGTGGGAAGTTCTCCTGTCACACCAACAGGCAGCCCATCAGAGGACCCGATGGCAGGAGGGACCTCAACAAGTGCCTGATGTGCCAGCGGCTGCTGTGAGTATTGGCCCCTTGGAGCCCTGGGCCAGCCAGAGCAGTTTGCAGTTGTCCAGCAAACCAGTGGACCCAGCAGTGTTTTGTTTCTCTAAAGGATGTTGAATAGGTCGGGAACAACTGGATGCTAGGCAGTGAGAAATGATGGCAAAATGCCACCAGTGAGGTGATGCTGAATACCCTGAGCATGTCTCATGGGGCTGGAGTCCTGGTCTGTCCCACTGCATTGCACAACAAGGAGGTGGGGTTGGCAGGGCTGCTTTTAATCACCAGTTATTTTGGCTTTACGTCTGAGCACTGCGCGCCACTTTGTTGCTCACACCTCCCTTTCTTGTAGGGAAAGATACTCCAGAAACAAAGGGAGTGGTGAAGAAGCAAACAGGAACGTGAACTCTGGAGAGGTGAGGTGAAACATCGCCACTCAGCTGGCCAGCAGCAGGGTGATGCTATGGGGTGGCCCCTCTGCTTTCTGGCCTGTTCCCTGCCTGCAGTGTGGGGAACGCCAGCTTAGCCAATGTGCACAGGTCTGGTGATGCTCAGGGCAGAGCAGCTGGAGCAGCAGCAAGCTTTGTGCCATCTGCCAGAGTAAAAGAAACCTAAACTCTGTTCACCCAGTCTCTATCAGGCAATTACTGACACAGCACCTATGGTTTGGCCAGAGCATAGGCTAAGGAAGGTGCCTCCTGTTTATAAAGCACATGGTTGGCATCTGGCAAGTAATTAGCGATGGCGCATGAGAGCTCTGACTAGGGCAGGGTGTGGGACAGGCTGGATCTAATTGTGCCCTGTTTATCTTGTTGATGCACATGGCTGGTTTCTTTCACCCACAGCTGTCTCTCTAGACAACATACCTTTATGGAGTGGGACTTGTCTTTTCCAGTCTTGGGTTTTCATTCAGAATTGGAATGAGCTGGTTTCCATCAGATAGCATTGGCTGTCATGATTTATTCTTTTACACCTCCTGGCAAAGCAGGATAACTTTCTGGCTCTGCTGTGTCCAGGCAATTTAAATGATTTATAAATCATAGCTGTTCTAAGGAAATCATTTTTAAACATCTGACTTGCCTACATGTGATCCTAAAGGCAGGAGTGTTCCAGAGTGTCAGGCAGAGACCTACCTTGGACTTCATTGTTCAGCCACTCGTTCAGTGTGGCTTTTGGCCAGGAATGCTCTGGACTTGACTTTTCCCTACCTGCAGAGCTGGGATAAGCTATCAAACCATCTCCCGTGAGGGGAGAGAAAAAAAGCCTTAAACGTGCTGAATAAAGGAGTCTTAAGACTCAGTATACCATGGGTGGTGCTGAGGTCCCAGACCTGTTTTTAGGTCTTGAAGGTCATAGGAAAACTGCTCAGAAGAGACAGAAATGCTTAAGGTTTTACTGCAAAAGTTTTGTGATGTTAACACAATGTCATGTTGGGCAGAAGGTACAAATGCCCCCTTCTATCCCTGCATACCTGGAAGCTTGAGGTATGAAAGGGTTTTTTGTTGCCTGCAGTCTCTTTGCTGCCCTCTGCTTTTTAAGATTCTGGGTAGTGTGCTCCCTCAGCAGTTTGAGAAACCAACATCTTCATGCAAAATTAAACAAGAAAGTGTTGCTTTTTTACTTAGAGTAGAATCTAAGTTCTTCAGGCAGGCTCTTGTGTGCCTCCTCTATTAGAAATAAAACTCCCCTGGATCGGAAGATAAATGTGCTCAGCTAAGAACAGATTTATTTGCTTTACGTTGCGTGCTATGGTTTAAGAAAAACACACCAGGCAAACAATTTATGGCTTGCCACTGAGTTATGCCTGAAGGAAACACAACTGTTAGAGATGTAATTGATTGGGCGGTGACGCTGTGTGGATTCATGGGAGATGCATCTTGGTCAGCATATCTGTGTGAAACCACATTTCTGGTGCTGCTGCAGGACGAGTGCCGGGAGTTCCGGGATCTGTTCAAGAATGGGAAGCTTTCCTGCACGAGAGAGAATGATCCCGTCCGGGATTCCTCGGGGAAGCAGCACAGCAACAAGTGCATCATGTGTGCGGAGAAGTTGTGAGTAGAGGAAACCAGTGTTTGTCATTGAGAGTGGTAATGGGGCCGGGGTGGGCTCCTACAGCAATGTTCTCTTCACTTTCTCATCCTTCTTCACTTTCAGCAAAAGGGAGAATGAGCAGAAGGCAACTTCAACCAGAGGGAAACAAAAGGTGAGATTAAAGTATTGGGTCAATATACAAGTCTATAGGATTCTTACCCAGTATTACCACGCTGAGTTTCTTTGTCACTTTGGAGATCCACGTGGCTTTCCCTGTCTGTTTCTCATTGATGCCCTTTCATGCCCTGAGTGAATAGTTTGTTTGAATGCTGTGGTCTATTCCACTGACTGCAGTGACACGGGGACAAACCCCATCACAATAAGAAGCTGAGCAGAACTGCCCTGACATCTGCCATGAGGGTGGAGAAGGCACTGCTGCTGAGACCGCTAATGAGGTTGAAAAGAAAATCTGGGTGAAAAGCTTTAAATGTGAGCTCTGAGATGCTCAAAAGTTCATTATGTCGTGGGAGGAGAGTTCAGTCCTGTGCTGTCCCTAGAGTGGCTCGGTTTCAGCTTTCCCTGATTGGAAACCTCACTCTCATGACGCAGCCACTGTGACCTCGTGCACTGATACTTCTCTGGTGAGAGCAATTCAGCAATGGGGGGAAAAAAAAAAAAAAAGCACTAAGTAAATCTTGCCATTTCTGTCTTGCTAGGAATTGGTATGGTCCCCTTAAGCCTCATTCTTGGGGATAATCCTGTTTCAGTGCTTTTCCTAATAACAGTGGCACAAAAAAAAAATGGAAGCGTTAATGAAACTTGCTGATGGCAAGGCTGGGAGGGAGGATCAGCAGATCACTCAGGACTAATTGGATAGCACTGAGGCCTGGAGTAATAGAAACAAGATAAAATGTAATAACAGAGAGTGCAAGATCACACAGGCAGTGATTAACGAGAATTCCTGCTCATCAATTAGAAATGACAAAGGATAAGAAAGCTCTGCATTTATTAGTGGGTCACGGATGCGGCAGGCCTGCGAAGGAGGCAAACACATCTCAGCAAGGTTTGTGCAGCAGAGGTCGGGCTGACAGCAAATCTCCAGAAATACTGCTTTAGAAGGAGAGGGTTTGAGAGATAGTGTTAGGGAGAAGCAGTTTTGCCACAGCAGATCTGGGGTTCACCTGGGATTTGGCTCATTGCCTCACTGTGTCCCTCCTTCAGCCAGCCAGTGTGGCACTGGGAAGGTGTGGGTAAGAAGTAATGGTTAAGTTATGATGGTTATGGTTAAGATCTGGTTATGCACCTCCTGTATCTGCTATTTGGAGTTGGTTATTGCAGGGCCTCAAGTAGCTGACCTAAAAGTGGGGACTTTGAAGCATGTTTGCATTGTGCTGTCATGCTTTAGATGTTGCTGCTTGGTCCTCAAAGTGCTGTTGGTTGTGGGGGGATTTCTTGCTTCCTATGTGAATTTTTCTGAGCGGCAACTTCAGAAACAGCTGTAAGGGTGTATTAAAGGCAGTGGGAGAAGTGGGAGGGACCCCATTACCTTATCAGGCACATCACTGGCATGCTCTGGATAGTCCCACGTGGAGCATGGCAATTAGAGCATGGCAGAGAGCTCCTAACACGTGCCACGCAGGCAGAGGCATTCGTCGCTCTTCTGACTCACTCTGTTTGCAGCCATGTGGCTGTGCCACACACCCTCTTCTATCTCTCACACGCGGGCTCTCCTGTGGTGTGTTTGGGAAATCTGAAGTTCAGAGAGATGTGCGTGCCCTAACTGCTGCTCCTGCCGTAGGATGACTGCAGTGAGTACCGTTCCCAGTTTGAGGCTGGTGGGCGGCTGTCCTGCACACGGGAGAACGACCCCGTCCGGGATTCCTCTGGCAAGCAGCACACCAACAAGTGCCTCATGTGTGCCGAGAAGCTGTGAGTACAGTTCCTGGCAACAGCAAAGAGGAAAAGCTCACGCTGCAAAACTGCAGCTTCTGCCTGTGTGGCTGCGCCTGGGCGAGTCCTGAATCCCAGCGGCCCCCCAGGAGCTGCTCCTGCAGTAGGGCCGTGGCTATTGCCCCTCTTCCCACCCTCCCCCTTAACCCCACAGGGAGCAGAGGAGAAGCAGGGTTGATAGAGAGCAGCCCTTTCCTTGGGGCAGCTCCCAAGGGGTTTCCCACGCGTGTACTTTGCCTTCCAGATGCTCTCTCTCTACTCCCATAGAGCATATGCAGAAGCAGCCCTGATATGAAAGCAGCCACCTGGAGCCGGGATGTAGCGTACAGTGGGAATGGTGAGGAGAAGGGAAAAGGCTTAGGGGTGGGAATTAGGTGCAGGGCCACCAGGGATGGGGAGGCTGGTGCCTAATGACATGATGCTGGCTTGCAGGGCAGCCCCAGGCCATAGTGCTCCTTTCTTTCTCCTCTCCCCTTTTTCCAGCAAAAAAGAAGCTCAAAGAGGAGGTCAGTCTGGAACTGCCCAGCGCAACAAACAGTCTGCTGCAGAGTGTGCAAACCAGGTGAGACTGAGCGCAGATCATCAGCAGGCTTGAGGAAAGGGGGTCAGTGGGTCTGGGGACCCTGATGGTCAAGGGTTTCCTGTGGTCCTGGTGCTTGAGGTGCAGGACCCTGCTGGTGATGACAGAGAGGCAGCTTGCATTGCAAGCCCTGCTAATTAATGGGATGAGTTTGTGTATGAGCATGCATAGTGGGCAGTTTTGGACTCCTCTATGGGGCAAGCATCAGAGCTGCTTCTTCATAAAGAGCCCCACGGTTCCTAGGGTCTAAGGAGATGAGAAGGAGGGACAGGAGCTGCTTTAATTCACTGCTTCACTGCCTGGTTGTAAAACACAATCCTGTCCATTTTCCAGAAGAGCTGCAGTGGCTCAGGGTTACAGCAGGGTATGAATGAGAGACGGCCATTCTCCACAAACAGAGGGTGAGTACAGCAGCACTGGGATCCCAGCCTGGCCCTGCAAGTCCTGGAGTCTTGACACTGAGAAGAAACACATAGAATAGGGCATATATACAACCCTCTTTCCTTTTCAAAGGTATTCTTGCTTCCCCTGCACACAAAGCAGTGGTGACTGTTGTGTTCAAAATCCCTCCCTAGTCTTGCCTCCTGAATTCTGCCTCCTGGCAGGGGCGCACACCTGTCCTGTTGCCTGGCCCAGTGCATCTGCTGACCTGAGGCAGTGCTGTGTGCACCATATGCTGTCTGGGCACTGAGCAACCCCTCTGGGATTTTAGGGCTGCAAGACTCTGGCAGGGCTCAGTTGCTGTGTTGTCTAAGCCTTGAGGAACTCTCTTAATCTTCCTGCTTTTTGCTGGTGCAGCCCATTCATCTGCCCCCAGCCAGCACTGCCAGCAGTGCAAAGATCTCCGTAGCAGCAATGGCTGTGGCATATTCAGGGACCAGGTTTCTGGTTGCTGACCACCCCTGAAGACTCAAAGGTCCTGTTGCAGGAAGTGCCTCCATCCCATGGCAAGCCAAATGCCCTGTTGAAAAACAAGGTGCCAAATAATGGCAATACACCTTAGTGCAGTTTAATTCCACCCTGGGGTGATGATGTGGCTAAGTGCATCTGCACACCTGTGGCGGTGCCATGACATCTGTGCTTTCTCTCCCTGCCAGCCCACAAGGAAACTTGGCTCAGGACTGCAGCCCAGCACCTGGCCGCCAGGGACAGAGAGGAGGCACCAACACCTACCAGCCGGTATGCCCAGCTCCCACGGGTCAGGCACAGCCTTTCCCAGCAGCTGCCCCAGTTTCTGTTGTCAATATCTAGCCTCACAATGGGACCTGTATCCTTGGAGGGGTTTAAGTGGGTGGCAGAGTCTACACCCTGATGCTGTCCCCTGGCATCAAAAAGGAGTGAGGCTGGATGTGTCCAAATGGGAGTCTCTGAAGCCAGTGCTGCTGCTGGAGTTGGCTCATTGTAGAAGTCAGGTATGGGAGAACATCCTCCAGGAGGTGATGGTGATGGCCCTTTTTGAATGCTGAGATGTTGGGTCAAAGACCATGGCCAGAGCAGGGTGCTGGGGCTGACTGGAGGGCTGACAAGAGGAGGGGAGAGGGAGTAGTGGGGGAGGGCACACTGAGCAATAGATAACGACTGTATGTGGAATCATGTGGGAAGGAGAAGAGGGTGTATGCTCTCTCCATCTCCACAAGAAGAAAATTTGTTATTTTTAACAAAGCTAAAGTAGAAATTATGAAACTAATAGGAGAAAATAAGTTACTATAAAAAGGATGACTAACCTGTGGATCTTGCTGTCACAGGGTGTTGCCAAGAGCTACGATGATTAAAAAAAATGACTTGCCACTTATAGTCCATACAGCAATTTAGGTACCATTTTGGAAGGGATAGGAAATGCCTTTCTGTGGGGCTGGAGGGACCTGACTGCAGACTGCCTTAACTCTCTCTGAAGTCTCTGTCACTGACTGCTCCTAGAAAAATGATATTAGAATAGAAAAACCTGGGAGGCGGTTCAGGTAGGGCAGTTTTAATGCATTCCAGAGGAAGCATTAGACATAATAATGCCAGTCTGCTTCAGGGCTTAGTGGTATTTCCTGATAGCTCCGGTGAAGGAGTGGATGCTGATCAGCCTGACTCACGAGGGGTGATTCAGAGAGCAAACTGGCCCCTCTCCTCATTCCAGGGCCACCCGTGAGCTCTGTCCCAGGGAGATGCTGTCCTGAAGGAGAGGCAGCAGTCACTCTGAGGACTGTGGGGGACTGCTGGTGTGGCGGTGGTTGCACACGTGTGGGTCACACCATGGGCAGCGATGTCTGGTGTGTGGGAAGGCATCTGGCAGGGAACTGCAAAGGTCAGCACTGTGTGTCTTCATGTCATCGTTAATTACCCAGATGAGGGAGGAAGCAGCACATTAATGAAATTAGCAAGTGATGTTTAAACAGAGGGTGTTACTGCAGCACCCTGTGCCGCTGAACCCCCCACGTTGCCCAGCTGGGAAACCTTTCTTCTCCACGGTGCTTTCAACCCCATAGTGCTGCTGACCCCAGCAAAGCGATGAGCCATTGCTTTGTGCTGAATGCTGTTTCTCCCGGTGGGACAGGAGGCAAAATGTCCTGCCTGCAGCTCTTCTCCGATTGCACCATTTGCAGTCATTGCAACACCTTTTATAGGACCTGGAGAAGGGGATGGGAACACAAAATTCACTCCTTTTTGTCTCTGCATCTTTTTTTTTTTTTTTTTTTTTTTCCAGCCTTTGGTGCCCACCTTCAGCAGAGGTGGGCAGTGAGGCTGAAGAAGAGAGAGGGCTGTAGGATCTCCGACCTCTGCTGTCTGAAACTCGCCATGACTCTGCAGGCATCTGTGCCAGTGTGCTTGCAGGGTGACAATCTAATCATGAGGAGTCTTGTTCCTCCTTCTAGCTGTGCCACGTCTGCTTTGTAGGAAAATCGATGCCTAGATGCTCCTGCTGTCATGCTCGAGAAGAAACAAGAGGGCACGCTTAATTAGAGCTATTCATACATGTTTGCATCTCTTCATTCCGTGGGTGTCAAGTCGTGCTGCGTGTCGGGCTGCCCTTGGGCGGCTGGACTTGATTGTTGAGGTTTTCCCTTCATTTCTGCCAAGTGTCTTGCAGAAGCAACAGGCATGAAAGCCCTGATAAAGGACTAGGGACAGGTAGCAGACGTTTCTTGTATTCTTGTGGATTTGCAAGGAGAAGTAAATGTGCCCTGGACTGAGATGTCAGGGTGGATCAGATGAGTGGGTCTGTGCCTGGAAGTGGGGTCAGGGTGGCTTTGTCCCCAGATCGTGGCTGGTTGGCCCAGCAGGAGTTGTTATCTCTTTGCTGAAGGTGTGATGGATGTGCTGCAGGGCAGAGGGGCTCAGGGCAGTGCCTGGTTTGTGAGCCCTTTAAGTTGTGTGTAGGAGGGTCTTGCAAGAGAACCAGCACCAAATGTGATTTCTTTCTCTCTTCAGCTGGACTGTGATCGAATTCTGCACGGGGTAAAGGGTGGAAGGATTTTCTGCAGCGAATCCTCACAACCCGTCTGTGGCACTGATGGGAAAACATACAAAAATGAATGTGACTTGTGTTCAGCTGCCATGTGAGTAGGCGGAGAGATTTCAGTAATACAGGGCCATCCACCGTTCCCGAGTGTCTTTTGCAGCACAGTGTTTGTTTTGATATATCATGACTCACTATCAAGTGTGTCCTTGGTGCCTCGCTGTTAAGCAAACATAGATCAAATGTCTGAGATTAATCTGATGACAGCTAATTAAGATACACAACTTTCCAGAGTCCCTTATTCCCTTTCTGCCCAATCATAGGATTGTTTGGGGAGTAATAAATGCCATCAAACTGGAAGTAGTATTAAAGCTTCAAGGAGCCCACAGAGGACCACCGTGATGATGTCAGAGAGTTGTGGCACTGGAAGTGAATAAGCAATGTCTTGTCCTCCCTTTGCAGGAGAGCATCAGTTTACATCACGGTAAACTATCGAGGTGAATGCCGAAAGACTGTCCCTGAAATGGTAAGTGCCTCCCTGCTATGGCATCCTGTTTTTTGTTCTGGGCGTGTGCTGGAGTCCCAGCCTGGATCCTGTATCTATGGTGGGATCATCAGAGCCCTGTTAGCAGGGTGCATGTAGTCTACATGTGTAAGCACACTTCAGACTCAGATTTAAGTCATTTTGAGACATAATTTCCATGTTTTATCCAGACTGTATGGTAGGAGAGTGACATGTCTGGGAAAACACGTGGCTTTTCTCCTGGGATTTTGGTGAGGCCAAAAAAGACTGCAATTGTATAAATCATAAGGACCTATTTTCCCGAATGATATCCAGGGATTTGGTTGGGAAGGAAATATATTCCCTAAGTGGCATTCTTTTGGGAAAGGTCTTGAATCTTGTGTGATTCTCCTATAGTAGATGAGTCAAAGATTTGTCAGTGGTGCTTTGTCTTCCCACTCATGGCAGCTCAGCAGCATCCAGAGCTTTGATTTGGAGCCAGGGTGTCCTAATTTGTGTGTCTTGGGTATATGGGACTGACCTCAGTGTTGGCATGGACTGCTGAGAAACTGAATATTCATCCCCAGGGAAACACTGACGTTTACTCCCATTCCAAACCTGGAATGAATCAAAATATCAAATCAGCTAAATGGAGAAGTTGTGGAAGTTTATTTTTTTCAATCGAGATATGGCTTCTGAATATGAATTTGCTGACAGTGTCTGTAGGTAAAAACTATTGCCTGTTGAAAAGCTTTAGAGCAAAATTACCATCATAGGGCTTTTACTCTCCTCTGCTCATTGCCAGGATACCCACCCAAACCCAAAACTTTAGAAACGAGGCATTCCCATTCCTCTTCCTCTACTCTGTGAAGTACCAGAGTGCTCTCAACACTGTTTAAAGCTGAAGAAAAAGTGCAGAGAAAAACAGTTTTGCTTGTGATCATGCTGTGGAGGTCTGTGTGTCTTGTTCTTTGGTGTGATGGAGCCATTGCTGGTTCATGTATGCTGGGAGTGGAGGGACTATGCATACCTGTTGGTGGCTGTGCTCACGCTGCAGGAGACAGACAAGATTGGGTGTACCATGGCAACTGAAAACAAGACAGGATTCCCTCAGTTGTGCCTGGGCTGGGATTCCTCACCATTTTGTGTTTTACCAAGATGTTACAGCTCTTGGGTCTCTGCAATTAGAGGAATATGCCATAACACTAGAAGTCAGACAATTTGTAGCTATTCCAAGGAGAGCTGGAAGCAATTAAAGGGGAAGTGATAAGATTTTTCCACTGGGGAAAATCCTCCACAAAAACACCCCTCCAAACAAAGACTTATTATTTCTTTCTTTATGTATATTGTGTCACCTAACGAATCAGATTGGAAATTTATGGAAGCCCATTTCCTTAGCAAACCCCTTGTGTCCATCAAAGACTTCCCTTTTTTCTCAGTTGGAAGCTTATGAACAATGTACTGATCAGAGTTATTTTCTGCCACTGAAATTCATGCTAACATTCAGCTTAATGCATCCTTCTGAAGGCCCAGGCAGGAGAGCATAGTGCCTTTGGCATCAGAAATGGTTTTAGGCTGTTGCAATGTGCAGAACAAAGATGCGAAGGCCCAAAGACTTGAATCTTGGAAAAATTTTGCTGCCCAAAAGTGTAGTTTGTCCCTGAGTTGTGTTTTGAAATTAGCCACGGTAATGCTGTGCCGCCTGACCAAATGTGTGTCCAAGCTCAGAGCCTGCAACCATTCCTGCTAGCAAAGCTCCTCCTGGATTTACAACACTTTGTAGCAGTCCTTCCCTAACAGCAGCCGGATTGCCATCAGGGAGGGATGGCTGTAGGAAGAGACAGGAGAAGTCTGGCTGGAGAGAAATCTGCCATTAAAGGGTGTGTCTGGACAGCATGCACTGATGTGGTGGAAAACCTTCCTGCAGAGAGAGCCCTGGGGCTGGCTGGCAGCCGGGCCCCTGCTGCCTGTGTGAGGTCTGTGCCACAACCAGCCAACTCTGATCCTGTTCTGCTTTACTGCTGATGAATGTAGCAGAGTCCAGGGTTTCAATTTTTATTTTTATTTTTAACAAGGCAGCTGGCCACTGTGTCCTTCATGCTGTGACATACAGCTGTATTAATGGTGGGTCTTTCCAAAATGTTTCACTTTCAGTGCTGGTTTTTTTTTTTTTTTTTTTTTTTTTTGCAGTTTCTCTTTTTGTTCAGATGTTTTTTCACAGATCTCTTGTGCGATAGACACCAGTCTGTCCATGTTAGTTAACAGGTCAGGCAGAAAAAAGAATATCCAGTTTCTCCTTTTTAATCTGTTTTCTAAAGAACAGAAAACTCCTAGATTTCTATGGGCAAGGCCATTTTCTTACAGTGCTCTTTTTGTCTTGCCTTTCTTAAGAATGTAGAAGAAGGGGAAAAGGAAAGAAAAAAAAAACAAAACAAACAACAAACCAGGACCTTTTCCAGCTAGATATTGGTTTTGGAAAGCACGTAGATCCAGGCTGAAATTTGTCTGTTTTCTGAGGCTGGCAGTGACCCATCCACTGCCCTGGTGCCACTCTGCATCCCAGCTGGTTCCCATGGCCACTGAGCTGCCCAAAAGGGCTGTCATCTAGGTCCTCATGCTCTGCCAGCATAACAACAGTGATTGTGCTTGTGGATAGACTTATATTTTGCTCTTTCTTTCCAGAAATAATGGAATTCAGACTGCCAGCAAATACCAGGGATCAGCTGTGACCAAAGGTACAGTGGTGCGGTGATTTGCTCCCTCTTGGACAGCTTGTCCACATTTCACAAGGGTTTGGGTGTCAAACCTTGCCTGGGCAGGCTGTGGGGTATGTCTGGGGCAAAGGGCTCTGCGACACACCCTTCCCTATTGCCACAGCACGAGGATGGGGTGTGTGTCTTCTGCAGAAGTAGCAGGGTGAAGGGAAGCCCCTGCTGAGGGGGCTGAACCCATTGGGATATGCAAATATCATGAAGTCTTCATCTCTACCAGGGTGGGCCTTGCCCATTCCTTTTCCCCTCAGATACCTCTGCAGAGGGAAAGGATGCTGGCAGAGCAGAGTACTGCAATCCCCTATCACAAGGAGGTGGAGGTGGCCCAAAGCAACCTAGCTTTGAGCTTTCCTTGTGGTTCTTCTATGTCACTTGCCTTTTGGAATTATAGTAATAAACCATCTGCCCCCTGTTTCTCTAGGACAAGTAAAGGAAGATCTGATGTCAAGCACCAGGGAAGCTGCTGAGTTCCCAGTGCTGTTGGATCCACCTTCATCTCCTTCTGCAGCCAACAGGCCTGTCCTTGCTCAGGTGGAGGGTGAAGGGCTGTGGGGACCCAGTGGTGGCTTCCCACGTTGGCCCCACGCATGTTGTTGTAGTCGCTGCTCGGCTCGGGCTCTGCCACCTCGCTGTGTCTTAGCATGTTTCTACAATAAAGATAACTCCACAGCGTCCTGTCGCTTTTCTTCACTGAGCCTCGCAGGAGGGACGTGTGAGTCCCCGGTCTGGCTGCTCGCCACGCGTCCCTTGAGCACTAAGCACCAAACCCAAGTGAAGAATGTCAGGCACAGACAAGAAGAATGTGGTCTGGGTTCTGTTAGCAGGGACCAGCCGTTGGGTTCTCTGACTCGCTGTAGGGCCTTGGGTGTATCTCTTTGTTTCCCTTCAGCCCTTTTCTCTTGCCTGTAAAAATGGACATTAAAAGATGCTTACCTACCTCAGAGAGTTGTTTGGAGATTTTAATTAGTTTGCATTAGAGAGCCCACAGATGGAATCCTGTTCCTACGCACCAATCCTGGAGTGCAGGACGTTTAACTGTTGCAGTCATGGCCTCTTCCAGCCAATACCCGATGGGCCGTGTGTATTTCCTGTTCTTTCGTTTATGGCTGTTACTTAAAGCAAATATGTTCTTATTTGTATAAACTTTATTGCAGGACATTTCCAGAAGACCTTGAGTGAACGTACAGTGTTTGAGTCCACTTTAGTTGTGACCTGATCTGCAAATACTCTCTGTTGTAGATAAGGCCGGAGTGACTTTCAGGTTTTGGCAGAATTTCATTCAATGCCAATTAATTTGGCTCCCTCCACAGATATTGATTTTTTTTCTTTTCAATTAAGTTATCGCGATCTTTTTTTTCTTAATGCAGCTAATGAAAATCGATTTTTACTCTCATAAAGTACTTCCGCATGTATCACATTTATCTGTCTACGGTTTGATTATCAGCAGGCTTTGACACAAGATTAATATTTTGTGTGCTGATTTTTTTTTAATGTGTGCAAACACTGTGGTTTAGAAATACGTTATTGCTGCTTATTTCTATGGAAAATCCCACCTCACAGTTATGCATGGCAGAAGTCACCAGTTGGGTCCAATTTAGCTGTTTTTAGGGATGCAAGATTCCTCTGCCTTTGAGCGGGTGAATCCTTGAATGTTATTTATACCTTCTGAGGAGGATGAATATCAGATGGTAAAAATGTTCACTAATGATGTCTGCTCGCTGATTCCAGCTAAAATTGTGTGCAAGGACCTCTACGTGATTTTTGTAAAAGCAGTACGCAATTTGAGGCTTAAAATAAGTTCTTGCAAATGAAAATCGGCGCACTTGAGAGCGCTATTATAACTTGTAGTGATTTCGAGCATTTAGATTTTGAAATAATCACCCATAAAACCTGCATTAATTGTCCTCCAAAACCAATGGACTGATGAGGAGGGTGCCCTAGTAGCCTCTTTTGCTGGATTTGAGCACCTTCTGAATTTCTCCTGCTACCAGCAGAAATTATCCACAGAAATCATAGCTGGCATAAGGGTTTATTAATCAGATTACAAAACTGCTAAGAAGGCACACAACAGTGACTTGCTAAAGCTGCCTGTGCAGTAGTTAGTGAGCCTACCATAGGTAGCAATGCTAACTCCTTCCTTTTAGCAGGTTTACCCACTGCTGCCTTCCATCATTCCTTCCTCTTGTTGGGCCTCTTTTTGCAGTTTATCCGGTGGCTTGCAGGCGATGTCTGTCCCCAGCAGTGCTGTAAGCAGCTGACCTGCAGCTGACCTCCAGGTAGGGCTCCGTGTGAGCGATGCAATGTGTTATTTCCATGGGGTTCCTAAGAAGAGGAGGCAAAAAGATCAAGAGGTGCTCCAAATATTATCCTGTCCTCTGTTTTGCTCTTGCTTACTCTTTGTGGTGCCCTTTAACACTGTAAAGAGACCATAGCAGTCCTGTATGAATCTGGAAAGGTATCAGCACTCTGGGAAGTCTTCAGTTTGCTGTAAATTGCGCTTTATTACAGGTGTTTCTTCTGCCAAGACCCACTGACCCCATGTGGCTCACAGTGTTTTCTAAGGCTTTGCAGGACTGGTGTTACGAATTGGCAGCCTCCAGGCCTCTCACAAATCTTCTGCTTCTCACAGCGTTTCTTCAACTTCTCCCAAGCACAGCTGGGTTTTGAGCTCAACTGCTCCCTGCAGGGGCCTTGAGCCTCCTGCTTTTTTGCATAAAAGGTGTCAGGTACTTATGCAATCCTTAGGGGCATGCAAATGGTGCTCTGAGGACTGTTGATTCTGGCAAAACCCTTTGCAGACCTTGTACTCCCTTGCTATTTCCCAATCCCTGTAGTCTAGCAGCTCTGCCCACCAACTCCCATGGCCAACACAGCAGCAGTCTGTGCATGCTGCAGGGCGATGTGGAAAGCGATGATTGTATGACAGCGTGATGCTGTGGTACTGCTTCTGCAGGAGCCTTGCACTGTTTGTGTAGGAGGACCCTTTGTGTCTGCTGCAGAGCTGTCTCGTGGCTGTCCATACATCCCTAGGATGCTGAACCCTTCCAAGCAACCACAGCATACGGATCCCTGAGGGTTTCAGCCTTATCTCCCTGGATTATCACAGGTTCAGTTCTGTGACCCATCTGATTTATACTTGGAGTCTGATGAACAGGCTTTTCTCTCAGGTTTTTAGGGCTCCTATTTAGTACCTTTTGGTACATTTCCCTGCCCTACAAGTCTCCCTGATACACAGAGCTCTTGTCCAAGATTTGGGACCTGCCCTTCTTCAGCCCTCTGCAGGAGACTTCTTGCTAAGCAGCCCTCCAACCAGGACTGCAGTACATGACAAAGAGCTGGAAGAGGTCTACAGTACTTCCCCAGCATGAAGGTATGAGACTCTTTTTGAGTAGGTCACTGAAGGCAGTAAGATGTCAATACAACCAACTGCAAGATACAAAACCTCATGAAAATTCACAGTTTACCTTGATGCTGAAGGGCCGGAAAGAAACACTGTGGTGTTAGCACAGGCTAACGCTGCTGGCAAAGTGAAAATGAGCAAAGAGGATGAGATGGACAGACAGCTGATGGAAAAAGCTCTTCCTAATTCCTAATTGCACAGAGCAGCCAGCTTGCCTGCAGGGCTGCAGCATGGGGCTGCTTGTGCGTTATGCAGAGACCCCAAGACCAGTGCTGTTTGTCTTAGCAAAGGCATAGCTACAGCTGCAGCGATATTTTCTAGATGTCAGTTCCTTCCCTACATTACTGACAGGTGTTTGCTGTTCTGTTCCTTTAATCTGTATCCTATAGCAAACATTCCTTGAATTTAATAACTTAGCTGGAAGACAATTGCTGTGATCTTGATAGAACATGCTGAGTCAATCTATCTTAACTGCAGATTTAGTTTGCAAATACTGTCTCCTTGCTGATAAGATTCAGGTGTCATCTTTGTGGACATTGGCAGGAATTTTCTTGACCATGACAGGTTTTACAGAGTCTGGCAATTAAGCTGTCAAGACACATTTTCCTCTGCCAGGAAGCACTAATTGATGATAGTCTTGGCTGCAATAGGCACAGAGAGATGGATATTGTAATCAGAATGAATAGAGGTCCTTGTAGTTGAGAGCTATGTTGATCCAAAGGTTTGAAGTCCTTGACATTTGATGATATTGAGATAAGGAACAACGCAGGAGATATCAGAGCTGAATATCAGACACAGTATGTGAATAGAGACCTCTCTAGTTGGAAATGTTGATATCTGGGGAGATTTTAACTCTGTGGATGCATACTGCAAAGTACTAATATTAGCAGAGCTACTGGATGTGAGAGCAAATAGAGTTTTCCATTAAGTAATCCCAAAAATCATGTTATTGTTAGTTTGCTTTTCAAGTGCGAGGGGTGTTGGAGATGTACTTCTTTTAGAAAATAAACGTGGTATGATTCAACCTGAGCTCACTCTGTTTAAATCACACTGAAAGTAGATCTGCAAATAGGGGTTTTGATTAGTGAGTACAGAATATGAAAGATTAAAACTTGGCAAAGTTAGGATTCTGATTGAGAAAACTGTTTTGTTTTTTTTTACAATTTACAAAAATCTACTTAAGGAGAAAAACTCATTTAGGACCCATCCAAGCTATGCTACTTTAGTACTGGGCAAACCCTTCGGGAGATGTTTGAAGAAAATTGAAGACGTGAAGTACAAAGGAATGATTAATGTGCACAGTAAACTTGCTTGGAAGGTAATCACGCATGGGCTAATATCAATCTTTTCAAAGTTGGCTGACTTCCTAGATAAAGGAAATACAGTAGATCTAGTCTACCCAGGCAGCAAAAACATTTGACCTGTTGCCCTGTGGGGTGGTGTCACCTAGGCTTGGCAAGGGAGGTCAGGATGAGGTTATGGGGTATGTGGAAGTGTACCACAAAGGAGCAGGTGGGATACCTCTGGAGTTACCAGAGAACAGGCAGAAAGGTGGATCTGAGGACCAAACTTCATATTTTTGTTCCTTGCATTAATGCACAAAAAGCAGACACACAGAGCAGATTGCTGCTGTTGGTTTTTTTTTGAACAGCAGAAGAGCAGGATTTCTCCCACAGAGAATGGGGTGACCTTCTAGGCTGTGATTGCCTGGGCTCAAGCTGAGATGAAATGCAGTGGTGAGGAGCACAAAACCACATTGTGAGGTTAAATAATGAGGGCTTCGGCTATCAGTTCAGAGCTCAGTTAAAACTGCAGAGGAGGAGGAAGACTGAATTGCGTGTCACCAGCCACGGGGCAAATGAGAGCTGCAGCATGCTGGGGCAAACCCGGGAGCAGAGGGGCCATGGCACGCTCCTTGTTCCCTGGCTCCCCTCAAGACACACAAAAGGCCCCTTCCTGGCAATTGTGCCCACGTCAATCATTAGCTAGAAACCCTGAGCTGGGTAAATACGTTTTGGCTTCCCGTCTTGATGACAGATTGGGTGTTACATCACAAGGTGGGACCATTTGATATGACAACATGCTATATATTCCTGCTGTTACCTCTGCCCTTCCTCTCCCACTTCGAGAGCAAGCAGGTTGTGTGGGCACGAGTCGCTCTGCAATGAGGACTGCCAAGCAGTTTGTACAGGTGGCTCTGGCCCTCTGCTGCTTTGCAGGTGAGTGTTTCCTGCTATACCGCATAGGTGACTATAGCTAGACCAGAGACTAGGCTATCTGTGAGAGTATTTGTGTGTAGCAATGTGTTAGAGAAGTTGTTCCATGAAGGAATGTTCTTTCTGAGAGCACAGCGAAACACCAGACTGCAAGATCCAGGTTTCAGCAAACCTTATACAGGCAACTGTTTTCATCGTGGTTTATAGGAGCAAATTGCTGAGGGAGCAGTGCTAGTGCAGGGCAGGAATTTGCATATGGAAGCACTGAGTACAGCAGCGAAGCAAAGCTTTGTGAAATGGCATCTGTGTCCGTGTAAGCAATACAAACGCTGCATTTTGCATCATCTATAAATTTTCTGTGCTGTTCCTGGTAACTGAGAAGTTTGTTGTGGGAAGGACAGTGCTAGTGGTCAACAGTCATCTGAAATGTGCATGTCTGAGCTCTTGGAAGTCAAATACAAAATCTTGCAGAAGTGTTTGAACTCAGTGCAGGCTTGAAAATACCTACATTTCTTCCCTGGAGCATCTTAGGAACTGGCTAACACACGTGGCCTCCTACCAAAAGTGCAATGAAACTTCATTTAATAACCTCTGATTCATTTTATGAACATACATCTCTGGCATAATGTAAAATAGCATTTTCTTAAACCCAATAAGCCAATCAATGACAGTCTCTAAATGTAACTGCTTCATGAAAAGATTTGTATATGTCATCTCTGCGTATTATTAATATGTATTTATTTTCTGTCTCTACTTTTCTTTTAGATATTACCTTTGGAATTGAGGTGAGTTACAGATTTTTTTTTTCTGTTTATTCTTTTCTATTCCAGGCTTCTGGTCAAATAAGAACAGTATATAATTACCTGATGAGCAAGTGGATTAATCTAATGAAAGCCTGGTTGCTCAAATAATACTTGCCAGTGCACGATTGAATGATATTGCCAAGTCACGAAAAAGTAAAACACACCCCATTTATACTATTTTCCGTTCATGAACTAAAATGAAAAAAGAAAGAATTATCCTATTATGTTAACTTTTGCATATAATTGAGTTAGTCCAAGTCAAGGGGCAGTAGTTACCTCCTTGAGAGGAAAGCTGTCTTAAGATGATAAGCTTGGAAGCATCAAAGACCATGATTCTGGTATCTTTTTCTATACAGTAAGACATGCAGTACAGTGTTCCTGCCTATACCCATATCAAAGCGAGGAAAACAGCAGGGTCTGTACGGTGCATTTGTCTGCAGGTTCTTCCCACGCAGTTATGAGATTCCTGCAAATCACCAGAGACTGCAGCGTGATTGGAAAAGATCAGATTTTGAGTTGAGCGGCTGTGGAGCATGGCCAGGCTCCCAATTACCAGCTGCCTTCGTTAGGAACTGTCTTACCCACAGCTCTCCTTCCTCCATGTCGTGCCTCCCCCAGTCCCCTGCAGGAAAGTGTGATCTGAAGATTCCCATCTCCTGACTGCCTGAGCTGATTCCAAATGATACCTCAGGTGTTTGTCCCGGCTGGAGCTGTGGGTGGCAGGAGGTTGCCAGGCTGTCTTTCACTGTGGGAGCTGAGCCTAGGGCTGATGTTGTGCTGCTTCCACAGGTTGATTGCAGTCTGTATGCCAGTGGCATCGGCAAGGATGGGACGAGCTGGGTAGCCTGCCCGAGGAACTTGAAGCCTGTCTGTGGGACAGATGGCTCCACGTACAGCAACGAGTGTGGGATCTGCCTCTACAACAGGTGAGCTTTGTGAAGTCCAGGGGAGCTGCAGGGCAGGAGAAATGAGGTGAGGGCGACAGCGCTGCTCCCAAAATGTGGGCTGTGCAGAGGAGTGTGTGAGTTAGCACCAGGGTGCTGACCTCCAGCCAGGGGGTGGTGGCTGCTCTCTGCAACCTCTGACACAGGTCTGCTTTCTTCTAGGGAGCACAGTGCAAACGTGGAGAAGGAATATGATGGAGAGTGCAGGCCAAAGCACATTACGGTAAGTCCAACAGTAAGACAAAGTCTTGCTCCGTTGGAGCCCGTAAAGACTTAATTTTATTTCATAGACTCAAAGAACAGATGAGGTTGGAAGGGACCTTACGAATCATTGGGCTCTAACCCCCTGCCCTGGGCTGGCTGCTCCCCACCAGATCAGGCTCCAATCAAATCAGCATTGGGCACCTCCAGGGATGGGGCACCCACAGCTCTCTGCTCAGCCTGTTACTTGTTTACTTATTTATTTTCCCATTCCTGCTCTCCTTGCAGATTGATTGCACTCGATACCGCCAAGTTGTAAGAGATGGTAACGTCATGGTAGCCTGCCCAAGGATTCTGAAACCAGTCTGTGGCTCAGATAGCTTCACTTATGACAACGAATGCGGGATTTGCGCCTATAATGCGTAAGTCTTTTCTGTAGAACATCTTTCTGGCTAATTAGAGATAGCTAAGTCTCTTGGAAACACTTATGTAAAACACTTTCTAAGTCTTTTTTAGGGTAGATATTACTGTGGGACTCTTTGAAGCTGGCTACTTGTAATTCTCCAGCCAGCTGCAGATTTCTTCCCCATTCTCAGTCTGTAGCCATGAAGTGAATCACAAAAAAGAGAGAGGACACCCCACAGCAGAGGCATGGATAGATCAAAGTGTTGCTCAGTGCTGTGTGATATGGAAATACCGTGCATTTTCTGCTCACAAGAGGTTGCTACCACCTGGGGGCTACATCCAGACCACTCAGTCGTGCCTTACATGATGGGTGGGACCTTGCTTTCTTGCTCTAGTATCTCAGGTTTTTCTCAAGGCTTCCTAATCAAAACAGCTCTTTCTTTCAGAGAACATCACACCAACGTTTCCAAACTGCATGATGGAGAATGCAAGCTGGAGATTGGCTCAGTAAGTGTAATAGAAATAAAAATCCATCTCCTAGGGCTGTTACTAGAGAGAATCCCATTGATTTACCTAAGAAAATGTATGACAGGGCTGGCCAGGGATCCGGATCCACGCTCTTCCTTCCTGCCTGGTGAGGGTGGCTTTTGAAACAAAGTCGCAAAGGAAGAGGCCCCAGATTTTCCTTGCATTGTGCTGTGCAGATTGGCAGGTTTCTCTCTGGAGGTGACAAGCATTTCCACCCTTTGTAACAAGCATTCAAAATTCTAGTGCTGGTAGTTTTGTTAGATATAGTGAGATTCAGAAGAGCACCAAGCATACATATTTATAAGGTATAGCTTATTGTATATTTATACTGGGGTAAGAGTCCAGTGCCTCAGGAAGAAAAGCTTATATATTTCAGCACAAAAATTCTGGGATGCAGGGAGTCCATTTTCCAACAGATTCCTTCTTTATCACTTCAACTGCCATGCTTAACTGCAGGGAATCTGAATTATTAAGAAATCACAGCACTGGAGAAGGAAGGAGAAAAACCAACACAAACCAAAACAGTATTAATCAGATTTCCAGCTGTTGAAAAATATTTCCTACCTAACTCAAGAGCGTTGTGTTGAAGAGAAAAGGACTGAAAAGTCTGTGCATGTTTCTCTGCCTGAAGGCTTCGTTCTCTAAGAGAGGTCCTATTTCTTGTCTCCTAGAGAATTAGGGTAGTATTCCGAAAGCCTGTTTCTGATAGACAAATCAGTTAAGTGTACCAGGGCTTTGCCCTGTCACAAAAACTAGGAAGCCTGGAATACAGACTGGAAAAGTGTTACACTGACTTTTCCCACGTAGCATAGGCTGTGGGAGGGCTTATTCTCCTTATTTCAGCAGGTTGACTGCACTAAGTACCCATCCACAGTCTCTAAGGATGGCAGAACATTAGTAGCCTGTCCAAGGATCCTGAGCCCGGTTTGTGGCACAGATGGTTTCACCTATGACAACGAATGCGGGATCTGCGCCCACAATGCGTAAGTGCTGCTCGTACCCCACTCCTCCAAAGTAGCCAGCAACACTTTGCCATGCTGGGAGCTTTCCTTTTACACTGCTGCTTATTCCTGCTTCTTCAAGTCTCTTAAAAACTGGATATTTTTTTTTGTTTTGTTTTTACTGAGTTTTCTTCTGATGCCTTCTTCCTGATGGTGAGGGGAAATCTGCAAGATTCAGAACACAGCTCCTTGGATTAGTCCGTGGGCTGGGCAGTGACTGAGCAGAGAAAGGAATAGTTCAGAATGTTGCTTTAAATAACATGAGAAGACGTGACAAGCTTGTTAACGAGCAGAGTAATGTAGCTATATCAATACAATCACGCAGAGAGGCTGAAGCCCTAGTTTGTTAGGTATCTGCTTTAGGCTACGTCTGGTTCATTCTGCATGCAAGTGTTTAAACCAAGAGTTAAAGCGTCTACTTACTCAACTTTATCTCCCTCTTTCAGAGAGCAGAGGACCCATGTCAGCAAGAAGCACAATGGGAAATGCAGGCAGGAGATTCCTGATGTGAGTATACAACATAAGGTGTATTTCTCCCCTTGCCTCAACCCACTGAACTATTTTCTGAGGACACATCTATTCTGCAAATGAGCTGGCTTGAAGCCTAGCTCTCTGCACCTGTCTTTTGGGATGTGCCAACGTGTATCCAACACACAAACAATGTAGAAGTTGGTCAGGAAGAACTTAGGTCTTCTTTTAAGGATGATCTCTAAATGTGTTGCCAGTAAAGTCCTTTACTATTTTTTTGCCTTCTTTTGTTTGATTCTATAGTGCAGAATGAAAAGGAGATGATATACCTTTATCTTTTTTTTTTTTTTTTAATTTTATTTTTTGCTTTTTTGCCATATCTTGCAAACTGTTTCAGTAGGTTGTGACCCCTTTGGTTCAGAAGTGAAGCTCAGTGGCATTTGGGATTGCCTGAGCTGTTTGCCCAGGTGATTTGGCATCTCACAGATTATACAGTGCCATGTATCGCCTCCTGGGCATGAGAGAGTTTCTGCAGAGCTGAGTCAGACTGACTTTGAGAGAACTGAAGTGTAGCACCAGTGTTGTTTCAGCATCCCAGCATAGAAGACATGGAGAGCAGCAGGAGGCAATGCTAGGGTTTGTCTTTGAGAACAAGGACTTTTCTGACTGACACTCCTACTTCTTGCAGATTGACTGTGATCAATACCCAACAAGAAGAATCAATGGTGGCAAACTCCTGGTGCGCTGCCCAAGGATTCTGCTCCCAGTCTGTGGCACAGATGGATTTACTTATGACAACGAGTGTGGCATTTGTGCCCATAATGTGTAAGTACAGCATACAAGGCTTCCTTTTGTAGCGACTAGCCATGTTAGTACTTCAGATGGCTTCCCCCCACCCTTCTTCTTCTTTTTTTTTTTTTTGATAACAGCATGTCTATACGTCTCCCTCTGTTTTTCTTTCAACCTCCTTGAGCTCTGTCACCTCAGTTTCCTTTCCTGATGTGCTCCTCAGGGAGCTGTGGGAGAGCCAGCTAACAGCTAAGCATCCTATGAGGGCTGTGGCATTTGTGCAGAGGAAAAAGAGAATGGGTCTGCTACAAGTAGACCTGAGAAGTCTGTTCCTGCTTAGGAATCACACTCCTTAATGACAGCCTCTCCCTTTCAGACAACATGGTACTGAGGTTAAGAAAAGCCATGATGGAAGATGCAAGGAGCATAGCACCCCGGTAAGTCAGATGAGTGCTGTCTCTGTACGTGCCACGTGGGTGCAGAGGTTGCTAAGCAGGGTCTGTCCCTTCAGGCCACAGAGAAGGGGAATGGGCCAGGACTTGGGTAACAAAGTGTTCCAATACTGCAGGTCTCTGGAGGGAAATGTCAGAAGCAGCCCAGAACAGCACAGCCCATTTTAGCACAGTAGGAGAGGAAGAGCAGAAGCTGTGTTAGATGCCTGTGTACTCATTCAGTGCTGGGATTTCCATTGCAGCAGACAGGTTAAAAAATTTTCATACCGTGGTCAGCCAAGAAAAGGCTGCTCACAAGAATGCATACAGAAATAGCTCTATAAACATGCACGGTAACAATATGTGCTGATAATATCTAGGCACATTTATTCTGCTTATGCAGAGCAGCTCTAAAACACTGAAAATAACTTTGTGCATCTCAAGGGAATGCTGTATCTTTTCTGTAGTAAAGACACACTGTTATAATGCTGTCTTTGCTATAATTTGCTCTTGGACTGTGTGGGGAATGTGGGTAATAAGAGATGCTACACAGGGGAAGGTATGCAAAACAATTGTGAAGTGTCAGAAGCTTCACTAGTGTAGACTGACTTCCAGTGCTGTCAGTAGATACTTGCTTATTTATCCTCAAGTATTGGAATTGTTTTAAAACACTGTGAAGATTTTTGCAGCAGAAGCTGGTGGGACAGTTTCCTGTTGCTCTTTTTGAAAATGCAGAAACAAAATCTAAGGCTTAGTTAAGTCAGGCATGACCTAATGTCAAACCGGACGTAATGCCAAGCTCCTAATATCAAATTCTTTTGAATAATGCTTGTTTTGAAACTTGAGCATACACTACATAAGGAAGATTATCTTTCTGTCTGCTATTCCTTTGCGTTCCCTTTGTTAGCAAACAGTACCAACCCAACTACAATTCATTTATAATGGGAGACTAAACTGATATCAACCCTGATTTTCCTGTGGCTCGAGAGGCAGTCTGTCTCCCAGCTCCCAGCAGCTGACTTAGAATCGTTCTGTTTTCTCCCCAGCTTGACTGCACCCAATACCTGGGCAACAGTAGGAACGGTGAAGCCGTTGCCGCCTGCCCCTTCATCCTGCAGGAGGTCTGTGGCACTGATGGTGTCACCTACAGCAACGACTGTGCTCTGTGTGCCCACAACATGTAAGCCCTGCGGGTCACCCACTCATGTATCACCACAGCTGCTTGTCGAGCTTTGTCAACTCCGTTTTCTCTCTCTTCCAGTGAATTAGGAACCAGCGTTGCCAAAAAGCATGATGGGAGGTGCACAGAGGAAGTTCCTGAGGTAAGTGAGAGATAGGAAAACAAGAGCTTGAGGTGATGCTTATTGCCTAACGTGCACAACGCTGGCTGATTTTGGTGATGCTGTGTTGTGTCCTCCTGCTGCCATCCTTCCTGCAGGTAAACATCAACCCTGGCAGCAGGGACGCTGTGCATTTTCTGCATGCAGTCAGGGAAAGAAAGAGAAGAGGACAGGTGAGGAATGAGTTATGAGACAGGTAGCATAAATGATTTAAGGCATTACAGGAAGAAATCTCTTTCCCACAGCAGTCTATCATACCTGCCATGGGAGTGTAGTGATCAGTTCTGGCGGTATAGAAAGGGACATAGAGCACCTCCAAGTACTTGGTGCCTTCTGGATACCTGTGCTGTGCAAAAGGATGTTCTGCAAAGATTAGAAAACTACCTGCATTTTGGATGCTTATACCTAATGTATCAGAGGATTCAAGCCCCTCTCTTTTTCTATTGTAAATGTGATATACTGTAATGTATACCAACAATGAATCTTGTAAAAATACCAGATAAACTATATGTGGCTTGCTCTAAACTATTTACACTCACTGGGGAATAGAAAAACAAAGCCATCTCATTATCATGTGTGTGATAGAGTCAACGTTGTGAGTCAGATATTTCATTTCTATACAAACAGACTATGAAATGTCATTGCTTTGTTTCCTGGGTATGCTCTGTGCTCAGACCAAGATGCATAAATCAGTGAGGAAGAGCTCACACTGGAGAAACTGGGATAGCTAAAACTCAAGGCCGGTTCTTCAAATGGCATAAATCATTTTGAACTGCTGTCGGTCCTTCTGGCTGATTGCAACACACAGAACCAGCCCCTTGCAACAAAAGGCATGTCAACACATCTCCTCAATTCTTGTGGGCTGTGACACACTCCTTGGTCACATTGAGATTCTCTTGCACGAAGTGCATAAATCACACCAGTTTGATTTGCAGATTATTTACGAGCTGCATTTTGCAGTATCCCAGTGGTTCAGCAAGCTCTAAGGGCATCATGATAAATGCAGAGCTGAATGAGTGATACGCACCTTCAAGCTTTGATTCAGTCTTCTCCAGCATGAGGCTGTGACAGAAAATTGATAGTTTTCAATGAAGAATGAGTCAATACATAACCATAATCCATCCTGTGGCAGATCTTGAAAGGCAGAGGCGTAAACAGGGGTTGTATCTGAGTTCCTTTACACAGAGTATTTGCTGCCTTTGTCTCCCAGCTTGACTGCAGCAAGTACAGAACCTCCACACTGAAGGATGGCAGGCAGCTGATGGCCTGCACCATGATCTACGATCCAGTCTGTGCTACCAATGGTGTCACCTATGCCAGCGAATGCACGCTGTGCGCTCACAACCTGTAAGTACACATTCTTCTGTAGTGGGACCCATTATGGCTGTGATTGGACACGTCTCTGAGTGCTGAATAAATGTGAGGGCTCTGTCAAAAACCTCATGCTGCATGGGTCCTGTCTGCCTATCTCTGTTGCCATGGTTGGTGTTTGAGATGGGCATTTATCAAGGCCCACTGCCCCCAAAGACTCAGAAAAGGGGTTCACTGCCTGGGAAAGCACTATTCCAAAAGACGCATCCCTAGTCCTTAAGGGCATGTTCTTGCTAATGCTGCTCAGGTAATGCTTAGCTAAGTTATCTGAAATTGTCCCTTGTACCACATGGGAAGGAGGTTGTGCTCTTATACCATGGTTGTGAATGGGAAGGGTTTCTGCTAATGTCCATCTCTCCTTCCTCCAGGGAGCACCGGACCAATCTTGGCAAGAGAAAGAATGGAAGATGTGAAGAGGATATAACAAAGGTGAGTGGGAAAAGGATGGGAACAAAGAGCTGGATCTGATGACTGTTACAGTCATAGGGGACTGTCCTCTGTTCCACGTCAAAAACTGGGGGAGCGGTGTGCAGCCCTGGGGAGGTCCTTTGGGAATGTTGCATTGGTTGTAGAATAGCTGCCATCCATCCCATGGGAATGGACATGGCAGTGCACAGGAATAGTGTGAGGTCTCATCCCTCACCAGGAGGAACTGAGTTGGTTATGGCTGTGATTTTCCAGTTTCATTCTTTGTGCTGGGGAAATACTGTTTGCTCCCAGGCAGAGACTCATGTCTTCCTTGTGTGTGCAGGAACATTGCCAAGGGATCCAGCAAGTCTCTCCCATCTGCACCATGGAATACATACCCCACTGTGGCTCTGATGGCAAGACTTACAGCAACAGATGCGTCTTCTGCAACGCATACCTGTAAGTATAGGAGCGAAACCCTTCCTGTAATGCTACAAATGCAGGGTTGATGTTGTAAGGTGTTTTTCACTAACTCTTTATGGGTGTGTGCTAGACATTTCTGATGCACCATGACTTGTGCAAGGAGGTGTTTTGTTGCTTTTTAAGAGAAAATGCAAAGCACCCACTTCTGCCAATCTGTACGTGGCTTCCTGTTTTAACTTCAAAGACGTTTTGCTAATTTTCACCAGCATACAGTTTTGTTCCACAAGCTCATCAGGGTGTGGGGAAAGTACTTCACCAAACTAGCTGGAGTGTTTAAAATGTGTGAAACCTGTCATCTTTCCTTTGATGTTCATAATGAAAGGAAGTAGTTGGCCTTTTGAGACTGTTCTGTCAATGTTATCAACATTTGGGCTAGTAAGGAGAGGAAAAAGGCTGCAGCACCAAGTCTATTCTGTGTCTAATCCTTTCTTCTCTTTTCACTAGGGAGAGCAATAGGACTCTCAACCTCGTGAGTATGACCGAATGTTAACTCTGCACTGGAGTCCAGCGTGAGAAACAATCTGCCTTGCACGGGTCTTCATGGGCCAATATTCCCCAACAGTTTTCCTTCAGCTTGTTTTGTGTTCTAAGCTCTCCAAACACTTCTTTGGTGAATAAACTCACTTGGCAACATTTATCTGTCTTACCTTAGTGTCATGTTTCATACCTTTTTCCCTTTCTCCTCCTCAACATGGTACACAGTGGTGCACACCGATCTTCTATTGATGTTGGCTCTGACAGTCAATATGGGTAAAGTTCTTCTTGCCATGTGTCTGTGTTGTTTTAGCTTCAAAAAGGGGCCTGGGATCCCCTTAGAACTCTCAGGCATTTCCTTAGTCTTCACAGTCATTTTGGCAGGATTAGTTTTCTCCTAAACCTTGGTACGAGCTGAGCAGGGGCTCCCTCTTTGTAGTCAGTGCAGGGAGACATTCGCCTCAAGAGCATGGCCCATCCCACCCACAGGGTAATTCACAGAATCACAGAATTGTAGGGGTTGGAAGGGACCTCTAGAGATCATCGAGACCAACCCCCCTGCCAAAGCAGGTTCCCTACACCAGGTCGCACAGGTAGGCGTCCAGGCGAGACTTGAATATCTCCAGAGAAGGAGACTCCACAACCTCCCTGGGCAGCCTGTTCCAGTGCTCCGTCACCTCACCGTGAAGAAGTTCTTACGCACATTCGTGCGAAACTTCCTATGCTGCAGCTTATGTCCTTTAATTCCCAAGATGAGGTGGATGGTTTGCTCTCTCAAAGAAAGTTTTCTTGCTAGAAAGATTTGGCTAGAAAGGAAAACTCATTGCCTACCTGTGAATTCCCCTTGTCCTTGTTCTGCTGCCACCGCTGCCTGTGCAGCCTGCCCCATGGAAGGGGCAGCAACTGCTGTCACAAAGGTGATCCCAACCTGTCTCCACTGGACAGTGACCTCAATGGCACATGCTGTATAGGATATAAAATACAGGAGGGGAATGCCAGGCTTCCTTCAGAGTTGCAGAGCAGAAGTGTCTGTGTATAGAGTATATGTCTTAGTCTATTAATGCAACAGAACAACTTCAGTCCTGGCTTCTTGTGAGCTGTAATTGCCCATGTGGTAGGGACCGGTCTGCTAAATCACTGCAATCACTATGTTCTGAAGCTATTTGGGAAAGAAAAGGATTCAGGGGATTGCCTGTGATTGACTTTAATTGAATGGCAAATCATAGAAAAGCAGTTCTGCTCGACGGTTGGTTGTTTTAGCTAATTCTTGCAGCCAAATAGCCAGGTACCCAGTGATACAATAGCTGTCACGGTGTCCATATGGGTGACAGGGAAGTAGTGTGACCTGGAGACCACCCTCCAGCTTCTGCCAGCGCAGGAAGAGTCACCACCTCCAGCTCCACAGCAGTCCCATTGTGGTTTACCAAAGAAACACAATTATTTGGACCAGTTTCAAAAGTCACTCGCTGAATTGTGAGGCTAGATTAATAGGCTGAATGCAAATGTTCCCAACTTGGAGATACAGTTGGTATTGTATCAGAGAACAGGACCATAGCACCTCCATGCTATTAGATTCTGGCTGGCATGTACTTTTCAAGATGATTTGTAACTAACAATGGCTTATTGTGCTTTTCATGAGTCTGTGTCCTAATGTAAACGTTCCTTTGGTTTATATAACCTTCTTGCCGTTTGCTCTTCAGGTGTTTTTGTAGAACACAGGCTGCTTTAATCTAGTTTAACTGTTGCTTGATTATTCTTAGGGATAAGATTGGAATAAACTTTTTGTGGCTTTGGCAGACTTTAGCTTGGGCTTAGCTCCCATATTGGCTTTTGCAGCCTTTTCAGTAAAGCTATCAAGATCCTACTCAATGACATTAGCTGGGGGCAGGCGTGCCAAATCCTGCTCTGTGGAACACATAGTCTGATGATACTGAAGGCAAACATGAACTCAAAGAGGCACAAAGTAAAGAAGTTGTCTGGGCAATTCAGGGGAAAAGCCAAAGTGGCCATTAGACACAGTTTCCATGCAATATTTGCCAGTAGGTTTCATATAAAACTACAAAATGGAATAAACCACTACAAATGGGAAAAGCCTGATACTGGAATTTAAATATTCACCCAGGCTCAAGGGGTGTTTCATGAAATAATATCATTCTATAAAAGTAGGGCAGCCAATTTTTCACGGACAAAACTTTTTTTTTCTGTGCTGCAGTGCTGTTTTTCAGCTGATCCAGAGTTACTTAATGTGGGTCTGAGAGCTGAATGATTTCTCTTTGTATCATGTTGGTGAAGAAGCAATGGCCAGGGGAAGATAAGCATGTTCAAGAGGAAACATTGAATTTTGGTGGCTTGGGAGAGAGGTAGAACAATATAAGGTCTATCGTGTCACTAAGAGATCTGAAGGATGGTTTTACAGAACAGTTGGCTTGGCTGGATGCTGGCTTGGCTGTAAATGGATGGAAAGAGGTTTCTGGGCAGGAGATCATCTCCTGAGCTCGGTGCTTGACAGACTGCAGATCTATCCGGTAACTTCTCCAGCATGAAAGCGCTGGGGGCTTTGGTACAGTTCCGTCTGCTTCTCATTGCTCCCTGGGTGCACAGTGGTGATTTTCTTGCTCACCTGGAGCAAAAACCTGAGCAGTTTCAAATTGAACAGGTTGCTCTTGTAGATCGTTCAATTGTCAAGATAAGGTTTTTGTTTTTTTTTATTTTGTAACTTGGGAAGAAGCACTAAAGGATTGATTGCAAGGGCAGGGGTTTAGCACTGTTCAGAGAACTCTTAGAACACTTCTCTCATGAACAAAAAGAGTTGCAGGTGCAGATTCTGGTAAGGATGCAGTGAAGGAGAAAGCCCTGAACTTTGATATATGTGCAACGTCGGGCACCTAACATTCCCTGCTGAAGCACAGCAGCTCCAGTTCCATGCAGTGCTCACAGCTGATGCAGCCCTTGGCTCCAGGGACTGAGCAGTGCTAGGACTCATGAAGTTCCATGTCTTTTACACTTCCTACACTGTCCAATCTCTGGAATGGGTTCCCATCCTTGGAGGTACCCAAGGCCAGGTTGGCTGGGGCTCCGAGCAGTCTGATCTGGTGGTGAGTAACCAGCCCATGGCAGGAGTTGGAGCCTGACCATCTCTAAGGTCCCTTCCAACCTGAGCCATTCTATGATTCTAGGAATCATGACTTGTGAATGTGTATTGCAGAAGCAATATTTTAAAGTTATAAATGTTTTCTCCCCTTCCTTGTTTGTCAAAGTTATCTTGATAGCCTTATCAATGCTTTTGGAGTCTCCAGTCATTTTTCTTACAATAAAAAGAGGAGGAAGAATGAAGGGAATCATTTGATTTCTTGATTGAATAGTAGGGTTCAGAAAGCAGTACGTAATATTGTCTTTTTGTATTGAGCTGTAAGGTTTCTCATCATTTATCAGCGTGGTACATATCAGCACTTTTCCATCTGATATGAAAAAAATCCTTATCATCTACAGTCTCTGTACCTAAACATCACTCAGACTCTTTACCAAAAAAGCTATAGGTTTCAAAACTACATCTGCTGATAATTTGCCTTGTTTTAGCTCTACTTCCATATGCTGCATTTGTGAGAGGTGCGTGGATGGGCATAAACTCTCCGTTGCTGAGCTTGATGGGTGCTTAAGAATGATGTACTGATTGCTGAAACTGTTTTCATTTCACAGGAATGTTTTAATCATTGTTTTTATAACTATATATTCCTCAGATAAATGAAATCCAGAAATAATTATGTAAACTCATTGCATCCGTTGCACAGGTCTCTAACTGCTAGCAAAGGAAATAGTTTGGGGATGGAAAAAACATTCCCTCAGACATCTATATTTAAAGGAATATAATCCTGGTACCCACCCACTTCATCCCTCATTATGTTCACACTCAGAGATATTCATTCTCTTGTTGTTATCATTTGATACCATCTTCCTTGGTTCTTTGCCACACTCTGGGCTCTGGCTGCATGCTCTGCACTGATCAGAAAGTAGATGTGAGTGAAGCAACAGTGAGAGGGGCTGCCCCCAGCCGCTCAGCCTAGGAGGGGACTCTGCATTTCCACCAGCTGAGGTGCAGCCATATAAGCTTACATGTGCTGTAAGTCAGTGAACAAAGGGAGTCCTCACGGTGTGTTTCTTGCTGCCTAGTTTTCATTCATAGAAGCAAAACTTTACTTTCATTCAGTCCCCTTGAAGAATGAGGAATGTTTGGAAATGGGTGGCTTTAAGCTCTTTTTCTTTTTTCCCTTTAAGGCTCAGTCAGGGGCCATTGCTGAGGATAGCATCAGGGCCCCTGGACCAGATCTGTGGCACAGATGGTTTCACTTACATCAATGGATGTGGGATCTGCGCCTGCAACGTGTTATTCTGATGGAAGGAATGTGCCTTCCAAGTCCCAGTCCCTCAGCCCCCAGCCCTCCCTGTGTTGCCCCAGTTCATCAGCCTTTCCTCCTTCACCCCTTGCTGTTAGTGCTCAGGTGGAAATCATGAAGATTTAGAAGAGAAAACAAAACAGCTGGAGTGGAAACCCAGATGATGCAGCTCGTTCAGCTGTCGTAGGTTTGTCGTTGCTATAGATGTATAGCAGAGATGCTAACAACACCACTTCACTGTCGGTGATTAACATGGGTGAACTCTCCTTCACTCGCATCATTTGCGGGCCTTATTTACATTCCCAGCATCCATCACCCTCTGAGAAAATGGGCACATGAGATCTCTAATGGAAGACTTTCCCTCTTTTAGAGCATGTGGGACATGCAGTGACAAGAAATGTGGAGGGGCTGAGCAGCAGCACTGCCCCCAGGGAGCAGGAGCGGATGCCATCAGTGGCAGCATCCCAAATGATGTCAGCGGATGCTGAGCAGGCAGCGGACGAATGGACAGAAGTGATGCGTGCACCTTCTGTTGACATTTTATTTGGCAGCGATTTAACGCTAGCTCCCTAGTACTGCTATTCTCCACAGGCTGCATTCAAATGATGAAGGGAAGGGAGGCAAAAAGATACAAAATCCGAGACAAGCGGCAGAAATATTTCTTCTTTATGGAAGCATGCACAAACAACCTTCCCCAACAGCATCAGAAGAGCACAGCATAACCTTTTTCAAGACCAGAAAAGGAAATTCACAAAGCCTCTGTGGATACCAGCGCGTTCAGCTCTCCTGATAGCAGATTTTTTGTCAGGTTGCAAATGGTGTATGGTGCCAGGAGGTGCAGGGACCATATGATCATATACAGCACAGCAGTCATCGTGCATGTTTTAATATATTAAGTGAGTAACAGTGTTACTTTGCCAAAGCAATGGTTCAGAAATGAGTCCTGCTGCATACCTCTATCTTATAAGTGTAACTTATAAATAGTAAAACCTCATTCAGCCATGTACTTTTCTCTGTCAGCACCAATGGTGCTTTGCCCATACCCAGCTGCAAGGAATCAGCCCATGATCTCATTAACACTCAGCTCTGCAGGATAAATTAGATTGTTCCACTTTCTTTTGTTGTTAATAACGAAGGAACAATTGTTCAGTGGTTATAGTCCTAATTGTCAGCTACAGAAACCCTCTCCATTCAGTTTTTTCTGTTCTAGCAAGCTGTCCAGGCTATAGCACCATGATGCATGCTACCTCTCACTCCATCCTTCTTCTCTTTCCCACCAGGGAGAGCTGCATGTTTTCGCTCTCAGCCACTCTGAACAATACAAAACTGCTACGCACCATCTCCCTCAGAAAGAAAATCCCCTTGTTGCTTTCTTTATTTACAAGATCCTTCTTAAAAAGCAAACCATCATTCACTGCAAACCCGGAGCTTCCTGCTTTTCTTCCCACAAACAGCTGGCTTCATTTGTCTTTTTTTTTTTAAGCACTGTTTTCCAGGTGAAATTTAGCCAGCGTGTTGGCTGAGATCCAGGAGCACGTTTCAGCTTTCTGCTCTCATTGCTCCTGTTCTCTTTCTGGGGTTTCCAAGAGGGAGAAAACTTTGCACGGGGATGAGATAATGCCCCTTTTTTCGGGGTGGCTGCTGGGCAGCAGGATGGCTCTAGGTCACTGTGGTACCAATGGGGGGCACCTCTGGCAGCCAACACTGTGCACCACTGGTTGCTTCCTCTCATCTGTGTTTTGTGCAGGGGAAACGTTCACAGAATGGGGCTGATCATGAAGTCTGGAGTCTAAGGCTTTATCTGTACTCAGTGAAATCCTTTCTCTGTTTCATAAAGCCCAGATAGGACTCAGAAAAATACTTATTCCAGCCCTCCTCTTCCTCAAATCTGGAGCACCGCTTGTTTGCAGCCAGTCCTCCCCAAAATGCACACCTCACCAAGTGGAGGGAGATGTAAACAGCGAAGGTTAATTACCTCCTTGTCAAAAACACTTTGTGGTCCATAGATATTTCTGTCAATCTTACAAAACAGAACCAAGGGCAGTGAGCACTGAAGGCATGTTCCCGTGCTGAATTAATGAGACTTGGCAGCTCGCTGTGCAGAGATGATCCCTGTGCTTCATGGGAGGCTTTAACCTGTCTTCCCACCGCCTTCACACCGTGGTGCTGCCCTGGACACCTCACCCTCCATAAGCTGTTGGATGCAGCTGCCCAGAGATGAAGAGATTTTTCCTAAGGCTTTTAGGAATCATCTTTGCTGCACAGTAGTGTGTAGCAATTACTCATCCCAACTGTACTGAATGGATTTCTGCTAGCCCTGCTTGTTTGTCAATAAGCATTTCTTCATTTTGCCTGTAAGTTTTTCTCAGCAGCGCTGCTCTGGGTGACTTGAGTGACTGCCTGGAATCCGAGGGGCACAGCTACCACCTCCCTGTTGCTGCTCTGGGGACTTGCATGCTGCTGGATGGAGGGGAGCACAAAGTGCCTCATCCAGACACCTGGATTGCAATGCTTGCACTGTGCTCTGATAGGTATGCAGATGGTTTCTGGCCATTACCTGTAGAAATGTGCTGTGGAAGCCCATTGTATCTGTTACTGTGGCCCTTTAGCAAAAGCTATGGGAAAGCTCTGGGGCTGCTTTCCTGGGTCATGGAGAAATTGTATGTTCCTTCTTTAACAAAAATTATCCCTAGGAGCGAGCACTGTACAAGCATTGTGCACATAAAACAGTTCAGGTTCAAAGGGCTCTCTGGAGGTTTCCAGCCTGACTAGTGCTCAAAGCAGGGCCAGGTTCAAAGATTGCTCAGGATGCTGTGTGCCTTCCTGATCATCTGTACCACCAATGGAGGACATTCGTGGCCACTGCTTCCCATGCCACTCATGGAGAGGAACATTCTCTTATATTCAGGTAGAACGTCATCCTTTAGCTCAGCCTTCCCTATAACCCCACAAAGGAGCTGCAGATCCCTATACTCTCCCCTTCTCCAAGGTGAAGGCCGTGTTCCCCACCTCCCCTTCCCACCATGTGCCCTGAGCAGCCTGCTGGCCTCTGCAGGACGTGCGCTCATGTGTCAATGCCTGTCCTTGCAATGGGGCCTGGAACATTTAATTCATCACCAGAGTAATGTGGAACTGTGTCATCTTCCCCTGCAGGGTACAAAGTTCTGGATGGGGTCCTTTCGTTTCAGGAAAGCATTCACTGGTTCTACCTGAATCAAGCTCTATTTAATAAGTTCATAAACACATGGATATGTTTTCCTAGAGATATGTTTGAATCGTATCAGTGATTTTTATTTGCTTTGTTGCTTACTTCAAACAGTGCCTTCGGGCAGGAGGTGAGGGACGAGGCTGCTGTTGGCTCTGCAGTGATTTCTCTGGGCTTGTGGCTCAAGTCAGACAGTGGTCACTCTATGGCCAGAAGAAGGACAAAGATGGAAATTGCAGTTTGAGTCACATTAAGCAGGCATTTTGGAGTGATTTGAATTAGTTTCATGAAACAGCTACGACTACTTATTGTTGTTTTCTCCTTTTACAACAGAAGTTTTAATCAAAATAATGTGACAAAGCCCAGAAATGTTTGGGAAAAGTGTAGTTAAATGTTTTGTAATTCATTTGTCAGTATGTTACTAGCTAAGAAAAAAAGTCCTACCTTCAGTATGGAGTCTTGCAGAGAATACGACATCAATAGTAGCTTAGGAAAAAGCACCACCACCACTACCAGAAACTGTAATGGAAAATGTAAACCAAGAAATTCCTTGGGTAAGAGAGAAAGGATGTTGTATACTGGCCAAGTCCTGCCCCGGTGTCAGCCTGCTGACCCTCTGCAATTCAGGACCATGAAACGTGGCAGTGTAAGACGTGACCCTGCCTTTGCTTACTCACACATCTCTGCCCTCGTGCTGACTTCTGCACACAGGAGCATTTTCCTGAAGCCAAACAGCGATTAGCCATAAGCTGCACCTGACTTCGAGGATTAAGAGTTTGCAATTAAGTGGATTGCAGCAGGAGATCAGTGGCAGGGTTGCAGGTGAAATCTTTTCCAGGGGTAGCTAAGGGTTGAGCAACCTGTCCTACAGCATGAGCCAAAGCAGCCGAGGGTTTTCCCATGCTGTTCACAGAGGCAGGGCCAGCTGGAGCTGGAGCTGGAGGAGGTTATGCTGAGACTCTGCTCCCTGTGCAGAGAATGGAGGGATTTCTGGGTGCTGCTCCTGTGGCTTGCACTGATCAGCCACAGGGAGATCAGTGCTCCCCAAGCAGTGCCAAAACTCATGTTTGATGCAGAAAGATGGATGTGGATCTTGCTGTGCAGCCGTGAGCTTATGAAGGCAATGAGCCCTCAGTGCAGCAGGAACTGTAGTGCATTCCTGTAGGTGCTAGGGAAAAATCTCTGGTTCCCAGGAATGCGTTCCATGAGATACATAAGGACAATATATCTTGAGGCTGTGCCAAATCTTTCTGAAATATTCATGCACATTCTCTTAATTTATAGAAACAAACGCAGCAGAATAATTATTTCAATGCTTCCCCCCAAAGGAAACCCATATTTCCATGTAGAAATGTAACCTATATATGCACAGCCATGCTGCATCCTTCAGAACGTGCCAGTGCTTATCTCCCATGGCAAAATATTACAGGTATTCTCACCATGTTGGACACATGAAAGGATTCATGGTAAGAAAATTAGGTTAAAGGTATGGCTGCAAAACTACTCAAACCAAAACAGCAGAGCTGCAGACCTCCTCCTAGGAAAGAGCCACTTGGAGAGGGATGGTGTGAAGGCTGGAGGTGAGAGACAGAGCCTGTCCCAGTTTTCCTGTCTCTATTTTCTGACATGTCTGCGGGAGGAAAGGACAACTGTACTTTCAGGCATAGCTGGTGCCCTAATGTAAATAAGTTCCCTGAACTTCGGTGTGGTTTGTTCTTGAGATGCTTTGGCAGAACACTTTGAGTCAATTCGCTTAACTGTGACTAGGTCTGTAAATAAGTGCTCCCTGCTGATAAGGTTCAAGTGACATTTTTAGTGGTTTTTGACAGAATTTACCTTGCTTTCAAGTCTTCTACCAAGCTCTTCTACACTTAAGTAGTGAAAGCGCCAAGAAACCCTTTCTTTTATCAAACTAGTGCTAAATACCATTAACTTCATAGGTTAGATACAGTGCTGCCAGCTTCACCTGGCAGTGGTTAATGAGTTCTGCAGGTGGCAAAGCCTCCCTGGCCTGTGCTCTTACCTAGAGGTGAATATCCAAGAATGCAGAGCTGCATGGAAAGCAGAGCTGCAGGCACAATGGTCCTGAGCCTTAGCTGCTCCCTGCTGAGAGATGTGGATGCAGAAACGAACGAAGGACATGTCCCTTACTGCCTTCAGCATTCTGTGCTATTTAGGGTCCTACCAGAGTCCTTAAGAGGTATCCTTTGTCCAAAAGGCTGTTTGTTTGATTTTGACCACTGAGAGCATGTGACACTTGTCTCAAGCTATTAACCAAGTGTCCAGCCAAAATCAATTGCCTGGGAGATGCAGACCATTACCTGGAGGTCAGGACCTCAATAAATATTACCAGCCTCATTGTGCCGCTGACAGATTCAGCTGGCTGCTCCGTGTTCCAGTCCAACAGCCCAGACGCCGTGTTTGTATATATTTGCAGGCAGCCTCAGGGGGACCATCTCAGGAGCAGAGCACCGGCAGCCACCTGCAGAGCCGGGCAGTACCTCACCATGGCCATGGCAGGCATCTTTGTGCTGTTCTCTTTCGCGCTTTGTGGCTTCCTCCCAGGTGAGTAACTCCCAGGTGAGTGCTGCAGAGCCTTTGTGCCTGCCAGTGCTGACTCTCCTTAGCAAAACATGGTAGTGACCATCAGGGAGAGACTTCCCTACAAAGCACCTGCAAAGGCTGCCTTGGTACATTGGTATATTGCACAGATTACTGCTGTGCTGGGTGTCTGTTGGGTTCTGTGTTCCCAGTGCAATTCTTATGCTCTCAGTGCTGTTACACGGCTTGCATTTGGTGCAGAGAATGGATAAATGCTTGAAACGAGGCCATAACGAGGTGGTCAGACCTCCAGGAACTAGTCAGGAAAATATTGTCATGGCACAAGCAAGCTCTGTGCAGGAACCTGGCAGCTTTCCTGCAATGCTTTTGCTGCTAATGGAGAAACAAGAGATGCAAACAAGCCAGGATCTGATGTTCTCCTTCTGTATTTACATCTCATGAAATTACAAAGTCAAAGACAAGTGTGGTTTATTTCTTACACTCAGCTTCTTTAAAATGTATATCCCTGACAACAGATGCTGTGTATGTTTGCTTATCCTGTATGTGAATATTTGCATTTGCATTTATCTGTATTGACTCAGGTTTCTTTTCAGATATGTGATAGATGTTTTCTAGGGACAAAACGGATGTGTAAATAGATAAGGAAGGAAAAGATATCCATTTTTCAATTAATAAATCTACCTCTTTTTTTTTTTTTTAAGAACGGAGCTATTCAAGAACACGTTTCATCAGTCAGCAATAAGAAATTAAATTATGCTTATCAGCATTAAAAAAAAGTCATACATAGTTTACTTAGTTCAAGAATTGAATCAGTGGCAGTCACTCAGTTTGGTTCTCTGTGCTGGAATTTTGCATGTGCATTTCAGCTAGCTGTGGTCTCACTGACTGCCTTTGTTTCACATTTTTGTCCTTTTTTCACCAGATGCTGCCTTTGGGGTTGAGGTAAGTAAGAGAGTTCTTTCTGTCCTCCTTTTTTCTTTCTTTTTTTTTTTTTTTTCCCCTGTCTTAATTAGTATCACTGTAATCAGATCCCACTGTGTAAAATGTTAAATTATGCAGTTCTGAGCTCTACATCTATGCTGCATGTAATATAAAATTGTTGGATGAATTAATTTCTGACCAACTCCGAACTGGTCTGAGCTTTAAGTTGATCATATGGTCTATGAAATAATGCAGTGGTTTGGGTTGGAAGGGACCTTTAAGATTGTCTTCCAACCCTCCTGCTACAGGCAGGGCAACTCCCACTAGACCAGATTGTTCAAAGCCCCATCCATATGATCAGCTCTAGACTGGTGGCTATAGACTATAGCAGTAAAAACTACCCCAAAGCAGCCTACTGAAAGAAGAAAGTACTCTGAGGCACTATAGCTTCCAAACCCCAGGCTGTTAGACTTATTCTTTTGAATAAACATGTTTGTATGTTGAGAATGAATAACAATGGAAGAACACTGGAGGGGCCAGCACTCAGGCTTTGCAAAATGGTGCCTGGAGGACATGATAGATCCCTGCTGGTTTACCATATAGGGAGCTGCATGGCTGTAAACCCATTGCCCAGTCCTCTCGCACTGCACGGACAGGAGGCTGGATCTGGTCACTGCCCCGTTGAAAATGAGAGATATAACTACAAAATGTCACTTTGTCCTGTTGCTGTGTGTTTCTTTGCCAGGTGGACTGCAGTAGGTTTCCCAACACTACAAATGAGGAAGGCAAAGACGTATTGGTCTGCACTGAGGACCTCCGCCCCATCTGCGGTACCGATGGAGTCACTCACAGCGAGTGCTTGCTGTGTGCCTACAACATGTGTGTACTGCAGAGAGAGCTCACCCTGCAAGCAGGCAGCTGTGCTTAGGGCTCCTGACAGCACCCCTTTCCAACAAACAGTGATCTGTCACATGTCACTTAGGTCGACTCTTTCAGAGCAAGCTTGAGTATCACTGCGTGACACTCTGTTGCCTAGACATCACTTTGGTTACTGTGTCTTTTTTGTTGATGTAATTTATTCAGGTTTTTCCCCTCCATCTCAGGGATGAGGCAGATGACAGCCCCTAGGGCATATTTTATCCCGGCAAAAAGAAGCAAAAGGATGAAGAGATGCTCCAGTCTGAATGGTCCAAAACAGTCCTAAAGATTTCAGAGTCTTTAAATCCCTGCCAGCCACCTCAGTGCAGGGGAGCATGGCACTACCCTCTCCAGTACGAATATATATATATTATATATATATATTTATACATACATATAAATACAAAGATGACTTAGCAAGACTCAGCCTCATTGCATTAGGTACATATTCCCAGTAACAACAAGTCTTTGCTGAGCTTCCTAATGTCTGTTTTCCCTCTTCAGAGAGTATGGAACCAATATCAGCAAAGAGCACGATGGAGAATGCAGGGAAGCTGTTCCTGTAAGTGAAACCAAGTTCATCCTTTGTGAAGTCAAAAGTGCTTATTGGCTTGCCCAATAAATAATTTAAATGCTGAGTAAGAGGGCATGTGAGATGTCAGAATCTTGTATTGATCATCTTCAGATGAAGTTTCATCACAGTAACACAAATAAAGCATTTTTTTCCTGCTGAGATGGCATTCTAGGAGGCCCAAAGCACACACTCCACTGGTCTACATGGTCACTGCAAGCCCTCACTAGCGCTTTGCTGTGTGCTCCTTCCACAGATGGACTGCAGCAGGTATCCCAACACGACAAATGAGGAAGGCAAAGTGATGATCCTCTGCAACAAGGCCCTCAACCCCGTCTGTGGTACTGATGGAGTCACCTACGACAATGAGTGTGTGCTGTGTGCCCACAACCTGTAAGTACTGTGCAGAGCTCCCTCGGCAGGAATGGGTCCTGCACCCCTGGCAGCCACTCTTTGAGCACTGGGTTTTCCAATGATGCTTTTTCTGTATGGCTCTTGGGCTATGTCCTTCCTCTCCCTGATAACCAGATGCTGTTTTCCTTTGTGATTAGAAAGAGAACTGTGCTTCTGATCTTGAGAGAGAAGTAGAGAGCTGAGTGGGGATATAAGAGGAGCACTCTGTCCTGTGTTAACTAAGGGTCTGTGTGGCACACACTGCCTTGCAGAGGACAGCGGCGAACCTCTGCTGCACCTATATTGTAAAACAACCTAGCTCCTAGACCATGACAGCCTGTCCCTCTCGTCCTTTGCATCATGCAATACTGCAACACTCTGGCACATAGTACCACCTCCTGTAACACCTGATATGTTGAACCAGAGTGTCAGAGACCAGTAGAATCTCTGTCTTCAGGACCATCGGGGACCATCCTGTGTAGAGGGCGGTGGGGCAGGACTCTGAGTCCCATGAAGTCCTTGAGGAAGTATTTATGACTTTTGAGGTCACTTCCAACCCAAGTGATTCTATTATTCTGTGAAACTCAGGGAGGTGGGGGTGCTTGCAGGGCTGGTATCTTGAGCATATGGACTCAAATTAGGGTGGGCATTTGCAGGCCATCAGCACTGCAGTGATGTGGAGTTCAGCACAGCAGGATGCAGGCACAGCTCCCTAACATGGGTTTTTTTTCTTTCAGAGAGCAGGGGACCAGCGTTGGCAAGAAGCATGATGGTGGATGTAGGAAGGAACTTGCTGCAGTGAGTGTGAGTTGCACAATGAAGAAGCAGGTTCTGGTCCCACTGATGTCAAGGAAAACATGGCCAGTATCTGCAGAGCCTCAGGAGCATCACTTGTGCTTCAGAACAGAGATTTCACTTTCTATACACGTAATACACATTATCCACAGTAAAGTCAGGAAGGGAAGAGGATGTCTGCGCAGGAAGGGATCAGTAAAAGACCATGAGCAGAAATAACCCATGAGGGCAGAACTGAGAATAGGAATTGATAATATATTTAGGGGCTCAGACCAATGGGCCATCAAACCCGCGATGGTTTGATGCAGAGTCCACTCTTTCAGCATTCATAAGAATTAAGTAGGAGGGAGTAAGAGTGGGGTGAGTACATACGGATCTTCCCAAACACTCTACCAACCTACAGCTACACACTTCAGCCAGGTGTGATTTCTGTGTAGTTGGTAAGCCTCAGTGGATTTCTCTCCCGTGGAATTCTCCAGCTTCTTTCTGGATGTGTATACATGGTAGTTGTTGTTTTTTTTGTGGTTTTTTTTTTTTTTCCTGTCTCATTTTTTCCCCCCACTACAATGTCTCTCAGCAAACATAGTACTCATCTCTCAAACAAACAAATCCCATTCTCCAAGTACTCAGACAAGTGCTGATTTTTGCTTTATGCCTGTGGGAGAGATGCTGGACCGTTGTAAAGGTATCAGTGCTGCCTCTTCTCCAGACACCAATGTTTTTTCCATTTAATTTCCTGAACAGGTCAGGAACACGGTGCAACATGATTGTAAGCACAGCACGTTCACGGAGCGAGCTGCTGCTGCAGCTCAGAAATGCAGCAGTCAGCTTGTGATATGCATCTCTTACACAGGAAATTATGCTCTATTTTTATATTATTAAATCTAGCATAGGAAACAGGAAATCCAGTTTATATCAGATCGTGCAAGGAAGTTAATTATTTTTAGTTAGATCATTATCATTGGCACTGCAGCTGTAGCTAGGGAGGGGTTGAAGCTCTTCAGCTATCGACTCCTTCATATCCTCCACGTTACAATTGTGTTTTTGCAGGTTGACTGCAGCGAGTACCCTAAGCCTGCCTGCACGTTGGAATACAGACCTCTCTGTGGCTCCGACAACAAAACATATGGCAACAAGTGCAACTTCTGCAATGCAGTCGTGTACGTACAGCCTTGGTTGCATTCATGTTGTCGGCTGCCTCCTACAGGCACCAGCTTGCACAGTTCCTGCTTTCGTTGCTGATTGCTGACCAGAATTTGGGGGCAGAAAAGAACACCAGGCATCGTGCCAGCCATTCATTTTATTTTTCACCAGAGCATGTCTGGTTTGTTAGGATGGATGTTTTGAACATCATTAACCTTAGGGGAAGTTTTCCTTGCTTGCTGCAAAGAAAATCAAATTTGGTGTTTCATTATAGTTTTCAGAAGGGGTTAAACGATTTCACTCATCTCTTAATAATCAGGTAGCTGAGGAGATGCTGAGTCTGCCAGTTCTTGGGCTCTGGGCAGGATCCCATCTCTTGCCTTCTCTAGGACAGAGCACAGCAGGCTCTGTGGCTCTGTGTCTAACCCACTTCTTCCTCTCCTCCCTTTCAGGGAAAGCAACGGGACTCTTACTTTAAGCCATTTTGGAAAATGCTGAAAATCAACGCTGAGAGAATTCACCGCAGGATCCCCACTGGCAAATCCCAGCGAGAGGTCTCACCTCGGTTCATCTCGCACTCTGGGGAGCTCAGCTCACTCCTGATTTTCTTTCTCAATAAACTAAATCAGCAACACTTCTTTGTCTTGTTTAATGCTCTGTCTCATGCAATGTTTTCTTCTGATTTGTTGGACAGTGATACCAGACTCAATATGTTCCATGCTTGTGGCTCTGGGGTATAACAAGAACAACATCTTGCTCCCATCCCTGTCATAAAAGGCAGAAAATTAAGTACAGATGCATAAACCTCGGCTGTGTGACTTTGCGCATAAATGATAGTCAGCCTCCATTAGTGTTCAGACCCTTTTAGACAGCTGAAATATTGCTACGAACTGCTGATGCTGGCTGAGCTCCCCTATGGTACAAGCAGCACACTTTCCTTGCGCAGCATTAGTGAAAGCAGCTCAGGGTGCAGTGGTGGCCAAACCCAGGGCCAATCCCATGGCCTCCTATACATGGTCCATACTCACGGGCATAGCTGCTAGGGAGGTGCATGTTTTTCAGACGTTAGTGTGCCCTGCCTACGTGCCTGGGTCCTCCAAATGACATTGCAAGGTTTTTCTCATCTTGTCCTTTAATGATCACCAAGTGTTTTGAGATGAATGCCTTCCTAGGTCTGGTTCTGCTCTTGCCTACTGGTCTTTTCTCAGCCGAACTATCTGAGCAGTGTTTTGCAATCCGAGGAAAAGTATCCCTCTGCTTTGGAAAGCGTGACCTCTGTCATTGGTGCATTGTCCGTGAAATTTATTTTGCTTTTGTCCTTTGTTGGTGTATTGAACTGATGTTTTCTTGATCCACATGAGAGAAAATTTAATAAAAGTTATAAAAAATAATTCCTCCCTTAAACATTTCTTTTCCTTGATGGAATGAGGTCATTCAAAAGAAGGATGCTTTGGCGGTAAAACAAAGGACTTATGCTGAGATGGGTAGATGGATGAAGCAGTGATTTCCAGTTTGGATTGAACTTTTCTGGGATCCAGGCTGTGGGCCTCACATCATTCTGTCATCATCAGGCTATCAGTCTGCTGCTGCAAACCTACCCCACTATGCTAATGGCTTTTAGGGAAAATAGCAATTGTTAGTTCTTTGCAAATGCCCATAAATCTTCTTCCATCACTTGTCCAGTTCCAGGACTCTCTTCAGCCCCTGGTCCCCCTCTTTCTCTCTCTCCCAGCTCAGAGTTTTCCTGGATTTACTATGACTTGATGATGCATTATTGACAAGAAAAGGGGAAATGGTTTCAAACTGGAAGAGAGGAAATTTAGATTGGACATAAGAAAGACATTTTTTACAATGCGGGTGGTGAGGCACTGACACAGGTTGCCCAGAGAGGTGGTGGTGCCCCATCCATGGAGACAGACAAGGTTAGGAGGAGCTCTGAGCACTGATGGAACTGTGTCCCTGTTCCTTGCAGGGGGTTGCACCAAAAGGCCTTGAAAGGTTCCTTCCAACTCAAACGATTCAATGATTCTATTGGGATGAAGCACAACAATTAAGACTTTCCACTCTGGAGACATTCAATTCAGTTTAACAACATTTTGCCAGGAACACTGAGAAAGCACTGCATACAGATAAGCACTGATAACATGCACATGGAGGAAATCCAGCAGCATTCTCTCTTCAGATTTGTACAGTTGCCCTTTTGCCCACAGGAATTTTCCATGGTCCTTCAGCAGGCACCTGTCACACACTTCACTGGAAATAATGAAGCCAAGGGTATACTTCACATATTTAAACCTGTGATTGCTGTTGATAAAGAAGCATTCTTTGTGGCTCACCTCTGTAAGTGCTATCAAGAGTTACAACCCTGACACCAGAGCATGAACGCTGGTTATTTCAGGGTAAGGGTGGGTAAACCAAACGTGAATGCACGCAGCCACGCACACACGGATCAGGATGCCATCCAAGGGCAGAAGGGCCACATTCCATGAGCACAATGCACTTCTGCTCTTTGCTGCTGCCCAGGTGAGTGGCTGTGCTCCTGCTCCGTGCCTCGTCGAGTGCCGGCTGTAAAAACACAACAAACATCCTCAGACTGGAAAGAGCTGTGTTCTACAAGGACTTATTTACTCCTAGAGAGATGGTGTTGAAAAGACTTGACATCAAAGACTATCACTTATGGGGTAATATTTTAGCAACAGAACTGAGTGGGTAAGAACAACTGTGGGAACAGCTCCGCGCTCGGTGCTAGTTTATGCATAATGAAAGCAGTGACATGTTCGTGGTACCACCCCGCGACTCTGACATCCACTATCGAACCTCCAAAACACTCCAGAATCACAAATTATTTTACTGAATGGAAGCAAAATTTCTTGCAGTCATCCTGAACTGAGATGCAATTGGAGAGGCTGAACGGCTGTAGCAGCGTTAGGGGAGTTACACCTCGCTGAGCCCTCCCGTTATTTCGGAGCTATTGTGAGCTGCAAGCAGGAGCTGCTGACAGTCCGTGCCAGCTCTGTGGCCCTGCTTCCCCAGCAACTTGCTTATCTCTGAGTACCTGTCCTTGCTCATCCTGTGAATCACAGAAAATTGCTTTCTCTTCCTCTCTTTCATTTTGCACATCCTTCTCCACCCGGGTTGTAACCACATGAGAAAAAATGTAGTACGGAATCGCTGTTGTAAACACTCAGCGTGGCACGTTTTGCCTGAAATTCCTTTTGTCTGAGAGTCATAGACTGAATTGAGAGTTGTTTATTCAGGACATGCACTCACGGATTTTAACACTAACGGAGGAGATGAATTGCATTTGTGTCACACTTCCTATTCCCTTCCTTTTTCCAGATCCCACTGCACTGAAGGTAAGGGACAGACCTTTCAATTTTTTTCTCCATCATTTCTTTGCTCAAAGCAGTTTCCATATAAATCATTACTAATCGCATTGTGATCGAGCGTTTGAAAGCCCTGAGTCATCCCACGGTCTGAGCAATATTTGCTACAGATATTACCGAGTGAAATGGCCATTTTCATCTGATCGTTTCAAAAAAAAAAAAAAAAAAAAAAAAAAAAAGAAAAGAAAAAGAAAAAGAAAAAAAAAACAACATTGCAGCAGTTGGTGTCCAAGTTATTGTCACGGTTACTGCAGCAGCACTGAAGATATTTACATGGAATTTACATCACTGGAGGCTCAAAGAGCACTGCAGGAATGTACTGCACTATTCCTGCCCCGTCCTTAAGCTCTTCTTTGACATCTGCTGATGGTCGGTGCTGGGGAAAGCCCAGGGCTGGGGTGGGTCTCCTGGCATTGCCCTGCTGATAGATCTGCTGCTGAGGGTATTTTTGTGAGCACAAGGCTGCATCGATCTACAGGGCGACTGCAGTGCCTGCGCCGTACCCCGCAATTTCTGCTCTCAGGAGTACATCCCACACTGCGGGTCTGATGGCGTAACATATGCCAGCAAATGTTTATTCTGCAATGCTTTTCTGGGTGTATGAAAATAAATCTCTTCGCTAACTGAGTGGTGAACTTCAACTGTTTTATCAACCTTGGGGACTGGTTGGAGTTGGAAGGTTGTTTTGCTTTGTGTTCTCCTCTTCTCCTACTAGCAAGGGCAATATTTTTTTTTAAACTGTGAGGGTTTACCGGGGATTCCTTTCTTTCAGGTATAAAGAAATAACATTTAGCAGAGATCTTCATCTCCACATTAGATAATTTGCTGAAGAGCTCGCTTCCAGCAAATACAGTCTATTTCCTACAGACTATTTGTTCTTCTTTTAAATTAAGTCTTTATCATGTCTTTGAATGTTAGTAATAAGAGGAAATAGCTGGAATAGCTTTCCAAATGTTCTGTTTTGGTTAAGTTCCTCTGTGATGTATCCTTAAGCAGAGGGATGGATGCACAGCAGGAGTGCAGAGATTCAGTCTCTGAGGCCCTGAGTTCTTTCTCTGCAGAACTCACTGGGCTCTCACTTTGCTGTGCCCTGCACAGTGCTCACACCACAGCCCACCGGGCGCCAGCTTGGACAGGAGGACTCTTCCTGGCTGTGTCCCCTATAGTAGATGCTGCCCAAAGCCTCATTCTGAACGTTTAGAGCTCCTGATAAAGCTTGAAGCTATGCTCAATAAAAGAATTTTTCAGCATGTCTTACTTTCATGCTACATATCATGCTGTCGGTTTTTTTTTTTTTTAATTTTAAAGATGCTGTGTGATTGCTTCACTGCAACAGTCCTGGGGTGTGGTTATTAATGGGTAAATTACAAGGAGAAATAATGGATTGTCTGACTTATGAAGAAATCAACCCCTCCACAAGGCCATGAGCTTCTGCTTTCTTCCAGATTTTCAAAAGAAAACCACTGCTGGAGATGAGACCCAGTGCAGTGGTCAGGCCATCCTGTGCAGACACTGTCTGACCCCTTAGGAGCTGAAAATGAAGTGGTGGTGGGTACCCATAGGTGTGGGAAGCCTTTCTGCAGCCACCTGGTTTGCCTCCCAAAGCAGAGGATGAGATGTTTTCCCATCTGGGCAGTACCAACAGAGGGGTGGCAGCAGGATGAGGAAGGTGATTGCCCCCCTCTGCTCTGCTCTCTTTGGGGACCACATGCAGTATTGCATCCAGGCAAAAAGATGTGGAACTGTTGGAGCGGGTCCAGAGGAAGCCATGAAGATGGTAAGAGGGTTGGAGCACCTCTCTTATGAAGAAAGGTTGAGGGAACTGGGCATGTTCAACATCAAGAAGGGAAGGCTGAGAGGAGACCTCATGGCAGTCTTCCAGTACTTGAAGGGAGCTTGCAACCAGGAAGGTGAGCAAATTTTTATGTGGTCTGATAGAGATAGAATAAGGGAGAGAGGCTTTAAATTAAAAGAGGAAAGATTTAGGTGATATGTTGGGAAGAAATTCTTTACTCAGAGGTTGGTGTGACACTGGCACTGCTGCCCAGATCTGTGGGTGCACCATCCCTGGACATGAGGTGAAGGCCAGGTTGGATGGGGCTCTGTGCAGCCTGATCTGGTGGGGGACAGCCAGCCCACAGCAGAGGTTAGGGCAGATGGGCTTTTAGGCCCTTTCCAACCCAAACCATTTAGTGATTCTGAGATTCTCAGATATGCCTGCCTGCATCTGAGCTCACGGTGCTCGTGGGGGTGGGATACAGTACACTACGTGATGCTCAGAGGGCCGCACACAGGAGCTGCCACAGCCGTTTATCACCTCACCCACCACTTAGCTGCTGCTTGTAGTTAATTACGTCAGCTGTCGCTTGTAGAGAATCCTTTGAGATCCTTGGGCCCCTGGAAATCTTGGCTGATGAAAGGAAGGGCTCAGAGTCATTGCGTTAATTTATTATTCATTAACACCAAAGTGCCGGCAGTGCGGTGTGCTGTACGGGCAGCGGGCTCACAGTCAAATAGTTAATGATCTTAAGTGACAATGTGTCACTCTGCAGAGAGCAGAGAGAGCAGCTCTCCTAAGGGAGAGAGCTTCTTTCCAATTCTGCAACCATTCTGCGCCAAGCCCCTCTTTGGGAAGAAAGTGAAGATGAGGAGGGCGATGAGGATGAGGAGGGCCTCAAGGAACCTTCCTATCTTGGAGACAAGTGATGATCCCAGTTGCTCTCAGGGTCCCAGCAGTCTTCAAAGTGCATCTTGCGGGGGCCATGTCCTCTGAGCAGCAAAATCCAGGTCATAGAAGGGAAAATGTGAGCCAAGATGGGACAAATCTCCTATCTTGCCATGGAGCTGCACTGCTGAGGAGATGGTGGAGAGCAGCATGGGACCCCAGCATTTCCCCCACCCCTGCACCAGGCCCAGCTCTGCAGGATGACAAGGAGGGCAAAGCTCTGTCACAAGCATCACTGACAATTATTATTTTGTTGTTGCTGCTCAACAAAATCCTACCACAATACAACACAATATCCTCTCATCATTACTAATCTAACTCTCCCTCCAGGAAATTCCAGGCAGGAAGCACTGTCTGCCAGCCGAGGTGCTTTAAGGCACAGTTCTTTAGTGGTACCTCAGCACTTTGTGTCATTATCTGGTGACAGTGAATTTAGGAAATGCCATTCAATTACCCTGCAAACTGATTAACGCATTGATGCAGTTATTTTGTTCTGCTCTATTTTATATCAGTTCTTCTGTTTTATGTATTTCTCTACTTGTTGCTGGCCGGAACACACCTCGGGTCAGTCTAGACTTTGCTGTTGATGCAGCTTTTCCCCAGGGCTTCATCAGCACAAATGGTTTGTCAGTGTGGGGAAAAATAAAATTATGCTTTAAAATAAAACCACCTGGAGATGCTGTTTTGGGGTCTGGTTGTGTCACAGCTAATGCAGCGATGGAGCTGAGGGATTGGGCCGGATCCTGAGTGCGTTGCTATAAGCCAAATGATTCCAGACACCCTTCTTCCCTGAGATATCATCTGTGCTTAAGCAGCAGGAGATATGCAGGCAGCGATCAGATAGCTGAGCTGCAAGGAGAAATATCACAAGAGCACGGCTTAGGGCAGGGGCTTTACTCGCTCTAAATTGAATTCCCATCCTCATAGGAGATCCAGTCCTGCCCCCGTGTGCATCTCTCCGGTAACAGCAATGTGTTTTGCTCCATCTTGCAGTGGGTCCAGAAGCAGGGGGAAGGAAATGCGTCGTGCATTCGTCCCTGCAGCAGCGCAGCCCATAAAGCAGGGGAAATTAATGAAAATCTTTTTTAGGTCATGGTAGATTATGGATTTCTTTGAGATAGAGAATCTCAAGAGCAGAGGAGAAGATTCTCAGAATATAGCACTGATATGAGATGGCATAATGCTGAGTTGGAAACTGGGGAGAATATCCAGGGTTACTGGAAATTTACTGAAGCACAAGGGAATGCATCGTGTGACTGCCAGTGTTTTCCCACTCACGTGGCTATAATCTTGAATACAATTACCATCTTAGAATTTGAAATAGCTGAAAGAGTTTTATTTGATCTTTTCAACGGAGCTTACATCTGTAGAAAAAAAGGCTAGAAATAATCCTGCACTCAAGCTCACTTTACTGACCCACCATCATGAAACTCCAGCAGCACACGGGGATTTGAGCAGGTGTGTTCATCTTCCTCTTCCCATTTGCAACATGTGTATGGCATTTCCTGAAGCTCACTCCTCCAAATGCGTTGAGACAGTTGTTTTTCATTCTTCCTAATGCCTGCGTCAACCCATCTGCTGATCAGCAATTATTTCTATCCCATTCCCTTCTGTTTCTTATTAATCAAGCTCTTTATGCAATCCCACATAACACTTCGCCCAGCTGCCCTGCCCTAGCTGCTACCAATTATCTCATCCTGGTTTATAGACCCTGTAGTAAGACTCTGTCCTTGCACCTCTTCCTCTCTCTGATGGAGCTTTTGGTGCAGGGCAGGCTGGATTCTCAGGCATTCAGAGGATTAAAGGTCTCCCAGAAGGAGCTTGTTAATCAAGGATGGGTGCTGGCTACACAGGAGGATGGCACCATTCTCCACCATATTCTAAAGCTCTATGAGGAGGAGATAGATGGAGCTCAGCCTGGGATGACAGAGAGAAGCAGCACAAGTTTCAGGATCCAGGGCTGTCAGACCTGGGTGTGGGGTCGTAGGTTGAAGAAGGGATAGATTGTGCTCATGTAGCCTCGCTGCAGAAGCAGCAGTGCTATCTCTCCAGCAAAGCTGTGCCTGCCTCATCCCTGGGGTGCTCAGGACCAGGTGGGATGGAGCACTGGGCAGTCTGAGCTGGTGGGAGCCAGTCCACAGCAGGGGTTGGAATGGAGTGGGTTTTAAGTTCCCCTCCATCTAAGCTATTCCTTGATCTCTGTTGATGGCTGGTGCAAGTTCTGAGGCAGCCTTGTTTTCTGCTCAGGCATTCTTGTCCCTGGGGAAAAACCAATATTAATGCTTCAGTGATTACTGCTTGCCTTCCAAATATGCTTCTGATCAGTTCAAGAAATCTGACAGTCACGTCGCTCAGGAAGCTAAGAATACAACAGAAACAGCTTTGAAAGGAACCCTTCAACTCTTGATATTTGTGAATGAGCTCCAAAGAACATTACTCATTTATTTTTCAGGAAAATGATTTCATTGACATGAACAGGCCAAAGCCTACAAGCTCTATTTTGTGACTGCAGCTCCTTACACTTTCAGCTGCATTTTTATGATTTATGTGCCCATGTTAAGGCTTGAACACCTCCCAGGATAATGAGAATAACAGTTCTGATTTCCCATTTAAAATGTAGGATGCCTTTAAGGCCATATGTGTGGATCAGGTTCCTTCTAAAGCACAAATGTGTTCCATCCCTCACTTCTTTTTCATTACAACCTTCAATCAAAAATGTGTTTTATGAGATATTTGTTTTGCCATATATCTGTGACAGAGTTGAACTACTTAGTGAAACCTCTGTTCTTCACTTAGTTGAAAGGTATGGTTTAGGGAACGTGACACTGTAAATTTATCGTGGTGTAATAGAAGGGGGGATGTGTGGACTCACCTTCTGTTTGTTGTGGCTGCAATAGTTTTATGCACTACCTGAATATTAAGCAAGCCCTTTTCATCTGCGGAGAACACCTCTTGTTTTCCAGTGAGATGAAACAACGTTCAGCTTTCAGGTTTGCTATTCTCATTGTTTCTTAATCGGGTTCACATTGATTGTCAACAGATGAATAATTCCTCCTTCTACGTGGACGTGCCTCTTAAGCTTGTGAAGTCTTAGGTAATGCTTTTCTGTTGCGATGACTGTTTCAGTCCCCTCAGTGAGCAATTAAGTGCACCAGTAAAATACAAAGGAGACTGTGGAGATATTCATTGTGCCCTCAGCATCTTCAAAAGGCGCTGCTGCCTGCCAAGCCCAGACTTCATTTCTGTAAAAGCGGAGGATGTTCCATTCTGCTGTGCCATAAAAGTCTTCTGGAGCCCAAACACGGTGTAGCGTGTGTACCGTAGCGTGCACAAGCTCAAAGGCTTTCAACAAATTAGCTTTTTTGCTTTGCCACCTTCCATACGTAATTTCACAACACCTAGTATTGAGACAGTGCTGTTGTTTGGGCAGCATAAATCACTCACTGTACTGCAGGGCGCCTTTCTTAACAAGCTGGGTGTAGTTCACCTTTTTGTCTAACTCTGCTGCGCATCTCTCTAACAAACAACTGCTCTTTACGGCTCAACTCGATAATCAATACATTTTTTTTAGTTTACAGAGCAAATAATTACTTTAGCCGATGATTTCACAAGGTTAGAAGATGGATGTATAAAGTCTGGAGCGTGAAGGCAGAGAAATATCTCTGCTGATCTCAAGAGCAACAGGTCTGCAAGTAACAGGCTGCACAGCCACCTCTGCCATGAAGGCAATGAGAGCTGCTGCCCTCCTTGGATTAGTGCTTCTCAGCTCCTTTCCTGGTAAGCTGTTTTTTGTTACATTCTCTGCTTGTATCTCTATTCCTACTGAACTAAATGTGGTTCAGGATGCCTTTAGAATCTTAAAGGGAGCTCAGCCTGCTGGAGAAGTGGTGGTTTGGTAAAACGTCAGCTCTCTTTTAATGATCTTTATCCTTGTGCAAATATTTATGTAACTCTAGCAGGATGCCTCCATCTGACATAAACTCATTATCCCCAGTAAGTCTCATAGCGCTCAAGAGAGAAAATGTATACTCTATTTCTTCCTTAGTGAGTCAAAGTTTGTATTTTCACCAAAAATTGCTACTTTTTTAATCATAGGAGATAACTTGCATATTTGAACTGGATAAAATATTTAGGAAACAAGTAATTGTCAGTGATAAAAATAATAAAAAAAAAAATTATGTGATGACTCCGTAGGGAAATTGATAATTCCAGAGGAATTTTAATCAAGGACGCTGTAACATTTTGTATTTTATAATCTCTGTTTTTTTCCAGATCTTGTTCCTGGTCAGCAATGGGTGAGTAGCAGATCTTCTGCATCATTTAGTTGTGGTTACTATGAATAGATGAATAATTCATACTCACACCATATCCTAAGGGAGTCTTGAGGGAGAAGAAAAGAAAATAAAATAACAAAGGAAGAAGAAAAAGGGCCCCCAGGAATTATATGACATTTTTCCCCCAGCAAGTAAGAAAGCATCTTTGTCAGAGAAAGATAACGTGCCACACTAGTGATAAGAGTTGGCAATTAATAATGCAGAGTGGGAGCCGTGTGGCAGAGCGTGCCAGCAGAAAATCTGCACAGCATTTCACTAACTGCCTCCATATCTCCCCTGCCTGATTCCCTAAGGACCGATCATTTTTGTCAGTTGTGTGTGTCTGCTATGCCAAAAGCCTCAGTAGTGAAACTGTGCTCATGCATCCTGTAAGGAACACTATAATTTGTTCCCACTTCTTCACCATGGAGGAATAACAGAGAATAAAATGTCCACCTGTAGCGTGGTTATGCATGGAAAACACGATGGACACGAGCAAACCCTTCCTTCCCATTCAGAACTGTCCCACTTGTGCTCTTCCCAGGCCTCCTGCAGGGAGTACCGGCTGTCAGGCAACAGGAACCTTGCCTGTCCCAGGATCTTCCAGCCTGTCTGTGGCACTGATAACATCACCTATCCCAACGAGTGCTCACTCTGCAGACAAATCCTGTGAGTACGGATCATCGTGATGGGTTCATCATGATGGCTCAGGTGGTAGCCAAAAGTCTTTTGAGTTGTGACTAATCACGGGTGGATTTCATTTTTCCTGTTTCTGTCTTCCCAGCGTGCAGGCTGTGTCTCTTCCTTGTCAAAACTCCTGAGCCTAATTAATTAGTGGGGCTGGGAGTGGAGAGGCTTGATGATGAGTGAGGTGACTCCATGGCACTACCAGGTTAACCCTTCCTCCCCTTCTCTCCTAGCCGGAGTGGGACGGTTGACAAGAAGCACGATGGGAGGTGTGTGAAGGTATGGTCCCAGCCCAGCCACTGTGTACAGTGATGGCAGAATCTCTTCCCAGCACTAATTATGTATTTAAAATGTACGGCTCCCAACGCATCGGAAATGTAACAGAAAGGGAGAATTTCAGATCTTCAGGATATATATATGTGTATTAATTTCATTTTGAACAATGCAAATCTGTTTCAGTGGTGAGTTTTGAGATGTCATCTTGTGTAGCACAGCTGACTTAAAAACAGAATCTTTTGATTTCAGTAATGCTTTGGTGTTGTTGAAATAGTTCCCTTTAGACTTAAATAGAAGTTTGTTGAAATTAAGAAATTCCCCGAGGAAGTTCGAATTTTGACTAAATCATAATTTTATAACAGAAGAAAAAGGATTCCATCAGAACATCTACCCTGAGGTTTGTTTATCAATACATGGAGCTACCACGAAGTGGAGAAGTGTCTCTATTTTTAGATTAGAGAGATAATGTAAAGAAACACTCCGGCTGTGCAATTTAACATAATGCTACAATTTTCACTTCAGTACACTCAGAGTAATGGCAGGAACACCGAGGTGAGCGTCAGCTCCATTTTCAAGTGGAGCAGACATTTCACAGCAGCAGTTGCTGCCACGTAGGGCATGCTAGGCACAGATCCTGCGTGGTGGCATTTGTGGTGGGAAGCCCCAAGATGACACCAACAATGGGTTCATTTTGTGAGCCCATCCCCTCCAGGATCCTACTGGGCTCACATCCTCAAAGGTAGAAATTCACTTGTCTGTCTCCCTTGCCCGCACTGCTTTGGGCTGGAAGCTCACATCTCCATACAGCCCCACTCACCATGAGTCTGGGGATGGGAGATACCTCTCACACCACGCACCATTACACAGGGCTGATTAAAGTGTTGTTCTGTGGCTGTTTCAGGTTGATTGCACTGGCTACATGAGAGCAACTGGTGGGCTGGGGACAGCCTGCAGCCAGCAACACAGCCCGCTCTATGCCACCAACGGGGTCACCTACAGCAACAAGTGCACCTTCTGCTCAGCAGTGGCGTGAGTGGTGGGTCACATCCTGGGTACTGGGATCTGGGTGTTGGTGTTTGGGGAGTATTGAGGCTTCTGGAGTGGCTGTGCTGTGCTGGTTCATTATCAAATTGCTTTCTTCCCCAAGGAATGGAGAGGACATAGATCTGCTCACTGTTGGAAAACAACCTGAGGTAAAGCTTGAAAGTCTGCACTATGAACTGTTGTTATAATACATTACACAACACAAATTCAATGAGTCAGAGCTATGTAATAGCAATGTCTGCACTGTGCTGGTGTATTTGTCCTGGAAAAAGGATTTGATGAAAATAGCTCAAGTATGTCAGGGTCAGGGGATGCTGAACAAAACCGCTGGCTCCAGCGTCAGCATCACCTGCACAGCTCCTGATAGGAGTTGATGTTGAGAGCATAGTTCAGATGGTGTCTGTGCTAGAGGTGCTTGCTTCTCCTGGTGAGTGTGGGGCTCATACAGCATCAGCTGTCATTACTTGGGTGGGAGGACTTCATACTGTGCCATTTGAGACACACTGCTTCTTGGCAGCCCCTCTGCTGGCTGCTGAACCAGAGCAAAGCAGGCAGCAGGCAGCCAGCTGAGGAGCACTGCTTTGGCTATGTCACTGCTTCTGAGGGTAAATTTAGTAGATCTTTCCTTCTGACTTCTCACTTTGTGCTCTGCTGGACAAGCGCATTAGGATTCGCAGAGTTGCTAGAACAACGGGGGCCTGCACCTGAAAAAATGTCTTTTTGCTTTGCCATAACATAAATGTAAAGCACTCATGTAGGAAAACACAGCAAACAAAGGCTTCTCAATATGTTCTTGCTCCATTACCTACAGATTGACTGCAGTGAATTCAAGAGCACCGATGTCTACTGCACTAACGAGTACATGCCCCTTTGTGGCTCTGACGGCGTAACATATGGGAACAAATGCTACTTCTGCATTGCAGTTTTGTAAGTACAGTGCTCCCCATGCAGCCATGAAACCACTGCTGTGCTGGAGTACAAAGGCAGAAGCTGCCAGGGAGCCCTTGTGCTCCCGTTATCCCCTTGGTAAATCTGTTCTCATCCCCAACCTGATCCCAGCACTCCCTCTGCTGTGCCCTCCCCAAACACTGCAGATCTTAAACAGGTGAGCCTTATACTCCCCTCATCACTAAATTCAGATTCTCATTTGCGGGCTCACAGCACTCCCTGTGAGAGTAATTTGAATGCTAACTGTAGGAGTATCCAAAATTACAGGGTTTGTCCCAGATCTCTTTAACATGACAAAACGTGTAACCTGGGGAATCAGGAGAGAGGTGAAGGTGTAACTGGAACAGCACGGAGCATTGGCTTGTCCATGTGAAGTCAGCAGTAGCACCATCAGGGCTATAAAACCATCTTCCATGTCAGTGATTTTGGCTTCCTCCTTTCTCTGCAGGAGGAGTCATGGATCTCTGTCTCTCCAGCATCGTGGAGAATGCTGAGTGCTGGAGCACAGCCTTTACCCTCATTCATCTTTCACTTCCAAAGCCTGCCATTCCAACATGTTCTTCCCTGCTCTCTGTTGTACATTGCTTTCTGCCTTGACCCATCAGTAAATCAAAGCCAGCAACTCTCATTCCTGTGGACTTGTGTGTTTTTTTTATTTATTGTTATTATTATTTTTCCAGGGCAGAGGTAAAAGTCTTCAGGCTTTTAGGCACTTATCTGTCAGGCAGGAGAAGTTTTGAAATAAACCACAATAAAGACCAAAGTGCAACGCCCATCACACAAAAGCCTAAGCCCTCACAGAAGTGCGTCACCCCATTCCAACCATCAGAAGAGGAAACATGTTGCTATAAAATACTGCTGCTCACCCCAATTCTGTGTCTTATAGCACATAAATGGATTTGTTTTAAGGGCCAAGATGGAGCTTTGTAGAAGCACGGAGCCTTGGCATGGAGGAAACATGGCTTTGACACACCTGGGCAATGGGCAAGTCTGGCAGCATGTTACAAGGAGGTTTATGGCAAAGGGAGGAGGCTATATCTCATAAGGAAGAAAATTAGGAACTGTTGCTTCCTTGAAGGGCGTGTCCCTTGAGAGTGTGGTGATCAGCAGAAAATTGCATCCAGCTAGGCAAGGCTGTAATGAGCCTAATGAGGACCAGAGGAGAAACTAGATTGGGCTCAGGTTTCTTGGAAAAGAGATCTGAAAAGCTGCACTAGGAATGTTTGAGGCAGAGGAAAGAGAAAGGACTCTTCAGGAAAAGGTTTGGGGTTCTTCAGGCCTAGAAAAGAAAGGACAGAAGGCGTGCTTGGAAGATCCAAGGTAGTTTCTATTTGCAACGAAAGGTGATGTATGGGTGATGCATGTGAGCATTCACAGTGATGTGCTATCTCTTTGGGTGAGTCAAGGAATGAGTATGCAAACAACAGGCAAAAAGTCCCAAGTGCCTCCACTCATGTCACCTTCCCCTTCCTTTCTCCACCTCCCATTCTCTCATTACGTAGGAAGACATTCAGCTGTTCAGGCTGAGGAACAAATAATGAGGACAAAATCTGTGACTTCCAAGTTTTTCTCTGGCTTTATTTCCTGAAATAAACTGTATCTTGACCTAGAAATCTTACGGGTGCTTCCCACAAGAAGATGAGAAGCTGTCCTTTAATAGTGCATCAGGGCAGTTGTCCATCCTAGGAAGATGGATGGAACTTTGAAATGTTTATTCTATTAGTACAGGGAGTATAAACCACAGTGTGCTCTGTGCCTGCTGGTGAGAAAAGGTAAACTGGAGAGCTGTGAGTGTACTCCCTGCTAATCTGCCTAGAAAGGAAAAAAATAGCCAAGAAATAGTGTAAGCCACTACTGAATGTGAGCAGAGACCTTTAGTGAAGGACACAGCTCAGCTGTTGGCCAGGAGGTTTGTTGAATTATCACAGAGCTGTAGAGTTTTGGTCAGAGCAGGAGGGTGCCTTCAATAATAAGATCCCATGGTAGGCCTCTTCCACAGTGTGCTGGAGCAAGTCTGGTACCTGCTCAGGAGCAAAAAAAGGCTTTGGAAAAGTTCAGAGAAGGCCAATGTCTTACAGGGAAAGGGAGAGCAAAAGACAAGTGCAGAGCATGTGGCTGTATAGACAAAAACTCTTCAGAAAATGGAAAAGGTTTTTGTCAAGTAAGCCCAGAGGTTGGCCCAGTGCAGGTAAAGACTTGGCTAGGTAAGAGTGAGGCTCTGCCCAGCCATACCCATTCCTCTGTAAGGCAAATCCCAGGTGCCTTTGTCTTGTCCAGTCCTGTTCCATTCCCATTTTTCTGAGAAATCAGAGAAACTGAACTTCCCAGCCTACAGCAGCAAGCAGCCCGCTTCATAGGTTATAAGAAGTGCAAAGAGGAGTGATAAGGATAATCACCACTTCGCTAATTTAGTCTCTTCCTCCCAGCCCGCAAAGGACTGGTCCCTGTGGTACATTTTCTAAGGCTTTTCCCAGTCAGTGATGCTGCAGCAAATGAAACGTTTGGATAGATATAGAGCTGAGGTATTAGTGCTGGGGCAGCGAGCAGTGTCTGGAGCTAGAAAAGGCAAACAAGGAATTCTGCAAGTGGCAGAACTAAGCATGATTTTGAATAGCACTGCGGCTGACGGACTTGTAAATTATATGAGAAGCTGTGTTGTGAGCTCACCCTAATAGACATCTGAGAACTCACCTGTCAATCGCGGTTCTTCTGTTATGTGGGTTTTATGGTGTCTAGTGAGCTGCAAACTCTAATGCTTTCCCAGGTGTAGGGCGGTCGTGGCATTGCTCTCCTACAGAAACTCTCACTTGCAAGCTGAAGATGTTTGGGAAATCCTTGGTTGCTAGAAAAATATATTAAAGTGCATTTTTTGTTTGTTTGTTTTCCATTCTTGTGTGAAATTTTGTTGGAATCACAGAATCATAGAGGTTGAAAGAGAAACTAGGGAAATTATCAAGTTCAATCCCTTGCTAAAGCAGGCTTCATACAGTAGGTTGCAGTTACAAAATTTGCTGGGGAAATGAATATGAAGATCTGTCTATAAAGAGTGTTCCCATAACACTTGTTTCTTTAAGAAAGCATGCTGAAATTTTAAAAGCTGTGCCTATCTGAAGAGATATTTTGCAAGTGGTGCAACTAAATGCTACTCTTGGTGGAGAGATGGCTGGAGATGGGTTGATGGCTGGCTGATGTTAGTGGTCTTTTCCAACTTCAATGATTCTATGATTCTATACTCTTTACACAGCTGGAAATAGAGTGAGAGTCTCCTGATTCCGCACCAAATTCCTATAATTGATGCTTGCTGTGGAAGCGTATGTTTGTGAATGTAAAACTGGAAAACATTGACAGCTATAGTTTAAATAGTTCAGGGAGGAGAGGCGGCTGTCCTATGTGGGACTCTGCACACGGCTATGAGAGCATCGGTGTGCTTCTCCACCCCAACCCAGCAAATTTAGAACCATCCTCAAAAATAGCCAGAGAACAACGCATAATTGGTTTCACAGACAACACATTCTCATGCTGTGATTTATTTCGTAATGTCTGGTGAGTGTCATCATGCCGTGCTCAAAGCCTTGGAGCTGGCATTCAGCGAGGACCCAGAGAATGAAAATTACCAGCTTCCCCGATGAATCACCACTTTGAAAATTCACCCTTGTGAGAATCCTGTGACTATTCAGAAAAAAAAAAAAAAAAAAAAACAACCAAAGATATTACAGGTCCAAGTTTATCACTCATGTAATTAGCCCTTTCTAAGTTTGATGTGGACAGGGCGGCATTCCTAAAGCACCATAAACACGGCCATGACCAATAATGGCTCTAGAAACGAAGTGAAGAAGTTCTCACAATTAAGGTGAGGAATGAGGGCAGCAGCGGATAGGTACATAAATACACAGAGGCAGGGCCATGAGCACGCTGTGGGTTTGTGGCTGAGACAACACCTCCCAAACTGGTCGATTGCTGGGGACTAAAAGAGCAGCATGAAGGCAACAGGCACCTCGGTGCTCCTCAGCCTGCTGCTGCTGCTGTCGTTCTTCTCGGGTAAGTTATATTTCTGTAGCCTAGAAAGAAAACTTTATGACAAGAGCAACTTCGGGGAGCCTTGATCACTGGATGACGGGCTTGAAGAGAAAGCTGAGCAAGTAGAAAATATCTGTGGGACTTGCTTGCTCGCGTCACATATTTCCATTCCTCGTGTGCCTCCGCAGTGAATAACACTGTGGAGGTGTCACTGGGAGACAGAATGAGCAAATTGTAAGCAGCTCGTTCAGCAAATGCACCAAAGCAGAGTGTAATCATGAGTTTTGGTAGAAATGTTTGCTGGAGAGTTTTGCTGAACCAGTTAGAGAAGAAACTCATACCTCAGGGTCATCAGCTCCTGTTTTGATTCTAAGCATTTGGTAGTTGGTGTTTTCCTCAGAGATGCGGCAACATAATTAGATGAAAGTTTCAGCTACCAAATACATTGCAGAGGAAAGCTTGAAAATTAAATTCAAATGTCCTCAAGGAACCAGAACAAAGAGGGCAAATTGAAAGGATCCAGCGTTTATTTATCTTGAGGTTTACACATCCCTGTGTTGGTCTGGGGAGGCTGGCTGATGGTTTGGGGATGTGTAGGGCATATAGGTTGTTCGTGTCCAGCTGAACCGAATGTGGAAGCGTTGTGGTGGCCATTATTGAAGACTGCAGATCAAGAATTATTTATACTTGTTTTTCTGTGAATAATTTGAATAAAGAATTCACTTGAGAAAATTGCAGGCTGTGCATGGAGAAAAGAGGTGAATTACTTTGTACACATCATTAATTATGAAATATTCATCTGTCTTTAATTGAGTCTTAATTGGGACTGGGTTCCGTCAGAGTGCTAAAGCTTCTTTCCAAGGCCAGGCAGAATAGCAGCAAACTCTGTGATATCAAATAAAATAAACAGATGCCAAGAGACATTCTCACAAAATCTTGTGTAGATGCATGTAATATTTATAAAAATTATCTAATGAGCTATTTTGTAAATAATATGCAGATAGCTCTAATGGCTGCTTCCCCGTTCAGCCCAGCTGAGGATGTGACAGATACACAAATGGCAAGGATCAAACCCTGAAAGGCATCACAGCAGAAGCTGGGTGGGGTGATGGATACTGGTCCCGCTGGGTGTGATGCTGCAATGCTCCCAGCCTGCACCCTAACCAAGAGGGGTGTCCCATTGTAATGTGCCCCAGCTCCTGCAGAGCTGTGTGCAGCCCACTCACTGTCAGACACCATAGGATCCATCCCATGGCTGTGAACTGGCCCCACACAGAGTTTGCAGGCTGGAAATAGCAAAGAGGATGGACTGACTGTCTCCAAGCCCAGAGCCTGTGCCTGCAGCAGGTATTTTTGCTCTGTCACTGTCTGGCACTGCCTGTTCTGCCCCAGATCACGCCAGGCTATCCCTCTGTATCTCATCCGGATCAGGCTGTTCCAGAAACCTCAGGGCTGTGCTGTTCTGCAGATGGCTCTGATGCTGGCTGCAGGGTCTCCTCCTCCATCTCCCCTGTGTGCTTTTGTCACCGTTCTGGCCAGTTTTGTAATTCAGAGGTGCAAGAGTCTAAAAGCCATAAGACTCAATGAAGCTTTAAAATCTCTGCTGAGAGAGGCTCAGCTCTGACATAGCTCCCTGCTTCCCTGGTGGTGGCTGCCTGCCAGGGAGATGGGTTTATGTGTCTGCGGTGCAGTTAGCAGCTGAATGACTGATTACATGGTATTTTAGTAACATTTTTCAAATAGCAAAATACTGAAAAGCAATTCCGATAATGTATTTCCTACCCCTCCTCCACCACACAGAATGGCAGAGGAGGGAAAACCTGGTGTGTGTTGTGCTGCAGTTTGTAAAGGGATTTGTGACTGGTTCAGTTCTCTCAGAAAATAATGCTAATGTGTATAAAATCTTTGTTTGTTTGTTTGTTTCAATTCTAGGTGTAGCAGCTCAAGACATTGAAGAGGTTAGTGCAGCTCTTTCTGCTTTCTGAATCCGCATTTTCTCCTGGCTCTAGAAGAATGCTTTTCTAACAGATCTTGGTGCATGCTGAACTGCTTTGGGTTTTGCTGGGAGCAGGTGGGTCCTGCCAAGGTCCCCCAGTGCTTCGGAGTGCTCACACAGCACACAGCTGACACAGGGGTGTCAGCTATGGCCACAACAGAAACGAGTCGGTGGGACGATTAGCTGGTTTAGTACATGCTCCCCACGGTTTGATCCAGCGCAGGGCTGTGCTTGCAGTATTGCTTTTGTCTCTCTGCTCCTCCATGAAACGGATGTGAAATCAGGAGCGATAGACTCCTTTAAACTAAATCCGTAACTGGGGCTTGTCCAAATGCCGATTCACTTCATAGAACCATTGAGGATGGAAAGAGCACTAAGGTCATCGAGTCCAACCAGCCCATGCCCAGATCGCTGTGTATGGCAGCCCCAGGCCATGCAGTGCTGTGAGCCGCGTGGTGCCAGGTGCTCATGTGGGGCTGCATCAGTGCTGATGCTCTCCCCATGTGCCCAGGTGAACCCACTCATGTCCTTGGGACACCAGGGCTGCCCCCAGGTGGTGACAGTTTCCCTTCTCAGCCACAGGGCAGGATTTCCCCCGTTTTGGCCAGTTTTCTGACAGGACTTCATTTTTCAGTAAGCAGGCCATGCCTCACTGCTGCTTTGGGCCTCTGGGCTGGAAGAAGATCACACTAGCGATCTTGTTTCCTGCTTGGAAAGCGAAACCTGATGGTTTATTTTTGATTTCTTTTGCAGATCTGCAAAGAGTTCTTACACAGGAGCGTGTTCTGCACAAGGGAGTCCAACCCTCACTGCGGCACGGATGGCGTGACGTACGGCAACAAGTGTGCCTTCTGCAAGGCTGTGCTGTAAGTGGGGGCGGTGGGTTATGGACCCACGCAGAGATGGTCCACTTCCAGCCCCACACTGCTGCTCCCCTCACACAGAGCAATCCCTGGCCATAGAATCATAGACCTAGACAATGGCTAAGGTTGGAAAAGACCTCTAAGTTTGTCTAGTTCAAATGTCAGCTCCTCACCAGCATGCTTGGGAATATTTCAGCTTAATATTGATTCATTTCTAGGCTTGGTGTGATGCTCATAGCCATACAGAGATGGCACACGCCCTGGGAGGCCACTGAACCTGCCTAGACCTTCTGCATAGGCTAAATTGATGCTCATTTTCCTCTGTATGCCACAGGCTGAAGCTCTCCCTGTCCACACCTCTGGATGCTGAAGTGTCTGGAGGAATGTAAGATTATGCATGCCAAATTATTAGAGGAAAGTCATAGACTCATAGAATCAGAGGTTTGTTTGAGTCGAAAAGGACCTTCAAAGGTCACCTGGTCCAACACCCCTGCAATGAACGGGGCAAGTGCTGAAATGAAAGTCTGAATGGACTTAGTGGAAAAGTACACAAAATCTCAGAGGAAGGACTGGAATTTCTCCTCTCCTGTCTCCTCTAAAGGAGCTGTAATAGGAGCCGACACCTCTGGACCGAAGGCCTGCAAAAAATTGATTTATCCTTATCAATCCTGCACTCTGAAGGCTGCCTTATCCTAAGGGAAATTAGAGAGGAGGGAAAGATGGCTTGATGCTCCCTGTGAGGCACCAGAGTCAGGCAAATGATCTTGTTCAGAGGGACAAACTCCCTGTCCCAGCTGCTGTGTCTGTGCTGGATGCTATACACTGCTTTGTTTCCATACTGCTCCTTTTACAGGAGGAGCGGAGGGAAGATACGATTGAAGCACATGGGGAAGTGCTGAGCCTGAGCACCAACCACTGATCCTCATCGGTCACAGGCACAGGAGCCTGGGCACAGCAGCAGCTGTCCTTGTCTCTGCCATTCTGCTCAATAAAATAAAACTCAGCACACCTCTTTGGCTGGATTCCTTTTTCCACAACACCCGGATAAGCCTTTCATGCAGCTGTGCTAGCAACTGAAATGTTTACTGCACTGTCCTGTTACATCATCATCTTAGAATCAAAGAATCATAGAATTCCTATCGGGAGGTACCATGCTGCCTGAGCAGGAGCAATGATTCCCACAGCTCTGCCCTCCCTGCCACTGCCACAGCTCTTCCATGCCATGCCATGCCATCCTACTGACAGATGGACACATGGCCACACTGCTTGACTGTCCCAGGGTGGGTGACAGCATGCAACTTTGCCTCTCAGTGGTCTCCCCAGATGTGTCCCTCTCACTGAGGTGCGAGCATGAAGGTGGCAGAGAGCTGTGGGTGGTGTGGCTGTGGATGCCTCATCTGCTTGGGAAGCCAGAAGCAGACAGGATGAGGCTAAGGAGCGTTGCTGCATTTAAGCCTGCACCAGGAAGATGGCAGGGGAGGCTGGCTTTAGGCAGAAGCACAGAGACTTCACTTTCCTCGTTTGTCCTAAAAGAGGGCTTTGCCTCGAAGACTGTAAACTCACCAGCATTAGTTTGCAGTTGCACACAAACTTGATTTCTTTCTTTAGTTTTCACACTGCTGTTCTCTCTCTCCTTGATGCTGGCTGGAAAATCCTTCTTTGTGCCAACCAGAGAAAATTAAGCCTACAGTCTCTCCCCATTCGCTGTACAAAACATACACAGGGAAATGCTTGTGGCATCCCCTTGTTAAAACGTTGGCAGCACATCAATGGGACTCTACTCACTTAATGTTAAACACTTAAGTTTCAAAGGGAGCTTCAGATTTTATCATGAGGTCAGCCAACTCATTTTGCAAACACCTTTACGCTGAACATCTCAGCTCCTGGACGGTGTTTGGGCAGAGCTGAGTGTTTGCCTGTGGTGCCACACTGCAGGCTTTGAAGTGAATTGGGACATTATATTTTGTAGCCAAGGAGAGTTGTAATTTGCTTTGTTCCAAATTCAAATGTTTCTTTAGTAAACATAACAGCTAGGCATCCAGAACATGAAAAGATCGAGGGGAGGAAAAAGCACCTCCTGCCTGAGGACAACTGATCACAAAGGACCCCAGTGAGTTGCGGGAGGACCTTTATCATCCTCTCTATTGTCTGAATTAGGATGAGCCCTGCATACCCTTTCCAATTGGAGTTACCCTGTGAGCCAATTTGTGGCTCTGGAATAGTGCTGTATCTCAATACAGTTTTTCAGATGGAAAGAGACATTTTAATGAGAGGGGAGATATGGGACATTTCTATGCCTCAGATGGCTCTTGGCGACTCCAAAAGCCTCATGGTATATCCCCATGCCTAATCCTTTTTAATCTGGAGGCTGAAATAACAAGGACAGATCACAAGAGAACAGAAGCAGCGAGACTTCTCTGTTTTATAATCAGCCGGCATTCTGCTCTTTCAGCGCAAGCAGCAAATAGAACCACCTCTGTACCCCTCCAGACCCAACCACCACCCCCGGCAACACTGTGGCAGACTGGAGAAGGGTGGCTCTGCTCCTCCTTGCCTCAGTTGGTGGTGTCAGCACTGACTGTAACCAGAGCTCTCCTTGGCCCCAGCTGGGCTTAGCCAGGTAAACTTCCCAGGAGCTGGCGGGTGGTCTCGTCCATTTCGCTTTCCTCCAGCAGCTGTTCCCCTTAACAAGCATACAAGTGCCTGAAGCAGGAGCAGGCAGTGCAGAAGATGAGCTCAGGCAAGGACATGGCATGTGGGGATCCATGGTGTTGTGCAATGCAGCTGATGTTACATACATGCAAAGCAGACCTCAGCAATCGCCCAACGACTCATAACTGCAATCATGGAACGCAATTGCATCTGGAAGTATAAAAACACAATGATACCAGGAAGCTCTTGTTAATGGCACAGCCATTTTGGAGCAATTTGCCCAGGTGGGGAGAGCCCTCGTAGCGCCTTCGGTCACAGGGAGTGTTGTGAGTGCCCCCATGGCTGCTCCCAGCCCCCAACCCAGGGAGATTGGGGTCACTTAGCTGTAACCTTTGAACACAAGGACAGTGAGCCCTCTGGCCTGGAGGGGGGAGGTTCTTTGGGATGTGCATGGAACTATCTGGGCTGAGCTCTCGGCTATGTCCAGCTGCAGTCCTGGGCACATACTGAACCAGAAACCAAGCATTCAGCTGGTATTTTTCCTTTAATTTCCTTCCTCCACATTTTAAGTTGTGGGATTTTTTTTAATTTTTTTTTTTTTTTTTTTGACAGCTTTGAAAGATGAGTGAGTCACGAAACACTTGAGATCTCTCCTCTATTAGATAACAGAGCAACTCTGCAGCTCTTCCTCTCCCCGGGGAGGGAGTTCCTTGGACCAAGGGCCAAGGCTGGATGAGAACTGTCCCAGCACCACGGTGGCTGCTCCATCACCTGACACAGCCCCTCTGCAGTGAAATAAGGGAAGAATTACATCTCCGCATGGCTGCTCTCACTGAACAAAAAGCACTGCTCACAGCTGAGCACCCTGATGAAGGGGAAGGAGCATCTCCACATCTCCATCACAAGCTCTGCTCTGCTGGTGATGCGGCTGACACCATGGTGTGCCCTGGCTCCTGGCCCATTTAACTGCTGTGCACCAATGCCTCCTCCCCAGCATAGCCCTGTGTCCCTGTCACAACTCATTGGAATCCTTTGTCCTACTTCTTCCCTTGACATTCACAGCTCTTGATAAGGCTTTTTGAGCTACTGCGGGATGATGTAGGGTGGTGGTTCCTGCGGCAGTGTTCCAAGCTGGGCAGGGAGATCAGCATTCTGTTGTTCCTGTTCCCAGGGGATTGGGACAGACTGGAAGGGACTTTGGGACTAGTGGAAGAGTATCTCCAGAAGCCAGGGCAGATTGCTCAGGGCTTTGTCCCATCCAGATTTGAAGACATCCGAGGGTAGAGAACACGCAGTCTCCCTGAGCTGCCAGTCCCAGAGTTTGACTGTCACCATGGTGAAGACTTTTTGCCTTCTCTCCATTTGCAACCTCTTTCCTTTCAATTGCCCCATCTCTCTGCCATGCACCACTGGGGAGCCCAGCTCTGTCTGGTAAGGAGCCCCCTTAAAGAGCCACAGCATCCTTCTGAAGTGTCCATCTCACCACTCAGCTCACTTGCCTCAGCAAGTGCTCCAGCCCTCAACTCCCATTTTTATTATGTTTCTATCACTGGATATGGGAGGGAAGGCAGAGCTGTGGGGCCAAGAGAAATGATTGCTCAGGAGACAGATGGGAGAACTGTATTGCAAGGCACTGAAAAGATATTAAAAGTGACATTTGCAGGAAACAGTAGAAGGGTATCTGTGTGTGTTGGATCCTTTAAGGATTAGAGAGCAGCTGAGCTTTGGGATGAGAGGGTTCCCAGATGCTGTGAATCAGCTAACAGATCCCTCCACCCCATTGTTGGTGGTGAAGTTAAATAGAGGCCCAGGGGAAACATTGAGGTTGTTTTTTTTTTTTTTTATGGACTCCAGAGCAAGGAGAAGGTAAGGGGGTTGTGTTTTGGAATGGGAGTGGAAGAGTTGGTTTGTTTCTCCTCTCCCCAGAATAAGTAGTGTGGTGTAGGAGCGTCTCATTGGAGTAGCCGCACTAATTGTGGCTGGTGTTAGTGTCCTATAATGTTGCTCCAGAAATGGCTTATAACGATGTATGTGTATTACCACAATACATGAAGGGAGAATAGGGGAGAAAGATATAAGATGTATGCCCTAAGAAAAGTGGGTGACACTTAAAGAAGTACTTGCTTTATAGCTCTAGTGATATCTTTGAGACGTTCTGAACCTATAGGGCATGAGGGGACCGGAGCTTCAGGAAGGTCAGCTCTAGGGGTTTCTGGAGGGAGCAGGGATTGAGCCTCAGACCGGGTCTGAAAGAAAAGGCCATAGCTGAGATCTGCTGGGCCTGGGGCGCTGCCCTGAGCAACCTGGGGCTGGCCCTAAGGAGCAGCATTAGTGGCTGCAGCAGGGCTGGCTCTTGTGCCCGGTGTGTGGGGTAAGGTGGGAAATGTAGGTGCTGCACAATGTGGTGCTTCTGATCTAAAACTGCTCTGTTAATTAGGAGAGATGTTGGTGTTATGGGAAGGGCTGGCTGTAGCAGTTCTGGCTTTCTTCCCAAAGAGCTCTGCGTCCTTCTCTGCAGGGTAATATGTGATAAAAACATCGGCGGTGACTGCGGTGCCCAGGGCGCATCCTGCTGGCGCTGTCAGCGGCGCTCCGCTCGTTGCCGGCTATGGGGCTCCCCCTGCTGACCGCCGGGCGGAGGCCAGGAGACCCCGTGGCCGCTGCTGCCCCTCGGTGGTGCTTTTCGGGACATCCTTCAGGAGCGGGCAGCCCAGCTGTTCTTGCAGTGAATTAAGCAGCTCGGTGCAGGGCGGCGCGGCGCTGAGCTGCCCCAGCAAAGCGCTGCTCGTCCCGCGGCTCTGCTTCGATAGATGCTCTTTGCTTGGTAGCTCCTTGGTCGTTGCTGTGGCCGGTGGCTACCCCAGCATCCCTCGGGGTTCGGTGACGTCCCCCCAGGGCCTGGATCGGTGCCGGTTCCCGTCCCCGTGGTGACGCACGGCCGGTGCAGTACCGGCTCTGGGCGCTGGGTGCTGCCGCAGACCGGGACTTTCCTGTGTGTGAGCTGAGCACCTGATAGAAAATAAGTCTTGTCCAGTGATAGACATCATCGTGCGGAGCTCTCAGACTTTGCCAGAGGACTAAGTGAAGCTGGGCCACGGGAGGGTCAGGTTGGGGCTGGGGAAAGGTTGTGCCCCAGAGGGCGGTGGGCATGGAATGGCTGCCCAGGGCAGTGGGCACAGTCCTGAGCTGCTGGAGCTGAAGGAGTGTTTGGATTTTGGGTGGTCCTATGAGGGGACAGGTGATGGACTCACTGATCATTGAAGGGTCCCTTCCAACTGAGCTTGTTCTATTCCGCAAATATTGTTTATGTGAGTTCTATTCTATGATCATGTTCAGGCTCTCATTCTGGCTTCCAAGGGCTCAGCTCCTCCAGAGCTGTCAGGGCTTCAGCCACTTGTTTACAGCGCTCATCCCATGCCTGGCCCACAGCTTCTGCCTGAGCCTTGTTAAAGCACTGATCAAGTGAGCCTTATGAGAGGTCAGCTGCTGCTAGGAACTCAGCCCTCACTCCGCTTGCCTTGCTTGCTGCCCTAATAGTCTAACTTGGCACTGGTCTGGTATGTCTTGAGTTTTTTTTTTTTTTTTTTTCCAAGGTGCCACTGACTTTTCCTTCCATAGTTCATGGAAGCATGCCCTGTACTTGGCTGAGTTGTGCACTGTGGATCTGCAATTATCCATATTGGCTATCTATCCTTTAAGAGATTTTATATTTTATCTTATATCACAAGATCATTTTGCTGCTCTCATCTCAGTGGCTGCTGTGAGCTTCACCAGCACAGCACTGGGTGAACTGCTGGCTGAGGCTGGGCACCTCTCCTGAGTCTGCTCTTCTCTGACCCCAGTTCAGATCCTAACACCATGAAGATGCTCCAGGACCAGCACCGAGCCCCAGCATTGGCACTCAGCTCTTCTTTCCACACCTCTGAGAGCAACAAGTGTCTCTGCAATGGCAATGTAAGTTCAACTGGGCAGGTATCTTAGGGCACCTGGAAGTTTTATACCAGATACAGTCATCTTCACGTTATCAGATTGCTGTTGTCAGTTTAGTAATTGAGTTCAAATTAACCAGTTGCGTGAGTGTTGCACAGACGCTGTGTGAATTTCATTCCGTAAACCCATGCACTGTGGTTTATTGGTGATGGAACTAAACCTGCCTAAACTTGGTCACTTCTCCTCTTGTCTAAAATGAAACGTCTCTTCAGGGAAGTGTTAAGTACTTTTCAGTGAACCAACAAAACCAATCATAACAGATGAAGGGCAGAAAAATCACTTAAGGTTACTTGGATTCATAAAACTTAGGACTATTTGAAAGTGGGAACACACTTACAAAGTGAAGTGTTTTGATTCTGTTTAAGGAAGGCAGGATTTTCAGTTATTTGCCTGTTTTCTTCCAGCTGCAATTGAAAGGAAGCGATTTAGTAGCTCTGAATGCGTTTGTCCCAGTTCATTCATTGTTCACTGGTAGCGTTCAGATCGAGTTACAAATCCACTTACATCTGCAGCTCAGGATTAGATACAGATTCTCTTGTTCTTAATGTTACTGCTTGTTATGGAGAAAGGCATTTCTACACAGCTGTTCTGTCTAGACACATCTGCAAGGGATGCATCAGATTTGGTCCTGCATGTGGCAGGTGGGTTGGAGATTCATGATCCTTGAGGTCCCTTCCAACCCTGGCTGTTTTGTGATTCTGTGATTTAAAACGAATGCTGTCACTGTCTCATTTTCATCTCCAATCTATTATACTTTTTTTTTTTTTTGGAAAGTATGCATTTTGGTCCCAATTGAAGCAATATCCATCACTAGGACAGCAGAGGGACCCAGCAGTCCCACTGCTATCAGCTACACTTGGGGCACGTGCTTGAGATTGTGTTGGTGCTTGCAGTGTGCACTGCTCACAGACATTGCACACCCAGGTATGTAGTGAAATGCGGACTGAAGATAGAGAGCAGGGTAAGGACTTGGTGTTGCTTTTTGCAAGGCTTACTAGAGCCAGCTCAGTTTCCCCTAGGAAGCATCATATCTTACAGTTCTATTACCATTTGTTAAATATGTGCTTCCTGTGCTGCTGCTTGCTCTTCCAGTATGACCCATACAAGAGCAAAACACCTGAGGAAAGAACTTAGATGGTTGCTAAGGGAGCTTTTAGCTTGCAACACATCAATAATGCACAGTGTAAATCAAAGCACTCTGACAATACCACAACACTGCCTCCTGCAGAGCATTCAGAGACTGCTATGCCAATGGCATACAAACACATAGCCATGCAAAGCAGCTGTAAAAGATGAGGGGACCCCTGACATGGTGACAGTGGAAGACCTGCTCTTTTTTTTTTTTTTTTTAATCTAAATACACAAATGCCTTGGGGGGGAAATGTGCTCTGTGAGTGGAGTGAGTGTGTGATTTCCAGCCAGACAGTTGACAGGAAAAAATAACTTTCAATCAAGTGTTGATGATGCACCTTTCTGTGCTGTGCCCACCACCATAGTGCTAAAAGTGTTATGCAATTTGAGAACAAGCTCTCTTTGACTTGTGGCTGTTATTTCCCAATAGCAAATGGGTTGGTGGGGAAACTTCCACAGGAGAGCTGTGGGAATCAGTGGTGTGGCACTGTATGTGTCTGTGAGGCAAGGAAACGTGCTGAGCTCTGCACACACCTCTGAGAACGAAAGGAACATCTGAGTGCTCACAGTATCAAAAGCATCAAAGAATCTGCAGAGATGTGCATATTTCATGAATAGGCCTAAGTAGTGAAGTTTAGGGATGTATGGGAAAGCTCACCAGTGTATAAATAGTTTGAAATCCTGTTGCAGAATGCCACTGGGAAGGGACTGAGGTGTGGATGGTGAGATCGAGGCCTCTTGTGTGTATCAGGGATCTAAAGACAACTGGGGATTGTAGGGGAGGGGATCTGGGATGGACAGTACAGCTGGGCTGTGGGAAATGAGGGTCTGAAGCAGGCAGTGTGGTCTGGAGTTGGGATCAAACAGTGCTGTAAGCCATAGAGGCCATTTCTCACCATTCTCTACAAAAACTGAACCAAACTGGAATAGCTCCTCTCTAATTATGAGGCAGTTCTTCCAGACCTCAAGGCGTTTAGGTTAGCTTGTATTTAAAACGTAATGTCTTGATTAGTGGCCCTTTTTAAAGTGTGGATAGCAGTACAGTGCTCTGCTACCTGTGTTTGTCACAGGATGCTGCTAAACACGACCCACATAAGAAACTCACGGTGTTTGAAAGGTGTGTCATGTCTTCTGCAAGAGAGATGAGTGTTTTTCTCTTCTAGTCCTGTATTTTCTTCATCAACGTTACCTTTTCCACTCAAATCTTTCTCCTGCAATCCATCGGCCAATTCATCTGGGTGCAGTGGTCACCCACACCCATTCTGGGTAGCATCCAACATGACTGCTGCAATGTCAGTAGTGAAATGTCGGAGGATTCTGCCCTCTTGCACTTCTTCACCCAGAGCTTCTAGTTTTTAATAGCCTTAGTGAATCAAGAGTGCTTCCCATTGCCCTCTGAAACCATTTTTGCATGGGCTTCATCTTATTGGAAGGAAGGAAGTATCTGATGCTCCTCACATCAGTCTTAAATACATCCTGAATAGACAGAGTGGAAAATAGCTTTAAACCTTTTGGCATCCATTTGCTGTCAGTCACATATCAAGTCAGGAATAAAAAATTGGCAACTGGCTGTAAATTTCACAGTCGTGCAGCAGGATTTGTGGAGCTGAATTTGCAGTTCAGTTCTTGGCTTCAGCTGTCACTGTGTACCTCTGGTGATGAGCATTCATGCCACTGCGAGGTATTAGAGTTGTCAGATATCCAGAGCTTACAGAAATAACTTCATTTCCAAATGGACTGTCTCTTTTGGTATGAATAATCAGATAGAACACCATACAAAACACTTGACATGTACTGGGAGTCCGGTACAGTCCTGACACACGAAAATATTTGGAATATTCTGACTGGTCTATTTATTGCTCCTCCAGAGTGCCACAGAACAGTCAACAGAACTCTATCATTAAGCTGTATTCTTCCTTTGATTATTTTAATCCTATTTTGTTTAACAGATTGTGAAAACAGTTGATCAAATACTTCTCAGAGACCCCAATATAATAAAAAATGGGAACTGAACATTAAGGGGGTGCAGAGCATTGACAGCTATTCCCAGTGCCCATCCATGCTTTGGAAACACAAGTAGGTCAAAGTGCCTTCTCTCTCACAACAGAGAAGCAATGTCAGCATGGCTGTTTTCTTCCGAGCCCACGAGCAATGACAACCTTATTTGAGGGCTAATTAGAGTAGTATTCATTTTCCTTATTGTAAATATCGGTGGTTTGGCACAAAATCAGGTGATGTCCTATAACGTAAGCGAGGCTTGGAAATGTCCCACCATAGAAATGTGAGAGCTGAATTCCTTTCTGAACTTGCTGATAGCACCTGCCTCAACTACAACCGTTGGCAACAAATTGCAGGGTTTCACTACCTGCCACTCTTATAATGGCTTTAAGCTGCTTCAATTCACATGAGTGAGCCCTCGCTCTGGTGCTGTGGGATTTGGTGAACATCAGTTTAGCACCTGACTTATGCACAGCTTTATAATTTCGTATATCTCAATCTCTCAGCTGAGGAAAACTGCAGCATTTTTGAGAGCCAGTGAAGTACGCAGGTTTCTGTATTCAAAACCATTCAAACTGTGAGACCAATCTTCAAATACAGAATGATAGGGGAAACGATACCAGTTATAAAAACCATAATGACTTGTCAGTAACAGTTATGAGTTACCATTTTATGCAGGCTGCTCTCATGTATTCCAGATCAGCTTATAAGATACGTGGAAGAGGAATGCACGTCTGTCTCAGATTATTAAGCACTTCGGAATTCTGGGATGCAATCCTGGTGTTATTCAAAAAAACTGAGATCTTTTTTTCAAGTTCCATGTACAGAGCAAAAGAAAGGAGGCCCACTTCTTCACTGCACGACTTCTGTGTGTGCACCATCTTTGGGCAAGAAGATATGAGGGCACGTTTGAACACGTTCCCTTGGTTCTGTCTTCTCCAGCTGTCTGGCTCAGCAAGTCCTACTGCAGTACCTTGCACTTCAATCCTGTAGACGTTCACAGTTCAAACCTCAGAGTTATCTATGCTCAAAGTCCAATGGCTGCTCCGAAAGTAATGCCTCCTATTTTTACTATGTCGGCCCACAAGGTGCGAGGTGGATGTTGGTGGTGTGGCTGTCAAGGCTGAACCTTCCCACCATTATTCTGTTACGTTTTGTTGCTGTGTGACAGAATGCAGCAGAGTGGCAGACTGGTACAGTGGCATCTGTATAAGCAAAGATGTGTTGCTGAATTCTTCCATGAGCAAAAAAATGGCACCCACTGACATTAACTGATGCTTGCTGAACGTTTATGGAGACCAAACATTGGATGTAGCACAACCCATGGACTGGTGACGTGTGAATTTTCCACTGATTAAGAAGTTCAAGATGCAGCCTTTAGTGGGTAAAGTGACCTGCGCTGTATTTTGGGATAGGAAAGGAGAGATCTTTCTAGATTTCCTGGAACACAGACAAACCATCAACTCTTGACTGCTAAAGCATGATGCTGACTAAGCTGAAGGCTTCGACTTCGGGAGTCAGACCAGAGAAGACGGTGACTTTTCTCTTGTAGCATGGTAACACCAGGCCCCATACTAGTCTGAAGACTATGGAGCACATTGGCTGGACTGTCCTACCACATCTGCCATACAGACACCTTCTGACTTTCATCTGTTTGGGATGATGAAAGATGGACTACATGGACAACGTTTTCCTAGCAACAACGTTGTCGTGGCAGCTGTGAAACAGTGGGTCACCTCTGCTGGGCAGGTTTTAATGAGTGTGGTTTGCAGGCTCTGGTTCACTGCTGGTGAAAATGCATAGCTAGTGGTTCTGTAGGTGAGAATTTGCTCCATCAAACAGTGTTATTGTGCTCTTTTTATCTGTTGTAGTTTCTATAGGAAATAGGAAGCATTACTTTTGGAGCGACCTATGTACACAAGTGAGTCAGCCATCCAGCTCAAAAATCAGCTCCAGGAGACAAAACTTCAGAAATTCACCTTCCATGCTTGCCAAAGAAGATTTTTATGCATCAGGTTCCAGGTTTACTAGTTTAAAACACAGCTTGAGTTGGCACTAAACCACAAAGAGCAGCAGATAAGAAACTGTATATTTTCTGACAGGTCATTGAGCCGGAGCCTAACGTGCTCATCTTAACAGCTCATTTGTGACTGCTGTCCTGACGTTCTGACATTTGCTGTCAAGGTTCCTTTCCCATGCAGCTAAGCACTTCACCGTTCAATACCAGCGCTCTAATCTGCAGCGGCACGGACTGGTCTCTCATTTACCAACTGATAAGAAATCTGTGTCTCTGGATTCTGAAAAAACACCTCAAAATGAAGATTATCAATGGATTCTCTGTTATGCGGAACGAATGCATAAGACAGCACAGGACACAAAATTATGAAAAAGGTATTTATTATTTACACAACTGCTATAGTTCCTTAAGAACAATATATACCATTTTTATTTGAAAGGGTCAGACTTCTTTCAAATACATGAACTGCATAATGCACAAGTGTTGGTAATGCCAAACAGCAGTCACATCACACTTCTATAGTGCAGGCATAAGCAGCGCAAGGAAATGATATCTTAAGAACAGTATGGCTGGATATTGTATTTAAACACAGTGTTTGCACTTTGACAAGATTGAGCTAGAAGAGAACAAGGGTTTTGTTCATGCTTTATTAGGGATGTGACTTTCCCATCTGAGGTCTAAACCCTTTGTCTGATGTATGAGAATTTTTCAGGCAGACTGCTTTTCAGTTACCAGATAGGAGTGGGATTATCTCCCTCAGTTTTCAGTCTTCTGTTTTCCAGTAAACACTGCTTTATAGTACAAGTTCACATACTGGGAGAAACTGGCCACAGAGGTGGTACCTTCCCATCTTACTGTCTTGCACAGAGAAACACTGACATACTAATACATACCAAACTTAGACAACTTGTAATTTATAGATTTAAATACTGGACTGGGTGAGGGAGACTGTTTCTAAAGATGGAGGGAATAAAGGGCTTATACAATTCATACACTGCCAAAACTGGCTCCTTACCCAACTTTTTTGGTCTAATTTTTTTTTTCTAGTTTCAGAATGGTTTTGGTCTTTAACAGTTATGGTTGTAATTCAGCAGAAAAGGAGAGAAAAATATTTGTAGTTCAGTTAATACATAGAACCGAATGTTAGGAAAAGTAACTGACTTGTTTCTCCCACTTTGAGCTTATTGCTGTGATCTTTAGGAGAAAACAAGCAAAAAACCCCACCATGAAACAAAACAACAACTAAAAATAACCCACAACCACCCAACTGGAAGACCAAGTATAGCAGTCGTTCTGGCATTGTATCCAGTGTCCAGCACTATTATACTCTAGCGTATAAGCAAGGAAAAGTCCAATGATCTGAGTTAAGTTCCCTTTGATTCAGTGCTAAACAATTTTGTTACTGTTATTGTCCTTGTTTCTTTGAAAGATACCTGAAAGAAGCAAAAATAGTTTCACACAAAATAAGCAGACACAAATATATCCATCTTTTATATGCACAAACTATGATTTTTTTCACTAAAAATCTAATTATTAATAACCAGAAATTAGACTGCAATCAGTGCTACTTATGACTTAATCTCACTTCACGTTCTTTCAATTTCATGACAGATTGCCTTGGAATGACTCAACGTTTTTAGTTAAACTATATAAGATTTTGAACAAAAGAGGAGAAGGAAATTAAAATATATTAAATTCTATGAGGCTGAAAATTATAACAGCTGAAATGTAGTTATTATAACCCCTGAGGCGTACGCATTAGATATGGGACTCCTTCAAATAAATTCAAGACTTGAAAGACCCTGAATAAAAGCTGAGCAGTTCTCTACCAGCCCCTTCCAAGAATTTGGGTTGCTCTAAAAATGCTTGTTGCTTGATCTCATAGCTTGCTTACCACCACAGATGGAACAATCCAACTACATGATGCATTGCAGACTTAGCAAATACCCTAAAATATCTGAGTAATTTAACTGACCCTGTGAAACATCTAGTGAGTTCCAGGACTTTTAAAATCTAGCATTTGACTTTCTGGTCTAATCAGAAACAAAAATTAAAACAACACTAAGTTTGCAAGGCTGATCTTTTAAGCACTGAATGGGTGCGTTTCCAATAGCATACCGTCCAACCTCTTTTTTACATGTCTTGAAGATCCAAGCTAATGCATAAAGTCAAACATAATTTTACCTCCATACTTCAGCTGGTCGTTCTACAGCAAGAATTAGGATAGTAGTGCTTAATTTAAGCATTTGGAGAAGTTGGATTCGTAATGCTTACATTTCAGTGCTGGTGAATACTGTAGTACCACACATCTGGATAGTGCCTGAGAGCCACCCTAACAACGCAAGCTTTCAGAAGTAACTTGCAGCAAAGGACATACGATCTGAACTGGCAGCCTAACTTTGTAGGAGTAGAAAAAAGTAAGTTTTCAAGCATCAGGTTTCTTCAATTTTTTTTTTCCTTTTAAGAAACAAAACTGCTTCAATGATCCTGAACTCTGAAGTAATACGAAAAAGAAGGTCTGTTCTGTCAGAAACCCTAACTTCCTACAGAGGCAGCCTAAGCACTGCAGCCTTTTTAAAATCCTGCTCAAACTAAATGACATTCGTAGCTTTAAATCATGTCAAAGTTCACCAGCTCAGCTGTTTCTGGTCTTTCTACAGATGACATTAAGCAAAACGCAGTGAGGTCATGAGCAGAAACAAGGAAGATTTTTGTCTTCGTTCTTACCTTTCCCAGTGTTTATGATTCAGCTCCAAAAAGTCATCTAATTTTGCGATTTCTTTGAGGTACTGAGTGAGCTTTAGAAGCTCCTTGTCTTTATCTCGATTTAAATGTGCTTTCATAAAAGGCCTTATCTAGTAAAAAAAAAAAAAAAATAATAATTGGTTATCATCATCTGCTCCAAGTGAGTAAAATGCTTACAATTCTATAACGTTTACCACATAGTCAAAATATTGTCAGTGCTATGTCAAATTTTAACTTCTTTTTAAGAGGAAGAAAAATTTTTCCATGAGCGGTCACCTCCAATTTGTCTTTTTATTGATGCAATCTGGATTTCAGGCTTTTTGTCTTGCATGCTCACCAGGATGAAATTTGTTCTGTCAATCTTGTATTTCTTCAAGCATTTCCCTCCCAGTCAGTCAGAATGATAAATCGATCTGCGATGGACTGTCACATTTTCTAGCATGATTTCATAGATATTTTCACAGGAGAAATGAGGGGGTTTCAGCTGTGCTATGAGCTGTGTGGCATCTTTGGAACCAGATGCTTTTTTTTTTTTTCCCTCCAACAAAACACATCCGACTACAATCTTAGCTTCTGTGACAAGAGATGTCAGAAGTAAAGCTTGTCTGACAACTGCTTTAACCTTGGAATACATTCTACCTGTGCCTTGTTTTAGTGATTCAACGTTCTTGTCTGCAGCTCTGTTATTGACATTTTGACAAACATCCTTGAAATCTGAACTAGAGGGAGCTCTCTGGCTAATCCTCTCCCAGCACAATCCTTGATTCTCATAATTCTGTACAGTTCCAATTAGTGCCAGCTTGATGGGTATCAACAATTGCCATCTTCCTCAAATCAAGGATATTTTCAAAGAAACACAATCTTAGATTTCCATTTTTGAATTTGTTTTAAAGAAACTTGCAGAGATTCTTTCAGTCCATATTGTTGCACCATTGAATTTATGTTGTATTCTTATTCAGAACCAGCACTGATGATTAGAAGTTTTGGAGCAGGAACTAGTTGACAGTTTTATAAAATGAAATATTTGCTGTTTTGCAGTCAAAGTGGCTCTAGGTATTAATTACCAGTGGGGAACAAAATGCTTGCTATTGTGTTGGCGTGCTAACGTGAAGTACAGCAGCTTGTTATTTGATTTGTTTTCTGAATGTAACCACTCTTAACGATTCAACATCACATTTTAATGTTGCTTGTCAACAATGTCCACGTTGATTATAGTGTGCAGGTACAATGTAAGCAGGAATAACAATTTCAGTGCTTTGTAATTCTCATTTAGGGAATCAATGCTAAAACGACAATTAGGGAAATGCTAGTCCAACCAAAGGGCAATCTAAATAAAAAAAAAATAAATAAAATATGCATCTTTGCTAGTTAAGAACAGTCTTACTTTAGTATAAAACAGAAAATATGAGAAAGTACTATTTAAATTATATAAATAAAAAAGTAGTATATAACATTTCCAGTTAACATTACCTTGAGTCCATTCTGTGGATTCATTAGGAAGTTTCGGCCGATATCATCAAACATAATAGTATTCTTTTTGCTGTAATATTCTGAAAATTTTCCCCAGATAACACCAAGAGGCTTCACCTGCAAAAATAATGTGTAAAAAGAACCCTGGTAAATCAGATCATATGTAGTAGATAAAAGTATCAGTCTATAATCTGATACTCAATGGACTCAAGTCCATACTCAAATGGACAGAAAAATTATCACGTAGTTGGGCTTTAATAAGAGATGTAAAGAGATCTAAAAATAGTCATTATTTGATGTAAAGCAGTCTCGTCCATATGAACTACTTAAAGCATTAAACTGTGGAGGACTTCTATAGGAAAAAAAAACAACTGTGCTTCAGATATTAGTTTTCTTGCATGAAAACTTCAGCACAACCTTATTGTTAAATATTTCCATGCAGTATGATGATAGATACTCTGCATGTAGAAAATAATGAGGAAAAAACTGTACTTACATCTATTAGTCCTCTTCGAGGAGTGTGCACTGTTATCATGGCAGCACTGTCCAACATAAAGGTTATCTTGTAGTTTGCATTAGTGCTCACACCAAGCTCCTGCATCACAATGATTAATCATTAAAGCTTCAGATGATAACAATTTTATTGCTGTACAGCTGGAACCACATTTGTAATACATTGTCAAAGGGTGAGCTGATGAGAATGAGTAGAGATGTATTAAAAATAGGTGTGTGTTATTTATTTTTCTACCCAATGGGAATCAAGAGTATGCTATTCTACCAAGGGGAAAGACTGACAGGATTATTTTTGTAGTGTTTGCTACAGAAATGTAACATCTGATGTCAGCATAAAAACTAAAACAACTTTACAGAAGAGAGCTTTTGACCACACCTTCATGCAGTCTTTCAAAAGTTCTATGTGTCTCAATATTTATACCTATGAAAACAACCACGTATGTTCTGCTCTTTGTTTTTTTCCACTAAGCTGTAATCAGTCGCAGCCAATCAACGACATAATAGCAGTTCATTGTTATCCTTTCCTCAAAATGTGGTCAGTGTAAATAAGAAATATTTCCGTTTGTACCTGAAGGATTTGATCATTCTTGAAATAAAGGAAAAATAATTTGGTTTAAAAAAAAAACCCAAACCTTAAACAAGTGAGTGAGCATAATTTCCATTTCAAATCTTTTTCAGAATTGGGAAGTAATAGTAAAATCTACTGACATCTACTATGTGACAGACATTGCTGCTTTAATTTCTGACATATGTGACAGCAATGATGTGCAAAGCTGCATAATGTGGAGAAAATACCCACTGTAACAATTGTCTTGCAGATATATAGCCACATTTAACTGATTGCTTTTATATGGAAAAGTGAATCTTGCAAATGAGAAGTGTTAAGTACCAGGGTTAATGTCCTCTTATTCTGAAAAATAGCTGTTCTACATCATCTGAAATTTGGGCATAAATAGATGGAGAATAAGACACTAAACATAGTTATCTGACATTTCTCTTTTTAATACTGTTTCTGCCTTGTAGTTTAAAATAAACACTTCATTGTCAAGTATTGCTGGGATCGTTGCTCCCAGACAAAAAGTGACACTTGTAGAAGTGCAATCAGGTTAAGGAGAAGCAACAGTTGTGGTCTCGTGTTAGGAATCTCAACTGAGATGTAGCAGTAAGCACGGGGAGGTTGTGAATTGCTAACATGAAAGGGCTGGAAAGGTGACCAGTGCAGGGTAAACAGCCCAGTTTAGAACAATGGTCTTCTGCTAGATTTAATCGTGCTGTTACAATGGATTCTGCAGCAAAACAAAGGTTTTTCCCTTAAATGGTAAATCCCACATGCAAGACATGATGCTCGTACATGTATTACAGACATGGAATGTAGTGTGGTTAATGATTAACTTTCTATTTGATCACACTTGCACTTACATCTCTATGTGTTACAATGGTTTTGATTCAGCCAGACAACTGCATGGTAACAACTACAAGCTCTTTCAAGAGTATTTGAGCCACAAACCTAGTCTAGCTTGAAGTCAGTTTTGTATTACAGAACTGTACTCACAGTATCTTATTGATAAAATAAAGTTGATTCATAGATAAAACATAAACAGAGATGGAATACTGGTATAGAAGTACAGTGTTTGCAAGTCTTAATACCAATTTTAATGGTGCTAATCCCAGTTCAGAGATCTGATTAAAGGTTTCATTTCTGAGATCGTTCTGAAGGATTTTTGCTTTAGAAAATCACTGCAAAACACTGTTTTGAAATAGACAACATTTAAAAATTCTTTGCTATGTTACAGCCTGAAAAAGGTCTATAAAGAAAAAAAGTGAGATAAAATAGAAAATTGGAATTTCTTTTTGTGAAATAAGCTTTGATTTATAAACAAAAAACAACCCACCAACCAAACGTACAGCAGCACATCTTAGTAAGCTCATTAGGTTTACAGCTAAGAGTGGCTGTAAATATGTTTACCACTAGGTCAGCTGTGAAAAACTGGCTGGCTGCCCAATTTAGGTAAGGAGGAAACCAGGATTGAAAGAAGAGCTTTTACAGATGTTTTAATAAAGCAGAGGAAGAAACAAAATCACACAGCTGCAAGACGTACAGGATGAATATGAAGAGAGTTTTCTCTTGATAACCTATTCCAGCATGCCGTATCTGTACATTCTCTTAAAGAATTGTGTTATACTTAAGATTAGAACTCTATAATTAGAGGTAAGTGAAAGCAACAGTGAAGGCTACGTGACTAAGTTTCAGCAAGTACTGACTTGTGCTTAATTCTGCTAAATTTAGTACCTACTGCTTTGATAGTTTGTGTGGAGTTCTAAAATTCAATTTTTATGTAGTTTTATCGAAGGTATTTTAAAGTGACTACAAAGATTGAGAAAACTTGGATTTTAATTAATTGTCTCCTCAGTCGTTAAATCTCTCTGTAATGCTGAACATAAACCCAACCAGATGAACAGTAAACTAAATTAGAAACAAACTGCACCTTTTCAGTACAACTTACTTTCATTTTAGCTTCAATCCACTTCATATTAGTAGCAGCTGAAACAAAAGGGATAAACCAAAGAATTATTTATCAGTATGTCATTGATTGATTTTAAAAAAGAAAAAAAAAAGCAAAAAACTGTTTACGTATCAATTTGTTTTACAGACTTTCATTTCAGAAAGACCCGTCCTTGTCACAGCTTTCAGGGTTCACTGCTTTCATGACAGTCTGCCTTCATGGAAGTTTATTTTAATTTGGAAAGGAATTAACTTTCAAATGAAAACTAGATTAAGTACTGCATGTATTTAAAAACATTTTCTAGATCAGTTGTTAGTGAATTACATTCTTGAGAGCCATAGAACAGGCTACATCTGGTTTGAGGAACCACACTGTCTGTATAGGATTTTCTCCTGGGAGCATTATAAGAATTCATAAGGTTGAGAAAGGACAAATGGTCAACACTGCCCACTGACCTAAGAATATGTGGAAGCATTGTTTCAGACTGTGAAAGCTAAGTTTTGTAAAACAAGTTTAAATCTTACGTTGGCTCCAGCTGTCAGACAGGAAGTGAAGTTGTGCTAAAGCAAAGCAACAGCCATCCCTATAGACACGTGAGTTTGGTCCATTTCCAGTTTTTTATTGCTATGGCTTATTGTCTAGACTGAAATTATTTGTAGAGCTAAGCTACCCAGCAGTGTTTGAATGTTGATTTTACAATTGTGTTATTTCAAGCATTTGTTTGTTTGTACAAAGTGACGTTCACTAAACGGATATTAAGCTTTGTACTGTTATTAGATCCATTCATAACAGCAATATTCCTGGTGAATACGTACAGCTGAACATTCAGGTACTGCTTTACATCTTGTGATTCACAAAAAAAGGTGATATAAAAACCTCCCAACTGGAGTCTCAGCTCCAAATGATAGTTTGTAATGAAGTCAGCACTGAGTACAGAAACTTACACCAAATTACAATATCATAATCCTCATATGCAGATGTCAGGAACTCGTGAAGGTATGGCCTCATCAATTCTACCCCAGTTTCAGCACAAGATCTGTGGTCTAAAAAGTACACGAGAAAGCAGAAATTCATTATAGAATGTAGGATGTTAAGTAGGACTGTCCTGTCCACCCAGGGACTTGAAATGTTTCATATGAGAAGCACTGGAGAACTTTAAAATTATGAAAGAACTTACAGTAAGGCATCGTTCCTACTTTAAAGGTGCAAAGAAGAAGGGATATTTATCTCTTGATCTTTACAGGAATTTGTGAGTTTAGCTGTGGGTTTGAATATCTTCAGTGAGTCTAAAGAGTCAAGCCAATCAATTCATCTCTTCATCTTAACAAACTTCTAACAGCCCAGATATTGTTCAGAGATTCTTGCAAACTCAGTCCAGTTAATCTTGTGAACATATATACCAAACTTATTTCAAACACGCAAATACTGCCTGTTCCAATTAGAAAATTGCTGTTAAATTCAGCTAGAAGGAGACAGGTAAACAAAAGTGTAAATTGTCATAGGCTGAATTTTCATCTCAGATTGTAAAGAAATGCCATGCAAAAGGAAATTACAGAAAAGGAAAAAAGGTAAGCTGACATGTAGTGTTTATAGTCAAACCGCCATGACACACCTACATCCCAGAAAATGAAGTCAGAAGGAAAATTCTGGCTTCTCAGAAAACCAGTCTGACAGAATTTTCAGGTAAAACATAGTTTTGTACGTTTTTACTGATCTGAAAATTCAATCTGAAGCTGTTCTGTCATCCCCAAAAGAGGAATCAATTGGCTACAGAGATCATTATTTTACAGCACTGTCTTGTCCTGCCATCATCATGTGCAAGATACACGCTGGTCAAGAGAAGGGTTTGTTGGATAAAATCCTAAACTACTTTTTGCATCATCTTGGAGAAAATGAATAGTTGCTGCACTAAAATCAACAATAGGCAACATTTACAAATGCCAATGCTTCTTAAAACATGAGCAGAAGACCTCAAAATGTTACAAAACAGAAGTTACGTAGTACAACACAAGCCAAAATTACTGAAGTATATTTGTAAATCAAACATGAAGAAACATGAACTGGAAAATAAATTGCACTCTTAAACCAACCCCACAAGTTGCATAAAGTCTCACCAAATAGTGTATAATCAACATCTAGCACCAGCAGCTTTTTTCCTTCCCTGGGAGGATTCAGAATTTCCACTTTGTATTCTTTAACTCTGCGAGAAATTTTTAGTAGATTTTCTTCCCTAAGATAAGAGTGCAAAAAGTTACAGTTAACTAAAATGCATACTGCACGTTCCATAACAGGACTGGTTTTTAATAGCTAGAATTCCTAACCTGTTTTCTACTTCCACAACTTCCTCCTCAATATCAAAGTCATTGATGACATCATCGTTATCAGGAGGTGGCCCAAGGACGTCTTCCTAGCAGAATAATAATAAAAGATAACTGGGATCACTAAAAGAAAACAGTGCACATCCAGACTCTGTTAGTGTACATTACAGACAAAGAAAATTAACAAAAGTGATTTTACTTCACTAGTAGAAAAAATGCTCAAATATACTGATGATTAAGATTTCAGAAGTCAGTGAGAATATCACAGTAGTAGGTTTGTACTTTGAGCCAAAACAATACAGGATTTTGATGCTATCCAAGTTCTACAGAAAAGTTTACATAAATTCCAGAAATCTACTGAAGTACTAATTTTTCAATGATTTAAAATCATAATGAGCAGACATACAATCTTTTTTTTGTTTTCCTCTTATAAAGCTAGTAAGCAAGTAAAATATTTACCAAACTCTCTTCACGAGTGCCCATCATCATGATTTTAGTATTTGGTTTTAACTTGAGAGCTCCAAGCTTAACATCATCATCCGCGGGTTTCCCTATAATGCAATAAGAGTTCTGTTTGCTTTTTTGTTGTTCTTTTTTGTTTCTTTTTCTTCTCAAACCGAGGAGAGAGATTTTAGAAAACTGTCAGTACATTTCATGCTTAATTGAAATTAGCTACCCATAAAGCACAAGACTACTCCAGGCTGCACTGCCATCCTCCATCACAGGCACGCTGCTTGTCTGGCTGACAACAATGAAAAATGTTTAAGGTACATCTGCTGCACATCAGCCATTCAAAAAGACCATTTAGATACATCAGTAACAAAACTACAGAGCGATGTATCAAATTCCTCTGTGTGTGCTCATTCAAAAGCTAGATCTGGGCGGTAGATGCTCTGTTAATACACACATCCTGACTAAGCTAAGAGGATGCTCTTCTTTAAATATCTCATGCACATCCAAAACTAATAATAAATACGAATATTTACCCTTCATTTTAAGTCCCAGTAATTTTTGGCGCTCTGGTAACACTCCAGTAAGGCCTTTAAGAGATTGCTTCAGATCCAACACTGTGTCCTCTTCTGATAGTGAGGTTATTGTATACTCCTGTCCACCCCATTTTATTATAAGAGAGAGAGACATCCTTGGAGCATATGTTCAGTGTTATTTCCTGAAAAATCTGCTGGAGGAGGAAAATGCAATGATCATGTAAGCAAGAAACAGGAGTAGTGGTTTCTTTTTTTCAGAAGCCAAACCTTATGGTCTAAATGTTTTTCACATTTCTGTGGTATTGTACATCAAAGAGCCCTTTGTTTTGCACGCACAGATGATAAATGTTGATAAAGTGCTGAAACTAAGGGAGAAAGAACAGCACTACAGCTGCAGCTTTGAGTTCCACTTTGATGCATTTAGCAGTGTCACATTCACTGCCTGCTGTAGCACCTTGCTGTGTGTTCTGTGCAGGTACAGCTTGTGCACAGCACAGCCAGCACCCGAGCAGAGTACTGCAGCATCAGAAAAGTCATTTCAAACCTTGGAAATGTCCTCTGCAATCATTTCACAACTGAACCACTCATTACATACGTGGCTACTAAACAGCAGGTAACAAATACCTAAAATATATTAAGAAAAACCAACAAAACAGTTCTGAACCAACAGTTCAAGTGGATCACTTTCTCTACTGACTTTCACTAAGATCTGTGCAACAGCTGCAGTAATACACCTCAGGTCACGTCTCACTGTAGCAATATCAAAGCAGGAGTTTGAAAACAAAGCCAAAACACACACCTACACAGTACAATTACACTGTAAGAACTGCACTTTCATTGCAGTGCTGACAAAATAATCATAATTACAACTACCTTTAATTTACACCAAATCATTTATGTGAATTATATTCAACAGTTTATTCCCACACTGAAGACAGAAGCAAGACTTTTAGCTTTCTGAGGAAGGAAAATATGTTTTCTTCTGCCAAGGTTTGAAAGCAGAGAATCAAGGAATGGGTACGAAGAGGCCATTTCAAATTGTCAGAGATCCAAAGAAAGCCTCTGCACAACTAATGAGAATGTCCTTAAAGATTGCTGACCAAAAAGTAAAGAGAGAAGAGCCATGGAAACAAAACAGAACCAAACCTGAGGGTGTCCACCATGAAGAAATCCAGGTCTTGCAATTCTGCAAAAAGTCAGAATTCTGAAAAAAGTCTGACTCCTCATCCTCTCAAGCATCATTCTCAGCAGTTACCTGCTCTCATCCAAAATAATTCCCGCCTACACAGTATCCTTTGTTAAGAACAATCAAGTAATTATTCAGACATACCCACCAGGCTCAAATCAGATAAGAAATGGAGGACCAGATACAACCTGCCTGCTGAGGACAATTAAAGCCATTCTTCCTCACTATTTCCTCTAAGATCCCTGAAAGCAATCTGAATAAATTTTAAAACAATCAATTTTTATTATTTTTTCAAATATCTCCAAATATCTCCAAATTGAATAGTGAATAGTATTATCCTATGAATTAGTATTATTCTGTGAAAGAGGGCCTTAGGAATACTAAGAGAACCAACTGAGGTTAAGGCTGCATATCAGCAGTGTTAGCTCATTATCACAAATCATCTCTGTCTATAAACCTCAGACCAAGTTTTCTAGGCTTAGAAAAAAGAATTTGTGGCCTCTTTTCTCATCTGTACCACACGCCTGAAGTCATTCTGCAAGCAAATGCACAGAATAAAAGCAGTAAGGAAACTTCTCACGCCTTTGTCAAACTGAAAGGATCTCCCTGAAGCAGCGCACTCATCAGCTGCCAGTCCTTGCAGAAGTACAGCTCTGTCAGGATGAAAGTTATCAGAAACACCAAGCAGACCTTTATTCAATGCAAAACACCGATGGAACTGAGCAAGGTCACCAGAATCAATGTTTATAGGACAACGGATTAAAGGCAGGATGCTGAAACTAGCTGATCTTTCAGGTCCCTTCCAGCCCAAGCCGTTTTGTGACTCATTGAACAGATGAGGATCAAAGAGAAAGTCATTTTCAAAGTTTCTATGGACCGGACCGTATAGAAGGGGAATCTGAAATGTACTGAAGCAAAGTTTGTTCTAGTTGCTTACATCATCAGATGGATGACATCGTCAGTGCCCCGCGAGCCACCAAGAGCCTACATTACAAGGGCACTGGGGCAGAAGAAGTGCTCTTCTTGGGAGATTCGGGAGAGAGAAGCACACCTCTACGTTCCTGGGTATTTCAATCGGTAATATAAACCGTGGGCACGACAAACCCAACGCGCGGGAGCGGAGAACCACGCCGCAGCGCGGAGCGCGGACGGAGAGCTCGGGGACAGAGAGCTCAGGGACGGCCACGGGTCCCCGGCTGGAGTCCGGTCCCGTCCGAGCTGTCCCGTTGGTAACATGGGGAGAGCGGAGGCCCCGCGCCGCTGCAGGCCCCGCTGTGCCGCGGCCGTTCCGGGGCCAAGAGAGACGCGCTCACCCCGAAGCGCCGCCCGCGTCCCCGCACCATCGGCACCGGAATGGACTTCGGGTCCGGTCCCCCACGGCGAGGGCGGCCGCAGCGGCGTTGCCCGCAAGCCCCGGCCCCACCCGGCAGCGCGATGCGGCCGCTCACCCTGGCAACGGAACCGGCACCGACCCGCGATCCGCCGCACCGGAAGCGGAAGTGGAGCCCGCCGGAAGCGGAAGGATGCCGGATGTGCGCTGGTTCCCGCTCGACGGCGCGCGGTGGCTGAGCTGTGTTGGTGTGAGCTGAGCCGTGACCGTGCGCTGGGCCGGTACCAGTACCAGTACCAGTACCAGGCGGAGTTCCGCGGTGATCTGTGTGTGCCGGCAGACGCCGGGATGTCTCAGTCACAGCGGTACACAAGGAGGAGGCTTCGTTTTGCTGCTCCTCGTGGCTGCTGCTCTCCGGTTCCGACAGGAATTCCTTATTTTATTTATTTTTGTTAGTTTTCTTTTTGAGGTAAAATCCCCAAGAGGCACGGAACGAGTAGCCTGGCAGGGTCCGCAGCCCCCAGCTCTCTGTCACTAGCTTCTCTCTTCCGTTAATAACCTTCACAGGAGATTTATTCGTGCCCAGGAATCCTTTTTAGCTTTTAAGCTGGCTCCTTCAAGGCAGAGTATGTTTTTGCATCCCTTGAATTAGTGGTCCCATCTTGGGGGCTGCTGGGATTGTCCGGACTTGGCTGCAGCTGTAGTCACTTTGTGCCACTGGTAACGAGTGTAAAAGGAAAACTGTAGTTTGCACAATGATGAGCTTTCGCATTTAGATGTTCTGCTCCTTAGAAATAATTTAAAGGAAAGAAAACTGTCAGTACTAAAGTCTTATGTAAAACCAGGTGGGAAGGATACAGGGCACAATTCCAGTTGGCATCTGTGGTCAGAATTAAATCTGCAGGGGAGGGAAAGTGAAAGTGTCGGTCCTTTCATCTTAGTTCTTGCTCTGTAGAGAAAATTACTTTCTCCTTTCTGGTTCAGTGATAGGAAAATGAAGAGGAAAGGAGAGGAGCTGTGCAAGAACTGTCCCTAGCATAGCATTGCAAACCTGAGCAAGGTGCCATATAAACAAAAGCTGCACAGAAGCCTGGTTTGCCACAGTCCTTTTTTCTTCTGACTGGGAATTAATTTTATGCGTTTCCTGCTTGGATTTTGAGGTTTGTTCTATACTCAGATTTTTAGCATAAAAAATGCTCTGGTTTCTGGAGAAGTAATACTAATGGGAGATTACTCCACTGACTTCATGTCAGGTGTAGCTTCTGACTGCATGCAAATCCCTGTAAAACTAGTTAGTGTGTATGTATGTTAGTCACAAAGGGCTTTCTTTTCATGATAGACAATTGTCCTCCGCACTGAGGCAGCACATTACAGTAGTGCTGGAAAGCTTCCAAAGTTGCAAGTAATAATTAAGTCACACCCTATCATAAAACTATGCACCCTGCGGGCCTATGTTAAAAATTCAGGCTACAGAAATGAGACTGTAATGTGATCAGCTCTCTACTTACAATCTTTTTCAATACATTCTAATAATTTTCTGATTGGCCTTGATAAAATTCTCTCTTTGAGGAGAGGCATTAATTGTTTTTCTGCTTGGTTTTGGTTTTATTCCTTGTTTGAGGAATATGAAAAAAACCATTAAGTGTTTCTAAATGATATTTCATTTTGGGTTTGATGATGTTTTAGTATCCTGAAGCCTGAGCCATGACTCCTTTGGGACTACTTTGTGCTTGGCATTGCTGGAAAATGCTCTGCTTCTGGTGGTGTTCATGTGGCACAGATAAGTACGCCACAGCCTTTACTCAACTATGAAAACACATGGTGGTGCTCAATCCTAACATTAATAAGTGCAAAGTGCTTAAGAAATTTGACTAAGACCATATAATTGCAACTCAGAGGCCAAACAGCAGCATCTTTGTACTTTGTTTTGTGGTGGTACTCTTTGGGTTTACACTGTGGTAAATTCTAGCAGAGCAAGGAAGAAGGAAAGGCAGTGTGGAAATCTTAAAGCAAATGTCCACTCCCTGCCATCCCGACGTACCCTATGTCTGGGATGCTCTAAAGTGAAAGAAAAGAAATTCTAAAACTTGTTCTAAGCAGGCAGTAACAGCAGTGATGTCTGAGAATGTCCAGCTCTTCAAGTCTACACTGTCCAATTGTTTCCAGCCTAAGGCAGATTTGTGCACAAACCTCTGCTGTTCCTGACCTCTTAAATATAATACAACAGATAAAATGCTTTATTGGACACTGCCATCACTGTGCCCCAGGAACAACAATGTGTGTATATGAGCTCTGATTCTGAGTCACTGTGTGACTATGGGCAAAACAGTGAGAGTTTCCAGTGTTCAATAATGTGATGTGCTGCAGTAGCTGGCAGCTCAGCTGGAGACATAGAAACATCTCTGGTTTGAAACGAACATTTTCAAGTTATCACTAATATAGTGAGTCTCTGTCTTGGCTTCATTATCAGTAAGGTGGAAGTTGGACTAATATTTGTATAGCTTCTTCACATGAGTTTTTTCCAACTCTGTTGGCACTGTTAGATGTTATAAATACTAGAGGTTTGTACCCATCTGCTATGTGCTGAATGTGACTGTTATTCTTCTTCCACTATTCAGCCCACTTATTTTTATTTTATTTACTTAAATCTTTTTATTCTACATTATGCCCCACTGGCAAGTGATCTGGGGAGAGAACTGTGATTCTTTTGTTTCACTGAACAAAAACTGATTCATCAGTTTCCTTACATCACCTCTCAGCTCTCTAGCTTCTCAACACAGAGATTGGTATGGCTTTCCCTTAGGTAAGTTGTAAGTCACAGCAGCTGTGTATTTGTTGGGAGTAAGCACTCCTCAATGTTATTAAAGTGGTTTATATGTATGTAATCATATGAGATGCAATTATCTGAGATACTGCAGAAGTAGTTTCCTGAAGAGAGTGAAATAAATATGAAATTGAGATACTGGAACAAGTTGAATTGCGAGAACAAGCTGTGAAAAGCTGTGAGAATGACAGGAAAAAATAAAAGTCGATATAAAGCTGAGAGATGGGGAGAGACTTAGGAAATAGGGTTATAGGCAATGAAAAGGAGAAGTTCTGACATGGTGAGTAAGATCAGGTGAATCAGGCAAATACATTTGCTATGCCTGTGCTGGGACTCTGTAATTGTACTGTTTCCTATGACTAAGTATGTGTTTCTGCAAGAATTACAGTTATTTGGTTTTTTATTCAGTGAATGGGCTAAGATATCAAGAAGAGAACACCAGCTTTGGGGGCTGGCTGCCATCAGTGTGTTCAGGCATACACGCGAGGCACAAAATCAGGTTCCACAGCCAATCTGAATTTTTGCATGTAACTGTTGTGTGACTGCATTTCACAGTGTGACCTACTGCTTTGTTTTAACATATGTATGCATGAATATTTCATGAAACAATTTACTGTGAGAGAAGCTTCAAATAAAACTGCCCATTTTACTGTCTCCCATAGGCGTGCAGTGTCCTGCCATGTCAGCGCATTTTGCTGCTTTAGAGAATTCTTCTGAGGGGTTTTCTTTGTAAGCATTTTGAGGTGCTGGCAGTTGTCCATCCACACGGACAAATCAAATTTCCACATTATCTGAACTCTGAGAATGTCTTTTGAAAGCTTTAATGAGATGTAGTGAACAGCTAAAGAGGACCACTTTGGTGACAAGTTCGTAATTCAAATGCCTCTGCTCATAATGAGAGACAAACAATCATACATTCAGAACTCGTTATCACTCAGTGTCAAATGTAGAAAAGGCTTTAAAATTCCAGAGACTTTTAAAGCAGAAGGTTGTGGTATTTTTTTGCAGATGTGCCTGACAAAACAGCAGTAAGGCTGTGTGCCTGCTCTGCCCATTAGAAAATCTGTTTTTGTGAAGCAACACATATTCAGAATTGATGATGAGGGATGTTGAAATGAAAGAAAAGGACATTTGATTCCAATGTCTTCTTGCAAACTGAAGTATTTCAGTGATTTACTACCATACTTTCATGATACATATAATTCTAAAATAATGATAGACTTCCACTCCTTCTAGAAAAACCTGTTGCTTTATACAACTGTGAATGTTTTTTTTCTCCCTCTGCTACTTGCTGGGTGTTATTTTTTTTCTTTTTTCTTTTTTTTTTTTTTCAGAAGCAGCTCAGAAACAGGCAGTAGAATTTTACAGATCCTGCACCATTGCCCCGACTTCAGTCAGCATTGAATTGAAACCACAGAGAACAGAAGTGACTCTTTTTTTTCCCATGTACAGCAGGAGAATACAAGTGCTCCATAGAGATGAAGCTGAGATTCTTATGCCTTATATGACAGCTGGCGGTTTGTACTCCTTGTGATAAGATGTGGTGTGGTGGTACCAACAAGTGTTAGAGAATAATAGCAGCAAAGTAGTGAGTAGGCTGAGCCAGGCAGAATAATGGGAAGGCTGGAGTCTGATGAAGCCACTGTTTTCCCTTGTTCTCTGATAGCTTTAAACTAAAAGCTTAAAAAAAAATAAAACAAAAACTTATTTTTAAAACATCGTTAAAATCTGAAGCTTGTGGAAACTTGTATCAATAAGCTGAGCTTCTCTGTGCTGCCTGAGCAAAGGCTTCTGTTTGGGAAACCTCAGTTGTGCTGTTTGGTCTCCTTTCTGCTGTTGTGTGGGCTGACAAATCAGAGAGAAGTCAGGTGCAGCATTAACACCAGATAGAACCATGAGAGCATATAGCAGCACCGAGCCCTGCTGCATTGCTGACACAGGCAGATTCAAACTACAGTTTTCTTCTGGCGGTTTGAAAACCCCTGCGTATGCAGATAGGGGTCATTTTGCAAAGCGTGGTGTGGACAGACACTCTTATATTAGTATCTATTCTTCATGGAGTGACATACGTTGTGTTGAGACTGAGCACTTTTCATACATGTTGAATGCTCGGGTTCTCATTAGAGGTGGAAGGAAAAAAGCAATTATTGAGTTGGCTTGCCCAGCCCCTGCGAATGACAGGATTTTCCAGTTCAGCTTATTCCTTCATTCCTCACCACAGCAAAGTTTCTCATGTCTGAGACAGTGTGGCTTTGTAATTTTTGTCAGGTATGAAGGTCAAAAGCATTACAACTCTTGGACTACAGCCCTTCTTTACCACTTTGGAGAGCGTGCTGGGGCCTGGCCGTGCAGTCTTTATGTGAATAGGAGATGTTGGAGCGCATCCAGAGAAGGGCCACAAAAATGATCCACAGAATGGAACACTTCTAAGAGGACGGGCTGAGAGGGCTGGGGCGCTTCAGCCTGGAGAAGAGAAGGCTCTGAGGTGGTGAGATAGGGGCCTTTCAGTAGAAGAAGGGGAGCTACAGGAAAGAAGGGGACAGACTTCTTTAGCAGGGTCTGAGGTCATAGAACATGGGGAAATGGCTTTAAGCTTAAAGAGGATAGATTTAGGTTAGATATAAGGAGATCTTTTACAGTGAGGGCGGTGAGGCACTTGCACAAGTTGCCCAGTGATGTGGTTGGTGCCCCGTCCCTGGAGGCTTTCAAGATGAGGCTGTATAAGGCCCTGGGCAGCCCGATGGAGCTGCGGTGTCCCTGTTCACTGCAGGGCAGACGGCCCTCAGAGGTCCCTTCCAACTCTAAGGATTCTGTGCTTAAGGACGAGTTACGGGTGCAGGCAGGGAGCCGCCCCTACAAGTGTCTCCTGCTGAAAAGGGACAGCGCAAAGTCCCGTATTTTCGGATTGAATCCGAAAGGTGACCACAAAAAAAAGAGTCAATTTTAATATTTTCAATTGCTAAAACCACCGAGATCTTCTCCAGAACCCCTTTTCAGGGACCGAAGTGACGGAACCACACACGCAGCGCCGCGGGTCGACCCTGCTGGGTGCCGGGGCGGAGCTGCGGGCCGGGCGCATGCGCGGTGCGGGGCGGCGCGCGCGCGCAGGCAGCGGGGCCATGGCCGGCCGTGCGTGGGGCCGCGGGCCGTCGGCGCCCTGAGGCGGCGCGGTGCCGCCATGGTGCCTGGAGGAGCCGCTCTGCCGCCGCCGGGCGCCCGACCGCCGCTGTCGCTGTGAGACGCAGAGCTCCGCCGCGGGCTCGGGGAGCGGCACCGGCACCGAGAGGAGGGAGAGGAGGCGGCGACCACCATCACAACCACCACCACCACCACCAGCCGCCGATCCAGGTGATTTCCTCACACGCGCACGGCCCCGCAGCCTTGGTGGCCCCTCAGGGCCGCGGTGCTCTGCGTGCGGCCCGTGTGGGACCCAGCCGGCCCGGAACGGCGGCTGCGGGGATGTTCGCGGCCGCCCCCGCCCGGCACCGGCCCCTCCGGCGGCCACGGGCCCGGGTACACCTCGCACCGACCCCGGTCGTGCTTATGTAAGGGGCGAACTCCGCGGGGCTGCGCTCCTTTGTACCGCGTCGGACTTTTCCTCGGGCTCCCGGAGCGAGGTTTGTGATGGGAACGGGCAGTGCTGCACCGGGGGGGGGGGCGGAAAAAGAGAGAAAGGTGTTTTTTGTTCGTGACGTGTAAGTATCGGTAACCAAGGGAGAGCGCTAGGTGGGAGACACGGCAGGCAAAAAAAATGCCTTTTGTTTTCCAGGGAGATGGGGGATTTCGGTAACGTGCCTGACTCACGCGTTACCCGTTCGTGATCTCATTCCAAATGCCATTCTTTTGGTTTGTAGGTGTTGCTGTCTTTGTCTGCTGCGATTTTCGATACGAGAGTTGCTGTTAACTTTTTGTGTGCTCAGGCTGCAGGGATACCCACTGCTGTGTCTGCTTTGGGTTCTGTGTGCAGTGCACTCTCAGAATACTTGAGAGGGTCACAGGGAAGTTATTTTTAATTACTCTTTGAGATTAAGTATAGAAAAAGAATGAGAGCTGTTAAGCTGTTACTGCCTGTAACTTCAGTTTACTTGCAAGTTTGGTTTATTTGTGCTGATTATCTTAAGTAACTAACTAGCTGTGCATGAGAAATTGTCTCTGTTTCCACATAATTTTCTCATTAGTTTTACCAATTGTGGCAGTCAGCTCCAGTTACTCCTAATGTCACAAAAAAGTTCACTTTATTAATCCCTGAACTCGTTACCATTAGGAAATGGTTCTCTTTGAACACCATTATGGGGAAAGATAATCAGAAATCTCAGTAACGTGAAACTACTGTTTGTCTAAAATGCAGCATTTATTCACCTGGTTTGCAGCAGTCCTAGGAGGAAGCCCTGACGTTAGAGCAGCCTGATCCCGTAGGGGACGTGGGCTGAACAGTGTGTGTCTGGAGATGGGCTGGGGAATTCCTTCCTTCGGAGAGATGGAAAGAGAGGGGCGCCTCGCTTGGGTGCGCTGTGGAATCCACAGTGCAGATGCAGAGAGACTCATCATGCCCAGAAGACATAAATGATGGGTGTGCCTTGGAAAGCTCTAAGCCTGCTTAGCATTTCACGTCGTGCTCCTTTTCTCTAAGCTATTTGCTATTCTCGGGTTGGTTTCCTTCTCTTCATGCAAACATGCAGAGATCTTCCGTTTCAGTTCACTGGAAGTCTTTTTTTATAGTTTGGTGACTTGTTCTTCTGAATCAGTTTTCATTTCCAAACACATTAGGGAATGTTTAAGGTGTTTACAAAGTGGACAGTTCACAGCAGTTTTGCTTTTTAAGTGTGCGTTCATGTCTGGCACTTCCAATGTGCTTCAAGCATCCGTGTGTTGGTTTCTCTGTGTTTATTTTAAAGCATTTCCTTTCATTTCAGCGAAGCCTGATTGCTTAATTAGCTGCACACTTGAAAGGAGCATTCAGAAGTGGGTGCTTCACCTCATGGAATTTCCTGGAAAAAATTGTTGATTGCACATTTTGTGTTTAAAAGAGAACTTGAGTTTAAGGGACTTTCCTTTCACCATTCTTGTGTCACACGTCTGTTACCGCAGGGAGCAGAGCTGCCTGCTTGACAAGCTTGGAACTGATGCTTCTTATTTACAGGATTCAAAGTTGCAACAACAAAAGTTTTATGATATTAACGCAGGAAAATCTTGAAAGTATTTTCTATTTTCACTTGTAACAAGTTGGGTAACTAGTTGTTAGCACTGCCAGCTCTAAACACAGTCTACATCTGTATCCGAAGTGGCTCAAAGCTAGGTGAACAGCCGTGGGGGATGGCGTGCATTTCATCCTGCTGCATAACAGCGTCCTGGTACCGCGTTCAGGCTGCAGTTTGTGGGATCTGTGAGCTCTGCCTGTGTGGCTGCTCTCCTCTGCTCCAGCCCAGGGTTGGCTGTCACAGACTGCATCGTCCCAGTGCTCTGTGTGCAGGTCCCTGGGTGCTCTGTCCTCTGCAGAGGCGCTTTGGGACTGCAGCCCAGATTTCCTCAGAATATGCTGATACAAATGTGGTTAGGCAGGCCTGTAGGTGTAGACTTGCAAATATGGCAGTGACGGCAAAAAATCTGCTGAATAACTAGTTAATGAACCAAACCTCAGAAGGCAAGGAACTGTAGAGTCAGAAAGGACCTGAGAGCAGCTTGATTTCTGTTCATTCAATCTTATATTTTTTTTTTTCCCTAATTACTTACAGATATAATTGGTTACAGTTTTAATGTAATGAATTAGATAGCTGTGTTTCAGATTCTGAACTCGACCGGGCAAACAACGTTCTGTGCTCTGAAAAATGAGCAGCCCTTGTTGGTGTGCCTGCATTTGAATTGATAATATTCAGGCAGGGAGCTGATCCTATAGGAATCCACAGAAAGGTTTTCCTGAGTACCTACTGGGTTTGTTAACCCTTGTTAACATGTGTCAGTCCCAGAGTTCAGCTCCCTCGTCCTACCTGCTCATTATGAAGTCTTGAAAGCACTGGATGTTTTACAGGCTGCCTATAAATAATACACTTGCTCTGTAATTGACTGGAGCTGCTTATAGTGTATGAAAGTACTCTAGAAATAAATCTTTAAAGTAACTTTTAACTTCCCAGTGCTGAGATATATCCTCATTCCTGAATTGATTTTCTTCTCCCTCATAAAACTTGCTAAAACTAATGGCAGTTGGAAATGTAGATTTCTTTCTCCTGTACAGTTAACTGTCTCTGGTTGGTTTTGCCTTTAATATGAATGCGTGTTCACTTCTGTCCCCATGAAAAGATGAGGGGTTGAGATACTGATTTACAGTATCAATTGTTTTGCCTGAAATATATTATGTATTTGCTTGAAATGATCAACTTTGGTTGTCTCTGTTTATAAATGATATGGTCTGGGGTGAGTAGGAGTTCAGCAATTCATTTGTTTTCTAAATGGAGATAAGAATTCTGCAGTTCCATATTGTCAGCTCTTTACCAATCTGTCCTGTTAAACTACATGGGGGAACAAAAATCATTTATTCTTGTTAACTTCTTGCATATCAAGATTGAGTATTGTGTTTGCGAACTGGTATTCTCTATAAACCTTTAAATTGAATGCTAAATACCAAGTGATTATTATTTGGAGTTACTAAACAGGTGAGCTACAGAAACTGTGTATTACTGGAGCTGCTTACCGGATCCTAATGACAGCCTTGCAGTGCAGACTGGAGTGTTTCGCTGCTTTATTGGTCCGCTCGGTATGCTCATAGTTTCTGGCCTTCTCAGCAGAAATGGTTGAGTGCTGTCCTTGTTAGCCAACACAGAAGTTGGCCTCATTTGAGCTGTACAGGAGCAAGGTGTCTTTTGCTTTCCTTGCTGCTGACTGCATGGGAAGGAGCTGTTCTGATGGATCACTGACTCACGTACTCTCCGGAGTTCTGTGGATTTTTGTGTGTGTTTTTTTCCACAGACACACCGGGAAGTTCTTTGCTGAGTATATTATCGGATAAACCTTTTCAGACTGTTCCTTCCCTTTCCTTCTTTTTGTTTTCTGTCTCCAGATAGATGATACAAAGATAGAACTCTCTGAAGTACCAGATTCTTCTGTACTTCAAATTCCTTTCAGTTTATTTTCTTCAGGAACAGGACAGGCCCTTGGAAGGAAGGGTTCTAAGAAATGAATGAGAACAACATGGCTAATTTTAGGGTTTTCAGACATTGCACCTTCTGTAGTTCCAAGTCAAGACTCTTCCCCTCTTCAAAATCTGTCCAGCCATGTTTACCCTTCAGGAAATCAAAGCTTTTCTTGATGACGTCTTCAGCTTCAGTAAGTTGAAGTGGAAGCTGGAGTACAGATCAAAGTCTGATGGTTAGTGAGTGTATCCAGAATAACTGGATATTGCAGGTGTGAAGAAGGCAAGTTGAAATTGTTACTTCTTTTGGTTTCTGGTCAGACTTTCCAGCTGTCTTAAATCTTAATCCTGTAGGAGGATGAGTGCCTGGCTGGTCTTCAGATGTTAAACAACACTGGAGGATCCAGTCTAGCACTGAAGTTCTGATCCCAGATGGAGCTACTGAACCTTTCTATGCTGGTTTTTGGTGGATGTTAGTGGAACTATCGGCTATTTTGGTGGAGAAATGAGAACAGTGTTTATAATAGCAAATATTCCGGTGTGTTTCTGTAAGTATTGAGAAACACTGTGAATGCTTTTCTTACTGTGAGACGCTCTACTTGATTAATGGAACTTTGGACCTGCTTGGATAAACGGATGCAGATTTTGTGTATCCTCTCGTAATTTCATCAGTGAGTATTTTCTTCCTGTGATGTTTAAATATAAGTTAGTACATAAAAAATACTGCATTTGTTCAAGCAGCATAACTCACATTTCAGTTGAAATGGTAAATTCTTATGTCAAAGCCTCAGAAAGAAACTTCTATTAAAGGGAAAATGTGTGTTGTCTTCAAAAGATTTTTTTTTAAGCTTGCTGCTCATTTGTTTTGCCAGCGGACTCGTAAGAGACCAATCTGTGATAGCTTCTTTTTTTTTTTTTTTAAATCAGATTTTACTAATTTATCGTTGTCTTTAAAACCAGCCAGGAATGTTTTTGGCCAAACATTTCTGCCAGATGAAGGAGGGATTTGTAGATGCTGTGTTGTTGTGGAAACACTGTTTTCCAAACATTAATCAGTTCTGGTGGGAAATTTTAAAATGCTGTTTGAGGTCAAATAGTGCAGCTGTGCAGGCACTCACTTAGGAGGTGGAGTCTGAATTTCTTCCTAGGACTGTTCATTTTCTCATCCTCTTTTGGAACAGCAGGATGTTTGAAATCATGGGGAAAATATGCTGAGGCACAAACCAGTGGCTTCCCAATCCTATTAAGTCCATTTTTTGGCTGTGTTTAAGTGTGACCTATGTTTTCTAATGTCTGAGCATCCAGCAACTTGTCATCATCCTTTATCTAAAGGTTTTAGAGGTTTAATTTTTTTTTATTGGTTTGCTTTTACACCAATCAAAATAATGTATTGTGAGAGCTCTCTGTGATGTAATGAGCTGAGTGCAGTGGACTTTGTTGCTCGTCTGTGTTATGTTTTGTTAGAACTTGGCAGCAGTTACAGCTGAAGCTTTATTTGACACATCCACATTTCTAATGAAGTTAATTGTAAAGAGTTTCTTATTAGCACTGAGTGCTCTGTCAGGCAGTGGCAGAATACACTGCAGTGTGTCAGTGACTGCCTCTCATAGAACGTAGCCTATCGATTGCAGCGTAATGTGCTTCTTAAAGTTTCTTTTGCCTTCAGAATCACAGAATGGCCAGGGCTGGAAGGGACCTCAAGGATCATGAATCTTCAATCCCTGCCACAGGCAGGGACACCAACCTCCACATTTAATACTAGACCAGGCTGCCCAGGGCCCCAACCAACCTGGCCCTGAACACCTCCAGGGATGGATGTGGCATCCACAACCTGTCTGGGCAGCTGTTTCAGCACCTCACCACTCTCTCTGTAAAAAATTCCCCCTGATATCCAACCTAAATCTCCCCTCCCTCAACCTAAAACCATTTCCCCTTGTCCTGCTGTTATCTACCCTTTCAAAGAGTTGATTCCCCTCCTGTTTGTAGGTACCCTTTAGGTACTGAAAGGCTGCAAGGAGGTCACCCTGCAGCCTTCTTTTCTCCAGGCTGAACAAGCCCAGCTCCCTCAGCCTGTCTTCATAGGGGAGGTGCTCCAGCCCCCTGATCATCTTTGTGGCTCTCCTCTGGACCCTCTCCAACAGCTCTCTGGCTGTCTTGTACTGAAGAACTGTACTGTACTCTTGTCTTTCCTGCCTTTGTGCTCATTAACAGGGTTAGAATTGTTTGCTTCCTTAGGTAATAGAAATGCTGCTCTTTCTAGTTTTATTACATTCTCAAGCATGCGTGTATTGATTTGGAAGGCAAATTTTTCAGCTTAATTTGGATGTGCAGAACACCGATTAACTTTCAGTATTTGGAGAAGTCCACAGAGTTCTGTATTTGGGGTAAATCAGGAAAGTGGGAGCTTCCTCCTTGTCCTGTGGGTTTGGTTATTGCAGCTGACTGAAAAAAGTTTGTCCATCACAGGAGCTCAGCTGGGAGTCAGTGCTTGCTGGTGCTTTTCCTTTGGCTGTAACAGTGAACACCTGAAGTCAGCTCCTGCCCCCCAGGCCCTGATCCACTTGGATGTGTGTCCTAGCAAAAAGCAGAAGGCAGCTTGGTTTAATTAATTAATTAGTTGTAATTAATTTTGTGTATCTGGCAAACCCAAGGATTTTGGGGGGAGGAGAAGAAAGGACATTCTGTGTGTCTTCATATGAGTTGGCTTTAAGCAGTGTGCCTATGAGCAGAGGCTCCGTTTGCAGCCTGCAGCTGAAACACTCTGTTCCTGTCTGTGCATTTAACCTCTGCCTTTCATTCTCACTAAATGCTAAACATGAGTTAAGCTATCCGGGCAGTGGTTTTGATTATTGGTCCTAAATATTGGTAAGTGTTATGGCAGAACTTCCCCTTAGAAGCCCCAGTGGGTGGTGTGGGTGTCAGGCATGACTGTGGTGTCTTGGGGTCTGCAGAGCTGCTGCAGGAGCTGTAGCTGTCTGTAAAGGAACAGCTAAAAACACTTTCTGACTTCCTGTGGTATGCTTGGTATGTGGGACGTGACACTGCTTTACTTGAGAAATGGGGCTGTGGGCTGGGTGATGGCAGCCCTGTAACCTATAGTCTGCTGAGACAGACCTCACTTCTGATCCACCCTGACTTGTTGGCCAGAACTGATGGTGTCAGCGTGGCTTCAGGTGTGCATGAGTGGTTCCTGATAGCATCTTGTCCATGGCAACAGAAACAAAGCTTCACATGATGGTTGTGTATGGGAAGTAGGAAAGATTTTTGGTTTCTGTGTATGAGCAGGACTTCCTTTGGTGCTGTGCTTCTGTGTTGTATTTTTAAAACTTGCACAATAACCACTTAAAGAAAATCTTGTAAAGCTTATTTTAAAAAGCACAGTTCCAAATGCAGGTTTTTCTGTTTCTGTGATGGGAATGCAGGTTTTTTTTTTCAAGTTGTCCCCATAATAAGAAAAGGTTCTCAATTTCAGTCAGTCCAGTTAGACCAATTAGTCCTGAACTCAGCCTCTAATGGTGTGCTGTTGGTGATGGTTTTTGTTTGTTTGAATGGCTGCTGCTGGAGAAATGCTTGCTGGGATCTTCCCCACCTTGGCCTTGAACACTTTGCTACGCTGCTTCTGTGCACAGTGTGTAACTGGTGGCTCATGGAGCCAGCCTGGGGGCTGTGCTGCTCCGCAGTGGGCGAGGGGTTGGGACAGTGCTTTGCTTTTAGAAACAGCTGTTGGTCTCAGCTGAAAGCAGTGCTCTGGCAGGTTGAGGAAAGTGATCCTTCTGCTCTTTAGAAATGGTTCTGTTGATGATCAAACAGCCTTTGAAATGCTGTTGTGGACCACCGTGTGTGTGTATGTATGTATGTATATATATATATATATATATATATACGTACACATATTTCTGTTTTGAAAGAGAAAGAAGGGTGAATTAAAAAAAAAAAAGGGGGAAAAGAAAAGCCCTTCATAGTCTTGCATTGTCCATCTTCTCTGATTGCAACTCCAAAATTAAATTACCTTCCAGTACTCTGGAGAAAGGATATAATTTTTTTTTTTTTTTTTAATATGATTCCTTGCAGTGAATTACATTAGAATAAGTAGAATAGTTCTGTTCCTGGTCTTAATCTTCAAAACTGCCTCGAATTCCATAAGTGTATAAAATCATAGAGGTTAATGAATGTCCTAAATAATTTTCTGACGTTTGAACTGATTTAAAAAATCATTTTAGTTTGCACTGAGGAAATGAATCTAAAATGTTTTAAAAAGTTTTAGTTGTGGTTATTTCATTTGAGACTTACAAATCTGTATGTAGAAACAGAACAACTCATTGGCAGCACTCTTTATGTGTGACTTTTATTGCTGTTTGTTTTTTAAAGTTTATCATGTTGGTGTTTGTGTAATCTCCTGTGTATTGGAGTCCTTTGAATGGACACTTGGACTCTGAATTAGTGCAAATAAGAATAAAGGTTTATTTGGTGTACACTCTGACCATTCTTATTGTCATTAACCTGCCCCCCCAGCCCCTGTTTTACAATATTGCCATGGAAAGCTGCTAGGAAATTGACTTACATATAGCAAAAATAGAAGCTGTCCTGCCTGGATTTGAATTGAAGTCAGTGGATTCATTTAGTCATTTGTGGCCATGCAGGAAGCCCCATTCGTATGTTCACAAAGCCTAATAGCTGTTTGTTCAGTGAGATTGATTTGATTACTCTTCTGTCTTGTGCTATTTACAGTCTGCTGCCAGTTCACGGAAAGAGAAGAGAATGGCTGCAAAGGAGAAGTTGGAGGCAATGTTAAATGTGGCCCTGAGGGTCCCAAGCATCATGCTGTTGGATGTCTTGTACAGATGGGATGTCAGCTCATTCTTCCAGCAGATCCAAAGAAGCAGCCTGCACAACAACCCTCTCTTCCAGTACAAGTACTTGGCCCTTAATATGCATTATGTGGGTAAGTGAATGTGTATTCAGGAGAAAACACTACTAGTAAATACCATTTTTGCTTGCTTCAAAATTGTTGAGAAATTTATAATAGTATGGTAATCTATTGATTGCAACAAATTGCATGAAAATAAATGTAATCAGCAGCACTGTAATTAATGTAAAGGGCTGTTTATGTTAGCAGTAAAGAGGTCCTGTCTAGGGTCTTCAGCTTTGTTGTTTAGCCTTGATATGTAAATAGAGTAAAATTAATGCCTGGAAACAGTATTGATGCCCTGAGAGAACAGCACAGTAATGCTGACTGCATCTGACTAGTAAGAAAGCTGCAGTGAAATGCTGTGCAGACAAGAAGTATTGTAACTTAAATCATTGGCATTAAAGAAGAGACTAGAGCAAAGGTTGCTTGCTCTGAGCTGTGACCACAGCAGCAGAAAGTTGGCTTTTACTGCTGTGTGGATATGGTTCTTCAGCATACAACCTTATGACCTGGATGTATGCTCTGAGTCGATTAGAGCATGTAACAAGTCCTGCGTGGCAGATAAATGGACAAAATTACTAACATGGTTCAGGGAGCTGAGGTTTCAACCTTGCCCTGCAAGTCCAGCTCTGAAATGCTAGAAGTCTGCTTTCAGGAGATGAAAGGATTGCTGTTCTGGGACCTGCTCTCCAGGTGGGTATGTGATTCATCTAGTGAGTGCACATAGGGTTAATTAGGGCTCGGATCCAGACTGTTGAGGTTGATAGCCAATGACAATTAGCATGGGTGCTGCCTAGCTTTGGGAAAAGTGGCTGGCATGTAATTAGCCCATTCTGCAATGTTTCTTCCTTGTAGATGACTTAGAGGATAAAGATGTACTGGAGTCAGCTAAAGAAAACGCCCTTTAGTTAAGTTGTTAGAGGACTTTTTTTTTTTTTAATGGCTTGTCCAGTGTTTTAATTCTGACTGCACAAGTGTGACTTCTTATTTTCAATCTATTAAATGTCTGTCTGGAAGTTTATTTACTGTCATTGAAAACATATGTGGCTTTCTTTGTTATGGCTCCATTCTACTTGGCTAGGGATACTGATGTATCTACTTTTACTGCAGAAAGCTGATGTGACTGCTTTATGGGGTCTTCATGTGTTTTTGGGAGAGAGTGCTTGTTTGTTGTTGGTGAAATGACACAGGACTGTGCAGGCATGGAACTTTACCTGGTCTTCTCCTGCTTAGCTTGTTCTGTGCGTGCAACTTGTACACAAACAAATACCTCCTAGGAATTAGTTTGTCAGCTTAGTTTCTAATAGAAAACTAACAGTTGTGCAGTAAGCTATCAAGATATAACTTCCAACTGTGACACAACATTCTTTTTTATTGTCATTTAATAACATTCTGTTTGCTCCAGAGTGTTAAGGTAACACCAATAAAAAAGCATTAGAGAGATGGTAGGTATTACCTCAAAGTATTTCATCACCTGCATGCTACTTAAGTACTGAATCAGTGGATTCTGGTGTGCTCCTCCTACAAGCTGGTGTCTTAGTACACAATCACTCAGTGGTAATTCTGCTTTTTGCTTTTGCACTGTTGAGTGTCTGTACTTCTCTTGTTCCAACCTGTAGTTGCTGTGACCAAGGAGAGCATTTAAATCATCAAACAATTTGCTTGTTTTAAAAGATTTTCAGACAATTACCTGGGACAAAGCTTTGCTTGTACTCTATTTAAAAAGTTGATCTGTGTTTGTTCCTTGGTTGTTGGTCTTTTTTTCTTAAAGCTGCGTCAGCATGAAGCTGGGCTACATCAACTTTCATGTCCACACAACGTTCTCTAGATTTAATTGCATCAGTTTACATAATCTTAATTAAAATAATGTATCAGAATATTTAAATGGGATTTTTAAAATAAACAAAGTACTTTTTTTTTTTTTTACCAGTTTGGGAAATGAAGGTTCTTTGAAGATACGTTGAGGGAAATTAACTGTTAGCATGTAATCTGAACAACAGTTTGCTGTGCATATCTTTCAGCATGCTGATCTATTTTGTAAAAAAATAAAAATAAAAATCTTTCATACTTGCTGTAAGCAAACACAGTATCAGCAAATGTGGCAGCAGCTTTGTAATATAAAGTGATTACTGAATTTCTTTAAAGATAAGGTACCATATCACAGAAATGCTTGTAATGGCTTAGGAGATCAGATATGGCTCTCTCAGGTAGATGTTTAACGAACAGTTTGATTACAGCTCTATCAGGATTAGTAGATTCTACTGATTTTTTTTTTTTTAGAGTGAATGTTTTCCCAGCACCAAGGACCCAGCTGGAGGTTTCCAAGGTCATCCCTTTCACTCAGTTTGAAAGGCTGATTGTGTTTGGTCAGGTGAGGCGATATGTTATGGTGTGACTCACGTTTCAGGTAGCAGTACTGAGAAAGTCACAAAAGTCTCTAGGATGCAAGCTGCTATCTGATTCAGCTTTTCCCTCCCATATCATTTCATGAAGCAGTAAGTTCAACTGCATGAAATGTAACTATAATGTAAATGTAAAGCATTGCAAATAGCGGAGGTAAATTTCTGCTTAGAATTTTTGAAAGTAAGCAGATTAATTTAGTATAACAAAATTACTTTGCCATTTTCCTGTAAACTTTATCTGTCATTTGGCACTGTGGTTACTGTTTCAGAGGTTTAAAAGGCCTCTGTGTGGCCTGCAGTAGTCTTCAACATGCACAGCATGTGTTAAGTTTGCACACAGCTGCTGCAGTATCAGTGGTGGTTGGAGTGGTCTGTTATCAGATAGAGAGATCTGGAGGTGGGGAATGGGGGAAAGCTTAGAAAAGGAACAAAAAAGCTTCTGTTCACAACTCTTTTAACACTTAATTAAACTTGTTTTATGTAAGTTAAGTTAACCCTTATATAAGTTAACCCTCTTCTTAAGGATAAGAAGTGCTAGCTAAAATGGTTTTCTATCTCAAACTTGAATGTGGTGTAGGCTAGCACACTGCTACAGTCAGACTTCAGTGCTTTATTCTATGCTCTAGAGTAGCTCTGAGAGGAGAGTCATTTATATTTCTTTGATACAGATGACGGAAATAGATGAAACCACGTAATTTCTTCCTCTGAAGGGCAAAGTAATGCTATTTTGTTCTAATTCGTAGATGCTCTGAAGTTAAATGGAAAGACTCATGTACTTAACCTGTAATCAGACTTGGAAATAAATCACTATGGGCACTGGAGTATGCTAAATATGTATTGTTTTCTTAACTAAGAATAAGAGCAGTTTTCTATCTTTAACTGTATTCTTTGTCATAACAACAATAATAAAATCTGGGAAACAAACTCAAGAAACCATTTTAAATACTTTGAATAAGTAGAACATGCGTCATCTTTCCCAACCCTGTTTATAATTGCAGATTCTTGAAGTTTATGGTTAATACCATAATTGTTTGGTCACATCTCTGACCAGGTATGAACTACTTGTTTGGAATAAGGCCTTCAACAAAGAGACATGGGGCAGAAGAAGCCTGAAGATGCTGCCATCCGATGGTAGCTGGTTGCTATTTTTCTTGGTCTGCCCGCTTTCTTTGAACAATCATGCATTCATTGGAAGATCTTTTATTTGCTTGGATTTTGTTTTTTGTGGTGTCCTTTAAATGGTATCCTGGGCTCCATCGGAAGAGGGGTGGCCAGCAGGGGCGGGGAGGTGATTGTCCCCCTCTACTCTGTTGTTGTAAGGCCCCATCTGGAGTGCTGTGTCCAGGTCTGGAGCCCTCAGTACAAGAAAGACAGGGAGCTGTTAGAGAGAGACCAGAGGAGAGCCGCAAAGATGATCAGGGGGCTGGAGCACCTCCCCTATGAAGACAGGCTGAGGGAGCTGGGCTTGTTCAGCCTGGAGAAAAGAAGACTGCAGCCTTTCAGTACCCAAAGGGAGCCTACAAACAGGAGGGGAATCAACTCTTTGAAAGGGTAGATAACAGCAGGACAACGAGAAATGGTTTTAGGTTGAGGGAGGGGAGACTTAGGTTGGATGTGAGGGGAAGTTTTTTACAGAGAGAGTGGTGAGGTGCTGGAACAGCTGCCCAGACAGGTTGTGGATGCCCCATCCATCCCTGGAGGTGTTCAGGGCCAGGTTGGATGGGGCCCTGGGCAGCCTGGTCTAGCATTAAATGTGGAGGTTGGTGTCCCTGCCTGTGGCAGGGGTTGAAGATTCACAATCCTTGAGGTCCCTTCCAACCCAGGTCATTCTTGATTTAAGAGGAAAGTTTCAGAGGTCTGATAGAAACACAGTAAGAAGTGCCATGGGAAGCTTTGGTTCACACTGCAGCAGCAAGCAGTTGGGCTCATTCCAAAAAGAAACTTCTCAAAATCCTGAGATGAGGATGCATGACTAAATGTGCAAATGCAATTAATGCACACACAGGTGAAGTGCTGCTCAGATCCAGCACATCTAGCTCCTCTAGATTTTCTGTCCCACGTCTTCTGTTGCCCTCCTTCCAGAGCCATTTAATTTAAGGGATAGTAGAACTATTTGCTGACTGTTACTATTTTAAACTGTGGTTATTTTTAACTGAGTGCAGTTGGATGACATGAACTTGGTCTTTATTTCCTCTGAAAAAATACTTGCTGTATCTTGATATCCTCGTCTTGAATTATACAATGCATTTGGTAGATAAAGAAGTGGGTAGAGATCATGCCATGGTCAAAATATAGCATACTCTTTTTTTTTTTTTTTCTTCCCCCCTTTCCTATTCCCAGAGTCTGCTGGTTCCCATACTGCTGCCGTAGCATCCTAGGCTTTTTCTGATCAGCTTCAGGTAACTTCTCTGTGAAGCTGGTAACACTTTTTGGTAACTTGTATTGCTATTTATTATTTTAAGATGTCAATAGTAGCTTGATTGAAAGGAGATTCTTAAAATTTTATGAGGTTCAGTTGACAGTTGTATTTCTGAGTACCACAATTTGGCAATTTGTGTTCATAACTTGGAATACTTCGTGAGTCGTTCTATTTTTATGGTTCCAATTCCAGCTGTGCTTTCATTTGCAGTTTTCTTCAGGTTCTCCCTGGTTGTAAGTCATGCCAAAACTCTGGCCAGGATGTGTGCTGTGTTACAGAAGCAGCCCCTAAATGATAGAGCAGTTCTAGAACCTGAAGTCCATTTTGTTTATTCTGACATAACTGTAAATCTCTGTAAGGAACTCAGTTCTTGGATTATTTATATTTCAAACACTCAATCTGTTACATATTTAATAATTCAAGAAACATCTGTTGAAACTGATGGCAATACCCCAGTAATGAGTAAATTGTTGCAATTATTTTCACTGAGATATGCAGATGTTTGTGATGATTTCAGATCTCTGTTTATAGTTGCACTTTGCCATGACTGGGTAAATACTAATTTTCTTGTGCACAAGTAGGTTTAGATGTGTGTTTTCTCAGCGTAGAATTAATTTTTCAACATGTTTTCTGAAAGGCAAAAATACCACGTTGGCTCCAAGTACAAAACTTCTCGGTGTGCAACATTTGTCTTCAGCAGCTCTGGGTGAGTGGGAGAGTGAGGAAGCTGAAGGTATATAAGAGCTTTTCTTCTGTCCTGACTTAAAAATAAATGGCTGTTGTGGCTCCTTCTGGACTTGAGCCAACCTTCCATCAGTGTGGCCACAGGAGTTTGGTAACTTCTGCATCATGCCTTACCAACCAGGTGCTCTGAAGAGTACCTTTTGAAATCTGTCCACTTTTGAAATAGACATTTTAGGTATGTAGGCAATTTGTAAAATCTGTCTAAATGGTTCTGGTGTGAATGGTTATCCTAAGAATTAGACTCACTTGGGATAAAGGTGCAAGTTGTAATCCTGCTTCTACTACATCAGGTACAGTCTTTCAGAAGTTTCCCTGTGCTTGATGCTTGTATGTTGTGGCCAGGTGATTTTTGGAGTAAACTGAAATGGGGACAGGCAAGGATTAGGCTAAAATTAAATAGCTGACTTGGTGGGGCACTGGTCCTACGTGGAGCCAGGACAGATAGAGTCTCGATGGTGTTCTGTGGCTCACAGGTTGCTGCTTTGCAGGGCATTGTAAGATGCACCCTTTATCCTCAGTGGGGATGGTTGAGCAGGAAGATAACTCCTTCCAAATTAATTTTCTGGTACAATTCAAGCTATTACTTTCTGGTGCTCAAAGATTTAAATTCCTTCCTTTGTAGTATCCAGCATAAGCAGCTGCTTTCCTTCTGAGAGCGGTGTTTCCTTGACGAGCCTCTGCTGAAGCAGTATCCAAGAGATGGTTTGGTTTTATTAAGAAATGCTATGAACTCTTGAATTGGCTTTCATCTGCAGAGTTCTCATTTTTCAGCTAAACCTGTAGGAAACTTAGATTAATAACATGAAGTGGACACAAGGGATCTGTAATCATGCAAATGAGCACTAAAATGGTTCATGAAGAGGATACGCTGTGGCTTTGATCGTGCTCTGGAAACCTCCACTGTATGCAGCTTGCCAATAAAGCTCGGGAGTGGGGAAGGAGGTAACGCGGGGTGAGGGGAGCTGGGAAACACCTTGGTGGGAAGCAACCAGAGACTGCTGAAAGGCAGTTTGTGAGCTGTGCTTACTGTAACAATGAGCACTGCACAGTGAGGGGTTTTCATCTAGCTGAATCGACACGTTGTAAATGAGGTCATGAGCCAATTAATGCCTGTGTTCTTGTCTAGAAATGTTTAACTTAGCTTTTCTGTTGATTTTTATTTTCTTTCTTCAGTGGTGTCTAAACCAGTTCCATCTTACAGAAGAGGTGGTGGAAGCTCTCTGCTTCCTTTTGCTGCCAAATAGGTGCTCTGTGCTTTTTAAGTTGGGCCAAATCAGATTCTGTTAACCCATGCTGAAGGTTACCCACCAGGATGACTATTTCTCAAGTTGTAAATCCTTGAGATCCTTCCCCAAAAGAAATGTCTGTTTTCAATACCATGCTTTCTTCTGACAGAAGAGGTGCAAATGAAAACAATGTAATAATTTAGATGAGAAAGCCGCTGTGAGAAATTTCATTTCCTGGTCCTTTGTTTTGAAGTAGAATCTCATTTATGCCATTTACTAATTATATCATTTGTCAAAGCAAAAAGAAAGGGAACAGAATATTGCTGCTGCTATGTCTGAATTTGAGCTCATCTTCCTTCTGCAAGTTTGGTAATGAATTATTTGCTTTCTTTTTTTGGCAGAGGCATTGTAGATAAAAATGAGGTTGAATACCACTGTGGGAATAGGGCCTCTGCAGAAAGAATGCAAATATTGCAGCATCAAGTTTGTCAAAATCTCTCTAGTGAAGTTATAAGATGGAACAGTCAGTGGGAGTGAAAAGAAACTACTTCAAAGGTCTACAACTCTCTCGTCAAAATGTAACAGAGTAAATAAAGGCAATTTCAAAACAAATATTTAAATTCTGGCTCAAACTCACGAATGGTGGCATCGCCTTTGCTGCCTGCAGGTCATTTGTGTGAAAGGTACAGATGTGACAGTAGCCTTCATATCTTCTGATCTGTAATAAGATGTTTTTTCACCCCTTCAACGTATCCTCCTGTATTTGAGTTAGCGATCACAGAGAAGAATCAGTCACTTTAAAATATTCCTATATAACGTGGCTGTGCTGCAGTTGCTGCCCCCTGAAAAGTCTTCCTTCTGCATAAATTATCCCAGCACCTTTCAAGTTCATAACCAAATGGCCTTTCATGTGACTGAATAAGGTAAAGAAGATGGCAGAGCTTAAATGCAGATGCAGTAAGCAGGTATTCTTGGACTATTTATAGAGTAGAAGAGGAATAAAAGACTGCATAATAAACACCATTTAGTTCTCCTCCACCTGAAGGTGAGTCACAGGCTATGCTGAGTGAGAAAGTTTTGGGGAGGTTGGACTCAGGGCTGGAGTGGGGCATGGCTGTGCCAGACAGGCTTGTCCCTACCAAAGCAATGAAGGGAAGGTGGTGAACACAGCAAGGACCTGGTATTAAAAATGTCTGCAGTTGTTTTGAGAGCTGGTTTTGCTGTGGGCATCCTGATGGCTTTTCTAGGAGCATGCTGCAAGTCACCTCGAAGACCTGAGTATTGGCAGAGTTTAGGGGCTGCTTATTGCAGGTGAGACCTACTAAGTAGCCTTGGAATACTTCGACATAAATACTAACTTTGACATTGTATCTTTATCAAATGTAGGAATATATTGTGTTACAGTAGCTGTTTGTCTCACCTTTGAGTACTTAATCTAGAGTTATGTTGCTTTCTTTGGTATTCTTTAAAAATTTCCTGAATTAACTCAGTTAAACAGGCTGTACTCAGAGTTGCTGAGTAGTTGGATGATACTTAGGGCTGCACGCTCACATTACACTTGAGGTGATGGGTTAACTTCTTTGGTGTTTTCTTCTTAGCTGAAGGGAAGTTGTGAGCCACAGCTGGTTTTGTTTTTTTCTTTTTTTTTTTTTCTCTTGAATGAGTTTCAGTGCCAGGCACTTCAGTTGACCTTCAGAAAGAGAATGAGTGTGCTGCATTGTGTTGGAGAGCTGGGGAATAGAGATTAGTACAGGCACCACACAATGGGTCTTTGACCTGTTGAGTGGCCAGGAAAGTGAAGAGGATGGGCAAACACAAAACACTGCCCGTTTGTGGAGTGCACTTTGAGGTATTGCGTTAATAAAATATCCTAATGAGAGCAGTTAGGGAAAGAAAGATCAGTGTTCTGTTGGTTATAAAAGCTACTGAGCAGCCAGGCTGTGTTTTTGAAGACTGGAGCCTTACCTGCATTGGATCATTTTCCACAGTTTTACTAAATACCAACAGGCAGTGAAGTAATGGCTGCTGTCAGTGCCCACAAACACTCGGTTGTGCCACGTCATCTTGTTTCATGGAGCCCTGTGGCTTCAGTGTGCTTTAATGTTACCAGAATGGAGAAGAGCCTGTGTCTGTCTACCTCAGTTGTGGGCATGGATAGTGGAAGAATTGAAGCATATAGTGATAATCAGCATGAATGAGTGTTCTGTATGTTCTTTGCTTAAAGCAAAGGATATTTGACATCTCACGATTGAGTTTGTTGGATGGATAGACTTCTTCTGCTACACTGAAATTTATTTTCATTTGAAAGAGGGACACCTAAGCCTTTTCCTTTTGTTACATTGGTTTTGATAGTGTCTTGCTAAAACACGGGCGGATCAAGTCCACCACTTGCTGTCTGGATGTAATGCTATAGAAACTGGTAGAGCTGTCTCTGCTCATGGGGGGAGGGGGAAGCAGTTTTAGTGTGCTGTGTGTTTTGATGAGAGGAAACTAAAAATGCATGAGTTATGACCAAATGGAAGCAAAGATAATTGACGAGATCTGGATAACTTGAGTGCTAGTTCATATTTTAAGAACCATGGGGTTAGGTAATACTTTTTGAAATCTCAAACTCTACTTTCTGTTACAGGTTACATCTTAAGTGTTGTGCTCCTAACTTTACCAAGGCAACACCTTGTTCAGCTTTACCTGTACTTTCTGACTGCACTGCTGCTGTATGCTGGGCACCAAATTTCCAGGTAGGAATAATAAGAGGGTTAATTTTGTTAACTTCATTTGTGGGTTAAGAATATAATGGATACTTTATTAAGTTCTTTAAGTACTTTATTAAGTATTAAGCTTCTGCAAATTGGGGAAGGTCTGGTTTTCTGGAAACTTTTTCTTGTGCCAAATAACTGCATGTATCATGTTGTTGTTTATCTTAAAAAGTTAGTGGAATTAAATGTGCTGTCAACAAGTTCTGGTGCATTTGTGTTGACTTAAGAGAAGTTTTTAGCTGTTTTTCTGCAGAGTATAATGTCTATTAATCTGAGGACAGAAAACACTTCAGGACTAAATATGACCTGTGATGTAGTAACCCGTTACTCAGTGGCATAATTAACATGCTTTCAACACTGAGGCATCTTACCAAGTGAATAGAATGTTACCTTCAAATTCCTGGCACATATGAGAAGGGAGAAAGTAGTGCTTTGGAGGGTAGTAAAATTTGTGGAATTTATTCTTAAATTCACTTTTGTGTAATATATTTTACAATGAAGGCAAAAAGAAGAGTTTTGGGATCTAAAACACAAAGCAATAGGCTGGACAGCTCTGAGAAAGGCAAGACAAAGTGGATCATCTTCATTTGTTTGGCAGGAGTTAAATCTGTTGAAAGCCAATGTAAACTTTTCTAGTGACAAGATGATAAATTGGAACCAAAGAGAGTGCCCTCACATTAATGTCTTTATGTGGGAAGTTTTGTAAATATGGACCTAAGCCTGATTTCTTTTTTTTTTTTTTCCCTGCTGATGGGAAACATTTAAAAATGTGCTTTTGATTCATTTAAGTGAAGTAATAGGTTTGTTATTTCTGCATCAAAATTGTTGTACTAAAACATTTGCTGGAACGTTTGCATATGCTGCAGCTCAGGGGAAGTGTTCATGAAGGTTTTGTGGTAAGTTGGTGTGCAACTCTCGTAGTTGTCAGAGTTTCAGTTAATAATTTCCTGAACTGATGAGGGTGCAAGAGAGAAATCAGACCTCTTATTTACTGGGTAGGAAGGAAAAAGGACTTTTTTCATCATCCTCAGCGGAGTCCTCAGTTTTTACAGATACAGTTTGTGGGTGTTTCTGATAGAATTAAAGGCTTACTAGTTAGAAAAAGCAACCTAAACATTATTTATTGTATTTGTATTGAAGTGAGAATACAAATGGTACCAGAAACCCATCAGATACAGGACTATGGTCCAGAACATTTAGAGCTAAAGATCCTTATGCCATTCTGGATCTTGGAATCTTTCAAGTCAAAGGGAGGTGGTATGGATTTTGGTTAATAAATATACTTCTATGCCTTAATGTGATTTTTATAGTTGTTTTTCTCCATAGTGTGAATTGTAAGTGGTATTGCATTTTGAGATTTGGCATTTAAAGGCTTCATTGAAATACGTTGGATAACTATTGCTTGGTCTGTTTGCTTTTGTACTGAGCTTTCTGTATTTGATGCTTCTGGAGTGTATTAATGAAGACTTTAATTAAATCTTTCATCAACTGGCACAAAAATATTTAATTAAAAGATGTCTGAAATTCAAATAGTCCAGCACTATTCCCTAGATATTTAACAAAGCAAGTGTAGCTCGTGCTTCTGAGTGAGCTTATCCATTCCCTGGATATAAGACGGACTGGTTTGAAAGAAGGCACTGCACAGGGGGAGCTCTGCAACAGCCTTTGTATTGCACAGGGAATGCAAACTTGAATTAGGTTTTCCAAAGAATTTCTGAATCAGAAGGATTCAAAGAAAAATTCAAAGAATTTCTGAATACTAGTTTCATAATGAAACTAGTAAGGTTTAACAACGTGCAGGTACTCTCTTGTTGCTGGAGCTAAACCTCTTATTAATGGTGCCATCCAATTATAACTGATGTTTCTATTTAGCAGACTGACTGTAGTGAGACATACAGTTATCATGTGTGCAGACTCTTCCTGATTTTTTTGCTAATAAATCTGCTCAGTGTGTGCTGCTTGCACACATTACCAGTTGGGAGGCTATTTAAAACAGAAGAGATCCCATCTTGAGGCGAGGCCAGTTTGGTTAATGCAGATTTTAGAACAAGAATCAGCTGGCACTTGTGACTCTGCAGCGTCCTGGAAATTCTGAGCTGCTGGAAGACTGCAGCCTTCAGTGCTGTTTTTCCAGCCCAGAAATAGCTTGTGGTTCAGCTGCAAGTCTAGGAACAAGATCTGAATGTTATAGTTAAGCTCTGATTCAGACTTCAGATCTCTTTGACCTTGACAAGACACTTCTTAGCGTTTGCTTCCTCAGCTGTAAAACCGGGAATTACCTTAATGTATAAGGATTGATTAATTAATGTTTGTGAGCATTTGGAGAGTCCACGGCGGTGCTGCATTCATACATCACATGTTAGCCTGGCAATTTGGGTAGAGATAATTCACCATCTGTTTAAGAAAAAAGAAGTCAGCTTTAAAAAACAGCCCTGCCACTCTTGACAAAGAAAACATATGGTTTTTTTTCTTTTATATGTGGCTGCATGAATGTCTTGCTTGAAAGGATCATGTTTTCCCCCCTCCAGCTCCCAGTTTCAACAATAAAACTGAGTAAAAGAAATGAAGCAATTGAAAATACTATTTATGCTATAAAATGGGGTACACATTATATTAGCTGATGCTATCATTGCATTCCAGATGTTGAACCTGGCAGAGCTTGGGGAAGATTTGGGATGAAGGTAGCTGGGAGGAAGAAAGGAGGAGGAAAAGGCAGGGAGCAAGCGATTGAATTCTGTCTTATCTGTATTTTTAAAACATTTCAAATTTTCAGAGTACCTGTAGACATTCAAACTCTTAAGTATGTGTGCATTTGATGTTAACAGCAAAGATTAATCAGTCAAAGTAAGTGTCAGCAGTATGTCTCAATTAGATAAAATAACAACTGTGCCTTGTGCTTGTCAATTACAAAGCATATTTTTAATAACAGAAGACCTTTCTTGGCTTTCCATAACAATTAATGATTGTACTGTATCTCGTCACCTTTATAGAGCAATGTTAATCATGGCAGTCCAGCAGCTTGATAAAATGAGGCATACACGTACAAAATGGAAAACAGGCAATTTGATCTAAGCTTTATTCTTACATCCTAATTTTCTACAGCAATAACACAGTTTCAGCCATTGTATTAATGTTTTCTTACATTTCTGGAGTAAAATGAACAATTCTCAAATGTACATAAAAGCTGCAGCTTAATACAGCTTTAATTGTTCAAAATTGAGTGCAGACTCTTGTTCTTCTCAACATCTTGTGTAGCAGTGCAGCTGTTCCAGGCATCTTTTGGTTGGTATCTGTGCCAAAAGATCCCATGTTTCTACTAGTGGGAAGAGAATAATTACTTTTCTTACTCAGACATCATCTACAAATACTGTTCAAAAAAATATAGGAGACCTTAAAACACTGCTTATCTGAGCTGGTAGGTGTGCAAATCTAAATTAAAGAGAGATACTTAAAGAATGAAGCCAAGTGTGACACCTCTGTGCGAATGACTGAGTCAGCCAAGGGCAAGAAATACAGCTTGAAAGTCTTGTTCCTGCTATGAAGGAGACGGCTGTAAGTGCAGCTTTGTTGGTGTCTTAGCTAAGTTGTGTAAGGTTTTCTTGCTACCGTTGGTGTTCTGGATGATTTTGTAACCTGTTTCCTGGCAGATGTAGAAAATGTTAGATGTCTTCACTGCTTTCTTTCCAGCAGTTTAGAAATAACCATCGTTTTCACCTTCAATTTTGGATGGAGCACGATATTGCTAATAGAAAAAGCCATCTTCAGCATGTTGCAAATTTGTATGAAACCTGTGGTAGTGTTCTTTTCTCCCTTTGTAACTGATAGATTACCCTGCTTGTTTTGCACGTGCTGAGAGAAAGTGCTTTCTCCAAATGGAAATAAAAAAATATATACCCAGCTTTGTCCCAGAGACTGTATCTGTGTGGGTGTTTGAAGACTGAAAATCAACCAACCAAAACCTTGCACTGGCTTGACAGCAAGGGAGAATGTTCTACCTAGGATGAACTGTTAGCTGCCTTTTCCATCCTCATGTGTTCTTGATTGTAGGTGGTGTAGGTTCCAGTCTAAAGAGCCCATACCTGCATACCTTGCATGCACTGTGACACTTGAAAAGCTGCACTGAGTAGGCAGTGATGTCAACTATGAAGAAGGGGCTTTGAAGTGTTTAAGTACCTTGAGATTTATGTCTCAAATTCCAGAGACTTTTTGTAAATGAGTGTGTGAATACCTTAGATGGGAGTGGTGAAGTGATGCTAGAACCAGGGTATGTTTTCATATTTCTGGAGAGAAGTGAATGCTTCTAGTAGCATTCACTTACATTTATTTTTCTGCCCTGAAATACAAAGAACAATTCTTAAACTAGTTGTGATTTCCAGCCTTGCTTGCTCTGCTTTGACTGCATGTTTCCCAGCGAGTGTGGCTTGCCTCACTAATGTAAAGAACTACACCATAAGTGAAGCTCCCTGCTGCTCGAGCAAATACTCTGCTGGCTCCGTGCGGGGTCAGATTGAGCGTGTCTGCCCAGCATTCCTGTGGCTGCAGCCAAATAGGAGTGACTGGATGGGGTTAGCAGAGGCTGTGGGGCCTCAGGAGTTGGTGGTGTGTAACAGAGGTGCGGCAGCAGCCATGTGGGGAGTGCAGAAGAGAGAGCTGGAGCTCTGGATGCAAAGGGTCACGAGTGTCGCCTGCTGTCCCATGGCAGGGGATTAACGAGCCACTGGAGAATTACTGCTGTGCTGTTCCAGGATTATCTTCAGAAAGTGCAAAGTGTTTGCTCTTCATATGAAGTTCATATTTGATTTACTTTGCTGTTACGTAGGTTAGCCCACTTACAGTGGAGCTGATGGGTGATTGCCAGCAGCAGGGAGAATACCAGCTTTCCATAGGATTCTTACTTCTTTCTTTCATTGCCTGAGCTCATCTTCCTAGTCCACCTTATCTCAGAGAAAAGTTACAAATGTTCTGTCTGGTTCTCATACTGTCTTACTGTAGTGCTCCATCAGTTCGAGGGCATCCTGTTGGTCCCCCTGAGCTTCCCAGGGTGCAGCTCAGTTTTTAAATCCTGTTGGTTGAAGGGATTATGAGGCAGCCCTGCCCCGACTCTTCCATGCCTGTCACTGTTCTTCATAGCTAATTTTGAATTCGGTGCAAAGAGATTATTTGGTGCAAAACATTTTGTGCCTTTAATTGGAGGACCTTTCCACATGATTCTAGTGGGGGAAAAAAAAACATAATTAGGAAAAAAACCACTTAAGTTTCCTTATTAAAAATGAAATGATGCTTAAGAGGCTTTGTCAGTAAGCAGTTTCAGGCCATGCAGAAGAGCAGCTTGGGTGTCCCAGAGGACTTTTACAGCTGTGACAGTGGGTCTAATTACAGATGATTTGCCTGTTGCTGAAGTCATGCTCCAGTTAGATCCTTCGATCAGTGAGGCTGCCATAACAGCCATGCTAATATTGCTTTTTGAAATTTACTTAATTGTCTGTAACGTACACTGAAGTTAGATCTGTGTGGATGAGTAAATTGCATCTTGTCTGATCAGAAGGATCTTAATACATACATTGTGTTGTTTTTTTTTTTTTAGGGATTACGTGAGAAGTGAATTAGAATCAGGATATGAAGGGCCGATGTACGTGGAGCCTCTCTCAATGAATCGTTTCATGACTGCATTAGTAGGTAAGTGACTGAAATATTTGTGATGCAGGAGAGAGTTCTGCCTAATCCTCTTCATTGAAACCTAGGCACGTTTTGCCTCTTGTTTTCAAATTTCTCTATCACTTTTGGTAGCTGTGATCCTCCTTAATACGCAGGAGTCCTGTGTGTGTCCTACCTGACTCTCCATATTCCACTGAATTACCAATGTTCCCTTATTTACAGCATTGAAGTATTTTCTAGATCTCTTTGGGGATTTTTAAAATTTAATGGTAGGTTCAAATGCTTGAGATTCATAAGGGTATCTTAATCTATCAGGCTGTTGTAAAGATGCAGTTTGTTGCAGTTCATGCTTGTTTATGACCTATGGAACTGAAATTAAAAGTGTGTTATAATTTGGTGGAGTAGGACGAGTGGTTGGTGAGTATGTGCTTGTAGAAGCACTTTGAATTCATGCCTGGATTTGAGTGAAAACTTCACAATAAACAGTTCTTGTAGGAGGTGATTTACCACAGTAGGCAGCACAGGAGGTATTCTTAAAAGAAAATTTTGAGTTTTGTCTCTGCATCCCTGTCTACCCCTGTGAAAGCATCGAAGCATGAGGAATGCGGGGAGAGAGATTCAAGGATCTCATATGCAGTTCAGTTTGTAGTGGTTGGTTGGTCACTTACTGACAGCATATAGTTGCTCTCAAGAAATAGTGCTAATATGCTTTAGTGCTTCTGTGTTTACCAGTTCTAGAATTGTGCTTCTTAATTGTAGCATTCTGTCTCTGTGTTCTTTTCAGACTCGCAGTCCGATTCAGAATGATTGGATTGTCTTGGATGGGAAGCACTGTAGAAATTTCAGTAGTAACATTTGTAATGCTTTTGTCTTTGAAGTGGTTGTGCAAGCATTTATTCTGTATTGTCTTTATAGATGAGCATTACATACTCTGAGAAAAAAGGAGAAAAACAAGTGAAATAGATTTCTGGATGTGTGCATGGAAAGCAGGCAGCTTCTTTATTTTCCAACCTAGTTCCAGGGATATTTCTAGTTAAAGCATTAAGGACTAACAACACAAAACTACATTTAGATTATTTTATTAATGGATAAGATGACTCTTTTTTCCTAAAAATCTCAGAGAAATGATGAAGAATTGGGCTTTTTATGCTTCTTTTTACCATTCCCTCCCAAATGAACTTTGGAAGAGAATAAATTCAGCATTAAGAATGCTGTGCCATACCATATGCTCTGCTGAGAGGATATTGGAATACACATGTACCATGTGTATTTTAGATATAAGCCAAACAAACTCGGAAGAGAAATCTTCCCTAATTCCTTTCACTAAGGTCTATGGTTTTCATCAGATTATTGACAGATTTAGTGAGCCATGCACTGTTGGCAAAACTCAGCTGCTTTCTGTTTGCTTGCAGCTGCTGTGGAAAGATTTAAATGGGTTTATTTACTTCTTACAGTATGTTAGGTCTACCTGAATATCTACATCTCCTATGTGCCCGCATCTTCACTTCTAAGTGTGACATTTGTCCTTGCTTTTAACATTTTCGTAGAAACATCATTGGTATTTTCTGAGGAAAGGAAATCTTCTTTTGAGGTTATTTCTTCTCTCTTCTGATTTCTAGGTGTGCTAAATTTACTGTCTTATCATAGGACATCAAGGTACAGCTAAATCCATTAGTATGTTTCAATGAGGAAAAATCTGTAATTAGTTCTTTGACTCTCTCTTAGATGCAGTGCAGAGTTCCATGATAAAGCAGAATCCCTTGGAGCTTCACAAAGCAGCAGGCAGAAAGAGGTCAGGAAGCATTATGCCATTCTGTGACATATAGACAGAAACTAATTCAAGAGTCAAACCCATCAGTATCCCATGTTGTATCACTCAGTTTTAATATGGATTAAAAATAAGAGATGAAGGCAACTTTGTTTTTGTCCAGTATAGTTTTTTGTTGTACTGGGTGGCAGGCTAGAGTGTCTGATTATTGTAATTGTATTTCAGAAGTAGCTGTGCCTATAGTAACAAATATGTGCATGTTAATGCCCTCATTATTAGTTCTCCATGTTCTTCTAAAGACAACACGAAAGTGTAATTTTTATCTTGATGGCAATTGGTTGGTCTTTGGGAAAGAAACAATCATGATGCTGATAGAGCTCTGTTACCTAAAAGCTGTGGTCACAATAAAGGGGTTGATGTACAATGCACCGCTTGGGTCACAGATTTAATCTTTGTTAATGCCTTTATTCATGAGTGCCTTTTGTCATTCACAGTCAGTTCTTTCCCCAGATCTAGCTCAGTCCAATGACTGTTAAATAGGGTTACCAATATGCTCTGAAGTGCTGGATGGAAGGAAGAAATGCCTTTGAACTGTCTCTTGGATGAGTGTGTCACCCTGTGAGGATGTCAGCTGTGGATGTTAAAAGCTGCGTGGCTTTGGAAGTAGTGCTACTGTGGAGTCTTGGTTTTTCTTGGTTCTCATTGCTCAGTAGTGGGAGCGTTTAGTAACTTTAAGGCATCTTGCTTTTTGCCAAGCACTTAATGTCATAATCAGGAAATTTGTTAACATCAGCTTTTTAAAATAGGGGATGAAATGGAGAGTTCCCTTCTAAATGTGGTTTGAACAGCAACAGAACCACATGGGCTCAGTTACTGCACATTTTCCATTAGCTTACTGCTTGAGAGTCCTTGGCTATATTTAATGTATTTGTGGAGGTTTGGGGAGGGGACAAGAATGGGCAGGAACTTAAAGCAATAGATTTCTTCCTCGTTGCCTTATTCCCCAGCAAAGGAGCCGCAAGTCTTGCAGGAACATTCCAGATTTACTGTCGCTGGCTGTGCTTTTCAATCCACAGCATCTAAGATTGCAGAGTGGACTGTTCCATTGGATTTGCTAGTCTTAGCAGACAGTTTGAGCATTAAGTTTCTTTTGGTGATTTGATATGAGTTCCAAGCTGATTCCTTCTGACTGAAACTGCAAACTGTAGCTGATGTCTCACTATTTACAGCCCTTCTTAGAAATATATGATGGTATGCAACACAAAAAGACTGTCCTGAACAAAGAGGTGGCTGCCCCAGTTAAAGATGGCAAGTATGTGCTTGTCCCTGCAAGCTTCACTCTCATTTCAGGCCGCTTCTGAGAACTGATTAAATGCAGACTGCAGGAAGGAGATCAGGGCCTCCACGTGTTTAATTTGCTGGTGTACAGTTCTCCTTCCCATGGCAAGTAACTTCCAATCAGTATATAAGCTGAAAAGGTGGAAAACAACACCCAGCAGGGATGATGAGCATACACAGCTTGTTAGGAAGGAAACAGGTGTTGGTGTTTATCAGATGAGAGTAGAATCAGAGGTCCTATTTTATGACTGGAGAAGCCCAGTTTCTTTCTTACCCAGATGATGTTCATTTGTCTCCATGCTGCTTCGTCTGAGACAAAGGGTACAAGTTCCAGTGATTGTAATGGGAGACTTAAACTGGAATGGTCTGCTGAAGAAATGCTGCCTTCCAGATCTCTGGGTGTGTAGAAAAGATGTCCCTGTGCCCTGCCAACTGCTTAAGAGAATTTAGTTGTTAATTATCTGTCACTTGCAAGGTTCAGTGATAATTCTGAGCAACTGCCCCGGAGCATTATGAAGTTATTGAAATCTCAGCTGCTGACCTGGCTGTCTCTTGTTATTCTTGGTTGGTAATTCCTCTTGACAGTGTAAATATTGCTGTTCTAAAAGCCATTTGGGACCTGTGATTACTTTTTTTTTAATAGATCAGGATGAATAGTCTTATGGCTGGGCTTCAGAAATGCTGCTGCTGTGCTCACCCATACAGGTTGAACTGGGTATGTGGAAACCAGAGGGATGAGTTGCCCAGTTATCCTCTGTGTGATTTTTTTTTTTTCCTGGGGCTTCATATTAATTTGAACATGATTCTGGATGTGCTTTGGGCTTGCATTTTGCTAATCTGCAAAGCGCTCGCTTGGCGTAGTTTAAAAATGATAAGTTTTGTGACCTAGCAAACAATGCAGAGGAGATCGGTTTCATAACAGATATGTCCCAGTTAGAGCTGTCGTAATATGCTGGTTGTTGATAACTGTGTTATGGAAAGATAACGAATTAAAATACGTTTCTCCTGAAGGGGATAATCAGCTTGATTATAAAAGACTGTCGCGTTTTCAGGTCAGCTGGTGGTGTGTACGCTCTGCTCCTGCGTCATGAAAACAAAACAGATCTGGCTCTTCTCTGCTCACATGCTCCCTCTCCTGGCACGGCTCTGCCTGGTCCCGTTGGAAACCATTGTCATCATCAACAAATTTGCCATGATTTTCACTGGTTTGGAAGTTCTCTACTTTCTGGGATCAAATCTCCTGGTGCCCTATAACTTGGCAAAATCTGCATACAGAGAGCTTGTCCAGGTAAGACAGAGTTGGGACAATTTTATTCTCCTGGGCGTGAGCATTTTTGCAGGAAAGAAGTAATAAGTAGTTTGACTGTTTTCTGTGCATCTATTCTTGTGTGTGAGCTCATATTTTCTTAGTAAGCCAATTGTGTTCCTATCCATAGCATCATCTTTCTTTAATTTAGGGTAGCTTACTGTTTGTATGAGTGAGCAGTTGAGGCATTAGACTGAATTATACTGGCTAGTTGAGCAGATTGACTTTACTTGGGTTTTACTTAGTCCTTTCCAAATCCAGGCTAAAAGACAGGGTTGTGGTAGGATGGAATTTATCTAGAGCCTTATTAAGTGTGCATGGTATTCCCATGCATTAATTACAGTAGCTGTTCATTTCAAGAAATGCCTTCTGTAAGAAAAAAGGTTTATAATCATAGTAATAATTAATTGGGAGTAAGAGTAAAGCTGATTTTGACTGTAACTTAGACTGTGATGTGAAAGGTTGAAAAGTCTGTGGTATTTTCTTCAGAAAAGCAGCATTTCTGAGAGTTCTAACAGGAGTTACCAGAAACAGGGAAGGCTGATCTGACACACATCCCTTTGGTTAACGCTTCGGCATCCAAAAAATGCATTTAATATGAGAAACTGCTTTATTAATGCTACAGAAAGATTATGCCTCATGTTATTTATATAAAAACAAAATACGAGTACATATCCTTCTGTATATATCAGTATAAAATTGATTCTTGTTTAATTCTGACGGACCTACCAGTTCTCTTCTCACCACTTGCTGGAGTTTTTTCAAAGCAAGCCTTTGGTTTTCTGCCTTTTGCTTCTTCGTTCTGGAAGCAGCCTAAAAACTAACTTGTTAAGCTCTTTCAGAACCATCTTTAAAGCTCTTCTTTGCTGTCATATGTCATATACAAATCAGAACTTGGCAGCAGTGGGTTTCTGGCATGCCAAAGTCTCAGCCTGTCATGTTGATCAGTATTGTCTAATTGTTTATTTTTATGTAATTGGTCTTAGGAGCAAGATTATCCTTCTTTGCTTGTACAGCACTTAGCATGCTCTGATCTTGTTCACAACTAGATTGTAGATTTACTGATTAAAACAAGTTCAGGAGCTGATTGGCAAAGCCTCAATATCCATGTATTCCAGCAAGAAGATGAAAATCATGCTTACCACTTTCTTTACGAGAGAGAGCAGAACTATTTGGGATAAAACACGCTCCTCTTCTGTACTGTTTGAAGACTTGAAACAGGGTAGAACCAGCACCTCCATTTTTGATGTGCATGAACACCTGCAGAGTTTAGCTTCCTGGTGTCAAATTGAAATCTGATGTGGATCTGATTCATTTATCTGTTGTTCTGTTAGGCACTAAGTATAAAAGACATAAATGTCATATGAAGATTTCAGCTGCAGATAAGATTGGGAGTGAAATAGTTGTCGTCTTACTTGCTCAGAATTGTATTGTAAGTGCAGCTGCTTTACAAGTCTCCTCATCTTTAGGATGCCCTACCTTGTGTGGTAGATAGCTGTCAGTGATGCCTTTGTCCTGGTATTAGTGACTTCACTGCTGTTGTAGGCTGAAATTGATTGCTGTTTCGATATCAGTGGTAGAACTCGGTGTATGTTAGGATGTTCAGCACTGTATTTCTTGAACGTAGGAGATAGCCCTATCCAGTGGACCAAGGCAGTTTTCTGCATATGTGTGTAGTTCATCCTGTGTCTGGTGATGTAATTTAAAAGCAGGTCCTGAAGGGTGGTTGCCTACTTGCAGCAGAAGATGCCAGAAATGCCTCGTGGTTATTAATCTACATTATAAGCACAGATGACCTGTCTCCAACATGATGGAGTGCTGTACCAGGAGCTGCACAGGATTGCATGACTTGGTGCCAGGCCAAGGGAGTCTCCTGTGGGCAGATTCAGTTCCTTGACAAGTGTGCACAAAGCTAAAAGCAGGAGCTTGTCACCAAGTCCCTGCCAGCACCACACTGTTTGTCCATCAGGCACAGTCCATACTGCAGCAGGTCCTATGAACCTAACATCCCTCACACTTTTCATGAAACATTGTAGACAACTCTTGAGCATTTTGTTGAAATAACAACTATTCCATGCATTTGCTAGCCTTATAGATTTTACATCACTGTGGGAAGCAGGGAAGCAGATAAGGAAATAGCTGTTATGAGTGGTTTCCTTTTGATCCTTTCTGTTAAGTTCAGCTGTATAAAGTTCCAGCTTCCAGAGAATGAATGTGTTATAACTTAGTCGTTGCAATGCAAAAGATGTAACTGAACTTCAGAGTCCTCTGAAATAGCTTTTAACCATGAACTTCAGAACTCTTGGTTGACTGGAAGCAGTCAGAATTTTCATACCTGTTCATCTGGAGATATTTAAATATAAAATGCCTGAGGTTTTCAGTGTTCCCTTTAAAACAGATCAGCAGAGCAGATTTACTGCTGAAGTGCTGAAGTGCTCTGGCTCATATTTCATTATCTAGTGTGTGTGGTGAGTTGGCAGTAGCTATTGAGAAAAAAGCATTGCTCTGACATGAGCTGGGAAAACAGTCTGAGAGGGTTGTGTGTGAGCCAGAGGTGTGCATCCTTCCCAAGAAAGGGCAACAAACAGCAGCTCCAAGGCAGTTATCCACAGGAAGGGGGCATTTCTGGTGGTTTGGTGTGCAATAGGGTATTTCTCCTTACCCGGGTAAGGCAGTTGATCAGTAGTTTGTCACTGCTGACTGTGGGCTTTTCCCTTGTCAGGCTGTGGCTTGACCTCGTTTTTTGCTTTGGGGTGGCTAAGGCAGTGTGCACTGCCCTTAGTTTTATTGTGCCTATATTGTTGAACAGCCTTTTGTTATAGACCATAAATGATGTGAACCAATAATAATGTTTTTCTTCTGTCTTGCCCAGGTGGTGGAAGTGTATGGTCTGCTGGCTCTGGGGATGTCACTGTGGAACCAGCTGGTGGTCCCTGTTCTTTTCATGGTGTTCTGGTTGGTCTTATTTGCTCTCCAGATCTATTCCTATTTCAGTACCCGGGACCAGCCAGCCTCGAGAGAGAGGCTTCTCTTCCTCTTCTTGACGAGGTAAGTAACTAGTCTGTACATAGCTGTTTTTATGTTTTGAGTATGCTCTGAAACATCTCTTTTAGAGACTGTGTAAGTAGATGGGCTTTACTGCATTGGATGTCCAGCAAATACCTCTCCTTACTGTGGAGACAATGCATGCTTCCCATGTGAAGCTTCAGAGGCATCTGTTATGTTTAGGACATACAATGTTAGTAAAACTGGGGGAGAGTTCCCAAAGAAAGCAGAAAATTCCTTTGATGAGGACATAAGAAGAGCACACCTCTTACCTTTTCTATAAAACTGGGGGTGATGTCTGTTCTTACTGGAGTGGAAGGTTCTGGCATGTGTATTTGCTGTTTGAAAAAAAAAAAAATCAGTATGTTTTGTTGTCCTTGATGTTCCTCTGAAAATATTTTCCTTGATGATATAACTGCTGTGATTCTTTTATATGCTTTGTAGAGTTTAGCTCTTCGGGACAGTTTATAAACTCGTGCTTAATACATAAACATAACAATCTGAGCTCTTCAGGCTTTTCTGAGAGCTCTTAAGCTCCTATGGGACCCTTGAATGGAACATCATGTGGAAATAAGTTTAAGAAGGATAGTAAAATTACTCTGGAGGGGAAAAAAAATGATTGATCATTATCAAAATGGCCAAGATTCTTATTTTCTGGTAAACAAAACTCAGAGTTCCTCAAACTCTGCAGAAATATTGTATTTGAATATCTATTTCTCACTGCCTTGACTGGCAGGAACACTTGAAAGCTTTATCAGCCCTGCTCAGGTTAGTAAATAGACAGAACTGGAAGGCTTACCAAAAGCTCTGCAAATAGTGTATGTAAACACTTCAAAATGCACTGTTATGAACTGCTGTCAAAGGAGATCTCCAGTTCAAGTAGTCACTAAAACAAAGTAAGCATCTCTTGGCTGTGCTTTGCTTATTTTTGAAGGATATTTTTCCTCAAAGCACTTTTGTCTTTTCAAACTGCTGGACTGGTTCAAGCCTTGGTTGGTTAATTAGTGTGACACATTTTTGACCGCCATAATTTCTCTCATAAAAGATTTCTATCCTGGTGAACAAGCTAAGATCTTTTTATTATTATTATTATTTTTTAATGAATGGAGGTGTTGATGTGCTGTTACCTGGGGTTGTGCATTTGGGGAGTTCCAGGTGTGCAATCCCTGGCTGACAGCTCTTCGTTGAGTGTTGGGACACGTGGTGTTCTGTACTGTGCTCTCTGTGCTCTGGCAGCTGCATTTCTTAGGAGCCCAAATGTACCTTGAGGCTTGGGCTTCTCCAAATAATGCGATGCCAGGATCAATAAAAGAGCAGCCCTGAGGTAAGGGAGCTGAAGGAATTCTGCTACTCTTGGTATTACTGGATGTACTCAGAAGTCTCAGAATTTGGTACCTTACTGTTGTAGCAAAATAAAGGAAAAACCCAGCTGAGAGAATGTTTTTCCTTGTCCTGCTGCTTCTGACACGACCCTTTGAAAGATGACTGTTGCCTGTGGACAACAGTGGAAAAGTCTGGTCATCCAACAGTGTTTATCACTTCGACGTTTGCTTGCACTATTGCAGATCTGGGTGGAAAGTGTCTGAAGTGAATCCATCTGCTTTAACTCTGCTTGTGGTAGCTGTTTGAAATTTCTGCAAACAGCCCAGGTGCACCGGGGCTCAGCTGCCTTCTGGCTGTGGAAGCCCTGTGCAGGCAGGGCACAGTGCCACCGTGTGGCACAGCGGTGTTGAAGGACTGGAGGGAGCAGTACAAGACAAGGCTCCAACCTGAAAGCTCTGCTGACTGCTGTAGTACCTTTTAATACTTCCATTAAGCTAGACCAACTGTGCTTTCAGAACACCTTTAAGAGATCGAGGGGAGAGCTCATCACACTGCTTTTAATTGATGATACTTTTCATTTTGTCTTTTTCCCCCCTCTCTCCTCCCAGTATTGCAGAATGCTGTAGCACTCCATACTCGCTCCTGGGTTTGGTCTTCACTGTCTCCTTTGTTGCTCTGGGAGTTCTGACTCTCTGCAAGTTTTACTTGCAGGGCTACCGAGCATTCATGAATGATCCTGCTATGAATAGGTAAGTGTGTCATAGTGCCTGGGATCTAAAGTGAGAAAGACAAAAAGGTGTACAAATAGAATTGATATAGAGTTGTGGGGATTTTTTGTTTTATAACTTAAGAGCACTTGGCTATCCTTGATAGGCTTTCTGTACACCAATCTTTATGTACATTGGAAGGATTTGAGGTAAAAATACAGCCTATCACAGACTTCTTTGGAGATGGTTTATTTCTGTAACATATTCAGGGCTGTTATGTGGGATTTAAAATTCCACAGTTTGATTATCTTAGTACCTTCATTAATATGAGTCACTGGAAAATTTTCACTTGCTTGCATGATATAAGCACTTCACATTTACATTTTCTCATTTACCCTGTAGTCATTACTAATCTTAGAGTCTTAAATCAAAACATTGTATGACTTGTCTATAAAGAACTATGGGAAATAACCAAAATATAAGAACTGACTTTCTCCTAACGCTCTTAACTTTTCAACTATGAGGTTGGGATCCTGTGTAAAGATCCATGTTTTTCAGTTATTCCAACTTTAGCTCAGAACTAAAGTTCAGATGGTATGCAAAAGAATGGTTTACATTTTCAGTTCCAAAGTGATAACAAGTATGGGTTGGACTTGCCCAGGAGTACTGTGCATGAAAGCATCTTTTAGGGAAGCATGCAGTTCTAGGTGGTCTGTACTGTGATTGCTCCCTGTAGGTTGCTGAAATGTGCTTCCTGGAGATCGTCTACTGATTTTCCTGAACTTAGGGTTGGTGGGGTGATAAATTGAGGAGGTTTCACCAGGACCAAAAGACAGACAAGTGATGATGTGTAAATGTAACAGGTGGAGAGGGTCTTTGTGGTAATCCAGGATTGAAACTGGCTGGTACCTAGCTTGTAGACCTACCAGTGCTGCTTTGGGCTTGTGTAGGCAATGCTGAGGCTGATGGATTCATCCTTTAAGACCACCTCTGGGTCCATCAAGTTTTGGGGGAACTATCAGTGGTGTCTGATGGGCTGGGTGCAGCCCATGTGCTGCTAATTCCAAACTTCCAGTTCTTCAGTGTTCCTATCTGGTTAAAGCCTAAACAGTTACATCAATAACAGCAAAATAATAATAATGTAGCAATTGCAGGATTCTAGAAGAAACAACTTATTTTTGGGTATTTCTGGATACGTTTTTGAACCAACAATGTCACAGAAACATGTGGTTGATCTTTTTCTTGGTTGCATTGGTCTGCAGGGGAATGACTGAAGGAGTCACACTTCTGATCCTGGCTGTGCAAACAGGTTTGATTGAACTCCAAGTTGTGCATCGGGCGTTCCTGCTCAGTATTATCCTTTTCATTGTGGTGGCATCCATACTGCAGTCCATGCTGGAAATTGCTGATCCTATTGTCCTGGCATTGGGAGCATCAAGAGACAAGTAAGAGACTGGTTTCCTAAACTGAAAGTTACTCAGTATTAGTTTAGGGGATAATAAATTAATCATTAATGGCCTGATTGGGATTTTTAGTAGCTTATAAAACTATCACATCTTTTCTGTTTTCAGATTTCTAGCTTAAATTCTCTAGTTTTTCTCTCTCCATACTGCTCCTTCACATACACACAGTAATGCTTTTCAGCACTTTGGATGCTGGCAAATGAAGGTGATTTGGGTCACCTGCTCCTGCTCAGGAGTGTGTCCATCCAGCCTGCATAAGCTCGTGCTGCTCAGCAGCTGTTGGCTGCCCACTCTTCAGCACTGCAGAAGTTACTCCCTCTAGCAAGACTGTGCTTTCAGTTAAACAAATCCAGGACTCCAAAGCCTGTGCTTTCTTCCCACTGCTCCATTCTGTGGATTTTGCTGACCTTCCTCTGCAGTTGAGTAGGATTCCCTCTCATGCAGTGATCTCAGATTGTTATTGAGGATGTATCTAGAGATGACCTCGTGTTAGAGATTCTAAAACCCGTATTTTTCTGACACGGTGACCCCAAAATAATAGGATTTATTGGCAGGGAATAAGATGTGGAAGGCTTACATTAGTGTACCAGATGTTTTGATTGTGTGGGATTGTTGTTAATTCAGTTTGTGTTTTGAAGAGCTTTATTAGTATCTGGTTTTTTATATTCTGTTTGTGTTTGCATCTTTGTTAGTTGCTTGTGTTTTTTCCTTTTTCATAGCCTGTAAGTAAGGAAGTAAAAGAGAATGTTTATTTATGTGCAGAGAGTTTGTATAGCTTAGAGGCTACTTGTAGCCACTGTCCTGCAGCAATGTTAACTTTAAAATATACTAACAGAGAGAGTAGAGCTGGGATATGAGCATCTGCCCAGCTTAAACAAGCAGCCTGTGGTGACTGCAGTTTTGATCTCTCACCTGCCAAATGCCTCTGGCAGTTCTAAATTGACTCAGATCAAGATCTTCTCCAGCTCTCCCTCTTTCCCTTGCCCACAGACAGAGAATTACAAACCTAAGGGTAACATTCTGATGTTTTCTCAGAACCTGGCTAATTTAACCTGACTGAATTAACTACTGTCTCGCTCTCCCAGTGTTCCCAGTTTCTCGATACCTCATTCCCAGAGTTAAATGAAGTTAAAATACAACCTGAGTAGCGTGTAGGGGTAGCACAGTAATTATAGGAGATGCTCTGAAAGCCTTTGCAAATGGTTGAGTGTAGGAAGTTGATGATGTATTTATGTTGGGAGAGATTGGAAAGAAGTGATAAAGAGGATTAATACATATATCTGCCTCTTCTTCCTCAAATTCCAGTAATTGGGCAATATACTTCTGAAGGCAGTAGGATTAAGTCTGATGGTGAGAAGAAACACCTTTGCCTCGAGTTTGTTAGCAAAAAGACATAGAAGCACTGTAATAAATAAATAATTTGGGAGAACTCTATTTATATTGGAAGGTGTATAAACAATTATAAACATATTTAAGTTTTATTTAGTGGACTTTCTTTTGAGACATCTAGTACTTAATTTCTCTAACCTCTGACTTGGCCCAGTAGGACAATTACTGTAGATGATTTTTTGTCCATAATTTTGTATTTGTGTTAAAACAGCAAAGATCAGCTAAGAGGGAACTCTTTGGAGTGTGTGTGTTGTTAGCAGGCATGCTGGGCATGAGACTGTGCCCAAGTAACATAAAAACTCCCTTTAAGAAGTTAAAGCCTCAAGCAAACATCTAATGTGCTTACATCCAGGGGTGAGCCTGTTCTTATTCTGGTACTCACATCTGACTTAAAAGAAGAAAAAAAAATGAAAACCCATTGTGTTGTTTGCAGGAGTCTGTGGAAGCACTTCCGAGCAGTCAGCCTCTGTTTGTTCTTACTTGTGTTCCCTGCGTACATGGCCTACATGATATGTCAGTTCTTCCACATGGATTTCTGGCTGCTGATCATTATCTCCAGCAGTATTTTAACCTCTCTTCAGGTAAGAATGTTAGTCCTGCAGTAACGGAATCACTGCCTTAACTGTGATCCTGTCTCTCTAGGAGAGAAAATGCATAATCAGAATAGAACGGGGCTGACAAAAGGGCTGAAGTACAAGAGATGATATAAAATTTATCCTGTATCTGTGGCTAAGAAATTCCTAAGGGTTGGCTGAGAACATAGATGAGTGGAGGCCTGTTTTGAATTGTAAAACCAGGAGGCTTCTGAGGACATAAGAATCACAATAAAATCACAATAAAAAACTCAACGTTTCCCAGAGCACTCATTTGTATATTGTGTAGCGATGGTTATTTAAAAGTAATTTGCTGCCTAAGACACAGTACTGTAAATACTGGAAGTGTTTCACACTATGAGTATTATTGTTATAAGATTTTCTTGTAATTAATTTATAAAATTGTCCCTCATGATGCTTAACGTTTTTTGTTTAATCAATTCAGCTGTGCTTTGGGCTCAGGGAAATACTTAGAAGGGGAAGCACATGAGAGCAAGAGCAAATGCTTTATGAGAAAAAATGGCTTTTGTTTGTCTTGAAGTTCAGCATCAGTTTTGCTGCTTTGGGACCTGCCTGCCCTCAGTCTGATTTGGGAGCACTGTATGTGCAGAGCTCCACGGGTCATGCTGAATTACCCACGTTCAGGATTGCATGCTAAGCTAATGGTCTTGCACTGTGTTACAGGTGCTTGGGACACTCTTCATTTATGTTTTGTTTATGGTAGAAGAGTTCAGAAAAGAACCAGTTGAAAATATGGACGATGTGATTTATTATGTAAACGGCACGTACCGGCTGCTGGAATTCCTTGTTGCTCTCTGTGTGGTGGCATATGGTGTCTCAGAAACTGTCTTTGGTGAATGGACTGTTATGGGTTCTGTGATCATCTTCATTCACTCCTACTACAACGTGTGGTTGCGGGCCCAACTGGGGTGGAAAAGCTTCCTTCTTCGTAGAGATGCTGTGAATAAGATCAAGTCACTGCCCACTGCCACAAAAGAACAGCTGGAGCAGCACAACGATATCTGTGCCATCTGCTACCAGGTAAGAATAGAAGGATCAAAATGCTGACTTGAATTTAAATACCTCTGGACTGTCTGTTGTGTTTGGTCCACAGCTAATAACATAGGTTACTTGAATTGTGTTTAATGACTAACATTTGTGCTTAATAAATTACTTGGATTATCCAGTTCTCTGTTTTGTCTAAACTGATTTAGAGTTTTGGCACTGAGGGTTTTTTAATGTATAAAAATTAATTTGGGTATGTTTAAACTTTCTATTTTTTTTCTCTAGTTATGCAACAAACCATGTCCTTGAGGTTCTTTGAAACTCTCACGTTTGTGTTGAGCTGCTCTCAGTAGCAATAGCAAGTGTGTGCCCTTTCTTCATTAGTGAAAGGTTCTGTTACTGAAAGGCAGTGTGTACCCAAGTAGCTGATTTCTTATTCATCCGTAGAAGCAGCTCAGTCTCTGCAGACACTGCTACTTCCACTTCATGTGCAATGTCAGTTTTATAACAGAAACTTAATTATCCAAAGGTTATGGGTCTGTCTAATGTAAGACAGCCAAAGTAAGGACCTTAGAAATGAATGCTGAAAGTAATATCTTTATCACACCTCCAGCTCCAGAGTCTTTTTCTCTTGGATACAAATAGTAGCTATATATGACAATGAAAGAACTACCCTAGGTTTAGTAGGGTGCAGTTGGATTGATTCCAAACTTGAATACAAATTATTTCAAGAGTGTAACTACCACTGCCAGATTGAATGGCAATGTTTAAAACACCAGAGAGGTGACATGCGAATCTCTTTTCTGAGAGCATTATTTAATTTGTTTGTTACATCTGTAAGTTTGCTGGTTTTCACTTGCATGGTTTTCTTAAGCCAACTAATTCAGCAACTCTGATCTTACAAATCCTTTTATTTAAGTGTAATAATACTTTGTAAACAAGGTTTTTGCATCATTTCTAATCCATGTGTTATAAACAGTCCGCCCTGGCACGTAGTTGATGTGTGTGTGTGAATTTGAATGTGGGAGCTTTGTGGGTATGAACAAGAAACGTTCTACTTGCCTGGGGACTGCTTCTGTCTCCTCTGTGACTGCTGCTCCCATGAGATGAAGTAGGACATGTGCAGGGTGAGAGGAATGGGCCTGCCAATAATCTTTTTGTGTGTGTGTCTTCCAGGACATGAAAACAGCTGTGATCACACCATGTAGCCATTTTTTTCATGCGGGCTGTCTGAAGAAATGGCTGTACGTGCAAGAAACCTGCCCTCTGTGCCACTGCCAGCTTAAGAGCCCTTCACAGCTACAAGGACTGGGGCCAGAGCCAGTTCAACAGCCAAATCCTGGTGCAGAGCAAAACGTCAGACCTGGAGATGAGGCTGAGCCCCCCGGCACTAAGCAAAACAGTGGACCAAATACAGAAGACAGCCCCAGTCAGAGTGATGGACAGGACAGCCTGGAGGCCTCTGCTGAGACGGAGGGATTCCAGGGCGTGGAAAAGGGCACGAGCCCATGTGAGGCCAGCCAGGGAGCAGCGTGTGCTGCAGAACTCGTGGCAGCCCCAGAGGGGTGCCCCACTCGAGACCTGAGGGTTAGCATCCAGCTCTAAGGTGACAAAGGATGGTATGGGAACGAACACATTTCAGAAATCCTAGTTTGACTCAGAAGAAAACCTATCCTTCCACATCAGGAAAGTTTAGCTGTTAATGCTGGTCAAAATGTAATATCCTATGCTGATTTTCGTGGGCTGCTTGGTAGCGGTAACTGAGATGTAGTAGAAATGACTCCAGAAGCTCTCTGAACTGTGGGCATAGGAAGGATGTCTGAAAATAAATTTAAGCTAAAGAGTGTTTTCAAGACATAGATAAGGGATGAGAAGCACAGGAGGTCTGTGGGAAGTCGCAGACAGACAGACAAAGTGCTGGCTTTTGTTTTCTTGGTGAGGAAGGCATCGAATGCTGCATGTCCCAGCGTCCCAGAGAGGTGTTAAATGCAGTGAGTTGCTGGTCTCTGGCTGAGGTGCAGCTCTGGTTACTGACAATTTTTTTTATGGCACGTAAGCAAAAATCAAAGATACAGCGGCAGTGATTGTACTAGAAGATGGAAGCACTCTAAAAACGTCATGTATATGCTTTGGGTGTTCTTGGTTGGGCAACTGCATTTTAAGTCATGTAATCTATAGTGACTCTTGACTTTTATGATGGAGTCTTCAATATTTTGATGTATATGAAACTTTTGCTAATAATGGGCACAGTCTGGGCTGCATGAAGTAAACTAAAACTCTAATGAACGCTTTGGCCTCCGCTACCACGTGCAGGAGGAAAGTGGGATGAGTTTTAGGGCACGGATAGAGGCCTTGCAATACTGTGCTGTGTAATGTTTAATTCTTGCAGCTGAATTAAAACAGTATTAAACTCTGGCGATATTTGCACTTTGGGAATGAGTACATTATTGTGTATGATCAGACTCCGCAAATGCCACTTCTAAAGCTGTTAATAGGTTTGCACCTTTTTTTCTTTGACAAGGACATGTCCGTACTTAAATTTTTACATTCATCATGGCTTCAAGTAGAACTAGGAACTGGGTGGGGAAATAGATGGGAGTAGGGGGGCAGGCAATTTTTTTATGTGAATTTTGATATGAAGAGAAATTAGTCACTTATTTATACGATAGGCTTGACTCAAGTGTTTTTCAAAGTCGGTATTCCTAATGTGAAATGTGATACTATTTTATTTTTAGTAGTAAATTTGGATGTAGACTGACAGACATAGCTGAATGTCTTAATAAATTACATTTGAAGATTTTTACACCTGGTTATGTGATTCTTATACTGGAATTCCAAGAAGGAGAGGCTTTTCTGGAATAGTAGCTCTCCATAACCTGTGGAGATCAGTGGAACTTCTGATGTTCTTTCTCCCCCTCCTTTTCATTTGTGTGTGTTGTGGTCCCTCCTGGCTAGAGGTGGGTCTGGTCCTTTAAAGCATTTGCTTACAAATCTTAGCTGGTATGGAACAGTAGCAGAATGCTAAGGCACATTTGTTCCTGGAGGCCATGTAGGCTGCTTACTGCTTCTGAGACCTGTGCAAAACCTGTTTTTTGCTCACCTGATGGGATGGGAGTGTCACTTGCATCATCTTGTGATTCTGTATCTCAGTTGCTTCCTTGCATCTGGTTTAGAATTTAAGTTTGCCTTGTGCTTCACCTATCACTGCAAAACTTCTGATAAAAGCTCATAGTGTTGGCAAGGAAAAATGATGAGAACGTTTTTCTTCAATTCTTCCTTTTCACTACTGCAGCGATCTGAGTCCTCCTGTTCCTCAGCCTAGCTGATCTCCTGGCAAAGAACACTAACTTCTACCTTAAATTATTCATTGCTAATTGGTAATGCAAAAGCTAGAGGAAAGAACTATGGATTTACATCAGCATTGGTAAGAGGTGAATGTACCTGGATATGCTTGTTAAGAATCAACAGGCCTACAGTGGATTCAACAAAAGCATTGTGCCAGGATTGTCAGAACCACAACTGTGGCACTGGAAAGTAGCCTGAATGACCAGGAAGGCATGTGTTGTCTCATAGGAGAAATGATGCCACAGAGCTACCACTGGGGCAAACCAAACCCAAATGTTCCCTGGAGAACTGCTCGGCAGTAATATCAGCTCAACCAGAAAGTGCAGAGGGTGTTCATTTCTTTCCCCCCACCCCCAACTCAGAAATGCTGCTCTTGACCAATCTAAGTGCACAGCTCAGTTAGCTCTAGAAATAACTTAGAAATCAGCTTGCAAAGAGTGGGAGTGGGTGGGGAAAAAAGTACTGATAAGCCAAGCAAGCTTACAGATCAGGAAGTGCAAGCATGAAGAGAGAACAGCCAAAACTCAAGTTGGTCCTTGCAGAAGAAGTAATGTGTGCAACTTTGTAAGAGGAGAAAAGAAAGAAGGCTAAGGAGGAACAGAGTGGGAAGGAATGAAATGAGCCCCATCTTGATGCTCTGTAGAGCACCTGGGCAAACACTCCTGACCTCTGAGGTACTTTGGTGCAGTGCTGCTTCTTGGACAGCATTTGCTTGATTTGATTTTCTTTACAGCTGTGCATAAGCTGAAGGGTGTAACTGTAGGCTTACAATTGCCATCTTGTGGCCCTCCTGATGGTGGTGTGATGGACAAACATTTGGGCTTCAAAAAATGCTTCCAGCAAGGTGATGTCATGGGAACAGCTGGGGATTTCTTGGCTGGTCGGTGGAGCACTGCTCTCACGGTGCCATACTGTGTTCAGATCTCTTGGAGTATCCCAGCTCTGCTGATATGTGGAGTTATTGCTCTGGGCACGGGGAAATGTATTGAAATGTATTTGCAGAAGGTGAGATGGCTCCATGAGAGGAGCAAACAAGTCAAGGAATTGTCACTGAAAGCTGTGGTGTGAATGGCAGAGCTCCCACATCCCTCAGCTGCTGGTGATCTTGCAGCAGAAGAGTCCATTTCCTTCCTCATCCCTGGAGAAGCCCTTCATTTCATGCCAAGGCAGAAAGATCTTGAAATGCAGGTTTTTCAGAGTGGGAAATCCCTCTTCATTCCAAGTAACCTTCCCTGATTCATTTTACATTCAATTTCTATTTCTAAGATACCTCAGCCCTTTTCCTAAAGGAGTCCAAAGTTTGGACTCAAAGTATCTGAAGCTTTGAAAACAAACTTGTAGCAATTTACCTGGTTGGTGGGGAAGGTTAAGGAGATTTGATTTCGTTTGGTTCATTTCATTATCTCCATCTAATAAGATACAAGATACCCAACAAAGTTCATATGTGTCTAAAATAAAAATGTTTGGGAAGTAGAACTGATTGTCTCACACAGTGAGGAAGGCGCTCAGGACAAAAGTTGGAGTGAAGCTGGTGTTGCTGGGCTTGGTTCAGGTCAGGAGAGCACCAGCAGGAGGGTTGGCAGCAGGGGATGCATTGCAGCACAGCCTCAGTCTGTGGGCTGGAGGTTCTGAGAATGAATGGTCGATGAAGCACTGCTGGTTTGTGCTGCTGTGTGAAGGTCTGTGGAGGCCTCTGACCTCACTGCACACAAACGTTGGTGGGAAGGCCAATAAATACCTTTCTCTCTTCTCCCCTTGACTTCTCTTGCAATGGTGAAGGTGCTGTTAATTCCATTTTGAGCTCAGTCTTTCTTAGCGTTGCAACAATAAGGTGAAAAATTAGCTGGTTTTTGTGTGTGTGTGTGTGTGTGTGATATTTAACTTCAATCTCATTAAAGATATCATGGTTTGCTTACCACTACCCCCTCCTGAGGTTTTTTTTTTCTTCTTTTTTTTCCTGACAATGCCTGTTTTTCCTTTTTTGCTGTGGCTATTTAACTTCTCATCGCCTTCCCAGAGCCCAAGGAGCCTTCTCTGCTGGGTGTGACACTGCTGGCCATGCCTGGGGACACCCAGTGCCAACATGGATGGACTCCGGTGGGCAAATTCCATGTGTTTTCATTAAGGGATTTGTCACGTAGCTGCTGAACCATTCAGCCCATGTATTCTGTGGCTCTGGGATGGTGATATTGTCCTGAAAGCGAACACCAGCTGGTTTTTGGAGAAATAGGTGGAGCGTGGGATGCTGAGGCCTCTACAGCTTGGAGTAAGTTTATCAATAATATATTAAGTATATCATGTCTACACACACACAAACCTAAAGATGACTGTCTTTGATTAAAAAGACAGGCTGGAAAAGAAAACAGTTTGCATGCATAAGCAACCAACCAAAATAAAATAATAATATATAAAAGCCCTTAGCATTGCAAGTAATTAGGCACGACTTTCCCAGTGCTTTGCTGCTTCCTGGAGGCTGTAATCCACATCCTTAAGTAAATCTGTGTTAGCTGAGAGAGTTTCAGCCACCAGCAGCCCAAGAGCAGAAGGGCTGCAAAGTTTTGCAGCAACAGATGAGACAAGTCTGGGACTGGGAAATGGGTAAATGAGTTAAATCATAGGAATTTAAAATGTAAAATGGGCTTAATTGGATAAAAATAATCAACTGTGAATAGATATTTGCTATTTATAAAAGAAATGATACACGCTCCCTTAATTGACCATAGTCTGAATTTTCATTGAATTGTTTGCTGCTTGCTTGAGGAAAAAATGCAAGCTGGAATGCAGGGGGATTAAGTTTTATTTATTTTCCTTGCTAAGAGCCACATAGTGCAATTTAAAAGGAAATGTCCTTGAAAGACAGATTCCTCCATGCAATGATTCAACCCTTGTTTGTTTTCTGGTGGAAATTAATTTCTCAAAGGCCTTCCAAGTTAGAAAGGGTGTGCTGGTAAGTGAAGGAAAATGAGAAATTGGAAACAAGATGCACCTTAGCAGGCTGCAGGATGAAATCTTTGTGTGTGCAAGGGAGTTTTGGATACAGCTGATCCTGTAGGTTGGAAATATCCTTCCTTTGCACAGGTGGACAGAAGTGACCTGCAGGAGGAGCCCAAACTGATGTGTTGAGTTTTGCTGGGATTCCTAGCTGCTCTTTGGGCTCTGATAAGTAAGTAAGGAGGTGCAACCACGTGTGTCAGCTCCCTGCTGAGCTCAGCACTGAAGGTGCTGGTTTGGCTGACTTTTGCTGTGGAATGTGCCAATGGGAATGGACTAAAGTGGCTCAAAGTGTTCTGTGGGAGCTCAACCTGCACGCCTTTCTCCCACCAGGTTGGATTAAGTCGGGTCTGATGAGTTCTGGGTGTTCTTCCAAAGGTTTGGAGCTGGAGAGAACAATTATGGGCAGCCACCTTTTCCCTTGGTGTGGATGAGGGATGTAAGCTGAGCCATGAGTGCTGCCTGGTGGTGTTGGGCTGCTGGGTTCCTCCCACCAGGACGGCTGCTGGCAAACAATGCAGGTCCTACTTAGAGCTTAAAGGAGCTCACAAGCAGGAGGGGGACCAGCTTTTTTGAGTAGGTAGTGATAGTACAAGGGGGAATGGTTTTAAATTGAAAGAGGAGAGATTTATGTGAGATGTCAGAGGGAAATTCTTTACTTAGCTGCCCAGAGCTGTGGGTGCCCCATCCCTGCAGGTCCCCAAGGCCAGGTGGGATGGGGCCCTGCACAGCCTGAGCTGGTGGGGGCAGCCAGCACAGGGCAGGGGATGGGGCCAGGTGGGCTTTAAGGTCCCTTCCAATCCAACCAGCTGTGATTTCATTAGCTGGGTCTGTCTGCACCGATGCCAGTGCAAGCTTCACCAAAGCCTAACAGTCTGCAAACCGCTTTCCAGAGGGCTTAGTTTCCCTTTTTTAATCACAGATCTGGCCGGGATGGACAGGGGGATGGAGGTGGGAGGCAGAGGTGTGTATTTATGTGTGTGTGGTTAAGGAGGCGCAGCGCGGTGCCACAGCGGCGGCCACGGCGGGGCAGTGCGGCTCCGTGCACGGCAGTGCGGCAACGGCGGGGGGTGGAACGGGAGAAAGGGGAAACATTTAAACAAACAAATGAAAACAACAACAAAAAAAGGGGGAGGGAAAGAAGACGAAGTTAGCAAAAATAAAAAGAAAGCCAACCTGCAAATATAATGCACCACCTATGTTCCAAGTGAAGCTCAGCTCCAGTGCAGTCCTTGAGGTTGTGATGCTGTGCTAACCCTGCTCTCAGCTCCTTGCATGCAGTATCTGCATACAGTATCTTTTGCCTTCTTGCATAAATACTTTAATTGCTAATTTGCTGGTGTCACTTAGCTCAGCTTTGGCATTTATCACTTGAATTTAAACTTGTTAAAACTGACAATTTTCTTGGATGCCTGTGTTTAAAAAATTAAAAGGGAAAAGCTCATTATTAAGTTGTTATAGGTAATTATTTTGTAACTGGTGTGGAAACGGTCATTTCTGCAGCCTTAACAAATCACTGAATCGTAGAACAGTTTGAGTTGGAAGGGACCTCAAGGACCATCTGGTCCAACCCCCTGCACTGAACAGGGACACCCACAGCTCCATCAGTGCTCAGAGCCCCTCCAGGCTGACCTTTGGTGTCTGCAGGGATGGGGCACCATCATCTCTCTGGGCAGCCTGTGCCACTGCCTCTCTACACTTATTGTAAAGAACTTCTTCCTTATGTCCATTCTACCTCTCCCTTCTGTTAGCTTGGAACCATTTCCCTCTGTCTCACCCAGCAGTGCAGTGCAGAGGTGCTCTGTTTGTGGTAACGCACTCTCATCAGAGATGTCATTCCCCAAAGGGACGCTTTGATTTTCAATGTGACACCCAGGTAAGCGATGCTGGCACGGCACCCCCCGTCCTTCCCCAGTTTCTCAGCATCCCTGCGGTTGGATTTACACCGCGGTGAAGTCAGCCCCTCCCCGCTCCCAGCAGATGGCTCTCACGCTTCTTCCATTTCCCTCAGCAGGGCTGAGCAGCTCCGCTAGCTGAGTTTACGTGGGATGTGAGTTTTCCCATCGCTTTACTTTGGGGACGTGCGGCGTGGACCCCTGGGGCAATGCTGGCACCTCCAGCTTCCCCTGCCCTTTGCATTCTGCCCCTGCTGATTGGGTCAGCCCCAAAGATGAGGCGATGGAGGGCTGTGGACGGGCACAGCTCAGGGCCAAGCAGTGTTGTGGGGTGGCCCTGCGGACCTGTAGCTGCACTGATGGCCATCCCTGCCCAGCTCCAACAGTGCTGCACATCCAATGCTTTGTGCTTTCTCAGGGGCGAGGACTGAAGGTGCTGAATTAGGCACTAACTTATTTTTCTGTTGGACCACTGTTTGACTCAAGAAAATAAGAAAGGACTATTACCAACTTCTGACCCGTTGCTTTGACATTTGAGTTTCAGCTTGCTTAGCGTCATAATATTGAGAAATTCAAACAGCTTTCCAGCTTGCAAAATTATGAATGCCTCCATTTGGCACTGGAAGAAACCAGTCCTGCATCCTGGATTTCCTTACGTTTGCTTTTTCCCCAGCACGCCAGGGTCGTTTTCCCTTTGAGAACAATGCAGGGCTTGGCTCCCCACGCTGTGCCTTGGCTGCAGCGGCTCAGTGCGGTGCAGGGCAGGTTGGTTCATCCCCAAGAAAGCTCTGCCAGACACCAGGACTGTACAGCTCTCCCAGCTGCACGCCCTGCCCTGGGCTGCAGAGGGGCCCTCGCTCTGCACTGCTGCATCTTTGATGGGCTGGAGCTGTTGAAGGGCTTTTCTACTGATAAATGAATGAAAACCCGTATTTTCATCTCATGTCATCAAACATTCATCAGATACTCCTGGTCAATACTGACAGAGCTAGATTTGAACTGGCGACCCAGCAGTAAAAGGCCCCATTAGCAGTTTCCCTGAACCGTCAAGCCAACGCGTAGCACGAACTAAATGCCGTGGGGATTTGTGCCACAGGTAAAAGCAGGTTCTGTCTGATTTCTGTTTACTAATGACTGTGTTACCAAAGCGTTTTGAAGGGGTTCATGCTTTCATATAATCCAGAAATAGGAAGAGCAGCACTGCCTGCACCCATCTCCCCACGTAGGGCAGTGCTGTGTGAACCCAACCTGCTCACATACACGGATGGGGAAGAGCCCCCCTGAGCCCTGGGACCCAACAACATCCTCGAGTAGCACTGCGGGACCATCCTGTGCCAGGCCTGTGATGTGTTGGTGCTCCCTGCAGGCAGGCAGGCTGCTTTGCCTCCCATTGCTGCTCTGTTCTTTCACCAGCAATTTTTATACCCCGGTTCTTTCTCTCTTTACAGAATCATTTGAAGAAATAATGTGTGGGGGGAAAAAAAAATATTACCTCCGGCAGATGTGTTATAATGGCTCTTGTGCTGACAGCCCTTTGGGAACGGTGGCAGCAGCAGGATAAGTATATATGACATCTTTGTAGTGATAAAGAAACAAATAAATGTTCCCATTAACACTCCATCAGGTCAACAGCTATTCCAGACCGACGTGATGCGAGAGGGACCGGCCTGATTCATATCACCTCAGACACGCTTCTCTCGCAGCATCTCCTACACAGAGCAGAGGTCCTGTTGGAGCCAGGTGGAGCCATTAAAGGAGCTGTGAACTTTTTACAAGTTGCCTGAAGTGCCCTGGCCTGAATCCAGCCCTGGTGTTGTTGCTGCGTCTGTTTCGCAGTTCCTCCATCACACCCCGACAATGGCTCTGTGTCAGCACTGCAGGAAGTCGTTCCTCCAGGTTTGCAGCACGTTTCGGGAGGTGGCTGCCGCTTCCTGAGCCCCGCAGTGAGATGAGTGGGGTGTGAGCCTCGCTGTGACCGTCTGCTTGGGAAGCATGAGCAGCATTCGTGTGTCATCCACAGTGTGTGTGTGTGTGTGTGTGTGAAACAAATGTGCAGATGCTGCTCAGGCTGGCTGCCCTTCTATGGAAGACACAGGGAGCTGTGCTTGGATGGGGACTGCGATGCCCCAATCCCTGTGCAGGTGCACAGGTAGTGAAGGGCACTTCCCTGGAGTTTCCTATTCAGCAGGGTGTTTCAGTCCACTTTCCCTCTGATGAGATGCCCCATGTTAGTTAGAAGGGCTGTGGCTAACACGCTGTTCCTAGTGGAAATGATGCTCTCTCCCCATGCTGGGGTCACTCTGATTGTCGCTGTCCCAGAACTGTAACTGCTTTTGCTCACAGGCTGAATGTTTTGCACAAGAGATCCTGAGAAGGAACACGGGAGATGCGGCGGGATGCATTCACTCTGCACAGAGGGATCCCTCATTCTGAACAAGGCAGAGCCTGAACTTGAACTGCAGGTTGTCCAAAGCTCAGGAGAGTATGTAAAAAAGTGAGTTCTTCTTTGTATATTAAACTCTTTTCTAACCAAAGTGCTGCTATGCTGTGTTCTGGCAAAGTCCCATTGGCTGTGGGTCTGCACCCAGCTCCAGCCACATCTGAGCCCCAGTGACGAGCTTCATTCCACTTCTGCTGAAATCATAGAGCCTTCTGGAGTTCTTCCCAGAGAAAACAGAATGGTCAGCAGCCAGACCCTGAGCAGTCAAGTCCCAGAAATAATTAATACGGCCAACCTGACAAGCGTCTCTCATAGCTGCGCTCCCTCACCCGTAGGGCCGCGCTCATCCCGCGGGACCGGGGCGGGCGGTACCCGGCGTGGCCGCCAGGTGGCGCTGTAACCACGCGGCGCTGCGGCCCCGACCCGCACCGCGCCCGCCCCGCCCCGCGCAGCGCCGGGGGCCGCGGATGGCCGTGGGAGTCCGGCTCTCCTCGCCGTGCTTTCCCGGTGAGCTGCCGAGGGAACGGAGGGCTGAGCTCCGGGGGTGCGCCCCGTGTGCCTCCGTAAGCGTTTACCGGCACGGCGGGGATACGTCTGTCCCAGCTAAGGGCCGTCCCTAGGGGCAGAGGTGCAGCAGGAGGAAGTTTCTGCGTGCAATGCTCCTATCCAGGTCTCCTGCTGAGGCTTCTTCATAGCAGCTGTGGAAAAGCAGGCTCTTGTCACCCTTCCGTCTGGTCCCACCTTCCCCCTTTCAAGAAGACTGCACGCTGCTCCGCAGTCCCACGATGAGCCCTTTTTTTTCATTCTCTGCAGGAACGAGTCGGGTAGGAGGAATGAAATGCTGAGCCCTCTCACCTGCCAGAGGATGTCGGGTTCGTCTGTGGCTAGGAAGTCTTTGGATCAACACAGGAGCATGGATGTAAGAAAATATCGTGTGCAAAGCATCTTTACTGGGGAGGATGTGATGTGTGAAATGCTCCCAAGCCCTTTTCTCCACACCAGCATAAAACACAGGTAAACGCTCAGCCCCCAGTGCTCTGTGCTCCTCGATCCCAGCTCAAAGCCAGAAGTTGTTTTCCCTTTCTCCCATCAGCACAGCCACGCTGCCCATCTCCCTTCTCTGGGCAGAGCAATACGGGTCCTTTGGGTGCCTTGTCCTCTGGTGAGGGATGTGGAGAAGGGAAACAGGGGGCTTTTCTTTCAGCAATTCCCATTTCCAACCTCTTGTTCCCTGTGTTGGGACCTACACAGGGGAAGTAGGGCTGTTTTGTTGAGACAGGATAGAAAACACCCAGGCTAGGGGTGAACAGGGCGTTGGGCCCACCTGGAAGTGCTGTTGGGGAGGAGAGGCTTTCCCCTGGCAGGAGGCATTGGGATCTGCAGCCTCTCAGGGCTTTTGCGTGTCCTTGTTGGATGCCCTCCCCTTAGCTCCCACAACTGTAGGTGCTGCGGCCGTGTGTCCCCCCCACACCCCTCCCAGCCTTGTTTTTAAGCTGTCCTTGCTGATGAAGCAAAGGTGTGTCACATGAGTTTATGCTGTGAGGATAAAATCCCCGCGTGGCTGTCGCTCATTTGGGGAGCAAGGCCCATCCCCAGCAGCAGCAGATGGCAGCTGTAGGTTGTGTGTTCTGCTGTGTGTCGTACACTGAGAGCACAGCTTCACCCATGGCCGTGTCCCAGCACAGGGCAGCTCCATGGATCCAGCAGCAGGGCAGGTGTGCTCAGGCCATGGACCAGGCCTGCAGAAAGTCAGAGCTGACTGCATGGGAATTCTTTGCCTAAAAGCCCCAGCGTGGAGCAGTTGGCTCCTGCAGTGTGAATGGGGCACAGCTGCCAGCTGCCAGCCCTCCCCACTTTATTTTTTTGCCCATTCCTGAATTTCTCACTCTCCCCTCATTCCAGCTCTGCTTTCCTTTCACGTTCCCCTGTGGAGGTCGAGCTGGGCTTTAACCCTTTGCTGCCTGCAGCGCTGTTGGTGGCTCTGAGGCTGCCCTAAGCCCAGTGCAGCATTGCCCCCACTCTGCTCGCTCTTGGCTGGAGCTGCTGCCACATCACCAGTGCAGTGTGTGCTTGTCCAAGGAAGAAAAAAAAAGTGGGGGGAAGTTGTCCCTGTTGCTGTCACAGTGCTGTCCCTGCCCAGCAGAGGTGCCCTCAGCCCATGCTGTGCTGCTCCTCCTTCAGCATCCAGGAAAAGGCATGGAGATGGTCCCCCATTCCCCATAACAGATTTGTGCCAACTGCTCAGAATATTGATTCAAACGCATTATTCCTCCCTTGGCAGCTCCCTGCCCTGGGAAAGGAGCAATCAGTGCAGGTGCAAATAGCTTTTAATTGCAAAATGTATCTCACCATGGAGGCATTTAGGCTGGATACGATACAACCGCTGCAGCAGCAGCCTGGAGAAGACCAATAAGCCGAAACACTGCAGGGGCCAAACTGCTCCTATGCAATACCTATGGCGTAAATATTCATGCGTGGCTCTATGGCTGTGTTCTTCCACATGTCCCTGAGATGTGACACAGTAGGATTATATGAAAATTCAAATATCAGCTGCAGGGAAGGCGGAAACTTGCTTTCCTCACGCGTGAGAACACAGCGCAGTGGAGATGGGGATGAGTTGTGTGTGGACTTCCCTACGGCAGAGGCTCAGGTGTGGCTGTCGGTGCCAGCAGTGTGCTGGCAGGGGCTGTGTGCCTGCTGCTGGGCTGGGTGTTGTAACTGAGGTTTAATGACTACTGCCCATGTAGTGATGTGTACAGGTGGTGGGAAGAGGCTCCTATGGAGTTCTCAGAATGCCTGGGGACGCTTATGGAGCTGTGCAAGGGTATTTGTAGCCAGACTCTCTGTTCTCTGGGTCAACTCCGAGACCCTTGGCAGTGCTCTGGGTGGGAGTGCGTGCAGCCTGGATCCCGGGCAGCAGTAGCAGGGGCTCGGAGTGGGCACGGAAGCAGCAGGCAAAGCCACAATTCAGAGTCAACCCCGCCCGTTCCCGGTCCGGCATTGCCCTGCAGAAGGTGGGGAGCCCCGCCAGGCTGCCCCTCGTGTGGGTTATGCCGCGTGCCAACACCGCAGGGGCTGTGGTTGGGGCGCCATCACCTGCAGGCACCGCCCGGTGCCGTAACAGCCCCCGGGGGGCGGCCCCGCCCGCTGTCCGGCAGCGGAGGGGCTGCAGGGGGGAGGTCGGGGCGGGCACGGAGCGGCCGCCCCAGCGCTTTCCCAAAGAGGGCAGGGACTGCGAATATTATTGTTGGTATTCTTTCCCCCGGGGGATCGAAGCCAGCGGCGGAGTTTCTCCGCTGTCCCGTCCCGGTCGGAAGCGGTGCGCTTCTCTCGCGCAGCACCCAGCGCTGGCCGGAACGGGGCGGAACGCGGGGGATGCGGTGGAGGTTTGGGGTTTGCGGTGGTCCCGGGCTGAGCCGCTCCGCCCGTCCGGGGTCCGGAGGGGAAGGAAGTGGCTGCGGGGCAGCGGACACAGCCGGCCGCCGGGGGGATCTTTCCGCTTCGGGCCCTCGACGGGCGGCCGAGGTGATCCCGGCGGGCGGCCGCCGCCTTGATGAACAAAGGCGCGATCGCGTTGGGATCAATGAAGCCCGGGGGGGTCGGGGCAACTTTCCCCCGGGCCGGCCGGAGCTCCTGGGCGGGGTATGCTAATGAGGGGGCGTGGGTTCGCCCCCGCGGCCGCGTCGCGCGAGCCGCTATTGGCGGAGGGGCGGCGGAGTGAGGGAGGGGGAAGAGGTGACGCGATGCAAATGAGGGGGGCGGAGCTTCCGATGCCCCGCCCCCCGCCCGCCGGGGCTGCGGGGCTCGTGTTCGGCGGCGGGGACAGTCAAAGTGGCTCCCATAGGGAGAGACGGCGAGTCCGCCCGGCGCTGCGGGAGAGGGAGGGGGCGCGGGCACCGGGAGCCCCGGGGTCTCCCTCGGTCCGTCCGTCCGTCCGTCCTTCCCGCTCCCTTCCCGGCGTGCGCCCGGCTCCGGCAACTCGCTTCCTGCTCGGCTGAAAGAGGGAGGAGAGAGCGCTTCGGCTGGGAGAGAAGAAAAGAAAGAGGGAGAAAAGAAAGAAAAGAGAGAGGGGAAAAAAGAGGGGGGGGAAACTTGCCTCTCTTGTCACTGGAAAATGACACTTGATGTAGCGGAGCCCGCCGCAGCTCCCGTTCGTCCTATTGTTTCTTAAACTGCCATCCGAGATTTTTTTTTTTTTTTTTTTTTCCTCTTGCCTGCTGCCATCCGAGGGGTGTCTTCATACAAAAGGGACTCCGAGTTCTCCTCCGGCTCTGCGAGCGTTGCCGGCAGCCCCCGGCGCCCCGCAGCCCCTCCGCGCACCCAAACAAACTGCACACGCAGCGCCCAGCCGCGCTCCGATCGCCTCTGGATTTTTTTTTTTAATTATTATTATTTTATTTTTATTTTTTTAATGTCCGTGCCTGTGTTTGCTTTCTCTGCCTTGCTTTGATTCCAGCGAGAGAGAGAAAAAAGAAAACACACACACACACAAAAAGAACATTTAACAGCGATTTCATCACTTTTTTTTTTTTTTTTTTTTTTTGCGTAAAGAAGGAAGATTTTGCGCTGTTGTTTCTGATTCATGTTTGGGATCCAGGAAAGCATCCAGCGGAGCGGGAGCAGCATGAAGGAGGAGCCCCTCGGCGCGGGGATGAACGCGGTGCGGACGTGGATGCAGGGAGCGGGCGTCCTGGACGCCAGCACGGCCGCGCAGAGGTAGGCAGCTCCGCACCGCCCCAAAGCCGCCCCGGAGCTCTGCTGCCAGCAGTGAGTTTCGCGTAGCTGTCGCCAGTTAAATATTGATTCCCCCTTCGTCCCGTAGGAAGGAGTTTTGATTAAAAAATCATCGTAGGAACAATAAAGGAAGCGGCGAGCTCTGCTAGGTGGGAATAGATTGGGTTTAGTCTCGTGTTCGCGCGGAGGAAGGAGTTTTCAAAACTATGTTGGTGCTGTTTTAGCCTTAAGATCTCCCATCGACGCTTCCCTCCTCCGATAAGCTGCGAGTTGTGCACGGATTCTCCAAAATATATTTCTTTACTTCTCTTCCTTATCCCCGCCAGGATCAGCAGCTCCTCTCCTCCCGCCCCGATAAGCGGGGACTGTGCAGAGCTTTCCGATGGAGAAATTTAATTTGAAGCCTCCTTGTAAAACCACTGCCGCTTATCTTACATTTCCCCAGAAGGAATCCCTGCACCTGGGAGGTGGAGGTGATGGGGCTGCACCCGGCTCCGCTGTCCCTCTCATTCCTCCTTCTCCCCATCCTCTTCCCCGGGGAAAGAAAAATCAGCTGCCGGCTCCGTTTATCCCGAGCCCTGCAGCCGGCAGCGGCTCACGAGTTCCGTGTTGACATCTCCCGCTGTCTCCCACCTCTCCCCGCACCTCTCATCCCCCCTTGCCCTCCCCCCCCCTCCATTCGAAGCTCTCTAAGGAAGGGAAAGTTCTGCAGGGACAACCCTGAAATGTTTCCCGTTGTCTCCCGGGCCGCCCTCGCGGTGTTTACCCGGCGCTCCTCCGAGGGGAGGAAGGGGCTCGCAGGACTGAAACTGAAAGATAAGGCACACGCGGGGCGCTCCGGTGACAGCTTCGAGCCGACTTTGAGAAGTGGCAGAGCATGGCGCTCCGCGGGGCAGCGCGCCGGCTGGGCTGAGCGCTGCCCGCCATGCAGGGCTGCCTGCGGGAGGGCGCTGCCCTTGGAGAGGGCCGGTGGGTGCCGCTTCGGGGGTCCTGGGGGGGTTGGGGGGTGCTGCGGGGCGCGGTGAGGTCGGGTCGGGTCCCGGCTCTCCGCGGGGAGAGGCAGCGCCTTTTCCCCCACCAAAGAGGAAGAGCCGCGGGGCGGTTCGGGGAGAGGATGCTCGATGCCCGGGGAGCCCAAAGGGGTCCCGTGTGGCCCCGGTGTGGGACAGGGACAGAGCCTGGGGAGGCCGCGCCGTCCGGGCTGCCGCTAACCCGCGTCTTTGTGGTCCCAGCGGAGTGGGTCTGGCCCGGGCTCACTTCGAGAAGCAGCCTCCTTCCAACCTGAGGAAGTCCAACTTTTTCCACTTCGTCCTGGCTCTGTATGACCGGCAGGGGCAGCCCGTGGAGATCGAGCGCACCGCCTTCGTGGGCTTCGTGGAGAAGGAGAAGGTGAGTATCAGCGCGGTGCCCCGAACTCCGCTCTGGGGCCCTCCCTGCTCCGTTTCCCCCGAAGCCGCGGCACCGGCTCTGCCCGGGAGCCCCCTCCGTCTGCGGGCATTTTGCCAGGGATGGGGGGGCCCTCTGGTCTCCCTCCTTTGCCTGGGGGCTGCGAGCCGCCTCGTCCGGCCGAGTGATGGAGAAGCTTCATACCTTACACGTATTTTTTTTTTCTTTCTTTCCTTCTCTCCTCCCCGCGTCTTTGGATTCAGGAAGCTAACAGCGAAAAGACCAACAACGGGATCCACTACCGCCTACAACTGCTCTACAGCAATGGTAAGGGCTGGGAGCCCCCGGTGTCACCTCCACCGCCCCCCACTGCCACCACCACCGGCTGCCCTCCGGCCGCTCCTCGGCTGGAAGACCCCCCGGGGCCCGAGGAGCCGCTGCTCCCATCCCCTCCGCTCCGCGCATCTCCGCGCTCGGTGCCCCGGGCACAGCCCGATTGGGGCGGGCAGCTCCGGCCGAGAGAGCCCCGTCGGGTCCGAGCCCCGGCCGCCGGCCCCGCCGCTCCTCACTGCTCTGCCTCTTTTCAGGGATCAGGACGGAACAGGATTTCTACGTTCGCCTCATCGACTCCATGACCAAGCAGGTGGGTGCTGCGGGGAGCGGCCGCGGAAAAGGGGTGTGCGTGTGTGTGTGTGCTGGGGGGGTGGGGGAGCGGCCGTCGGGGCGCGGCGGGGCAGCGAAACCCGGCTCCGGTTCGCAGCGTGAGCGGCTCGGCCGTGGGGGGAAGGGAACGACCGCGTTCCCCGCTCCGCACCCGGGGGAGCCGTAGGGCCGCGCTGCGGGGTCCGACCCCAGCGTCGGGGCTGCGAGGAGCCCTCGGGAGGCGGCCCGGAGCGCTCCGGAAAAATCTTGGCGACTTCCAACCAGCCCGACCCGGGGGCTATTGAGCCGCTTAATTGTAGGATTTAACCTCCCGCCTCCCCTCCAGCCCACCAAACGCTGCGAGCGCAGCCGCCGGGCAGGCGCTGAGGCTTCTATTTGTCCTTTCTTTATTTGCGCGACCGCCGGGTCGTTGGTTTCGAGGAGGAGCGAGAGTAAATCGTGGCGAATTTGCATGGCGGATGGGAAAAGCCCCCCGAAATGCTGCGCGGGGAGCGGCGAGCGCCGTGCTCGGCTCCGGGGAGGGCTGTAGGGCAGCAGAGCTTGTAAATGGATTAACCCTAATTGTGGGCTTGCTCTTTAGCTTTCCAAACAGAGCAGAAACGTGCGCGCGTACCTGCAAAAAATACTTCTCTGGGTGCAGAGTGGGTTTGTGCGAAGGGATCGTCTGAACAAATCGATTCTCTGTTTTAGAAACTGTTCCTCCAGTTTCTCTTCTGCTCCTGTCAGAAGCTTTTGCTCTTGTAAAGACATTTCTTCTAAATAGTGGGCACGTTTTTAAACCTTTTTTTTTTTTCTCTCCTCCTTTAGATGTCTTTTTTCCCCTGAATCTGCTTTACTTGTAAAAATACTTCTTAGATTTTATTTCATTTAAGAAAAGAAAATCATTCTGGTTCTTGTTGATTTTTTTTTTTTTTTTTCCTGCACCGGTAGGAAAAGTCAGTCCCTGTATGCTCAAACTCAGTTGTCTTTAGGGGAAAAAAAAAAACTCTTGGCTTCTGCCTGGGTTTCTTTTTCTACAGCAAAACATAAAGCTCCAAGGGCTGAGTTTGTTTTAGAAAACTCTCTTTGATGGTCCCAAAACATCTTTTCCTGCTATTGAAGACTGCCTTTCAATAGAGAGAGGAAAAAAAAAAAAAAGAGAACTTAGAAGAATTCTACTCGACAATCCCCTGTGCATCTGAACTCTGTTAAACCATACGCTTCCAAACAGAGCCCTGTAGGAATTAAAACAACAGCAACATACCCTTATTCATAACAAACCTTGGGAAGCGTTTGCTGCCGTTCCTTGATTTTCAGGCACAAATGGGTTAGTTTGTGTCATAACTAACAGAATCTTTCAGATGGGTGAACTCTTTTTAGTCCTTTCAGAACTTCGTGTTTCAGTGCAGAGCATAGGAGAGCACCCATCAATAAATATTATCTTTAAATAGCTTTCCTATCCGTACGGAAATGTGAAAGCCTCTGTTCATAATCCTGTTGAAAACAGATCCCTGAACTCATGTAGAGCAATGGATTCAAAATAATTTTCTTAACAAAGGCATCTTGCATATGAAGAGTTCATCCTAAGGCGCTGTTTGACCTCTTGGTCTCTCATTATTATCGAGTCATCAGAGGGTCTTGGAAAGAAAGGGGAAAAGAAACCCCGAGATACAGTTTATTTGTAAAACATACCGTGTAGCTTTAAAGCACGTTCACATGGAAAAAAAAAATCTTTCTGATTTCAGGAAGCCGTACAGAAACAAAGTTAGGAGAAATGGCAGATTTGGGGGGAAAATGCAATGGAGTGGGGAAGTGGAGGTTTGGGAACAAAAGCTCCGAACTTGGATAAGAAAGCAGAGAGAGAAGGGATATTTTAAACAATCACGTTTGCTTGGGTATTAGTTTCATTAAGTTCTCTAGGTGTGATTGTAATTGCTTATGAGAAATAAGGCATTGGCACGTCAAAGCTGTGGCAGTGCTCATCTGTGCGTTTTCAGGAACCAGGGTCTGAAATCCCCCCCACTTCTTTTTTTCTTTTGTTTTTTTTCTTTCTTTCTTTTTCTTTTTTCTTCTTTTTTTTTCTTTTTTTTTCCCCCTTTCTTTCTTTCTTTCTTTTTTTTCCTTTTTCTTCCTTCCTTCCTAAGTGAAATCATGTCAGAGTTGTGATTGCTTCAGTTGCTGAATGCTTATTAGGCAGTGAAGTACAACACATGACAGGGCTCACCCAAATGTTGAATGTATCATTTATATTTTACGACAGTGAATTATATAGAACATTCTCAAGTAACTTTCAAATCATCAAACTGTAATTAAATATTGCAAAGACTGTCTGAAAATTCTTTAATTTTTAATGAAAGTTAAATATATATTGTCAGCCTACTTGAAGGTGTAGTATTTTAATGCATGACGCTCAGAACAAATTGGATAATGAAATGATTACTTTTAAATGAAACTGTTGCAGGAGCATTCACGTTTCCGCTGGCACGGAGCTTCCCCTGCTCACACGCACACGTTCACACACTCAATAATTGTGAATTCCCAGACCGAAATTACAGCGACTCTGAGGTTTCTGGTGGCAAATTAAAAATCCCACAGAAGCAAAGCTTGAATGAGTTCAGTTCCCCAGGTCGTACGGGGAAGGATCTTTATATTAAATAGATATATGTTTTAAGATATGGCCAAAGCAGATTTAAATCTGTTCTCTTTGTCTCACGATTATGAATTGCGAGGTTTTACGCAGCTGTGGGTTATTAAGTTAAGTAAGATAAAATAAAATCCATTTTGCGAATCAGACCTTGATTTCTTTACATCGGGTCGCTACTCCTAGATTTAACCTAAATGTCCCATTAGCAGCATACACCACAAAGCCAGGCAGGGCTGCACTGCTTGCTGTGTGTAATAGTAGGTATTCCTGCTTCCACGGAGTTCTTGATCAGGGCTACTAAGGCTTTGTTGCTGTTTGTACGGTCCAGCTGAGGGCCCAGCCCAGGATCTGTGCTGTGGCTGACAGGGGCTGGCTGTGTGTTCTATGTTCCGTGTCTGTGGGCGGCGATGTGCTGGGGGAGCAGCGCTGGGTGCTGGTGGTGCGGCCAAAGGAAGCACACATGTCACTGACTCCATCCCAGGGCAGACGCAGGGCGCAGATCTCAGCTGTGTGCGCTCCCTCCAAGCACGAACTCTTGTGGTGGTCCTTGGGGGACTTTGGAACGGGAAGCTCAGGCCGGGCCGGGTTCAGAATGTGCTGAACACTGTGCTGTAAGTGGCCTTTGGTGGTGGCCCTGGAGGAGCGCAGAGTGGGATGTGAGGGGTCTCGCTGCATCTCCGTCATGTTAGAATTGTAAACGCTGCGTACAAATCATTAGCGTTGTGGGGAAGTTCTTTTCAGTGTCAGTGCTGTCTTAATTACATTTTCTTTCATGTTATCTTGGCACCTCATTTTATGTCAGGATCACATTCCTAATGCGCTCAAAACCCTGTAGGATCCCAAACTTTATAGCTGTCGCGTTGCGTAGGGCAGCAGCTCCCGGTGCAGTCGGTCTGGCACTACGATGCTGTGTTTTGAAATTGCCTGCAAAATGTGAAATATGTCTGCTGAAATAAAGCTGGAGTTTTTAGGCAAGTCTGAGGATTTTAATGTATTTAGAGAGGAGAGGCTTTGTCAGCCGCGTTTTCATAAAGTTGAGATATTTCACGATGAGGAAGGATGGAGGAAATAAATCTGGAATACTTCTTACCCAAGCATTTTTCCTTCAGCCATTCTCATTCATAAGATATATTGGAGGATACTACAGCTCAGGCATCTCAGAAAGCATAAGTTTTGCAAGATAGCTGCTGTCTGTTTTTGGGTAAACCCTTCCTTCTGACTTGAGCTCTGGTTGCGCTTTGCCTTTTCTCAGAGCTGTAACTCTGGATGCGAGCAGGTTCTGTGTTGATGCCTGTGATGCTCTCTGCTGTGCGCAGAGGGTTGAGGAGCTGTGCTCTGCACACAGCACACGGCACAGCCCTTTGCTGGCAGCGATGTGCATGGGAAAAAAAATGTTATCAATAAGTTCGGAGGAGCCTCCGCAGACTCGGAGAAATTTCACACAAACATAAAACAAAACCTAACCCCTGTGATGGGGAAAGTTTACACTGCGCCAGATTTTAGCAGCTTTCTTGTTCCTTTGGTGAGATGTCAGAAGTGCAGGTGATTTTAATTTTCTTGTACGACGAGGAGCGGAGAAGTTTGGAATTTGCATGCATGATCAGGACCTGTGTTTGGGAAAATGTAAACTCATCACAGTGGAAAATGTGTTGTTTGGAGTCTGAGGGTGAAAACAAAGCTGAGGATTTTGGAGAGACTGCCTGAGCCAGATGGCCTGGTGCATTCCCAGTCTGGCAGCCCAACTGCTCCCTCCTGTATAATATACAGCCATTTGTTCTGGGATATTTACGCTAGAGCTGTTTCCATGTGAATGTTTGAAAACCATTAAAAATGAACATATTAGGAGAGATAAATTTATTTAATTTGTGCGAATACGTCAATAAGCGGGCTGCGTATCAAAGGCGGGGGGATAAAATAATGAGATGCCACTGAATTGTGCACTGAGACACAGCGAGAGCTGAATGTCCTCTCCTGGGGACCCAGCGCTGCGCTGCTGTCTGTGGCGGGTGAGCAGAAATCCTGCCTGGGTGAGCAGGGAGCACTCGGGTAATTAGGGGTTAAGCACTGGGAGCCAAATAGATGCAATGCGCTGAATTCACAGCGCTTTCCGCGTGGCCATATAGCGGATAGGAGCTAATCTGTGCTGCCCCATCTGAAGTCAATTGCAGAACCCCTATTGAATTCGGTGGGGCCAGGATTTTATTTTCTCTGTGTGTGTATGTGTGCGTACGTCACTGCGGATCGTTTGGGTTCTGTTTTTTTGAAAAGAGCCTCGTTCTAATGAGCTTTCTCCTTTATTTCAATAAAAGATAGAGTTTGCATTGAGGAACAGAGGAGGGATTTGAAAGCGAGTGGGCTCAAACGCACACTGCTGATTTCTCTCATTCTCTGGCTCTTAAAAATCAGGGCTGTGGCACCACCGAGGAGTATCATGGCCATGATCTCAGTCCTTCAGGACTTTCTCACCCCGCTCAAAGCAGCACTGCCCGCCTGGCGCTGCGCGGCTGTTCAGCCCTCAGCTGTACCAGCGTCAGTCTGGATTCAGTCAGGAAGCGCTGAGGACAAAATCTGCGTGGATCTTTTTCCACCTTCTCCATCAACTCTTTTACTGCTCTATTGTGCCATCTTTTACTCATGAAAAAGCGGCCTCAATCAGAACGGTAGCCTTGGTTTTATATTGTTCCCCTCCCTTTTACTTTATCTTTTTTTTTTTTTTTTAATGAACTCTCACTAAAAAGTTTTCCGAATTGCTGGATGCACTTGTAGGCTAGGAATGAACGGGATGTGCTCAGTGCACTCATTTGTATGTGCTGGCAAGTGGTGAATTGTGTTTGATTTAACTTTTTATGCGGCTTTATGTACATAGAAGAAAGGGAGCTTCGTAGTTTGACATTGGTTTTTCAGGGCCTGATTTCGAGATGGGTTTGTGCACGGGCAGTCGTTACTCATTGGGACTTCGGACAGAAAGGGCACTTCATTGAGAAACGGTTTACAAACGTAAGCTGAGTTTTGTGGGGAAATATTTAAGATCTTTGGGAGGAGAAGACCTGTTTTGAAAGATGAGGTGCATTGAAGTCAAAGCTACAGGAGTAAATAAAAAAGAAGAACAACGTCTATAATTTTCATTTCCTTTGCTGATGTTTTGTTGTGCAACTCCGATGTGTATTTGCAGGCTTATTTTTAGCCCTGCTGTGGTCTAAGTTTATCCGTTCTAACTTTCACTTTATCTCTCATTAATGTGATCCCTATTTGACAAAGTTGTGGCGGTGTTTGGGTGATGTGGGCTCCTAACTCTGTCGCTCTGTGCCGAAGCCCCAGCTTCAATTATTAGAAATGTTTGGATAGTTTTGTGAAAAGAGTATCTTTTCCAATCTTAAATATTTTCACAATGGTAACATTGCAGACCCCTCCTGTAAATATACTTCTGGTCGCTATAAAGATGTGAAACTTCAGCAGTTCCTGTTTTCTTTTTGCAACTAATTGTCAAATTGGTGTTTTAGATCAGTGCTGTCTGAAAGATGGTAAAGGATCTATAATGCTCCCAGGCAGCTGTTCATGGAGGTGGACAGTCAGTGCTTTGCACACTCGTTTGCAAGTAAATTGGGAATAGGAATAGGAGTTGGCGGTGAGAAATGAGCTCGGCTGTTCCTTTTGCTTCCTCAAATTTCCTAGAAATTCCTGGAGGAATAGGATATACAGAAGGACCCGCACTTAACGGTGAGAAACCACAGTGTGCATGGGTGCAATATTAGTAGTCAAATGCAAACAAAGTGAAAAGCAAATCCTTAACGCAGACGAAGGCAGAAGAATGTCATGCACGCAAAGAAGGGATCACTGATGTTAAACACAACAGACAAGGTGATTATGTACCACAGTGTTGACTCTGCCCGTTCATTATTGCTATTTAGTTGAGTTATTTAAGCGGGTACCTGGAGGTTAAGTAAGCATAGCAGCAGGAAGAGAAGAGGAAAGGAGAGAGGAGGGGGAAAAAGAAAGTAGGATTTGTGTTCTGCTCGGTCATTCCTAATGCTCCCTCCACTTCAGTGGCAACATAGACTGGGTAATTTTGTTTTAGGGTTTGAAAGCCTAAGAAGCATGAGTTGAGTTCTGCAGTCCTCTCTTGGACGCCGTGTTGTGCTGTGCCATGGTGAATGGGAATCCAGAGCAGATTATTCTTTGATTATTTTTTGATTAGGTCCAAGAAGGGTGCTCAGCTTCCCCTGTCTTGGTTGAATGGATTTGGATGCTGGGTTTTCTGGAGTCTTTGTGATGTCCCTGCTGTGATCCCATCAGCTGTGGTCCTTTGGTTCCCCGGTTTGGGCTAGAAGCTTTATCCCATCTTGCGATTTAATGCACAGAAATGAGGAATTTCTGAAACAGTCGCACATCCTGATGTCTGTTGGTACAGACACCTTCCAGCAGTAGCTCTCGGGTATGGATGGGAGAGCACCTCCCGAAGTGACCCAGCCTGGCCCTTCCTGGTGGCGGTGTTGCAAGGGTTCGACGTGTCCCCGACACCCACTGCTGTGTCTCCTTAGTGGAAGTGCTGGGTTCACAGCGTGTCTCTTTCTGCTGGGACACAGGGCAGGGAAGCTCTCAGTTTTGGGGAATATTTGTAGTTAAACTGAAGTGAAACAGTTACAACTAGTGAATATAACAGGGGTGTTCGTGATGTTATTTATGGAATTACTAAATAATTTTATAATGCATGAAATTCATATTCTCTCTTACTATTAAAATGGTGTTAAAAATCAGCTCATGCTTCTGCAGATTTGCATGTCCCAAGAGCCATGCCTCCACTGTAGGTGCAGCACCTCTTACCTTTAGCAGATTATATTTGCAAGGACTGCAGAAGCAGCACATGGTCCCACTTCATCATATATCAGGATACTTTATTTTTTCTCATTAATATTTTCCATGCTTCCATCTCAATATCGACCCACTCTGTAAAATGTATTTCTTCCGCATAATACAATTAGAAAAATATCTTTTTAGTTACTAATTTACTGTTAGTTTTATAGACACCCATATCAGATGTAATTTTATCTGCAGGGTTTGTTTCCCACTTTCCCCCTCCTGCGCCTGTATCTGGGAGGCTGTTGGGGTCCCACTGCAGTGCGAGGCAGAGCTGCTGCTGCTTGCAGCCTCGTCCCTCCCCAGGCTCTGCCACAGATCCCAGCTCCAGGCTGGCAGCCGGAAAGAGTTAGGAACCTCTATGCTCTCAAAATTTGCCGTTGTAAAGGCAGTTTCTTTTCTATCTTGTTTTGCTGCCGGGGACAGCCCAGGGAAGGTGTTCAGCTGTCTGCATTTTGTTGGGTGAGCCAGCAGAGAGAAACCGGGGCTGTGTGGGTGGGCAGAAAGCAAAAACCCTGTCCCAATCCGATGGGAGCTCTCTGGTGTGAGCAGTAACCCGGGATGTGTGTAAGGCTGATCCCTCACCGTTGCTCTGTGTCCTGCTTCTGGGAGGGCTGCAGAAATCAACCCTTCTTGCTGGGTGCATACGCTGTCCTTCCACAGCTTTAACTTGAAGGATTCTCCCCGTGCTGTCTCAGAGTCAGTTTCTCAGGCTGGTTATCCATCCCTATTTGTTTTGGTGCCCTCTCACAGGGCCTGCCTCTCGCTTATTTATATCCTTGTAACTCTGGAGCTGCTCGCCATCGCAAGGCGCAGGATCAGGCCCGAGTGCTTCCAGGAGCTACCAGCAAAATGCCCGGGTTGCGCAGTGTGCAGCTTTCGGAATTAAAAATGCATGAGCTCTTGCTCTGTCTCTCTTTCTCTCTCTCTTTTTTTCTTTCTTTCTTTTTTTTTTTTTTTTTAATGAATAGAGCCCAAAGTATGCCAAGCCTTGCTGTTGTTTCTTTTTTTTTTTTTTCTTCCTTTCTTTTAATGCTATTAGGTTTATATTTTATTCTGAATTGAAAAGAAAATTGTGGTTGTCTTGACTACTAAAAAAACCCATCCTACACACAGCTTGAGGGATGTGCAGCAGAGAGGAGGGAATTTAGCAGTTCCCAGCTCAGTTGTTCCCAAACACAGACCTCGGTCAGGTTCGCCCGCTGTTTGCCCTGTGCACTCGGCAGCCACAGTGCTGTTTTTTCTTTTCTCCCAACTCAGAGTGACGCATGGCTAAAAATGTGTTTTCTTTCTAGGCGATAGTATATGAAGGCCAAGACAAGAACCCCGAAATGTGCCGAGTTCTGCTCACGCATGAAATAATGTGCAGGTAAGAGATACCCTGCTTCCCCCTAATTAGTGATGAGAAAATGAATCTGTCTCTCAAAATCTAGGTTGAACCTGTGGCTATTTTAGGACTTAAATTTATCTTTTTTGCATTAAATAATCCCAAAATAACATAGTCTGGCGTATGTAATTAGCAGCAAGGTCTCTGTCACCGGAGCAGTTTTCAATTGATAAAGAATTCTCCTTAACCACGCTACTGGGTTGCATTTAGACCCCGTAGCCTACAAAAGTGGGCTCACCAAAATTAATGGTTAATTATAGAATTGTAGTTTTCTCTGCCCCCAATTCCCAAGCAAATGACGAAGTCTGCTTTCCCAGCAGCATGACAGAGTGGTTGTTCTGGTGTTAGTTGGTGGCCTAACAGGCGGCCAGGGCTTCTCCTGCCTGCCTGGGCCTAGCAGGTCACGCTCTGCCGCCCCACTGGCTGCTGTTTGTTGCTGTTCTCCAACACACAGATCTGACCCTCCCCATGCTCTCCTCCCCCAGAGGTGCCTGCCTGGGGCTGGCACTTAAATCTGGGACAGAGAGATGAATTCTTCTTCAGCTATTTCCTTCTCCCTTCTGCTGGCAGCGTTAGGTGAAACCCGCTCTGCTCCCTCACAGCATCTTTTCCCATAGCTCTCAGGCACCCAGGAGAAGTTGACCTTGCAGTCTCATTAAAGTTAGTGGGTGTTTTTGCATGTCTGAAAAACTCATTTGTTACATGTTATTCGATGGCAGAAAATAATTCCCTGGTGGAAGACGAGGCATTCTTGCATAAGCTCATTGTTACAATCAGTTGTTTTAAGACTGTAAAAATGCCATTGCATGCATTGTAACTTTTACAAAACACATTTACTAAAAAGGAGTAACTTGAGGGGAAAAGCTGGTACCCACTTCTAAGAGAATAAACTTGGATGAGGGTTTCCTGGTGGGGGAGAATCTTAGACAAAGTATTCAGATGGAAACTTCTCTGCTGGTTGATGTTTTTTCCCTTTATTCTTTGGAGTCTGTGTGTTTTGTGCTTCCTAACGGCTTCTGTCTGATAAAACCCAGCTCGAGGGCAGAGTCCTGGGATGCTACTCTCCTTGCATTGCTCGCTGGATGGAACCAGCTTGCAGGATTTGGGGGACTTTTGTTTCCATATCCTATTTTTCTAGGCTACTTTGTTCAGCAGGTTTGGCTTTGGGAAGCCAAAGATAACCCATTCCAGCCTCAGGTCTTTGAGAGGTTCCAAGCTGCTGCTGCTGGGAGCTGTGGCTTGGCTTTGCTGAGGACTCCTGACCAGTCCTACCTTTCCCAGTGCAAGCCCAGCCACACTGACAACCTGTAATTGCACTAAAACTCATTGGCCCAATTAGCACCACTTTTGCACTAGATACCTAGCTAGGAACAATTCGTGGAAATATTAAAGGGGGCCCCTGACCCGATAAGACTGAAGTGCATGCTTTGCTTTTCTTGTGGAAGCAGCCCAGTGGAACAGTGAGTAAAATGAAGCACATGCTGAAGTGCCTGCAGTGTCAGAGCCTGAATGTGCTGGTAGCTTCACGTAGTGTGCCCTGTTGGTTCCTAGACTGAAAGGTTTGGAGGTGGAAATAATCTGGGTATCTAGGTTAGCATCCAGACCTCAGGAGGGGCTGAGCACACACTCTCAGCCTGCAGCATCACTCTCTGCAGCCAGCCTTTGTTCCAGACCCATGCCATGCAGTGCCCTCAGCCAGCTCTGGGACGTTCACCGAGCCCTTGTGCAACCCTAAAAATTCCCTCTCTAATCCATTACTTTCTTATAAATACTTTAGAAACATGAAGATTAATAAGTACATTGAAAACTTCAGATAGCGAGCTGAGTTTTAACCAGATCTGTGTTAAAAATGTACAGCTTTGTCAAAATCGTCTAACCAACGTAAAATTATTTCCATTCTGGGGATGTGTAAAGCTGTGCTATGTTATTTGAAGCAGCTTTTCCCTTTATTAAAGCACTTTATGTTTTTTTCATTCTTAAAATTTGCTCAATCAGGAGCTCTGTTCCTCTCCTCAGATTTGTTTGCTGCCAGCCCTGGCTTTATGTTCCTAAACGTAAGGTGGAGAGGCAGCAAAAAAATCCAAATGTGGTGTAGGCATGGTGTGACTGCTGGGTGGGGGAGATGCATTCAAATATCTTACAGCTCATATTAGATATTTCCCATTTCCTCTTCTGCCTATAGGTTTGTAAGAGGGTGCTGTTTGTTTACCAGGCCGCTTGACCCTATTGCACAAATCTGTCATCTATTGTGCTGCTAACACTCTTTTAAATTGCAAATCTGATGCTCTTTAGGGGTCTAGAAAGGGGGGAAAAAAATCTCTCTCCACACCATTTTGTTTCTCTTGATTTCTTGCCTGTTGTAAGTGGAAGTTGGGATGTGCTGAATTTGCACCAGGGGTGCAAATGCAGCCTCAATTATAAGCATAAAATTAGAGTCTGTTCCCCATTAATCAGTCCAGCTAATTGCTATGCACTACCATTAGCCATATGGTGTGAAAGACAGCTTGCTCTCCCTAAGATGAAATTTCTTCATTTCAGACATGAAATAGTGAGGGCTCTGTATTTTAAAATAGCTTGTTTTAGATGTTTAATTTCTAAACAACTTTCAGCAGTGCTTTCTATCAAGGCTAACTGCACAATAAAACTTTGCATTTATGTGACAAAGCTGGGTATTTATAGGATGCTCCAACTACGGCAAGGAGAAGACAAAGAATTCAAATGTACAGGAGAGTCCTGGCTGCGGTAGGGATGCAGCTCTGAGGTTGGCTTCAGGTGGCTGTTTGTTTATTTCGAAGAGGTTCATTGTGTTTTGTCAAATATAAAATCCATGCTGTTGGCGAAAATGTTAATAGCTGGGGAGAATTCAGAGCCTCGGTGGAATTTATTGGCATTGTAGGCAGCGTGGGGAGGGACATCTATAGTTAATATTGCCTCAACAATTTCCATTATGAAACCTTCAGTGGCTTACAGCTTTGCCAGACTTAAACTGTTCTGGCTGAAATGTCCTTTGCAGGGTGTCAGCCCGAGGCTGACTTTCTTTGGAAAGTTTCAGCTCAAATGGTTCAGCAATTTCTGAGAATGAGGTTGGAGTAAAATATGGTTTTTGTCTTTGCGACATAAAGCCTTACAGCTGTTTTGTCGAGGAGCCCTTGCACCTTTAAGCCTGGCTGGGGTGGGAGCTGCAGCCCACCTCACCAGGAGCTGCTGCAGTCTGTCCCATGTGGGCTCACTAACGACTTGTTAGAGCCTGGCAGTAAGTGATCAGAAAGTCGCGTTTGTGCTGGCCTCGTGCCATCGCCCCGTAATTTCTCATTGTTCATTGTCCCTGCAGAAAGCCTGAGTGCATGGATACACAAAGCAGGGCTCCTCTGGCCTGTGACGCTCCTGGCTGCTGCGCTGGGTTAGGGAGAGGGAGGGTTTTGGGGTGCAGGATGGAGGGGCGAGGCCATGGATGTGCCCATGATGGGGACAGAGATGCTGCAGTTGGGAGAAGGGTGAGAACAAAGGCAGTGACAAAAGCAGGGAGCAGTGGTGGCCAGGGGATGGAGGTCTGCAAAGAGGCACGATGGGGATGGTGTGAGGAAGGTGGAGGCAGGAATGGGGAAAACCCATGTTGGTGCAGCATGGCAAGGGCCTGTGCTGCTATTGAGGGCTATTTGCTTTAAAAACAAACCGAGCAATCCCCGAGCCAAATCATTTTTTGCAGATTTTTTTTTCCCTCGTTTTTATTTTTCCCTCTCTCAAACTGCTTTAGATCAGACATTATCTGATTCCTAAAGACACTGTGCTTGAGCTCTGGCTCCCTGTCCTGCCTGGGGGGGACACCCCATAGGGCCAGCCAGGAGCTGGCACTTGGCATTAATCCCTGCACCTCCCAAGCACGCAGGGAGCTGAGGGCTTCTCAGTGACTCAGAGAAACTCCTGGGACTTCTTGAATTCCTTCAGGGAAAGGCACTGAATGTTTAGGCACTTTTTTTTTTTTCCCCCATGTGTTCAGTAGATGCTAAAATTCAAAGCTTTCGAAGCAAGTTGAATGCTTCTTTTACCATGAGGAGCGATCTAAAACTCAGGGTTGGTGTGATACCCTGATTGTCTGCGTAGAAAAATGAGAGTGGATGAGGCCTCAAATTCTGCTTGTGAGGGAGAAAAAAAATGAAGAATAAAAAAAATAAAAAGAAAAAGGCAAATGAAAGTTTGATTTCTTGCTATGGCTCAGGTCTATGGGGGCATCATCTCGGGACACCTGAGCCATGCAAGAGGGCCACCCCATGAGCAGCCCCATGGCCATGCTATCCGTATTGGACCGTCCCTGGCAGCCGATGTGCACCTCTCCTGCTTGGGGCTGGAGTATTCCTGAAGCAGGAAGGTGCTGGGGATGCTGGGGGCCGCCCAGTGCAATGGGGAGCCTGGGAACCTTTGCTCGCCTGAGTGAGTGTGGCAATTTCTGTCCCCGCAGTCTGCTGGGAGAATGTCAGGACTAGCCCTGATTCACTTCAGTCACAAGAACTGCATTGTCTTAACTTGTGCCAACTCTGTTTTTAATTACATTTTAATCATTTAAAAATGATTAGCAGTTTTTATTGCCTTGTTTGTGGGTAAATTTTCTCACCCCACACATTCTCGCTGCACTCCAATGACAAGTCCTTTTATAGGCAAAAAAGCCCCCCGAACGTCCACATGACTATTTACCTACAGCATATTTTATTCCTTCCTAAATTTTAATGCTTTCTGGGTGCCAAGGCTCTTGCATTTATTTTCGTGGATCAATTGTGGTATTGTGCTGTAAAATTAAGCAGTTTTTTTTGGCAGTCCTAAACAATGTAACTTCCACCGAAATGAAGATACCGCACATGTGTTAACTGAGAGAAGTTTCGGTCCTGAATAGTTGCCTTGAAGCTTTCTGCGGTGAAAAGAATTATGTATTTTCCTCTCTTTGAAAACAAAAATTTATTTTTCTTTTTTTGAGACCATGTTTAAACAGGCTCTTTTTTGTAAAAGGTCTCCTTTTTTTTTTTTTTTTTTTTTTTGTTATCTTTAGTGTGGTTAGTTGCTTTATTGCTAATCTTGGTGGGTAACTGTATATTATTCACTCTATTGTTCAGCAGCACAAGAGAACCTTTGTCATGCTCCCAACAGGGCTATTTATATAGCATGGCATTTCTGAGGGCTTCTTACTGCTCCCGTGTTCTTCCACCTTCCAGGGAAAGGAAAATAGTCCATTTGGCAGGGAGGGTGAGCAGTCGGGTCCCTGGATACTGCTTGGATTGAGCATGGTGCTCTGCAAGGCTGTGGCTGAGGTTCACCAAGAAGTTTGGTAACGGCAAGGTGTGCCTGCATCTGGCCAGGGAGAGCCAGGAGAGTGGCCCCGTGCCCTGTTAATTGGTGCCATTCCCACAGGGGTCCCCATGCTGTGGGTCCCTGCCCTCTGCGGCCCTGTGGGAGTTTCATGGGCTTCACGCAGTGGGTTCCTGCATGAGCCAAGCTCCAATTGCCATACCCCTTTCTGACAAGGGCTCATCCCAAACAACAACTCAACATCTCTGTGCAAACAACAAGCTCCCTTAGCTTAAAACCCGAGCCTGCTGCCAGTGATGGAGCAGGGCTTTGGCAGATGGAGCTGGTGCTACATGCACCAGCTTTGTACCCGACCCATGGTGCTCCACTAGCACAAGCAGTCATTAGTATGCTCAGAAAAATGGGAAACAGGCATGCTCCCCTATAAAAAGCCAATGGTGTTTGCATTTTAGCTCCGCTCTTAACAATTATATTTCCTAGAAGGAAATTCATTGCACTTCTGGATGTCGGGGGGAGGCTTCAGCTCTGTAAAAGTAGGAGTACTGTGTGGCCATGTAATGGAAGTACCAAGCAAACGTTAAAAGCTGTGTTCAGGGAAGAAAAAACTGGTTCTGTGTGCACACATAAATGGGACAACTACTAAATCCTTTGGAAAAGAGACCACAAATAGGCAGGTCTGTCTGTTTCGGATGATCCTTGAATTATTATTTGCGAAGGGGGCAAAACCCCTCTCTTTTTATATTTTCCATTGCTAACCAGCTGTGCAAGAAGTTAAACATAGTAATTAACCCATATGTGACCCACTGTATTTGACTGATTTGCAGGCAGGGACGGCGCGGTAACTCTAGCCGGCAATTTGAACCCGCCGTGTTCGTAATGATGATTTTACAGTGTAATGGTCGCACTAAATCCTTTCACTTTTGCTCTGCAGCCGCTGTTGTGACAAGAAAAGCTGTGGCAACAGAAATGAGACTCCATCAGATCCAGTGATAATTGACAGGTAAGGACTGCTATTGTTTCCTTCGATTTTCTTTCTGTATTTATTATTTTTTTTTCCCCCTCCTCATTATAACGAAACACCTGCCCTGTCTTGCTAATGGGGAAGAATTAGGAGTAGATGCGGATGAAATTTTGTTTTTGATACCAAATTAGTTGTGCTTTGCAACTGCGATCGCCGTGGCAGGGCCATATGGAGGCTAACGGAGCGACCTGCTCGTTGGAGGGCTTTCGTGCTTGCAGACTGATTCATGTGCATAAAGAGGAGATTTTTCTTTCTGACTTTCTGTGGCTCAATTCACATGCTGTGCCAGGGAAGCTTCAGGAATAAAATAATAATAGTTTGTGATTTATGAAATGTGGTTGGGTGCTTATAAATATTTAACTTTTATTTGAAAAATGTTTGAATCATTATCACTTTTAGCTACAGTAGTTCTGTTGGATGCAATCCATCTACATTTTAAGGTTTTTATTTATGCATAAAAACAGTTAAAAAAAATAGATCTGCAAACTAAGGGATTTTTCCCCTGTTATTTTCTTTGGTTGGAATACTATTTTGACTGTATTGTCAGTTGATTAATTCATTTTTGCCTGTCTTAATTATTGTGCTTTTAAACAGATCCATATTGCTAATCTGACATCACCAACTAAATCACTGTTGTACAATGCATCTATTTTAGTTGCTCTGAGCCATGGATAGTTTCTGTGCTTGCAAATTATGCAAAATGGTACCAAATAGTGATTTTTACATTTTAATCGTCAAAATTCATCGTACAAAGCCACGTGTAATAACCAGGTTATTATGCAGCATTACTCTATGAGAGTTAAATGGCCATGAAGTACTGAATCTGTCTGTCATCAGCTGGGGAAAGCAATACCACTGCACTAATCTGTGCGTGCAGGGACCCTGAAGGGAAGCTGTCTGTGCATATGGGAGCGAGTGTAGAGCGGTGTGCTTCTCCTAGCATTATTGTCTGAGCTCATGTTTGCTGTATTAGCTTCAAAGTACCTTCTGTGCCAGTCTGGGTGTTTGTTATAAAAGAAAAGGTGAAGGCGTTTTGTGTGCGGAGCGCCATGCGGGAGGGATGGGGATAGCAGAGCCTGGCCAGGCACTGTGCTTCTGCAGACTGTCAGATTTATAGTTCTTACTTGAATTTGTTAAGATAGTATATATTGGAAGCTTATGGCGGGTGTTTTGATTAGCTGTAATCAGTAATCCTGAGAATGTTTAAGCCTCAGAAGATATATCTACCTATTTTAACTAGGCGTATTTCCATCTTCTGCGAGCATTAAGTAGGACTGGGAAAGGGGGGGAAAAAACCCAGTGAAATCTGTATAGAGATGTGTTTTATAAGCATGCTGCCGAGTTGAACACTATAAACATGGTGTTAGGGCGGCATTTCGAGTGACATGAAAGCTACAAAATTCACATGAATTTTTCATTGTACTGGAAAGTGAGATGTTAAGATGCTAATGGCAGGTTTACGGAAATATTTTGTTTAACTATCTAGTATGCAAAACTGCTAGTTGCAAATCACTTTAAATTACGAAAGCCAGAGATGCTGTCTGCTATGTGCTTCTTAGAAAATGAGGGAAATTGTTACGTGAAAACACAGATTTAACTTTGTAACGGTGATCAATTTATCACTATTTACATACATTTATGCAAAAGATACCAATTCTGAAGACTATATTTAAAACACAAGTTGAATACAATTCAAAGCTCATCATCCAAACCTTGCCTTCCTCCCCCTCGTACTACAACACATTTGGCTTGTGAATGGGTTAAGCTTTTAAGTTCTTCACTTGGTTTTAAATTGTGACTTTGATACAGAAGGTTGATATGACTGTGGTTTGAATAACATTTGATTTTGACCTGTTCCTGTGGGTTGCAGTGGTATAAGAAATTTGACTCAGCAGTACTGTAATTAGCCCTCCCTGTGTTTTTGAAACAGGATTGTGTTACCTGGATTGCATTAGTGTGGCTTCTATTGTCGCCGCTTTGCATCTGTCCCAGTAGGGTACTTAAAACCTTTTCTTGGCCGGGGCTAGTTCAAACAATTTAGGCCAAATAAGTACGTGCTTTATACAGTTAGTGGCTTTAGCGATGCTTCTTGTGACATTTATCCTATTCATTTTTTCCCCCTTTTGGTTTGGAAAGGATGAAACGAGCTATGTGGGGCCTTTTTACCTTAAAACGAGTCCGTTAAGCGCTAAAGCGCCTGCACGAGTCAGCACATGTGTTTAGTTGTACTCCATTGTCACTTCTGCATGCACACAATTTTAAACTATTATGTCAATTGATACGCTAAGCCATATTTAGCTATTTTTATTTGCCTGTGAGCTTACAGAACTCATTTGCCATTTGGGCTAAAGCACTCCCACATGCCTTACAGTCTGATAAAGCCTTGCCTATGGATTTAATCTAACTCTTGCATCAAATCCTACCAATCCACAGACTCTGACCTAACATAGAATTTAACGTAGAATCCATCTATGGGATTTTTGACATATGTACTTAAATGGAAATGCTATCCTCTTCTTCCATGCTGGAATACTGTTTCGGATTGATTAATTCTCTTTGATGAGGCTGGAGAAACTCGGGATAGAGAGGGCTCAGTCTTTGTGGTGGTTTAGCTAACTTGGCAAAGAGGCTCTTTGTCAACTTCAAAGTTACATGTGTTGTGTTCTTTTTCAAATCCTAGATGTATATGAAAAGTAAATCACACATTTTTATTTAATCAAAATGCAGGATTTAAAAAATAATAATCCGTTGTTGTGTTTGAAACAGGATATGACTTTATCCTTTGTAGGACTGCTTTATAGTTTGCCCTATTATAGTATCAGCGGATATGGCAGTGAAAGAGACCTAAAGAAATTCATACTTGTAGAGAGATCTCAGTTTTCTCTGGAGAACAAAATCTCTTCTGCTTATAGAGCAGTCATTTCAAGGAAGTTTCTTGGAAACCTGTGTATTTCTGAATCATCTTAGCATAGCCTGTATATTTTATCACTAATCCGGTTACATGTGTTCAGATGAAGCTCTGATGAACAGGAACTCATTTTAAAGGGGTTATTATTGTCACAGTACAAATGCACAATTCCTTCTACAAGTACAGTAGCAGGGCTGTATTGTAATCATACTTGAAGAAAACACAGAGCACTTCCTGTTATTAAATTAAATTCTAGATTGATTTAGCATTCAAATAGTAACTTGTATTTGAATTTAAAAGGTTTGCAATAGAATTTCTGTGAAGAAATTGAATAAATTGTAGTTTTATTACCACTCTGGATATCCCAGTGTCCTAACCTTTTTCCTTACAGTTATCTTAGTTCAATAAATAAAACCTCATTAGACTATTCCCATTTCAACGAGTTTATTAAATTTTACAGAAGTAATTAGCATAAGCTGTGCTAATTTTTCTGGAAGACTAATGAGAGAGCTTCCTAATTAGGTTTGCTTTGTAAGAATCAGAAAAGATGATAATGACAAAAGTCACATAGGGGAGAAAGTGGGGCTTTATATTCTTCCTTGGTTCAGGAAAGAGGCTCTTCTCTCTCTGCTCTGCTCCGAACTTTTAAACCCAATTTACCACTATGGGGACCAGTATTTAGTGGTGCTACCCGTGCCTGTGGGGGATTCCTTACCTTTTATGGCTGGATCCAGTAGACAGGAGTCGTATTGACTGATAAAATAGAAATAAGCACTGCAGCCCCAAATATAGTGGCAGAAATGTCTCAGCATTGAGGATCTTGCTCTGCCCACAATCCTAAAGCCTGTACCCTGTATAGGGACAAGGGGATGCAGGGACAAGGTGCTGCAAACTGCCCATGTGGCAATTGTTGCTCATCCCACATTCTGCTTTTTCCTCATGTACATGAATAGACTTTAGCTGGTGACCTGAAATGAGCTTTGCTAATATTTATTGGTATGGATGAGACTTACTTCAGGAACCTCACAACTGTCTTTCCCTTGGACAGATGCCCTCATGTCAGCATGTGGGATCACAGGATATCTCGAGTTGGAAGGGACCCGAAAGACCCTGGCTCCACACTAAACCTCCCAAAACCCAAACCCTGCGTCTGAGAGCATTGCCTAAATGCTCATTCATCTCCAGCAACTCAGGGCTGTGCCCACCTCCCTCTGGTAAAGAACCTTTCCCTTACTCCCACCTGCCCCTCTGCTGACACAGCTCCATGCCGTTCCCTCCAGTCCTGTTGCTGCCACAGAGAGTAGAGCTCAGCGCTGCCCTCCGCTCCATATGAGGAGCTGTAGGGTGCCATGAGCCTCCACACAGCTTTGTGCTCCCCAGGGCCTGTGTGCCCCAGAATGGCATGGTGAGGGGCACTGGCCCTGCTCTAGCAAAGCACTGATGCTCTTCACGTGACAGTCTGGGTGCTATGTCTGAGGAACAAGTCTCCCTCTGACTTCAGAGGAGTGGCTGATACATTTGCAGCGCTGTCAGAACTCTTGTCAATGAAGCACAGGTGGGAACTTCTGGGCTGGAGGCTGTGATACTTTTGGAAGTTTATCAGGTGCGTTCTAATGCATGGCCTGCTGCACACATTTGAAAGACCTGTGCAATTCAACACCTGCCATAAGGATGCTCAGCTGCGCTGCCTGCACTCCCCAGCACTTCCATGTGCTGTGGCTGCTGAGGGAGCCAGCTTTCCTGCAGATGGTTTTGAGATCTTTCAGATCCCAACCTGAAACATTTTATGTTTGTGGGCAGGATTTTACTGTGCAACGGCATGAAAAGAGGCGCGAATGACTTTCAGTGTCTCCATTTTACTGCTTTACAAGTCGTCATGCAGTGGATCGCATTTTACAGGCCTGATCATCTTTTCATCCTAAACAGGAGGCGAGAGGAAAAGTGACACACTGGGCTGCTTTTCCCTGACTGCATCCTCCACACAAAGACATTTGTTAAGAGGATGTGTGGTGGTCAGCGTGTTATGCAGCAGCTTTCCATGCCCAGTTGACCCGATTCTCTGCGGGGCAGGCACTGCTGTCCTGCTTCTCCCTGGGAATGAGGCTGCAGGAATCTGGGGGTCACATCCCACCTTCGTCCTCTATCTGTGCTGGTGAACCCCTCGGGTCCCTATGTAGGTTGATAGGATGGACAGAAATTGGCCTCCAGTATTTCCCTCGGCGCCTGGAGCTTGCGAAGCCATGCATTGCTGAGAGGGGAGGGCCGCCAACAAACATCCTCTAGGATTTGGTTGTGATTGATGCATCTGAAAAGCATTACCCTAAACATTAACCACATGACTTAGGCAGCCAAAGGCACTTTGAGCCTCTGTGAGATAAATGGGAGACTGATCTGTAGATGCTTCTCACGCAGGGAATCAGAACGAAATGCTCACCCCTCTACAAGGGCTCCTAATGCATGTGGTGTCCGTCCTCTTCCTAGTGAGGGAAACAGCAGAGCTAGGGATAACTTTACAAGGGTGCTTGCAAAAATCTCTTGGTCTCAGTCTGTGTGGGTTGGCACATATCTGCTGCTCCAGAATTCATTTATTTTGCTCTTGGGGTTAAGTGAACTTGGTCAGGGTCAAAACAGCTCCCTCTTATTGTTTGCTTGATTTCTCCTCCCCATTCCAAGTATTAGAATTTTTATATAATTTGAAATCTATTATGCAAAACCTTAATTTGTTCTCAGCTCCGCTTCGGAAGGCTTATGAATTTCTCAGAAAACCTGTTCCGAGTTTTCAGTTTGTTATAAAACCCCAAAGCAGGCAAGTTTTATGTGGTTTTGAGTTTCACTGCAAACATTTCACACTATTCTAATAGTCGCTTGCTTCTCTCTGTGATGTCTTTTGAATCTGCAATCAGCATTGTGGCCTTTATTTCACAGTGATCTTCTGCCTGATTATTACTGTTAAATATCATGGCAGAGGCTTCTGATGCATGGTGCTGTTTCCAGGCAGGTAGATGAGTCCATGTCTGAAGTGGCTCTTATGATGCAGCTTAAATATTCAATTTGAGCTTTTTCTGTGGGCAGCTACAATATTTAGGCTTGCATTGAATTTCTGAGGATCAGGGAAGCTGATGATCAGACCATTCCGTTGCTTTTGGCATGTGACTCTCACCTTTAGTTCTCACCCCACAGTCCAGAGAAGTGATCTAAATGCCTGTGGGATGTTCTGGACTTGCTGCTTTATCCCATGCCATTCGGCTCAGGGTCAGGTTTTCTGTTTATCAAGAGCGGGGATCTTTTTGGAGAAGAAGTATGGGATTTTTCTCATATGCATGTACACACGTATCAGGTGTGGATAAATTTGCTGTCCCATCTCAACACCTGATTTATTTCTGCATGTGCCATTGCAATGGAGACACACATGACTAACAGTAAAAGCAGTAGAAGGTATTTGCAAAGATCATCCTCAGTTTTAATGCAGATTATCTTAAATTGTTCTGAATGTGAAATGTGTATCTGACATCTACTGTGGTGTTTACTGGGTGAGAACCAAACCCAGGCTCTGTTCCCCTGAAGTTTAGGTGCATCAGTAGCTTTTTTCCTGTGAGCAGTCAGACGTTTTTGCATCTCTAGCCACTGAAATGTATTCTTACAAGTAATTGGTCACATCTACAAAAATAACTACACTAAATTCAAATTCACTTCTGCTGCTGGAAGTAAATAATACGTCAGCTAACTAATAAAGCTAAAAGAGAGGAAGAAATAATCACAGGTTGCTGTGTAAATCGTGACTCAGATAACTTTCTAGAAATGGATTAATGCTGTCCTCAGAGAGCAGCCAAGCCCTGTAGCAGTAATGGTAAATACTGGTATGAATTCTGTCTTTCCCTGTAGCATCGTGTTGTTTTTTTTTTTTTTTTGTAACAGTTCTGGAAAAGTACGGAAAAACCATACAAAGTTCACAGTGTGTCCCATTAGCAACTTTGCATAGGTAGTTTGTGATCAGAATATATTACTGTATCAAATGAGTGTTTACTTTGTTTTTGCTAAGGACCGTATTTTGGATGTTTTCTTAAGCAGAACGAATAATTTTCTGCCCACTTTTTAAAAATAGCATTTGGAAATAAGAAATGTGAAAACAAGTTTTCTGCTGCTGTTAGTGTGTGATTTGTACGAAATTAGTTATTAAAAGGCTTTATTACATTTCACTGAAATTACATACCGGACAGTAGTAAGGTGACCCAGATATAGAGCCTTTCAGTACAGCCATTGAAGTGCTATGAACAGTGTTGTTTTGTCTTTGGTTTCTTGCTGCCTCTAAAGGTGTAGGCAGATGAAGATAACTTTAAAAAGACCTATTTCTCCAATTACAAGCTTTTGTCCAAGAGAAGAAGAAAGATTTTTTTTTTTCTTTTTTTTCCAGACTCACAGCATTCTCTCTAACAAAATCAAATTCCCTTAATCTGACAAGAAGCCAGGCTGGGCTTGTTGCTTGGAGCTCCTGCAGGAGCTGCCCGGTGCTCTGTGTGGCTGTGGGATGGCTCAGGGGAGCAGCGGGGAGGGTGACTGTGTTGGCATTTTGGGACCTGGTTTCCCTGTGTGGTGTGGGGGCAGCCCCCAGCGGGAGGTGGCTGGGTTTAGTCCAGCTTTGTGCCGACGCAGTGATGTCCAAAGTGGCATTCCTCAACTACTGCATCTTGCTAACCGGCTGAGGCACAATAGTTCTGTAATGTAATATAAAAAGTAATGGTGTTAGCTAACACATCCTTAATAAGATATTGTCCGCTGCTCTGCCATATGCTCCGGAGGAGGCTTTCCCTCTGTGGGGCTTTTGAGTTCTCTCAATAAGATTATTTCAAATACTCTAATCCTGAATCATTGACATGAATACAAAAGCCTAGTGACATCTAATAGATGCCTCTTAGCTTTGCTTTTCCTCTTGTTCCTTTCCTTTTTCTTCTCTTTTTACCTGACAAAAAGCTTACAGACACTTGGGCTCTGTCTCTCAGTACCAGCATGTGGGTCCCCTCGTGAAATATAAAGGAGGAAAAAGGGCTGACATAGGGCTGATAAGCCACAGAGCAAAGGACCATAGATTAAAAGTAAATGCCAGTAAATCCTACCCTGTACACTCAGTTGTTCTTTTATTGTTTTCTTTAACTCTTCCAGTGCCATACTGGGCCAGAAAGAGATGAAAAATGGAGTTAAAAAAAAAAAAGGTGATGCTGCAATGCCGCAGTGCCATAGGGTCCCAAAGCCTGCTGTACAATCAGGTGTTCTTGGCTCTTCTCTCACCTTGACTTTCTCATTGGAATAGCAAACTGTTTCAGCTAATTGTATCATTTGATGTTTATATCATTTTTTGAAGATTAACTTAAAAAAAAAAAAAAAAGATAAGCAGAAAGTGACATGACTGTGATCCTGGAAAGTCTTAATGTTATATAAAGAAAATGTTAGGAAGAACGAGTATCCCACTGTGAGTGTCTAGGAGTAAAAATGGGTTTCCCTCTTGTCAGTGCTGTCTCAACAACTGCCAGGAACAGAATATCACTTTCTGTTCCTCTTTTTTTTGGACTTTGACAAACTGTTCATCTATCGTCTGCAGAATCTGCCTTTAGAAGAAGTTCTTGGAACAGAACACAGTTGGTTAAAAGGAAACTGCGTTCAAAATGTAGTCATTTTCCGTAATTTTCTTCAAGGTTTTTTGGCTTTTCAGGCTTCCCTGAGCAGGATAACCATCCACTTCCACCCAGTTGAGTCAGGTCTTCTCTGTAATCTCTCTGAATACAATCTTTCAGTTGGATTTTTTGGCATCTGCATCACTACATAACCATTGGCTGCCTTCCCAGATGTTAAGTCACTTTGATAAGTGGATGTTAAAAACCACTTTACCTAGCTCAGATTTTGTAGAAGGATGACATAAGAAGAGGAAAAATGTATTCTGTATTCATTATAAAGTTCTTTGCTCTAAAAGAAGAAGAAAATTAGCCACACTCAGAGCTATTAAGTCCTGATGTTAGCATCTCCTCCAGCCTGCTCCGTGTGCCTCTGCATTGCTTGCGTGGTCCTGCGTGAGCCGAGATGTGGCTGCAGACAGATGCCTGCCCTGGAATTTGTTTCTGAGGCCGGGGCTGCACAGCGGTGTCGCGAGAGGTGGTCGGTGCCCTAAGGGGCTGAGCAGGCAAAGCATAGTGAGCTCAGTAATAGCTCTGACATTCTGAAAAGCAGAATAATAGAACGTACCGTGGTGTAAGAGGAAATCTCTTTGTTAAACCCCATTATGTGTACACAAATTGTTGTCTGTTGTATCCTGCATGACAGGAGAGAGGAACTTCTCTTTTGTTTTCCAAAGGGTTGCCCCGCTGTGACAATGGTAACTTAATTTGTCAGAAATTACAAGAACATTAATACATCATGCCCTAATGCGTCATTAGTGCATTAATACTTTCCGAGACATCGGAGTTTTTCTAATAAATGCCTTCAAAGTTGGCTGGGCATTCATAAATTTGAGTTTTCAGTATGATAATTGTAATTGAGACACCTATTTTCCCTGATTAATTCTTGCAGTTGCTACATAACAGTCAGCCTTGTTGACACTCGCAGCCACCCGCACTTGAAAGAATAGCACTCTCTTCGTTAATATTTGCAGTGTCGTAAAGTGGCATGATTTAAAAGAAAAAAAAAATACAAAAAAGAAAAGAAAAAAGGGAGACTGTTCTTGGGGAAACAAAAGAGAATTTTGGGAATGCTTTTTTGCCATGGAAACACAGTTATCGCTCATTAATCTGTCACGTACAGAACAAGTTCCAGACTACAACACACTTGAGCGAGGCGGCAGTCCCGGGGGTTCGTCTCCCTGCCTCTGCTACCTTTTACCTGCCGGCAGCACTGCAGGGGTTAAGGGCTGCAGCCCCTTCCCCAAATCCCATCATGTGTCTGGTTGGCTCCCACAGACTGGGGACCCCCTCTCTTGTCCCTGGTTGCGTGGCCTCGCAGCTCCCTGGGCACGTGCAGCGGTGGGGATCCGACCCCGGGGTGCCACTGCTTTCTGCTTTCAGCCACGGGTGGCTCCAGGAGGAAGGAAGTTTTTCCCTTCATTTCCAAGATAAGGTGTCATTCGTGAGAGCAGCGTGCTGAACTAATCAGGTTAATTGAGAGGCCCTGAATAGCTCTCATTGAGCGGATCCCTCCTTCCTGCTCAAGGCAGATAGCGCAGACGGAGAGATTACAAGTGCTTTAAACTCTGGCTCGCCATCTCTGAATTTCACACCCATTTCAGGGCGACGGGGGTCAGAGCAGACGTGTGACACAGGGGTTGTACAATTTAGCTGTGCTGGAAGCAAGGTTTATTATCGTTATTTTTTTATCATCATCACGGTGATTATTTTTTTAGCACAGCCAAATCCTCCGATCTGAGCAGCTTTCCTGATGCCAGTGACATCCTTCTGATTTATACAGGCCATGCGGGTGCAAATTGCTCCAATGTTTTTGGAAAGATGCAGAAGACTGACCCAGCAGCACGGCTGGCTCTGGATTGATCTGCTCCTGAGTGTTGTTAATATTAAAATTACTTCAGACCTAACTCATGGCAGGGCTGCAGGAAACATTAATTTTAAAAAGATGTTTTCAGTGTTTGAAGCAGATAGCAGTTGGTTTTATTGCTTTTATGGTATCATTTCCCTTTAAACCCTTCTAATCGAAGTGGCTCTACATAATTTTATTCAAGTTTACCAGAATGCTCAAGCATTTCCCTCTGGATGCTCTTGCCAAATTAGGAACATCCAGGCTCCAAACCTCGCTGTAATCTCCCTACTTGCTGCAGTCTATTACATTTTCTTTGCAAATATCGTAACCATTAGAGTTCAGGGGAGAGAATTTCCAGGAAAATAAATTCCCCCAAAGCAATGCCCCCTGCCCCATCCTCCAAGCCAAAATGGGTGCTTGGCTCAATTTGAGCGCGAGCTTCAGTGTCCCCGTTGCCCCTTCCCCATGGCTGCTTTTCCTTGGAAGTTTCAGGAATGACTTTAATTATCTCCACAATCAAATTCTCACCGCTGTCCCTGTGAAAGCATGTAGTCATGGATTGCTGGGATTATTTTCTTTAGCACTTGGGGATAGAGAAACTGGTTGTTTCCAAATGAGAACCAGCTGGGTTCTCATCGCTGGCGTTTGGAGGAGCCGCTCTGCTCACCCGCCCAATGCTGCACACAGAACCCAGCCCCCAGATAGCTGCTGTCGGCTTTGCCACATATTCTTATGCAGTATCAGGGCTGACTGTGTTTATGGCGTTAATATGTTTCTACAGGGGGGCTGCTGCTGGAGCTGGCATTCGCTCCTTGCAAAGCTCGGGGCAGGCAGAGGTGCCTGAGCAGCCCTGGGTGTTCCTGGGCTCCACCTGCCCAAAGCACAGAAAATAAAATTCACCCCCCAGTAAGAGATATCAGACGTATTCTGCAGGTGACAGGTGAACTCCTGAAAAGATTAATACAGCAAGAGACAGCAGGGTGAACTTCTCTTATCTCACATTTTGTTGCTGTAGAAGCTGAACTGCAGGGGTGATGTTCCTCCCCTCTTCCAGCTTGGAGAAAGAAGTTACTTGTCATACTTTATTAATCTGTTTTAGTGCCAAACTCAATTTGAAATTAGGACCATGTGTCTTGTCAGAAATTACATGACCTCTGATTTCAGCTGAGCGTTTTGTCAGGGGGAAAGGTACAGAAATCTTGATTTACTTATGAAGATGTAAAATGGGAGATGCTTCATTGGATTTAAGGCAGCTGCCTCAGATTTACATTTTTCAGGAGGGGGAAGCGTTCGTTATTTGGAATAGAAAATTTTCCGTTTATGGTTTATTTACATATTAAAAATTCATATAAAAAACCAGATATTTCTATAAAGTTTCTGCATTCAGTGGTTCCCTCATGCTGGCACACACAGCCCGTGCTCTGCTGCAGACTGCTGTTGTGAGGCTTTACATGTGCAGTCGTGTGACTTCTTAATGTCTGAAATGAATGAGCGACTCCATCAGCAGCTCAGGTTAGAAGTCCAGAAAAGAAATCTTCCAGCTCCTTTATTATTAAGAAAAAGATAAAGTTTGTAGGAAAGAAAACGAGAGATTGCTCAGCTTTGGGCAGATCGTTGTATACAATTTGATTCCTGTCATGCCGGAGATACAATGACTTTGACTCTGGTGATATCCCTTCTAGCACAACCAGATTATTTCTGTGCATGCTGAAAGCAGTGGGTTCTGAAGGCTCAGCTCATGGCACAGCAGCACTGTGTCGTTTGGGAGTTTGGGGCTGGAACAAACATTCTGCAGCCGCCGTGAACCTGACGCTCCGTAGGTTTTCAGTTCTGCACTTTTTCTTCTGCCGATGCATTTATTCGGCGTTTCAATTTATTGTCTTATAGTATGTACACACATATTCACTGTGGTCTGCTATTATTATTATTTTTTTTTAATCTGGCTTTTCCATCTTTTTCTTTCGACAAATAACTGCTGCATTTCCAGTCATTCAAATTTGGGCCGAATTTTACTTCCTGTTTCAAAGGTCAAGGAAAGCTGACCTCAACAGCAGTGTTGAGGCTGCTGAATTATTCATATCATTGACTTTGTGTCAGCTTCCACATTTGTGCAGAGGGATGTTTTATTCATTTATCTCATTTAGGGACCTGCTCTGCACCTGTTTCTACCATTAAGTACCCTGTAATTTGCATTTGATGCTAATTTAGTTTCATATCAGCCTGGTCCCCCCTTGTTAATTTAATTTTCTAAGACCCTTTTCATTACAGTAGAAATGTTTCCCTCTTTAAAGCAAACATCTATACAAGTAATTGTATAAACTGCCTTTTAAATAATATCTTTTAGAAGATTCCATCGTTTAATTCCTTAATTCCTATAATTAGCCACAGTTTGATTAATGTTTCAAAGGGTTAAATTAAAATGCAGAATTACTCAAATGCATACTTGAATAATTTTCTCTCTTCTGATAACTGTTTCTGCATTGCTGCCTTTATTCTCCTCGTGATTCTGTGTATTATGTGTACTAACAAGCACTAATTTTCCCATGTAGTGATTTTATTCTGCTAACCAGTTGCTGTTTTTGAAAATAGAATTGTTGGAAAGTCTGTATTGCAGTGAGGTGCTTTGTTTGCCTTTCGAGAGGCTCTGAGCAGCTTGGGAGAGATGCTGTGCTGGAGGAGCTGCTCTGGGTTGCCTTCCAGATTGTGAGAAACTTGTAGAGATCCTTTATTTTGTCAACAAGCATCGCGACTGTGCTCTCACAGACAGCACCATCAGCTCTGCTCGCTACAGAGAATCATTTGGAAATGTTTAAAGCCACCATAGATTTGCTTGTGGAGGTGGAGATTTACATGTGCTGTGATCCCACAAGGCAAAATGTATGAGTGCCACCGCAGAGCGCATTTATGCATCTGCAGTGCACTGGGGTAAATATATGGCCTGAGAGCCTATGGGGGAGAACCTACGTCCCTTTGAGGAGAACCTGTGTTCCCATCACTGCCTGCAGGTTTGTTTAAAGCAACCCTGGGGAACAGCAGCTGTGGCCCAGCACAGAGGCATCTCAGCATTAACCGTTGTTTTGCCTACCGAAAGGTGACAGCTCTGCTCCTCTGAGTCCCTCCTGAGGTCATTGTGATTTTGGGGAGAGGTGCCTGTAGGTTTGGGCTGCAAAGAGGTTTGTCTGTGCTTGTCCTTTGGGTTAAGCATAGGGGGCTCCTGCTGCAAGCAGGGGATGGCCTGGGGTGGATTCAGAGGCTGGGGTTGGTTGTGACATCTCCAAAGCGTGGCTGGTGTTGCTCAACAGTGAGCCTGAAACCCGGGCTCCAGTGCTGCTGTAGTGTGAAGGCTGCAAATCCAAACTAGGAGATGAAACAAAACCTGTTTCTGCCTTGCTTCTGGGATGTTTTGCCTTGCTTCTGGTTGCAGATGTGCCTTGTGGGCTGTGTGCCGGCACAGCCTCTCAGTGCTGCTGCCAGTGGCCACAGAAGGGGATGGTATGGAGGTACAGCCCTGCACGCTGCAGGTTTGAGGTCTGGTACATTGGCCGTGAAGCTGAGTGCCCTGAACCATTGCCTCTCTGAGCAGCCCCAAAATTCAGGCATTGGTAATTGCTCCCCCTTTATTTTATCATATACTCACAATAACGACCTTAGCACCAGGCATTTCCTGAGTATTAATGACCAGCTGGGGTTAATGGCCCTTGCTTGTGCCTTCAGTCATCAGCTCCTCCCGACTGGTCATTAATTCCCAGGAAAAGCCCTCTGTGGAGGTCATTATTGCTTAATTATCTCCATACACTTTAATGCCAGTTTTGACAATGTACAGTCTCATACTTTGAGTTATAGGTACTTTATAATTCATTAAATAGCTTATCATTAAAACTGCAGATGATCTTGATTATTATTTATTAATGTTTTCCCTTTGATTTTTTTTTTTTTTTTAATCTGATGCTCCCATGCTTTAGTGAAGAGGGGACAAAGGTAGATGTGGTGTGGCTGTGATGCTGAGAGCTGCAGTGACTGTCCCAGTTTGGGGGGGAATCTCCCTGGCTCTGAGGCACTCCTGCCAGCAGAAGCAGGGGTGAGCACTCAGACCTCGGCCCTGAGCATCTGTGTGTGATGGAAGGCTCAGGGCTTGGCTTGTTCAGTCCTTGAGGGCCAGCAGAAAGAGCTGAGAGAGCAGTGGCATCACTGCCTTGCTGTGATGCAAAGGCTGGACCTCCCTTTGCCTGCCCTGTGCTATGGAAGCAGTGGCAGGATCCACCACACAGATTTGGTTGTTCTTTTCTCCTAACCCTGAACCCAACATGGGCTTGGGGGCTGCCTTGGTGAGCTGTACATGTAATCAGGACTTTTGGTGTTCATGATTTGTCTTTTTCTACAACAGCATCAGGTTGTCAGAGTGTTTTAGAGCACTCAAGTGGCGTGGTAAATAAATTGGACAGGCTTAGACCAGGTAGAGGGACTTCCGGTGTACTTTTTAATAAGGAAGTGCATTTCTTCCTTTTTGTCTCTGCAACTCAAGTGTCCCTCCACATGGCATGGCAGCTCTCCTTACTGCAGCCACTTCTTGCTTTCAGCTGCAAGACCAGAGCACCAGGGCATCGCCACTGTGCCTGCGCTGGGCAGGGACCCACGTGCAGCACAGCCACGCATGGTTCTCACTGCTCCCATCTGTGCTGTGGGCTGTGGCTGAGCAGCCGCAAGGAGATGCCCTGAGGAGCTGGGATGTGTTCTGTTGCCCTCACTGGGATAACACCAACTCTGGGTGGACTTTTCTGTTTCATTTTACCAATCCTCTCACCCCTCGTCTAGTTCTCTCCTATTTTTCTTCTTTTTCTTTTTTTTTTTTCCCCGGGCTTTACAAGTGTAATGCTAATCCTTGTGTTGGCTGTTCCTCTGAGGTCTTGGTATCCTTCCTGACACCATGTGTTGGCACCATGGGTGCTGCCTCTGTGCTGGGGGCTTGGGGGCAGAGGTGCTGCCCTGTGCAGCAGCTCTCCATTAGCCAGAAAGCTTGTGGGGGTGTTTGCTCCCTGCATGCAGGTGTCTCTTGGGTTGCTCTCCCCAGTGCCTGACAGCATCAAGTTGTTTAGGCAATAATAATAGTAATGATTTGGAGCCATTTTCTCTGTTACCTGCATCTGTTTTGTGTTTTCCTGGAGGAAAAGTTATGTGTGGATGTGAAAATAGTGGTTTCATTGAGCTGTGCCATCGCCGTCAGCGGAGGCCAACATTTTGCCCACCGTGTTTGCTTTCCTACCTCTGCACTGCGTGTGTTTACAAAACCTCCTTCTGAACCGCTATAAACTGCGCGAGCAATCTGCCTCCCAGCCCCAGCCTTCTCCAAAAACCAGTCCGTTTTGATTAAAATCATCGTGTCATTTGAAAGCTAGGAAGCAAACAAACCCAAAGCCTTGTGCAAAGTCTGAAAGCAGCGTGTAGCTGCTAAGAAAAAAAGAAAATAGAGCAAAAATCAACGGCTCTCCTGTTACCTCTGCAAGGGAAGCCCGACGGCTTGAGGCCGATGGAGAGCTGCACGTTAGGAAGAGAAAAAGCACAGAGGGCAAAAAGGAGCAATGGGAGTTATTTATTTATTTAAGAGCCTAAAGGATTTATGGCAGAACTAATTTGGGAACGCGTTCTATTCTAAATTCCCGCTGTGTGCGAAAGCCATCGGTGCGCAAAGCAAAGGGAGCGGGTGAGGATTTTAAGGAGAAGGGCAGCAGCGCCGGGAACGTACTGCCAGTTTTTTCCCTTCTCTCTTCTCAGTAGTGGCATTGTAGGTAGCCATGAATTAGGGCTCAGATCGGTGTCTCCTCACCATAAATCCCGGTGGCGGTGCTGTGCTTACCGCGGGCCGAGGGGCAGCGCGGCGTGTTGTTGTCAGCGACACGGAGCAGAGCTCCTCCTGAACGGAAAAGCGCTGGCTCCAGATTGTCGCCAGGGAAAGCAGAAACAGAAGTGGTGCGTGTGGTGGGAGCCGGCCGTGCTGCAGCCGCAATGCGCTCGCTGCTGCCGGGGCTCCTGTGCATGGGATTCGTCACCTCTTCTGATATCTTCTGTTTATTTCTCTTTCTTCCTTCCTCTTCTCTTTCTTCTTTATTTCTTCTTCCCTCTTTCTCTTTACCTTTTCACGCTTTTTCCTCTTCTTTTTCTTCTTCTCTCTCTTTTTCTTCTCTTAATCTCTTAACACTTTCTTTCTCCCTTTTCCCCTTTCCCTTTTCCCCTTCTCTCTTCCTTCTCTCTTCCTTCTCTCTCTGTTCTTTATTGCTTTTTTTTTCTTTTCTTTTCTCCTCCCTCTTCTCTAATTGTTCCCATGCTAAAAGCCAAAAACAGAATTAAAAATGCTGCTTTAGCACTGTGGTTTATGGCATTCTTCAGGGGTGTTTTCTTCTGCACAGTATGTTCTGTATCTTCCTCTTGGATCATCATCTCTGCAGAAGAGAAAACACTCCTGTTCTGTTAAGAGCTGAGGAGCATGGAAAAATGCTATGTATAAAGAATGCATAACACTTTTTCCCTTTCTCAACATCCATATAATTACTGTTAATCCAAACCCAGAAGTCTCAGGGTTAGAGATCACTGAAGTTACATTTCACAAGACAAACACTGAACTCAGTGCTTAAAAAAAATTGGTGACCAATTATGTGTCATAGACTGTAAAACCAGGCATCGTATTTTGCTAGGAAAAAGCAGAGGCATTCAGGTCTGTTACCATATGGAATATAAAATTAGCTTTATTTACATTTATTTCTTTCCTCCTGCTTTGCGGAGAGCAAAGTGAGCTATTAAAACTCGTGACATGTTTGTTTTTCAAAAAGAATAAATAGCGTGAATAAAGAAAACATCAGGGGGGAATCGATGCAATGTACAGTGACGATGTTGCCTGTTTTATTTTTTATTTTTTAAGTCTTAATTTCAGGGTGGGAGCAGTGGAGCTGTGTTGGATGGGAAGTGTATTCAGGCAATGAAAGGCTACATTTGAATGCAGCTTTTTTGTTTACATTTTCAGCAAAACCAAGATGACACAGCTGGGCATGTTCAAAGTGAAATAAAAATAGGAATGAATAAATAAATAGTAGGGAAGAATAGTAGTAAATAAAAATGAAATACAGTGAGCGACATGCTGAGCCCTGCGGAAGGCACCCTTTGCTGGGCAGGGCAGTGCTGGGGATGGGGACAGCTGGGCTGGGAAGGTTGGGAGGAGCAGCAGCAAAGCTTCACATCCTCTGTGGTGCCTCATCCTCCTGCACTGCACCCTGTGAGCCTCATTTCCACCTGGCCAGGTAGCTCTGTGCTGCTGAGAGTAGGATGTTTTCCTGCATGACTTGGGCGTAACTTTGAGTTGAGGAGGAGAAAATTTGGCCAAAATTCTACCTTTTGTGTTGGCCTCAGGAAGGCTTTTTCCTCCAGATGTGGCTTGGGTGGATGCCTGTGAGGGAGCTTTGCTGCTCCCAACACACCTGTAACTCACTGGGCACTGTTCAGCCCAGTGCAGATGGAGGAGAGCCGGGGATGCTGGGTGGCCTGGCAGCAGCAGGCAGACAAAGATAGATAGCAATTAGGATCTAGAAGCAGACTGAGAGATAAGGAGTCACCGAAGATTTACTGGACGTATATGGACAGCAAGAAAGAGCGAGTACATTGGGAGCAGAGAGGGAGGTGTGCACGCACAGTAAATCTCCAGCGATGCCGTATCTCTGGCTGCTGCAGCATTCTAATTGCTATCTCCTCGGCTGCCGTTCTCTGGCCCCCAGCCACTTTCTCTCCATTTCCCTTCCTACCTATGCCACCACCTTGGCAAACCAGGATTAGGCTTACGGCTTATTAAGGAAGGGTGCTGGAGCACGGACGTCTTCCTAAGTCTGCTGTGATTTGTGCAGTTTTCTGGGGTCTTCAGAGTGCGGATCAGAGTTGAGCTGGAAATGCTGTGGGTTTGCTGCTCAAATGGAGTTTGGGGCACAGTTGGGTCACCCGCACTGCTGGACTGGTCGTGGTGTTTTTCTTTCCAATGAGGAGAAGACACTTGTGCATCAGTGTACCAGGAACCAGGCAATTAGTAATGTAATGGGGGAATTTGAGAGGTGTTTCTCACCATCACCCTGGGGATAAAGGGCAGCCCCAAGCTACAGCTCGCAATCTCTACAATAGCAGTGATCTCACTTCTCTTAAATTGGCTTTGGGGATCCTTCTTACCCAGGAGCAATCTAGCAACATCTGAGTCTTTGAAAAGAACTTTCCTCTCCTTGTCAATCTGCATATCTATGTAATATCAGGCGGGATTTTTTTTTGGGTCAAATTGTATTTGCTTTCTCAGTGTGAGTAGCCCCAAGGATCCCTCACAAGCAGGATTTACCTCTATGTCAGGATGGCTGTAGCTGTAGTGTTGCACTGAACCTTGTGTGGTTAAAGTTGTAAGGGTTTCTTTCTCCTGCCAGGAATAAACACCTCTTTGGAGTATCTTATTCTTCCATGCATCTTGGAGATCATCTCTTGATTTGTTCAAACTCGCATTAATATACAAGCAATGCTTAATTACAGTAGCTTTATATCAAGTAAATATTTTTTTAAATGCATAATTGATTGTGTAGGGAAGGAAGAGCTGCAAGAATGGAAATCATACATCATTTCATTATTAATGGCAATGTCTAAATAAAATGCAGACCTTGACATATTTAATGGATGGCTGAATCCATTCTGCTTTAAAATACAAACTGTTTTTGTTTTTTTTTTTTTAAAGGTGCCTGCATAATTTCAGTCAGTTTAGGTTCAATTTAATATTTCTACAAGTGTGATTGAGTGGATTTAAGTTTGTAGATCCTACCATATTCTCAGAGCAAACCAGTAGGGAAGTAGTCTTGGCATAGAGTTGAAAATTAATATTCTCTTAAAGAGATTTTTTTTTCCCCTCAAAATAAATTAGTTTGGGGATTTTCTTAAAAAGTTCATAGCACCTAATGAAGTTTTTTCACTTTTATTTTTACTATATATAAAAGTGAAACTGGTGGAGCTTTGCAGCTTTGCGCTGTGGGCATGGTCTGTGGCACTACCAAAGAACAAATCCTGCTGCTTGTCCTTTTATTAGCTGTGAGCACTGATGAGTGATGCTGGTGTCCAGATGCTGGAGAAATCGTCTCGGATGGATGGATGGAGGTGGGATAGTGTGAGGGGATGCAAGCCCTGGGCTCCCACATGGCTGGCTTCATCAAGGTGGCACATGAAGCTCCTTGCAGCGAAGCTTCCAGACTTTGTCTCAACACCTTGAAAAACAAGAGGAATCTGTCATATTATCTGTTGTGTGAATGCCAGTTAACACCCACGTGTTCCCATGATGCGTGCAGGCGCCAGACCTGGCATGGGCTACTTTTCTTCTGGCAGGATGGCTCAGTCTGTACCACGGCACTGCCAGGACAGGAAGAGATCCGTGTCTGAGTAATGCAAGGGATGCAGAGCATCCTCGCTGGGGACCGGTGCCGCTGATTCAGGTGGCACTGCCTGTGGTTCCCATCAGCAATGGTGGGAAGGATGAAAGAGAAGAGCAGGGTGATCACAGCAGGATGGTGAAGTGCAATGGTCTGGAGTAGAGTGGCTGCTCTTAAGCGTCTTGGCAGCTCTGGGCACATGCTACAGCTGGTGCTTGCAAAAGGAGGTCAGGGTTTTCTTCCTCGGTGCTTGGCAGAGCTGTTGTCTTCCAATCCAGCACAGACTGTGGAGGCCTTTGGATGTGAGCTGCGGAGAACTCCTGTTCTTCTCATCTCAAAATCTTTAAAATATTGCAAATAGTTCATTTGTTTTAAAGCTTTAAACTCAAAGCCTTTGATGTTGATTTAGGAAGTTCAATAATAAAGCAAAGTGTTCTCCAAACGAGAGCTTTTGTCAGAAAACCTTGCTTTACAATGAAAAGAAGGAAAACATAAATAAATGATACTCAAATATTTATAAAGGCATTCAGCAGATCAAAATGCTTCATTTTGCCTTTATGTTGTTACTTCATGTCACCCCGTCTGGGGCTATTTTTTGTTTAAACCATGCAATGCAGAATGTATTTTGTTTCTTATGTCATTAATTTGCAGTGTTTTATCGAGTCCTTTCTCACAGGGACATCAATGGGGCATTCAAGGGATACGTGTGGAAATGGATGAATGTTATTGGTTTGGCTGTCAGCTTTGCTCCTGGCTGCTACGGATGGTGGGGGTGAGCTCAAATGAGGAGATAGGAGGCTACTCCAATGATAATATTAATTATCCATAGGCTGATGGAGCCTTGCACACATGCATTTCTGTTTGGGCACCGCATATTGCCTTCTCTTGCCCAGGGATCACAGGATTCCCTGCATCTGTTGGTGGCAGATCTGCATCTCCAGCTCCTCTCCATCCAATGGCAAGAACATTCCTGGTCTCGTTGCTTTGGCAGGGGATTTGGGAAACCCCTCTCTCCTTTTTTCCCTGGGCGAACAGAGCACTGTGGGAGGGAGAACCACTTGGGACCCAAAGAAAGGAGGATTTTCAGAGAGAAAGATTCCAGGAATTGTTAGGAGCCATGATTTTTCCCCTAAAATATATAATTGGGATCACTTCTGTCAGCATCTGAGCTCCGTCAGGTCCCCGTGTCTCCAACTTGCACAAGTTCTGTATTTCCATCAAGGAGTCATGCTCTTAGTGTCTGCATATAGGAAAATGCTTTTATTTCACCAGGAGGATCTTAATCAGGTCTAGCAACTCTGTTAAAGTATCAGCACGTGCCACTGAGCAGGAGAGGGGAATGCTTTGCTCACAGAGGTGTCAATGTGGTGTGCAAGGTGTGCTATGGAGGAGGTGGCAAAGGGAATGTCGCTGAGGTGCACGGAGCAGAGAAGGATGGGGTGATAAAACCAGAGCAACTTAGCAGAAAAAAGCAAGAGGCGCCGTTTCCATTTGTAATTTGACTGGCTGGGGGAAGGGACTCAGGAAAGCGTCCTGTGGATATCTCTGGGGACGCTGAAGAGGTTTTCAGATGTGGTTCTGAATCCAAAGCATTCATTGCTTCCTGTGACATATGACCTCTCTCTCTCTCTCTCTCTCTTTTTTTTTTTTTAAATAATATAAATAAGGTTTATTTATTTATATAACTATTAGCCAAGTCCTGCATTGTAGGCTGGTAAAAATACCCATAATCAGTGCTTGCTGTTGAGCAACTTTAATTCTGCTAAAACCTAAGCCTGAGTGAGCTGCAGCTTTTGTTCCTGGAAACTCAGAGATTCTTGGGATTCTGACTGGACAATGTCTATGCTTTTGTGGCTTTGAATGTAGCATATTTATTTTCTGCTGATTGTTGTTAATCACCACAGTTCGAATGCAAAAAATAGATGAAATCCTGCTGTTAAAAGGGAGCCTGAAATGGGTTACAGAGCTCTTGACAACTGAGCATAAAGTTGTGTTACATTTGCACTCTGGTATTCCGATTTGCTTCGTGGATAAGGTGAAAAGGGCAAAATGTGAACTCTCGCAACACACCGATAGTCAGAGAGAACTGTTCTGAACCTCCTCACCACTCATCTGCAGGCTGTGCTGTCTTTAATTTCCAGGCCCCTTGATTTGGCCCTGCTTTCCAGGTTTTCATTCATTTCACAGCTTGGCTTCCAAAGCCACTGAGGGATGGTGGAAGAGCAGAGGCAGTGAGCAGCATCCCCCCCACCCAGGGGCTGCACTAACCTGCCCTGGGCAATTCCCCACCAGCACTGCCATCAATTAATGAGTGTTCACCCTGCTCGCTGGGGAGCGATGCTGTGTCTGCAGTGCTGTGATCTGCTGGCTGCACAGATTAGGGATACATTTGCAGGGACCTGGACAGGAAGGTGTTCCCAGCAGCAATCACACCATAATGATGCAAGTAAACCTGTTTCCTGACTTCTTCTTTCTGATGGGGCTGGAAAACTGCGGGGCTGCTCTGCAGCGCTTTCCGCATGCTTCCCGGCAGGAGCTCGTGATGAGAATTCACTCTGTGCTGCCTTCCGCCCCTGAGCGTTTGTGGAGAGGGCAGCTGGAGAAGTCTCTTTTCCTGAGCCTGGATGTGAAAGGGATGCTGTGGGGCAGCTGTTGAGGATGCTGATGGGGGACCCCGTGGTGGGAGCCTGGATGAGGGGAGGAAACAAATGGCACTGTGGAGCAGCGGCAGAGCTTGTCCTTGTATCTGTCCATGCTGTGCTATGAGGCTGCATCAGCACCTCGGTGTAACCTGGTGGGCAGGAGCCCCGGGCTTACAGCATGGTGGGACTCCCCTAGTTCCTCTGTGTGAAGGCCGTGGGGGGGTGAGTGTCAGTCTGTCCTGGGGGTGTCCCTCCACCTCCTGAGTGCCATCCGCTTCTTCTGTGCATCCTCTCATGTTACAGGGCCCTTGCGGAGGCTTCCTTGGCCTGGTGTAATACAAATAAATAATCATAACAAAAGCCCGTGTGCCTCCTTGGGAAAATAACCATTTTCACATGCAGATACTCAGGAACTTAAAATTGGCAGCTCTCACTAGTCCTACTGATTTGTCCACACATTTCCTCGAGATGATGCTTAAATGGAATCAGCTTTCAGCTCTGACACTCGCAGCCTTCCTACCCCCAGTCTTAGCATAACAGGGAAGGAGATGGGAAACAAGGTCTGGTTCTAAACGAGTGGGAGAAAAATCAGGTATGTGACTCCTCCAACTCAGACGAGGCTGTCTCTTATTGTTTGGCAGTTCAACTGTAGCTTCAGTACATGGGAAAAATTTCTCTTCCAATTACACAGCAGTTTTGTGGTGGCTGAGTGCTATAAATGGGAATGCTTTGCAGCCAAAGATATCTCATTCATAAATCCCACTGTTCCACTCTATAATTTTTCTCTTTTGGATAGATCAGTATTCTGTGGTCATATCAACCACAATCATGCAAGCAAAAATGAGTAGTTAAATATTGTGACAGTCCTATAAGTCTTCCTAAGGCATTATGCATAACACAGTTATTCAGAAGTGTCACTTGGTGCGTGGAAGGGAATTGACCCTTTGTTAATATTTCTAGTAAAAGGCCTTGATGAAAAAGTAAAGCACAGAGCATATCTGGTCTGGTAGGTCAATTTATAAATGTTACCTAAGTGCCAATATTCTATTCCTGCTGAAGTTTATTGCGTTTGTGTTTCACAGACAGACGTACGTGTAGACACACAGACCCATTTGTGCTATAAAAACACGGGCGCAGTGTGTATGTGCTCATACGTTATCCTTATATGCTCACTTACATTCTGCAGCATGTGTTTATGAATTTAACATGACTCCCTCTCTATTTGCTGTCCCTGGGAACACCTCTAGCCACCAAGCTGAAAAATAAATACACATCTAAGGAAATGTTCCCATAAAAGACATAACTCCCAACATGATCGCTCCCTCACTCATTGGCATTTAGTGCAGCAGCCATGTTATGTGGAGCCCGTAGGTGGGACCCAGGGCTCCTGGCCCCAGCACAGCCCCATGCTCACTGGTTCCAAAGGGCTGGTTTGGGCAGGCAGTGAGCAGGAGCCTTGCAGATGTAGGGCGAACATTTCCCCATTCCTCACTGTGCTCTTGTGGAAGTCTCCAAATGCCTCTCTGCATGCTGGAAGGATGAGTGATGTGTATACAGTTGCAAATGTGTGTGTGTTTCTATAGAGGTCTATTTTTCAAAGCTTCCTGCTGGTCAGAAATGCATTGAGTGGTACTTTTGTTTTCAAAACACCTGTAGTGGATATTTTCCCCCCACTGGTGTCTTCTTCCTTTTTCTCTCCTCTCCTCTCCTCTCCTCTCCTCTCCTCTCCTCTCCTCTCCTCTCCTCTCCTCTCCTCTCCTCTCCTCTCCTCTCCTCTCCTCTCCTCTCCTCTCCTCTCCTCTCCTCTCCTCTCCTCTCCTCTCCTCCTCTCCTCTCCTTTTATTCTAAGCAGAGCTGTTTGTCTAGAGGTATATATTCACACTGAGAGGTCCTGTTATCCCATAATAAGCATGTGTAACTCCCATTGGTGTCAATGAGAACATGCATATCAAAGGAGAGAACAGATTCATACGCTGCGAGTGGGATCTGAAATTCAGATTTATAGTTCATTCTGCGTTTAATGGGTAAATTCTTTGGCAGAGAGCTAAAAACTTGGAGGTGTTTATAACATTCCAGGTTCCCTTCCTTTTTAGTTAAAAGCAGTAGCAGAATGAGAAATGTAACCACCATTGTGTTGTTTTAAAAACGTACATATTTACAGCGAGTACTCTTTTCCCTTGCTCTTCTGATTTTTCTGTAATGGCTTTCCTGTTTTTAAACACTCGCAGATAGTGACCTCCAGGGTCTCCGAGGGCTGGACGCACTTGTGTGGCCGGAGACCAAACTAAAATGAAAGATTAAAGCAATTCTGAAAGATTTCCTGATAGGCCCCTGCCAGTGCTATTTCAGAAAAAAAGTCCCCTGTAATGTGGACCTCGGCCATGTTCCTGTGCACCTCCGTGGGTGTAGAGCAGGCAGTCATTTCAGAGCACCGTTTGGAGTGACTGTGGGACTGCTTATTCAGTATTTAAGCTTTTCCTCTCTGTGTTTTTCATCCCACCTCTAATTCTGCCCTACCAGAATGAGAGCGGGAGCTTCTAAGGAATTGAGCGTCCTAAGAAAAATTGAGCACCTTGCTCCTGAAGCAATCCCAGCCCTCAGGGGGTGGAATTTTTTCACCCGCTTCTGTTTTTTTGGACACAGGGACGGGGGAAGAGCTCTTGCTGTGTCCCCCCAGACAATCGACTCTGGGGCTGCGATGCCATTGTGCTTTGCTTGGGTAGCATCCCATGGAGCCAGAGGATTTTAGAGCTTTGGGGGGTAAGCAGCTGGACAAACAGTCATTTTCATAAGGTTTTACTGATGGATTGGAAAGAAGCTGCTACCAAGAAGGAACCAGGTGGTTATTGGTGCCCATCAGCTGAGACAAGATGATTTTCCAATAAGTTACCCAGCTTATACGCAGGAATAAAGCCAGCTGTGGAGATGCTGGGCTTGGTGGGCAGAGCTGGGACACAGGTGAGAAGGTCCTGAGGGAGCTGCTCATCTCAGTGATGATCTCAGCTCCACATCCCATCTCCGCATCCCAGCTCAGCATCCCAGGTCGCAGCAGGGAGCTGGGATGCAGTGCAGACAGGGCCTGTTCGCTGCTCTGTGTAGGAACCACGTTTGCTCTACTATTTTAATTAGGTTTTAAGTGGAATCGATGGCATAAAGTTGTGTAAAAAATGGCGTAACAGAAAGCACAGCTGATCTTTAAAAACTCTTTTTCAGAGGGAAATAGTGATTATAAATAAGAAGGCAGTTTTATAGCTCAATTACTTTGGTAACTTGATTTAACAGCTTGTTTTTTAAAAATACACCGAATCTGAGATAAAGGATTGATAATGTAATATGTAGAATACATTCAGCATAAAAACCGAAAATCCTACATCATGCCATTGAAAGAGAAACATAAATGCATGCCGAAATCTACAGTGGTTTTATTTTAACTAGTATAATATAACAACATGACATGCTGTGAAAAATAAATAACTTTTGAAAATGCGTTTTCCAGGAATGAAAGTAATATTGAAAAATGACTGAAGTAATCACTTTTGTATGAATTCCAAGAGCAAAAGAGATGGAAAGAATAATTCAGATCTCGGTGTTGTACAGAAGCACATGAGGGTTTGTGGAATGCGGTGCTCGAGGTGATGCTGCATATCCGCTCACGATCAGATGTGGGGCACTCAAGTGGTACCTTTTCCTATGAATGGTCTTATTAAAAGTGATGTATCTTGCTATGCATGCAGCCTTTATTCAGCCTTGAAGTGGCAGAATCTGACCTGTAGACAGAGCACACGAGCTTCTGCACTCATACTAAGTGCCACTTTTGCTTTGATTATCCTTGTTTGGAGTGAAACAGACCCAGCATTTGAAATGAAATCTGGTTCCTCTTAGCCTCGATGGGAACAGCATCATGTTTTCCCTCTTTATTGATTGATTTCTCCTAAAGAAATCCCTCCTGTTATCTGCATACAACTTTCTATTCAATGTCTTAGCTTGTAGTTCACAATACAAGTGGGATGTAATACTGGCAAGTTGTGGATTATTCTTCCTGTATTTAGATCTTTATAGTACTGGAGCACTAATGTAACCTGATTGAGGGGTTTTAGGCTTTGAGCCTTCTCTCAGCATTGCCGTATACATTGTGAATAAACTCCCTAGAACTGGGGGATTTTTTTTCTGGTCTGATTTGGACAGTACAGAAATACCTGCAACTCTCCCTTATTCCTATGAATATTGTTGAAAAAGTAAACAGCCTCGTACTGTGGGTAGATTTCTTACCCTGAGCCCTTTGGGGAGTCACAGCACTCATCTCTCCAGCTAAAGGCACAGCAACTCACATTCTTATCTGTGTGCTTAAGGCTGGGAAGGATGGCACGAGTTTCAGCATGTTTTCCATGTGGTTCTGCTAGTTTTCTGAAGAGGAGATGGTGCATCATATTCAGAGCTTGTTGGCGATGCACAGGAAGCCAACACAAGGCAGCTGGCCTATTGTTGGGCAAGGAAGATGTTTTTCTTTGCAGGGCTGCTTTCTGTGCCTTCCTTCTTCATGGGCAGGAAGCCCTGGGGAGGTGACACACCTTAGTGGCCATGGCTGGGCAGGGGCTCCTGGTTCAGGCACCACCAACACTCCTGCATGGCGTTTTTTAAATGAAAGCCTGCAGATTCTGGGCCTGTAATTGCCTTCTCCTGCATTGCCTCCCATGTCTGCCAACTCCCACTGGGCTCAGACAGGGCTTTGGTGAGCAAAGGATGCAGGAGTTGTGCTGGTAGAGTTAAATGTCCAAAAAAGGCACTTTATGTGGGTTTATGTTAGTTTTAATTTCCTGGTGGAAAATGCTGTTAATCTCTAGTGTTCTCCCTTACACCGTGTAAAACTGGATATTTTACCTACAGCAATATTAACTCACTTTTATTGAGAAACTTTTATTTTTCGGTCAAAACAGTGACTCGAGCATTTTATGAAGTCGGTAGCTATATGCAGTGAAAGGGAGTGACTCACTGTCTGTGCTACACTTGGGACATTCTCTGCATCCAGTTAAGTATGTTAGTTTTGGGATGGACTTACAAACCCTATCCTGTGGCAAAACCTGGGTTTTGAAACTAGAACAAAGGAGTCTGTTTGGTTTGCCTTGCTCCGACCTGTGGAGAAACATTTAAATGAGAGTTTCCTGTCGTCTTCCTCCTACCGTGTTACTGTATGTGTAAAACGCTGGGCGGGCAAGAGGGGGTTAATTCAATAAAATAAATATAAAATACTCTCCAGGCTGTTGGACAGAGCTGGAAGGGGTCAGAGGTTGCCGAGCTGCTTCACTAGCACACTAATCGATTTGCTGTCAAGGTAGTGGTGCTGGGGTTTCAAGTAAGAGAAGAATTGAGTGCCGCTCGAGCCCAATTTCCATAATTGCTCACTGCCTTTAGTGTACAACCTTTTATGAAACACAAAAAATATATCACTGAATTGTATTGATTAGCCATTGGTCTGAATAATTCACTTAGTATTTATTACCTGACCCTCAGAGGTTAAATAAATCTACCATCTAACTTTGGCTTGTGAGAAATATTACTTATTCATTGAAATGTGGACTGATTATTACACAATAGGAGCATATCTTTGTTGTTCTTTTTATCTCCTCCTGGAAAACTTCATCCCCGCTGCATCTTAATGGCAACAAGTTAAAAGAAATATTTATTGATAGCGAGGAGCGTTTTCCAAAACAAACAGCAGCGCATCCGCACTAGCAGAGCTTGGCTTTCTTTTGCAGAGTTTTTCCTTTTTAAATTCTCACCCCAAAGTTTGGGTCAGGTTTCAGGGTCAAATTCAAAATCCTCCAAACGAAACTTTTATGTGCAGCGGTGAAATATATTCATAGACAAAGTTTTCCCTGCAAGGATCAAGTCTGAGTAAGAGCTGTGTTGCTCGTGATGGGATCCCAGTCCATTTTTATAGCACTGTTTTTGGATAGCTCCTGAAGACCATAAATCTTCCTATCGTATTAAACACCCTCTGATAATTAAATTCTCAAAGAAAACAGAAACCTTTCCTAACATGAAAAGATAAAATTTAAAGCAGTCAACCATGGACAGCTCACTGTCATTACAATAAAAATGATTTCGCATCACCTTAAAATGTTTTGGACGTAATCTGCGGGGCATTTTATGGCTTTGTCAAACATTAAGGCAATAATCAATTATTTATCAGAGGATGGTATTTACATATTGCTTTTAGCATAGCTAAACAGCCCTTCTTTTGTTGATGGGCAGATATACCTCAAAGACAATACCGTAACTCTTAAATTTAATTACATACTCATTTACCATGAGATCTACTCATCCAGATAAAATTGTTCAGTAGCTCGAAGTATTCCCTCCAAAAAAGATTTCCTAACTTTGTGTAAAGTCTTTCCTCAGTTTCCGGCCTGCATCCTCCAGCATCTCAAAGTATTGTTTTTGAAGTTTGATGGAATTTCTGTTAGGTCAAGGGGAGGAAGCTATGTGAAGCTTTTTTTTGTGTGTATGTGTGTGTCGTGGTTTTTTTTTTTTTTTTTTTTTAATGAAATGTAAAGGAAAAAGCTAATGTGATCTCAGTGCTACCTTGTGTTTGTTGATGGCTGTGTCTGTATCCAGGATCTGGGCTTACAGTTAGCAGGAGCTCGAAAGCCGTTTTCTTGGTGTTATAATACTAAACCTCTTTTCCTGTATCGCATAATGGAAGGAAAAGTCTGTCAGAAAATAATGGGGATATAATATGTACAAGATCCTCTAACGTTTACCCAGGTGGCCAGCTTCCTGAGCCCTGAGTGCAATGGCAGCAGCGCTGAGCACGCTGCAGAGCTTTTGTCATGGGGAGCTGTAGGTGCATCCCAGTGCTGGGGTGGTGGAGGCTGCAGAGGAGTGCAGGCGTGTGGACGGGTTGACCTGGCATTCCATCCCACTTCCAGTGGATTGCGTGCCTCTGGGAAGCCCGTCTGGCTGGCTGGTTGTTCCGTGTGCTAAGCCTACCTAAAAGCTTCTGGTACTGAGCTGAGCCATGGGCGAAGTTTGCAGAGGGATTTGGCAGCTGGTTGGGCTTCGCGAGGTGGCCGCGGGTGGTGGCAGCATCCTGGCAGGCATTCATCCATTCCCATCTTTAAGTGCAGAAATACCTGCAGAAATTTGGCTATTGGCAAAATTCGATGGACGTGTTTATGCCCTGGCTTTGCAACCAGATTGCACTAAAGGTGTTTATTCCTCCAAGGAACATCCTGATGTGTTCTGCCTCCGTTAACTGGTGTCATTTAGATGTTGTCCTGCTATGTGTGACTGAGAGAAGGACTGAGCAATGCATCTTCCTGTGTCTGATAGGAAAAGAGAAATTCACCTTTTCCTGAGATGTCGTCCATTTATTCAGGTAAAATCCCCGGTTGTGATGCACAAATCAGTAGGAAAACAATTTCAAAAAGTTTATGATGTCATCTCAGGATAATTCTGCTGTGGGTGTTGAAAGAAATATGTTAGCTGAATGGTCTCATTTGGAAAGCCAATTATACAAATAACATTTTAAAGCAAGCTAATGTCATAATAAAGTCCATAAGAACAGGCAAACAATCCATTAGTGGGAGGATCCCAGACCAGCAGCTTTGTGCCCTGCAGGAATGGGGTTTGACACAGCAGTTGAAGCCCCAGCTCCATTCCCTCTGGGAGGAAGCCTCTGAGCCCCATGCTGGTGCTCATCCCCTGCACCAAAGCTGTAGTTTCTTGGTCCTGCCTCAGGGCTCTGTCATCTGCAATCACAGATGCTGGTGGATGTAAAACTCTATCAAAACTGTAATATTTTACAAGTTGAATTGAAACTGGAGCTCCTTTTTTTTTTTTTTTTTTTTCCCCTCCCCCCTCCCCCAATCTTTCCCTCCTTTTTCTTTTTTCTTTTTCTTTTTTTTTTCTTTTTCCCTTTTTCTTTTTTCCTCCCATTCCCTCTGCTCCCCTCCCCTCCGCTCCGCTCCCTCTCCTTTTCCCTCTCCCTCTGTCTTTCTCTCTCTCTTTTTTCTCTCTTTCTCTCTCTCTCTTTCCTCTCTTTTTCTTTCTTTTTTTTTCCTGCCTTCTGTGGAAAAAAAAAAAAAAAAAAAAGCAAAAATAAAAAAGCCTCCCAGCAGCTCAGGGTGAGAGAGGCTAATCCTTTCTCCCAGTTACATTTTAGGAAGGGGCACATGGAATCTGACTTTCTTCCAGTGCTGCTCCACCCCTAGGAAAAGCAAACAAACAAACCAGTGACAAAACCCCAAGGCAGCTCCCTGCTCAGTGCCACCCGCTGCTGGGGAGGCAGCGTTTCCTTCCAGCCATGCAGAGAGGAGCAGGGCTAGAAGGCTGAGGGCAGCCCTCCTACCTTCCTGCCTCGAGCTCCAGCCGTCAGATATGAGATCCTTTCCATTTCCCATATCCCAGGAGGCCCTGGATGGGAGGAGGTGGATTGGGTAATGCAACGTGCATGCAAGGGATGCATCCAGCCCCTTCCCACCACCACGTTCCTCCCATGCAGGTTGTGAGGCATGTCTGTTGTTTCATGGTGATTTCTTTCCCCCATGTCGATCCAGATGTTGCATGCTGGTGTGAAACACCCAAACCAGGCATTGCTATTTGGAGCTTTTGTCCACGGGGAAGTGAGGGGAATGCTGTCTCCTTCCCTGCCTCTCCCCCTCCTTGCACACCTTAATGCATCCTGAAGCATACATTTTCTTTTCCTTTTAGGTTGCATTGTACATAACATTTGAAAAGCTCTGTCAAAACAACTCATATGGGGGGAGAAAGTAATTGTCTTGATATGCGATGATTATCCAGAGCTTAAGCAGCAGAAGAGAGAGGGTTATTTTTTTTGCAATTTAACTACAAGTGCCCAAGATTTCCCAACCGTTCTATTTTTACAAATTTAAAACTTTCGTAAAAGGGTCAGATTTAGGCCCTTGTGTGGGAAACCACTGATACTGCCAGCAACAGGGCAAGATCACTGCTGTGTTGTGGTTTAGATGTCTTATTGCATTCCACGCATTGCTGAACTGTATATAGAATGGATGACTCTAAATCTCCAGGACTTTGTGTGAATTAGGAACCTTTTGATTTTGTTTTAACGTTTATATAATATTTTTAACTCTAAATTTTGGTGACTCCTGCCCTTCCCCAATGAACAGCCTATACCACAGGAAACGATTGGGGTGGCTACAAACAGCCCTTAGTAACAGAGACCACTCTGCCTTTTGTTTTTGGACTCTTATCTTTTTAATATTCTCATCTGGATGGTTTTGGCCCCGAATGAGAAACAAATGGAAAACAGGGAAATTGCCATCAGTGCAGAAAATATATAGATTTCATGTGCAGTAATGATGTATCTCAGTAGATTTAGTAAAACTAGAGATGTCACATTCACAGCTGGTTAACATTTAACACTTGAAGTCCTCATAACATTTGTATATGTTTCAACACTTCTTTTTTTTTCTATCTTGGGACCATCTGTATTTCTCATATGTGACACTGACTGGGAAGCACAAACTTTCACAGAACCATCAGATGACTTGGTTAGCTCTACCAGATGTCTGCTTCTTCCCACTTTATCACTCTAGATGCTATTACATTGAAATTGGGTGAGGAAATGGTGGACTTCTGAACTAAGAACCATGCCCCAAAGAAGTTTCAAGTGAAGAATTTAGTTCTCAGGGTTTTTGCTGAGCTTAGAATAGCAGTAGTAAGGGTGATGGATTTGCACTGGAGGAAGACTGGTTTTAATTTTTAAACAGATGATCGTAGACCAGTCTAAGCAGGTATTACAGCCACAAGAAAGGCTAAAAAAACCTTATTTCCTAAATTCCAATTTGTCCTCCACGTATTTCTTTGTTCAGCAGTGTATATCTCATCATGTTTTTCTTTTCCTTTTAGCAAAAGTTAATATCTCATACTGGCGAAGGATAAATGCATGGAAAAAAGCTCCCTTTCCTGCTGTTTAGGTGCCATTAGGAAGACAACTAGAGAAATAACCAGAGTTCTCATTGCATTTCTTGTGAGCAATCTTTCCCTTTGGTTCAGTGTACCTCTCTTGGCTGCTCTTACTCCTCACAGTACTTGATCTGTTTCATGGCGGTGAGTTGATGGCATCCTTTTGCATCTGCAGAATCTTGTTGTGAATCTTAGTGCAGGATCAACTACGTGGGTTGAGGAGAGCTGTGACAGAGACAGGTGGGAGGGCAGTCAACAGCCTGGTATTGTTATGGGGGACAGTGAGCATCTGCTGAAGATCCAGACCTAAATTCGCCACATTTAATCAACCTGAGCTGAACACCTGAGTGAGACACCTCAACCTTCTGTGCTGTTGCTTTAGGATGGCTAAAGCAAAGATTCCTTCAAATGGGAGATCTGTGGGTATGCCTTTGGAAAGTGGTACATAATGCTTGAAAAGAATGCCACAAAGTTGTTCAAATCACATTATTGGGAGCTTTCACTAAAAGGAAAACACTGCTATTCTAAGGAGTATTTGTCATAACTAAAGTTAGCAGGAATCTGATTTCATTTTTTATTCAGACAGTTCTGTAGAGACATATTAAATAGAAAACGCACAGAAAAGGAGAACCACCTATAGGAAATCTTGCAGACAAGGGCAGTTTTGTGTGACCTCATGGATTGGATATAAAAAAGGCTGCTATTAGTTGCATGTCAGTTCTTATAGTGAACATTGCAGAGTAATGGAGGGTGTTAAGCTGTCAAATACTAGCAAGGGTTAATAAGGTTAAAGAAGAAGTAAAAGCAGGCCAACAATAATTAAAAAAAAAGATAAATATGCTGTAATAAATAAAGGATGGCATATCGAGGAAACTAATGTCTTAACTTGGGAGCAAAGCAGGAGGAGGAGGATAGTGCCATATTACTTCCTTTCTGCTGGTGGTATGGCTGAGCGATGCAGGCTGCGGAGCACAGCTGAATTCCCCTAATTCCCATAGATATTTGGGAAGAAATAAAAAAGCTATGTGGCTGAATCCCCTACATGCTCTAAATATAAATGAAGGGATGCAAATGAGTGCATTAATGCATACATGAACTAATTAATTAAATAAGAGAACTTCAGGAACAGAAGCAAAGCACCTGGAGTTAGATAGGAACCATGTTTTGACATTGTCCTCTGAGACGATGTGAGCTTCAGTGCTCTTTAGTGCAGCTCTGGCATTTTGGTGTCTGCACTGCCCAGCAGGCAGGCGATGTTTGATCTCAAATGCTGTCTGCTGCGATCATGAGGCTGCAGACAGCCCTGAGGTGCAAACAGTGTTGTCCCCATTGATGGGCTGCCATACGTAGGGCCCTTGTGGAGCCATGAGTAGTTTTGTCAGTTCTGTCCCCAAATTTTGTGCAGATCACCTTTTTGCATTTCCCAGGGTATATGCCAAGGAGACTGGTTCAATGGGAAGGAAAGAATGAGGAAAACAGTTTATTTCCTCCACGAAAGAGCCTGAGGATTAGTCTCATTCAAAGACTTCTGATTAATAGCTCAACTGAAACAGCATTGGAAAATGTTCACATCATTTATCAATTTGGGGGTGGGAACTGAAAGCAAAAAATACGTTTGTTTCCCTTTGCTTCCTTTCTCTCCCTCCTCCATCCGTCCTCCCTGCAGGGAAGGAGGCGGCGGAGCAGGGACGGCTGGGCTTCCCAAACCCAATTACAGGGCTCATTGTTGCTTTTCAGCTGAAAATTGGAACATTTCAGCAAATGGAAAATTTTCTGTCAAGATGTTCCTTTTGATCCAAAACGTTCTTTTCCAGAAAACTGTTTCAGTGAATAAAATTCCATTTATTTCTGTCCTGGAAAACCTAGCTCGAGCTGCAGGTCTGAGCTCCAAGCTGGCCGATTGCTCCTGGACCTCTTACAGCAGTTACACATCTCCCTGCGAGCTGTGCCTATAGGATGCTTGGAGGAGAGCAATATGTTTGTTTTTAATGATGCTGCTGGTTTTCGCTATAAATTTAAACAAAGTGGGCGGTATTGGAACCAGCTGCTCGAATTTTTGTGTTTGTTTGTTTTCATGAGAAAAATGGTAACGCGCTGCAATAAATTAAACAATGTACATATTTTTACATAGCGCTGTCTCTGAGCCTCTTGCTGCTAGGGAATTACAGAAGCCGAGGGCAGCGCTGGGCCCTGTATTCATTTCACACGCGCTGAAGTAAAGCGACAAATGTTTCGGAGTAACTGGATTTCCTTTTAAAGTGACACTTTATTTGCGCTTGAAAAATGTAATGAGCCTTCACTAAGAGATTTTTCTGGCTGCGTTCCTTCTTTAAATGACCTGCCCTCACAAAATAAGCTAAGGAAATAATAATAATGATTAAAAAAAAAAAGCAAAGGGAAAAAAAAAAAACACCAAATCCATTTGGTCAACTTCTCTTTTCATTACATGGAGAGCAGCAATGCTTGGGGAAATGGGGATGAGGAAATAAAACACAGAGCCTTGTGAGTTCCCATTAATTCTTCAGCCCATTTTTAATTAGTGTTTTACGGCTAATCCTCATCATATATCTGAAAGAGTTTCACTCAAGCTGGTTCCCCACAAGTTTTATTGCACACAGGATGCTTCGCAGGGCGGTGGGATAGCTGTGCTCTCGGTGCTGCTGCTCCTTCGGGATTGCCCATCCCAGCTTGCTTTTCCTCTGTTTGCTTGGTGTTGAATTTGGGAAAGCAGGCAGTCAGTGTGTTCATCCTGCAGGGATGCGGTGGCATTGAAGCGTGCTTTGCTGCTGGTTCTGCAGCCTTTAATTGAGCTGCACGGCAACGACATTCAGGAGCTATCAAAATAAAGCCTGTGAGGAGATTCGTGTTAACAGCTTGGGAAGAAATGAGGCTTTGCTGCAAGTGTGATATATAGATCAGGTGCCTTTCAGAGTCACAATATTCTGCCCTGTGCTGCAACTCAAAAAGCGCTGTGAAAAATGTACTTTTCAAAGGCACTGCTGCTCTGGTACCCTGGATGTGCCAGTTTGGAAGTTAACTAAACCCACCAATTTTCCAGCCTGCAGTGTATAAATACAAGTATTTTACAATCAGTAATGGGAGCCGGCTAGACTTCTCCCAGTATCCATAATTAAAAAACACTGTAGGGTCCATTAGGGCCATTTAAAGTTGCGAGGCATTCTGATGGTATTAAATTATTACAGGGATCATACACGTGGCACCAGGAGTTAATGCCCACAGCTGCAGGCACCATTGTACATGTTTTTTTGTCTGCACTGCAGTACTTCCCAGCTACCTCATTTGTTTGTGATAATTTAGACCTAACGTTGTGTACTTTTTTCATGAAATATTACTAATACCCAGCAGAGGGGCTGGCAATTAGCATGTGATTAAAACTGGCTTGGAAGGAAATGCTGTTCAGTGGCCTCTGTCTGTGCCATTCGGCATAAGTTTAGTTTGCATTCAAATAACCCATGTGGAAGTGATGGGCTTTCCTCAGTCTCAAATGATTTTCAGTAATTAAAGTCATGACAAAGGGCCGCCCCCTCTTCTGGTGCCACGAGGACATTTGTCACCTCCACACATTTTGGGGGGGCATGAGGCTCAACTTCAGTATGTGAGGTGAGAAAGTTGCATGGGGAAGGATTGGAAGGCAGGAATCAGAACTCCTCCTGTTTGAGCTGGGTGATGCTGTGTGCTCGGATAGGTTGGGATGCCATCAGGAGCTGCCGTGTGTAGCAGGTTGGATTTAGAAGGATGAACTTTAAGAAGGTGGAAAGAGGAAGAGTTCACGGGTTACTTTCCAGTTTTCTGTTCTGTGGCAGTCTGCTTGGGTTATTTCTCCTGCGCTGCTGGATCCCGTTCTCATTATGGTTACAATTTTTTGCTGCACACCAAATATTTTTTTAAAGATGTGACAGAAATGCCAGCATAACTGGGTAGCATCAGAGCTCTGACAGATGTATTAAATGATGTTCAGTGATCACAACTTAATACAAATCCATGTATAAGGGAATACCCACGGAACAAGTGAGGAGTACAAACATTAATGAGCCTGATATAAAATATTTTTAAAGCGTTTTTGTAGTTGCTATAGAAACACCTTGGCTTTCACTCTTGCTAATTAGTTAGATTTTGCACATTTTATATTTGAAAATGCAAATCAGATTTCATAAATTATTCCTTATTTTTCATTTATATTTACAGTACTGTTACCCAGATACACGCAGGAATTCTGAGATATTAATTAGTTATAAAACACAAATAAGCATGACATTTATGGTCACAAGACATCTCTTGTTTCAAATATTCGTCTGGTAAATGCTTGAAGGAATTGTTCAAAGATTAATGTGTTTGTGGGAGAATTAGGTAAATATAAATGAATGGCGCCTAATAAGTTTTTAATAAAGTGCATTTTTGGAGCCGTGGAAGAAAAAGCATTATTTTGGTCTAAGGAATGCAAGTCCATCTTTACATGGTGTGGGCTGCTCTCTTCTCTTCTCCGCAGCACTGACAGCAGAGGAGCAGCAGTACAAGCATGGGGTCCCATGGCCACGACCCATAGGGAGCTCGGCCCCAGCTCCTGTGCTTCACGAGGTCTCACTGGGTGTTACAGCACTCAGTGTGTGTGCCTCCTGATGTTGTGTGCGGTGGTCCAGGAAATGCTTCAAATTCTTCCAGAAAACACACAGAATCCTTTCTCTGGATTTTTTGTTTCTGAATGCACCATTTGAGGGCGGCAGCGATCGGGCTGTGCGGGTGTAGGTGTGCGCTGCAGTCACCCCTTTGCTGTGGGTGCAGGTGTGGCGATTCTCTGAACGTTCAGCTCTTGTCCTTGTTTGTTCTGTGCAGTTAGTAAATGAGCAGTGGCTGTTTTGAAGCAGCGCTTTGCTGGGTTTTCTGCAGTACTTCACTAATTTTACGGTACTATTTTACTGATAAGCAAGAATACTGCATTTTCTTGAGATTGCAGTTCCGTATAAAACTGTATTCTTCCATGTGATGGATGTTAAATAATTGTAGGAAGACACTTAAATAACTGAGAAATGTGGTTTGTTCATACGTTGCCTCGTTAATCAGTGCCTTCCTCAGCTGCATGCATTCCGGATGGCACACACCAGGGTTTAATGGAGTTTATTAGCTGAGAATACGAACAGCGTGTTCAAATCTAATACATTTAAACCATATAAGTAAAATTCTAACCAGACTTCCTTGCAAAGAAAAAGAGAAAAAGTTTGGAAAAGGCTTCTTTTCTCTTTTGGAAATTGAAACCACTTCTGGCTGTGTCCACATGTGCTTTGTGTTGTCAGTGCCGAAAATGTCACAGCGAGTGCACACCGAAGCGCTGCAGAGCATTAACAGAGCAGCTCCGGACCCACTGCTGGTGGCTATCTGATACTCAGAGTGCCAGCAGACAGCCCATCTGAAACAGGGAAAAATTACATTTCTGATACGTTAGGCTGTGTTAAATTGGGTTCTGTTGCTGTGCCACGTACTGCTGTGTCATTGAATGCACTGACTTCTAACCGGCTGCAGCAGCGTTGTCTGTAGACACTGCAAAGTGACAAAGTGGCGTTACTGCGAGAGCAGGGTTGTGTTTGGGGCCTGGAAAGCAGAGGAGGAATTCACTATTTTTGGAGCAAGTCGTACGAGTATGGAGTGCATTTTTATGCAGATTACTGTCTGTCTTGCCAACTAAAAGAGCAGTGCCTGTGCAAGCGAGAGGGAAAAGAGCTGCACAGACAAAGGTCCTGGTCTTGCAAAGTCTGTCTGAGCAGAAGGGGACAGGGGAAGATGTGAGCAGGGATTTTCTGCTGTACACTGGACATGGCTGAAAGAGTGGAAGGGAACAGCCAAACTTTTTGCTCCAGGTTCTTCTTGCAGCATCTTTTCCTGCCGTCCACACGCAGCGTGTGCCTGGTAGATAAAATAGAAGAAGGGTAGGTTGCATTCACCCCAAAACTTGGTGCATCTCTGCTGTTCTGTTGGGTGTTCCGTGCGATGGGTGGTTGAGCATCTGCAGAGACAGCTGGCCTGCTCTACATGGCTTGAGGCGTGGGCTGCAGCGAGGAGAAGAATTTTGTCACTTTTAATGGCTCCCAAATTAAGCGTCACTGCATAGAAATCACGGTGATAAGGCCCTCAGAAATGCTGAAGTTGACAGTGACATATTTTAACTCTTAAAAAAAAAAAAAGAGCCTTTAAAAAGTCCCACCAAAAAACCAACTCTACGAGTAAAAGTTCGATATAACTGAAATAGATGAAAATATTTGCAAGAGCAGCACTAATTTTGCAAAGCCCTCTGTGAGCAGCAATGCGTGAGATATGGTAATTTTTGAGTATAAACACACACAAAAATAGTTACAACGTGAAATTTAAGGCACAGCTGAGTGAAAACCCAATACAAACAGCATGCAGCATGGGCTGCTTTGCCAGGACAGTGCTGACTGGTTGCTCTCTTAGAGCCAACATGTTGCTCCCTGCAGCAGTGGCCAACGTTCCAGCTCCAAACCGGGCAAAGGGGCAAGAAGACACTTTTTGTGTTTGCAGTTTTCTTTTTATGGACATTGCCTCTTGTGTTCTCTGACTCCTAAAAATGTTTGTGTTTTTTGGGGATGAAATAAGCAAATGTCTCTGTATATTTTGTGTCTGTGCTTCTCTCCCGGTGCATTTTCAGTGGAAGGAAGGCAGGGGACATAATGAAGGAAAATGCAGAAGTTTTCATTTCCAATTTCTTTTGCCAGAATTGAGGTAATGAAATCAGTGGTGCTTTTGGGATTTTTCTCACTCCCTCTCTCAAATTTTGGTATTTGTGACATTTGCTCTTCATATGAAGAAATGCTCCTAAAAAGTCCCGCACTGCAAATGTCAATAAACAAAGCAATAAAAGAGGGAGGGATTGGGAACAAAAAAGGCATTGTTTTTTGTATGCGGCGAGTAACAGGCTGCAATAAGAATTTTTGCAAATACACCCATGCTTCAGGACACGGCCCCGACACCTCTCTTGCATGGGATAAATGGAGTTGCCAGGCACTCACCGGTTCTCAGTCCCATCAAAGCAAATGAGCTCTTGAATTCAGGGCCATCATCAGCCCCGGGAAGGCCCTTGCAGGATCACAAAACAAATCGAGCAGCGGAGGGCTTCCGGGCAGCCAGCTAACAAAAATATACTCCGGGAGGATGCAGTCCGCTGAGCTCGGCGTCCGACGCAGCAGTGGGCTGCAAACCTGGGCTTCCGCCGCAGCGCTTCGCCCCACATCTGGAGGGGCTGTGACAATCAGTGTCAGACCGTTTTAGAAATCAGATACCCTGGGTATCAGGAAGTTGATTCGACTTCCACTTCCTTAGCAAAACACGCATTAATATTTCAGGTTCGCTTTTCTAAAGCCGTGTTCTGTCTTGAGCACAGGCTGAAATTATGCGCTGGGAACCGGCGCGGGGACGGAGGGGGGGAGTGTGGTGATGTGGGGTCGTTATTAAAAAGTGCAAGCTAATTGAATCCTGCTGCTTTGTTAGTGTCCTTTGACAGCTTTATATAAGCATTAAATAATATTTATAAAAAATAGATATGTACATCTGGGTAGGCATGCACGCACCTACAGAAAGAAGCAAAAAGAAGCAAAAAAAAAAAAAATAAATCTATAAAGCTCAGTTAGAAAAAAATATCACATTGATTACAGTCAGCACTGCGCTGTGTTCAGCGTCTTTCCCCAATTAGATGGCCAGATGACACAAATCTTCCTGTTACTTTCATTGAGCACCAGTTTTACTACCAAGGTTGGACTCTTGTCTTTTCCTTTTGGAAAGACAGTTTCCCTTTAAAAAAAACCCCGACGCATTTTATTGTACCAGATTAATAGGGTGCTGCAGAGCTGATAACGCAGTCTTGAATGCCATGTGGAATTCCAGTTCTAATCCAAAAGTCTCATTTTTCATACATTAAAAAATGGTTCTTGTTTCTGAACTTTTTTTTTTCTTCCTCTCTTTTAAATGTTGCTGGCATTAAAAAAAAAAAAAAAAAAAAAAGAATAGAATAGAATAGAAAAACAGTTCTTTGGGAGCTTTGCTGATCTAGTGTGAATAATCTATTAAAAAAAAAGTAACAGACTGTATATGTTAATGTTGCTTATCTGAAGTTTCACGGTCAACAGATGTTCAGTGGAATAATATGCAAAGGTTTATATTCCGGCACCAAGCATTCTTCCAAGGGGAGTTTACCTTGTGGCAGCAGATACGTCTTCTTAGAAGTGCTAAGTCCTTTTTTTCCTCCTTTTTAATAGGAAATTAATGTAAAGGTGCCCAATATTCTCCCTTATACCAATATTTAAAACAACAGGCGTAACGTTTGACAGCTGTCTCCCCAGTTGCTCTCACCTGTGGATAAAACCCTGCAGCCTGTCCTCCGTCTCTCCCAAAAATCAGACCTGGGCAGACAGCTAAACTCAACAAACCTTTCTGTGATGGACAGAGAGTATTTCTGTGCTGAGATCCGTGTCCCCAAAACAGTCAGATTCCCAGCCCCCAGATCTGGGCACGACTGAACAGATCCCAAATTGTGGGGCTGGCAGGTCGGGGCCGTGGTGGACCCTGGTGGAGGTCCGTGGGGCAGCAGCTGTGGATGCTGCTGGGTGCTCCTGGGAACAGAGCGCTGCTGCAGCCCGTGGAAGAACGCCTTGCACTGCTCCCCCCTGCAGCCCCTCGGAGCCGTTCCCCAAGCACTGCTCGGGGATTGCAGGCGGTCCCCAGATCAGCTCCCAGTCCATCAGCTGAGGCCCATCAGCCACAAACGAGGGGCAGTTGGCAGCGCTTAAAATTTATAATTTTTTCCCATGGGAGGAAACTGACACGCAGACCTACCTACAGAGCCTGGAATTGCTGCTGATGCTTTACCTGGATGCTGAACTGGTCTTTTAATTGGTTTCTCCAGCCTGTTTTCCAAGCGTAATAACTGGTTTGGGGTCCTGAGCTGGTGTGTGTTGTTATTGTTAGGGACACGGCTGTGATTTTCAGGGAGGCTGGAGGGGTGAGGTTCCCAGGTCCTTTGAAAGTGTCATCCTAAGCCCGTTGTGCTACCAAGCTGTAAATCAGTGACTGAAAAACTGGTGTGTGTGTGTGAGCCCTTCTGTGTGTCCCCGCCAGCAAGCTGAATCTTTAATGTGGGGAGAGGAAGGGGTTTTCTGTAGGTGAATATAAAAGAAACATCGAGGTTCTTTGGAGGTGGCATCCTGGAGATAGTTATATGGGAAAAGTCAGACACAGCCTAGGGGTGCATATTTATTTTATTTATTTGTTCATTTGGCCTGGAGCTGGGCGCATCATATGATTGCAGCTGCTGTAAAACTTATGTAGAGGCCGGTACTGCAAAGGACGACTGAGTGCCTTTTTGTGAATTCTCTGAGCGTTCAGAGAACAATTTAATAAATAGACTGAGAAAGCCATCACTCTGTGGATTTCTAAAATGACACTTTTCCCTATCATTTTTCTCTTAACCATTTTCTATTAAAATTTTTTTTGAAAGCAAAGTTAGGGCCACTGAATAATTTTGCTTTAAGAAGACAGGACTCATTTTAAGAGAATAAATAGTAGCTTTGGAGCAGTTTGTGCACTGTAGGGCTTACCTTTTCCTTACATCTTATTTACCCATCCTCACTGCAGGGGGTCTCTATGAGCAAAGCCTTCCTGTAAGGGGACAGTGACAGAGCCACAAGACCCAGGAGATGCCCTCTAATTCCTGCTCTGGTTTTCCTGAAAAAATCTCAGAATTTGGATGCCAGTTTTGGAATACATGGGGAACTGAAAGCACTAGCAGCTGCTGAAGGCTTCATGTGGCTGTGCTGGAGTCCCACTGTCCTGGGGGACACCTGTCCCACTGCACCTCGCTACTGGATCCCTGTGTTGCCTTCATGGCAGTGCACAGGTGCACACACAGTGATTCATGTCCATATCACCTTTTCCTTACAAACCAGGACTGCTGTGGTTAAAATTCTAAACAAACCCCAAAGACTTGGTTTCCAGCTGTGTTTAGCTTGAGTAGGAATGTTACCATGTAAATTAGCCTGTCCCCAGTATCCTCCCCTAATGAAGCAAACTTTGTTGTTAAAACAGAGGCATTTTTTCACTGATGTGTATTTTCCTCTTTAAGGTATGAATGTTTCCTTTTATGCTCCTTTTGCTTTCTTTTTCTTTTCAGTTTACATACTCCCCGAGGTACCAAAGCAATGGCCATTTGGTCATTCAGGGGGAAAAATACATTTAACAAATGCTTTTCTGACCCATATCTTGCCTTGAGATGTGCAGGAGATGGATGGTCTGAGGACACTCTGCTCTCTTCCTCAGACAAAGCAACCCCGATTCCATGGACAGAATGTACTCTTGCCATAATGTAAAGTTGCAAATTGTATTGGCATCCAGATTATTGGTGTTATTTGTGAGGTGTTGTAACTGTGGGCGTGAAACAGAGCAATCTGCATGTAAGACAACACAAAATACCCCTTTAAATTATAAATACTCGGCACAGAAAGTTCTTCCACATTTCTTAAAAGCCTGCTGACGAATAGCTTTGCAGTGAGAAATGGCTTCCTAAGCACATGTGGCTGTGTGTGTACTTTAGCAAGGATTCCCAAGAGATCTGCTCACCTCTCACTCTTTGCCTTTGCTCTTTCTCGATTTGTGTGTTGATGGGTGCCACGCTGCCTTATGGTGTTTTTGGTATCTTATTTAGCAGCCTAGTTGCTTGGTTCTTTTAATTGCCTTATACTGTATTGACTCTCGTCTTATTAGAGCCTGTTATATTCCAAAATCCAAAATACGGTTGACAGAAGATGTTATCCATCCTATGGCATTGGAAGAGGCTTCTTACTGGCAGTGGTGTTCTGAAGAGCTGTAACTTTGGAGAGGTGCACAGATATTGTAAGGAATCTGCATTCACTGCTCCTTTTTCCTGGTTATGAGAAAGAATTCAGCTTTGATGGTTTGTCATTAATTTTCAATGAGAATGTGATTATGCTTTAATTGATGAGCTCTCCTGTGAAACATCATGACATAGATAATAAAGCTAACAGGTAAATACCTGACTTAGGGGAAGAACAGGCTTCCCCTCTGTCCAACTGCAGTGCTAATGACACTTAGCAGAGAAACCATTACACCTTTTTAGGAAGGTGTACAGCTTTGTATGTTTTTCCAGATGCACTTGCTACCTGTGTGGTAAGCCTCATTTCATGCCCCACTGTAGGCCTTCTTCCAACCCAGGTGTTTTTTGCTCTCTGCCCCTGGTGGAGCAAGCACTTCTGCAGTGCTGTGGTTGGGTCATTGCTCTTCCCACGTATTTCTCCATGGAAAAGGAAACTTCCTTGTGACTGCTCTTTGCTGTTCCAGGTGTATGCAGTGCGCTGCATCTTTACTAGCTACTGATACCCTTTCTGAGGTTAATCTATTGTAAAATTAGATTGTGAAAATGGACATAGTTACCACATTTACATGCCAGCACCGAAGAAGTCACGGAATAATTCAAACACTGCACAATTCCTTTTGCAGAAATCACTGCAAAATTCATTTGTAAGTGACATGTAAACCATGCAAATTAGCATGGATTCTTCCTCAGTTCAATTCATCTTTCAGAGGTTGTTACCCTTCCCAATCTGATTGCCTTAAGAACACAGATTGTCTTCTGTTGATGGTGAAACTGCTTTAATCCCCTTTTCCAAAGGTCAACTAATCTTCAGTCTTAAGTGCAATGGATGCAAATACAGTTCTCTTGCAATGTTCCTTCTAATTTAATTCTCTCCTAAGCTTTCATGTATAAACCCAGTAATGGATCAAATTTGGAAGGGGTCAAAAGGTTTCTGTTCCAGTAAAATTTAAATTGACATCGCATACTGATAATGGTTTGCTCTCCTTTACTATAAACAGTAGCTACTACTCTATTGGCATATCATTTTGTGCAACAACACGGTTCCAAATTGCAGCAAATCTTACTCTTGGTTTTATCACAAAAGTGCCTGCAACTTGCGGTACGAGGGAGGGAGAAACGTGTCCTTTGTAATTCACTGTTCTCATGCAGCATCGTTGGCCTACTTGCTTTATTCCATCATCCCTAATTGCATTTATGAACTGAAAAAATGGGGCAGATTGCACACAAATATAAAATTAATAATTAATTACCTACCCATTGCTGAGACCTAAATAAAGGCCAAAACATGACTTTTTTTTCCTTTGCAGCCTACTTGAAAAAAGGCTCAACATTAACCAGCTATAGGAAGAATTTTTTTGGCTTTTTTTCCCCGTTGGCATAGAAATACCCCATGTTTAAGGGAGAGCCCAGCCTAGGGTCGGATTGACTACAGACAGGAGAGTGACAAACACATTGTGAAATATTGACAAGGGCTTCTTGTAGGCGGAACGTGCCCGTGACGTCCCACCGAGCCAGGCTCTGCTTTCTTGTTACATTCGAAAGAGGGTTGGTGTTATCAGCGAGGAACACTTACGGGATTTGATTGATAAATTTACTGCTCTTGTGGATTACCCCGTCCTTTTGTGCAGGACTGGCAGAGCGTCAGGACCGAGTCTTGACAGACACCAGAACATATGTCCGTCCTAATTTGCTGTGAGGAGCGGGGAGCCGAGGCATTGTCAGGCACCAGCCCACCGTGACATGGAGCAGGAGCTCCTCCCCAAAGCCTTTCCTCTGTGACTTCGTGGTGTGCTATAAGTGCTGCATGGTTATTAATGGAGTACGCGGAGGGGCAAGCAATAAAGGATGGGGTTATTGATCCGCTTGTCTTTTAAAACAAAGTGCTGTACGGCGCTTACAGCTTCATGCGAGGAACTTAAAATATTTCTTCTTCTAACCTTGTCAGACTTTCTGGGCTGCGTTTGTTGCAGTGGAACAGGGTAAGTGTGCTCTTGTGGCAGCCACAGCGGCCCCAGGGCAGTTCTTGGTGCCCACGTGCTGGGAAACCCTCATAGCTCTGAAATAAAGTACGGTGCGGGCATCATTCTAGCACACAGATTATACTCTTGGTGCACATTTTTAACCAAAGCAGATAAGGGTGAGAGATGAACTTTGTTTGGCATCTATCCTCAGCTTTGCAAAAAGAAAAAAAAAGGACTTAAAAAAGAGGGGCAAAGAGAAAGGCATGAACGATCCAAACGTGCCCTGCCAGCCCGAAACGGATCGCCACAGGTTTGAAATCCATTTCCCACAATGGTAAGAATTAAAAAGCCACAAAAGCCAACCTGTACATTTGTGCTGCATGAGGATTGCTGATACACAGCAGAGCTGTCATTTTAGGAGGAAATCATCCATCATCTGCCTGCTAGTCCCCAATAATCACCTTCTATTACAGTCAGATTGAATCTTCAATCGGTGGCGTAATGCCAGTTTTTCCACAGTTCTCAGTTTCCTGTACTTTACAGAGGTATTCAAAATAATTTGCCATTCAGCTCTACAAACGTAGCACTTGCCGAGAATATCAGCATTGTTAACATGTTGCTTCTAAAGGAAACCAGTGCCAAAGCCTAATTTGCTGAATTCATCATCGCTCACCCTTTTACACTCCTCTCCCCTTCTTGCCCCCACGCCCAGTTACGGTTTTGTAATTTCTGCTGTTGTTGTTTTGTTTCATACACACTGATGCAATGTACGATTCGAGAAAGATGTTGAGCAATGACCCTATCGCTAACGATGTAAGCAATGACCTGATTAGAAAGACTCCATCAAGCAGAAAGCTAAGGGTGCCAGTGCAAGGAAAAGTCACAGAGAGAAGATGTGTAGTGAAAATGGCAAACGGTAAGGCAGAGTTTAGGACGGGCTGCGTGGTATCTCCCTCCCCTTCGTCGTTTGCTTATGGGAATACAGAGAAGGCAACGGGGTGTCCAACTTCACAAACATCTCAGACACTGGTGAACAGCCAAAATGCCATGAGCAGTGTTGTGGGGGTGCTGAGGACCCCAAAAAACGTATCCATCATTTAAATACTTCAGATGTATGGGAATTTTCCTGCTCTTTTTGTCCTTTTCCCCAGTGTGAATTAAGATGCAGGCGTGTACTAAATTGAATCTCTGTCTATCTTTTGCGGCGCTTGTGATTGCCTCTGCTTTTCACATGTCATTTTAGTCTTCACCAAATACATTATTTTTTTTTTAGCTTTTGCACAGAATTGAAGTACTGTATTAAAGCAGAAGCCTTTGGGGCACGCCATAGGTTTTTCCTTTTGGAAAATAAATAATAGTAAAATTTAATTACTGTGCCTACTGCTTAAGTAAAGTTTTGGTTCCTCCTCTATCCAAAGTCCAGTTTCCTACTTAGTGGTTAAAGCTCTGGTATATTTTGCAGGCAGTGTACGGTTACATGCTAGACTTTGGTGAAGGAAAATAGGAAATAATTCACTCTGGCTTGAAAAGGGTGGGGATTTCTTTGTTTCTTTTTATATTTATTCAGGAAAAGCTGACAATCGTCCCACATTAATGAACAACACCATCAATCACAGTGCTGACAATGAGCGGAAAAGCGAGGTAGATGTCAGACTGACGGCATATTGCTTTTTTCAGCTAGGCCAGGGCTGTTTATAGCACTTTTCACTGGCAAAACTCTAGCTGCAGCTAGACAGGAATAGAAAGCAGAATCAGAAATTGCGTGCAGAAAGTTGCTCCTGTGCTTTGTAATTCAGAATGAGCACTGAAATCCAGCCACTACAGCACCGATTTCGAGGTTTTGCTGTGTAAGGTGGCCGCCTTCTTCCTGCCTCCTGGTGAGGAGCTGATGCTCCTTGCTTCATAATCAAGAAGCAGCTTGAGTACGCACCTCACGGATGGAGCAGAGATGAAAATGTAACTTGGATTATGGTCCAGTCTCTCTTTGGAGTCTCCTGCTCTGCAAAGGCAGAAAATCTCTTGTCTCCTTGCCATGGGGCAGTTGATCCTCCCCATGGAAGCTGTCAGGTTACTCCTAGGGTGGAGGCAGTGGGAGAGAGAGGTTTCCTGCCCATCCCCACCACACGATGCTCAGAGGATGGAGGGATGTGGATGTCCAAAGCCAACCAGGAGGGCACTGTGGGAACCAAACCACAATGGAAATGAAAGTGGTGACCTAAGGTAGAAGGAGAGCATTTTGTCTACTGCCCAATCTGTCAGCTCATCATCATCCTCACTTGCGCAGTCCTGGAGGCGGTGCTGCATGGCCTGTGCTGCATGGAGCTGAATCAAGCCCCATTTCTTTATAGAAATGAGTCTGTTATTGGAAATCACTTGAATCATTGCCCTGCTGCATGACCTTGGGCAAGTCATTTCCCCTCTCTGTGCCACTGTTTCAGCCCTCACCCTGCATCTGTCTGGTGGCTATAAGCTGTAGGATCATCAGGGCAGAGCTCTGCACATGGGCATGAATGCAAGACAGAACAGAGGCTTCTGTCTTAAGAGTGGGAGAAGGGAGTGGTGAATACAAATAACAGAAATGTTTCAGTCATTTTGACTTTGAGAATTTCATAAGAAAACAGTTTTGCCTACTTCTCTGCTGATGTGTGGGAAAACTTCTACTGAACTTTTTCATTTTTGAAACATCTGAGGGTTTTGAGTTTCCCTTAATTGTCTCTTTCCCACCCTCACTCAGCACAGAGAAAGAGGAGGAAAATGGGGAAAAATGATTAAACTTAAAAAATAATGTCGGAGGGCGTCTGATCTTAATGTTTCCTTTTAATGCTTTGGAACTTTCCAAAGACGAGGAAGTCATGAAAAGTTGGAGCAGCAATTAAAAACAAATAAAAAATAATAATAAAAAAAGAAAAAATCCCATAGAAGGGTTTTCATAGAAGGCTCTGAAGCTTCAGGATCTTTAAATAGGAGATTTTTACAGCTGTTTCCCTTCCTCTGTATTTTCAGTGGAAGAGCTTAACACAGCCTCAGGGTAGGAGGTGCCTCCTGTGACCAGAGCGTCCCAGCAGGGAATGCTGTGGTCCAGCTGGGCAGATCTCAGCCCAGTGTATCTCCATTACTGAAAACCTTACAGCCTTGCACGGCAGTATCTGATACCCTCTGCCACGTGAGGTGTGGATGATGCCTGGGTGAGGGGTCACATCCCCAAACCCAGTGCTCCATACCCTGTGAGCTGTATCCATTGCTCTGGTGTGCTCTGTCACTCTGTTGGCTGTGTCCTGAGACACAAAGCTTTTTTTTTTTTTTTTTTAAATGTTGTTGTGCAGAGTGATTCTGCCTTGCAACAGCATCACAGATGTGGAGCCTGGTTGCAGGGCAGAGCTGCACTGGGATGGATGTACCATAGTAGGTTGTAAGAGGGTGGAAATACTGACTGTGCTGAACTTAGGGAAACAGCCACCCTCACATCTCCTTCATCATCTGAAACAAATGAAAGCTGGGCTGATAAAATTCATGATGCTATTCCCAGTTGTTTTGTTTAAAGGAAAGTTTCCTTACGTGCAAACTAACTGAAAACTAGAGATGTAATTGCTACAAAATGTAATAGTATCTAGCGAAAATTACAGCTACTCGATGAAATATATATTTTCTCAGCATCAGCATAAAAGAAAGAACATTCTCATCCAGAAATGGTATGTAAATAAATAAACTCTAATTGGTTTGACAATGCCCCTTTTCCTGGCAGTGCCAAGAATCCTAGCATTGTAATTACACAGTTCTGGGCAGACATGTGGTTTCCATTAAGAAAGACTTGTGATTGACTGAGTTCATGAGGCATGTCAGAAAAAACACATCAGTGTCTTTATAAAATGAAAAGAAATAGATCCAAACTTCCAACTTCATGAGAAATGTGCATTTGTAAATTGTCTGAATGCAGCACAAGAAGTAGAACAAGTCGCTATCAGGAAAACTTGCAAATCCATGTTGGAATATAAACTTAGACAACTAAACGCACCTACTTGTATTTTTCTAAGAAGGAACTTGTTCTTGCTTTTAAATTCTTCCCAACCACTTCTTTTCCCCTGTTGTTTCTATTCAGCTTTGCAGTAATTGAGAATGCATCCAATAAAAATGAAAATGATATTCTAACACATTTTGTTTTACCTCCATCACAAAGAGCACTTAGAGCTAAGAAAGAAGCTTTAAGAACAAAAAGAGGCACGCAGTTATTTTGCTGTAAGGGAGGAAATCTGCCTTGTTAGGTAAGGGAAAATTTTATCTAAGAGTATTTTCAACTAAAATTCTAATGACTTGTTTTAATCACTTAAAGTGACTAAAATGTTGGATAGTTTATTTTCTGCCTTAGCATAAATACTTTTAAAATGACAAACATTTTAGGATGCTGCCAAATACTGTCATCTCTTGGCAACCTTAACATTTTATGCTAGATGTATTTTTCTTGACAACAAAACAATTCTGTCTGTTTCTCCTCTTCCCCCTCCTTGAAAGACACCAGTGGCAAACAGAGGGTGTTTTTTAACTGGATTATATCCACGATGACTCGCTTATATATCAATACAGATTTGAAGCGTAGTGAATTTTTGAAGAGAACTTTGAGGGTCACTGGCTGTGCCCTTCTACTGTTGTGCTAAGTAAGATCTCTTTCTTGACCTTTCCCAATTAAAAGAAAAACGGATTTTTTGGTGACAAGGAACATTGCATTTATGGCTAGGTCAGTGCTCATGGAGCTGTCCCACGTGTGACTCACTGCTCTGCCACAGGCTTCTGGCACGGATGCAGACAAGCCATGGAGCCTGCTTGTGCCTCCACCTCATTGCTCTGAGGTTCAAAGCCACTAATCACTGCGAAGTGCTGCACGGCGTGGTGGTGAGGATCAGAGAAATACCTAGAAAGATACGCAAAGTCTAGCAAGTGATTTAAATTGCACGCCGTGTCTGCTAAGTTTTTTAATACTTTTTAAAGTTTTCCAAATACTTTAAAACTTTTAAATCCCGTTTAAAGTCTTACGAAACGTGAATGAACAGCAGAGACTGTTCTGTTCAGGTAACTCTAGACAATATTGCCAAGGAAAAAATATAGTCTAACCCATTAAAATATGAGTCATATACACACAGATTTCTTAATGTTTTAGAAAGACTTAGTAGGTCAAGATGTGGGATATTTTAAAAGTTCATGTGGCAGAATTACTTGTAGGAAAACAAGTGGATCTTCTGGCTCAGGACGAAGATCATCCGATCGCTTGCAAACCACTTCGGAGCTAGGTCAGTGTGTCAGTGGGCAACTCCAGCTTATCTCTTGCTCTCTAGAGTTAATTTAGAAGAGTGAATTATTTAGATCATTCTCTTTGGAGTTATCACTCCAAAAAGCCTAGCGCCTGGACGCAAGGGCTTGCCTGTCACTTTTGACAAAGCAGCCACTGCTATTAAATTTTCTCCCAGCAGGGAAACTTTTCTGGCAGCAGTGACTTTTACAATGTATTTTAGGAAATGGCAGGACCCACATTCTCCGTTTTGAAGTGGGTCCTCGTAGCAGAAATGCTGAGTCACAGCCTGAACAGTGATTGAGCACCTGGTTGGAAGGCAGGGCCAAGCCAGGGGAGCTCAGGTGCATGCAGTACAGCTGAATGATGGAAGGGGTGGAGGATCCAGCCCTTCCCAGACCTCATTTAAGGGTTGGCAGTGGAGGTGAGGGTGTTTTGTTGGAGATTTCTGTCTAGCTGAAGTCTTCTGAGGGTAAGCAGATTTTTGCTTTTTGTTTTTGTGTCCATAGCTGGTGCATTTGAGTGCATCCTTATTTGCTGCAGCCTTGGACTTTGGTACTCTGCTATCGTTGCTGTGCTTTCTATTGTTGTGTTATGATGCTACAGTCCTCAAGAATGAACTTCTCAGAGAGAACAAACTGTGAACTTCCTCAAATGATTGCATACCATGATAATCTGTGCTTACTTGTAGGCTTGTGTTCATGTGTATGCTATATTGGTAATTGCTTTGGTGAATAGCCTTTTAAGTAGTGTGCTTAGGGAGATGATGGCCTGCAGAGGATGTATGCAAATTTTGGAGGTCCATACTTGAATTTCCAGTCTTGGTACTGAATTCATAAATCATGGCAATCTGCACGGAATACTGAAATACATCTGTGGTTTGTCACCTCAACCTAGGAGCAACCAAAGGAGCATTTCTACTCACTTTATTCCTTGGAATGGACCCTGAGTTTTAAAGCATGTGGTCAATGTGAAAGCATATTGGAAAAATCCCCATTTTCAGTTTCTCAAAGGGGAATGATAGCATTGTGGGGGGCCCAAAGGAGATGGGGAGGTTCTGAGAACCTGCTACTAGCAGAATATGTCTTCATCTTAACATGATGACCAGTTTCTGGAGTCTTTGCATGTTTTATTAAAAATTCTTTTTATGGAAAGAATATTTCGTTCATAGTTTCTCATAGCAGAGTTTCATTATACTGTGCTTTTCTGCTCTGTATATAGTAATAGTATTAGTGATCAGCCCTATTAGCAAGGTTTCAAAGAACAATTGTGTCTCTATGAAGCATTAGTACAACAGTTAAAAATAAAACTTCCAGACTGATTACAAAATCAGCACCACACTGATGGCGAGGGAAGCTGTCTTTGCTGGAGCCCAATTTTTGCTGTGAATCTGCTGCCTTGGTTTTGGAGTTGGGAAGATGTAAGGACATTGGACTCTGCTGAGGTAGCTCACACTTTAAAAGCATGAAGGTCCTTTTTTTTTTTTTTTTTTTTTTTCCCCAAAGAAGTTCAGTTTGATGTGAATGATTTTGTGGCTTCATCCTTCACTTCTCTAGGTTTGGTGCCAACCCCTGCTGTTGGGATTTGGTGGCTGGGGCTGGTCTCACACACAGCTGAGTGCAGTCTTCTATTCAGTGCCCAGAGCATGAGCACTCCCTTTGAAGTCAATGAGGGTGCAAGGGGAATGAATGAGAGTCTTTGTATTTTCTCTGTGTACAGGCATTCTGTGACAAAGTGGGGCTTATGGGTGGCAATAGCAGAGGGAGAACCTTTTTGCCTTGTTTGTACTCAAGGCCCTTAAGCTCTGCCATATGGACAGAGGGAGAGGAAAGGGGGTTTGCTGAAGTGAAATGGGGGATAGCTCACAACCACTGGCAGGAACCTGGCAATCCTTCTTGTTAGAAGCTTCACACGGCTTTTGGGAGTAGCTGCCATGAGAGGCAGTGCATCCCCTGGGAGCTCCTCCGTGCAGAGCTGCCTGGAGCTGTGAGCTGTGATCCAGGGTTTCCATCCTGAGGAGCTGCAGGGGGTGGCTGCTGATGCCAGACAGCTGTGTGGCTGCTGATCCAGCTGCACCGCATTTGGGGAGAAGAAATTCAGAAGTCAGGGTGGGCTTCTAACAGCATCGGTTGGGGCTGAGATTCTCTGTGCACCTTCCAGCATAGCCTTACCGGGTGGCTGCACCTCTTCTGAACTGATGCTGCTCCTTGGCCTGCTGACAGCTCTGCAAATAGTAGCTAAGATGTTAAATGCTATGTTAGTGAGTAACCCAGTGCCAAATTCACCAAAATACGAAGATCTTAGCTGCTCTGCAGAGCTGGTTTCCCATTGCTTGGGAAGGAAAGTTAAGCGTCTAAACTGGAGTTTAGATGTCTAAATACCTTTGTCGATCTTGGCTCAAAGTGAGTCACTTAGGCGGTTTTGAGTATGATATCCATAATGTATCACTTTGCTGCTTGTTTAAATATTTATGGAGAAGGCTCGGGGCGAGGCAAGGGGATGATCAGGCTGACTGTAAAGTGAGAGAGGACATCAGGCTCTGTCTGATGTCACTGTAGATGAGTCACTTCTCCATATTAAGGCTAATCTTACAGTGGCTTATGAGCCTTCGCAGTTTAAAAGGAACACTTTGAAAATATTTTTAAAGCCTTTAAAATGTCTGGGCAAGTTCAGCAGACAGCTTTTTTTTATGCTCATCCTTTTTTTATTTTAATTACTGTTCAGCAGGGAACTGGACAGGAAAGGTTATCACCTGTTGGTCCTACCACCAGGAGCACATGTTCCCTGATGGGAACACCTGAAGGGGAGAGTTCAGAGAGTTAATGCTGCTGGAAATTCCTCCTTTGGGGTAAATAAGAAACCCCTAAGTTTGATGGAGGGAAGAAAAACCCCACAAACCCAACACATTTGAATGATGTGACGTTTCTCTCCATGGTTTAACTCTGCTTCTTCTTTAGATCCTGTGGTCCCTTTTCCTGAATGGCTCCACGTTATTTCATCCCCTGATAATTAAACATGCTTGCAAAGAGTATTGCAGATAGGTGATCCTCCAAGCTGACTGCTCGATCACTTTAGCTTTATTCCTTTACTCCCATCACTGCTCAGTCTGTACCACTCACTGATACTGGAAGCGGGTTCCTCCGGGTGCAGCTGCCCTCTATGTTAGTTTATGACAGTTTCAGGAGTGCTGTGCAGTCAATGACACTTTCAGAAAGGCTGATAAATGAATGTACCTTTTCAGAGAGCATATTTATGTACTGAAAAACTGCTTGTGGCTCTTTCTGGCTGCTTTTTTCCTTTTTCTTTTAAACTTTCTATTTCCAGAAAACGTAACCAAGTAGGAGGCAAAGCGTTTTTGAGTGAAGCTGCCAAACGGCGCTCGTTTTGTTTAACTACCTGCCTTGCAAAGCAATAATCTTACATTTAAAAGAATTACAATAGGGAATAGTGAGCAGTGAGAATGTGGAGTCCGTGTGCCTCTTCTAACAGTTACAGAAATCCTCTTAATGAGGTGAATGAGTTCTAATGCACATTTAATTCAATTTTTAAGAACTATTTTGTGTTACTTTTTTCTAATGCTTAAGCTATTTCTGCAGGTTGCTTTAATATTATAAGTTGTGATTGTTTTCTGCCTGTTGGATTTCCCCCACCGCTTCAGCCACACCTTACAGCTTAGTCCATCGCATTTCTTGTCATTTGAGCAACACTTTACAATAATAATAATAATAGCAGGGAATGCACCACTCCAAAATACATAGATTTTTATATATTAAATGTGATACGTGAACCTAAAACCAAACTGATCTGTGTGCTACTGTCAGTCTGTATGCTGCCTACAGTCTTTTATCTTACAGAATGGAAGTAATACGATATTTAAAATGGAAATGGAGATGCATTTGCACGTAGTACTTGACTTTCTTATTTCCTGGGAGAATCTGGAGGCATTACGATGCCTCTAATGTATGTGTATTCTAATAGCAATACATGCTACAGTGATAATCTTCTGTACCAAAACAAATAACGTGTATTAAGAATACAGGAGTCAAAATTTTTTATGGTTGTTAGGTAAAGCGATTTTCAAATTAGTTTTTAATGAGTTCTAATATTTTAATACTGGGCAAATTTTCAAGTTAGAGGTGCTTTTTTAGTTTTTCTTTTTTTGTTCTCTTAGACAATGGGATCCAATATTACTTCATGGGATAACATTTAATTAAAATACACTAATTTATGTATTTGTTTATTAGTTTTATCCCTAAAGCAGCAAAAACCTCTGTGATTTTTATGAAAAATGTAAATGAGGACTTTGGCATCGCTAATAAAGTGGAATTAGCATACGCTTTTTCAAAAAATGGATTGTTTCACTTTAATAACATTTATAGTAATAACTTTAAAGGTGCTGCTTTGGTCGGGAGTGCTCTGAGCTCACAGTGATGCTCTGGAGGACTGGGTTTGATGCTGTGCTCCCCTGCTTGCTGTGCCACAGCACTGATTCACTCCATTGGTGGTGGACAGAGGGAGCAGCTGAGGTGGGATCTGACTGCTCTGTGAATAACTGTGCATTTTCTTAATGTTCTTTTTGGCTTTATTAGGTTTTACCTGATAAGGTGAAAAATGCCAAGAAAAGGTTTCCCCTTACATCTCTTCTTGCACCTGAAGTAATAAGGGTAAAGCCAAAGCTGGTCCTGAAATGGACACATTTTCCACTGAAGTTTATGGGAATTTTGTTTGAGAAAGGATTGTTGAGATTGGACCTCAAATTTTTATGCTGTGATATAATGTATTGGTGCAAGATGAACAGGGTTGCTGGCAATCTGCTAATGAGACTGTTTGTGTTTGAGCAGATTTGTTGTTTTAATCAGAAGTATTTTTATAGCATGCAATGTCAGCATGGCTGAGCTTGGAGGGGTGTATGCTGGACTTCCAGAGACCTATCCAGGTGCTTGTTGCTTGCTGGGGACTCCTGATACCCACAGATCTGAAAGAAAAGCAGCATCCTGCCCTTCTGTCTGACTCTCAACCCCTCGTCTGTTCCTTAGCCTGCTTGCAGAAATAATGAAATTGAAATACAGGAAGGCAAAGAGTTTCAGAAAGGTTTTGAGAGACTGATGCTTAGCATTGCTGCTGGAGGCTGAAATATGAAAGCTGCAGTGGAGTTTTGGGGAGTTCAGCAGTGGGAGCGCTGGCTTCCACAGGCATGGCCATGTCTCCATCATGCACACCTTCAGGGTGTTAGGAGGGTGCTATCCACATGAGGCTGTGTCATTCCTATGGAAAAAACTCTTCAAAGCCCTGACCCCTTCCTTCCTATCCATTTCCTGTCACTGATGTAGATTCACACTTAGATTCATGGAATTATTAGCATTGGAAAGGACCACTAAGATCAATTAGTCCAACCATCATCCCATCACTGCCATGCCTACACTTCACTCCTGTGCCATGGCTACTTGCTAACAAACTGCACATAAACATGTTTTCTGGGGGTAAGTGGTGAGCTTAGCACAGAAGATGCTGAGAGGGTCTCAGAACATCACTCAAGTCACTACCAACAAAGGATGTACCCACGCGTGTGCTTGTGCAAGATTGTTATGAAACAGTCATTGAGTGGCTTGGGTTGCAAGGCACCTCAAAGATCAGCTAATTCCCACTACAGGCAGTTTGCCAGCTGCCAGATCAAGCACTAGCACAGAATGCCTAGGGTCCCATCCAACCTGGCCTTGAACACCAACAGAGGGATGTGGTTTCTTCTGTACCAACCCAGCACAGCAATAGTGGTGCTGGCTGCCGAGGTGGCTTGCTTCTCATTCACAGCAGTGCTGCAGGAATATAACCCTGGTTTTTTCATTGTTATCACTGTTTTCTCTTTCCCCTCTTTTTTTTTTTTTTTTTGGTCAATTATCCACGTCATCACAATGTTTTAATGAGGAAATCCCGACTGCGGGAAGGTCAGGAGATGAAAAGCAGAACCGATTTTAAAAATAACGCCTGGTTTTACTGTGCAGCCAACTCCCAATGCGTTTGGAGATGAAAGAGAAAGGAAAGCTTCACAGCATTTAAGCAATAAAAGTGCTACAAGGAAAAGCTCTTTCATATTCTTTGGCTGGCATAACAGGGTGATACATATAGGGGGGAAAGCAAACAATTTCTTCAAAGCAGTGGAGGATGTAAAAAGTAGCATGGGCAGAATCGATACTGGCCATGTATATACATGAGACTTTGGTACATGTACTCATAAGCAGATGTAGGGCCCGATTCTTCAGGCGTGTTATGCAAATGAGGGACTCTTTTATCATTAACAGTTGAGATAATCATAAATTGGACTGATTAAGCACATGGTTAAATCTGAGCAGGATTTAGTTTGCATACTTATTCCTGTATTCCTATATAAGCCAGTACTCCATCAGCGTGAAAACAAATTACCCTAATGTGACATTAATATCTATTTGCTACCATCTGCGATCTTTTAAAATGGTATTTAATTTCTTAATATTCTGAGACTTCTTTCCTTAAAAATTTCATGTATCACTAAAAAAAAAAAAAGTCTCGTCTAAGTCACAAATGCATCCTTTTTCTCATGTATATTTGATACCAGGCTCCAGTCTAATCTGATAAAGTGCACTTTGCCTGTGGTGTCTTACAATAAGCTGGCTGCATTAGTGCCGGGAAAAATCAATACCGATTTATAATTTACCATCGCAAAAACCTATCACTTTTTATGACCCTCCATCCTGGCTCATTAATATTACATTAAAACACACACACACACCACTGCAACAGGGCGAGATCGTAAGCTTGTCAGGTTTGCAGTCATAAAGAAAGCTTTAATTGGTCTTAGTTTGGGAATTCAGCATTAGATTTTGTTTATTTGCTTGATTATTGTTTGAAAGAAAATATTCCTGACTTTTGGTGGATTTTAAAAACGCATCCTGGCAATGCACTGATTTCTCAGCCATCTCCTTTCAGTTTTCTTTTTCTTTTAAATTTTGTTCTTTTCCTGCATGAGGGCATGGCTTCTGAATAATGGCTTTCCCCTTAAAACTTCAGGAAGATTAGGTAAATCACACAGAGGCGTTAATGGGTTGGACATTACCTTCTCCAATCAAGAGTGCAAATCTGTCGTGGTTGGATGTTTGCTTGATGGCTTTTCAGAGTTCTAGAAGACCACTTTGTGTCAAAACATAGAAATCAAATCAGTGTATGTTTTATTGCTTGCCTGTCTTATACAGGGCTCACCTTCCCCAACTGGTGGTGTTCAGCTGTGTGCTGTTGGCACCAATGGCCATTGGGATCTCCAGCTGAGATCAGTGCACCCAGTAACTTCCTCTCACTGATGTGTGTTGAGATCTGTGAGATGCAGAACCAAGAGTGAATTCCTTTTATTTTTACGTATTTTAGAAACAACAACAACAAAAAAATCACCAAAATAAATCAAAACCCGAAGCAATACTTCACTCCCCTGCAACGTAAATTAAAATAGTTTGATAATTGTATGTTTTACACTACATCGATGCTAGCCATAAGGAGCTGTGGAACTCCCTATGTCTAAATTCTTACCAGATAATGTCAGAAATAATGATGTCGGTGTTTATGTTGACACTGGAAAGGTGTTCCTTGCTTATTTCATATTATTCCCAGGGATTCTTTTTTTTTTCCTTGTTAATATTGTGGAGATTCCACCCTAATGATGTGGCTCGCTCGCTTTTCTTGCAGGATAAAAGGTTAAGGAATAAATAGGTAAACAGTGTTAACAAATAAAAATAAATAAAAAATAAAAACCAAAAAAAATTGGGAATTCAGTGTGTTCTCAAGTGTGCAGTAGATCCACACCATGCAGCAAGTACATGTCGTGATTGGGTTTTTAAAAGACGTTCGCCTCCCCACTGACTGACAGGGCCTATTGATTTTTTAGGTTTCTGCCGTCATCAGTTTTCAGCCTCGCAGCGGCCATATGTCGAGGTCAGGGCACGCGGGGGCTCAGGCAGGCAGCCTTCGCCACAGCCAAAAGTGAAGGGCCGCTGAAAGAAAATCAATCATGTCATAAGTGGGAAGCATCAAAAATTTTCCCCCTGTATGGCTGAGGCCCATCAGGCTGTCTCCACTCGGCAGCGAAGGTTAGGCATCTGTCAAGCCAGGCTAGGTGAAAAGTATTAGAAATGCCAGTTAACCCGTGGTACGGCGGAGCGCAGCCCTGCTTCACTGCCTTTGTCTGCCTGGTCTGTATGACAAGGTTAGCACTTGGACTTAATTTTTGAGACCAGGGAGCCTCCCCATCTGGGCTAATCTGCAGGATGTACCACCCGGCCTCCGCGTTGGCAACTGGTGGCACACGTGTAGGTTTTAAAACACGTGGGTGTTTTACTGTATTCTGGGCAGCCAGCGTGCTCCTGTGTTCCTCAGGTCCCCAGATGTACTTCTGAAATGAAGCATCCCAGGGAGCAGGGTGTCCAGGTTTTTCTTTTTCTATCTTTTTTCCTTTTTTAATGATAAATGTTTGCTCCTCTGCTGATCTGGATTTTGCTCGACTCTTGTTTCAGAATATCTTCACTGAATTGACAGTAAATATTTCCATTGTTCCACTAATTGGGGAAAATATATTTCATGCACTCTGTGAAAGTATACTGCTGTGCTGTATGATTTTAATCTTTCTCCTCCTTGTTCCATTTAAAATCCATACAATTAGATTGTGCAATTATGCTAAATAATCGATCTTCTGTATCTTGTTTGCCACTTACATGATGCCTCTTGCAGAGAGGAAAACATATCTGAGTACGTCCACTAAATTTGAAATACTGATTTAGTAATACACTGGGATATTTAAGATTATGTTGGCTATCTTTCAAGCATTCTGATTGCTGATCATGTGCCCTGAGGAATATTGCAGTAGGCTATGGATAATAGAGCGCGTGTGGATTTATTGTTAAGCAATTAAGCAAAAAGGAAAAAACAAACTTATCAGTAGAAAAAGGGGAGCACAGCCTCAGTATTCTAATTCTGGAGGAAGAGCAGTGCTAGTGTGAGTAAAGGGAGATTTGCTCAATTAAAAACAAAACAGAAAACCCCCCACACAAACGCATTCTCTTCATTTGAGACCAGTTATACATCTCATCTCTACGTGCCAGCCTTGTTGACGTTGCTGAACGGATATCTCTTTTCAGTGAGTGGTGCTGGAGGGGAAGGGGCTGTGATGGGGCTGGGAGTGGGACCCAGCATCGTGCTGCAGCTTTGCCACTTCAGAATTGACTTTTGCTGCCTGACCTGAGATGTATACTTCCTAATAAATGTTCTAGCTTTCTATGCTCCAATGATTACACTCTCCATTGAATACAGATAAAAAGACAAAATGTTTCTTTAATCAGCACTGTGATGTGAGACCGTTAAGGTAATAGTGCTTGAAACTATTAGAATCTCAAAGATATTGACTGGCTTGCTTTTGGCGTTGCAATTATAATTACATTTTTAGGCTGCATTATATGGCTTTATAGTAGTTATTTCTAACACAGAAGGCTTGTCTGACCAGAGTTGTAACTGGGAAAGATGTGTAGGGGAAGAAATTTTGCAGTCTGAGCTGTAGGTGTAGCTAGAAGATGACCTAATTGGGACTGATATAATTTGGTTTGAAAGTGTGTAAGGAAATCCAGGTCATCCCTCTGGAATCCACAGTGAATAAGCAGAGATAGATTTGAGGGGAAAAAAGTGTTTGAAACCTTCCTCAAAGTGTATTTTAAGCTCTTGAAGCGTTATGGGGAAGACGGGTTACAAAAATTCTTTTGTGAATTTAAGGCAGATAGGCTGCTCCTGCCCAAAGAAATCCCCCCTCTGCGGGTGTGTGACCCCCCCAGTCCCTTGGAAGAGAACTCCACTGGGTCACCAGGAGCAGAGCACTCCAAAATTCATTTGCTCCCATCAGCTGTCCTACTTGCTGGAGCGGTGGACTGCAGTCTGAAAGAGGCTGTGGGTAAGACATCTGTCCTGCAGCTCAGCCCCAGCCAGAGGGGTCAGCACTCCTCTGCTCCAGCCAGCATGCAGCCCATCGCTGGTCACCTCCTGGGAGGACAGGTGGATATCTCTGGGGGAGCTCAGCTGGACCCTCTTACGAATGCACATTTGCAGTGGCTCCAGCATGGTGATTTCCACCAGTACACACCAGTAGGCACGTCCCCCTTACCGGTGGCAATACACTAATGTGAGGAGAGCATCCTCTTACTGCACTGAGCTATGGATGTCTAACTTGGAAGGCAGCATAGCTTGCATAGGAAGTTCAAGAACTACTCTATTTCTTCCTAAATCTAATTAAACAAGGATTAAAATGGTTTAAATGTGTTGCATTAGGCACTTGCACTAATTTGTTCAAACTAATGTTCTCTGTAGTATCAGCTGGCTTTTATGGTAAGATCGGATTTGATGACATATTTGTAATACGTGGCACAAACCAAGTTTTCTGGCTTCTAGTTAGTACTTCACTGCAGATGTTGGGGGGAAAATAAGTGTAAGCACACAGGCATGATGATGATGGTTGGACCAGATGATCTTAGTGGTCTTTTCCAACCTCGATTCTGTGATTCTGCCTTGCACTTTAGAATTGCTTTTGATTTGGTGCTGTGACAGCTATGGCCACTTGGCAACCTGGGCATTTTGATTTCTGACTTTTCTGAGCAAAGTTGCTGGCCTCTTTGTGCTTCGTGTAGAGCCTGATTCACCTGTACAGAGCCAGCTGGCTCTTGGCCCAGAGTTTTGTTTTTTTCCCAAGTGAGAGTTAAAATACTGAGATAACAGAAATCAAAACCAGTGTCCTGAAGCTGTCTGTTAGCACCAGCTGTGGTTTCTGGGATCTGTGGTATGTGTGTAGGTGGGTTTATGCATGTGTGCATGTGCAAAATTTGCTATTTGCTGCAGGAATTTCTGTTCAGCAATAACTGGTGGTTCTGTGTTCTGTGAGAGTCTTCATCCCTCCCATAACTTCCTCATGGGGGTTTGCTGGAGTCTGCCTTTGAAGGCAGGGCAGTGAACATCCCTGATGCTGTGCTTTGGAGGTATGAAGCACCACACAGTCATTATCATTATGATTATGAATGATCAGACAGAACGTTCCTGATCCCTTCACTCTGACGTGGATAGGCCGCCTCTGATGGGCCTGAGGTGGCTCTGCTGGCTGCGCCCAGCCGCGAGGAGATGCTGGCCCTCTTACCGAATCACATGGATCTTCACTCCTCTTCCTCCTAAATCATTAGTCTGCAGTCCAGACCGGTGTGTGGGCTGTTTGCCTGACAGGCACAGGAGAAGGCTCAGACAGTCCCCGCTACAGAAACTCCAGAGGCTGTTTTGTGAGGATTTACAGCACTTACCCAGGGCAGCTGTCAGCCCTGCAGCTCCTGCTCACCCAAGGCGACCTTTTCATTTCTTTTATTTCCTCCTTAGCTGTTGTATCGCTGCACTCTGCAGGAGCAGCGCCTTCCCTTGAGCTGAGAAGTGACCCCTGCCCCATCCTGCCTGGGGATTTTGGGCTCCCCTTTGGTGCACCTGCTGCCCTGAGCTGTGTGGGCAGTCTCCCATCTTCTTCTCTCCCTTTTCCATTTCCTTTCCTTCTGCCACTTCTGCTTTCTTTCCTCCTTTTTTCCTCGTTCTCATTTTTGCCTGTTCCAAACTACATTCAGCCCTATTAAAACAATAAATTCTGATAGCTCCATAGAAGCTGTTTAAGATCTCTTGGGCCAAAAAAAAACAAAAAACAAAACAAAAAACACAAAACCAAAAAAAACTCACATGCCCTTTTTAACAAAAAAGCAAAAAAAGTCCCTGAATGCAGATTTACAAAATACATTTCAGAATGATTATGGCCTTTTTGGGTAAATAATGTTCATTTTAAGCAATGTCTTCAAAATACTTATATTTTAAACATTTTTAAAATGATTTTTTTTATAGCAGACAGTGATGAGTTCTAAGGAGCCATTATGATTTATCAGGGAAATCACTTTTTTAAATTGTCTTTTAAATACACGTTCTGGAGTTGTTATGACTGTGATGCATTTCTAGCAGAGAGAATTTATTTCCTGTAATTATTTCCTTACCCTGCCTAACATGAAAGAAACAAACACTTCATTGCTTGTCTCTTTCTAAAACAGAATGCAATGGTCTGCCTTAAATGGTCAAAAGCTTACAAACTCTGCCTTTACGGTGGGCTGTGCTTTTCTAAAATGGTTCATTATGAAGCACTGCTGATGGATAACTTTTTCCTCACCGTGTTGCAAGGCACCTAGGGGCTCACCTGGGACCCCAGAGGAGCACTGAAGCCCTGATGTGGCAGACAGTCCACAAGCCGATGCGGGAGGGGTCCTGGCAACAGAAACTGCTCTGTGTTCTGCTGGAGTCATAAATGGGGCTGTAAGACCAAGATACGAAAAAAAACAGGAAAGCCATGATTCATACAAGAACATCTCCTGGGAAAAGCTTATTTTCTTAGTTTACAAGCAGCTATCTATGAAATAATTGCTTATTATGTGATAGATTGGTGCAATAAAGCACAGGTACGTGCATATGAAGAGTTACTAACTGGGCTTACTGCACACTGAGATGCTTATGGTGTAACAGATAACTAAGTTAAGGGCAAATTATTCTGAGAAGCAGTTTTTGTTGAGGACAATGGATGTTTGTAAAGTTACAGAAAATTATTCTTCCCCAGAATAAGTATTGATTCAAAGGAACTGATGAGTGATTGAGTAAGGATGCATGCATGAAAATGGTAGAGCAAAACATAAAGATTTATTAAAAATTAGATACATTGTTGTGGTCAGTGTAGATGTGATTACAAAACAACAGAAAGATGCCTGACATAATAGAGCATCAGCACATATGCACATTACCCTGCTCTAGCTGCACAAACTTCAAAATAACCTGTTCATGGCTTTTTAGGGAACAAAATATGAAGGATGTAAACTTCCTATGGAATCAAGAAGGTGTTTCCAAAATGAAGTTCAGTAAAGCTGTAGATGTGTATCAGGCATTGCGGGCTATCTCATTTTTATAAGCTAAACTGAATTGTTCTGCAGCACAGTGAGTTCCTTTGAAATAAATTTTCAGGTGAACTGACAGTTCATGAATCTACAGTTCACAAACAGCGTATTTGAACAGTTCCCTTTATGCTGGGTCAAGAATGCAGAGCTCAGCCACTGGCTTTCATATTGGTCAGCTGGAAAATCAGTGTATGTTGCAAGGTATTCAGTCTGAAGAGAAGATGAAGCATTTCAGAGAAGCCAAAAAGAGTATGTGATGCTCTTCTAATGCAGTAGGTCTTGAAAAGTTTCATTGTGGTTGCAAGACTTGTCAGTGGCCAAGTGCTTTGATGGTAACATCTTGATGGTTCTTCAAGGTAATGGTTGCTGCACCAACACAGGCTTGTGGGTGTGTGCATGAGTGTAGGTACTAGGAAAACCTGCAGAGAAGATATGGCATGGTAACAAATGCTCAGAGGGCTTCATTTGTCTGGTAGGTGGGCATAGAAAGAGACAGCAGCTGGCAAACTTCCTACAGTAATAGCTGCAGTGTTTGCTCTGTAATCCAGCACCCTGACCTCATCCTGGCACCAGCCCAATCCCACCCAGCCCAAGCAGGATGCTGTTGGCTGCAGCTCCTACCCGCAGGGTGGAAACTAGTAGCAGTGGAGGACCTGGATCTGAGCGCACCAGTAGGTTTCCCCTGCACTAGGGGTTGACTTATGGTGTTGAAGGCTGAGCCTCAGCAAACCCACTTACATGGAGCAGGGCTTCTCTCAGTCCATGCCAACTCTGCTCCTGGGGCTGTGGGATTCATTTTTAACTGGTATCAAGGGAGGAGGCACCTCCTGTGGGGTTGTAGGACCTGTGATGGTGTTTCTCATTGTACATTCTCAGACCCCCCAAAAGCCTCTCACTGGGGATGAACAAACAGATTTCACCGAGTTCTCCCTTCCTGCAGGATTTCAGAGGCAGCCCAACCTTGTAGCTTTTTATGAACCTTTCAGAGTTTCCATCATGCCAGCCCATTTGGGAAATGCTCTTGGAAGTAACTTCCTAAAACGCTGTGCACATCACAGGCAGGGACTGGGGAAGCTGAAATGCAATGCAGCCTCTCTCTGAAAGATGCTTTACGAACCACCCCACCCTTGCAGAATAAACTATCGCAAAACAGTATAAGACAGGTAATTAATAATTGTGCTAGTGACCTTGAAAATTAATATTGTTTGTTATTGCTGTAAACAAACTGAGTTTCCTTTCCTTATTATGTTTTGTATGGTAATTTGGCATAAACACTCCTTTTCACATAATTTCCCCAGTTGACTTTTGTCTCCTTGGCAATTTCCGGCTTTAATAAAGAAAACCTAATTAAGAAGGAGCTGTTGATTGGTTTGCTAGTGTAATTAACACAGGTGATGCTAATGAGTTTCAATGAAACCAATGGTTTATAGGGAAAAATAAACAGAGTGGTGCTGCATATGGTGTGAGTGATATCTGCACTCTGGGAAGATGTTATTGTGATTTTCAGGCCTCGTGTGAGTGGTTTGTGAAGGTGGGAGGGGGAGATAAAATGTTTTATAAGATTCATTAGCAGTGTTAGACCAAGTTGAGTCAGCTTTGTGGCGTGGGTATATTAAAAATGTGGTGTTTACTGACCCCATTAGTCGCATGTAAAGTTTTGTCTTCCTGAGGGAAGGAAGAAATGTTAACTTTTTGCTGTTCTGTCTGTGTTAAGCTCGCAGTGTGATCCGAGCGGAGCACATCCTGGCTCTGGGGGCTGAGCGGGGGTCATTTAGGAGTCACTCCTCTACCTGCTTACTCCCTATGCAAAACAGAAGTCTGTGCAAAAAGCTCTTAATTTTTGGGATTTCCTCTTTATCACTTTTTTTTTTTCCTTCCCTTAAATATGTGGTACCAAATCCTGCTCCTGTAGTAGAGTCACCACAAAAATGTGAAACTTTTGGCAGTGTAGGAATCTGCAGTGGGGGGTTCAGAATTTCTGCTGCCGCTTCTGTGCTGCGATTTCTTAGGAGGAGATGCTTATTTTTTATAATAACATTGGTAGTGTTTTATAGTTGGTCTGTGCTTCTAAGCAGCATTTGCTGATTCCTAATCTACGTAGCTTTCGTTCTCCAAAGGAAAATAATCTTTTTTTTTTTGTATTTTAAGGGTATGCTCATTTGTTAATCTCAGTCCTTACTGTACATCTCCCTTTTGTTTTTTTTCCTTTTTTTCTTTTCATTTATGTCTCATTTTTCATCATGATGTACTTAATTCTTTTTTTCAGCTTGTGCTACACTTTGTCTTGTCTATTGCTATGTGACAGAAAAGCCAGAGACATTCCATGTCTGGCAGTACACCTCCAGGGACATCTTTTGAACTCTCATAATTTGTATTTATTGCCACCCACTTTGTAAGTTCACAGTTTAATTTGCCAGCAGTGGCAGTGTTAGGCCGACACAGTAAAACAAGATAACGTTAAAATGTCAGAACGAGAGGGGGCATGAATGATGCATTACCCACTGCTAGAACTTGCACTTGTCATGCCTTTCCACCAAAGTGATGTTAACTACCTTTTGAGAGCCTTATCTGACTGGTATTACTCAGAAATAGGATCATTAGTTCACTGCTCTGATTAGAAGGTTGCTATGGTTGATTAACTCTTCTGGAACTGGGATCACGGTGGGAACATAACATGAATCACATTGGATTATGCATCTAGAACTAATTTTATAATTATTTCTTGCATTCATTTATAGTTGTTTACATGTGTATTTCTTTAATTCACTCCTGGGCTGACAGAACTGAGGATAGAGGGAAAATTTTAACTCCATTTTAAAGGAAACCTTTAAGGTACCTTTCAGTTGAGCTGCTTCTCCTTCAGCACAGCATGTTAATGGTGACCTATTATGCAAATTACTATAAAATCAGGAAAAACTGCAATTTGATGTGGTTTCTAGAGTTGCACAGATAGTGTTAGTTAAAGCCTCAGTAAAGAATGACAGTCAAACTCAGATTTTCATGTGGAGTGAAGAAGGATGCGTTGCTCACTGTTGTTGTGGGGCAGTGGAGAAGCCAGCCAGGGTGTCAGGGGGTCCCTCTCAATCAGACATCTGATGGATGATGCTGGTTCTCTTTCCTGCCTGGTTCTAAAATGTTTCCTTGAAAATGATTTGCTGAATTTGAAAAACGAGAGGAAATTAATGCACTGTAAAAAAAAAAAAAAAAAAAAAAAAAGTTTTTTAAAAATAAAATAATAAAACCCAAATGCTATAGCAATATCCTCATAACTAAAGCAGGAATTCATTTCTGAATGTTGTTCCTTTGGCTTCTTCACTGTAGGGACTCCTTGCCCATTATGACTCCAGATACCTTAATGGACAAACTGCCATTAGTGTTATACTAAAAAAATAAGGTCCTTCTGATGTGGACATTAGCAAAGGTGCATTAGTAAGAATAATGTCTCCTAGCCCAGCAAGTACCTGTGCGTGAGACGGCTCTCTGTACTTTCAGTGCTTCCTCCTGTATGCCAGCAGTTTTCTGGTTCGGTCTATCTGATGCAGGCAATTTCAGACTGAGCTCTGGCAGTGCACCTACAGACCTGACTGAATTGCTTATCCGCTCTTGATGTTATGCAAAATGGCTCTGATCCAGTTGTCTTTGTAGTCGAGGAGAGCTGGATCAGATCCTAAAAGATGAAGGGCCAGGATGGATACAGTTTAATGGAGTGAGTAGCACAACTGATTCCTACAGTTACATGTCGAAGTAAAATGAGGAGGCTTTGGATGAAAATTAACTGAAAAATGCAGTTTGAAAAATACAATGACACTGTTGACAGGGACTTTGGAGAGCAGTCTTCGGCTGCTGGAGAAGAGATGTTGCTTTAATGATATAAAATAAAGATGTCTTTGTATGAGAAATACGTTCTAATGAAGTGGAGGCATCTTGAGACAGAACACACAGTTGCTTTCTGCGGTAGGTTGTGTGTGGGTACGTTAAAAGTCCAAATTTTACATCCCTTATTCAATTCTTCCTCAGACAGCGATGAAAGAATTACTCAGACTTTGGTCATGACTTCATGGGGACTGCTCACAAGAGGACAGATCTCAGAACAGATTCATGGTTTATAGCTGGCATTTTCATAGACAGGTTTCCACTACTGTCCTTTCCTTGCTGGGTTTAAAAGGGAACCTGTAGATAGATTGTCAGCTGCTGGTTCTTTTCTGGCTACATCAAAATCAACCACAGTGTAAATCAATGTTGTGCGTCTGCAAAGAAGCTGGTGTTCTGCAGGGCTTGTCTTATTGAGGCAAGCTGAAGAGATGAACAAACAGCTTGAACTCCTACCTGTTGCTAAAACAAGCCCTAAAAGAACAAAGCCACAATTCAGGAGTGGTGCAGCACAGAGACTTGTAACTGTCACACAGAGCAGGGATGGAGCACGGGTTGCTTTTACAGTCCTGGCACCTTTCGTTTGGAGGGTGATGTTGCTGTAGGATTATTTCCATGGATTGAATGAGAGTATCTATGCCAGCTTATCTTTGCATGGAATTGAGTCTATGGTATGCGGTTTAGAAGTCTGATATTCTTATTAAGTTAAAATAATAATTCATTATAGGCTCTCCTTAGCTTAAAAAAAAAAAAAAATCCCAACTGCCTTTTGGAAATGGTGAAGTAAAGTCAGGTATCTGAAAAGACCTCTACTTTTATTAAAATTAAATGACTTTCTGCATGACGATCTTACATATTAGATCTGTTTTATGTAAGGGTTGAGAAAAGGCTGTAAGGGCTGAGAAAAGGCTTTAAGGGCAGAGCTTGCATGTTAGGCTGACAAGAAAGGCCTTACACTTTTCTCTCTATGGCAGGAGGTTCTTCAGGGACCAGCAGCTCTGTCTGTCCTTGCACAACCATTACTGCACCTGAATTCTCAAGCTGCTCAGCAGTCCCTTTCTCAGTGCTGCCTTGTTGCTGCACCTCTGCATTGCCCAACTATTCCTGTGTAATGTGAGAAAGAAAGAGAACAAAAAACAAAGTACCACCAATTTTTGCCTACTTTTTTTTTTTTTTTTTTTGCTGTGAGCCACGGCTTTTGCAGCACCATTAGGATGTAGATTATCATATTTAAAACCTGTGATGACACCATTGTACCCATCTGAATGATTAATCTGCTCATTAAAAGAGTGCCGATGGGCTAGTCTAATTGGAACATGGATCTTCTTAAAGGACGTTGCAGGGTCGGGAATAGGAAATATTACTCATAACATAAAGTAGGGATTAATTATGCTACTAAATACTACTGTGTGAAATTTACATATGGGTCTGGTCATTGGCAAGGGGTTAGGAAAAGTGTAAGCATCCCATTTTTATAACCTTAAAAACGTAGGTGGCACGTTCGTGGCAAAGCTTAACCCCTTGTTATTTCAGAGGTGGGAACTGCTCAGATGCCATGGGAGGGGCAGGAACACGCAGCTTCACTTCAATTAATCACCTCTGCATAAATTGCAATGCTTTTCCATGCGTGGGTCACAGCATTAGCTCTGGTACCTGTGGTGGTGTCTGTGTGGGTACCTTCGCTGCTCAGAGGACACAGTGGTGAGTGCTCAGGCAGCAAAGCACAATGGATGCATGCGTTCCCCACCCTTGGATCACATCCTGGAATTGCACTGGCAGTGTGAGAAGTCTGGCTGCAGCCTCAACTTGGAAGCAGGATCCATCAGTTGATTGCAGGAAATGGGCATTGTTGCTCCAGATGGTGATGGTAAATTTTGCTTCTTCTTGAGTAGTTTTTGGCAACTGTGTTCGGCAGTACTATTTGGTTGCATGGTATCTTTCACTGTGTTTGTATTCCCGTGGTTGCTGCTGGGAGCCTGCTGTAGCTATGGATTTAGCTCTGCTTTTCCTGAACGATCTTTGGGCAGGGTATGTTCTTCTTTAGAGCCATGATTCCTTATGTTAATGGCGGTCCCTTACTTTTAGAGTTGCAGGTGTCTTTATCCTATACCTGCACCGTCAAGGTGGTCCTATTGGCAGTTTGTCAGAATTTTGGGAGTCAGCAGAGTTTGGAGTGATTGCAAGCTGGGAAAAGAAAATGTGTGTCACAGATGAACCACCTGTTACTTTGGCCTTAATCTAAAATCTACCTGTGATATTGTGATGGATTTTGCTCCCTCTCTAGGAGTGATGAGCTATCTTATTAAAGTTTTACAGTTAAAGTGAAACCATTTCTCCAAAGATGTCTGCGCTTAAGCAGGGACCCTTTCCTAGCTCTCACTTCTCCTGAATCCCTATCCACTAGATCTCCATCTCTGAATATTAATCAACAATGCAGAAATCACTTTTTGCCAAGTTATTTCCTAAACCTCACAGGATTACCTTTGCTCAAATATGTGAGCATGTGTAAAGGAAACAACCAATACCTCAGTGTCCTCAGTGAGAAGTCCCTTGAACTGATTTTAAAGGAATAATTCTCATCAAGTTAGCTTTGCATCTCATCACAGCCTCCTAAATATTGACAGAATTTGAGGACTGTTCATTAGAGAAAGAATGGTTTAATAACCTTTTCTAGCCCATTTAAGCTGTGATATCTCAAAATGTCCTGTAAGAGTTAAGACTGAGCAAACCCTTTCTTAGAGGGGAAACTTCAGTGAAACTCGACAGGGGTGGTGGTCCGTGTATTTGGGAAATTCACATTTGTATGTAGCTAAATGTATAAGCATCTCTGTGATTCATTATTCCAGTAACTGGTCACTGCATAAACACCAGTGGCTTATACTCCTGGTGATGAAACGCAGGATTACTTTCCCAGTTCTACAGCTGGAGGAAACGAAGCGGGGCAAGGCAGGGCTCACATCATGTGTGAGGTTACAGATGAGTCTGTGGCAGAGCTGTGGGAAGTGATCTGGCTACTGAGCATCTCTGTGTAGTTGGTGAGCTGCCTACCCTCTCTAGCGCTGTGCAAGTATTTAAGTGTTTTGTTGGATTGGGGCCTGGATGCTTTTAGGTTTGTTTTGAAAGCTGTTGTTTATTTTAAAGCACTTTCCACTGCTAATTTACGGGTCTGTTCTTGAGATCTGCTGTGGAAAGCCCTACCTTATGGAAAGGGGTTCTGTATGTCAGGAGACAATGAGAGGTCTTTGGGACCAACTGTCTGAAAAATGCTCTTGAGGACAGAGGAAAGGAACAGGTCACTTGTCCGTCAACATGGATAGATTGTTCCCTGAAGTGGTTCTCCCCAATAGACAGCTATTCTGGGGTCTGGTTCTGCCTGAAGATGTGGACTGTGGAGGCAGGGATCTAGCCAGCTAACCAGATGGGCAGGATTCATGGAGCATGCTTGTGGTGCAAAGCCTCCGAAGACTCTGGCAGCCTGCCAGTGCTTATATATAGCAATTTGCTTAGGGGATGGAGATGGGAACTGCAAGCTTCTCATTGGCCATCAGAATGGGAGCTGTTAAAAAAAAATTTTGTCACTGTAATTGCATTTTGCCTCCCCATGGGTGGAAGTTGCAATACCTGTAGAAGCTATTTTCAGTTTTTATTTTTTTTTTTTCCAATGGAAAAGTCATTAGAGGGAAAATGAGAGTTTTTCTTTAAAAATAGAATCTGTCGGGACGTTGTAAAGTGATGGTTGGCAAAATGATCCTCGTATGCCAAGACTCTTCTGTAAGTAATGAGATCACTTGGATCGGCATCGGAAAATGGGATAATCCACTTCTATCATAAGTGAAAGCTCTGATGCAAAGCATGAGTGAGCTTGTGAAATACGTCGCTGTATGTTTGGCCTCTTGCTTATAATAACCTTGTACTCGGCTCCTAATAGTTGTAAAGAATACAGTAAGGCTAAAAACCAAATGCTCCTGACATATGTCAGTGTTTCAGTGAACCCTGATGCTGTATGTCATTGATTTGAGGCTGCAGACAAAGAAACTTTCACTTTCTCTCTCTCCCTATTTTTTCCTTTTTTTTCTTTTTTTCCTCTCTTCTTTTTAATAATGACTGTGTGAGACAGAGGCGGCATTTATTGATGGGCTGTGTTGTTGACAATGTTGTTTACATATTTGGAGTGACGCCGCCCCTCAAGCTGCTACAAGCTTATCAAATCACTTTAACTAACTCCCATGCTACCACCGCCATTAGTCCAAATCTGTCACAACTGGCAACCTTCAGTGTTTGTTTGAAAAGACTGTTAACAGGTTTCAGCATCATCAGAATTGCAAGGCAGAAGCAAATAAGATTATTACACACAGAGTGTATTGTTAGATGCATTAAATGGATGTATCACATAGGCCATGTATTAAACTCTTTGAATGTTTTATTAATAATGACACTCCCATGTGCTTTTTGGTTTTCATGAAAATGGTTTTCAAGATTTCTCTTCAGTAACTTATTTTCTAAGCAGGTAGATATGCATGTGTGGGTATTAGAAACAGCTAAGGTATTTCTTCACTATAGATGAAAATCTTCAGTTTTTCAGCGCTAAGAACACTAGAGTCTCATAGGAGAAAAGGGATAAAACTGTACTCAAGTTAGGCTAGGGTTAAATTAAAAAAAAAAAAAGTCTCCTTGACAGGGACCCAATTTAAAGCAAAAAGTTTAACTCCCACACTGCAGTAACCCAGACAAAACAGCTTCCATGGCCTTTGTGTGACGTGGAAGGTGAACATAGAGCATCTTCTGTGATATTGCCCTCTTTGGCTCGCAAAGTGTATTAAGTTACGTGAATGGGGAAAGTTTTGAAACGGGCCTTAGAGTTTGACATAATATCTCTCAGTTGGAACCGGTGCTTATTACAGTGAATACCTTTTTTTTTTTTTTTCATGTCCATAAAAGCGAATGGGTGACTGTTAGCGAAGCCGTGATATTGGCAGTCTGTGCCTTGACCTGGGATCTGATACTCTTCCCAGGGGTTCTTGCTTAGGAATGCTTATGGCAGCAATGCTGCTAATCCCAAATGAAGAGGCAAAACACCGCTGGCTTTTGTCTCGATGTTAATCAAAAAGTAGTCTGGAGGGCGACGTGGTCTGCCTTGTCCCAGAATGGTGGGGAAGTCATCTGTCATCGCATTGAAAATGTCAGCAACATGAAGGTGATCTGAACTCTGTGTGATGTGGGCGTCATCCCAAAGCTGATCTCTGAATTTAAAGGTGTGGCAAAGACACCGGCGCTGCAAATTAGAACCATCCGATTTGCATGGATTAACAAGGGAAGGTCGTAGCCCTGTGACAGGTCAGGGGTGCCCCCAGGGATCTGAAGGAAAACTTTGATTCTTTCTTTTTTTCCTTTCCATGAAGTAATCGTGCTGTTCTATTGTAAAAAGAGCTCTGTTACTTATAAAGGGAAGCTTGTCATTTAAATTCATCCAAGTTAGGACACCACTGAGCACTGTCAGATGTCAATCACAATACAGCAGGGAAATGTTTTTCAACAGATTTCTACCTTCATTTTTCCGTAACACAGAGCGGTGGCATAAAGGGGTCTCTGAACGCACTTCTTAGGGTTAGATTTTATTTTATTTTTTTATCTGCAATGGACTGTTTTTTTTGAAGGTATATGGTAAAGAATCATGGTCACCTCTGTGACGGGGAGGGAGGAGAGTGAGGTGACTGTTGTTTATAATTTCTTTTCCATTTGGGGGATATTGGTGGAAGGATTTTTGTGTGTGCTGAAGCCGACATTCTTTCTCAGTGGAATTGTTGATTGTGTCTCCTCGGCACAATTTGCTTTGAAATATTTTGGCTGAAGCCCTGGAGTCTGATCTTTTCACCAAATCTCTTTCACCTCTGTGCTGCTGTCCTACATTTTTGTCCAAGCCTCGTGGAGATTGAATGTTCGCCCTACCTGACATCTGCTCAGGAATGAGGTTTTGTACTCTCGCCAGCTCTGGCAGAAGCATCAATTTGATGCCCTTGTCATCGGTTTCATAGGGAAGCTTGGGGCTGTGTGATTTTTAGCTCTGAGCTCCGGTGACCTGCCAAGCTTACTGTTGGTATAAGGGGTTGGGGTATTCGGGAGTGCTGGACTGGCCAAGGATTTAGGAGGCAGGAAAAGGGTGACTGCTCTCCCCCCTTTATTTCTGCAAATCCTCAGTAAGGTTATTTCAATCTGACTTTACTGAATATCTGTAATAATAATAGAAAATCACAATAATATTTACAGAGAAATGTTTCCTTAGACTGCCACATTCTTCAGAAATTATCACCATAGCTTGCTAAGCCTGCTCTTGTTGAAGATCCCGCTTCGTCTGACTGCCATGGTGTAGGTCAGGGCTCTTCCTCTTGGAAGTGACATAAGACCACGCTGGCATTTGCCCCTAGGAATGAGAGAGGAGGACTGTGTCCATACGGCTCCCAGTCATGTTAAGCAAAGAACAGATGCTGGACTTGTGAGCAGCTTGGTGGCTGAAGCCCAACTACAGGGGAGCTTCTGGCAGCGATCGGAGCCGCCAGTGCCAGCGGGCGTCACTGCTGTCAGTCAATGGTGTTTCTGCAGAGCGTCATTCACTGGTGGGCACGTCTTGCTCCAAGAGTCACTGTGGAACCCCTTTCTGGTAAGGAGTATATAAAGAGATGCTCATGTAGCTAACCCATGGTTTAAAATATTATTGTAAGCATGTGTTTTTTCTAGATCTGCTTTTTTTTTTTTTACCTAGCTGATTCTTTGCAGATCTTGCCCAAGTAAGTCTCTTTTTTTTTTTTTTTTTTTTTTGGACTAAGTAAACCTGTGTGTTTATTTAGATATGGAAGGGTGTTAGGCTTGCAAGACTTGGGATCAACCATGCAGTGATCTACATTTACCAAGTACCAGGCAGTTGGACACAGAATACCCTGAGAAAATGATGTTTAATCATGTGGAAAATTTTGCCATTTGCATCAGCACAATGATAAGTAGATAAGTGTACTTTCGGTTCCTCAAACAAAATAAATGCTGTAACTAAATGCTTTATGAAGTTGAACATCCTATTGTACACAACTTCAGTGTGAAGCCATTAGAAAAAATGCTGTGAAAATCCCCTATTATGCAAAAAGGTGCATGCAGTATTTCCTGAGTAAAATGAGATACAGTAAAAGGTATTACTTCATGGCTCTTTTCCCATCCATTAGCTTTTTGTTTATAGAAATTAGGTGAAGTACCCAAGCATAAATCTGCTTGGAAATAGGACAGCACTCAGAATCAGCAGTGTATTTAAGTGGGACACTTAAATAGGTGAGTGGTCTCACTGACTCATGTGTTTAAAGATGGACATATCTTAGTTGTACTCTACCTGGCTGAATGTGTATCCAAAATTCCAGTTTCCACCCGTGCTCTCCAGCCTGGTACAATCTAAGGTCTTTCACAACTTTTTGTGGTGGACTGCTAGCACCGAATGCACTTTATTTTGAGGATCAACTTCTAAAAGAAAAGTTTATGAAGGCATCATGTAACTTGGGAATACTAGCAGAGATTCATTTTCCCAGCATGTCTTTGTAGGGGCAAATTCTGCTTCATGGGGAAAACTGCCTCACTTGGAGAAAATTGCTGTCTCTATTTAAAATAAGTGTTGAATCAGTGTTATAAGAGTAGTATTGAGTCATAAAAACTAATTATCACTGTTCAAAACATTCTCAAATACACTTAAGTGGAGGTTTGTTGCATAAACATACAATTAAAGAAAGAATTTGTGATGGATGCAGGGATACGCAGCTCACAGACTCTCTGTTTACTGGTGCAGTTAACAGATGGGTAGGCCAACTGATCCACAGATGTGCAGCTTATAAATATAAACTAACGTCTTACTAGTGATGTATATCTGCAAGTGGCAACAAATTACTTTCTCTTTAACTCTTGGCTGTATGGTGAGGTAGATTTTAATAACAGTAGCTGTCATTAAAGCTGGTGAATAGCCATTAACAAAAATACATTGCTCTTGCTAAATCTGGGGATACAGAGCTGTGAAGTAGTGGCTGAACCACTCTTTAAAATGTATGGGGTATTTTTTTCTTGTTTTAGGCAGACATTGTCCAAATCTGGTACTCTGAATCATATCCCAGGTACTTCAACTTCTGCATTCCTAGCAGATGCTAACAAGGATCACATTGCTTTTTTGGCTTTCTTTGAGAGTCTGAGGGCATTGGAACAGGAAAGAGAAGTGGAATCTTTCTATATTTCAAAACACAATTTTTTTCTTAGCTAATAAACCCCTATTCATCTACAAACCAATGCACTGATGAAAACACAGAGCTAAGGGGGTAGTGGAGGAGCTGTATTCCATTATTTTATTTGCTCTTTAAATAATTTAGTTGCAAAAAAAAATCTGAAGGCTGTTTTAGCAGTAATTAATTATTCATTAATGACATGCTAATTGTGCGGTACCTTTGAATATTTAACAAAATGCAAAAACAAGCACCGTAGTTATGTTTTTAATGTAGGAAGAGATCCTTTACTATATTACCTCTTTTGTAGGAAAAAATAGACCTCCTTTTCGATGGACTGGGGAAAGTCATCGTAGTGGCCTACTTTCTATTCACTATCTTCAGTCACTCTTTGTACAGTGGAATATAATGTCCTTATCTAGACTTAACAATTGACAGGGTGGCAATCCGTTGACTTTTGTCCAAATGATTTCTCAACAAAAATGGGTTAATTATCGCTCTCCTTAGCTTTTTGAATAACAAAAGGCCATGGTTCCTTTTCTTCTTTTCTTTCCTATTTACTGTATGGAAGCCTTTGAAATGCGATAGTTTAATCGGTGACACCTTCTAACCGGGGATTTCTGAGTGCTGGAGCTCTCTGCAATGAGCTCATATTGCTGTGTGTGAACATTACCATGATTAGGAGATATGACCTTTATTATGCCAAAGCCACCCTGGACTTTAGGGATGAAAATAAAACCCCTCCAAACCACTTCATGCACTGAAGTAGGCTTGGATTGTTTCACCTAATAAAAGCCAAGCAGTGTGCTAACAATGCCCCTTTAGTACGCAGACTCACTGAGCTATGTTCTCTTGACCAGCTTGTTAAAAATATTAATTCTTAGCTACGCCTCCCAACTGTGCTTTGAGCATATTTAAGTGAGCAAGATGGGAATTTTTTTAAATCTTTTGCTTCTTGAGAACTGGCTTGGAGATCTTGCTATTATGCAACAGACTTCAGTAACCTGACTGGCTATTTCTCTTCAAATATTGTCTTTTGTTGGTGCAGAACGTAAGGCAATAGTCAACAGATTTGAGAGTCGCCATCCTTGCTTTTGCTCTACTCTGATTCCTCAACGGGAAGATAAGTGGCATAGACGCTATTCTAATTTGCATCCTGTAGCCTAGATTTTGTTCTCCTTTCTAATTAGTTGGTAACTCCCATTAACGTTAATAGTAGTTACAAATATGCATCAGTGAGAGAATAGATTCCAGTAAATCTGAGCATTATTAGGGCGATACAAAATTAACATGTAGGATATGTGCTGAATTTTATAGCTTGGCTGGCTATAAAGGAGTAGAAATGTATTCAGTGACAAGATGAGGGAAAACCAGAAGTACTCAACTAGAAGAAATAGGAACGCTCATGCATCCTGCATCTGATTGTCTTCCTAAATACTCCTTGTCTTGAAGTAATGCAATTGCTTCAGATCTGGCTCAGGTCACTTTCCCTCTTTGTTCTCATGTTTGGAGGATTCTTTTGGCATCTGTGGCCAAACCCCCCTGTACCTGCAGACAGGCTGGGCTGAGGCAGAGTGGCTCTAGTTCTGAGCTGCTTCCTGCACTCCTGTGATGGAGAAGAGACAAGGCAGGCTCTCTCTTAGACGTTCCCTTTACAGTTCTGAGATTGGTTCCAAAGTGTGTAAATCTGAAAGTAACAATTTATGATCTGAGTATTCTTTGTTCAGTCTTGTGGGAGAAGCATCTGCTCTGTGCATGCATGACGGCATGTGGCTTAAAAAGTCGGGATATATGGCAGTGAGCTGGGGAGGAAAGCCCACCTGTGTGCAGGAGCTTTGACAGGTACTATTGGTACCACTTGCAACATCTGTTCACCAGGTGGGGGTATCATGACTCCATAACCTGAAAATAGATGAAAATTTACTTATCTGTGAAAATGGCAAATGCAGAGCAAGATCTGTAAGTACTCCATTAATGGAATAATAAGTGAGACCAGCCTTTGGGTTCTCCACTTGGTGTGGGACACAGATCCACTTGTAAGCATAGATGTGTCCTTGGGAGTAGTGTCCTGCTCTTAACTTTTTTTTTTAAGAGATATTTATTTTGGGTTGTACAAAAACCAGCTCCTAGGTTACTTTTTTTTTTTAACCTGTGGTTAGTGGTCAGAATGTTATCCCAGTGCACACAAAGCATGTGGAAATGTATGCAGCTGAATTAGGATCGTGGTAGAGAGTGCAACGATGTGTTATCCCAGTCAAAATATTCCCAATTTATCCTATTATTTTTTTTTATTTGATGTCACCAAAGTTACAATTTTTATGCTGTTTTGGACTCTTTATAATGAAAATGATCATTTCTTGCAGTGGAGGGTAACAAAAAATTAATTTGTGATTTCAGATAGGACAAAGAAAGGAGAGGATGTAAGCACAGGACAGGAGTAACTGTTAGGAAAATCATCGGTCTGAAGCCTGCGCGTGGTATTAAGAACTTTCTTTAACATAGAATGTTCTTTAGGATCCTTCTGCTGTGGCAGAAGGAGAAAAGAGGTGGACTAATGGTGTGTACTGGTCGGTGTCACTGGCCTAAGGTGTGTGCATGAGAAGTGCTGAAGAGCAGGTAGAAACAGAAGAAGAGTGTGGCATCTTGCACTAACGTATAATTTACATTGGCAAAGGAGCAGTGGGAAAGAGAGCAAATAAAAACTGAAGGATTTCAGCACGCTGGCACCACAATGACAACCATGGCCAAACCTAGGCTTTGTGGGAAAGCATGATCCCACCCAGCCACTGCACTTAGCCCTGCTGTTGTCAGGCCCTGTGCTGGTGGAGCACTGAGTTATTTTGGATGTAAATGGAGCTGGCACTGCTTTTTGCAAGGGCCACTGAGCACTTCATCTGAATAAGTTGCACTGTGTGTCAGACCAGTGCAGTGTGAGCTATTTTACCACTTCCACTCGCTCGCTTCTGGTTTCTGAATGAATTACACCTGATGTGAAATTTACAGTGATGCAGAGTTACTCCCATCACTTGGCAGCGTGTTTCTGTCATCATATTGAAGGTGTGAAGCCAAGAGGTGCCTCAGTTGCCCACGTGTAAAGGAAAAGCAAATGTGGTCAACTTTACCTTGTAAGGACACTTGTTGCAAATGTGACTTTTAATACCAAATGGCAATTAAATGCCAGCTTTGGATTCCTGATTGCAGTTCAGTGTTTGGATTATGAGTTCATATTTGAGAGATTTCATTGCATTAGATATAATAAACTAAGTGAGGGGAAGGAGCAGGAAATGAGGGAGAAAAAGGTTCTGTTGAAACATATTCAGACATGACATTTCCTTATGTCGATAACCATCAAGGGCTTTGCTTCTCCATCCATAAAGACAAGAATGCCACCTGTCAATCAAAGGGAGAGTCACAACAATAGATCAAGAAAGACCGAAGCAAAAAATGTCGTCTTGCTTGGGAAAAGCATTGGCTGCTTTTTGGCAGCTGACAATATTTATAATGCTCACATCCAAGCACAAGTTACATAGGTGGTGTGTAGCTTATATTATGATGCTTCATTTCCTTTTTAAATTGTATTCACCCAGTGGGAGAAATTATACAAATAAGGCATTTCAAGCCACTGAAGCACGACCCATGTTTGTAAGAGTTATTTTAAAATGCTTGATCCTTTTTTTTCTCTCATCTTCTCAGTCACAGTTTTTAATCAGTATTGAATGAATATTCAATAAAGTTTAAAGTAAAACCTGTCTTTTTGCTAGATGACAAAGAAGTTGCTTGCAGTTACCAATCCTTATTTGTAAGAGATGATTTCTATCCTTTAAGGTTCAGATTCCACCCCTACAAAAAAAAATGCAATAAACCAACAAAACAAACACAAAACCCCTGAAAATTGTGTTGAATTTTGAAAGCCTTTTCCAAGCCTCTACTTTAACACTTTCTGATTTTAAAAATGAGTTTTGTTATAGTCAAATGCTGTTTTCACAGAGCACGGCTGGAGCTTGGAGTATGGGGATTAGAAGCACAGCTGCATTAGTTGGAAACTTGATATATTAATATTTTGCTTTCTACTTGCATGTAGCAACATCAGTGGAAATTGTGGGAGTGATGCAAACTTACTGTATAAGTGCAACATAGATCTCAATTTTTCTCCAATTTAATAAGGAAGAAAAACATGGATAATGAATTTATCACAGTGTATGCTTCATATTTGAGAACTTTTCTCATGCAGTGTAATTTGAGCATTGTTTGTTTTGGCATCCTTTGATATTCTGATTAGATTCTATATTCCTTTCCATGCATGGTGACAAGTGCCAGAGAGAACCAAACAGCATCTTGTATAATAAACTTCTCTGTGTATCAACTCAGTGCCAATACAGTTAAAATAATCTCAGACAACATAACTTTTACAGTTCAGTAAAAATCTTGTTTGTTAACACTGATGGCATCCTGTCTTTTGCAAGCTGAGAACACATGACAGGAAGTTGAGAGAAAATCAAACTTGAAAATGAGGGACAGGAAACTAAGACAGAGCAATTAGATGGGCGCTGGCTGTGCATTCCTCTGGTTTGGGACTGGACCATGACATTCCTTTGCTGGCTGCATTTGAATTTCCACATTTGAACTTCCAGAAAAACTTGCCAACCATGTGTGGTGCCATATTCTTTTAAGATCTGTGCATTAGAGTCATAGAATGATATAAGATTGGAGAAGACTACTAAGAGCATGTGTCTGATACTGTATGCTTCTGGAAGTGGGATCATAAGAGCTTCAACAGGAACAGATCTCCTTGGAGAGACTTGACCCAACTGTGTGTGTTCAGTAGTGTTGACTGAAAAATCTACAAAAAATGTGAAGGTTTCCCATTTAATTGAACTTCAACTTCAGGAAGAAAACAAGTTGGTTTTGGGTTTTTTTTTTTTCCTGTTCTTTTCTTCTTTCTTAGTGAGAAAATGGTTTCAGGAATAGATAATATATCTCTGGTAGAAACTGCTCTTAAGTGGAGATGATGACTGTAATGCTTTGCTGTGCGTAAGGCCTGAATACACGGAACGTGCTCACTGGCTGTAGGCAGTCGGGCTAATTGTAGTAGGGCTGCATCTCCACTGTGAGCTGACAGGCAGCCAGTGTGCATCGTGAGAGCAGACTGCATTGTTTACTCTGCTATTGGGCTGCAGTCAGATTTGATGAGCACAAACATATCACAGTCTTCCTCTTGTTGCACTTCCGACACTTCTTAAGAATTCATTGCCTCCACTTTCACAAACCAGTGACTTTTATGGCTAGAGTTTTGTTTTTTTTTAATTTTAGAATGTCTACAAATGCAATTGGTATCCTTAGAAAATAGTTGAATGCCTACATTTCTGCAGCTTATTTGACACTCCTGTCTATTTTTCCATTGAATGTCATTGAAAATTTCTGTCCCTTTACTCTCATCTCCCTCTGTTTTGTCAATACTACTTTTCTAATCTTGCTGTCCAGAGTAGAACATCCATCAGTGCTGTTTCATCATCATATGCCATCTTCGTACATCTGGCTCCAACTCACTGATCATTCTGGAGCCACATCACACGTTTAATTTGATGTCTGCCAGCACTACAGAGATCTTACAGCATTTCAGAAGTTCTCTGGAAGTCATCACGCTGACAGTTGTTCCAGGTAGAGACATCTGTGTGCACGTGCATCAACTGACCTTCAGAAAACTTTACAATACTTAGCATATGGGATGTATTTGCAGTTGTTATCACTGAAAGCTTTTAGTTGAGGGTACCACAAATGATCTGGAGTTGTGATACTTAATATTTCTTTTTCCAAGTGGCACCATTTGGAGCTGCTGCTAATGCAAACTGAGCATTTTTCAGGAGTGTAGTGGAAAGGACTGGCACAGAATGAGCACTGAGAATTTGTGGTAAGCCTTTTCCCATAGTTGTCATCATTTCTTGTGCATGATGTAAGTTAACATTTGAGGTTGCAGTGTGTCAGATTAAGCTAAGGAAAGAACAGAACCAAAATTGGCCTTATTTGTCTGATTTTAGCCAAAGAGGTGGATCTACTCACATGAGCACGACAATGTGCTAGAAGTCAGCTATAAATGACTAAACTTCTCTCTCTGTGAATGTGTGGTTTGGACACCCCAGTGACGCTGCTCCAATGGTGCTTTCCTCTCTGCAGTGACTGAACAGAGCGTCATTTTTCTCAGAGAACCTGAATGAGCCTATAATCACATGGGGGAAAAAAAAAACCACCAGCGGGGCATTTTCTTGGTTGACATCTCATGTTTGCAGTCAAGCTGAAATCCTGCCTCCTCCATGACCCATGGTTACTATGTGTGTGGGAGAAGAGCAAACCACATTGAATGTACCTCTGTGCTGAGCAGTGATGCTTCTCTCCCTTCTTGGCATGACAGGGACTGAGGTGAGACTGGAGGTGAGCCTAGCAAAGTCTAGAGGGCATGCAACCCTTCAGAGGCAATGGATGAAGCTCAGTCAGGTGTTTGGATATCAATTGCACCTTTACTCCATCAGGTTTTGTGCCACGTTCCTTTCCCTGGTCTTTTCTTAGGATTTAAATACAAAATTTTAATACATTTACATCGTCGGGTTTTAAAAACTCTTCATAGATTTGGTGATGACCTTGGAATTCTTGTGGTACAACACTGCTTTTGCTTTTACCAGCAACAGTAAGATGCAGTAGCTGACTGCCTGGTATGAGCAATGGCATGGTTCAGAATGGCTAGGGCAGGCACCAAAGGATTTCCCTGAAATATCTTCTACTCAAGAGCTTGCTGCAAAACCTTGGCTAAACTGAATGATGTTTATATGTGGAAGGGCCAGATATGTTTGATGTGGAGGTGGGGTTGCTAAGAGTCACACTGCTGATGGTTGAGGTGAGAGACCTATTTTGAAGTCCCGCTTTGCCAGGGCACCTTCTTTTACCCATAGCTCCCCTGGTGTTCAGTTCCTTACTAGAAAAATAGGAAGTGTAGCCCTTCCCTACTAACTGCAGTTTACTAAAATCAACAGTGGCACTGCTACAGAGTAGGGCTGGTGGGGAAATTTTAAACATCATGGGAAGGGCAGGTAGGTACATATTCCAGTTTTCAAGTAAAATATGTCACAGCTCAAATATTGGAGTGCTGGACCCCATGAGAATAACCCTACTGCGCAGAGGGCAGATGAGGGATAGGATGGGATGTCCTTCACTTGGAAGGTTCATTACAGGATGGATCCCTTAGGAAGGCTGTGGGACAGTGCAGCTCCAAGGATCAACTACAGGCTAGGAACCAGCATTTTGTGAAGCTAGTGGAAACCCTGTGATGCAAACCATTGACTTCTACATGCAGTTCCTCCCCAGCGTTTTGTACTTGGTGAGACAAAGTTTTGTTTCACCTTTTAGATATCTAGAGAAGATGGATTCTTGGATAAGAAGGCGTCTATGATTTCTGACTCTATCAATACAGCGAGTGGCTAATCTGCAGAAAGAAACTAATGCCTGCTTTAGAAAGGTTCAATTTCGGCAACCTAACCTATTGACCTTCTAACTTTGGACTGCCAAGACTGCTTGCTCAGTACATCTGTTTTTCTATGGTTTTGCTTGTAATTATGTTGTCCTCTGCAGTTACGATAGTGGTTTATCCTGCTTTAGAAATGTTATGTTTTGAGGTTAACTTTCCCAGGGGGTATGTTTCTTTCTTTTTTTTTCTTCTCTTTCTTCTTTTTGTCAAAGCAAACATAACGTAAAATCCCACTCGGGAAACAGAAGCCAGTAAGAAATCCATTAGAAAGAGTTAAAGCACCTTGTGCTGAGGGGATGTGTCTGTCAGTGGGAAATACTGTATAATGTGGTTACTTGAAAATGGCAAATAGTCCTGCATCTTATTGAATGAAAAAGAACAAATGTCACAGAGCTTGATGGAAAAATAAAGATAAGGTTAGGGGTTATATGACCCAGACGTGTCCCCTGCTGTCCACATGAAGGGCGGCTCTCCCTGCAGCTTGCTGCAATTCCTGCTTTTTGCTCTGCGTGGACAAAATTATGATTTATGGCTTTTGCCTTGGTGGTGGGTGGGTGAGTTTTCAGGCAATTTTTAATACCCTCTTTCTGACTGTAAAGAAAAAAAAAATCTTTTAATATTTTATAAACAAGATGGGATTGTTAGATGGTGCCATTGTAAATATTATTTGTAAAAATCACTTTAGGAACTGTTTAGTTCCTCATAAAAGGTCTAGTCCTGCCCCATTGAAATCAATAGGAATTTTGCCATTCACTTCAGAGAAGATGGATGAAACTCTTATATCCAGTAAATTCTGAAGTATTTCATTGCAGCATTAGAAAATGCAAGGAGTAGTAACTGTTGGGAGTGCGTGACATCGCGCTGTGAAAAACAGATCGTATTCACTGCGTGTAGCATCTCTCTGCAATACCAAGTCAGGGAGTACCATGCTCTTCGGGTTGGCTCTGACCAACAAATACAAATGGTCATGGCTGTCTTCATCACCCTGAATAGAAGCATAAAAGGCCAAGCTGAAGTCGGTGGCTTTGGTGACTTAGCCAAACTAACGTTGCTGGAGAGTATTCTCCTTCTGAACAGATGGAAAGCAACACAGTATGGATCAGCTGTTTAAAATTGGGATCTGACTAGAGACCAAAGTTTTGAATGGCAGCTCTAAATTTTTACTGTAAGTAAAGATTTCCAGTGTTACGCCTGCATATGCCATGTTTTATTTCATTAGCAAGTGAGCAATGTCCAAATGCTTTACAGGAAACAGTGGACTTTTTCCACTGAGAAATATTTGGTGGTGCTTTGGCTTTTCTGAATAATTTCAGCTTTGTTTGGTTTTGTCTCATCTAACTTCTAAAAATTTTTTCTTGGGGACAGATTGAATTTTTAGAAATGAATTTGATTTAAAGCATTATAGCCTCCATTCTGTATTGAAGAAAACTTTTACCATAAGGCTAATTTTCATAGTTTTCATAATCTTAGAATTGTGGTAGTTTAAAACAAACACATTTACTGTAAATATCAAGTATATTTTTACTCGACAAAATATGTGCCTAGTTCCCTTGTTAATTTTCTAAAAAAAAAAAATTTGACCTTTTTCTTAATCATATGAGTGAATTTTGGGGGTTGAGGTGGGTTGCCAGGAAATACTGTGGTCTATATTGTGTTCTGAGCAAATCTGAATGTCTGTGTCTTTAACATGCTACATGAGTGATGCACATGCAGTGTACTACTTCTCCATTACTTTGTTGAGGTTATTACTTCAGAGGTAGATGATGTGAACATCAAATTAATGTGAGGTTACTATGTTTGTTTCTGGAAATGCAGTGGTTAAGAAATCAAACAACTTGGGAACTGATGGACCTAGATGTTACATTGATATAAGCAGTGTCTGTTAAACAGTGCCAGCCTTCACCAAGGGAAGATCTAGGGCTTGTGAATTTTTATTCACTTCATGCCAAGTTGTATACCAATGAGTATATGTATCCTTTAGCACTGTTTTGCAGGACTGGTGTTTTTTTGTGTGTGTGAATAGTTTGGATCAGTATCTCATAAAAACAACTCGAAGTCTTTTTTTGTGCCCAGATGTGGGGCTAACCAACTATTTATACATGGCCAAATTACCAATGAAGAAGAGAGCAGCAGAGTCTCTTAATTGCCCCTGGTTCAGACCCAGAGTTTCTTCCACCTGGTTCAGCTGGTATCACAAAGGATAGAACTTCTCCTTACAAACTATACCTGGCTATAACCTTAGCCCATGGTGATCACATCCTTGTAACTGCTATTTGATTCATACAGTCACAGTATTAACTGTGCAACTATTTAACAGTTATTTTACAAGCTGGAAATGATTCATAGGGGCTGTTTCATTGCAAAACAGGCTGCAATCAGAATTCCGGGATGCACTTGGTGGATGGATTGGTAGCCAGAAAAGCAGGGCTACACTCATCATAACCAAGGCCAGTGAGAGCTAGCTATTTCTGAACAAAAAAGCTACACCTTCACAACTACAGCTCATGCTACATTTCCTTCTTAAGGGATAGTTTTAGATGCAAATTTACAGAGGCAGATGAGATGAAATGTACGACAGACACACCTGACTAACTTGCGTTTTGTAACTCTAACACTCAAAAGTACAATGCTTATGGTAATGAATTTTATCTATTACAAGGGAAAACAATCACCTTTGATGACATTATAGAATAAACACATTTAACAGCATGCTGAATTGCTGAAGTATCATTTTCAACGACCTCATTAGTGTCACTTAATTAAAACTTCCTGCTCTTGACTTTGATGCTGGTGCAGGCAAAAACACAGAGGGAATTGAACAAACAACTGAAAAGGGAGGGGTATCTTCTAGTGATAAATAGCAGTAGTTGCTAATGAAACCAAATTATGTACCTTTTTCCTGCAACTCCGATAAAATAATATGAAACACACAGCAACTTTGCATCAAACAAATTAATCAGCCGTCAGCAGATTCGCCTGATAATAATTCGCCTGCCCTTATTGATAATTTAAGAAAAAAAGTTGTTTTTTTTCTGTACACAATCATTAGGTTGGTGATAATTAAAGCTTCAGCTTCAGAAATGCCATAATAACCGTTAATTAGCAGGATGCTATTTTCAACATAATTTGCTAATTAGGGAGGGAGCTTATATAGTGTACGTTCCTAATTATGAAAGGGTCTTGCGCTGTATAATCATGTGACTGGAGTGTAAATGACACCATTATGGGGGTCCTGGCAAATTTTAATTATTTATTTTTTAAGTATATTTTATTTAGAAATATTTAGCTAATTTAAGCATGCAGGCTAACTGCTTTCCCTCAAATCCCTCTCCCTGCACTGGCACGTTTTATCCATCAAATGCAACGTGCCAAGTATTTTGTTGGATAAATTCCACTAATTTCAATAAAATTAAGCTGGCAGAAAATTTAGCTCAATATATTTCCTTCATGTGGTTAGAGGACAGGGGCCAAATATTGCATTGATTGCTATGTTCTGATGTTCTAATTTCAGGGCAGAAATTGGGTACCTGCTGTTTGAATAGGATAATCTTCTTTGTCAGACCCGGTTCTTACGTTCTTAGTACAGAACAGTACACCACCCACCATTTAACCATGGTGCTCAAGTGTGAAATATATCCCTTCCCCCCAAAATAAGACACCGTTAATATAGTTTCAGAAATAGATCTTGATTAAATACAATTTATAGAGATGAATGCTGTAGCAAGCTCTATATGCTGAACTGTCCCACTGCCCTATAAAGTAGTTTTCTTCATTAAGCATATGTTTAGTTTCAGGATCTAGGCTCGTAAATGTATTACACATAATCTGTACCCGTGTTTGTAATTACATAGATGCATACAGATACACATCTGGAAGTACATACATAAATATATCTAAAAGCAGACATGTGCGTAAACCATATAGACATGTGCGTTTAAAAGACTGTATGTGCTTACGTTTTTAATTTATCTTTACATTAATGTAAGAACAAAATGCCACTGTCACCCAGCAAGATATATTCTTGCTTCCTAAATTGTAGTAGTTGATTTCTTTGAACTGTTTTACCTTGTTTCAAATAAAACTATATTTCTCTTTCCCTTTAAAAGAAATGAAAACTTAATTCAATAATAAATGAGCTCCAGCTCGGCGTAAGAGTCACTTAACTTAAATCTTTTTGTAGAGGTTCCCACTTAAGCAGCTTGAAAGACAGTAAATCACGTTGGGGAGCGGACATCCCAGCTTCATTGCCACACTGCGAAGTGCTGAATTAATGGCCATCTCTTTAGAATGTATGGATGTGCCTCCCAGCTGCCAGGCCTGACAGTGTTATAGCTCAATTAATGTGATTTTGATGTAATTGCAGATAGGGAACATAGCGCCTAAAAATTATATTTTTCCATAAGAATTATATTTTATCATCCAGATGTGGGGATGAATATGCTAAGTAATGAGACTTCTATCTATTTTTATTTTCCAGTAACTTACTTAACAGAGAATTATGTGGTTTAGTTGCTGCCAGTTGCAACTGCTCAAAGGTCTGAAAGGAAGGCAGAACATTGTTATGGTTGCTTAGCCTGCTCGTGGTTGGTATGTCATCTGATTTTCTTGTCTTATGATGTGGTGCTCACAAGATGATGTAGGGAATGTCTTGATGGCTTAAAGCAAGAAGGAAAATACTGGAGGTAGTTCTAGATGCAAGCATTATTTATTGCGACTTTGCTGCATTCGCTCCTTGATTGCACAATGTTTTTGCTTCCCTTTGAATCACAAAAAAAGAGAAGGTAGATGCAGAAAGGGTTACTGCAATAATGTTAGGAGGGATAAAACATTTTAGTCCACGAGCCTTCCAGGGCAGAGGTTATCTTTTCCGTGCCCAGACAGGAAGGTTACAGGAAGTTACAGGGATCGGTGATGGCTGATTGCTGGATAGCACCATTCGTCTGGAGGTAGAGAAAAGGTAAAGAGAATTCCTTTTTGCAGAAATCTCTACAGACTCACTCATATTTCATTTAAAACAACAGAAACAAGCATTTGCACTAAAGAGATGAAATAGGGCACACACAGAATAAACGTATGAGACCGAGCAGGTAAAAGACATACCCAAACTACTAGATTGAACTAGCAGACATCATGACAGATTTACAGAAGTAATTGGTATCAAATTCAGGCTTCTTCCTTCAGATGAGCTCTGAGCTGATCAGTCGCTCCTACTGCTTGGTTATGAGGCAGTTCAAGAAGCATGTCTGCATGCCTCTCAGATCTCAGTAAAATAAATACGAAAGACTCCTTTATTACAGAGTCAAATAACATGGACTCAGGTATGAAGAATAACAGGAGCTGACCCGTCTGGTATTTACTCTCTTTTAACAGGTATTTGATTGATTTATTAGCTGTAATTTCAGACAGTCTTGTTAGCATTGCACTCCACGACAGCCCCAGTACTTTGTCTATCAGCCACCTTTTGCTAGTTAAAGTGTGGGGATTTGCACAGCACCTAAAATTTGTTGTCAGTAACTGTTGTGACTGTAAATCCCGGTGGCTCTGATCAGCCACTGTGGTGCCTCGGCTCCTATAGACTCCAGGACTTTGATTTCTTGTGATGTCTACAGCAAATGTGTTGAAAGGTCTGGCTTCTCATCTGATTCAGCAATGGCAAATCCCCTGATATACCCTTGAAACACAATTTTCAAGGTACTTAACCACCTAGTACTTTCAGAACATTACATTTTAGATAGGTTCTGTGTTTAATAAAAGTAGAGCCTTATACAGTGTCTGATTTTACACAGAGCTTTCATGGGAGATGGACCAAGGTCTCATGCTTCCCTGTTTCTTGGTACACCTCTTTCACATGCCACAGTGGGAGTGGAGGCAAAAAAGGATTTGGAGAGGAAAAAATAAAAAGAACAGAAGAGGAATGTGATTGTGAAACCTCAACAGCTGGCAAGTTACAAGCTGTAAATCTCAAAGCCTCGTTTTGTATGTGTACTTCTAAGCTGGCTGCTTGTCTGGATCCTTTTTTTCACCTGAATAGGATGCAGTAAATTAGCACGGAGGTATCTTGTCTGCTAATATCCCAACTCCTGGGCAGCTATTAAGGGATGGTATCCAGTTTCTGGTGCATTTATTAAACGATTAACAATGATGTGGCAATGTGTTTCCTCACATTAATACCTTTACCTCCTGTTTTAAGCCTTTGCCCTCGCTCTGAGGTCCTGTGAGGCGGGCTGAACACAAGTGATGATGCCTGTGAGTGTGTCAGCCTGTGCCCACGTTTAGAGTTCTTCTTTTTTTTTTTTTTTTTTTTTCTTGTCTAGAAACACTGTAAAACTGCATAAATCCCACCGCCCCTCTTCTGGAACTGGAGAAACAACAGAAATGTGATCTTTTGTGTGTGTGACACCCGCGTGGGGACGCGGGCCGGGCCGGGTGCGGCCGGGCGCAGTGCGCCCAGGGGGCCGCCAGGTGGCAGCGCGCTGCGGTTTGCCGCCGCGCCATTGGCCGCGGGTCGGATCCTCCCGCCGGAGCCTGGCAGAGGCGCCATGTTGTGACGGCCCCCGCCTGCTGCCGGCCGCTCTGTTTTGCACTGACACACGTGTGTTGAGGCGGTTCCTCCGTGTCCTTCCGCCTCCTCTTTTCCTGTTGTTTATTCCACTGAGAGCGTAAATGCTCTCCATCCTTTGGCTTGTGTTTTCAGGTACTGCAAGCCCTTGAGCTCTGTGTGAGAGCTGGCTGCGTTGTCATGCTTAGAAGTCAATCCATAAAATTTGTCAGTTGGATGAGCACAGCTGATGTGAGATATCGGGTACGAGCCACAGCTATGGCACGCTGCAATCAGTCAGTTTCAGGAACTTACTTATGGTGTTTAAAAAATAAAAATAAATCTGGAGTGCCTTCATGGCTGCTGTGAAATGTTGGCTTCTGCAGACTGTCCTCGGGACAGGGACAGGCCTCTGGTTAGAGATGCACCTGCCATGGTGCTGCTGTCACCTAAGAGCTCCCACTTGGCCCCATCCATTGGTTTTTATGTGAGTTGCTGTTGGCTGAGAAGCTGGAGTTGCCATACTGACCTGGCAGGTTGGATCCGATGTGAATTCTTTCTCTGTGACTTTCGGTCACTGTTGCATTTCAACAACAGTAGAGAGGTTTCATGTTTTGCTGATGCTTTGAGTAAAGAAGCAGATGCTGGTGGAGTTGTGTAATATTAACTATGGCCAAATTCAGCTCGGGGCTTAAAATGTCAGATTTGAGATCTAGGCACACCAGGTTGTCCTCTTGTCTCTCCAGTTTTTACATGTAAAAATGGTGTTTTTGTGATTTCACTTATCTTGGTAAGGTAGCCCAAAGAGAAAAATATTGCATGAGAACAACTTTTTAAATTAAATCTGAGTTTGAGGATTAACTTAAGTATTCACTGCTTCCTACACAGTAGCAACAACCAAAAAACATTGTGTATTTGCCATTCCTTTCTACCACAGACGTCTTTAAATTCTAGGCTTGCTTAAAACTGGTTGCCTTCAGCCAGTTCTTTGTAGTGAGGAAAAGAACACGTGACATTTCTTAACCCAGTGCTGTTTTGGGACAGCTGTAACCCACTGAAAACATAGTTCTGCATGAGCACTGTTTAAGCATGGATTTCACGTGGTGCTGCCAGTTATAGTGTGGACTATGAAATATTTAAATTGAGAAAAGCCAGAAATGGCTGCTTCAAAAGTTTTCATTTCCTAGCTAATAGCAATTTGCATAGAATGACAGGAGGGGAAAAAAAAAAAAAGATACCTATCATGAAACAAAAACTAGGTTCTCTCCAGAGATTTGCATTGCAGGAATTACTCAGCTGCAGATTTTCACTTGTTTCCTTAATGTTTTCCATAAGCACATGCAACCAAACTTCACAATTCTCAATGTTCTGCTTTGATTGATTGTTGCACCCAATGTGATGTGTATATAAATCTCTTGAGAGCTTTAGTAATTTTCATAGCTTCATTGTCCACTTATTGTTTCAAGAATTATATTTTATCTTGAGTTTTTCAGTAGTGGACATAAAAACTCACACTCACCATTGAAAATGTTGGTTATTATTATATTTGCTTGGTGAATACTTTGTGGGCCAAAGTGTTGATGATCTGTTTGGTTCTGTAATACAGCGAGGAGATGATCCATTTTCTGTGAAAGTGACTTGAAATGTATTTTGACAGGGAACTGGATGCAAACTTGTTTTTGGGAGGGAATTCCAGCAAGAAGTTGATTGTGACCTCTGATGCTCTGTAGTGTCAAGGACAGATGGGAAGATGGTATGAATCAATATATGTCAACTGCACAGATGGTACAGTCATGCAGTATCCATAGCCTGATCTCCCATCCCTCTGAAACAGAAATTAATAATCCCTTCATTACAGGCAATAGCTGCCAACCAGCTGAAAGATCAGACTGTGACTTAGGGTGAAATTGCCTACAAGGTTTCCTTGCAGCAAGGAAGCTGGACTGAATGTTGCTATTTAAAAAGTTGACTTGGGATTGATAGAAATTTCCCTCAGAAGGTCCCTGAATGTAGAAGGGCTGTGAGGCAGGCTTTGAAGAATGTAGGGAACACAGCACCAGCTATGGAGCATATGTGCAGAGGAAGATTTGGGGCAAGGAAGCTTGTGGGGTGAGCCGCACTACTGCTACTAAAGAGACCCTCAGACCTGAGGAGAAACAGCGGTTACCTCCAGCCTACCTGCAGCCAGTCTGTTGGTGAGGTGGTCGTACCTCTGACCTCTGTCAAGCTGCCACTGGTAGTAGCTGGATTGCAAGCTGATTGCAACATATGGCTTTTGGAAATAAAATCTGGGAAACTTGGGCCTTTGTCTAATAGTCAGATCTTCAGTAGGAAATGATAGTGCTGCTCTTGCAATTTTATCATGCTTTTCCAAAAAGCTGTGCTTTTGTAGACATGCAGTCACTTGAGAATTGCAGTTAATTGCTGTTTATGCCTGTCTGTTTTTTAAAGCTTGTAATCCCTACAGCTATGGAGAGAGAACCAAGCAGCCAATCTGAAAAAAAAAATCCAAAAAACAACAACAAAAAAAACAGAGCTATGCTTTAGGCTCAAAAGAGCAGAGGGCAACAAGACAGCCCCACTTCTAAAAAACTTCAATTAGTCCTGACTGGTGAGTACAGCACAGCAATGGTGTCAGTTGTGGGTGTGCTGCCTGACAATGTCTGCGAAGTAGAAGCTGAATGAAAGAGATGGGTTTTTGCACGCTCACCTGGAGCACTCTTGACACGTCAATATTCTGTGTTATGCTGCTCAGTGGGAGAGGACCAGTTCAGCCTTGTCTTTGCTTGGTTGCAAACAAGGCCTGATATTAGAGACCAGAATTTGAAGGAGAATATGTAATATAATCATCTACTGCAACCCACCAAAACGAGTATTGGCACGCCTGCACAGGCTTCACTGGTAATGATGAATTCAGTATTCACCACATGGACTAATTAATGCACTATAACATCTCCCAGTGCAATTTGCAAGTCACAGATTGCATTAGGTGATACAAATGACTCATTTGTGAACCTGAAGGATGACCTTTGGCAGGACTAACTTCTGACCTCAGAAATATTAAAGAAAGGTTATTTCACCTTGCCATTGTCTCCAAATGCCAAAATAGCCCAATTAAAAACCTTGACATGGAACCATAGGAGCAGATGCGAGTCCTAAAGGGCATTAATTATTTTCAGTGTCAGCTGGTTGTATAACTGAGGCCAAATGAGAGTTTGGAAAGCTATTATGCCCCTGTCTTACATGCGTTGGGTCTAAGGTTTGAATTGAAAATAGTGTGTGGTTTTCATTTGGGTAAGAGACGCTGCATACAAGGGCAGGTTGTCCCGGTGAGATGTGTGAGCTACCTTTCTATACAAAAACTATTAGACAGTATTTAAAAATGTGGCCCTGCAGTAATAATAATCCATCACAGCTTCAGTATTTATGAAATTATCATTAGTCACCATGCGGCGAGGTCGAAATCCTGTGCATATGTTCAGCATTGTTTCCTCGCGTGCTGTTCTCACCCTCCCTCCCTGGCCACTGATCTTGTTGTGTGCACGCTTTTTTCCAAATGCGGTGACAGATGAAGATATTGCACCAAAACTAAGTTCCCATATGGCTAATTTCTACATTTGTTTTAACAACACGCAGATTTAAAACAAATGAAAACACAAAGGCTTGAGTAATCTTGGCGTTCTTTCCAGTGCTCTGTAATTTCTACCTCCAGGTGGGCTTTTAGTGACACATTCTGAAATGCCTTGATGTGCCTTAAAAAAGAAACTATTCAGCCCATAATTCACTGAAAGAGTTTCATTTGTTTGGGGCAGACTCTTGCAGCAACACTCGCCCTATTTCAACCTTCCCTTCCCAGCCTCAACAGTTTGAAAGTGATTCATTTTCTTTGCTCTGCAAACAATGAAGAAAAAATATATACATTTAAGGAGCATGAATAAATAAATGTGTTATTTACATCCATATCCAGAAGGGTTTATGCCACTAATATCTGCATTGGAATCATTTTTTCATTTTCTATTTCTCCTTGCCATGGTTGTTTCAGCGTTAGTCACCAAGAAGAGCAAATGATAATGGTTCTTAGATGCCATGATAATAGGAATAAAATAAGAATGGATAGGTTATATTTGATAGAATGGTTACTGATATCACCCAAGGGAGAAACTTCCAAACTTTAGTTATTTTCCCAACCGATATTTTTTTCTTACCTGCTGAGGATTGCTCTTTGCCATCATAATTCTAAACCTCTACCAGGAGAATATTACATTTATACTTCCCATTCATGTGTCGGATGATTAAATAGAGGCATTTTTCTGTCCAACTTGTTGGCATGTCGTTCAGCTACTTCTCTAGCATTGCTGCTAATTGTTTAGTGGATGGTTCAGTCTTCTTGCCCATCAGAATGTAGCACTATATTAAATGGAGCTCTCCTGTGTTGTGTGAATGAACGAAGTAAGAGATTGCTAGGAAACTTTAGCTGCTCTTTAGCTGAAGTGCTTTCTTGTTAAAATGAGTATTTATTGGTCTTATGGAATCATTAAGAACTCACATTCCTTGTGTGTAGTATAAGATACTGTAAACTCAGCATGGAATATTTTCCCACTCGTTATGTGTGGCTTTGTTAGAATAGTATTTACTTATTCAGATTATTATTGTTCAACCTTCACATATCGTGAACACTAGTTGGTCTCCTGCTTTTTAGGATGGTAGATTTCTAGGGGAAGGGGATGTATGGTCTTGTTGTGCAGTCACAGGACTTCTTAACCTCACTGTTTGCATTGTAGTGTTAGCCTTGCTGTAGTCACATGGTGAATAGTTGGAAGCATCTTACTGCCTTGTTTATCCTGTTCCTAAATTGGGGTAATAATACTCACGAAGTGATTGCTAGGTTTTTAAAGAACATTTCTTCCTAAGAAGATCAGTGCCAAATGTTTATAAAAGTTAGAGGAGAATGAAAAAAGGCATGATGAAGTTGCACATCATTTTCATTGAGAAATGAAGTCAGTGACATAAATGTAACCTTTTTTTTTTTTTTTAATGTTCACATGCATGACTGATAATTCAGTGTTTCCTTATGCGAGTCTGCTGGGTCTTATGGTTTGTAAAGGATACTTTTCCCTAGCCAAAGTGAAAGCAGCAAATAAAAAAAAAAAAAAAAAAAAAAAAAAAAAGAAAAAAGAAAAATCAAAGTTTAAAAGGGAAGTGAAGCAAAGGTAGAAACAAATACCAGAAGGAGAGTGTAACTTTGAAATAAGTTTGTTCCATGAACAGTGGAACTAATGAAACTAAACCTTGTTTTTTCTACAGGTTTGTATTGTTTCCTGTGCTGCTTTATCACAATAACTCCATTCATCATGTCCCCTTGTCACCATAATACTCTTTGATCACTGACATAACCTTTATAGCCCTCACTCCAATATTCTCACTACTTTCCTATGATCCCAAGTTCCGCTGCAAACGTCCAGTCCTCTCCTGCCTTCCTTTCTCTCTGCCCCTTAACTGAGTTTCTCATACTCCACACTCCTGACTAAGCTCTGCTTGGATGCATTTGCTGCTTGCTTCATTGAGCTGTGCCCAGCTTTTCTTCCACGGGCAAACTTGCTTCATATTCTACAAATGCACACATTAGCACAAAAATATCAAAACTTAATTTCTTTTGAATCTCATGTAGAGAATGGGCAAGGGGTTAAAATTACTAGGGGGAGGGACTCCTGGATGGACAATGTGATCTCACAGATCCTAGTTTCCTTAGGAAATGAGCCTAAAAAAATGTCCTGATTGCCTCAGGGGAAGAAGACGGGAAGCTGGTCTACTGACCAGTTATGACATTGTTTTCTTTATAATGTGGTTTATTTGCCACACTCATGAGCACTGTACCCAGATCTGAGCAAAAAATTGTCTCAGTATGTCTGAATCTGCTCAACACTACAGTGACTTTCTTTCCTTGTTCAGGCTAAAACAGCTATGTAGGGATATTGGTTGGAGTAAGTAAAGTGAATTCACTTCTGCCTTAGCAATATGTCTAATAATGTCTACGTACAGCACCTGGGTTTGCAACATTTCAGTTCCAAAAAGCCTTTTCCAGATGCTCGTACTTCTGAAAAACGTTCCCTCCTGCATTGAAATGTGCTACATTAGGCATGATGTGAAAGTTATTAGAGAATTTGATTAAAAAATAAGATCTCATTCTCAAGTGTGTGTACCCATAGATTTTACTGCAAGTTGTGGCCTTCTTGTAGGCAGTGCTGGTGCCTTGATGATGAGAGCATATGAATTTGACATTTAGCAGAAATTACGTCCCTAGGTTGCAAAAGTGTCTTGCAGTGATTTGTTGAAAATCTGTTTTGAGTTCTCAGTGCTGTAACGGTTTAAAAACATACTTAGCTCATGCACACTGGCTTTTCCTATACAATAGCAAGCTTTTACAAACGATCTCCCAGAATCCACAGGCACCATGCCTGTGTTCAGGCAAAGGGTAGTTTCATTCAGCATGCATTTTCACCATTTTAAACTTCTGCTGCTTGAAAAATATACAGGCTGGGTTGCATTGGATTCCGATTATGTTGTGTGGGTATATCCAGGATGTGCTCTACCAGGATGTTTAGAAAGAGATCACTCTCTGAAGTTACATTTAGAATTGTTCCATTGGCTGCGTGAAGGTGATAAAGAAAAATTCCATACGATAAATGCCGTATGCAACAGATGTAATATGACATAATTGCGTAAGAGAAGTGAATGATGCATATGGAATGAAGCATGTTTTTAGAAGAGAGACAGATTGGGGGCAAAAGAAGAAAGTACCCTTCTGATTTCTCCATGCCCATCTTATGGATGGATGGCACGGCTAGCTGAACTTCCCACTGAAAAGCCAACCTGATTTGGGGAACTCGGTATCCTCAGACATTGGCAGAGGTTTGATATTTTTAGTAAGTTTCACCTGCATTACTCACATTTGGAATTATTAAGTAGATCATCGGAACTGCAGCCTGTTGGTGTACTGATTTAAAATGCCATTATGAGCAACTGCTGCATTGGATTACATCCTCTCTGACCCCTGAAGTTAATGGAATTACAGAAGGAGTGGTGCACCAGCCCAAAGGTTTGGCCTACAGTCATCTTTCCCATCAGGGCAGAGTGGTATTGATGTCAATGAACGTGTGGGTTGAGAGAAGCGATAGCCTCAGAGTTGTTTTTTTTTTTTTTTTAATAGGGTCTTTTTTTTTTTTTCCCCCCCAGTTGCTTTCCTTATAAAATTGAAACTGATACATTAACATTCTTCTGCTTTCAGTTAGCTGAAGCACATTTAAAGGAAAATTTTGCTGGCCAATCACATGGTAGATGGTGGGAAGAAAAGAGATGGAGGACCAGGTGTAGTGAGTGCCATTTTTTTAACCAATGGCAGTAAAACATAAAATAATGCCTCTGGTACATTATATAAAACGTGTTCCACCTGGCTTGCGGTGTCCCTTCCTCACATTTATTGTGTGAACGTTTTTTCCGTCTCTGGAAGCAGCTGGAAAGTGTAAATTTCAGGTTTTAGTAGCTGCATGTTGTTACTCGTGGATCTTTTTTTCTCTGAGAGCTGATAGTGGTCTGACTGTATTTTGGAGAAGGCTATCATGACTGAAGCAGTGCTCACCACCCTGCTGCACTGTCCCTTTAAATAAAGCACACAGAGTTCACTTTCTGAAGTTCATTAGCTTGTGTTATCAATAATTTAGGATAATATTCCAGTGGTGCCTAAGTGCCTGGACCACCTTATTTTCCCTGTCAGCTTTCTCATACCCTAGCAGTCCAGTGAACTTGATAAGTGTCCCATCATCCTGTTAATCAAATTACTTATGAACCAAAATTGACAGTTTTCATTAATTATAAAGGATTATTCTAATTGCAATTCAAATTTATTCATTTAGAACAGACGGCATTCAGTAATATTTCAGGAAATTTGCATATTAAATGGAGAGGGTCGTCCATTAAGTATGGTAATGTATGCATATTTCCTTATTTTTAACTTCTGGGCCATATGCACTGCTGCTACTTCAGCAGGTGAAAAACCAGAACGTGCTTAATTTGTTCAACAAACACAGGGGCCATCGCACATCTTTTGGCACTAACCATCATTGTCCTTCTTCCTTTCTATTCCTCCCTCACTTCTGAAATAACTTGTATCCTTCGAAGGAACTTTTGATAAGCCTGTTTTTAAATAAATAGATAAATTATATATTTAAGAAAAATGTTAGGCACAGCTGGTTGGGGTTGATTGAAATGTTTTGCCATCGAAGCTGTGTTCATTAATTTCTTCAAGATGCTGAAGCAGGCATTAAGGATGCCTGCTGGAGTCCTTCCCAGTGTCATGTGGAACAGCGAGGGGGCTAATCGTCAGCCTTGTAACATCAACTGGTTACCCCCCTCGTGCGATATGAACCTTTCCCCTCCCGTGAAAAATGAACCTGTCGGAGACAAAAGCACAAACTATGCATGCAATGAGACAGTGTCATCATTCAAAGCCATATAAGGCTGTGCTCCCAGATCATTAAGAATCATATCTTCATGATATTAATAAGCACCTACCTTAAACCTACTGCTAAACCTACACGCAGGTATATTTATATCTGTCCCTTTACTGATGGTATTCTAGATTAAGAATATGAAAGTCAGTGCGTTGGGATATAGCTGTACTTGTATGGTTGACTTTCCACCCATTGAACTGCTTCTGTTCCTAAGGGGAAACAGTGTTGTCATGCATCACATGATCCAGATAGCAATAGGTTAGTTAACATACCCAGAAATTATTGCCATCTTTTCTTAATGATTTTAGTAAAACATCTGTCATCTCATTCATCTTAAAATTAAAAAAAATACCTTTTCTTCAAAAATCCATTGCTCATTTAACTTGTTTTTAAGCAGGTTCCTTTCATTTTCTGGAGGGAAATGAAAATCTTTGGTGTTTCTATTTGCAAATATTTTGCTTTTGTTGGACACATTTACTTCAGGCTGTTTACATATCGTGTGAAATTATTTTTTAAGCTGTCATCTTGATTGAAAGTTACTCTAAATAGCAGTGTGAAAATTAAAAGCGTGTTTCTGAGAGAAAGTGAAATTCAATGAAATGGAATGTGAGTTGCAAATATTAATTATCCTGTGTTGCTCTTCTTTTGCTCTTCTTTTTGGACATGTGGAAAGCACCAGGTACCGGTACATAAATGCTTTTCTAGAGCAGAGTTTAAAGCACATGCTTAAATACTTTGCAGCAAAAAGATCATGGGCAGGAAACGAAAATAGTGTTGAAAAACTATTAACTTCAATTTTCTGCATGAACTCTGAAACTCACTGGGGGTATATTGTCTTCATAGGAGTTCTCAGTTACTGGTGAAGTGTCTGACAGAGGTGTTATCAGGGGTAAGGGATTTTGCTGGATAGAGACATGGGAAATAATGACACCCAATTGAGGGACTACAGGTAGCCTTAAAGTTACCGGTGTGGTGCTGGCCTGTTTTGGAACAAGTTTGGCTGTCGTCTTCAGTGCTGACTACTTATCCTGTGGCAGACATGGGGTTCTTCAAACACCTCAGATTTTGCTGTCATTTCTGCTGTGCCCTGGACTTTCCATCTGCAGGGGGAGAAGTTTCTTCAGCTTCGGGACGAGCCTTACTGGGAGATGTGCACTGAAGCAAGGTGTCTTGAACTCTCGGGTAGGGGTTGTGCTCTGTATTGTGTACGTGGGCAAGTCCCTCGTATGTGTGATGCCTGTATACCGTAATGGGGAGTGTGCTGGGAGAAATACCCACACACAGAAAAATCCTTTAGATTGTTACTGGAGTGACAAATTCCCTTTGGCCAAAAAGACTTAAAAATATAGTGGATTTCTCCAAAGCTTTCGATGTATTTCATCTGAAATTCCCTGAAAAACCCTGTCCCTTACTAGCATTTGTGAAACGTCATGGCTGTTGTATGGGCAGTTTGCGATACTTTCCAAACAGCGGATCTGTTGAAAACATTACCCTCCTTTCTCTCTGTATTCTGCTTGCAGTCTTTGATATTTGCTAATGTATTTCCAATTATTAGATTTTAATTTAATTGGAAGTCTGCAGGCTTGGGAAACGCATGATCTTTGCTTTTGTCCTCTGGCTGCCAGCTTCTCTCTGCACTTAAAGGCATTTGTAAATTGCCCCTGGTCTTTACATTTTCCAGCCTTGAGGTAGATTTCAATTTTCACTCAATAAATAAATTTATATGTATTTTGTCTCCACAGCTTGAACATGCAGTTTTCTCAAGGCAGCATAGACTTCTAGTCCTATGGTAGTTATGCATTTTCTTTTAATCCCCAGCTCCTCTGTATGCAGTGCTCTTTTGTATTTACGTGGTGTTTATATAAAACTCCTGAAAGTATCAAAAGCTAAATTTAGATTCATCTTACAAATGCAGGAGGATAGCACTGAACCAGGAAGGTTTTGTATTTGTCTGTGTTGTTTCATTTTCTTGAGAAGTGAAAATCTCACGTGCCCCACAACGCAGCGCTGGTGAGCATGGTAGAGGCCAAGCTTTTCAGATAGTTATTTGACGTTGTGTACCTTTTGTTGACAAGGCAGGACAATGTGCATTTTAAAAATATCTATAATGGAACTTTGTTGTTTGTTTGTTTTCCCAGTTAGCAGTATTTATGCAATCAAAATTTGTACCTCAGCTCTTTCAGAGTTTACATGCTATGCCACGAGCTGGTTTAGATTTCTAATAAAAAGAGCAGATATTTTTTTGAAGGAAGCATGTAATCCATTACCATTCTATACCTTTTACAGAAGTCAGGTTTTTGGCCTTGCAAAAAAGATCATATTTTATTCTGCACACCCTATAAAGACCAGAAATACTCTTGATACTCCAATTTTGATGCAGTAGAGTTCTGCATTATGTATGTCACCATGTGCATCTACTGAGCAGACTGTTCAGAAGAAGAGGAGCTGTGTCCCTGCTTAGTGGTGCATATAAGTATTAGTGTGTCAGGAGAGGTACAAATTATGATAGGGTCCCCAAAGGCTATGGCATGTCAGAATTTTAGAAGCACTCAGCAAATACTGCACAAATACAAGTATGTGAAGCCTCTGAAAATGCCAGTGCCACACTTTTGCCATAAGGATCAATTTCTGTGAATAAAACTCTTGCCTGGTCAGCTTTTGTTTTTCTCTATACTAAAAACAGAGGAATGAAGTGAACGGGTCCTGTGAAAAGAAATATGGATACACAGTGTCTCCAAACAGGGCCTTCTTGACACTCGTGCGCACGGTATGTGCTGTGACCCAAGGCCATTTGTTCTAAGAAATATTTAAAGATACGAGAAAATTACCAGGTATTGCTGAGATTAGTCAGAAAGTACATATTAATACATTTTTTATTATGAAAAGGAAATCATATTTAAATAAAATATATGGTTTTTAAAAAGTCATATCTACATTAGTGATTAAACATATATGTCTTTACTCCTCTGATTTCATCAAGGTAGCTGAAGTGCACAGGTCTTTTTGACACCGATTCTAAGAAGCAGAGGCAGTAAGAGTTTCTCTCTGCCTTTCCCTCCCTTCCTCTTCTCCTTTCATTTCCCCTTTCTTTCAAACTTACTTTTTCAGTTAATTATTGACAAATGATGTCTTGTGGCATCTGTGTACATCTGAACAAAATGTGTGTATAGTATTTTTTTAATATTTAGCAACTACATACATAACATAGGAACACAGAATTTGCTATTCAAGATATTCAAGTCTCGCCTAGACGCCTACCTGTGCGACCTGGTGTAGGGAACCTGCTTTGGCAGGGGGGTTGGTCTCGATGATCTCTAGAGGTCCCTTCCAACCCCTACAATTCTGTGATTCTGTGATTCTGTGATTCTATTTCAATGTTGAATCTGTGCAGTATTAAAAATTACTGACCTCAAATGCCCAGGAAAATGGGGAAAAGATTATAGAAATGTGTGTATGCTTGAAGTATGTTGTTATACCAGAGCTCTTCCCATGGGATTTGAGTTTGAATATCTTTGCTTACCTGTGTACTAATCTGAATATTTCCTGAAGCTTCAGTTGGTTGTGCCTGTTTTTAGCGTGGAGCATCATAATCAATTTTAGAAATCATTAGAATTAGTCAACCCTTTCTAAAATCTTGTTTAAGGCTTTTGTGCCCTTTTTTTGGCAGTGATCTATTTTGAAACCCAAACATTTGTTGTTGCGATGGTTTTGCTGGTTGCGTAAATAAAATTTGTAGAGCATTTAGGTGAAGAAGAGCCATGTGATGTAAGGTCAGTGGATTGGGATCTTAGAGTCCCTTCTTCTGGCACAGATTTCTAAATGCATTTTTTTGGAGAAGTCGTTTCACATCTTTGAGCTGTGACTCCCCATGCCCTTCTCATGGATTGTCCTTCTCACCACCAGTCTGCCACCTTAAGTATTTAGGTGTTCATTTCTTTTTGATAATAATTGTCTGCATTGTTACTTCTGCTTAGCAGCGAGCTTTGACTATTGGTTGCTGTTAACTGCAGATTCTTCTGTGTCACTCTTAGCAGTAGCCACAGCAGCTGAGACCGGTCATTGCATTGGTGCAAAATAGTTGGTGATACATCAGAGGGCACCACTTTTTGGGTGCATTTAACTGTTTGGTGTCACATGTGACAAGAAGCATCATGTTTCACTTCATCATTTGGTTTGCTGCTACTGATGAGTTTTCTTTCCTAATGTGGCATAATATTAATGTTTCTCCCTGACGACTTCCAAGCCTGGGGGTCAGAGCTCATGTTTCACCACACGAGACACCCAGCTATAAATCTCCTTAAATAATACAGAAGGCAAGAAGGGGTCACTGCAGAAAAAGCCAGCCAGTCTGAACGAAGTGGCATTGATGCATGGAAGAAAGAGTGTAGATTTGGTTGGCATTGGACAGCCTCCGCTCAGAAGACATTTTTCTTACAGAAGGAGTATATGCCTGTTTTCCTTTCGAAAAATTCCTGCTCTTAATGTCAGCCCATTAAGAAGTTTGTCAGCTTACTCTGCCCTTTCATTATTATTTCTAGTGCTCAGAATTCTGAAAGCGTGGTATAGGATATTCATGCATGTATAACAGCCACTGTGTGTAATCACTACAAGCTGGTAGTGAAAAATAGATTACTGGTAGCTGAAAGTAAGTGCATGAAATAGCTGCACATTATGTTTTTATGGTAAAATCCAGAGGGGAAAAACCCACATCTATTGTGCTAGTAAATATGGTAGATGCTAATCCCATTCAGTGTCTGTAGATACAAAACTTTGCTAGGTTGTCTTTTCCATTTGTGCAGCAGTTAGAGGATCTGAATAATGAATTGATAATAAATCTGCATTTTCTCACTTTCCACCATGTGCCTGTAGTGATTCTTATCTTTGTGAGATGGATGTAATATGCATCTGTCCTTAGCATCATCTGTTCTTACTATCACCAGTATATAACAGGTTTTTCTACATTACATGTTTGCTTATAGGGTCTACACGGGGGACCAAGTGAGACATAAAACCACCAAACACTTTTTTTTTTTTTCAGGCATTGATACTGTTATATGTTATGTTGTATGTATTCCTCTAGCTAAATGGAAATTGTTGGTTCCTTCTATAATTTTAATAATGAGAAAAATAACTACCTTTAAATCATTATTGCCGTGATTTCCTGACATATTCCATGTTGTGGAACACAGTGAGAAAGCAGGGCCATGTTCTTTGATACACGTCAGTGTATTTGATGCAGAGGATGTCCTGGAGGCTATCTGGCTTTTGTCGTCCTCTGTTAAGGAAAGCTGCACTACTCAGAAGTGATGGCTGAGTTACGTGAGTTTTTCAGACAAATGGCAATTAAAACTTCCTAGGACTAAGCCGCCTTTCTTGCTACCATAAGCACATACATCATTTCATTTTAATGCTATTTCTTTATATGTGCTTTTGTCCTCTGTAATTTTCTGCAAGTGACTGGGTGAATGAATCAATCTATCAGGCTCTCCCCAGCAGTGCCATATCTTCCCAGACAGCACTCAAAGGAAACTATGCTGCTGTATCGGTTGTCTTTGTTGCTTAGATGACCGCCAGCCAGCCTGTGCCTTTTCCTGCTGGGTGCAACAAATAGCAGGTAGCCTTGCACCTGCGAACAGAAAAAAAACCCTAGGTTGAAGAGAGAGAGATTTATTGACAGGAAACAGCATAGGAAGTTTATAACACAGTGCACTTGTAAGAAAACGGTAGCTTTGGAGGACAATGCTTGTTCTAATAGGGGGAAATAGAATGGAGCACAAGGAGGAGAAAAAATGAAGATCTCCTGGACTGATATCTAACAGGTTTGTTTAATTGTTGCTCTCATATGCTTTGGTTTGTGGGCAAGGAGGAGGTGCTGTTTGACCATTTTCAAGTGTGGCTGAGAGAAGTATGGCATCCTAGTTTTGGAACAGAGTAAGCAAGGAAAAGGGTCCGTCAGGCTGAAGTACAGGAGGGGCGAATGAGAGGCAGCATGCAGTAATTCCTGTGTGCTTGCTTTGCTGGCCTGGGACACAAAAGCGGTATCACACAGGCAGCTGCACAAAGATAGAGCTGCTGCAGGGAGTAGGGAATCAGAGCATTATTTTTGCTCTAGGACTCCGAAGGACTTGTCTTTCTTTTAACGTATTTTTTTCTCATTGCTTCTTGCCTCTTTAATGAGAGATGACCATCTCACCAGGAGCAGGCCCTGAGCCTGGTGGTAGCTTGGCTCTTGACCTGGTGTCCTTCTGTGTGGAATTCTGTGTGCCCCAGTAGCACCCCAGAACAAAGCCAGGTGGGTGGGTTCCCGATTGGTACTTGACAGCACACTGGACACAGTGTGGATAGTGAGGGGATGCAGAACTCCAGCTGTTCTGGGTTTCTGGCCTCTTTCTGGTTGATCTCTTGCTTAGAATATCAGTCATGGTATTTCTACATAGAAATTATTCATACATTCTTTTTCATGGGAAACAATACTTAAGAACTCAGTATTTATTATTGTGATCACCTCTTGTTCTAGTGTATTTCTGAAGATCAAATGAGAAACTTTCATGTAAGCAGCTCCTTTTCTCCTTACCCCATTTGCTCAAATTAATTAACATTAAGACAATGCTGTTTTCTAAGTACACACTTAATAACCCCTGGAGAATAGATTAGTCTAATATTATTTACTTACAAAGACCAGTTTTGATAGGATTTTAAGTGCAAACACTCTTGCTTGTAATCAACAATTCCTGCTACTCCGAATTTTTGCATCTTCAACTAAAACATCTATTACACAGGCCACCTGTGGTGATAAGTGAATCTTGCCTGTGAAATTATTTTAAACACTCTCAATTCACTAAAAATGTGTATTTATCCTCTGCATTTGTAAACTGCACACATCTTTCCTCCCTCCCCCATGCTTGGTTGCTCTATATAATATCAAATTACTCCGAACCCATTTGTGTATAAGATGTCTACTTTAGAAAAAGAGGTACATAACTGGAGATTGCCTGTTTGTTTCCTCCTCTTCATCTCTCCTTTGTATATCATAGTGCCAATGGTGGTAAACACCAGGCAGATGTACAGCTACATCTGTACATGGCGTGTTGGAGGTTGGATGGTGAAGATCTCACTGAGGGCTTAGTCCGAAATGAGGGATGAAAGGGCTCTGAATGGGCAGAATTGGTTATTAGAGATGTGATTACTGGAAAGAAAAAACAGTTTTCAGTGATGTGGGCAAATCTGGATTCCATAGGTATCAATACAAGATTTCTGCTGAAATCAATATAAGGATTTCTCTTCGCTTTGTCACTATGGACTTGTTGCCTTGTAATCTCTGCTTGTTGAAAGTGCTGGATCTGTACACACCTTCTGGCTGTGCGGTCCCATCTGTGTTCCCACCGGTCGCGGTGAGTGCATATTGAAAGTCGACAACTCCTGCATGCAGGAAACCTTCCAGAAGACCAGAATGTGTGTGGCAGTGGCCTGGCCTGCTTCAGCACTGAGTACAAAAAAAGAAAAAAAAAAAAATTGATTTTATAGTTTAATAAAGCAGGAGACAAATGTTGCCCCTGTGCAAAAAGGCTGAATTACACACTTCATGAACCAAATTAGTACCACAATGCTTTGCTTTGTCAGGAGGTGATATGCATTTACGGGCCCATTTTTCAGCAAGATAAATATGACACACGCCAAGACTTCCCTGAAGTAAATATTGTAAATAATAAAAGACTCTGCCAAGGAAAGCTGAGAAATGACTTAATCCTCACCCATTTATACTGTAATGCCCAAATGCCACCGACCAAATTGTAGAACAAACTGCCCATTTAATCAGCAATCCCTGATGGTACAGAGCACGTTGTCTTCAATTCTAACAATACTCAGTATTCTTTGGTTTACTTATTAAGCTGTTGGCTTTAAACATGTGTATCCAAATTGGAGCATTTGATTCACATGGAATACTGCTTTATTTATATTATTTATAGACAATTCTTAAGTATGAGCTTTTTTTCCTTCTTGTTAAAAACCTGTATTATTTTACTCTTAAAATGCAACAACCTTTTATTAAAGGAATTGTTGTACCAGAGATGGCTTTTTCCCTATTTTTATTTCTGCTTTGTTAAATCCTTTTCCTCTTTTTTTCTGGCAGTCAGGGCCTGCCAGCCTGGGCAGAAATGATTAAAAGACTGTGTAAACATGTAGGATGGGATTTTCAAAAGTGTTCAATATTGGCCTAACTGGGGAGCAATGTCATTGAACAGTTATATGAATGCTGAATGCTTTTGAAAATCCCACTCTTAAAGTATCACTGTTTTAACAGAGAACTTTCTTTGACACGGTTGCTCATCACAGGGCACACTCTGCATGTGTGACATCTTTAGTTACTGACAGTCAAGCCTGTAACAATGAGATGTGGTCTTTGTTGGATCCCCACTGTGATTTGCTTTTAAAATAGTCTAATAAAGGATTGGAAAGCTGAATGTGGGGAACTTTAGATGGCAATTTGGGATTTAGTCAGGAGAAGGGTGATTGCCTTTGGTTTCCAGCCACTAACTTTTGTGGCTTGAGTTAAGCCTCTAGAGGTTGGGGAAAGACAGCCAACAGAAGGCAGTCAGCTCCTTTTAGGATTGGAGCATGAGTCTGACCAGAATAGGAATTATTTGCTTCCCACGAAGAACTGTAATTTAAATAGTGTCCAGAAAATTAGGAATAACTCAGGAAATAATTTGTTCATATGCACTGGAAATATAGTTAAAGAATTTACCTGATTAAATAATTGGGGGATTGGATTTATATCAAAATGTGACTATAACCCATATTGTCCAAGTAAGCAATTTATTTTCTCCGTGACACGAAAGCATCTCGCCATCCATTTACACAGCTCTGGAGAGGTCCAGTGATAGCTGAGAAACAGAACTCACCTCATGAAGAGTGATTTCAACCTAATCCAATGATTCTCAATCTGTCTGTACACTAGTGAGGACTGCACACGTGAGAAAGAAAAAGATACACTTGCCGTTAATGTCTTGTGGTGTAAGTGAACAGAAGTGATACATAGGTCAGTGGTGCTGTATGATATGAATCTGGATAAGAGCTGAATTTTGGGAATAGGTGTTTATTATAGACCAAAGGGGAAAAAAGAATCAAACTGTAGCACACACCACACCACCTTCCTTTGGGATGGGAATTTTGGATGGGTTATCTTCAGCAGGTTTTATTTCTAGCTTTTGGAAGGGAAAGCCTGTTTGCAGTATTGGCACGCACTCAACTGAGGGATACTGCTTCTGTATCTGCTCTCTGACGTGCTCTCCACCAAAGAGTGCATTTCTCTTCATCTTTTGTAGATCCCAAAGTAAATAACGACATAGAGTGTACTGTCAGAACAAACGATCTTAATAGATGCTTATGGTATGGAAATTTCCCTCTGACTCCTCCTAGCTTCTGTTTGTAAGGAGCGCTGAACATAACTGTACACAAATGTTTCACAGTAGGTGTTTCAGCCCTCTGACGACTTCGCAATTTTCCTAACTCAGTGAAAAAATGATTGTTCTATTTGGTAGAATTCAAGAATGTTATGTCTTGTTTGCTATTGTAGATAATGGGCTTCTGCTGGGGAAAACATGATTAAATGCGAGTCCTCTTCCTGGAAAGCTTAAAACTTAGCTTCCTTGTCCTATGTTATTTTTCTTTATGGTGGTGCAGAAGATTTTCAGTGTGAGTGCAGCGTCGCAGTGCTAGATTGGGGCTCAGGACCTGCATGGCAACACCAGGTGGAAAAGAGTTAAAGGAGATTCTCCTTTTGTTTCCTCACTCTTCCAAAGAAGCTGACCTGGAGATTTTATTATCTCAGGAGAAAATGATCTACTAAGAAAAGTAGAGCAGTGCTGTAGGTTTGGTTTCATGCTTTGGAAGCCGGCTTTGTATCACAATATTGCACGAGGGATGCTCCATGCGGTAATGTTTCTGAAAGAAGGGCAAACTGTGTGTGGCTGGATTTGTACCTTCAGCATTTTGTGTAATGGCATCGTTTCAATCAGTGCAATTGATTTGTATGTGTTCATGAATTATCTGTAGCACCAAGGGTGGTAGGTTCAGCTCTCGTTCTGTATTGACAGGTAGGAGAAGTCATTTCTGTCATTAGCATCTATGCAGCATTTTCAGGACATCAAACTATGAGGGGAGAGTTTCCCATAAAATGAAAGCCATTTTTATATTATTTTCCAAATTACACAGTCTATAAAAAATTATTGCTATAGTAGAAGTTGTACAGGAGAGTGAGAAACAGCAAGGGAGGCTTCTTGGTTTGCAGTAATGAAAAATATTCTTCATTGCACACAAATGTACACAGTCATACTCATTTACACACATTCTTAGAAATCTATGCTATGGTAACTTTTCAGCCTTGTCTTGATTCTTTCTTTTTCGTTGTACCTCTTAGGGAATTTGTAGCACTATTTTGTTGCAACACAAAATGCAATAAATTAAGTCCTCCTGAAAAGGCACAGACAAAATAAAACATCTGTGCAGTAGCTTTCTGGAAATCCGAACGTGATCATCAACATAAAATGCTAATAAGTTTCATGGCTGTATTTTGGTCATTTTCCTAATTCTACATACAGATATCTTTGAGGTCTATTTATAATGAACTTTTTTTTTTGTAGTGACACATGCCTCCAATCACAGGAGATGTGTTAGCAGAACTCTGAAGGACACACAATGTCTGTAACATTTCTCAGATAATATTGTCATATACTTGGAGCAGCAGGCCCATTTTGAAACAGTAATTTGGTCCCTAAAGAGCTCTTTAGCCTCTGCCTTGCCTGCCCACCCTGGCCAAGCTGTCGAAGAGAGCAGCCCAAGATAGATGGTCTGGATTTGTGTAGAGTAATTTAAAGCATCCTGCTCTTTTTTTTTTTTTTTCCTTCTTTTTTTCCCTCTCCTGCTTTTTCTTTCCTGCTGGAGAATTTACTTGGGAGCCCACTTTGTCTGCAGCACTGCTTGCTTATACAGGCATAACAACTCCTTGAATTTTTTTATTTTGGCTTACTCTTACTAAAACCTTTATTAGAATGCAGATGAACCCTGACCTCAGCAGAGGATTAAGTGAACAGATTCTTTAAGTAATAAATCTAAAGGCATATTACAAGCAAGGAAAAGGGATTTCCCCTGTGTTTTTGGATTTATAAGTGCCAGAGGCTAAACAACTTACAAGGGCTCTAAGATTGCTCCTTTTTTCTAACCTGGGACATGTTCTAATATTGTGACATAGCAAAGAATTAAGCTGGCTTACTAAGTAGAAAACATGTAGAGTAATTGAAAATGCATCATACAGACAGGAATGCTCAGTGCAACAATGTCCTGTTACAAAGATTACACTGATTTATAGGGGATGTCTTAACTCCTAATCCCAGGGATACAAGATCACATCGACCGTGTATTCTTTCATAAGCAGCAAAATAAAAAGGTGGTTAATAATATATATGCTTGAGATTGGAAATGAGGGAGAGGGGGCTGGGGCAGCATTGACTTTACGTTAGAATTTAACAGTGCCAATATTTTCGTAAGGTTTTTGTGTTTGTCAGGTCAGGAAGTGCAACTATTTTGTGTTCTGTAGCTAAGAAAGGTAACCGAATGGAGAAAGAATGAATTAGGGCTAAATATTGTTTAGTGTAAGCTGTTCTGAAGAGCTCAGAAGAGAGGAAATGGCTGGGGGTGGGGGAGGGAGAAAAGGTCAGCTGGACCATAGATGTAAAGCAGGGTGTGGAAACAGCTGGAGCCGAATCACTGTGTCTTGAAATTGAAAGAGAAGATGGTGAAAACAGTTATTTTCTTCTGACCGTCCAAAAGGGAAGGCTTCAGGAAGAACAATGGTACTGCTGCTAGAGCTAACGTCACCGTTAGTGACCTCACCACACACAAGTTCAAGGACCTCTTCTCCCCCATTAACCATACTCAAAATAATCACACATACTCCTTCCTGCTCTGTTCATTTTCTCCCAGCTGTTTCTGTGTCTCAGATCAGTCTTTTATCTTCTCATTCAGTGACACTTCTTTGAAGATGTACTGGAAAGTGGGAGAACTTCTCTTAGGAGGCAGTCCTCTCACCTTTTGTTCCTCCTTCTGATTCTCCTTCTTCTTCAGATTGCTTCACTGAGTTCATGGTTTCAGCTGTTTCAGCATTGCCAAGCAAACAGAAATCTATTATTTCAGTCTTTTCTTCTCCACCATGTTGAAATTTTGTGCCCTCCGTGTCCCCCATGATTGTTTCTTCCCAGTTGTGAAGTACTCTTCTTTCTTTCATGTTAGGGCCAATTTTTCTCAGTCTCTTAAGCCAAAGTTCAGATCGTAAACTTCTCATAGGGGCAGCTTCTGTGTTATAAATGAGTAAAAAGCGATGAAAGGATTTCTACTGGAGTTTGCCCAGGAGTTTGAAACAAAAGTTTGAGAAGTGTGCAGTATCCTCGTTAGCTCCAAACCCTGACGAGGGCACCATGACTGAGTATTGTTTGTTTTGCTGCCTGTCATTTGAAAAGAGGTTTCAGGTTTCAGATTAGACAGCTTCAAATGATGTCCTGTGCTTCCTTGTGTGTGGCCGTTTCAGCTGCATCCTCTCCTGATAGAAGAACTTCCTCCTGTGCCAAAATCTGTGACATATCAGGAATGGAAAATTCTCAGCGTAAAATATCTCTAACTTCAATGGCAAAACAGATGTCAGAAAAGCTTCTATGTGGTATTAATGGCCTTGCTATGATTTTAGTTGTGATTTATTTTGATTTGTGCATAGGTTTCCTTGCCATCATCCTACTTTGCTATGTCAGACTATAGCATGGTGTGAGTGGAAATTAGAGAGAGTTTCATTTTGGAATGTTGACATTATGCAGAGGATTTATTTTACAGTGGAGGATATTTTGGTGATTGTGTTATTTGAAGACTGAACAGAGGGGCGTAAGGCTACATTTTACATTAACCTAATCTGGAAGTTTTTGAAGATGCATAGTAAGGAGACACTTGAATAACAGGAGTTGGTATACTGTAGTTTAATGTCTCCAAAAATGTATGACCCATTCAGTGAAGGTACTGTGGGTTTTGTCCCCATCTTGTGGCTGTCCAGGTAAGGCATTTGTAAGTCTTTTTCATTCAAGATCTACAAAGTTCCACTGTTAGCTCTGAGCAGTCCATCTGCAAGCCCTGCTGTCAACCAAAGAGGAACTAGTTATGCGTGCCCTCTAGTAATCAATACACTAAGCATAAAAAAGGGCAGTACAAATAAACCAGAGGATTAAAAAACTAATAAGGAAATCTGAGGGCTACCAAGTGACAGCTGGAACTGTAGAATGAACCAGAGGAAGGTTTGGAATTGAAACTGTGTAAGCAGAGCTGGAACTTTCTACTTAAAAAAGCCTCTATAGTCCGTGAAGTCCCCACAGTCAGAAGTATTTCATATCCCCCTTTACCCCCCCCCCCCCAAAAAAAAAGCAACCAAAAAAACAAAAAAACTTTAAGGAGAGAGCAGAGTCCTGTGATACATGACAAGAAATTTCTTGACAGAATACCAAGAGGTTGTTATAAAGAATTGAAAGGGTTCTTTGCTCCACATAGTTGACAGAAAGGAAATTCTGGAGAGATGCCACTGGCTTATGTGCATCCACTGTGGGTACAGGCACAAGAAATGGGAAGGATTTTTGTGAGTCAGGCAAAGAGTAGCTGAAGCTTTGGACAAATCAGACTGTGCGTCCCTGAAGTCTGAAGAGTTGAAATGAAGTTGCTCATTTATCACAATCCAGAAAAAGGCACTCCAGGTGACTGTAGCCTGCAAGCTCTGACATCTGCAGTAGGGAAATGTTCACAACACACTTCAGAGGAGAAAAAATGGGAACTCAGTTGGAATCTGGATGAAGCGGAGGGACACATTAAGAGAAAACCAAGAATTGCACTACCTGGCACTTGAGTGGGTCTAGACTGTAACTAGGAGCCAATACTTGATGCTCTTCTATATTTAGCTGAATTTACGCACAGACAAGTTTAGCCTCTTCTTTCTCCTTTGTGCTGCTGGAAAGGGATTGGTGATGTTTAGGCCTAAGCAGGGAAGTAGCTCTGTGGGCATTGTTGTCCCTTGCCCTTCTTGATGAGCTGTGTTTTATGCAAGTTACTCATGAAAGCATTTTTGATCCTCTTACTTGTCCTGGCTGTGTTATTAAATGTGAGGCAGCAGCTAGAAGATAATTAACTGATCTGAGTCTCTGTCAAGAGAGTCAGGCTCCGGTGAAATGGTTAAGAATAAGTACAAAGTAACAATTAAAAATGCAGATTAGTCAAGAAATTCATGTTTGCAGATGAAAACTTTAATTAGCTTTTTGTGTAAGAAACTAATCTACAGAATTAGTGCATGAGATAGCTATTGACAGCAAAATCAAGAGGAAGTAGCTAAGAAGTTGCCTTAGTTCTGGTAGCTCAGGACAGAGTGAATATCCCATTTCTCTACTCATTTGCAAAATAGTAATGGTCATACTGTAATTGTGAAATACTATATTGTATTTGTTTATTTTACAAGTTACTAGCAGTTGGAGTAAAGCTTGAGAAGGAACCTTATTTCAAGAAAACCATTTATTTTCTTCTCTTGATCCTCAGAAAAAGAAATCCTATGTAAAGAAATTTTAAAATATGTAATGAAAAAATATCTGTGAAGAAGACATTACAAACACCATTCCTGCGGCTTCTGCTTTTTCACTTGCAACTCCATAAAAAGAACAGAAATGAGTGAAGAAAATATTCATCTTTTGTATAAATAAATAAATACAAAAGGGATATTTGAGATTGTGGAATGACTCATGTATGAGAAGAGGTTAGGGGCCAGGAATCTTAAGGTTCGAAAAGAGAGGAGTGAAGGAAGATGTGATAAAGACTATGAAATCTTCAAAGAGAATATGGAATGAGTCTTTGCAATTCACAATTCAAGGAGTAAAATTTCCCCGTAAAATGATCAGATAGCAAGTTTAACACAAACAGAGGAAGTACTTCTTCACACAGTGCATAATTAAATTGTGGAACGCGTTGCAACAGGATGTTATGGAGGTCAAATCTGTAAATGAGTTCAAAGAGAGACAAGTTCAAGTAGGATAGACCTGACAAAGCCTATTAAATGTGAGGTCTCAGATGGAATCTCTGGGCTAAAGAGCTCTGAAACATATACTGCTGGAAGTTGGGGGAGTATAGCTGGATACACTTTTCCATGTCCCTATTTTCTCGAATAGCTACTACTGTCCGCGGACAGATGTTTGGCAACAGTGCATCTTCCTTTATAGAAGATGTTATGTTCATAGGTGTTGTCCTATGGAAGGCTACAAGAAAAGCCCTGCTTTTTGTGAGAGCTTGTTTTGTCTCCTTTGGGGCCCTGAATCTGTCAGGCTAAGTGTACTACAATCTGAGATTGGAAATACTACAATTATCTGCTGCCAATTTGCAGAATCTAAAAAGCATCCCAAGTTAGTCAGTGTTAGAGGCAACACTTTGAATAGTGTTGGAGAACAAATGGAGAGCCAGGGCAGGCTCAGATTCCTCATCCTAAGTAAGCTAATGAAATCTGTTTAGTGTCTGCCAACAATTCCTTTGAGGAGATGGGTCCCAAAATGCCAACTGGGATGAATGGAGATAAGACGGATGGATGGCTGAACAGCTGAAATTACTTTCTTGCAAATAACATATAATGACTTTAGCAAAAAATGGGATGCTAAATAACATTTTCTATACATGGTAGAAACCCCTCTCTGTTCTCAGTCATCCTAACTGTACATACGTAGTCAAAGACAGACAACATTGAGGAAGAAGAGAGCAGAGAGGCACAACTGGATGAAGTAATTAGCCCAAACTCACAGTCAGTCAGTGGCCAAGTCAAAAAACAAGCCCAGGGTTTTTGGAGCACGGCTGATAGGATCATATGGTGCATAAATCCATTACAGGGAGATGTAGTAGCTTTGTGGTCTGAGCTGTAAGTTCAGTGTTCATCCAAACAAAAAATACAATGTATAGAGAGTTGAGTGTATTTTAAGTGTTGTTCCTTTATTTCTACAGCAAGTGGAAAGGATGGCAACCTGTCCCAAAATAGCGGCTGTCAATATATGATGCCTTTTGCAGCTTTCCTTCCTGATCAAATAAATAATTTGTAAGGTTTTGATGACAAAAGGATGTATCCTCTGCTCAGCTATCACCTGCCAGCACTACTCTGTGCAATCTGATTTAGAGATTTAAGCGTAGAAATCATCCTTTCTGCTGTTTCCCCTGGAAACAGGGAGCCCAGCAGAGAGGTTAATCATTTGGGTTTGCAATTCATAGCTGGCAAAAACCAAAATAATTTCCCATCTTCTGAATCCTAAAATATATACTGCTAAACTTTAAACTTTTAAAGGCAATGTTGCTGTTGGACCCTTGATACTGTTTAAATATATGTATTTCTGGACAAAAGTACATGCTCAGAAGAGCATGCATTAGATACAGTGAAGATTCATTTCCTTTTTCTGTGGTATAGTCATGTATGGGAAAGAATAAAAATCCATAGCTTCTCCTTTGATTTTTTGATGTGTTTTGTGTAGCTAAAGCTATGCCTTAACATACCAGCTTCCCAAGGTAGCAAATATTTCCCAATACAAGTGAATTCATTGGAGGTGAAGAGTGGGCTGGGAACTGAGACATCTTGGTGCAGCAATAGGTCTTAGCTAGGTACGAGTTGCTCTGGAGGGGAGGAGCACTGGGCGATGCCCTGTACCGTGGGCTACTGTCAGTCTTGTTTGCAGGGATGTAAAGTCTGCAGGGCTGTCAGCAAAAATGTTTTTTGTCTATGAGACTGAAATGAGAAGACCAGAGGGGGAAGGGAGAAACAGAAGGAGATGGGAAACTGGGGAGGAAACTGTGAAGTGGCGTGTGGCAGAGTGGTAAACTCATTGGTTTCACAGAGATAATGGACTGCTGGGTGCTAGAATGGCTTTTAACAACATGAGCAAACACTGAAACTTCAGACTACTGTGAGGTGTTGGACTGTATGTCCTTCATAAAGGATAACTACCTAAACTCTGCACACCATGCAGAGACTATATCCTTCCAGTCTAAGGCTTTTCATCTCCCCACTTTTGTTCCAGCCCATTGCAACATATGCTATATATGATACACAAAGCTGTGGCCTTGCAGTATTCAGGCATGAGGATAAAGTCACAGCTTTATCTCGACTTCTCTATGCTTTGGCTGTGTAGGATCAAGTAAAATTACTCACAGAATACCACCAGGTGCTGTTGATATGTTACCAGCTAGCTGAAAAAGATCTTAAAATCTTTAAAACAATTTAAGAAGAAGGGAGTTAAGGAGAAAAAAAAAAAAAGGTATCAGTGACAACAGTCTCCACACAACAACAGCTAAAACAACAGCAGAAGAAAAACTAAAAACCTTACTTCTATGTTTTGACCATTAGGGTCAAAACGTAGTAGGCTGAAATGAAGACATTATAATTTCCACTATAAGGAATCTGAGGGTTCTGTGACTATGAGCACATTTTCCTTTTGCTTTCTATAGCGTTCAAATGTATCGTAATGTTTCCTGGAGGAAAATAAGGGTAATTGCTGTCAGTGTACTCTGGGGGCTAACGTTCTCAAAAGACATAACTAGTCACTGCAGAGGGATTGTACCTGAAATGAATTTGACCCATAATGTATTGCAAAAATACTATGTGCATCCTGGGATCTTAGCAGTCTGCATGCTTTGGAGGTGGGTCAATTAAAAGGCAATGATTTAAGGTTTTCATTAAAGTCTTTGGGAATAGGGATGTCTGAATATGATAATGAAAGCGCATAAGGGCATTTTTGCTTTGTGTACACACATTTGTATCTCTAGTCCCGATATAGATGAAAATGTAGTACCACCGTTTGTATGAGATATCTAAAAGTTTGATGAAAATATGCACAGAAATATTGTGCACATGTACACAGAATGTACACATGCGCACAGGCACACATCCCCTGACACGCACCTCTGTGTTAATGAGCTTTTCCTCTTGAGAGGACCAGTCGAAAGGAGCCAGTCCTTCTAGCCAAAAAAATCAATTGCTTCTTCATGAATTATTGAGATGTTTGCCATCAGTTTCTTTACAAAAAAAAAAAAGTCATTGTTCAGCGTTCCCTCCCCCAGCACACTCTTTGCTTTTACCTTCTGATATCATGACATATAGACACAAATTCTCACATATAAAAGTTTTCATTCTTTTAATGACATATATATCACAGTATTCTAATGCCTTTTCTCCAGTGTTAGCTGTATTTGTGCACACGCACCCTTGTCATATATAGTAACATCCTCCACCTAGCACTTAGCAGCAGGAGGGACAGAGCAAATAAAAAGAAATAAGAATAATTCATTTTGTAGCAAAAATACTGGTAATTCCTCTGCTGCCAAGTGTGGTGTTGATGTACTGGTGCTCAGAAACTGAGTCAAGTCTCTTACGTTGAATGGCAAGACACCACTGAACGAACGCTTTTGCCTCTTGTGTAAATAGATTAATGACATTAAGTGAAAGCCAAGCCTGCTGAAATGTTAGCTTCCTTATGGTGCTTTGAATTTCCCTTATTTTTGATAAATGAACCAATCTGGCAATAAAATCCTTGCACAGTAGGTTAATAATGTCATAGCTGTACTGTGAAATAGTAATATTTGTACTGTCTCTTTGCAAACAATAATCCTTTGAAGCCTGATGAATCTATTTTCAACCAACTTGTCTGTTTGCTGGTACACAGAGCTTCCTTTTTGAAAATACAGCTTAGAAGATAATTTAAAACCCAGCAGACAGTAAGCTGAAGGAAGAGGGATGGTGGTTTAAAAGACAGAAGTTGGGTGAACACTTCTCTTTTCCACTTCGTTTTCTATCTCCCCCTTAATAGCTCTGTAAGCATTTTAAGAGAGGATTCCCTGCTACTTAAAAAAGTTCCCCCCCAGTCACTTGTAAAGAGCACTGGAAAAACAATGCCTGATGGTAATGAGAAACTTTGCTTGTTAAATCAGGTTTCAAAACTGAGTTGTCTTTGGAGGGCTGCTTTCTTGCGGTAACGTGGTTTTTTTTCTTGTACTCTAGAAGGGCCTCTTATTTGTATTTATACATAGTTTATCATATTTGTCTATTAAGAAGAATATCTGGACCCAGTGAGCTTATTTCCTAACAGGAGGTGTTGCACCTTTACAAGAAACTTCAAATATGAACACATGCTTTAAAGTGACTCTGTATACTTGCTACAAGGAGATTTAGGAGGTAAAAAGGAACTGCAGAGGCTGTGAGAACAAGTAGTTCTCAGACAAGTTAATTGAGTAACATGGGGAGTGAGCTGTGCAGGCAGGATCCCCTGCCTGGAGAACGTTTGTCAGTACTCAAGTTCAGGGTGAGAAGCACTCTCTGTTTCCCTGAGCAGGCAGAAGTGCCAGAACCAGTGTTGAGGCTGCTGTCACCTTGCCTTCCACACACTTGATGCTTCTTACTGCACAGAAACACGGATCTGTACTCCTTAGTGGTCTGGTATTCACCTTTGGTTTAAGAGACAAAAGACTGCCGTCAGGAGGAGAGAAAGAAATGGAGAAATCGTGAAGCAGGGCAGTGAGGTCCTCACTTCAGTACCGTATGTCTGAGTATCTCCTGTTTACAGACCCATTACCTGTCTCCTGAAAGGTCAGCTTCCTGATTACTTGTCTGAGTCAAGGTTGTCTTCTCCAAACAAGAAGTAGAAACCGTGTCCTGCAACGTAGGTTTTCAATCTCATTGGCCAAACTCACACCTCTCAGCACTGACAGAAGGCATTTATAGGTGGTTGGCTTGCAAACAAAATGACCAGTATGATTGCAGCAAGTAATTCTGTTGTCCCCAGAGCTCAGGGGTACATCTGGGTGATAGCAGTGGATTTTGTGTTGTAAGAAGCATAATGGACTGGTAGCAATTGGGAGAGAGAAGGAAATCGTGAAAAACCAAAGTCTCCCATCAAGTGGTTAGCAAAGGGCCAATTGTTCTATTTACAAGAGCTCTCCTGCCTGGAGGAGAGGCAAAAAAATAAAGTATCAAGACAAGCATTTCCTCCCTGTAATGATAAGGAGCTGTTGCCTGCAGCGTTCAGACTACACAGTTTCACAGATGTTTAAAAAAAAAAAAAAAAAAAAAAACAGCCAACAGCCTCTCTCTGCCTTAACTATAGCAGCAGCACAGTTGTCTGTCAGTGTTTGCACAAAGCAGAGTGGAAATATTGCCCTCCTGTTTCTTTAAGTTCCAGAGACTTAGTAAAATTAACACTAAATGTTTTAAAAGAAACCCTATCAAAAATCACTGATGATTTCAAGTTATTATTGAGCATGGGTGTCTAAGTAGCTTGGGGCAGTGCACATAAACTTGACAAACAGGGTACTTTAGTGCTGCCTGCCCAGATCCACATAATAGGGCAATGAAGCTTTTATTCATTCAAAGAAAGGTTGAGTTTGATTGGCAGGTCAGGCGGCCTGAACACCACAGTCTCTTTTCCCTAACACTTCACTGCTATCAATTACAGTTTTGAATGTGAATTGTTTCTAATGTAAAATAATGCCAACCTCTGCCTCTAACCTCAGGCCAGAAAACTCTCTTGTGTTGTTGTTTTTTTTTTTGTTTTTTTTTTTTTAATTCATATTCACCGACTGCCTGGGGACTTCATCTCTGCTTTGTGTTTTCTCAGTCTCCCACCAAAGCGCTGCCATCAGAAGCCAGATTCATGCACAGTGTTATTTTTGTTATTTTAACAATATCATTGATGAGCAAAATTAGAAGAATTCCCCTTCCCCCCAACTTTTAGTTGCTGCAGCAGTTCTGCTTGTTTCTGTAAACATGCAGGTTCAGAGAGATAATTCATAATAAAGTTATAATCCATTACAAGCAAGCATGACTCTGAAATTGCTTGATTTTTATCTGGCAGTTGACTGAAATCTGTTTGCGAAACTTGTTGGATTGAAGAGAATGCAGATCTTATTTAAATCAGGTGATTTGGTTCAGCTGCCATCTGTTGGCCAGTTCATTATTCTGGTTCTGCAGTTACAGTAGTTACCTGCCTTCGTTTATTTCAGAAAGACAGAAATCACATTCAGTAAATGCTGGAGGTGTTATGTAATATCTCTAACTCTAGGGAAGTGGTTTTATGGGTTTAACACAAAATCTCCTTTCTGTGCTGGATGACCATTTGTGCTGCAAGATGCATTTCCTGTTGCTTTGTTACAATTCTTAAAAATGAGTTGCTCTGCTGATTTACAGAAATCTTGGTTGTGTTGCGTTGCGGTAGGTTAGAAAGGTCCGATGGGATGGTATTTTAAAATGGGCTCATAAAGTCGCAGACGGGTCTGGAGCCCTCTGAGCTGGGACAGTCTCTTGTAAGGATTTGTAGAATCAGATGCTGTTGCTTTTTTCTGTACCTTCATACAGCCCAAGTCCCATTAGTGAGGACTTAACTCTTTCCATTTATCCCATTTCACAAATGCTTATATTCCAGCTGCATTTCCATTTGGCTAACATTTACCTGATTTTCTTCAGCATTTTCTGTCTCGTGTTTGCAGCTCCTCCCTCCTGCTCCATTATGAAACCCATATAACACTGTGTGCATCCTGCATCCCATGATATCACTTCAGGCTTTCTACCATCATGTCCATTAATATCTTGATAGGGATATACAGGAAAGACCTAGCTTTACTCTTTCATCTCTCTTGAGACAGCCACTCCACAGAGTAACTTAGGAACAAGCCATCCCTGTTGGTTTCAGTTGCTTACAAAAATACCTTTTCAGGATGAAACAGTGCTTTGAAAAACAGCTTTTTTTTTTTTTTTTTTTTTTTTTTTTTTAAATTTTACCCAATATGTTCAAACAAGGCTTTAATGTGTATTTAATTTTATGGTGTGATATTTTACTTGCAGATTATGATGGGGAAGGGTCTCTACTGTAGAAAAGTAAGTAGATGAAAATAGGACTTGATACTTAGGACATTGCAGGAGATACCCCCTGCTCTCAGCAGTTCTATGTTTTCCTTGTTGGGCTCTTTCCCACTGTCTGAGATTTCTCCATTAGCTTTGAGGGTAGAGCGGTCCAAGAGCTCCAGACAGGAAAACCTGAAGGCTGGTTTTTTTTTTCCTGTTATCATGTTTCACTATGCCATGGCATACATCGGGGTGGCCAGCAGGGGCGTCTGAGGAAATCAGATTTCCTCCAATGTCTTGCATTTCTGTAGTGTCTTATTTAAGGTGATTTTGATATTCCAGGTATAATTCTTATTCTTTCAGGTGTTGGAGTTTTATTTTAGTTTTTAGATGAAAATAAATTTCAAATTTTCAGGCCTCAGCATCAAACAAAAATTCTGAATTTTGACCAATTCGATATTCAGAAAAACTTGTAACATCTTAGGTTATCCCTGGTTGTTTGGTAATTTTTAAATCCATTTTGCCATTTGGGCAGAGAAGATAGAAATCAGACCACGTGCCGCTCTGTGTTACATCAGTTTTTAGAGCAGAGTAACTGTGTATTTTGTGCAGGGTAATTCCTGATTTACAGTCTCGAGCTAAAAGAGCACTTTCACAGCAAGTACGTTATGTAGTTTCAGTGCAAATAAACGTGTGCCTGGCTGTGCTCCTCAGTAACTGCCTTGTGAGGCCCAGACCTGTGGAGTGTGTGAAAAGGAACCTATGAGAGATGCCACCTACTCCAACTCCTCCGTTTTCCAAACAAACACATGGCACAAACACATTGTAAATAATGATGACTTCAGACACAGCTCTTTTCATGGGTGAATGAGTTACATTGGGCATTTTACTGGCAAGCAAAACATTACTTGGATTCCACATTTGAATACTTGATCTGTTAGCATTGCTGGATGCTTTCGTTCTTGTGTATTGATTTAAAGTCTCTCCTGCAAACAGGCAGGCAGCTTGGTGGAAGGCACCAGCCGTGGGGATGCAGCAGCGCTGGCGTTGGGCGGATGCTGCAGCAGAGGGGTGATGAGGAGGTTCTCTGCTGTGCACCTCAAGACCAGCATCTCTGTTCCATCTTGATCTGCCTAACAGTCATAGTATGGCTTAGGTCAAAGGGGACCTTAAGGATCATCTAGTTCCAACCCTCTGCCCTGTGGTGGTTCCCCCGACTAGCTGAGGCTGCCCAGCGCCCCGTGCGTGGCCTTGAGCACCTCCAGAGATGGAGCACCCACAGCCCTGGGCAGTACTGCCAGTACCTTACCGTTCTCTGAGTAAAAAAAATTCTTCCTGATATGTAACCTCATTCTCTCAATCACCAGAAACCATTATTTCTGCCGGAAGCAATGGCCGTTTGATAGTGCCTGTTTTCTCTACAGCAAAGTATTGGTATTATCCAGCAATGCAAGGAGGATTGTGTTTACCTTCACTGGACTCTGAAGTGCTTAAGACCATAATTCAAGAAAGCAATTGAGCATTTAGTGTAAATCCATCACTGTTCTGCACGTACTGAAGCATGTGTTAAACTTTGACTTTAATGAGACTTGACCGTGTGTTTATAAGACCTGTGTGTTTAAGATCATAGATACTCAGGGAGCAGTGAGGTCTTGGCACTGCTGCCCAGAGCTGTGGGTGCCCCATTCCTGGAGCTGCCAAGGCCATGGGCAGCCTGAGTGGGTGGGGGGCAGCCAGCACACAGCAGGGGAACAACCAAAGCTGTTCTATGATACCATGAAGGCTGCTTAGCTGTGGTTGTTGCAGGGCACGGGCAAATGCAGGCTTAATATCAGATGAAGGATGCTATGCTAATAAGTAAGTTATTTTGCAGATTGGTATTTTGACTTTGGTTTCCATGAAGTCTGTTGCAATTCCTAGTGCACATTTCTCTTGGAAGGAACACACGATGAATTGAATAATTTAGCTTATAATTTTATGAGGCACCAATATTTTTGAATAGTCAGCAGAATCCTTCCTCAGTTGTTTGGAAGCTTAAGGGGTTTAGAAAGTTCTTCCTTGGAGATAAATAAGCTGTCAATTCATGACGAAGAAAATCAAACTTGTACTGTTGATTTTGGCTGTGGTATTTGCAAAAGTATGAGAGAAATTTTTGCAGAGTCGTAGAGCAGTCCATGTGTTAGCATTTAGCTTTCCAATGCCACATTGTGTCTCTGATAGCATTTCTAAAAGGTAAACAGAAATGTCAAAATAATGAAAATAAAAGATTAACCATTCAGATCTTTTTTCTTGAGTTAGAAATCAAATCTATATTGCAAATTAATAGAAAGCCAGGTCAAGTTCCAAAAGCTGCTTATTACACCAGTTGCTGTGTTTTGTGCTTTTTTTTTTTTCTTTCCCTCCCTTCTTCTGAAGGCCTTTTTCAGACTTCAGCAGATTTAGATTGTGAAATGTCTAAACAGAGGTTCTAAACAGAAACCTGGGAGGTATAGAAAATATGCCAAGAGCAAATTAGTTTACTTAGTTCATGACTTTAATACACCCTTGCAATTAGCAGAGTATTTCCTCTGGACTTGTGGTCTCTTGGTATGCATTTCTGCTCATGATTTTTTATTCACTGCCTTTAAATGAGAAAAAACAAACTCAACAGTTCTGCTTTGCTGTACCTGCATACACCAGGAATTCGATCGCGTTTAAGATAATTATTTGACTCAAAATTTAGCATCTCCAAATGCTATAAAAAGAGAGAAAAAGCTGAGTTAGGAGGTGGGTGCAGACAAAGAGGAATTAGGCTGTAAAACCCACCTGTGAAACCTCCCCCCTAGAACATGTGTTTCTCAGGGGTATACCCACTGAGGGATGAGTTCTTCAGGTTCTTCTGCTGGAGAGATGCACCTATTTGCTGAGTGTGGTGTTATAGTCAGGGTGATAAAGGATGCTGAAGGCAGCAATTTCTGTAGATGCTGCATCTTCCCCAACAAATATCCCAAACCACTCCAGCTCCCAGGTGCGATGTCCCCCCACTTCCTTCAACCTACTTCACTTTCTTCTTAGTGCCAAACCCAGAAGCAGCTCCAGTTCAAACTACACCTCCTAGGCCGCCTGTATGCTCCTCTTCCCTCCTTGGAAAACATCTGCAACCCACCTCGGTGCTGCCAAACTGGCACCCACAATTGCAGTATCTTGACCCAGCGTGACACAACCCCTCTCCCTCAAATCCCCAACCTGCCCACAAACCCCCCGCAGTGGCAGCTTGACCCTGGCTGACACAATTGCCCCTTGTGTTTGCCAAACCCACAAAATTATAGGGGTCATGCAGGAAAAGACAGCGAGAGGGGTGAGTTCGTGCTCTCTGTGCCGTCTGTGACACTGTGACCCTATTCATGGGCACATCCTTCCAGGAGAGAACTCGGCAGCCTGTCTGCAGTGCATCGTTTTAAATTGCAGCCTTAAAGATCCTTTTTTTAGATGCAAATGAAAGACTCAATTAGAGTTTAAAAATAAAAATTAAAAAAAAAAAAAGGCAACAAAAGTATTAAGACTAGTAAGAAACATATGATGTTGTCATCTTGGCTTGCTTATTCTGCTCTAAGTCTTGTTCTTTATTTCTCATGTGTACCTATGGATTGCCACGCATCCTGAAGCAGTAACGTTGGATATGTTTGCATATGTGAAAGCTCTAAGCTATTGAAGTTCTGTTTATATTTGGCATAGAAGAGTTATCTGACGGTCACCCAGCTTCCAGCCCAGTTTCTTTTAATTGTCAGTGGCGGTCCAATTGTGTATGTTAGTTTTACTGGGCAGAGAATAGGAGAAATTCTACATACTTATTTCAAAGAAGTGATCTGTGGATTAATCAGAGGGTGTTTGTAACACACGTTCCAAAATACGAATTCATATAAATATCTATATACGTATTTATATATAATATAAGTAGCGTGTATATGTGCACGTGTCTTTTTGTGGATGTGCGTAATATGTGCATACAGTATCTTTTTTGTTAGTGTGTCATTCATCCACCCCTGTGGCACTGAGTGAGCGGGTTTGGGGATCCCCTGCATTGGGCTGCATTTCCCTGCAGGCCCATGGCGGTGTGCTGGGATGGGATGCAGCGGTGCTGTGCTCCTTACCTGGAGGTTTTCTCTGGGCTTGCTAATACAGGGAAATTTACTGGCATAATTATACCCGTATAATTATGCTGGAGTAGTTATACAGCTGTAGCTCCCATGTGAATGCTCTTGTGCTGCAATGATAGTGCCCATATGGGAACTTATACCAGTATGAGCTATACTTGTGTATCTCTGGGGGTAAATATCTCCATGTAGGCAAGTTGTTGTTTAGTGCCAGATTTTGCAGACCAATGTACTCGCTCTGCAGTAAGCTCTTGCAGGCCTTTATTTTGGACTTCATTGTTTGCTTTATCAACCACGTTTCGTGCAGATGAAAAAGTTGTTTAGAATTTCTGCTAGAATCCTGGGAAAGAAATACACATTTTCTCTCTCACCGATAAAACTTTTTTTTTTCTGCCATCGCTTTATTTATTTTTTAATGTCTTTTAATATGTAAAAATACAGATGTAACTTCTGACTTCTGTGTTGAAGAATTTTTGGGGGTGTACTGAGGATCAGATATAAGCCATGTCTGGAAGCAATACTTGGCCAACAGCTGAGCGTGTGTGTGTGTGTGTGTGTGTGTGTTCATCTATCCATGATTCATTCTGAGGGCTGTTTTAGCCTTCATAAAATATTCATGCTGGTTGTGCATGGTTCTATAATTGCCATCTCAGGCCTTGAATTATTTATAGGTTGTACTGTTCACATAGTCTCATTTACTGATAGAGCAGATAACGCTATACAAGAGGATCCCAAACACTCTAATGCCTGTTACTTTGCATTAAGTAGTGGAATTATATTACTGTAGGTGTAAAATGCTGGCCTTTTTCTCCTCTTGCTTTAATATATCATTTTTGTATTTATAATATGCTAATTGTTGAGATGCTGTTAAGCCTCATAATTCCTGCAGAGTTTTGCTGAAATCAAGATGTGGTTGAAATGATTTAGCTCTTGATCCCCAAATGATTGTTCTAAATCCACCTCCTTCCCTTCCCCCTGGTTCTAACACCCAGAATAATTTATTGAAGTGATGTATGAGTACACATGCATACCTGGGCTCCTTTGTTTTACACTATTGATCAGTTTGTGCATCTTAACTGCTAACAAACATGCAGCAGTCTGGCTAATGCCGACACTCACCAAGTATATTTTCAAGTCCATTGTACTCAATTAAACACTGACTATGAATTCATCATGAAAAGTTATCTTTCCCCATCAATTTTTCCATTCTTCTTTTCTGTGATTAATTCTGTCAGCTTTTCTGACCTACTTTTGACTTTGTTTTTTTTTTTTTTTTAACTGAATATGTGGAATTGCATCAGTTTAGCTTAAACAGACAATGCACTTTGAATTTCCATCACCTACTCAGTTTTTACTTTATTTACTTTCTGAACCAAATGCTACTTCCAAGTGGAAAATGCGGCTGAGTAAGACTTGATTATTATCTTAATCCTTCTACTTTTCTAATTGGAAGAAATAATTACTGAAATAGAAATTCTTGTTCAGAATTCGAAATATTTGCTCATGTATTGGAATGTCTTCCCTTGTTTTCCCAAAAACATTTGTATGAGCTTGTTAAGTTGATTCTTTTCCTCCCCTATGGAAACAGAATACTGGCATTACCTTAACTCACATGAGAGCTGTAGGGACTAAGTACATAAAGAGTACAAATTGTCCCTCTGCTGTAATAAGGCAGTGTAAACACACAGGAAAGGCAGACTGATGAAGTTTTATCAGTCCGTGGTGCCACTGGAATAGCATGGGATCATAGAATCATTAAGGTTGGAGAAGACCTATAGGATCATCTAACTGTCCACCTACCACCAGAGTTGCCTGCTACACCACATCCCTCGGTACCACATCTGCCCTTTTCTTGAACACCTCTAGGGACACTGAGTCCACCACCTCCCTGGGCAGCCTGTGCCAGTGTCTGACCAATCTTTCTGAGAAGAAATTCTTCCTAATATCCATGCAAAGCACACCTAGCCAATGCTTTGGTTCACACAGGCAGGTGGTGAGGAGAGCTGCTTAAAGCCCTCATTTCAGTGCAGCTTATTCCACTCCTCACACCAGGATTAGGAGGGATGCTCCTCCAGCTGAGTTCCTGTGCTGGGAGCCAGTCCCTGAGCAGCAGCAGCACCCTCTGCTCCAGCTGGAGGGCTTGGGCTGTTCCTGGCCTCCTGTGCCACCACCTGGGTGTTCCAGTAAGTTGGCTGGCCCTGAAATCCCTGACTATGGAGTTCAGATGTGTTCCTGTGTCTCTAGGTGACTATGGGCTGAGTGTTGCTTTGCAGTGCCCTTGCTCCATTCTGGGCTCTCCAGAAGTCTGGGTGACCTCTGAAGTTTGAGGAGGGAGGAGCCAGAGTAATGGCTTAGCTGTGATTACAGAAGGAGCATCTCTGTGCAGGGGAAGTTTGAGAGCAGGAGGCAGCAAAACGCAGGAAGTTTTAAGATTTACCTCTCTTAAAGGCAAGGAAAGTGTGGATGGAGGCAGTTCTAGGATGAAGCCAAAAGGAACTGCCAGGAAAAAAATAAATAGAGGGAAAAGAAATGTTTCTGCAAAACAAACCATTTCGGTGAACAATAAATTCTTGAGAAAATAGGTCTCTGCCTGAGCCCTTATTTTTCTTGATAATATATCATTATAAAATAAACTTTGCGACATTCACCATTCTATACAATGGACTGAATTGAAAATAGCTGTTTTTTTCTTTCTGTACGATTTCTTGAGCTCTATGGGTCCCTCAGAGAAGGAAACAGTGTTATTGTCATGCAGATTTTTTTTCTTTTCTTCAAGATTTTAGAGATTCCATGAATCCTTTGCAACATGGAAATTCAGCCTCTTCTTGCCTTTTTTTTTTTTTTTTTTTTGATAAATTAAAAAACTCTCTCCAGCAGCACTGATGTGATGGCTTTATTGCAAAGCCTCCACCTTTCTCATGGACTTCTAAGTTATCAGAGTTAAGCGTAAAAACTTGGCTTAGCTAAGCTTGACTATGGCATGCATATGTCACTGAGTTTTCCTGTTAGTCTCTCCGCTCCCTTTTTGCTTTCCTTTCTGCCCATCACAGCTCAGTGTGTATGTAAGGGGGAAAAAAAAACCCCAAACAACTGAACTTTTCTCTTGTATATCGTGTACTTTGCAGTAGTACCTGGAGGCCTCCGGTAGGTCAGATTTCTGTACAAATAATATAGTACTGCCACACAGAACTTGTGACTGAAAGGACTGGAGAAGATAAATGAATGACAGTGCATAGAGGAGGATGTGATTAAAGAAAAGCAGTGGGCGTGTGCTGCACAGCAGAGCTGCTCAGACAGTTTGTTTTCAGTTAGAAACGGTGGTCTCAACTTTTGCTGCATAGGGTGTTTGTTAGCACAGAGCTTCTTGGAAGCAGAGTTTGCACTGTATGAGTTCTGAGTTAAGTGCTGGAATTACAAAATTGCTTTTAGGGAAAGTAATGCACATTTTAATAGCCAATTAACACATTTTCTGTAGTGAAATTATCGAAATATTTAGTATCTCGGGGATCTTGTTTCTTCCCCCCTTCCCTCCCTACTTTCTGTTGTAAGAGAGCTCTGTATTGCTTGGCTGGTATGTGGTCCTGGGTTTTCAGGGTCTTTATTACCTTTCACATTGTGCAAATGGCAGGCAGCTGGGACGTGAGCATCGCTTACCTTTAATTGGTCAACTAACCTTTGCTGTTCTGCTCCACACGCTGCCGCACCGTGGCTGACCTCCAGTTGTTCTCTGCCATGGTTTCCTTCAGCACCAGCTATTGCCCAATTACACACAGTGCAGGAGCAGCGATTCTCAAGCCTTTGAACAAATTTTTTACCCTATCCATTAGTCTAGAGGTGTGGACTACCCAAAGAAGCCCGTACACGACCTAGAAAAACAAATTGGTAAGTGTGCTTCTCTCACTGATACTGCCTGTACTGAATAATTTTCTTAGAGGCATTAAAAAAAAACCCTCTTATGAAATCCTAAATCGTTTCTCTTTATATATCAGAAATCTTTAAAAGTATCTGAGACTTTTTTTAATGCCAACAATACATGAGACAATCCTAGATATGTGTGACACTTTTTAGAAAGTGTCTTTGTTTTTATCTATCCTTACAGTACCTGTGTGATAGGGAAGTGTCATGATCCCTATTTTAAAGATGGGAAGAGAAGACACAGAGAGATTTAAAGCTAGATTTTTAAAGGTGTTTTGACTTCTAAAGATGCAGTAAAATGTGCAGTAGGACTTTCAAGAGGGCTTAATTGCATCTTTAGCAGCTTAAAAGCGACTTGGCAGCTTACAAAGTATGCCAAGCAGAGAAAGGAATCTGGGTCTTCTGTGTTCTGGTCTAGTACTTTAACCATTGGGTGGCTCTTCCAGGATGGAGTGATTTGGGAAAAAAGCATGGCTTTTTGTTGCACTGCTGTTCAGTTTTGGTTCTTCAACAAAACATGGAAGCACTGAGTCACAGCAGCTGACGTTAAGCAAAGAACAAACCTTTGTCAGTGCTTGAAACCTAAAGTGTTTTGAATAGTGCTTAATTAAATAATTTCTGGAGGGCGGTGTTAATAGAGGTTAGTATTTCCCATTCTGTAGGAAGGTATCTTTCAAGGGGATATTTGCACAATGTAGCCCTGGAGCACAGTGGAAAAGCCCAATCAGAAAGCTGGCTACCCTCCATGGAGGCTATGGAAAGACAAACTTTTTCCACAGACAATTTAAAGCACTTGGTTTGGGCTCCTGCCCAGAACTGGCCACCAGAGAAGTCCATCTCTGTTGTACTGCCTGGGTGGAAGGGTTGGCCAAGCCTCCAAATCCATCTGGCAGAGGAGCTGTTGGTGTCACTGCTTCTCAGTTTGCTCTTTGCTATTTGTTCCTAAGAGGTGAGTTTAAATCCCAATACCTATGCTATGTTCCAAATTCAGTGTGATGTATCCGTGCAGGGATTTCCAGTCATGGCATTGCTGGAAGGGTGGCCCCTTCCTCTATGGAGGAGGTTCACTTCAGTGGGCTCAGCCCCAGAGTATCACAGATATCTGGGCAGTTTCTGCTAGACCTGTGCAGGAAACCTTTTACCAGGTTCAGAGTCCTCCAAGAGCTTTTGTGTTTGAAACCAAGTTTAAAAAACAAAAATCAAAATCGCTGAGCTATTTATGGGTCAGTGGTCCAAGAAAAAGAAAGGGAAATTCATGAATGAAAATGCATCAATGCAGTAATTAACGTGTCAGCTTTAAAATCTATTGCAAAGGATTTTTTAAACTTAACGTTTTTAAATTAAAATTTGCTAGCAAGTCTTGTATTTTATCAGAAAAGGATGCTTTTTGTGTACAGACTAAGATGTTTTAATACAGATTTTTCTGCTCATGTTTTTTCATATTGCTGGGTCCTCGGCCATGACTCTCCCACAAGTTTCTGTTTGCCACTGTTGGGAAATAAGTATTTAAAAAAAAACCAACAAAACAAAACAGAAAATTCACAGTCAGATCTATTGCTCCCAAGCTGGCTGTGGGCTCAGCACTCATCTATTCACATCTCAGTTACTTTTTCACATTACTGCATGTATTTGAGTATGTCTCATTTCATAGAGAATCTTCTGTAATGTGGATACATCACTGATGTAAAAGAGAACAGAAGGATGAATCAGGCATTGCCATCAGAAAAGCCTTGCTACAAAACCAAAGCAGGGGTCCTGTTCTGTGATTTGTTAAAATTCAGCTTTCCTAAGGGCTAAGAGCTTATCTCTCAGAGGTTGTTTCCCTGTTTTGTCTTCTTTCTCCACTGCTGACAAACCAGTTGAGCTCTATAAAAGCTGCTTCCAGTGACAACTTCCCTCCTGGCCACGATGTGCATTTGCAACATGCAGTTTTATTACTGCATATAGTACTTACTGCAGCCGTATGTAGGTCCAGATGTCTTTCATCAATCCTGAACCTGCCACAGCTGTAACTGAAGTAACCAAAAAGACCCCAACATTTTCCTGGTACTTCCCAGTGCTTACACTTTGTGCAGGAAAATATCAAGAAGTATGTTAAAAATTAGCTGTATGTCACTGGTACTGTTTCTCTTCATGAGCAGTATGTCTTCAAGCTGTGAATAATTCATACCATTAAAAAAATCAGTTTTGCTCAGAAAAAGATATCCAGCGAAACCTGCTGGTGCTGTGCCACTCATCTGCAGCTCAGCAGCGTGTTTTGCACTGCAAGTCTGCGGTGTTTCATTTCTGAAAGCACCGAGCATGGAAATATTACAGGTGCTCAGAGTAATTGTAAATCTAACTCGGCCCCACCTGTGTGTATGATTTTTCTAGAAACTGAGTTGCTTTAAAGTAACACAGATGAGATTGCAACATGATACATTCGATAGAGAGATGTTTGTTAAACTTGCTGGAGAGCCACATCTGCATTCCTACAATCCCATACAGTACATAGCGTATGTATATATGCAAAGATGAATAGGTATGATACATACTGATAAAATAGAGTGACCAAATTAAAAAACAGCACCGAGATATATTAAACATACCTATAAAAACATATGCAGGTGCGTATTCTTTGCTTTATACACCATTTCCACATGCTCTGTGTGTGTAGGTGTGTGAGCACACGTGTCCATACATGTACCTATGTGTTGCTGTGCTCCCCAGCGTGTAGATTATAGTTTGGAGAGAAATCATCCTCCGTCATTCGTCACTGCCGAGCTGCAGCAGACCAGGCCAGCACATCATTTGTTAACAGTGACAAAGCCACACTCATAAACGCCGACATGTTACATTAATTTATAGGCACTGAGTGACTTATTAAATGTGACGTGTGAAATATAACAGGGCCCAGTATGGATGATTAGGTTTTGGGCTTTGAATTGTTGACAAGGCAGGGGTAATGAATTGTGGGACACAAGCTAGTATGTTTCCCCCTCATTAGTCAGTATTAGCTGCATTAATAGTAATAATTGGATATATTCATCATTTAAAATGTTTTAATAAATGTTTGGACAGCACCTGATCTAGGCTGTCAAATATTAGAGTGGAAGGTTTGTGATGGGAGAAAAATTATTCTGCTCCTTCTGCAGAGATTTATACAGCCTAAGGGGTGCTGTTTGCTGCATCCTTTAAGAAGTAATGGGTGGGGATAGTTTGGAAATACCTCTCAGTGCATTCAAGAAAGACGTTTCCTTTTCATCCTGTAGACTTCTAGGGCCTGAGATCAGATCTCCAAGATGGGATCTGAACTGGTCATTTCTGGTCAGGTGAGAAGCTCAAACTGGAACTCCACAAAAGGTGTGGCAGTTTCCATCCAAATTAATTACAAAGGCATGTCCAGCCACTGCATTAGGGTGTGGAGTGGGCATTGCTCAGAGCGCAGAAATGTTCCAGTTTGGGGGTCTGGCTTGGAGTCATCAGTACTTTGAGATATCAACGTGTTTCATATTAAATTTCTGCCTGAGTATCTCAAAAGTATGATCTTCCCTGAGATGAAGGCAAGACATTTCAGTGGGTGTTCTGCCAGCCCCACGTTCCTTCTTGGTTTACATATCCCAAATGCATTATTGCCTATGACTCAATACAAAGCTTCCTTTTATTAAAGTAGAAAAGGTCATTATTTTGTGATCCTCAGAAGTGGAAAGGAAATAACCAGAAACTGTTGTCAAGGAGTGCAGGCTGTATTTGTCTGTTGCTTTAAAAAGAGATGTGTAGGTGAATTCTAGAAATGTGCCTTCTGAATGAATGGGTGGACATCAAGAAGACCATAACCAGTGGCAAAAAAATCATACCAGTTTGAAACTTCTGACACACCACCTGGCTGTACCCAGTTGTGTAATGAAACCCATTTTTTAAAGCAACCTTCTGAATATAGAAAAGCAAAACCACATGGAGTTATTGGCACTGCATCACTAGGTTGACAATTTTTATTTAAAAAGAAGAGTCCTTAAGGAAAAGCTTTGCTGCTGAGGGAAGCAGTGTTTGGTGGCTCAGTAGGAGGTACGCTTCCCTTTCAGATGCTACTGAAGAGGTGTCACACCAGGGAGTACTGTGCTGGTGCAGGTGCTGTCTTTCAGAAGAGACACAGAGCCAAGTGTCTGACCACCTGTAGTCATAACAAGTCCCAAAACGCTTTCTGCAAGGATAAAAGTTTTCTCCTCAATGTCCTTGCTAGTTCCAGCTAGCTGCTTGTACTGAGCATCAGGAATCTTAAAGATGAAGGGATCTTCATGCTCTCCTAAATACAGTGAAGCCAAGCCTGCTGATTTATATCCATGAACTCACTCTGTAAAATGTTGGTGAAAGACTCGGGAGGTGCCAACGCTAAAGCTGGATGTAGACAGCTCCAGGGCAGCAGAAATGCTTCACTGCAGAGGCAAGAGCACTTTGTACTTGTAGTAATTCTGCTTAGTCCAAGTAAACTTTCAGCAGAGAAACTTCTTGTAATCTGAATGATTCATACTTCTGAACTCAGAGATACGTTATTTTGTTTAATAGACATCGAACTCACATGCAACTTACTTAGATAATGTACATTTAACTGTATTTTCCTTCTCATTTTGAACGAAGCCCAGAGAATTATTTTGTCAGGGTTGTTCTGTTGGTTGATGGTGATTATCGACAAGGTGATGTGAGAGTATTTTAGCACGTTATCTAACACATGTCATTGTCACTGTAAAGTGTTTCTTTAAAATTTGATATTGTATGCTTAGCAAATGAGATTCACCAAGCCTTTGGGTATATAACTGTGTTTTTATTTCCTGTATTAGTTAACTTTAGGCCTGGAGTGTCAATTCACCAGAAAAGATGAAAATTAATGTTTTCTCTAGATTTATATTAGTATCTCTGAGATAAGACCCTGGTTTTGTCTTTTAGGTTCACGTTGTTTTGCCAGCCATCCCACAGGATTCCAGCCTTCCCATTAGTGAAATGAATATACCTTATAGAATTGATAGTATGTTTCAACATTTAAGCCAATTATTATGCAATTAGGTCTTAATAGAGAAGTCTTTAGTGCAACTTTGTGGGAGCTGCAGAACTTAGTACAAAAAGAGCAATCAATATTCTGTACTCATGTGGCATTCTTGATGGTTTTAAGCTGTTTGTCTAGTTAGAAAGATTTTGGGTGAGATTCGTTAGTTATTTTTACACTAGGGAGGAAATATTTTTTTCCAGGGAGGTGCTAGAAGGGGCCAGCTGTGAGGTTTTGCTCATCCTCTTTACTCTTTGCCAGTTGCCAGCATAATTGTTCTCTAAAGAAGAATAGTAGAATATAAAAAAGAGAGTGAAAAGTTGTCAAGTTGCAAGCAGTTCCTAGTTCATTACATTCATTGTGGCTTTTGTTGGTACAATGTCAGTGAACAAAAACTTCTGCCCTGGCATGGTTACCTAGATGCTTGTTATAAACATGCTTTTTCCTGTTGCTAATGCTGTTCTCGTTACTCCATGGTAATACAGAAAAATAATAGCTATGCGGGATTTATGTAGGGTTTTGCAAATCCTCATGGAGTGTGTTTTGTGGATATGAATCCCATTGATCGTGGGTATAATCCCTGTGTTCACTCAGAAAGGCATCCTGGTGACACAGCCAGCAGTGTCCAGCTGATGTCCTTACCTCACCCCACCTACGACTTGTCACCCACATTTCAATTGTAATGCTACTCCAGTTTAGGACATTTGGCTTTGTCCTTCAGTGTGGGTACCCTGACTGGGTGACTGACATCTAGGGCAGGCCACACTTCTTATTAGCTGCATCACCCTTCTGGATGGGTGCAGAAGACAATGTTGTAGCTATGGGCTATAATGCCTTTTCATGTCTCTGTGCCATTAGAAGAGGGTATCAGCAAAAGTATTTTTTCTCTGGGTTCAAAGTCCATTGCATTAGGAAAAGTGCTGCTTCATTCAAATGTTGTGTTATTAATATATATGTTTTGATTCTACAAGTCTACTGTGGGGGTCATTATTTCTAAAATAATGTTCTTCCAATATAATGTTAAAGATCATGTCCACCTGCAATATTTATTGATAACATCTCCAGCATTGCTGTGATCTTCTTTGCTACGACATCACAAACTTTCTCTTTTCCATTTATTCTTTCAGTCTTCCCCTTGTGTGGTGATTTACAATGCATATTACAATGTCACAGTTGCACGCGCACACATGCACAGAAATTCTGCACAATTTCTCTACTTTGAACCAGTTCAGCATCCCCTTCCAACACCCAGCAGTACCCTCCTGTTGAACCACCACACATACAGCTCAGGCAAAGTGCCTCTGCCTTTCCACAAAGCAAGAGAAACAAAGAAGTTTACAGAACTAAAGAATACCATCTCACAGTGGATCTCCTTTTCGACTGTTTTTCCTTTCTCTGACCACAATCCCAGTTTAGATTTAAGTCACTAGAAGTTATAATGACTTGATAACGTTACTGTTTTGTTGTTTTTTTTCCCCTACATAAAGTCCTTCCCTGTTCTTTCTTTACTTGAAACAAATTCTTCATTTTCTTTTTGAAGCATAAATTGTCTGTCGAGGGGTTGCACTCAATCCTTCAGAATGCTGACACTTCCCAAGTTCTTCTATGTAATTATGCAGCTGAGTCAGGTGATATAATTTGCACTCCTCTTCAGAGCACGGCTATGTGAAACAAGATTTATCATTTCATTTCTAAGTTGGCCGTTGCCGTTACAGTTCTACTGAGGATTTGGTGACGCAAACACTGGGGCTGAGGTGTCATCCCAGCACTTAATGCCATGGTCCCACAAATGACTTTTGCAGGCAGTGGAACAGCTCGCAAAGTCAGCGTGTGCACTGCATTTCTGTTACGTTTCCCTGGAAATGGAGACTCCTTGGACTTGTATGTTGTTAATGATTTGGAGACATGAATGAACTCAATTGCTTTCTTCATTTCTGATGCGCCTCTGATTCACCATTGGCATATGTTGTGCATTGTTGGAAATAGGAGACCTGAGGGTGTCTTCCTTTGACCCTTCTTTCTTTTCAGACCATCAGTCCTATGCATAAGTCTGGTCAAATGTTCCCATTACAGTCCACACCTCCTGGCTTTTTTTTTTTTTTAATTTTTTTATTTTTTCCTTTTTCTTTTTTCTTTTTTCCCAATGTGCCTTTTCCACTTATAAGAAAAGGAAAATCTTGAAAACAAAACCTGAGTGAGTTTTGAGCTGGGTCATGGGGAGGGATGCTGTTACAACTACACCAGCACCTTGCCTGATTATTGCAGGAGACCTCTGCTAGAGGGGTTTGGAGTAACACTCCACATCTGTCTGTACAGAACCTTTTCTCTGTGCTGCTGGTGCTCCAGCTCTGGCCAGAAGGTATCCTGCTCCCACACATCTCATAAATAGCCTGCCCTGCTGGGTCGGGCAGTTTGGATAGTCACACTGGTATGTCAGTGTTATTTAAGGGTATTACCTACTTCAATCATTAATAATGATTGAAAAATCATTGATTATTGTATGTGCAGCCAGGTTGCACACAACTTTGTGCAAGCTTCTTTATGCTGTAGAGCATTCATGTGCTGATCTGGGAAAGGTGTGCAAGAGAAAGGAACTGTTTCCCACACGTGAAATATGTACCACGTGAATCTTCATAACTTTCCCAGCAAGTGGATGAAAGGAGCATGTCATCAGCACCCTTGGCTCCAGGTGACAAGTTTTAGAGTTCCACATCTGCTAAGAGAGAAGCAGCTTCAGCTGGCTGGATTAGCACTGCTCCGCAGCATCCTGGGATTGCAATACCACCAATGTTTTTCGGTAACACTGCTGAAGTTACAGTAGTTTACCATGAGGTAGCAGGCAACCAAATACTCATATCGTATTACAATAACAGCAATGCTGTTATCTGTCATCGCTTACACTGAACAGAGATTCTTTTAGCAGAACTATGGCCCTGGGAGGGCTGCTAATTCAGTGGCATTGTGAACTATGTGAACTATGACAGAGTGCAGAGATGTTTTAGATTTTTTCCACTGACTGGATTGTAGCATCTTTAGTAAAATTAGAAATATCTCACCCGCTTTTGTAGCCTGGTCTGTGAGCAGTCAAATAGGTGAAATGGAGACAGAACAAAATGAAAAGTAGTTCAGCTGAAACAAATTGGTTGAATATATATATATATATTTTTATTTTTTTAAATAAATAAGTTCTGTTGGTTATGTGACTTTAGTCACTGTAGTGTTGGAAAGTCTATCACCATTTCAGCGAAAGCATTGGCCCGTCAGCTCATAAAGAGCAGGCAGTGATTTGAAGCATGCATAGAAAGGCAGAGCCGGAGGTTTCTGTGCTGGGTAAGCAAACGACTGCTCTGCAAAGGAGTGCGGCTCTGCTGCCTCCGTGCCGTCACAGAGTGCAGGGGTGGCGGTACGCACAGTCGTCCTGCAGGCACTGCGATTGCTCTGCATGCAGATGGCATAAACTCCTACAGCTCTTCCTATGGCAGGAGGGCAGCTGCAGCTGAAATCTAATAAAATTTTTAGATAATGGATCTGAGCACAGGTAAGGATATATAAGAAAGAAAAGTCAGATTTTCACAACTTTAAGGAAAAAAAAAATATTAAAATGGCAGATCTGGGGCAAAATTAAATTACAGAAACTGAGCACTCAAAGCTGCCTCTGGGCTGTTTTTAATTTTGTTTAGTGGTGTTTTTTGGTGGTGTTATCTCTTTCTTATTAAAAAATCTGGGAGAAGGAACTAAAACCATCTCTGTGGGATTTTAACTCACTCATGGGCAAAAATGCCAAACACACGTTCGCAAAGTACTGTAAATTTCTCTGATGCATTTTAACTCGCTACCTGAAAGCTAGAGAATTCTGTAAGATTCAAGATGAAACACTGATATGCTGTGAAGAACGCGCAGACTTAAGGAAAAGCAATTGAAAGCACTTGGTAAAGCAAGCAATGAGTAATTTAAGGCTGTTTTGGGCAGTCCTACCTTCTGATCTGGTGATCACATGGATGCCTCCTCACCTATTTGCTGTGCTGAACTGAATATTTACTGTGTTGATAGCAACAAACCCCAGCTATGCCAGCTCTGGGAGTCAGAGTGAGTTTACAACAATAATGCAGACTATTCTGTTTCTATTACTATGGTATTGCCTGAAGAATCTCACTCAATAGATTCTGGCTGCTTGAGGCTTATTCTCTCTGTCACATTGCCTTCTTGGACCTTTTCCGTAGTTCAGGAGGGAAATATATATTTTCTAGTAAAATAAATAATTTTTCAGGCTTTTGGTTTTGGCTTTTTTTCCCTTAGTGACTGCTTAGCATCCTATAAATACAAAATACATGTCTGATTCAGCTTCAGTTTTAAGTCACTGAGTGAGAATACTGAATCCAGTGAGAGCAGATTTGGGATTTTTTTTTCTTCGTCATTAGGATGTTTGACAACTCAAGAAGGTTATGTTTAGAAAAGAGTTAGATGATTGTATCTGGTGTTTAATTTCTCTTCTGCAGAATAAATTTCCTGTTGTAAAAATGCCACAAAAGGTAGCTACTGCTGTTTATTGACTGAAGAGCCAAGCAAAATCCAGCTGTGAACATGTGGGTAATAGGATGTTTCCCCCATGCTTATATTTGATTTCCATGCACGACCTCATGCTGGTAGATACCAATGTAAGGCTCAATTTTTCTTTTGTGAATGGGGTACTTGACATGGCCAGCTCACTGTATGTGAAAAGTGAGTTAAGTACAAACAGAAAAAACAAACTCCCAAAACTTTGCAACAGTGGATTCATTAATGAGTGGGAATTTGCATATTTCAAATGTTAAGACTTTTTTTCCTCTCCTTTTTCTGCTGTTATTAGCTAGGTTGGGCTCAAATTTCTTTTAGTGTAGAATTTTCCATTATTTTGACATCTTTTCTATGGCAAACTGGAATTAAAAAAAAACAACACTCCCTGTAAGGGAAGTTTAGAAATACTGGAAAAGTCAAAAGATTATAATTAAGGGGAAAAAAAATAATCCTATTTTAGTTTCATTTTTTTTAAAGTTGGGAATTTTCTATCTAGAGAAACTACTTCGAAATGGCAAGAAATATACACAGTCCTTCTGACATTTCTGCAGGGAAGTTTCTGTGCTTTGATTTTTTCTTTTCAAACTAAAATAGCATGAAACAATGGGTTCTCTCCATATTTTGATGTTAGTGGCAAATGTAGTTACCAGTAGATGTAGTCGAAGTTTCTGATTGAGAGAGTTATGTCTGAAAAGTACGCAGAAAATCCAGAAGTAAATGAAGCAGCTGAAGTGTGTGCACTGGCTGCCTCTTGGTGACCTGTGGATTCACCCCTGAATTGGCTTCTGTGCACCTTTATATGCCAAGTTTTCACCAGAAAGAAATTATCCATCATAAACTCCTTGAGAAAACTGTACTTGTAGCGTCCAGCGTCCTCTTTGCTGGGAGGGCAAGCATGGAAAGGATTGTGGCTGAATTCTGCAAGGTACTGAGGTATGTGAATACCACCTTTGTCTCCAACAGAACTGCTTCTGTATTTAAATTTATGCACATATTTAGTACTCCTGCTGAATCGGTACATCGTACAGAATGAGCGTGCAATCCTTTTATCTGCTGGGCAGTTGCTAATTATTGCACGTATTTTGCATTTCCTAATTTTGCAAACTCACAGGTACTTGCTGCTGTGTTTCGCCCAGGAGTCTAAATTTACCCTCTTCTATCAAATGTATTTACAGCACAGAAGAGTTGAGTTTTGTCAGATTTGCTTGCCCTAAAGAGGTTTAAGCTGTATCACTGGCACTTCTGGATAGCCAGTGCTCTGGCTGACCTTGGCAGCCCGACAGCTGTCATATTTTCACATGGATGAACTGTTCCTGAACAACTTCTCCAATGTATTGGGAACAAACAAGCTTTTCTTCAGCATCAGGAATGCAGCAGGTCTTCCCTTTCCAACTATTTTTTTCTTCTTCCACAAACATATTTATTGTGGCAATGGCAAGAAAATCCTACTGCTGAGCTTTCGTATTTGAGTTCCTTTAAATTTCCTTTGGGGGAGTGACAGAAGAACCAGCCCAGATCGTGTCAGGACTTGCTTTCTTTAACTCTTTGTTTGCTTTGAATAAACATGGACGTTAATTTGTGGTGGAAGAAGGGGAATCAGAGGACGGGTGTCAGGAAGGAGCCAGCAGCAGTGGGCAGCAAAAAACCATAAAATCATAGTATACCCTGAATTGGAGGGGACCCATAAGGATCATCGAGTCCAACTCCTGCAAAGTGTCAGGAGTGAGGAGGGGAAGCAAGGCGGGAAGGCAGCAGAGTAACCAGAGAGCTCAGACAGGGTTGGGGAAAGGGCCCCTCACTGGCAGAGTGGGGCAGTGGTGAGAGCAGAGTCCTGCTCAGACCAAAACCTTCCTGGGAAAGGAGCAGTTCTGTGAGGAAAAAAAGTCTCTTAAAGGGAATTTTCATTCAAGTTGTGAGGAGAGAGCTCTTCCAGAAAAGCTAATAAACCATTTGCTAGAGCTTCCAGCTGACACACAGAAGACAGAAATTCAGAATAATTTTTGTCTGATTTAGACTGGAATTTTGTATTTAGCTGGAGGTTCTACATTGGTCCTTGCAATTTCTTAGAGATTTGTGGTAGGACAATGCCATGGCATAGGCTGCATGCACACAGACTTTGATGCTTGATTCGTTTTTGCAGCTGCACTGAGCTGCATTTTATCATAGCTTAGAATCTAGAATTAACTTGTTTTTCCCTAAACTGGAGTCCCATATCCACATGGGATAAGGGATGAAGCCCAAAGCCATCTGATTTAATAGCAATGCAAATCAGTCGACCCAGGTCCTTCATGAAAATTTGCATGTTTATGGACCTGAGTTCACTCCTGTGAATGTGGTTTGTGTTTCTGTGCTCCATATGCCCCAGTGGCCCTTATGCCAGAGATGTCAGTAGTTGGGAATGAAGCTGGAAAATGCATTCTGTTTGATTCATGCGAAAAGAGTGGTAGCAATAACTATAATTGATGACTGAGTCTTGTGTGGCAGAAGATCTGGTGTTTAGCAGACATGTAAGTTTGGAGAGAGTTAAAGTTGAAGATTGCACTGACATTCCTCTGTTTTTCACTTTTTTTTCTTTTTCAGAATGTATTTCAGGCCCCTGTGGTTAGTACTAATGCTATATATCCTTTGTGGTTAGTATTAATACTACACAGCCCTGCTAAATGGGGAGAATGTTAGAGCTGAAAAAAAAACCCTCAGTGAAGAAGTTAGATGCAAACAAACAGATATGGAAGTTTGTGCTTACAAAGGGCTCAGCTCTGCTGGCACTTCTCCTGGACCAATCCTGTCAATCTAAATCTGAAATATTTGCAGAGTGAAGTGCTGCTAATGAGCGAGGCTGGCAGAACTGGACTGGAGGTGAAGAAGGCAGTGGGGCAATTAGTTTCAAGCAGGAACCGAGAGATAGAGCTGAACCTCATGAGTCAAACCGTGATGCTCTGCCCTCGTTCTGATCCATTTGTTGGTCATAGTGGGGACACTGGGAGCTGGAGAGCACTGGGCCAGCCTGGGAGCTGCTCACCTCTTGTTTGGGCCAGCATGGGATGTATCCACGGAGCTGGGGGCTCCAGCTTTTGTGCGTTCCCAACAATGCAAAGCCTATATGTTGTTTTATCTTTCAGTGGAATAAAAATACAGTGCTTGGTAGGATGTGTTCTTCACAGTGAGAGTAACAGAAACTGGAACAGGCTGCCCATAGACCTTGTGGGGTTTCCTTCTCTGGAGACATTCAAAACCCTCCTGGATGTGTTCCTGTGCGAGCTAATCTAGGTGTTCTTGCTCTGGCAGGAGGATTGGGCTAGATGATCTTTTGAGGTCCTTTCCAATCCCTGACATTCTGTGATTCTGTGAACTGGCAAATTTGTACTTAAAATACAGTGGATGAACTTGGCTGTGTAAGTAAGGTATCTTGAAAATTCATCTGAAAAAAAAAAAAATATATATATATATTTAAGTTAATTTTTTATTGAGTTGATTTAATTCAAATGAAGTTTTGTTTGCTTACCTGAGGTCTTTTGGTAGACTTAAATAGATAAGTCTAATTTCTTCTACAGTTTATTTTGATGAAGCTTCCATAAGATTTGGTGAAGATGGAGCAATTAGAGTTAGACTTCCAAACTTTGTGTCAGAGTTTGGAAACTCCAGTTCCTGTATTTCATAGTGAATCTCCCAGCTGCAATGCGCAGTGTTTGTCCAGAGATTCACCAAGAGCTTTCCATCTCTTCTGAGGGGCTCTTGCATCAAGCCTCCAGCTGTGCATCTTATGTATGTGGTGCAGTGGCTGGGAAGCCTTTGCACGGCTTATGCTATCGTTCAGTGCTGATATGTTTAATTCTGCCACTTCCAAGCTCTGTTTGGGGCCACGGTATGGCTGTAGGACTGCAGCAGACCAAGGATGCAGCTGCTGAGCCCAGCACTCGGCAGAACTCTGAATGGTCCCACAACAAACCTTAGTAAGCACAGGCTTCATCCCATAGAATGAGTAGTCCTGAGGCTTTGCCACATAAGGGCTTGTCTCAGGTTGTAAGTGCAGGCTGACAGGGATGTCTTTACTTCCCAACAGATGGCCAGGCTTTTTGTTTCAGCAAGCAGCCTTGCCTGGAGAGGTGGTCTCTGGATCCTGCCAGCATTTTGCATGACAGGGCCAGCTTAGGGCAAGGGGGATCTGATGTCCATGCCCTTCATAGCTCGTGAACTAAATGATGAGCTGTTGACAGGAAAACCATAATCTGAAGTGTAAGATCCTGAACTCTCCCCGCTTTTCGTTTTTCTTTGGCAGAATTAATGCCCTGTTTGCTTGTCTCTCAAAATCCATTCTGGCACGAGTACAAACCTTCGTCTAGTGGCAAGCAGTTGTCTGGATCTGAGATGCCAAGATTTGTGCTGACAGCTCCTTCTACACAACCTGAGTCAGGCCGTCACAGCTGGCCATTAGAGGCTTAAAAAGACACAAGCGCGTACAACAAATAGCACTGAATTTCAGTTATTGAAAATCAGAACCTGCTTGATGAGAAAGTGTAACGGCTTATAACCTCTCTTAATTTTGGCATAAACAAACACTGTGTTTCCAAACTTCTCTTCCAGAGTGATGCCTGTTTATTTTTATATTGATTGCTGATCGCTTGCTCTTATTTCTGAGCACAGGGAGAGAAGGGACTTTGTGGGCCAGGACATCAGTCCTTGATAATCCTGGGCATTGCAGTTTATAATCCTGACATTACCTTACTTTTCTTTAGTGAAGACAGTCCCTTGGAGTTTGACTTGGTCCTTGCCTGGCAGGATTTTCTTGGCATGGAAAGCCCTGAAGCTTGCTGGTTTGAGGGGCAGAATCCCAACTAGAGCAGGGCAAAGAATGCTGCTCATCAAAAAGGGATTTTCTGTAGCTGTTTACCCTCCACTTTTGCCTTTCTTGTTGCCAGTGTGTGCAAATTCTGCTGACTTTGCATTCAGTTTGGGTGTTAAAAGATGGATGCTTGCAGAAGTTAACTTTCCAATTTCAAGCAAAGCAGGACCAAACAATCCCTCGCCTTGCTTTTTTTTTTATGTGGAGACAGGTCAGATTAACTTCTGCTTAGTCAACTGATGGTTATTGCAAATGTAATGCTGCTCTGTCTGGTTGCACTAGGTTTTAAACTTGCTGTAGGATTAAATTTTGCACAGCTGAGCTTTAGTAGGCCTTAGTCTGTAGTTTATTTTGGACAAAAGGCTGATAAACTTTGGCTCTCAAGGAGAAAGCCTGGAATCTGAGACCTACCATTATTCATTGACTTGTCTTTATGAGTTTACAGTCCACTGACGCATAACACTGAAGGAAATATTTTCAGTGAAATGTTTGCTTTTTTCTTTGGCTTTGTAAAATGCAATGTATTTTCTTAGAGATATATGTCAGGGTCACAAAGCTACTTCAGTGAACTGTGTATGGTCAGGAAATAGGCAGCATTGAAAATATTTCACTTTTCCATGATGTCAGTCTTTTAACTAAGACTTTCCTGTCCTCTCTCGGGCTTTTGGTCTTTTGCTAACCACTGTTTAAGCATCAATATTATGTACAAACTGAGTGTAATTGTGGAAGGGAGATTTTGATTGTATGGAATGGTTTCTGTATTTTTGTATTAAATCAAAATGTGCACGCTAAATTGAACTTGTAAAACAAAATCCCTTTTTTACATGAAAAAATTCTCTTGGCTGGCATTTTTCATTTCTCTTCTTGCTGGAGCACAACATATATCTCTTACTTTCTTGCTGCATGAGTTTGGCTATTTAGTGTGAAGGGGGATCATGTCTAAGTCTTTAATGGCTCTATTACAGCAGAACTATTAAGTTCATGTATACCCTAGGACATTCTTACACATTTTGCTGGACTGTGGCCTCTGATCCCTCAGTGGATGGTCAGTGATATGAATTGTCTGAGTTGAAATTGCTAATGTAAACAAGGCTTTGTTAGACCAAATGTATAGATGTAACAATGTAGTACTGTGCACTGTTTATAAGATGATAATACCCATTTCTCTTTCTCCGCAGGTTCTTCTTGAAATTTTTTCTCAAATGTAACCAAAATTGTCTAAAAAATGCAGGAAACCCTCGAGACATGCGACGATTTCAGGTCAGTTGGGCACGCTTCCTTCTTTAAAAAACAGCAGCTAACCCAAACTAGTCTCGTAGTTCATTGGGAGATGCTAAGGTCAAGAACATTCTTGATAAAATTATCGCAGTGGGAAGTGAATCCATAAAAGGAAAAATCAAAATGACCTCACTATAGTTTTCGGTCACAAGACAACCTGGCTCTGGGGTTCTCTGTTCTGCCTGGGAAACTGGTTGCCTTCATGTAAACATGCCAGACAAAGTGAGCATCATGTCTGTTGGAAGAGGCAGAGGAAGCTATAAGAATAATTTAGTAACAAAATCAGGCTCGTGGCTCTGGTTACGCTTCAGAGTTTATTCTTCTGCAGCATTGAAGACTCATAAATGTGCATTAATATGATGATAGTCCATCCCCTCTTGGAAGAAACTACCAGTGGGTATCTTTCTTTGGACTGATATTCCCCAGCATCTCAGCATGTGGTAGGGGGGCTCAGGAGCTATGGTATCCATTCAATTTAAAAGGCCAAGGATGTTTCTGTATGCCACCCCTACATCCATGACTTGTTTTGGAACTAAGAACATAAGTATCTCTTGGGAAGATGGACTGTGCTTGCTTTTCTCTGAGCTGAAAGGAGAGACGGTGCGGTGACAAGGTTGTTGCAAACCCATTACTGGAGACATGATCCTTTGGCTGTGCCAGTGGTGATTTACCTGAGTAGGCGTTGAATTAAAATATGGGGTAGGGAGCCCAAGGACCATCTCTTTTGATGGAATGAGTAAATGGAATACGGGGAGAAAATATGATACGGTCTTTCAGTGGGGATTTGCCTCGGGGAGCTGAGGAAGTAACAGGAGGTTTGTCCCATAGACTGTATGGACCTCTGGAGGAAGAAAACACCAGAAGATGACTGCTGCTTTCTGCAGTAGCTCACGATGTTTGTTTGCTTCTTTGTGGCATCGTAGCGCTTAACTGACAATGCTAAATGCTTTGTGAGTGTCAACATTGTTTATGTGTAGAACATACGTCTTTTTGTGAACTATTTAGTTGCAACAGCAGTGGAAGGTAGAAGGCTGGTATTTGCCCCTACAAGCATAGATGTGCAGTAGATGTGGCAACAGCGATTAATTTAATCAGAATGAAACCTAGCATTATTGTGGCAGAGCTGTTAGCTTCTCATCCCATGTTCTTCCCTCCGTCACATTTCTCCAGTGATTCGAGAGGGCATTATCAGCGAAGGAGAAAGTGGAAAAAGGACTCACCAACATGGGGTTTCAGGCCAAGCAGTCACCCCTGGGACCTGTCAAAACTTGCTTCACAACATGTACACTCTGCTGGGTTTGTGCTCACGCAGGCTAGAGGCTGATTTTCATATGGTAATGCCTTTGTGTGTTCTCTCAGAACAGCAATCAGGAGCCTGTGTCGGCGAATAGGTAGGACATAGGAAAGGTTGTTGATCTCTTGACTTGTAAAGACATTCTGTCATACAAACCCAGCTTCACAGCAGTTGAGCTTTCCGTGTGTAAACAGAGACTGCTTAATTACACAGGTCATGTCAATTAGTGTGACCTTAGCATTTTCAAGAAATTAATCACTTTCAGCAGAGCGAACCGCTTATACAGTAATACAGGGTGGTATTGAAGCTTGTTTTACTACAGCTGCTCTTGTGTTGTTGATTTTTTTTTTTGTTTGCTTTTCTTTTTTAATCTTGAACTTATTCTTTTTGCAGTAGACTTCTTAAAATAGTCAGAATACCGAATCCAGTCTTCACTTTTTATTTCTTGGCATGAAAAGGACCAAGCATGCAAGTTATCAAGTATCTTGATAACATGATGCACCTAGGTATTTAAGATGGTGTTGTATAGGAACCAAATGAAATCCAGGTGCCTGTGAAGTGAGTAGAGGGTTTGTCATCAGCTCCTTTGTGTCACTGAAGTATTTCCAGTGCCTTCAAAAGTCTGTCTTAAAGAGATTTCCAAATCCTTTTTGAACAGCAGCATATGCCTCTCACAGAAAATTTAAGATTTTTTCTTCCTTTACTTTGTTCCACCTTCTATGCTGGACTGTCGAGCTGCCTGAGAGCTTGTCCACTTTTTGGCATGATATCAGTCATCTCCCTCCCAGAATTGCTAGGAGTCATTACAACAGAACTTGTGAAACAGCGAAGGCCAGGGGCATGAGTTTAGTACCAAATAAAGGCAGTTTGTACTGAAAAATTTCCTTCCTAATAGGTTTGTTCATGCAGCAGGGAATTGTCTGACTCTTCTGCGATCTAAGATGGGTTAAGAAAGTATAGGGAATAGGTAGTGTGCTGGTTCAGAAGACCTGTGAATTTTCATACACGTATAGAAATTAATTTGGAAGTTTTATCCCAAACATTGTGTTCCTGAACTAGTGGGATAAGCTTAGAAAAGCAGGAATGGGCCTGGAAAGAGATGCATTTCTCTGCATTTCTGAGATGCTCAAGCATGTGATGACTGGGTGCTGCATATCAGTAGTGTCAAGTGCCAGCAGGAGTGTGTGCTGCAGTGGCTGTAATACCTCTGTCTCTTTTAGCAGAAGACAAGTTCTCTACGGAGAGAGTGGTGAGGTGCTGGAACAGCTGCCCAGAGAGGTTGTGGATGCCCCGTCCCTGGAGGTGTTCAAGGCCAGGTTGGATGGGGCCCTGGGCAGCCTGGTCTAGTATTAAATGTGGAGGTTGGTGGCCCTGCATGTGGCAGGGGGGTTGGAGATTCATGATCCTTGAGGTCCCTTCCAACCCGGGCCGTTCTGTGATTCTGTGAAGACAGGAAAAGTCTAATGCTATCCATGCATGGACTCGAGGCAGTTCAGTTGAGTGTTCAACTATGGTACAGACTCCCTTCTTGTTCTCAAGAAAATTACTTCATTTCTGTTTCATCAGCCCAATTGCACAAAACATTTGGCAACACCACTTATTTTCCCTTTAGTCCAACCTTGTCTTTATTATTCTACAAACCCCATGGAGCAGATGCTCAGTCTGTTTTTGCATTCTCTGTCACAATAAGCTGTTGATTTTGGTGGGATGGGCTGTGGAGTCCCAATCAGTGATAGTAATAAGTAGGTGGTATCATGGGTAAACTCTGCCTGGATTTTGTTTTTCAGCACTGAAAACTCGTTCATATAACCTAAACAGTTTTGTATGTTATTGTAATTAATGAAACCCAAGTGCCCCGTTATCTTGTTGTTCTTGTTTTAGCACAGCTGCTTGCAAACTGACACATGTCAAGTTATAATTTAGAGAAAACTTTTCAGACTGAGTCACTGCATAAAACCCTGAACATTCATTTATTATGAAAACCTTGAAAGTCACTCAGAAATTGCCATGCTGTTCAATGCTGTTACCACAACCTTTTCCTCAGCTTAGGCTGCTGGTTTGCCTCAATGGGATGCTGCCACTCATGTTTGAATTGAAGCCACTTGTGTCTTATTGCAAATTTGCATAAGAGACAGAGATGATGCTTCATGAATCCCAGATAATGGAATTTGGACATGCAAGGCTCCATCCCTAGAGAAGGGAAAGGCAAAAAAAAAAAAAAAAAAAAAAAAGACTGGAAAATAGCAGTAAGAGCTGTGGCCCAATTCAACAAGGTAATTAAGTGCCTGGCGTGGCCTCATGCACGTGAGCAAAATGACTGAATATACTGTATTTATGTGCTTTAAGTTAGGCACATTTTTAACTGTCTTGTTAAATTGAGAGAAATTTCTAGTTATTAGGATAAAGAAGATATTGTAGGAAGAGGTCACCAAGTGGTGATGAAAATAAAGATGCATTGCTCAAGCCACTTCTGCATAGATTTCAGAAGAGCAGCAAATGCACGAGTTACAGGTTTTACACTAATGACGCGCTTTAAATCTGGAAATCATCTTAATCAGATTTTTTCTGCCTTTGCCACTGGATGTTGGGGACATCACAAAAATATCAGAGCCCTCAACATAGACTGGAGAAAATTGAAAGCACAAGGAACATGCTATGTCTTAATCAGTTAGTGAAGCTTAATGGGCTGTGGTTAAAAATGAGGAGTCATGCAATGCTTAATTTTGATATATTAGGTGAGGTACCATAACAAATAAACGGGCTGAGTGCTAAACGTGGATAAATAGCTTGATCTACAGGCTCCTGATCTCAGAATATTTTTTTAAACTAAGCTCCAAAGCATTCACAACTGGACTATTTAATGGCAGGCAGAATAATTCACAGAGCCATGATACGTTAATGCCGTTGATAGTGCCAACTTCATTGAACAAAGTTATAAACCAATGTGTTTCTTTCATACCCCTGTCTCCCCTGGTGTTGATACAGGATTTAAATTCAAAATCTATGAAGGGCTGAAGCTAAAGCTCAAAATCGTTTTCCGTGTTTGCCTGTCCCAAATTAAAACTGTGTTTTGTTGACAAAATTTGGAAAGGTTTGAGATTTGGCAGGCCTGGTTGTCCCTGTGCTTACATTAATGTGTCAGCACCTCATTAATCATTTATTAAACTGTAGTGTGCCTTTCCCTCTTGCTATGGTCTGTGTTTTAGGATGCCTCCGTGGCCATTCCACATCTACTTTGGCTCTCCCCTCCCCCTAACTTTATGATTTCTCCACAAATTAGGTTTAGCATGTGCTTTGACTTGAACATGTCCCAGTCGTTTCAAAATCAAGATGAGGAGAGTGTAGTATTTTTTTAGATTAAAAAATATGAGTAGAACTTGTAAGTATGTAAGTGCTCTGTAGCAGTCCAAGTATGTAACTGTAGCACACAAAATTCAAGCTGTATTTTTTCCCTGTTAATAATTAGGGGTATTAATATTTTGTTAGTGCACTGTATGCTCAGTATTCTTGTATTAACAAGACTTTGTGTTTTAAGCATTAAACAGTATTTGCTGTTTCTTGCAGGTGCAGTATTTTTTTTTCTTCAGACACATAAGAATAACCACTGTTGTTTTTTTTTTTTCTTCTGCATTTCCTGAGACTGGAAACAGTTTCTCGTGGGGATTCCTTTTATAGTTTCTTCTGCTAACGACACTGACGAACCACACCAATGTGATCTGTTCATAGTAAATCAAACTCTGTTCAGGGGTTAGGTAGGGAGTCACTGTTAAGTAATTCAAAATCTGTTGCATCAACAATTTCAGAAACATGAGGGGGAAAAACTGAATGGAGTTCTGGTTTGATAAAAGCAACCTCACAAATTATTTCCTTTAGTTCTTCCCTAGGAAGCGCATGGATAGAGACAGCTGCTTACATACACATCTTTCAAAGGTTTGGGACCTGCCTTGCTGTTATTGTTCTTGAACTGTTAGTATCCTTATTTCTCAGAACATTCAGAAGTTTGGCTTTCAGCACAGGATTGATCAGTTTCAGTGCAAAGTAGGCATGTTCCCATATGGTTTTTGTAATGGAGGCTGTATTTCAGGTTGTGGCCATTATTATCAGTTGCAGTATTATCTGTTTTCATATGCACCTTAGTAGGTTCCTAGAAGAAGATAAGAGACTGGTATAAATCATGGAGCTATGGCAAGCAATGCCAGCTAAGGATTTGGCTCCAAATCCCAGTTGCAAAGAACTGACAGTGGTTGCAAGTGCACAAATAAGATCGCAAACCCTCAGCCACTTACTATATAAGATCATATTTTATTGAAAATGTCATAAACTGTATTCTATCCCTCAGGAATGCAAAGAATAAATTACTTTTGAAATCCCTTTTGGAATTTTATATATAGGGCTTTTTTTTTTTTTTTTTTTGCCATTTTTTTTCCCTCCTAGTTTGATTTGAGAAGAACTTACTTACTGTGCCTACTGTGTTTGGTGCTTTCTCTTCCCCAAATTTCCATCTGTAAGAGCTCTTGAATCATTTATTTGGTATTTTAATATCTTTCACTTAAAATACACACAAAATCTATTGCCTGGAATGCCATTCTGAGGGACAGTTTTGAGATCCTTTAGATGTAAAACAGTCTCTTTTGTATTTCTCTTTTTTAAGACAAAACTTTGGAATTACTTACCGCCAGCCTAGCAACTTTGCTTATTTTATATTTTTATGCATTTTCTAGGTGGTCAGTAATAGGTGAAAATTTTTTTGTATAAAATTTTTTAATCCAATTCAAGTAATGAAATTGAATTGTTGTAAGCGATCCTTTAAGTGTCCCCATTTGACCAACTTTGAGAGGCAGCAGCTTCCTGAGAGAGTTGAAGCAATGTTTGCCAATCTTTGTAAAGCATTTCACCTCTTCAGAGGCTAAAGCCTCTCAAAACCAAGAACAATTAAAGCAAGAGCCTTTCAGAGCGACTGGGGAATTCAGCAAAATAAATCAGAAATCCTCTGCCGCGGCTCTGGAGGCTTGCCTCATTATAAGAGCAGATCTATTAGCCCCCTTGCCATTGTCTTTCATTTCTCAAGTGAGGTGATTCTAATTAAATTAATCTGCATGTCAATCTATCGGTGATCAATCAAAAGGGCTGAGGTCCCCCTTTGCGGCAGTGTGCTTGCGGCTGACAGGGGCTGATAATGGAGGAAGAAATAAACTGTCGAGCAAAGTTAATTAGTCAACATAATAGGTGGATTAAACAGGAGCTGCTGATTGCTGTTTCACATGTCGAAGCATGAGGTGGGAGCTGAAACTGCAATTAACAGACAATTATTATATTTGGTTGTAAGAGGTCGCATGAATAAACATATCTCTGTGGGTTTCAGTTTTTAATCCCTTTCCCTTCTTAATGTAAGGAGAAGTGTAGGTCATTTCTTCTTATTGTTTTAGTGGAAGTTCTTGAAGGCAGCGCATGCTCCTGGCAGACTGGCAGCCAGCTGAGGGCCAGATTGTTGGGTGGAGTAAAGCCCTGGAAATTATGCTTTTCTGGGGGGTGGAAAAAGGTGTTGGAAGGGCAGCTTAATGAAAACCAAGGCTGTGATGTGAATGGAGACCCAGGGTGGTAAGCTGGTGGCTCAGCCTGGATCTCGCCCTCTTCACTCCCTGGTTTCCTCCACTAGAGTTTGTGGCTCAGGTGCCCTGAAAATGAACAGAGGTTTCCGCTTGGATGGTGTCTTCTGAGCCTCAAGGCTGAGAGGTCCCTCTGAGCAGCTGGGTCTCCTAACTCTGATCCCAACACGTAACCATTTTTTCCCCTCCAGTGCAGCTCCTTTCCCATCCTGGGCCACTCCATGGAACAGAAGCATTGGAATCTGCTTCCAGGGTAGTGCCCCCTCCACCTCCTTCCCCTCGCCTCAAACCGAGGTGTTGACATGGAGATAAGTTGGTGAATACAAATAATACTAGCACTGGATGAATAGGGTTGTGTTCCCCAGATCAAGTCCCCACTGTCAAGCGTGCGTGCATATACAAACACACCTATGTGTACTCACTGAGATAGAGCTCAGGAGAAATTTGGGCCCGTCCAGCAACCTGTGGTAACTGTACTGAGGAGTGAGAGTGCAGGTTTGTCTGGGGAGGAACGTGGCAACTCTAATTGCAACTTCTCAAAATGCACTTTTGTTTTCTTTTATTCTGAATTGATTCTCATTTGCAGTGTCAACAGCTCTATCTACTTCAGCATGGAAACTGAAGGATAATTTAGGGTGAAACATAGCTGCCCTTGTACATGCGGGAAAAATACTTAATAAAGATCCTCTTGTTAAAATGATAGTTAACAGTGCGCAGTCTGCCATTCAGCTACAAACTCTGCAATTTGACTTAAAACTGCATCAAAAGCTTTCGATGCCAAAGACCCACTCATCAATAGTGTCTCTTGTTAGATTTGTACAGCATAAGCACCAGTTATTATGTGAAATAGCTATGCAATTTTCTACAGCTCCCAGCTGTTATTTATTTAACTGAGTTTATTACACTCTGTGCTTCTTAAAAAACATACATGTACATCAAAATGTTCCTCCGTTTTACTCTTGTGCTTGCAGGTTGTGGTGTCTACAACAGTCAATGTTGATGGCCATGTGTTGGCAGTGTCGGACAATATGTTTGTGCACAACAATTCCAAGCATGGGCGGAGAGCTCGAAGACTCGATCCTTCGGAAGGTACGCCTTCTTATCTGGAACATGGTAGGCATATCATTTTCATTGGTTGGCATTGCTACTTTAAATGTGGTTTTATTTGGTTTCTGTCTCTGACTGCTGGTTTCAAGTTGTCTTGTCACGATCAATGCCTTTGGGATTGGGATACCTTAAAGAGACTGGCCCCTGCTTTAAAAAGATGGTTCTCCAGACCAAAAGTGGAATTTTTCAAGTAGCTCAGCACAAAATGTAGTAAACTGACAAAATGGTAGGCAAACATGGGTGCAGAATCTGTTCCGTGTGTTAGTGAAGTGTGGTGACTTTTTTGGGGGGGGCGGATGGGGGAGGGGGAATTTGTGTCTATTCAGCAACCAAAATTGACCTTTTCTAAATTAGTTTGGTTTCTGACTGTGCATGCAACGGATGTTACATTATTTCTGAAGTGCTCAGCACCCAAATTTGGGATTGGATTACTCATTCCTATAGACTGCAGAACTCTTTCGGAGATCCAGTTGTTCCTCTGAATTGTTGTAAATTAAAGCAGAGGCCATTTGGAAGGCTTACTCAAACCATGGACAAGTCTTCTCTTTTGGCTCCAACTGTGCCAGCTGAGACAGTTCTTGTTCCCTGCATGCCACAGCTGCTGGTCTTTCCTCTGTGCTGGAGGCTATTCTCTACCATAGATGTACCAGCCTAGATGATAGTCTGATTGCTCTTTAGCCTCCTTCAATCTGAAGAAGTTCATCTCTCTTAAACAGTTTCAACTGTTGTTTCTTTGCCAGTCTGGCTTGTTTTGCTGAAAAAGTTGAAGAAGTGGCGCAAGGCAATTTGGCTGGCTTTTCTGAAAGCACAGTGAGCACCAGCAAGGGTGGAAAGGGGGCAATGTGGCTGGAAGCAGCCTGGGAAACTGTAATCTTTTCCATAAGATCAACTGGTCCTGGAAGATAATATCTGCTGCTTACTGTAGGTGCTTAAAATGGGAATTGTTGAGTGTGAATGCTCTTTGAAAAATCTGGGTTTCATTAACATTTTGTTTTGCTCTTTGTCCTCAAAGTTGATGACTGCTGTGGGAAAAAACAAAACAAAAAAAAAACAACAAAAAAACAACCCCCCCCATAAAAAAAAAACCCAAAACACAAAAAAGCTACTCAACAAGAACAAAAAAAACAAGCAACTCTCCACCCCTCAACAAAGCAAAACAGCCTACCCCCCAGCCAGACAAATGAAAGGCTCTAACACCAAAGGGCATTTCACTCCTCTCTCCCTGTTCCAGCTTGGAAGAATATTTCTTTGTCTTCAGAGCTGTTTGTAATCCTAATTCAATAGGTGCTTGCGCCCTCTAGGAGATGGGGGTTTCTATTGAAGTTGAGTGTAGAAGCCACTGGTCCTTTTATGCTGGTTTGTTCCACAAATATTTGCCAAGGATCTGATGAATAATTAAATAGATTTTTCCAGAGTTTGAAGAAAGCAGATAAAATTTTCTCCAGGAAAGGGAATGCCACTCAGCAAAACAGTCAGTAGACATGTTAAAAGAAATTATTAATAGCAAGAAATGGGTAAATGTGAGAGTTTCTACTACTCAGTGGATTCCTGTGGAAATAGCTTTCTATTCTATTCATGCTTTCAGGCATCAGTCCTGCAAGTACTTATGCATATATTTAAGATTATGTGCACATATGGTCCTGTTGGGATCAATGAGGCTTCTTGTGTCAGTAAAGTTGAGGGTATTGATAAGTGTTTGCAGAATCAGGTCTGTAATTCACACTTACCAACCTAAAATTCTTAGCTCAGCAGCGTTTCTCATTATATAAACATAAGTTACATCTGTATTTATTTAGCTCTAACTTTTTATGTAGGCTATGAGCCATTTTCAGCTATAATTCATGTTATAGAATTTTTTTTTCATGCTGCCAACAACCTAATTTAATAAACAAACCACTGTCATAATTTGTGCTGAATTTTTACAAAGAATGTTCGAACTCTGTCTTTATTAATTAGCAAGAGGCAGAACATTATGAAAAGAAACTTTGCTGCACTCAACTTTGTAATCCTTCCATTAAGTCTAGCCTTTCAAAAACCTCTTATTTTTCACTTATTCCCACTAGAGTGGCGATCTCTTTTCTCCCTTGCAGTCCTCTCAGTGTATGAGTTTGGTCAACACAATACTTAATTTCTCATACTTGTGAATGTTCGTGTTTCTATGCATGGTATCATAAAATCCCAACTTACATCTCCCTTCTTCCCTCTCCTATTTACCTGAAGGATTCTATCAGCAAAAAAGAAGGGGGGGGGGGGGAAAGAAACAAGACGATACTCTGCTTGCATAGTTACAAAAACTCTGGATACCTTGCTACTATTAAAAGCCAACATCTGCAAACTATCTCCATATGTACATTTTGGGAAAGGTGATTTTTCTAATCTAGTTTCTCAGGCACCTCTCAAGCAACCTCATAAAGCCACCACTAATAAATTCTTACTTTTGAATGCAACCTCCATCCTACAAAATTACACTTTCCCCAAAGGGTTGGTGTAGCCTTTCGTTTTAAACTAAATCCTTCAATCCAGTTCTCCAGGAATTCTATGCATATTTGTATCCAAGAGATGAGGAAAAAAAAAAAAGAAAAGAAGAAAAAGAAATCCAATAAGTGTTTTAAATGTCACTATTGAAAGTCTAAAACACTTAACTGAATGAGGAAAAAGTGGGAAAAGTCTCAACTGGGCTTAATGTTGTTGAATTTTGGGCAACCACCAAGAACTTTAGACCTGTTGGAACAGATGAGAGTTTCCTTCACTGAAATCAATTTTTAGTTTTGAGTCACTAAGTGTATTCTTATCCTCAGTTTTGCAATTTTTATCTTGAATAATATCTTCGAGTGTAAGTAGAAGAGACAGCTTGTTTGTCTTTGCTCTTTCCAGTTTCCTGCCTCTCTGAGGGGAGGGCAGATTGCCCCGAACAGAATTTGTAAATTCTGGAAACGACCAGAGTCGTGGCTTGTTTGTCTCTGGTTTGCTGCTTTGCTGAGCAACTTCTGATTGTAGGTTTTGAAATGCTGGTGTTTAACTCTGGTATGTCCTTGACCAAATGTGTACTTTTCTAGATATTTGACTTCTTAAATCAAATATCTGATCACAAAAGTGATGAATGCCTGACTTTGAGAGCACCAAGTCTGGGAAAGGGGAGAGAGAATGTATGAAAATGTGCTGGCTGCCTGTTTTGGTTGGTGATAGCCAGCTTATTTTTCCTTACAAAGCTGTAGTGGGACATACTGCTCTTAAATATGGAGTTGCAGTTTATGTGACACCAAAAAAAGACTTTGGATCCCAAAAGTCTAGAAAGGAAGCTTTACTTGCTGAGCTGCTCAGGGGCCTGGTATCTCCACATTTGGGTTCTTACCATTTCATTAGCAGGTAGCCTGGATTATTTTTGGGACATCCAACACATCTCTATTTATATCTTCCTTGCCAGGCAGTAAAGTTCCTTTTTCTAGCATGTCTCTATATCTTTGAAGAGTAATAGCTGGCACAGGCCAATTATTTCATACATCTCTGTGTGGTATAAATAGGGTAAGCCACAGCAATCTTGTGGTTTTTGTAATTATCACTTTTTCATTCACAAATAGTTGGATCCTCACTTGTTTTATGTTTTTGGTAAACCAGAAGACTGGTGTGGTTGACCTTTATAAATTGTGCACATATAGTAAGATGTATAGAGAAGAGCCAACAGCCTCAACCATTAGAATATGTTTCAGTCTGTAGTTCGTTCCAGGGTGTCAATTTTAAAGGGAAAACCTTTCCAGTGCAATTTAAGTGACTAGCTTATGGAAGGGGCAATTCTGACAGGGTTTGCAATAACCCTTTTCAAGGTTACCAGCATGAAGTCCACCACTGCAGATGTCTGCAAAGTTTTCAGTTAAAACTCTCTTATCACCACAAAGAACAAATTCTTTTTCCCCCAAATCTTTCAATGACTCTACAAGAATGTAAAGACAATTGCAGCATCAGTTTCTCTATTATTTTTCCTCGCTGGCAGAATGCAGTGCCCTCGAAAAATGATAGTCCCTGAGACCCTGTCAGTTTGCATGCTCTAACACTTTATTATCTAATGATCTAATATGCAACAAGGCAAAGAAGGGGGTGCTTATCACCCTGACAGGATGCCTAAGAAAAGTGACTAAATTACTTTATGTACCATTAGCGCTAGCTGCCACAGTGAACTCGCTGTGAGCATTTATGCAAATATTCCTGAATACATTCAAGTGGCCTTGTCAGGAAGATGACTGACAAGCAGCTTAAATGCTTGTTATTTTAAAGGGACAGTTTGATTTCTTTCTTTTTTTTTTTTTCTTCTTTTTTTCCCTTCCTCCTCTTCCTCTGTAGGAGAGCACTGAAGAACTGGGTGTGATGGGGTTTGCTGGTGGTTTGGCTCTGAGTTAGCTCGACAGCAGGAAAAGAGGAAAGATTCAAGGTAGAAATAGGAAAAAACAATGAGATGTGATCACCTTGCTGATGGAAGCAAAGACAACCATGATTTCTAAAGCAACATCCTGCCACTGTTTTAGCATGCAATACGTATAAATCTATCCATGTCTATCTGAAATAGATCAATATATAACAAACCCATTATTGGTCGCTGCCTTGTGGAAATAATGGCTGCATTATTTGGTCTGTGTATTATGGCATGTGAGGCCACCAAGCTTTCACTATGTTGTTTCAGTTCATGATAGTAATGAATGATTCAGACACTGTTTGCTATCTGCAGGTGCAAAATGTACAGGTAATGAAGAACAGTAGTTGCTGTGCTTCTGCTGGGTACATTGGATAAACCCTTTCCTCAGCAGTGGGGCATTTATGGAGCTTTTCTTGCCAATCTTGCCCACTCTGGCAATCTGAGATAATATAAGAGGCGCATGCTCAAATTTGCCACTAAATCTTTACATCTGAAAGAAAAAAAAATCTGTGTTCTAAGTTGACTATATATTTTTCTATTCAGCTCATTAAAAAAGAAAGTTTTTTTCCTGATCTTCTATTTCGATTTAAGCTTGAATCCCTTAGTGTTGCATGTGTCCATGCTTGATTGAATTGTTAATATGAGACAATACTGACTGAAGGCAAAAATATTAAGAAGTTGAGAAAGAGGGTTAATCTGCAAAATTTATTACATTTTACCACTCAGATGGTGTAGGTTCAACTTCTTAATCAAAGTTAGGGATACTGCATTCACAAACCGGCCAAGCTTAAACAAAGGAACTTTCATTTTGCCTCATTGCATCTATGGATGGAGGCACCTGTTAAATCTTACTGCCTCACTTAGGAGTGTTTTTGTGATTATCTGAAAAATATAAACACACAGGCTTTTTCTGCACGATATCATTCCACGTAGAGAAATGCAGTTGGCTTGATTTATTATTTAGAAGGAAAATATTGAAAAAAAAATATTAGGATTCTACCACTCTTCTTGAGGGGATCTTGTCTGTTATTCTGCGATATGTTTGCTTTCTAATTTATTTTCTATGAGGGAGGAATACCTTGGGTTGTTGGACATCTCAATGTGTACACAGGGGGAAAAAATGTGACTTTCAGAACATTGCACAACATGGATAGTAATAACAGCAAGTGAGCCTTGATATACTGAAGGATTTCAAAACTTCAAGCTGGAAATAATTTTCTTCACTTTTGCCAAGTTGTCTTTCTCATATCGGTTCCTTCATAAATGCAGTGACTCATAAATTCAGGCAATTTTTTACATAATGGCTTGTTATGTGTTCTTGGAGCTTGACCTCACTGAATGTATAATATTAACCTCTTCACTGCCCTGTGGTCTTACTGCATGTTTCTAATATAAGTGAACACATGAGGGGTGGATTAGTCCAGTGTGTGTACTCAGTTGGAGCTAGAGTCCCCCTGAAGAGACAAAACATAACCAGAAAGATAAGGTGCTACACTTTAAAGAATTGGTAGAGAAATAAAGACTCAAATATGGTCTCAACAAGATTTTAGCACTATGGATCAGTGAAATAAGTTGCCAAAGCTGTGGCAGATTCTATGCAGTTTGCAGGTATGAAGTCAAGACCAGTCTCTTCCTAAATGGTATATATCAGTTCAGGGAATGGTTATGGGCTTGTGCAATTGCTCACTTAGGATTTGTGGGGTGAGGCTCTCTGGCTGATGCTGTACGGGATCCCAGGCTGTGTGATCACAGCGGTCCCTGCGGAGTGAAAACGCAGTCCATCAGGTTAGCAAAACACAGCAGAGCTCTGATTCACACAGCTCCAAAACGTGTTAACCACATTGTACCCCACTGAATTGTTCTGACGAATTTTTGCAATCTTCTCCAGAGCAGTGTTGCTGCCTGCAGGCCCTGTGCCCCTGCTTCCTCTTTGGAAGTTACTGAGAATTTCACAAGAACTGGTGGGTGGATGGAACTGCCCTCCTCCTAGCCAGTTGCATCAAAGAGAAAGCAGAAAACCTTCTATGTGTTTGTGTCATAAATCAGGCGTTGAAGAGAGATGCTTAAAAGTTTAGACTATCTGGTGGCAGCAATTTTGATGTTCCAAAATATATTTTTAGTTTGAGGATAAATGAAAACAAGACAAATAATCTTCCAGAAGCAGATTTTTAATGATTGGTTTGTACATGGAGAGTCCAGAATTTCAGTTTTGCCATTAGGCTTTAAGTCTTTTGTGAAGTTGGAGATTTGAGCTTGTGAATATTTTCATTATTTAAACATAATCTCATAATATGGATGCTGCTGCTGCTGTGGCACAGGAGACTTAAGAGAGACCATCTGAAATATTTTAGCCATTTGAAAGAGTTGTTTTTACATAATGGCCATAGTAATGCTTCCTGAATAGGCAGGTTTGGGTACTCCAAATTGCCTCAGTTAGAAAGGATTCCTACTTGACAGTCACGTACCAGGGATGTAGCGTCACATCTAATGGAAAAAGAAAAAAAAATAAAAAATAAATTACTATGGAAGTTAGAGACACCTGGATTTTAAAAAGATAAGGTGTTGCAGTTTCTACCCATAAGCAGCTGCCCTTAATACTTCTCCAATGCATGAAAAAGAAACCAGCCCTTCTCCAAGAATATCTAAATGATGTCATGCTGTGATATGTTGTTACCCTCTACAGTTATGAGATTGTCACGAATTCATGAAAAATAGTACCTAGATGAAGACAGAATGCTTTTTGTGAATTTTCCAGAGGAGCTTTCAGAGCTGCGCTCCCAAAATTTAAAAAAAAAAACAAAAAACAAAAACAGTGGGGTGGAAGGGGGGGGAAGGACTGGCATTAAAATTTGAAAGAGATTTGTATAAAAATATCTGTATTTTGTTACAGCAGATAAGGGAGAGAAGTTCAGATGGAAGTTTTCCAACCACCAGGAGAGTTGGCTCTTATTTGGAGAGCTGAACCAAACAATTTCTGAGGGTTTAAGTTTTTTGTCCGGGCCTCGGAGGAATCGGAGTACAGAATGCATGTAGAAAAACCTTAGCTGCTCTGTTTGGCAGAAACTGCACAGCTACCAATAGAGGAGGACGTTCAGTAGCACCCAAATAGGCAATGAATATTCATAGATAATGAGTGCTCATGACATTTCAATTTGCTTTGCTGACCACGGTGTCACTAAAACAATGGCTTCATAGGGGAGAAGAATGCTATTAGGATTATAGAAACGTTTGCTAGATGTTACACTGTACGGAGGTGAAGTTTTACCAAACGTTATTTTTCTAACTTTCCAAAACGTGCACGAGTAAATGACAAGATATTAAGTTATTGTAATAGGGTTGATATTATTTCTAAGCAAATTCCTCTACCTTAACTGTTTTATTATGGGATATCTTTGTTGTTATATTGAGGGGAGATACTTTTTCACTCCACTCCCTTACTGATATGGGCAGAATACAATGGAGAGGATTTTGTGAACTGTGATTTGTACAAGAAGGCCAAGAGCCAGTGATTTTTTGAGAATTCATCTGAATATGTTGACAAAGGTCACAGTTATCAAAGAATGGTGCAGATATCTGGACCCCAGTATTTGAACAGACCAAAGCAATCAGTGCTTATGAAAAGTCTCTGTTATCGTTATGCCCAGAGATAACAACCAGCTGAGTGCTGGCAATTTAAGGATTCCCGCCCAAATGTAATGTTGAATGTTCTAATTTGATAACTTCACAAATAATGAACTCAGTAATTTTGCATCTCAGGTTGTTTTCTCACAGAACCAAGAGAAGAGCAGTGTGAGCATTTATGTCTCTCTATTACTGTTGGTCTCAGGGTGCCTGCTGAGTGTTTCCCCAGCAAAATGAGTGTTTGACAAAGCTTCTCTGCTTACAAGGAAATGATTTAATAGTGTAAACTAGGAAAATGTAGCACAAAATGGAACCCACCACAGTGGGTTGTTTGGAATGGTTATTCTAATCTGAATTGCCATCTGAAAATTATTAATGTTAGTAATAAAGAATACAAATAAGCTGCTAATAATTAATATTGGAATGGAGTGTGTTTGGCCTAAATCCAGAATACAAGATTTTCAGGACTGCATAGCACTGGGGAAAGTGTGCTTTCATTAAAGCCAGTGGTACAACTTCATAACCTGGTTTTGAAAAATCTCAGCCCAAGCTGTTTGCTGAGCATAACCAGAAAGCTTTGTGTGTCACAATTAGTCCTTTCTGCTTCCCACCTTCGTTCCATGAATTTATAGTTCTCTTTGTGACAAAACAAATCTTTAGTGTGAAAGTGACTGTAATATAAGCAGTGTTGGTTTATGACCTCATTGAGTGAAGTGGGTAGAGTTAGGATTAAAAAGATTATTAAAGAGATCAAGAAAGAGGTTTATGAAAAACTCGTCTAAAGTATTCAATTTTGAATCTATTTCTCGAAAGTACTTTAAGCGTTTAGGCCTGAAAGTTAAGGTGCAGGAAGGCACTGAGATGCTCAACAAGATATGACCTTTATAAAGTGAGTGCTTAGAACCTCCTGACCTTCTGATTTTGCAGGTCAGATGGTCAACCCAAAATGTAGATACCCCAAAGCAATCTTCTGCAAATTTCTTGGACACAAAGCCAAAGTTCCAAAGCACTGAGGTGCCTAAAGCTTCGTTTAGGAGTTTAGTGGTCTTGAAACCACTGGATAGCTGAATGCTTCCAAGAACCTGATCCCAAATAATGCAGGAATCCATGTACTTTTTAGTGTATTATTACTCAAGTGTCTATTAGCAATAGAAGTAGAAGGAAACTCAGAATTAATTTTGTTTGGTTAATACCTTATCATTATGGCTTTTGGGGAACTTTCCCAGAGCTTTTATACTCCATGCCGAAGCAATATGTGTTTCCCACAGAGGTCCCAGTTTGTGCTGTGCAAAGGCAGGAGACATGCTGGATCTCCCCTGCTGTAGAGGACTGCAAGTACAGCTCACATTGCTGTTTGCTGAAAACCTAGACTTGCATATGGAATTCGTAGGCTTGGTGTTATCTGATCTTTGCTGAGAGAGAAGACCAGAACTCTGAGGTAAACTGCAGGACTGACCACAGTGCTGCTAGTCTTTCAAACTGTGGCTTCAGTTTGCAGGTTGGGGTTTGAGGTCACTGTGTTTTGCCTCAGTGCATTCAGGTGAGAGCATCACTCGTCTTCTGGGGCTCTTTGAGGAGGCAAAATATAATATCTAATGAGGTTTGACCTTTTGTGGCAAAGTGACTTGTTAGGAGTCCACTGGGGAGAAATATCTCATGCAGCAGGAAACCTTCCTGGAGTTAGGACCTTGAAGGATCTGTAGGTGCTGCCTTCTCATCCAGCTGTGCATTGAGGCAGACAGAGGTGTCCACTGGAAAGTTCAGTATCAACTGCCAAGTATTTCATAGTGTTTCTTACAGGGCTACTTCTGTCTGCTTCCTACCTAGGCTGAGGTCCCTCAGTACTTTTGGGAGCCAAGAAGGAGCTCCCAGGTCTCCAGGCATCCAGAGATTTCTCCCTGTTTCTGCTCATCATATAACGGAAAGAGGATGCTAATTTAGGCAGCCTGACTCACTCAGCTGGAGCTGCAGTCTGACTTTACACATGGTGCAATGCCTGAAGTAGGAGGCCTGAATATGGCCCGAAATAAATAAACATGGAATGACTTTATCAGACACATTGAAAGAACAACTTCTCTAAGCATTTGTAGGCTGGAGTCCAAAGTATTCACTCCTCAGATTTTCAGCGTGCTGGTTTTATGTAGTGTCATTGCTGGACAGATACTATGAACTATAAATATATTTTTATGCCGGTGTTTTTGCAAGTAAAGCCGAAATGGCTGGGAGGGGATGCTTGACCCTGCATTCAGCACAGCACAGAGAACAGAGGGGGTCTCAGTCTTTGCAGGGCAGGTGAGGATTCTGCTTGAAATTGGGTGTATGTTACCTTATCTCCATCACTGTCCCGCTGCAATCACAAACATGGGCTGAGCACTATATTGCATTCCTGAAATAAACCTCCCAAATAACAAGAATAATAACAAGTATTGATCAAACAACTTTGTTTCCCACCCCAGGTAATCATTAGTTTGTAGAATGTTTTTGGCCAGGACAGCAATGTGCTGAAGCCTTTGGATCACTAGGATGCTTTTCTTCTAGCATCGCCACATTCCCTACCTTTTCCCCTGCCTCGCGGCCTGGAAACCCCTCTGTAGGATGTGGGTCTCTGCTGGCAAGCCTGTGTAACCCATCACTGAGACAGCCCAAGCGCAATTTCTGCACATGATGAATATGGATCTTTGCTGCATCTGGCAGGCTGCAATAATGAATGCAGTAGACTGTCATTAATAGATAATAAAAGCAGAAAGCAACATTAATGGGAATAAGCTTTCCTTGTACTGGGACTGATTATTACTTTTTTGTTCTTGGCCTGTGACTGGATCGGGACACACATAACAGCTACCAGCGCTGTGTGCATGCATGTGTTTTGTTGTTGCTGTTTTTTATCTGGAATATTTAACCATGATATCTTCAAAGTGCAGTTGTGTCATACATTCTCACACGCTAATAGATTTCAAAGATGAAGAGCCTTGCTGCTTTACATTTAGTCATGCCTTCATCTATAAATTTATGGCAGTATTATGGTTTAATGAATTGAACAAGTCCCAGAACAACAACAGAAGTGCTTTTTTTCTTTGAATTTAGATGCTGCATACTTTGCTCTTCAAACGAATAATAAAACCAATATGTTTCTTTAGCGGTAGGCTTCAGACTAACTTCATCTCACATTACTAATCATGTACTCGAGGATATGTGTGCATACACATGTGGGTGTGTGCTAAGAGGCTCTTCCAGCCACGGTGCTGACATAGGCTGAACATTCGTATTCTGAGAGTGGTAGGCAAACCTCTGAGAACAGATGGAGCAGAGTTCAGCACAAAGGTTTAATCCTATCAGGATGATTCCTGTATGGCCATCTGGATAATCCGGCACACACATTCAGTGCCTGTTAAAAATACCACGCAGGCCAAGATTAGCGTCAGAGATTTTCCACTAGACTTGTTCATATTTACTTTATGATTTTCAGGCTCCAGAAAATTGCATCATGGAGCAGCCTGTGATTGTGAGAGAAATCAGGCAGGGAATAAGAACTCTTAAGGTACTTGAATTTTCCTTGGAGTAACTGGATTACAGACATTCCTTGTCTCTGCCACAACTGCTTTGCATTTCTGCATTCGCTATTCTGTTTCTGAAAGTCCATTACTGCAGGGCCTCTGTTGTGGGCAGACTTTCTCAGTTCTGCTGAACAAAGAGACTACAGCTAGAAACTAATTTTAGTCCGAGCTCCTATTTTTATCCAGATGAAATAAATTATTAGTTGTAGAATCTCTCTTAATGAACCTCTTACTGTTGTGCTATGTAATACAGCGGGAGGCTTGTGGCTGATTTTGGGGTTAGATTTAGGTTTAATCAGTATTAATATTTAGTTTGGGGTAGTGACAGTTTTGATTTAGGTGGAACTCTGTTTCATTTACGATAATTTCTATGTATTACAGAGCATCTTTGGCTAAATCTTGCCAGTGTGGCCATAAGATTCCTCTGTGCCTCTGAACACTGAGACTTGCTGCTGTGGCACTCAGGATGCTGGGACTGTTACACCTTTCAGGGACTAGATGTTGTGACCTGGGAGCTTTTATCTAATCCCGTATGTTGCCTCTGGAAAGATTTACTGTGAGAGATTTACGGTTTTATTAAGGAAGATGAGGAAGAATTTTTTTCCTCAGTTTGCATGATATCACCCTGAATTCCACTCCGCATCATCAGAAAACAGAGGGAATTAATCCAAAGTAATGATGAAATAAAACATGAATTTAGAAATACTGCCCACCTGCCTTTCTGTAGGTTAAGAATGCAGCAAAACAGTAAGCCAGAGGGCTCAGGTTAAGCAAATGCTGGGTCCCATCCTATAAAAGGCTTTTCTGGTTCAGGACCCCAGTGAGCAGCACTGAGGGACCAGGCAGTCAGTAGGTTTGGGGTATGCGAGCTATGCAGTGATGTTTGTTTTGACATACTTTTAAGGCTGACTTATTTTACGCATTTTGGGCTTCCATTTGCAAGGTTGGCTTCATTCTCACCCAGGAATTGAATCAGCGCAATTATTTTTAAACTTTAGTGCACTTAAACAGATGCAGTCTCCTTTCTGGACATGCTTATTGTTTTTTAAAATAGTCATATTGGCTTAGTAGGGCCCTGTAACTTTATCAGTGGAAGATAAATCAATAGGAAGCAGTTGAAAGTGAAACAAGGGATATAGGATTTTTTCACGGTTTCACTAATGCAGCTTTTAAAGCAAACTTTCATATAAAGCACTGCAATCCTCTGCATATATATCCTGCCATAGTGCCCTACGTGCTCTCACTGTCCTGTCTTTTAGAAACAAATGTTGCTCCTGACCCTTTGTGAGTGGCTTCCCTGTACCTTGGGTGGAAATGAAGTGCATTAACTTGGGAGCCTGTTGTGAAGTATTCTGTGGGGACAAAGCATGCCCACCCATCCCTGATGGAAGAATGTATGCTGCAGCACTCATCTAGTTGGCACGTAGGTCTTTTGCCAGTTGTGGAGATGGAAGCACTTCTAAGGTTTTGTGTGCCCTATGTGATATTTTTGGGTGCTCTATTTCTCTTTCTGATCCAGTGTGTGCATGTCCCTGGCACAGCCACACTGCCCAAGATAACAGGAGGGCTGCCCTGGAGCTGAAGAGCTGCTTCAGTGCTAAGTAGGATCAAGTCAAGCCACAGCTGGCACTTTGTGGCCGATTCAGAGTAATAGTCTTCTAATTTGGGGGCAAAAATAATGAATGCAAAAATTTTGGCTTGAAATTTCTTTTTCTTCCTTTCCAATAAATTTTGAGATGCAAATCCTATTCTGAAATAAGAAGTCAGAACGCTCCATTAAAAAAAAAAAAAAAAAAAACAACAATAAAATTATTAGGCTTCTTGATGTAGCATATGTATTTCAATAAGAAGTGTATATATATATATTATTAATGTATGTATATATTTTGGCTGAAGCTATACGTTGAATAATGAAATTTTCACATGTTTTCACAACAGTACATTTTTCTTGCAGAATTTATTATTTGCCAAACAAACATGACAGAATTTCCTTTTGGAGGTCAAGTTTTACTGACTGGCAGCGAGATGCTGAGACCTCGCACTGCTTTATTAATTTTTGGAAAGCAAGAAGTACCTCCAGAAGTCAAAACCAAACAAATAAACTTCAAACTTCCTCTGTGACATGAAAAGAATGAATGAACATGCAACTCTTGCAATTATATGAGATTGCGGTTATTATTTTTTATGGAAAGATTCTAAGTAAGTAAAAACGCAGAGCGGTTTGGGTATTTTTTTTTTTTTGCAATGCACTCCTCATTATTCAGGATTGCCTCCTTTTTCCATGCAATCATGTTTCAGGCAATGGTCAACAACTGAAAGCTTTGGATGTTCTGAAGGAAAGAGAAACACAGAGGACACAGTGAAATGTAACTTTGCTAGCTGAGGCATCAACAAGGATAAAAGAGGCAGTGGCTTAGGTATTGATTGGAGGTGGAATGTTATACCAGGTAATTTACATTTTCAATTCCCATTGATGGGAACTGAGCATCCAAACTGTTAGGCAGAAGATCACAACCAATACCTTTAGTTTCACTACTTGAAAACAGAAACAAAGGCAACCTTCCCTCCCTTCCCCCCACCTGGAGGGATTGCACCATGCATATATTTTTGGCTCAGTGATTTCACCCAGTGCAGGCGTCACAAAACCAGAGGGAGGTTTCCATTTTCAGCAGAGCATTGTAATCTTTAAAGCTTGCAAATCGTAAAGTCCCAAATATCAAGATGGTATAAGGAGGGGGTGGTGGGGCATTACATCCTCGTGCCTGCATTGCATAAAGCTGCATGAGTTATCTCCTTGAGGGGGAAACCTCTGTTACCCTGTTTCCTGCCAGCAGCTGCTTATTGTCAGGAGAGAATAGGAGAGAGAGCAGGCTGTGGTTTGGAAAAGGAAAGCAGGAAGATCATCACTTTATTAAGATAAACAGCAAATGCATTGTTTAGCTTAAGAATGAAGTCTTAATGCTCTGGTACAGTATGTAAAAAAAAAACTGCCACAGTCCCTTTCCCTGAAGCACCCGTGACGAACCCTTTGGGTCAGTTCTGTGGACTTCTCCCATACAGACCTGTTTGGTAAACTTCAATTCAGTTGCTTTTCGTTGCTTGTGCTGCGTACAGCTCCACTCTGGACTTGCCATGGTAACATTGCATTGGCATACAGGCTTTGTAGAGTTCATTCTTTTTCAGTGTGCTTGAAGTAAGTCAGCAGAAGATAGCTAATCCTGCTTAATAGGAACGAGAAAATTATTTCGGAAGAAAACCAAATCAGACTACAAAACCAAGCCCCCCAAAAGCAAGCTCAAGCCCTCCTTTGCTTATTTGGTTCCCTTTATCAAACTGAAAAAATTTGGAAAATGATAATTTTCAGTCTTGGAAAAAAACAAAAAAATAGAACACCTTTTCCCATGATAAAATAAAATTGCTCAAGTGGGAAATCAACATTAAAAGGTGGTAAATGGAACAATCCTTCTCCCCCATGTAAAACCTACAATTTGAGAAAGTGTGTTTTTCTCTCCTTTTAAAGGAGTAACACACTTTGCCAAACTAGCAGTGTTGATCAAAAAGACCTTCAGCATTCCAACAAGAGTCCATCGGATGTACTCCAGTGTACACCTTCAGCTCCTGGTGCCATGGGAAATGAATTTAGGCTCAAGTCATTCTTGAGCACTGCCCTGCCCAGAGGTGCAACCCCCATATGATTTCAGGGGTACCAGAGGGTAGATTAGACAATACAGAAAAGCTGTGGAAATCTCAGTTTGTACTACTACATCCATATGAAATGGGAGAACGCATTTCCATATTCGTTACATAGCTCTGTACAGTTTTGCTCAGAGCACTGCTCAACTGCCTTAAAAATTCAGTTTTTTATTCCCCAAGTTCTTCAGCTGGGCTTATAAACACTTAAGTGGTTTGCTGAAACACAACTTGAATAAGTCGTGGTTTTGAGTGCTTAATACTGATTTGTCTTGATCTGAAAATTGGTAGTTTGGTGAAAGTGGTTAACAGGTTGCAGGATCAGACCCATAAGCTGTGGCTTAATCTGTGGCTCATATATTTAGTTAGCCTGGAATTAGGTTTGATCCGAGGGGAAAAAAAAATAGGGAAAAAAAAAAAAAAAGGAGAATTAAATTTAACTCCAGTACTTTCTCTAATATGAGTTATAAATTTCTCTGGAATCCCAATTTTAACTGGCTTTATGCAGCTTTCCTTGCATGTCACAATGCCCTCAAAGAGAAGAAAAATAAAAGCATGTACCCCATCATTTAAAATCCTGTTGTGATGCAGCAACTGTTGTCAGAGCCTCATCTATGGAATAATGGAGAATGAAACCACACTTCATGATAAAGACTGCAGGCGAGGTCATTCTTACAGTCAGTAGCACAAACTGGATATTAATCATAGTGCAAATACATTTCAGAAGCTAAAGAAGAGCAGTCCCAAAGCCCTGCTGATAGCTGTGCATCCCACTAATTCACCTCGGTGGAAATGTACCTCTGAGCTCAATTAACCCCTATCCCAAGGCCACCCATAAACTTTGTGGTAAATATGTTTTTTTTCCCCCTGCCTCTGTTTTCTATCAGTGGAATAGATCACTTCTGTCGGGGGATAAAAAGCTATCTCTGTTTATAGACGTGGGTCCCTCATTATGGATCTAAGTATGGGGGGGACTTGTACCAGTAGCTCATTGAATTGATGAATTCAGATGCCCAGCTCCTCCAGTTGCTGTTTAAGGCAGCTAGCTGTGCCCAGAAGGAGGGATCTCCTCATACAAATTGCCTACACACAAGTTGGTTGCTGAACGTGTAGAAGAAGCTATGGGATGTTATTGCTGTTGCTTTGTTATTATTGTTATTAGTATTATTAGGACCGTTATTATTCTCTCTTCCAAGCATTGTTCACAGGCAAATTGGAAATGTGGTAATTAGGCCCTGACTGGTAGTGTAGCATTAGTGTCCTGAGCCAAAGTTCAACGCTCTGAAATGAAATTTAAACCAATTAATCTGTTAGATTTTTATCGCTTGTCCGTGTTTTCTCAGCAATTCCCTCAGCACGCGGCCTTTGATCAACTCTCATACAAAAGCTAAAATGTGTGCCTGCTGCTAGCAAGATGGGGCTGACATTAACATGGCACTCATAAAACAATCAGAGCAGTGAAGCCCTCAAACAGACAGGGCATAGTAATATTTAATAAAAGCGCACACATAATCTTCAGAATTAGCATTTTGTGCCTTGCAGTACCTTTGGGAGAAGAGCTTTTATTTGTGGAGTGATCATTATTATAACAAAGAAGAGCTACCTAATAATTTCCACTTTAACTCTGCAATATGCCACGAGCATTTCTGAACCATTATGCTAAACTGTGGAGGGGTAATCATTTTATTGTCACCGTTTGAAGGAAGAAAAATCCCTGGTATATGAGTAGCTAGGGGAGCACGGGAACACTGGAACCCGCTGGTACACGCAGCACAGAACTTTCCCTTTCTGCTCACAGTCCGCTGAGTTGGTACCTACCACCCTTTGTATGGATGATGGCAAGATTTTAACAGCATGTATTCTAAGGGAACATGAAGACTTCAAAAGGACATTGTTCTTCTTGAAACTCATTAAGGTTTTTTGCCCGTAAATCCTTAAAATTTATTGATGGAGAACTTAGCTTTATTGATAGAGAACTTAGCTTTGAAGGCAGCAGGAAAATTATTATTGCTTTCCATAAGTTTGGGACTCTTCCTTCTATAATCTGTCTGTTAACTCAAGCTGAAGTAGCAGTGCAATAAAATAAGTCAGATGTTAACACTGATTTGTCTTGATATTCTGTGAAGGAGGAGATCAGCTCATTAAGGCTCATAACCACTGGGCCACTGCAGTGGGTGGAGGATGTGACCACATCACCTTCGCAAGGGGTGCAAGGTCCACGCCTGCAGTCTGAAGGATTTTTCCTTAGACCAGCAGAGTTTGGAAAGTGTGCATTAACTAACACCAGGCCACAGAGAGTTGGATTAAGTCTTTTCTGATAGTTAGGCTACCAAACTCTTTTTGTTCCAGTTAAACAGGCTGCCAGCTGGTGTTCTGTTTTGTTTTTTAATGTTGATATATAAGAATTTTTATTATAATTCTTCTCTGAAATAACACTCTGTCCATGCTATCCATCCTTCTACTTCATTGCCATTATTGGAACTGGCCTGAAGTCTTTCACACTGTAATCTTCGTCAGTAAAGTTTTGGTTTCTCAACTAAAATCTTTTTGTTCCACAGAAGAACACAAATTTGATGTAGCTTTTTTTTTTTCTGTTTGTTTTTAAAACATCATTTCAGAAATGATGCCCTAATGTTACAAAATGTCATCTGATGTGATAATATTTTGAAACAAAATGTTTTGTTTTTCTTGGAAGTGTTAAAAAGCATTATAGCTAATTTCAGATGGAGAATCTGGGACTTTGTTCCTAAAAATGATTTGTACTTTGATTTCTCTTGTGACCAAGACAAAACGTAGAAAAGTTGAGGTCTGCAATGAAAAGAGGATTCTGCCTAGCTCTGTTTTTCTAGGGTGCACAGAAGTAAACACCTTCCAGACAGCACTTTGAAAGTTGCCAGATGGTTAACAGAAGAAATATGAAGAGCTGAGGGCCGGAGCCGGCCAGACGTGTGTACCTGAGGCATAAATAGAACTGAGGTCATAGCATTGCCATCCTCCTGATGTTTCTGCTGATGATGCTGGCAAATGGTACCCGATTATTCCATCCTGCTTCCTGGTGCTCCATGGAAAGGGCCTGGGAAGTGCAAAGAATTTAGCAAGACCAACATTCCAAACAACACCAGCTGTCACAAAGTGGTCATTGTATAAACATGTTTTGTGCCTCCAAAAACAGGCAGCAGTCTGGATGCCTCCGTCAGCATGTCTCCTTGGGCGTCCTTGGGTTGCAGCCATCAGCATGGCTTAGGGACATGATTTAGTAGGCAGTATTAGTGGTAGGTGGTTGGTTGGACTAGATGATCTTAGAGGTCTTTTCCAGCCTTAGTGATTCTATGATTATCTTTGCCCACGGTGGTGGTTGAGTCACTTTCCCTGGCGGTGTTCTATAAATGTTTATATGATGTAGTGAGGGACATCCTTGAGTGGGGAAATACTGGTGGTAGGTGGATGGTTGGGCTAGGTGATACTGGAGGTCTTTTCCAACCTTGGTGATTGTGTGGCTTTATTCTGTGATTCCTTTGTGGGTCAACACCTTCATGCAACCCTTCCAATCTTTACAGAGATGTGCATTTTAAGATAAAAGACAGAGCTGTGTGGGGAAAGCTGGGAAGTTCCAGTGTTCTTTGTGTTGGTCCCAGGGAAAAATAATACCACATTGTGTGGGAGTGCACAGTACTCTTTTGCTCCTCAGGTTTTTCCTGTGGCAGATACAAAAGTGCCTTGCTTATTAAACAACCCAGTCCTCACTTTTCCTCCTCGGAGGAGATGTCCTGGGCTGTTGCCACCAGATTCATCGAAGTGCAACGTTTATAAAAGATGAGAATCAAACACGCAAAGCAGGACGTGCAGCCTAACACCTTGCAGTGAGTGTAGTGTAGCTACTGCAGCAAAGATCACAGGACAAACAGCAAGACCTTTGGTGGGGACTGGCAATGGCACAACAGTGTCTTGCATTCATTTTAAAGCTGAATTGATTCTATAATTTTGAAGCCTGCATATGTTTTCCGTTAATGGGTTATGGTCTTAAACAGCTTTTATTCACTGGTATTTAGGAAAAAAATGTTGCCGATAGTCTTTAAAGAAAAGTAGCTCGTTCTCTAACACATGGGAAAATGGTTATCTTTGGGTTTTATGGTGGTGTGTGTGTCCACAATCGACTGGAAATAGTAGAAAGGGTGTAATTTGGAAGTGATTTTATTTTTTATTTATGAAAAGGTTTGATTCTGTGAAAGAGCTAGATGGCATTTTGAAAAGCTGCTTTCATTGTAAACCCATTGCTGTGAGCTCGGCTGAAAGGAAAGCATTTCGTTTTGGACTTTGCAATGGTTTTATGCACATTTTTATGCAAGTAACTTGAATCCAAATTAAACATATTGAAGTTACCTCTGTGTGTGCGCTGCATTTTCATGATGGTAATGTTAAGATGTTTCTTTTGTTAGCTCATGTAAAACTTAATGGCTGTGCTCTGCCAAGTTTGAAGCAGAGTAATGATTTTTTTTCAGCATGTGTGTGTTTGTGTTTTTCACTGGTGCTGGCATCCCCACCAGCTGAAGTAGTGGAAAACTTTGTGCCTGACACTTAGAACCTTTTGTAGGTGGGAACAGGGTCTGTTTGCTCACCATGGATGCTCTCCATCACCGGTGGTGCAAGTCTGCAGCAGAGCCCACAGTAACACTGCTAAGGGTGACTCACCAGCTCCCTTCCCAGCTCCCTCTCATGCTGCCTGTCCTGCCCAAGGGCTGAAGGAAGGCATTAACTCCAACCAAGCGGAACCCCACTAGATAATCATAAAGATGTACAGTGTCTCTTTAGCACTTTATGTCTGGAGCACTTTAAGGCATGCTTCTGTGAATTAATGAATTTACTGTCCTTATGTTTAAAGCAAAGCAGGGCAGGGGCTGTGCCACCACTCAGCAATGTTAAGTAATTCATGGATGCAAGGGTTTTATCTTGGGTTGTGTTAATATGCAGGTGACTTTCATACCTCCTGTTTTCCTACTATATCCTTCTTTAATAAGTTTATGAAAGCTCTCCCTTGAGTATTTCAGCAAATGTTCAACATTACAAACCAAACAAGCAGCTCCACCAGCCTTTTGACCAAATGGCAATGGACAGCCAAGTGCCAGCAACTTACAAGAAGAGGTTTATGTGCAGATATATGCACAGCTAATGAGGCTGTGTTGATTGACTCCTGAATGACACTGTAGGCGTAGTGCAGGCAATGGCAGCCTCTCTTGTACTTTCCATGGAGCCAGCCTCTTCTCTGAGCTCAGGAGTGGTTCACATCAAAAGGAAAGAATGTGTCTTTTCAGCACAGAGGCTGACTGGTGGAGTTTTGCTGCTCCTTAAGGTATCTTTCTTGTGGCTAATGAAATTGTTCAGATACTCTTTTTACTTCACGCAGTATCTAAGGATGTGGGGTCATAATTCTCTCTCCTGTAGTTTTAGCAAGGAGAAGTAGGTAGCGTTTGAGTTGGAGTTGTTTGTTTTCATCAACCTATACAGCCAACCTGAAACTCAACAGCTGAGAGTTACCCAGTGCTTTTTGGCCTGCTCGGATTGTTTTTACAGTAGTTCTTACTCCACTGGGCTCAAAACAGTTAAATTCTGATGTACTCCAGTACTGCAGAGGAGGAGAATCAGCCCGTGGATGTTTTTATTGCCCTACCCCACCAGTACATAAAGCTGACAATGCTTCGGCTTTCATAGCCTTAATACAGATGATCTTACACCTAGATTTGAGCTTTCTCCTTTAAGTTCTGCTTGAGTTTTCAACATCCCCTCAGGAGGCACTTAGTACATGTGTTGCCAAGAAAGTGGCTCATGAAAGTGGTGACAGACTCTATGAATAAGGCGAAATGCATTGCACACACTTCTTAATTACCCAGTAGACACAACGTAAGTGGAGTGACGAGGTGGCAGGATGGTGGTTTCTGGTTTTGTGAAGTTTTTTCTGTAGTTGTTAAAGCATCATGCAGAGCAAGGTGGTTTAATACTAGAACAACCTGGATCTGATTGTAAACAACTTAAATAAATGCTGAGGGTTACACCCTTTGTTTTTTTCTTTAGCCAATGTTTTCCATAGTATTTCTGGGAGTTTCCTTGATTAATTTAGGTTATGATGGATAATAAAGTGAGCTTACTGAAGATTGTTTTATTATTTCAGGAATTCTGCATTTCATGTACAAAAAAGGTAGAGATTTGTTCTAACTTCCAATTGGTCTCTGCTCATCATGCTGTGATCTATTATTTATCTATCCATATGTATTTATATATAAAATATACTATCTTTTTGTAGGCTTATAGAAGTTATTATTTTTTTCAATGTGGATAACAAACCCAAACAAACTAATTAAAAATAAAAATAGCTTCCAAAGATTGGAAGCTGGAGGTCATGGAAATGTACTAAAAAGAACACAATTGCTGAAATCTTTGTGTTACCAAGGGGGGAAAAATGAAAGCTCTTTTTATTTTATTTTTCTCAAGTCTTCCATCATTAAAATCTGGTTCTAACGGCAGAATACTTCTCTTTTTCATGTGTGTTGAAAAGCAGCTACACCATGTATCAAAGCCATCAGTCCAAGTGAAGGATGGACTACAGGAGGTGCCACTGTCATCATCATAGGAGACAATTTCTTTGATGGGTTACAGGTCATCTTCGGCACCATGCTGGTTTGGAGTGAGGTAGGTGTTGTCTGAACGGTAATATCTAATAGCTTTGTCTAGCTTACAGCTCTTCTGTCCTTTTTCTATGCCACATGCTAAATCAGCAACAAATGTTTAGATATGAATCGTTTCCTCATTCAATTTTATGTAAATAATTAGTCAGATGTACCTGTGGCAGAACTACATTATAACCAGGGGATTTGCATCTCCTCTCACTGGCTCAGAATTTAGTTCAGTGTCTTTTTTTTTTTTTTCCCTCAAGAAAAGGAAAGGATAAATGTCTGTGTGAATAATTCTGCATTTTGCACTACAATAGCTAGGGGCCCACAGGAAACAAACGTTTAAGTGATCCTGCATTCCAGGGAAACCGGCTGCTTGTAGCTGCAGCTCAGTGGAGTGGAGATTGCAGAAATTCAGCACCTCTGAGTGGCATGTCCTGAAAGTGTACATTCAGTGTTGTATCCGCATGAAAAATACAGCCTCACTGTATCCATCAGGGTCCACTATAGCTTGAGTAAACCTTCTTTTCTTTGTTTCTCATCCATTTTTACTGTTGCTGTTACTCCTAGCTACTTAAGCCTCTCTTTTCCAGGCGCAATATTAGATATGAAGTCTGGTAGTCCTCATAAGCCTGTGGAATGTCAAGTCCCAGGTAGCACCACCCAAATAGCCACTTCCATGTGCAGGGCAGCGTTCCCACTGGCCTCATTGGCATAGGATGGCAGCTCAAAGGAAAGGTTTAATTTTTGCCTATATGGCTTTCTGAAAGAGTATTGGAAGTTTTATTAAAAAAAAACCCACAATGATATTTTTAGGAGTGTAGTACTGGAATAAACAAGCTAAGAGGCAGACCTGCCTTTCCAAACTGACTGAACAATTCTTTCTTAGTGACACGAGGAGCTTCTGATCCTTTGCCTTTTCTCTTATAGATATTAAATCACTATTATAGCTTAATTAATATCCAGTGCATTCTCCCTTCTGATTCCATTGCACGTACGGCAGCGTCTATTCCATATGAAGAGTATCCTCTAATGTCCTTCATGGGCTTGATGGTTCTCTCTCTGTCTCATTCTTCAACTTGAGGACAAGTGTGGATGAAAGAGCATTCCAGAAAAGGAGATATTTTAAATGAGCCCTATTCTGAAACCCTCATGTGATCATGAAAATGCCCCCTGGGTCCAGTGTAAGCATTTTGTGTGTAAGGATTGAAGCCATTACAGCTACAGACATTTTAAAAGGAAAGGTGAAGAGGTTGGAAGGAAATTGCTTTGGTTTTGGGCAGAATTGGATCTTTCATTATAAATCTTGATTCTGTTTATTAGTGGAAGCCATTAATTGGCAAATTCTAACCCCAGGTAAGTGAGTGCCACTCAAAACATTGTTGATGATGCTTACAAATTCTTGTCACAAAATTAATAATGCTATAGATGGGGCCCAGATCAAAGTCAGTCTGTTGCTGTGAATGCTGTAACGGGCTGCAAGTAACGGGCTTTGAGTCAAAACTATTTCAGTATCTCTCCCATAAAGAATTAGTTCTCAGTTTCATGACCCATGAGAACGATAGAAAATTCTATTGGGGAAAAGAAATTACTTCTAAAAGAAGCAGACAAACATGGTCAACAAGTGCAGAAAGGCATCAGCTGTCTAAATAACCCCTAAGTGATACTGATGTATAAATAATTGAAATTACACATATCAGCCACATACAAAGTACAAAACAAGTTCTTTCATTTGCCTTCCCACATCTGAAAATGTCTGGCATATTTCAGTGCTCAGGAAGAATATTTTTGCTTTACTTTAATAGTGTAGACTTGAACTACCCATTTTCTGAATATCAGTATGATTTTAAATCTGGAGCAGGTCCATCCCAAGCTGCCAGACGGACCTGGTTTCAAACAGCTCATTTTGTAATTGAATTCAACAAGAATTCTTGATTTCTCCCTGTTGGTTCATGGATCCAAACAACGCATGGTTTAACTGAGATGCATAAAATCTAAACCAAAACTAGACAGGAGGAAACTAAAGGAAAAGAATGAGCATTGTGAAGTATGTTCACATGGATTTATCTAGTATCACTTCAAATTGTAATTTCGTGTGGTTTGGGGGATGCAGTCTAAATTAAGTATCATTTTGCCACAGACTTTGCATAGGACCTTGGGCAAATCACATAATCTGCTTAAAGTTCAATTCCCTTTCTCCAACATCGTAATAAGATTAGTCACCTTCTTCAGAGAGGTGCTGGGAAGATAATTATCATAAAGGTCCTATATTACTTGGATTTTATTATAGCAAAACCCATGTAAGTACCTGAGATGCATGGATATTTAAAGTATAAATCCTACCACTATTGAGAAGCAAAGCTAAAAACCAAAAAATATCGTTCATTTTAAGGGTGTGTTTGTTGATGTCAAGCAGCATACGTTATAAATAATTTGAAGTGTAAATAATATATTTTTAATTTATTTTACATGTATTCAAGTTTTGTAATTGAAATATTTATATGCTTGAAATGGAGTACACTGTTTAAAAAGGAGGTTTAAAATGGTTTCAGAAACACGTATTTATTATTTAAACATATATTTTAGCTGTAAACACTCTAACATAATTACAACCTTTCTCAGCCAGGGAGAACTAAATAAAAACTTAATTTGTCACATTAATTTTGTGCAGAAATGCAGATACCCTAAGCCAGCGGGTTCAATTAATCCTTAACTTCCATATTACTTTATAAAAATGACTTTAAGAGCCCTTGATATTTTTAGAATACAGCAAAACGAGCCATCTGATGCCTTTTTTTTTCAAGGGGCTTTGAGAACTGGTGGAGAAACAGTATGGTATATCGTGTTCACATGCTGAATCTGAACAGACAACTCCCAGCAAATAGTCTGTTTGCCAGATAGACTCTGCTTTTCTGTTTGCCCAGTCCACAAACAGGAGGATTTGTTATTTAGTTTTTTTACCCAGCACTGCACGTTGCTGCAAATATCCCAAATCTGAGCTGCTGATAAAATCCTATTATTGGGGGACCATAAATCCAAGAGTCGAGTTTCAGAGCAAGCACACATGATTGTGAAGACAAAATTAGTTTCTTATAAATATTCCACAATATTTGCTTAAAATGAGCTATTTCTTCAAACATTTTCCTGCCAAGAACATTCCTCCAGCTGCACAGAGTCAGCTGGAAACAACTTCTTTCTTTTATATTAAGAGAAGATGAAGCACTGAAACATCAGCTCTTTTGCCTTTGTACAGCACAAAAACAGAGCTTCATTTTTTTTTATGCTGCTGAATCGAATTCTGTGACACAGTTTTTTGTTTTGCTTTTCGTGTTTATTATTGATTTTGGAAGTCTCTCTTTTTGAGTGCTTATTTTGGAGGTCTGACTCATTTTTAAAAAATGAGTAGGCACCCTCATTCTGGAAGCCAAGGCTTATTAATCAGCATCTGGATGCCCAGCATTGAGGCACGCGAAGCCACTGGTCACTTTTGAAAATAGGTACCTTAAGGGTCCCATTCCTACTGCAAGGCATTCATTACCTTCAGTTTGTTGGATTCTTTTTTGTAATTCCTGTCCTAATAGTCTTCTTCACACAGAGTCCAAGTTAAATTTATGACCGATTGTCACCATTTCTCCAACCACAAACCAGAGCTCAAGCACGCAGAAATAAACTAGTGACTCAGATTAATGACATCTTCTTATAAAATGTCACTTTTCAAAAAAAGAAAGTAACCTGGCACTATGAAGAGTGTGAAATGATGCTGTATCACAGAAGAATGTCTAGAATATATTAGCAAACCACAGAAAGAGGCTTGTTGTACACAAACTCAATGTGTTTCAGATTTTGAAGGACATGCACCTCCGTCCATTCTGAATATCTGTAACTTGGGTTTTAATCCAATCCACAGCATGCACCAGTGAACAAGTAAGAGTTTATATAAAACGTCTAGTACAGATGCCAAGTACCAGACCACTTGAAAGTCCCTTGGGAGGAGGGTGCAGTTGGTAGTTTTTGTCCAACTCCAGATCTCAATTTGCCAACTACTGGATCGGGAAAGGAAGTTGGATTTGGGATTCTGGCTGCTTGGCTGATCTCCAAGTCACAAGTTAGTGCATTGCTCGGGGTTTACATCTAAACATGCTCAGAAATGTAGGTAATTCTTACAGATTCTTATTTCATGTCATGTTAGGTGTTGTGTTGTCTGTTAATGCAATATGTGTTTTCACCTGAGGTTAGAGCATCACAATGCCCACACTGGGTGAGACATGGAGGTTCATCTTCTCTATGTATTGTATTTGGCAATGGGCAATGGCAGATGTCTATGAAAGCAATGCGGTGAACATATAATGATGTTTCGCAAGAAGTTCAACACTTTGGGTCTCAGAGGGCTCCAGAAATGGCATCTTTATGTTTAAGATCACCTGATTCTAATAGCTTACCTCTTCCAGGAGCTTTGCATGCAAATACTAGACAGGCTGTGCATTGAAAAAGGTGTAATCTGTGTCAGTGTGAGAGGAGAAAATGTGCTAGCAAAATGTGGTGGGAATTCCCCTGATCACACCACAGGTCAGCACTTCAACAGGACAATGTGCCTAGAGTAATTGAGATTAGGAGTAAATTTGCTCTGGCTGTGCACCCAGATCCATGCAGCACCTTTGAATCACACTGACTGCAAAACAGATTGAGGATGGTACATTTGATGATGTTGGGGAACCAGAGTTTAAGAACAGAGGTGGATTCAGAGGACAGGTTTCTAAGTAGTGACATTTTTTGTCTCTGAAAGCCAATTTCTTGAGCCAGCGACAATATAGGGGAATACTGGTATGTAACCAAGTTAGCTAATTCCTTTCTGTGGGCTTGAGAACCAAATGTTGATCCAGAAGGCCAGGTACTTCTAGCTCAATGCTGCATTCCTGATAGTGGTCAGTGGTAGAGGTACGGAGAAAAAGCTAAAGGAAGAGGAACGTGTATTCTCCACATACATCTCCCAGGCTTCAGTTCCAGAGAAGAGAGGAATAAAATATATACTGATTATCCTAAACCATATAACTTTAGACATAATGTTCACCCTTTGGGAATGTGTGGGAGACAGTATTGTATATTTGTGGTTTTAAACACAGTTAAACTTATTTACTTCAGAGCACAAAGGAAAACCAAACTGTTTGTGGAGAGCAAACCAGGAAACTTGCTTAACTCTCCCCAGCTCTCTGTAACAATGGACCATAAATAGGTCAGACATTTCTTGGGAACTAGTGAAGATGAGTATTGGAAAATGCCACAAATTATGTTTAAAGAACATTAAAGTGGTGACAGACCAGTAAATGTTGGGAAATTCAAAGATACAACCAGAAGCTGCCTGTATAGCTCATGCCAGAATGCGGGTGAGGGATGTGGGGCACACACTGATGCAGTCAGACTAGCACGTTAACCTTCAGTATTAAAATCCTTGGCTGTATTTACAACCATTTTTCCTCTAAGAATGATATGAATTTTTTCTCACCTTGCCAGCCCACCCAGCTGACTAGAACTACCTGAGGGTGGGATTTATGTCAGCTGTGCTTGGCTGCCTACAGTTAAGCATCTAAATTTGTCGCCTTGGTTAACTGGAGAGAGGTAGATACTTCCAGGGAGCAGCTTGTGCTAACTGAGAGGCGTCTAAAACCATGGAAGGAAATTACTGCTGTGTTTCTGCTGATGATCGAGGGCATGTAGAGCATTAGCCTAGAGTTTATGACTTTGGTCAGCTCAATTTTAAGGCAACTCAGTTTAAGTAAAAGGGATCCTTAGAGTTGTTTGTTTTGACCAGTAGATAGAGTGAGTAATTTGGGGAAAAAAGCATGTTCCTTTCAAAAATAAGTAAGTTCCTAAATCACATGGTTTCAAAGACCTCTTTGGAGCTCTCAGACAAGAACATTGATTCTTACATGATCATTTCTAAAATGACGAGTTGGGAGCTGATCCTATGGTATATGTGGAACTGAATAACATTTGGAATATTTGATGCTGATAGAGTTGTTTTTAATCTTCAACTTGATCTAACACTAATTTTCTTATTTTAAATATGGAGAACTTCCTACTGTGAATGCCATTTCCTGCAGTAACACAGATGGCTCTGAGACAGACATTCCTCTCCTCTGTTTTTTTTTTTTTTTTTTTTTCTGTTTTGTTTTTTGTTTTTTTACAGACTGCTTTATTTGGGAATTTTAGCTTTGTTGGCAATTTGTGATATAGGCTTGGAGCAACAGTCCTGTGCCCTAAACAGTGACCTGCTCAGAAGCCTAATTTTTTTATAGGATCTCACTGTGATTTTGAAATACTTCATTCCTGGTAAAAAACAAAGTCTAAGTCAGCTTTTATTAAAAAAATAATAACAATGAAATAGTATTAAATTGTATTTCCTAATCCAGGACGTAAGTCAGCTGACAGCACTGAGTTATTGTCTGCTTAGGGTACCTGTGGCTTTGATCATAGACAGGGGTGGTTGTAGGCCTGGTTGGTTGTGTTTTAAGGTGCCCAAGAGTAGGGTAATGCATGTGCTAGAGCTGTATCTTGTTTGCTGGATACAGTCATGGCACCTTTTCTATGTACCTCTTTTTTATTTCTCCTGTCTGGGGTGGCAGAATGAGTGAGAAAATGACATTTCAGTGATGGGGAGAGCAATTCTGTAGTTTCTGAACATAGCAAAAATTTTCAGTTAAAGTGCAAGAAACTAGTGAACTTCTAAATGGTTCTAATATTATTTTCAAGGAGTATGTTTTAAATCCAGCCAATAATCCTAGCAGAGTCCAGGATGAGAAGCACTGACCCATCCCATCCTTCTGTATGGAGTACAGGAGCACTAGTCCTCTTAGCAAGAAAGTTAAGTTTTCTATTTGTTACCTGCACGTAGAGGAGACCTCTCAGAGGTGTGTCAGCCATTGCAGTGGATGCAAACTGGAACAAATGGATAAATGGTTATATTTGGCTCACCTCTTTTGAGGGCTTTGATCATTTGCGAGGAAACCTCCTGCATCGTTCAGAAACCCAACTTTGCATTTCCACAGTAATCAGTTATGCCTCCAGAAAATGAATAGGAAAGAGTCTCTAATTAAAACTGCAGCACATGGTGCTTTTGCAGTGTACAGATGTCAGCTGGTGACCAGTTTTAAAAGCCTGCCTCGCTCAGCTTGCACTGGGCAGCCAATCTCAGCTGAAGGGATGTCACATGCAGAACCATGCATCATTTATCAGTTAGGTTTGCTGGACACTGCCATGACCCCAGAGTTCAACTGAACAAATGTAAGCATCTTGCTGGCGTAAGCTAAAGCTGTTGCATTAAACCAGGGCTAATGCTTGTGCTAGGAAGTGAGCGTTTGCCATGTATGAAAACAGAAATAATGTTGCTGTGGGTGAGAAGGGAGAATGCTTGTAAATATTGTAGTCTCTGGCTTTTGTGTGGGTTACATTGTGATTGTATTCAAACATTGACAGGTTAATTACATGTTTCAAAGCTTGTTTACTGTGATCTCAGAGGAAAGTGTTATTAAAGAAGTGTTCAGCATCTAACAGTGCTTTCCCCCCCCACCCCCTCTTTTCTCTTCTCAATGTTTTCCTCTAGCTGATTACTCCTCATGCCATCCGCGTACAGACACCTCCCCGGCATATCCCAGGGGTTGTAGAAGTCACATTGTCCTACAAGTCTAAGCAGTTTTGCAAGGGAACGCCTGGAAGATTCATTTACACAGGTAAGGATACTTCAGTGCCAGATATAAAGTGGAGAAATAGGGTAGGCTCGATACGGCTTAGCTTTTATCATTAAAAGCTGTACCACATTTTATTATTTGGGCTGAGCACATCATTGAAGATACCAGTATACGGTTGAATTTCTGAAATGGAGGAATGTAGAGATGAATCAGAAGGCATACCAGTGTGGGATGTTTGTTTGCTTGTTGGTCCTTGCTGTAGGGCATCTCTTTACCTGGGAGCTATGGGTGTGAAGAAATGAGCCGGACACATAGTGTGTTCACGAACCTGCTTTCCAAGAAATAGTCTTGCTAAAAATCTGCATCTCATGTTGTAATAGGGCCCGGCAAGTGTTGAAAGCAGCAGCCTGTTTGCCTTCCCATTTCCTTATAACATACTTGCTTCTGGCTTCTGCGGGGGCCATGTGGCTTTCACCCCAGTCAGTGCTTCAGACATAATGACTTGCCGTGTTTTGGGCTGGCATCCCATACTGAGACCACTGAGTAGGGTGCTCTGGCCTGAAGAGTTACTGACAAAACGGTAATGTTGATGTTAAATCACTCTCGGTATAGTAATATAGATGGCATGGGAAATAAACCAAGTAGCAGCCTACCTTTTAAAACAAACAAACAAACAAACACATGTATCTTAGATTCCTTGGAAGCTATGCGTGCTTTGAGAATTAACACCTTGCTCCAGGTTTGGATGTGCTTGTTGTTTGACCCATAGTGCAGACAGGACTACTGCTTCTGTAACTGTTTGCTTGAAGAACATCATCACAATCCAGTGCAATTCCTTGCCTCATCCTTGACTGCACCTGAAACTTTAAGAATAATACACCACATAAGTACATATTATGGATCATTCTGAGTTACACAGGGCACATACATTTATCCAGCTGTGGGTGTACACACAGGAGCTCAAGGCAGAGGATGGACTTCTGTGCTCTGATTAACAAAGCTCTCATTAGATTTCTTTAACACAGTGCAAGTTGAACAAAGGTGACGTATAAAGCTTTCTTCTTGCAAATACTCTCTCCTCCTTTGGGATTATGTGCTGGTTTTTTTTGTTTGTTTGTTTGTTGTTTTTTTTTGTGGGTCTTAGTGTTCACGTATTGCCTCACTCACTAAGCAGCAGACTTTGTTGTGTATTTATTGTGAGTAACATCAACAGTGTGTGGGAAGTTCATACATTGAACAATAATGCATCATATCATAAAGTTACTTAGGGTTGGAAAGTGCTGGAACAAAAGAAAAAGGGCGAAATTGCCAGCTGGTGCAAATTGGCAGCCTGCACCACATGAAAGTGTCAGCCAGAGCTCTGGACAGTTTCACTGTGAATCCTTTCCCTTCCTGACTTCATACAGTAAGCTGTGCTCTCCTTCTGCTTGTTGGTAAGCCACTGGGCTGGCTGCAGTTTGGCCAGTGAAATGGAAAGTGTGCACGCAAAGTGACAGACAGGGAGGAAACCTGACCCTTCTCAACCATACAAAGAAATTTATGGGGACTTCTTTATGCAATTTAAATGGTAAGATGGCTCGGACCCATTTTGTTTTTCTTTTCAGATCACTGTTATATAGCTTTTGTAGGAGAAAGAAGAATGGCAGTCTAGCAGATGGTTGAATGTGGAAATAAGTTGTCCCAGTAGGGAAAGTATTTCTATATATGCCTTTTCAGGTTAGTGTTTGAAACACATGATTTTTCATTCAATAAACAACAGTTATGAAATACTAAACAACAATGACAAAATAAAAGGTGATCCAGTCTGTGGACAATTCTCGTACTTACGCGGCTTTTATGGAGTGATGGTGGATATGGAAATGCTATTGTGACTGAAATAGTACCTCCCACAATTTGCATCTTTTCAGTCCTTTCACAGGCAGCCTGATCTTAAATGTGTCTTTTTTTTTAAAGGACTAAATGAAACTAAAATAAAAACAATTAACGCATCCTGACCTTCAGAAGTGCCTTCCAGCCCTTTAAACAAAATGCAGGTTCGGTACACGCCTGCCGATTAGTTTTAGTTAATTGAAAATTATAGGATTGACCCAAGAGGAAAATTTTGTTTGCACTCCAATCACTTTTACAAATTAAGGAAAATTACCACAATTTTGTTTAGCTAAGGTTTCACACTGAGTTCACGAAATTAGCTCAGCCATCCCAACAAAGTCAGCACTTTGTTAGTGAGCACTAGAAAAAAACTAATAGTCTATGGTGTGTACAAACGAAGCATAGAAAAAGCTATGATGCTTTAGAGAACTAGGCCAAGTGTTTTTAATTAGGATTATTGGTTCATTGTAAGTTTTGAAGAACAATCAAACTAGCAGATTAGCTGTTTCTTTTAAAGCTAGAATTTCTTACCATTCATTTTTCCCATGAGAACTTGTTTTAACTCCCACATAGCACTATTTTTTTTCTTTTTTTTTCCCTTTTTTTTCCTTTTTTTTTTTTTTTTTTTTAACAAGGCCTGCAGGAAATGGACCAGTTGGAAGTTGGGATACAGTAACATTCCCCAGCATCACTCCAGCCGATGGGAGTTTTTCACAATGTTCTTCAGTGAACTCAGTGTTCTGGAACATATTACAAAACCACAGAGGCCAAATGTTTTCTCAGAGGAGTTTGGCCTCTGTTTTTGGCCGAAAACATTTCGGCATCACTTGCTGCTTATTTACCCTGTTATTAAGAACAAGAAAAGGGGAGAGGAGAAGAAGAAGGAAAAAATAAAAGAGGAGAGTGTGTGAGAGAGAGAAAAAGACCTGGGGTTTGTGGGCGGTGCAGGAGTTGATCAAGCGTAGTTTCCTTTCTGGTGAGAATGTCCCTGCTCGTTAATGGACCCATTTTGTGGTCAGGTCTCATTTAGAAGAAATTATTTTTAATCAGCGTTCAACAAAATATCCCCTCAAGCCACCTGGCTGTAAACTGTTTTTTTCTTACTGTTAAGTACTTAAGTTCTCAGAAGAAAATACCTAGTGACCCATTAATTTTAGCCTTTTTTTCCCCATTAACTGCAACTAACTTAGTAAAGTGATCTCTAAGTAGTCCATGTGCCATCTAAGGATCAAAGTCACATATATACAGAGAAATCCTAGATTTTGTAATTACTTCTGGAAGAAATATACCAGTGTCAGCTCTGTGCTTACAAGAAGAATTTTCTATTTCCCATCTGCAAAGCAGTGTATATTAGCACGCACCTACAGAGCAGTTATTTCTTAAATTTTGAGCTTTGACATTCCAGAGAGAACATTATTAGAAATACAGAAATATGAATACATTTTACCTCTGTGTTCACTTTGGAATTATATTGAAAAGTCATACTGCACCCAGAAGTATATGAGCCAGTGAAGCACCATGCTGGTTGGTGTTTCGTCGGGGAATCCTTTACCTGTAAATATCTTCAGATACTTAAGAGCACCAAATGAATTCTGCTTCATGTCACAACTTAGGAATTAAACATGTGCCACTAATTTATTTTAGGATTGGAAAAACTAAGATAAATTAAGAAGCCGTTATGGATACGTATCCCTAGTTAGTTTGTCAAGGCAACTCAGAGAATATATGGTTGAATTGAGGGATGAGAATTGAGACCGTTTTTTGACTCCTGGCCAGGCCTTTGAGATTTTTGGTTTTGCTTGGTATTTATTTATTTATTTATTTATGATGGACATCGTGGACAGTGTGATTTTCATGGATGAATTTTGCTGCGTATGGTAGTACCAGACTGTGAGATCTGAGTGAGAACTGCAGTGTGTAAGTGAAAGGACAGTTGTGCTCACCACGTGTTGGAAAAGATGTTCCACTTATGGTACATCCAAAAATGAACTACTTTGTGCCACCACCTGCTCCATTTAAGGTTTTGTGCTTTTGTTCCCAATCTAGAGCAGCAGATTAATAGGGGGCCAGAAGTACGTGGCCACAGAACGGTCTAAGTTATGTTCACAGATCTGCTTAGAATTGGAACCACTTACACCGTGATCTCTTATTCCTAAAGTTTCCAGTCCAGTAAGTTCCAGCGATTCCTTTGCAAAGGAAATTTTCTGCTATCAAGAAGACACCAAGGTTCAAAAGATGCATAATCAATGAAGCAATCAGCTTTCAGAATGAAGAGTTCTGGAGTTTGTAGATTGAAAAAATAGTTGGTAAGAGACAGACTGGCTGTCAGGAGATTCCTGTAGCCTTGGAGTCTTGTTAGTGGGTGGGCTTGACCCTTACACCAGCTAACCTTGGCCATAGCTGTGTATCTGCTATGTAAAAGCCTAGTGACAGTAATTCTCAATATCAGTAATGCACAAGCTCATTAGTTTTACAATGCCCCATTCACGTGTGTTTATTATTAAATCATAAGCACTTAAGTAGCAGATTAGTATAAATGAGGAGAGAAGGCCACCATCAACAGAACAGTAAAAATAAATAGAAAAGCCAGCATCTCTGTACTGTCTTGGATTTTATCCTGATATGTTTCTAAAATTCTTCATCCTCAAAGATATGATGACCATTAATCTGAAGTGAAATATAGAACGAATCAGTTCTCTAGAAAAGTGGCCAGAAGCTAGGAAATGAATGTCATTTGTTTTTAACAGCAGTTTTAACTGCCCTTCACTTATAAATAGAAAAGAGGTGTGTTAGAATAAAAAGTATCAGATATCTTGGAGCTAAATAGTCACGGAGTGCTACAGAAGAGCTGGTGCTCTCCCTGGGAACACAGGAGGCATTGAGTGGTGTGTGGAGCTCAGGGGCAGACCTGCCATTGGACTGAAGTAGTTGCACGATGCTCCTGGCTTTCTGCCACTGTAAGGGTTTTCTTTAAGCACTGAAGATCTGGGTCCACCATGCACCCAAACCAGTTGTCTGATCTTAGATATTACCTGCCATGGAAAGAGGAAGTAGCCCTCAGGAAATCTCTAGCTGAATTTAAGGTTGAACTCAGCCCTTTCTGAGTTCCAGTCCATTAACTCAGCTGCTCCGCTGAGCCTGTGCTACTACCTTGTCTGCCTGGACTCGCTGTAAATAAACTAATAAATGGTTGCACTTGTTCTAGTGCAAGAACTTAACATTTGTTATTTAGTCGTGGAGTTGGTGTGAAAGTTGCTGCAGAGGCAGCTTTTTAATGTTTGTTAGTATGTGTACGGTGAAGTGTGGACTGTTAGCAGGGTAGAATATTAGGAATATTATTAGGAAAGGTTGTTGGTTTAGTTTTCAGAAATTGAGGAAAAGAGGCTGGGAGGAATCAGAATTGATTGCAGGGAAAAGAGTATTATCAGACAGTGAGGAGGCGGTGAAGGTAGACTGGAAAATCCCTTTTGTATGCTAATAGGAACACAGAACCTGCATATCTTTGGTATTTCTTAAACACTGGCAGCACCATAACACACTGCAAGAAACAATCACTAAAAGTGTGCAGTGTACCTGTAGGACAGCTGCAAAATGAAAGCAATTACAGCAACCGTCAGAATAAAGCTGGCTGTGAAGGAAACATATTATTTTGCATATTTTATGTATACACTTTCCAAGAAATATGACCTTTATTTTCTAGTTAGAGGGAAGTGCAATCAGAGTGTACGCAGCAAAGGGTAGCTGGATCATTAAAAAGAATATTTTCTCTGATATTAGAAGTCTAAATGGGCACTAGTCCTTATTCACAACCTTGGCTTTTTCTGTCTGCCCTGAGTTAATAAGTGATAAGGCCAGAAGAGAAATAAATCACTGAGGTCCCTGTCCAAAGAAAACATATTGACTACAGCCAAGCAAATAACAGCCCATAACCAATGGTCCCATTCATCATTCATGTAATAGGGATATAAAGTATTCCCTACCTATGAAACCATAGAGTAGGAAAAAGCCTGATAAGCCCCCAATCTAAGCTATGTGATTTGATTATTAAAGGACATGAACTGTTTGTCACCTACCTTTAATCTTTAAGATGTGTTGCCATTTCTAAACTATAAATTTGTGGTAAAGGATTAGAAAGCTATTAACGATAAAGGTATAAACTAGAGTTTATAAGGAATCCTGCAATTGTCATGCAACCCTCTAGATCCTTGGAACCTTAACCCAATGAATATGATACAACATAGTTATCTGACCTTCAAAGCCAATAAACCATTTTTTGCTTTTCAAGTTCTAGACTTACTCTATGATAAATTAGCCCTCTGAGTTCTCAAAAATAAGCCTTGTTAATTCTTTTCTTTATCCCCACCCCAAAACCTTTAAATTTTCATGCCCTTGCTTCAAAACTCCCTTATTCCAGACTGAAATTATTAATCTTTTTTTTTCTTATTATTCTTCTTTTAGCTCATGTCAATTGATAGGATATTATTCCCTCTTTTTTTTTTTTTTTTTTTTTTTGTAGAGGCCAATAAAGCAGAGAGATGAGATGAATTTCTAAAAAGCCTGAATTGTGTTCTCTTGCTACAGGAGCTTCAGTGTCTTCTTTTGTAAGGCGTGGATATTCTGATTAGACAAATGCCACAACAATGGGCAGTTCATAGTCACAGCAAGGGCTGCTGTGCTCACCTTAATGTGTTTTCATCCTGTGCCTTGGAGAGAGGAACAGGGCACTTTCCTGGTCCATAAAGCAGGTGCTCAGCTACTCATTGCCACTGAAATTTTTCACAGACTATTAGAAGGGAATTCTGGCTGTCCTGTGTGTCTGTATTTACCTGTCTCATCTTTCCTGCACTTTTCAGGGGGTGCAGCAGTTTTTGGCTTCTGCCTGGAACCGCCTGCAGGATTTACTGTGTAGCACTGAGAAACGGCTAAATCATGGGCCCTGATGTCAGAAGTGCCTGAGTAGATAGGGAAAAATGTCAGAATGTGAATTTAATGCATAACCACTGGCCCTTGTACAGCGCTACCTGCAAAATGGCCTCCTTAAGCTGTGCATAATCCTTTGAGGTGCTTGTTAATGGGCGCTCATTTTGCCCAGGCATTTAGTCATTCCAGTGAATGTACGGCTGACTCTGACATTGTGGTGTGGAACCACTGTTCCCCAGGGGCAGGACTTGGGCAGCCTCACTTGTTTTGAGCTTTGTACTAGCATCCTTATTCAGCCAGGAACACTTACCTAGCCTGGTTAAAGCTTGCTGACAGCAGTGACTGCAGAGTAGATATGCCCCAATGCAGCCTATGTCTACAGATTCTGGCTTTTTTTGTTAACATTTAGATAAAAGGAATATCTTGTACTTGTAGCCTTTCATCTTAGTGGATGCAAGAGCAATTTATTGCATGGAGTGCAGAGTTCTTTGTACTTTTTTGCTATCTTGCAAGAACTCACGCAGACTCTTCTGCTTAGTTGTGAAGATATCAAGTGCATAAGTGGGGTGGTCGGCTGTGGGGCCTGGGTAGAGATGCTGGAAACAGTTTTGTCCCAGTGTGGTTTAATGCTGGCGGCCTCTCAGCCCTGCTGGAGACACTGCAGAGTTGCCTCCTGTGCTAACATGCACTTTTTATTTTATTTAAATCAGCCCATTTTTATTTTACTTAAATCAGAGCTTGACTATTTCTGTGTGTAAGGCATTGCAGACGGTGGGTCATGCCCTTGTAGGCACTGATATCTGGAAGGATGCTGTGTTGCTGCACTGCAGGAGCCAACTGAGGGGAAGACAAAAGCAACTCAGAAAGGAAGGGAATTGTAACCATGGTGTTTTAAATGATCTGAGACTTTTGGCAATAGTCCATGTTTATTTCATGATAATGGTTGACTAATGCCTTACATCAAATAGAATTTTGTTAAGGATTTGGTCTGTGCAGGTGTTTCAGCAATCTCGGCAAACTCCCCTGGAGCCTTCTGGCAGACCTCTGTCAGCAGCCAGTTGCTGATAGTAGTAAGCAGGAGCATGGTGGGCTTAGTACAAGCCTTTCTACTGCATTTTTCTAAAGATCTCTTCAATCTTTTCCCCCTTCAAAAAAAATCTCAAGCCCCTAATGTTGTCTAATATACGAGGGCTGCTCTGAAAATAACGCCTCCTATTTTTCTATGTTGGCCCAAAATGTCAGAAGCAGATGTTAATGGGATGGCAGCAGAGGTTGAATCTTCCCACTGATATTCCGTTACATTTTGTTGTCGTGTGACAGATGGCAGCAGAGAGGGTGTCTGACAAACTGGCTTCTGACATGGAATTGTGTATGAAGTAAAGGAGTAGAACTGAATTCCTCCACGAGGAAAAAATTACACCAGTTGACATCATTTCTGAACGTTTATGGAGACCAAACAGTGGGTGTTGTGCAGTGAGGTGGTAGGTGGAGCATTTCAGCAGTGGTGACAGTGGGTCACCTCTTCTGGTGCAGATTGTTATGAGCATGGCATGCAGACTCTTGTTCATTGCTGTTTGACAATGTTGAAAAATAGTGTTTTGTAGCAGGGAATTTACTCTATTAAATAGTGTTATTGTGCTCTTCGTATCAGTTGTTGTTTCCATGGAAATAAATAGGAGGCATTACTTTCAGAGCAACCTATTGTAGAGGAAATGCTAAATCATAGCCTGAAGCAGTGATTGAGCTCCTGATGGGAAGGCAGGGCCAACTCAGGGGAACTCAGGTGTTTGCAGTGCTCCTGAGTGACTGAAAGGAGTGAAGCCAGGATTCACCCTTTCCCATACCTCATTTAAGGGTTGGCAGTGGAGGTGAGGGCATTTTTTACTGGAGATCTCTGCCTACTTGAGGCCTTCCAAAGGTAAGCAGTTTTCCTTCTTTTTATTCTGTGTCCATAGCTGCTGCATTTGGGCTTGTTCTCATTTGCTGTAGCCTAGGGTTGTGCTTCTCTGCTATTATTGCTGTACTCTCTATCACATTATAGCATTACAGCATTCCACCTATGTATAAACATACATACTATATTCCTTGGAAAGTTTTCACCATTGGTCTGTTGTGGGCTTTGCAGTTAATTATAAAAGCATAAAACAAACAATACTCAGTCCTGCCAAACCAAGTACATGCAGATCTATCATTCCACAAGGTAGGACAAGACTTATTCACATCACAAACATGGTAGCATGATGCGAATTGGGCTATGGTTGTGCAGTATGTCAAATATTCTGCTTGAACTTGTTTTGTACATACAACTAAGCAGAAGATGTTTCATAGCATTTTTTTCCTCAAGGAAAGAAGTTAGATATTGCAATAAGGATCCCGGATTGGAACAGTTACCATTGCAGAGCCTACAGTCTTGCCTAGTTTGCTCTAACTGATTTGGTTACTTCATCTTCTTTACTTTTCCTTCTCTCTCTTCCCTCCCAGAAGTTATTTCTCACCTTTTTCCTGTCGTCATAAATTGTGGTTGGCATTTTGCATTAAGAGTTGCAGGCTTGAACTGCTTTTGCTTAGCAGCAGGTGTTAGCATTGGTGGTTAACAGGAGGAAACCACATTCGCAGAAGACAGAGAGTTAATTTTAAAAAAAAGTAGAGAGAAACCCCACAAAACCAACAAATAATGGCATTTCTTTTAGTCCTCACGGAACAGAAAATGCATGTGGAAATTAAGATGTTGTAATGGCCATCTAGCAAAGATTCACATTAGTTGAAATAGAAAGTGGCACAAAACTCTCTGTTTTAAATCAGTAAAAATTACAGAGCAAAACCTGTGATGTCTATGAATAATGATGCAATTTGCTGTCACGTTCTAGTACTGCGGCCTCTTCCAGGTTGGGCTTTGTCCCTTTTCAACATGATGAAGTCCCTTTTAGCATCATCTGCATGAGATTTAGGAATCTTGTGGCTCCAGCAGCTCTGCATTGGGAGCTGTGGGACGCGAACCCCTGCCTGCCTCCTCAGCTCCATCTTAGCACTGGATGCATCTCCACCAGGAAAATCTTCCCTCTGCCTCCTGCCTGCAGATGGGCTCTAAAATATCCACTGGAATGTCTGAAGCTGCGTAAAAGTTGCTCTCTCTATGGCCCATGTGCTAGGGTCTGTGTAGGAATGTTGCCACGAGCATTATAATCCCATGATAACTTCTGAAATACACGAGCTTATTATCCCTCCCTCCTCTATTTTATTTTATTTTATTTTATTTTATTTTATTTTATTTTATTTATTTTTCTCTCCTACGTTATATCCCACTCCTGGTTTTCTGTGGAATGGTTTGTGTAGAAGACTAAAACTGGCTAATTAGAAGCACCTCCTTTGTATGCTCAGGCAGTTCTAGCAGTAAGCTTGGGTTTGTAAGAATGAAAGGCAAGATTTTACTGCTGGAAGTAAGCATGACTTCATGTTGAAAGGTCACTTGTGCAAGGGAAATGTTATTTTTGAGAGGTAGATCTCTGACTGGTTTCACCACTCCAATAAAGAAATAAATAAATAAAAAATTCTCCCCAAAGTTCTTAAGCTTGTTGAGCACAGCTACTGGAAATAACAGTTACATTGTTGTTCCTAAAAATAAGTCTTCAAGTAGCCCTCATACTGAAAAACAGTAATAGTTTCCCTGCCTGTTTTTAATTCTGCTGTGCTTTTGTTTGCCTTAAATCTTGCATTGAAAACTGCATGTCATTTATTTAAAAGGAAAAGAGTTCAGTTTGCCTTCGGTTGTACTTTCCCTCAGTGGTTCTGTCAGTTCGGGCTCTGTTATTGATAGGGGGGCTCTCAAGGCTGGGCACAAGGCTGGCGGGTCAGGGACAGAAACAAGAACCTGTGCTAAGTAAGGGTCTTTTGTTCTGGGATGAAGAATTTAGTTCAGACCTCCCGAAGACAAGGCCAGTAGGCGTGTGGTTTCTTCTCTGAGTTCATCCTTGCATCACTCACACATCCTGTTAAAAGGCAAATGAATCTGATTCATAAGGGAAGGGATGGATATGATGCCCTCCCCTCTCCAGTTTTCCCCCTCAGACTTTTTGTCACATGCTGACTAGAGCTGGGAAATAAGGGTATTTTTGAGGACTGAGAATTTGTTTTTTGGCAGTGAGTTTCTTCGTAGTGCTTTGCTCCCCATGAATCTTTGCACACGTGTTAGCTGGGGTGGTCTGTCTGCAGGAAGACTCAGAGCGTTCTATGGAACGTGGAGTTTATATTTGTCTTTGCCTGGAAAAAGGGATGTAAAACTTACTGACGGTTATTAGAAACTGAAAATACTTGTGACTCAAAACCAGCTAACGCACAGGTGAGGTAATGCCTGTCTGTAATAGGCTATAAAATGCAGAATTGGAAGTGTGTAACAATCTACTTTTTGTGCTCTGTCTTAAAGCGAAACATTAATCAGAAAAAAATATTTGATCGATACTTTCAGTTAGCAATTTAATTGTAGAGTAATGTCTCTTTGGACAGTTGCTGAGGGGGAATGACTTGTTATGAATTATTTTTTCAGAGAGACGTGGTTTACAGGGCATGGGGCTGATGGGTTGATGGTTGGACTAAATTATCGTAGTGGTCTTTCCCAACCTTAATGATTCTGTGATTCTTCCACTGGAGTACTGATACCCATGTGCAAGGAAGATGGTGGACTTGCTCCTTGGGATACCTGAGATGCTGTGTGTAATTAGATGAAACAGATGTGAGCAGGAATCTATACAATTTAAAGCAGGAAACCCCAGGATTTTTTTTTCCCTTTAAACATTTTATTCATGTGTTATAAAACATTGAATGAGGATTACTCTGTCTCCCACTGTTCTGTCTTGTAATTCTGCAGTAAGTGTGAATGTAGAAGTTGTAGCTGATACGTAGGGAGCAGCCACTATCCTGTGCTGTGGCCAGGAGCAGCCAGGCAGATTGCATGCAATTCTGCAGAATTCCTCTGACTTCAGTGGGAATCTGCATTATCCTTTTGTATTACATAATTGCGGTCCTTGGGATCACTCAAAATTATCATTGCTTTCTGTGCAGCCCCTTAATACTTACCCTACGTGTTCTATGGGATAATGTACACAATTTTACAATAACTATGTAATTAACTCACTTTGCTGCTCCCCTCTCCAGGGAAACTCATGCTTCTATTAATGCTATTAGGAAGGTCCTATGCATAGAACAAAGAAAGTGGTGCAGCAGATGAGTTAACATGATTTGATTTGCAGATGCTTTAAACACTTAGCAGGAGACAGCTACGGAAGCTAATTAAATCACTCTAAGGTGCACAGGATTATCTGCTTTGTAAGAAACAATTTCAGTGAATTATGGTCGCCCTTTAGCTGAGGGAAAGTAAAAAGCATATTTGTTTGGAATTGAATTTCCTACACCATGTGCCCAACGGACCTCTCGTTCCTCACCACTCCTAAAATAGGGTTCTTTTGTAGGGCATATTTTCTAGGAACTTGAGTTTGGGTTCTGTAAGAGTGGTGCTGCTTCCAACTTCCTTACGTGAAATTTTTCCGACTTGGCTATTGATTAGAACCTGTCTTTAAGCAGTGTCTTGAGTAAAAAATTGTGTTGGTACATTCACTACCTCTCAGATACTGCATCTTATTTAGTGTACCGGAATTCCCAGTTTAAGGTAATCACAAAATTTATGGAGAAACGGATAAAAAAGGTTGTAAAATATCGATTTGGGGAAAATAATAACACAACTCATCTATAATAAGAAGAAAAATGAAGCAATAATTGAGAGGTATTGAGCGACTTGCTGCTGGAAGTATTGATCTGATGTTTTAGTGTGCAACATCACACCTAACATTGCAATGGCAGAGCAGCACTGCATTCCCCTGCTCGTTATTTCACTATTGCCTTGTTACATGGGTCCTGCAGAGCTAGGATTGCCAGCAGGGAAAGAGAAGAACCCGCAAAATAACCACAAATCTGTAACATCTTCGTGTCGCAGCATCCTGCTGTAACAACCTGCAGACATTGTCCCCTCATGCCTGTCTTACCTCATGGCAGACCTGTGGTGTGGTTTGCTGGAATTTTTTTGCTCTTGATCTCTTTGCTCTATCTCGTGTATTGCCTACGCTCTGTATATCTGGGACCTCTGTGTTATCTTTTTTGATTGCACACGATCAAATGATGTGCTGAGGAAACACGCTTTTCTTAAATATTGACTTTCAGGTTCTGCGTATAAACATTCCAAATGATATTGCAGTGCTTCCTTACTGTGGCAATAAGCAAACATTGAAAAAAGGTCAGCAAAGGTCAGTGGAATTGTAGAATGAACACTCCAATGTTTCCACAGCATTAAAGTCCACCGTGCAGCGTTGCCTTTCTGTTTATCTGCTGACATCTGCTGAGGTATTACACTTGATTGTATGGCATAAATAATTTAGCAGCGAGATTTTTAGAAGGAGGACTGACAAAATGTATTTATGGGGGGGAGGGGATTAGAAGTTGTGCAAGGTGAAATAATAGTTCACTCCTGGAACAGGGCAGTTTTAGCTCTCTTAAGGCAAATGTGCATCCTGTTCTGAAGAAGCAGCTGTGTGAGTGCCTGCAGCCTTACTGCATCCCTACAGTCATTATTGAGAAACATGAACTGCTCAGGTGAGTGAGCTCTGACCAGATCAGGCCTCCTGCAAATTTCAGTGCACATCGATCTGTTGAATTGGCGCTGGATCAGCTCTGCTGGGTGTGCGGGGTTTGTCCTCTTCACCCCTTCAATCCATATGGAGCTGGGGGAGTAAAATGGATGCTTCTGGCCCAGGAACTGGGGGAAGGGAGGGAAAAATGAAAGGAGGAAAATAATCTGTGGCTGATTTAGAGGCTGGAGAAAATTGCTTTCTGTAAGACCCTGCAGTAAGAAAGACTCTTGAACCATCAGTACCAAAGCAAGTACAGGTCACAGTGGCCACAGCATCATACCACACAGCACTCTGGCACAGTTATTCCTCTATCAGTGTGTGTTTCTGTGGGCATTGAGGGCTGAGGAACGAGCTGCAGCCTTGGGAGGTTACAGCCTTTTCATTTGCATGCTTGCAGGCCTACGCAGCTCAGGAAGGAGAAAACATGCAGTTGTTTTTGTAACCTGAATAACATTTCTAGTCTAGAAATCCCGAGGGGAAAATCATTGTCAAGTTGGCAGGTTACGATGGCATGATGATAAATGAGTGAGGTGTGTGTTCTGGCTCTGTGGGGACATGCAGGGTGAAGAAAACCCTCTTCTCTTAAGCTCTTTGCATCTACAGTCAGGAAGGGACAATTGCAATCTGAAGATGTGCCCTTGCTGAGCGCTATCCTCTGGAAAGAGATATGGCCATGCATTTTTCCCCCCTGAAAAAATTATTTTCTTGAGAGTCTCATGAACTAGCATCCATTTAAGCCATGGCAATACTTGTGTTTTTTCTGCCTTCACTGATTACAGCCGCAAGACAGACAAAACTGTGTGTTATGGCTAACACAGGAAATGATTATGACACAGGGTGTCAATAGAACAGTTATGAAGTTTCACTGCTGCATACATGCTTTTTTTTTTTTAGGAAACAGTTTGAGACTTTCACTGCTGTTGGCCAGTTGGAAATTACTTATGAAAAAAATTTCCTAGTGATTTGTGCAATAAGGTCTACAGCAGCGTAAAACTAATAACTGTTATTTTCTCAGATTTCTGCAGTAATTCCCTAATTTTTATCATGCTAGATTTCACAAATTTGGTAAATTAAATTTTTATGGAAGGTTTTTCTTTTCTTATTTCAAAGTACCAGTTACAATGCAAGATTTTTTTTTTTTTCCCCAAGGAAATACGTATTTTATTTTATTTGCTGCTTCTTTTCAGAAGTTCCACACTTTGCCAACCTTTTCAAAATTTCATAGAATTAGGTCCTATGAATTGTGATATCCATGTTCCTTACAGTTCATCTCAACTGCCTTAATGATCATAAAATCATTAAGGTTGGAAAACACCACTATCATCTAGTCCAAAAAGTTCAATGGACTTCCATATATATATATATATTTTTTAATTTGTTCTCCACCAACCCATCCCCGTAGCCTTGCTGGCTGATGGGCTTGGTGGGACTTGAGTTGTCTCCCTACACATCCTCAGCTCAGCTGCTCACTCCTGTACTGGCAGCACTGGCAGGATTTCCTCTGAACATCTGCTTTTTGCTGCTGTTACCTGTGCCAGGGCATCTTCCATCTTGTCTATAACCTCTGTTGGACCATTGTTGCTGAAGGAAAGCTGGGCAGCATTTAATTTGATTTAGGCTCTTAATGTATGCATGTAATTACAGGTATGGGTAAAGTAGGTAAAACCACATGCTAATTCACGTCCCACATACCTCTTGGGCAAAATAAATATTGGCTCTATCTCTTGTTGGCTTTGATTTTATTTTACTTTTTTTTCCTCTTGTTTTGTTAGTTCCTTCTAGGTGTTTATCCAGGCTTTTTTAATATGGTCTGAATTGGGATACTTTACACAGCACTTTGACAATCACTGGTACCTTCTGAGGGAGGAAGAGAGATATGTACATAGCATTTTTTTATTAGAAGATTTCCTTTAACACATGTATGCAACTTAATTTCTTCTAAACTCTGATTTGGTAAAACAGAAGGAAAAAGGCTAGAGCAATTGTATTACCTTGTTAAATTGATCAGAGCATATTTAGATAAAGAATTACACTGTGCTTTTCTCAGTGCATTGTATAGTTGCCTTTTTTCAGTCATCTTTTCTGCATTTTGTACACTGTTACTCTGCTAATGCTGAAGGACAAAGAATAAACTTGTCTCCGTAATTCACTCCAAAGACCATACCATCTCTTTCTATTTTCTCGTTAAAAACAAATTGTGTGCAATTTGTCAGAAATTGAAACCACACTTTTCACTTGACTTTCCAAAATCAAAATTTATGAGGAAAAAGGAGCAATAAAGCAGTTACAATTTGGTCATCTATAATTATCTCTGTGGTTGAAGTAGTTCCACATTTAAGGAGACTGACACCAAAAGTTTATCATGCTCGTGTCATTATCAGAAATTTCACTTCTCTTTTATTGTTTCAGGCCACAAGAACTACTGAAACTGATATTGTATCGTATCAGTGAAAAAAGAACTAGATGATTTATAAAAAGAAGATTTTATTCTGAGAAACATGCAGCAATACTTATCTCCTTTATTTACTCATTTTAGAATATCAGTCTTACAATAAATTTAACAAATTGTGCTCCTTAAGCTGATCCTTAAGCAGAATTAGTTGTGAAAAAGTTTTATTTTCCTCTAGATCTATTTCTACGTATCTGTTTCACATCATTCTTTTCCTTTCACTGTTGCATTTCCCCTCTGCTACATTGCTCACTCTCTGAGAACAATGGAAATGACAGTCCAGCGCCAGAGATCTCGACTGCTCTGGTTCTAGAATGTTAGTGGCACTTGCTTTAGTTTTCTCATTTTGCCTTTTTTTGTCTCTGAATTAAAATCAAGCCAAATGATGGATGCCCATTACAATCAATTGTTTCAGACAAGCCACCAAAAGTATTATAGGATTCATTTACATTTAATCAAATTACACTTTATTTGCAATTCAGGGAAATGAGAACTCTGCAGTAAATCAAATATTTCTTCTCCAAGGGCCTCATTCAGCAGAAAATATCCAGTCTTCCAAACTGGTGCCTCAATGTATGTAGCAAAACTTCCAGCGGGAGGAGAGCTTGTGCTAACAAACTGCCTATTGCTGTGGCTTTTCATCATTATTTCAAGGTTGTGGACACCTATGTTTTCCAGCAGGAATGCAGATCCGTGAGCAATAGGTTGTTCAGTGAAGTTCATCTTGTCAACAATAGACTACTTGTATCTCTCCTAGTTCCCTTTCATGGACCACCAAGAAACTCTTGCAGGAGTTCTGAGGCCCCTAGGGTTTGTACACAACTGATCTTTCCATTGCAGATCGTGTTATTTTAACATGAAATTGGTGATGATCACCAAATGTCATTTTTCTGAGCTGTTATGTGTCACCAGAAGATTTCAAATAAGGGTGTTAATATATTTTAAAACTTTAAATAGAGTAAATTCTACCTGAAGGCACTCATACAGTGTTGGGCGGATTCTCATCTTTTCTCATTGGCCTCTTAAGGTGAAGTTAGAATGCATGATTTGCTTTTGATTGGGAGGAAATCTTGACCCCTTTCCCATGCATTTTACTACTGAAAAATTGTGTCTAGAAGGCAACTCTTAGCCTTGCTCATCACAGCACGGAGTAACAGAACCTTGAATCTTTTTCTCTGTGATTGTTTCTGTTGTTACTCAGCTAAAACTGAAAATTTCCAAGTAGGCATTTGTAACTAAATTTTACAGCACTGGGGCTGCTTGATCTCCAACTCTGAAATGGAGACACAGTGAAGGACTAGTACAAGGGATGTATGATGCCAAATAATCTGGAAAGAGCACTGATACTAAGGCAAAACCATTTCCGGGGGGTTACTTCTTTTTTTTTTTTTTTTTTTTTAATGAAATTAGAATTGCATCTTTCCTGCTGGAGTGATGCCCTGCAACTTACAGGCACCACCGCCATCATAATCTGACTGAAATATTGAGGTTTTAGTGCTTAAAAAAAATTTGGACCTCATCATGTAAAGTGTTCTATAATCCAGTGGGATTAAAGAGCCTAAGTGATAGTAAATAATGTTTTGCATGCTTGGCAGTTAAATGTAATAAATGTCCAACTTGAGTACTTCTTCAAGAGCTTCTGAAACTGAATTCTCTTGTCTGAGACTTTCGCCAGCCTTTGGTGGGTCCCTGTCCATCATATATGATTAACTGAAGTAAGATGAACATTGCCTGTGAATAGTATGATAAGCCACAGTCCAACAAACTTAAAAACCAAGTTGGATTAGTCCCTTCTCTCCCTTTCTACTCATTTCATCTCTGAATATCTGAATGTGGAAAAAGAATTTTTTATCTACTTTTGTTCAAGGAGTGCAGAAAAGGATGTATTTGCTTTTCTCTTATGTGTGTTTCAGTGCATGTTTTATTTTATACTTATGACAAACTTACAAAACAACAGTTTTTGAAGGGCTCTCTGTCTGTCACGCTGCTGGTGTGGGCAGATTGCAGAAGGAAAGGGAAGGAACAAGAGTGACAGGTCTGGGTTGTCTTGAATTGAGCAGCAGAATCCCATGGGAATTTGTTGCCTCTTTTCTCTTGCTCATTCGCTTTTGTTTCATGTGACAAAGCTTGGTAGAAAAATGTGACATTATATTTTCCCCTTCTGTTTGGGGAAAGCATCTACCAGTTTGCAAGTCCACATTTAAGTATATAATTGCTGTGTCTTTCCCAGTTTTGGCTAGGATGTATCTGCTCCATCACTAATCTACCACTTCCTACAGATCAGAGGAAGGGTCATATTTCTGAGTCTCTGTACACATGCATATATAGCTTGTTCAGAACCATGTCTACGAGATGCAGATAACACTCTTTTGGACACACAACCACTTGTGCACACATGAACACACACACTACGTTTTTATGTGGCTTCTATTCAGGGAAGATTGTTACTTCATCTTTAAGTGAAGGTGAAAAAAAACCAATTTTTAAGACAGTCAACTCTGCAAGCATGTTAGTGTTTAATTTGACACAGCTATAACTTAGATTCATTTTGGATGAGCACTTTTGCCATTGAATGTGCATCATGTGCCCAGTAAGAGAGGAGACTTCAAAGGATGGAAAGCTCAATAGCAACCAAATAAGCAGACTCCACTGGTGGGAATCTCCTTTCTGAAATGGCATCTCCATGGTCCATACACAGAACTATCCCCAGCCTCTGCAAGGATAGGCACTGCCAGCCCAGTGACATACAAGTCGCTTTTCAGTTCAATACTGGAGTGTTTCGTTCTGAATTTCTTTTCTGTGTGAAGCTAGTTTCTGATAGCTTTGTGTCTTCTTTGCATAGCAGCAAATTGCATTCTGTGCCAAAATAGAGGCACATCTTCTATGTGCCCAAAGCTGGGAGACTGCATTAGTGCATTGCTCTGCACAGACTAATTAGCTCTGGCAGCCAGGTGCTTAATACTTTGCTCACTTGGGGCTTTAGTGAGTTTGTCTGTTTAAGTGCATTCTTGCATACTGCTGATGGACCCAGAAGTATTTTTATATGTATTGCTTACTGCCTGGAAAGCTACAAATCAGTCACTGATAATTATGCCACTTCCAGCAAGGTTAATATTAAATTCTTCCTTTTAGACCAACAATTTGCCAAGTTAAATTTTAGCATTCAAATACTCTTTTTCACGTGACACTTGCAGCATCTTTGTGTTTGCCATCTGGTGACACTGGTTGTGTTGGTATTGGACTTTAAGGCATATTTGTATGACATACATTGGTAGCAACGTTTGAAAACGACGATAGTTTTCATGAAATCCTCTTGAAGCAAGTAGTTTCTACACAATAATCCATTGTAGTGGGTTTGGGTTTTGTTTTGAATCAGATGGAAGTTATTTTTTCCCACAAGGAAGTGGGCAATACCATGGTGCTCTGAAAGTGTTTTATTGATAACTTCAGAGTTGAAATCTGACTTTTCTTATAGGCTGTCAATGATGCAAAGAAATGGAAGGCACAGAAAGGCATTAATGCATGATTTTAAACCTGTGTGGTCATTTCTGGTCACTGATGTTATCTTTACCTCTTCTACATTAACTCAGCAGTGTGCACCAAAGGTGAGCTCACTCTCCTGTAAACGAAACTTCACAAGTGTGATAACAGGGCGCTTAGTTTCAGCTGGGTTCCCCACTTGCCCACAGTCTTTCACTTTATTTTTTTTTTTTTAACATACAAGCTATTGGCTTTATAGGTGAACAGCTGCACCTGGGATATTTTAACTTAATTTCTCGTCTTCGATGGTTTACCAAGCACATTCTAGGTGGGAAGCTGTGATGTCAGGAGAGAGGCAGGATGAGAAGAGAGTGAAATAGGCAATTATTTTTACTTCCTTTTCTCTTACGCCTGTGAGGCTCCGGATTCCAGATCAGCAATCTCTCTGTAGACAGGTTTGGAGTCTCCTTAACTAGTATTTGGAGACAGATCTGCAGAATTTGTTGTTTTCTCTGGAGTTGACTCACAAGGTAATCTAGCATAGGTCTGCTCAACCCCAGAGCTCTCATTTGGTCGTGAGCCCCTGAAGCTCTAGCTCATGGCCTCCAGCTCTGCCCCTCCTCTGCCGGAGCTCACATCCCCCTGAGCACAGTGGAGGAACTGACTTGCCAGCCGTGCTGCTGCGCAAATGGGACACTAATGGTTTGCGGAGCTGTAGATGGTTAACTGATCTGTGCATTCAATTAAGATGAGTTTCTCAGTTAACAGGCACCCTGGGAAGAAATGAGTTGCTTTCATTTCTGGGATTATGAGCAGTTAATGAAGAAAACATATCAGAATTCTGGCTGTGTTGCATGAGATAACCCTAAAAACGCAGCACAGACTTTCAACTTACTCGTCCAGCAAAAACCTTGCCAGGTGAGAGGGAGAAATCGATGCGTGCCTGAGTTTTCTTGCAGACAGTCTCACAGGGCTGAATGCAAAGTAGTGTTGCATACAGAGTTGAATTTTACTTTATGCTTGTCTTGAGGTCTATCGCTTTGCTTGCGACTTGCCTATTTAAAATTATAATTCAAACCATAATTTAAATAATATTTACCATATTCATTTTGTCAGACTTACGGTGTGAGCAGAACATCCGAGAAAGATGGATGTATCAGACTGGAGGCAGGGGCTATGCTATCTGATGTGTGCATGTAAAATACAAGCTAAGACCCAACCACTAAAAATCAGTGTATTTTCAGAAGATTTGACGAAATGGTGCTGCTTTACACTAGTTGAGGATCTTGGACAAAGTGAATATGAGATGAGTTTGTGCTGCGCCTTGGTGACTAATACATTTAGGAGAAACAAGGAAAATATAAAGATTTTACACTGGTATTCTATGGATCTTGCTGAAAAATTGAAAGGATGTTCATAGGAATGGTGCTTTATTTTAGGGATTTCCCTTTGTACTGCAGGCTTCCAGAAGGATGTCGAAGTGTTAGCAAAAGGAGAAAATGACAGTACATGAGGGAAAAAAGTCAGGAAGGTTTGCTTTCACCTGGGAACATCAGCTGTCCGTGCTGTTTGCTAGCAGGGACAACTTGTTTGAAATAACACTGTACAGCTGAACCTGCAGTTGCCAGAGCAAATAGCCTGTGTAAAAGGAATCCTTCTACTAAATTTGCAGTCCTCATTTGCAGTCTGTGTTGTTCATTAAGGGGCTGAACTGGAGTCTTGGCACCTGTAAATGAGGAAGGAGGTCTGGGCTCTATGGAAAATATAGTCTGCTCTGAGAAAGGCTGCTGGAAAAGGGGAAGCGTTATCAAAGATCAGTTTCTTTCAAAGCCTGGAGGAGGGGGCAGACTGAGAAATCCACTTGTTTGAGTTTAACCTCAGAAGATTGCTGCCAGGCAAAAAAAAAATAATAATAAAAGCAGGGTGGATTTGGTTCAGGCACTACACTGAGTACACCTGCCCTTCAGCTAGGAATTACTGGAGATGTTTTGCTTCCAGTGCTGTATTGATCAGGATCATTGCAGTCACTTCAGGTCAGGGGAAAAAAAAAGTTAGAATTATTATTGCAGGTCTGCTCTACCCTTGCCATTTGTAGATGTGTCATGCCACATTACTCCTTGCTTGTTTACTGACCTGCTCATCAGCTCACCTGGCTTAATTAATTTTTTTCAGTTATATTACTTCTACAAATGGTTTTCTTTTGACCACCACTCAGTATACCCTCTGAATAAACTCAAGGAGGCATGTAAGCTACCACCCACAGGAAAAAAAAAAAAAAAAAAGGGAAAAAAAGAAAGTCATGGTTTGCTGTCATTTGCAAATGATCCGGGAAAGCAGTTAAAGGGCATTTAGTTTGGTCCTGAGGTATGGCTAGTCAGTGCATATAAGGCAAAAGCAATAATGCATCCCTAAACTAGCTTGAATGAGGCTTCTTTAACTATTGAGCCTAACTCTGAAATCTCCCCCGCTGTGAGCCATAAGTTGCTTGTAGAGTTGTTCTAGAGAGTAATAAGTATTGTTGTTTAGCAATTGTGTTGTTGAAATTCAGCTCCACTATGTCTGACAGTATTTATCTAAAATACTTTCCCTGGTGCGTGCTCAAGTTCCAGTAAACCGTGTCTTATTGTGCGACCTTTTCATTTTCCAGTGAAAAGGGATCAGCTCGTCAGATAAAAGCTACAAGCCGGAGTACAGGAAAAATGCGTGCTCAGAAAATCCGAGCATGATTGAAAACAAGATGTGTTAAATCAATGCAGTTTATCGCCTGCCTATTCCTGGCAATTGCTGTTCTAAGCTCATTCTGAGCACACACTAGATGATAAAAGTATAGTGTCACAGTGCTCACTGGGGTGTGAGGGCAGGGAAACATGTTTATCAGACAGACTGGTATGATTTTTTTTTTATCCTTGATAACAGTTATTGTCAAAATTTTTGTGGAAAAGAAAACAACAGCCAGAACATTTACAGAAGCAGGTGATATCACTGCTGCTAAAACCAGCGTACTGAGACCTCTTCAATTACACATTTCTGTTTAAATGTGACAAAATAGCAAACAAGAAGCCCATTTTAATTTTAAACAATTTGCTGCATCACCAAAGATACAGCCAAAATGGTCCTTTGCTGATAAGTGAGTTGCCTTATTGTTACTCCATGTGGACAACTCGTAGCCAATGTTCAGAAATAAAAATGTCCAAAAACTCTAGTTTTCTCAAGGGATGTGAGCTTAGTTGCAGAAGGATTCAAGATTGAAATTAAACATCACAGGAGGTTAGTCCCTTCTGAATGCCGTGCTCTCTACACCTAGGCACAATTCTTCTCCTTTTTGTGCTTCAGGGCTAGCTATTCTTTTCCCCCAATCCCATTTGCAGAGATTTTTGGGTGCAATTGCTGCTGTTTGTCCAATTTCCTCTATTGAAGATTCTTTTTGCTCTGACCGTAGTGCACTTGAAGTCTGCAATTTTGAGAAACAGCCGAAGTTAGGCTAAGGCGCTTTATAATAGGAATGCCTTTGGTGCTCAAGCAGGACACTGAATTTTTTCATTTTTACATACCCTGGTAATCTTTTTTTTTTTTTTTTTAAATAATTTGAAAAGAAGATGAGAAATAGGAGGGTTAAAAGAAAGACAGAGACTTTTCAAAAGAGAATACTTTTACATACCAACATGTTGCAACAATGATTTTCAGTAGTGTCAGCCCCAAAGGAGTTTGTGAAAGACAGTGAAAAGAAAAAGCTTATATGAAAGTGTTAAAGGCATCTGTGTGTACATTGTGGAATGTGAGGAGCTCGTGCAAAGGAAAAATGTTGAGAATAAGCATATTAAGAAATGAAAGAAAAGGTTACACAAAGTGACATTTTAGCATTTCCTATGGTACATCTCTGCATCTGTTTCTGAGCCAACAGTTTAAAAATAAATGCAGTGTCTATTTTCTAAATGCTTTTAAGTAGACCTAAATATAGACCTTATAGCTAACCTTTGTCACCCATTATTTTAAATGTTGGCCTCTGTGCATTTTTTTTTTTACCTTTGTGTATAGGTAAATTATTTATTTATTTATTATTAAATTATATTTATTTATTTATTCTTATTTAAAAGAAGCTGTTATCCGTTGAGATCTAGCTATTTGCAGGCATTTTTTTGCTGCATGCTCATGCATTACCAGAACGTGCCTGACACACAGGAAAATACTCACATGTAAAAGTTTTTGATAATGACTGCTATAAATGCATCAATTAACCCAGGCGACTAGACAAAGTAATCAACATGCATTAATTTCCTTCTGGCCCTCTGTATGCGTATCCCCAGTGAATCCTAGCAGTCTGCTCTGACATGGGTATGCTTAAATTCCACTACCTGAAACTGGATTCTGTTTCATACTCCCACAAGTCCAAATTTTCCCCATTATACAAGAGGTCACTGCAGTCAGAGGCAGAAGAAACTGTGAAGCTCATAACTTGACTTTTTTTTTTTTTTTTTTTTTTTTTTTTTTTTTTTTTTTTCCATAGCCAGGCTACAAGTATCTAAGAGTGAGCAGTCAGAGTTTATGTGTTTAGAGAAACCAATGCGTGATCCTTGCTGGACAGATCCAGTAATTTCATTCCATAACTTTCATTAAAAAAAAGAATTGGGCTCAAGACATGCGTTTCATGCACCTTCGGCACCCCCACTGGCTGCAGAGTGTGGGCCAGGTGGGCAGGGAATGACTCCTCTGGTTCTTAGTTGCTGGAGAAAAATTGTTATCAGGAGGAAAATATCAAGCTGTCTATCATGTTTGTAATAACTCTGATGAACACAGTAGTGCTGCCTCAAATGCTGGCCTGTTGCATCTCTAGTTCAAGTAAAGAGCAGTCACTAGGAAAACTCAAGAAATCTGGGTGTCAGGCTCTTTTTATTTGACTCGGCTCTGCATTTTTCTTATTGCTTGGTATACATACTGGTGGTGTCTGTTTGGACGTGACGTGGCAATAAAGCATGAGAACTAAATTTTGAATATTGCTATCTCTGTTTCCATTAAAAAAAATGTGACATCGTGCTGCCGTTCGATTTTAAAAATGGAAGTTTGGTGCACAAAAATATGTTTAAGTGAAGGAGTACAGAGACCAGAAAAGCAAGGAAATTCTGAGTGAGCACTGGAAGGGCCTTTCTAGCTCCAGCCTTTCAGTGCAGGCTCGCTGTCCCACCCGCTTCCGTTTTCCATTGCTTGCGGGAATAAACACTCCAGGGAAAGGCAGTGGAAAGGAAACTTTATAAAAAGCAAGACGAATTCACAGCAGCAACAAATAGCTCAAATGCTTGCATGTTTTCGTTTAACAATCTTTAATTAGCAAAGGAACAGTCTTTGCAGGGAGACTTGCAAAACAGCCTTTTTTTCATTTGATGATGGGGTTTTGCAGAGCTTTTTTTCTTGCTGTCTTTGTAAGGCAGGCGGAAGAGACCACTGAGCATAAGGGTTGTTGGGTTAGGTTTGCTTACAGTGTGCCATGTCAAGATCTTGAAAGGGAGAGATTATGGTAGAGGTCGAAATCTGACTTGCTGGAGTAGAGTCTGTGTGTCCAGGAGAACAGAACTCCTCAGGTGCCCTTGATTTTCTTTCAACTTCTCGTTCTCTGTGCCTTCAAGTGTTCTGGCCCACTTTAGTTGCTGGGCACACGTGTTAAATCTGTTTCCAGCCTTCATTGCCATGACTGTGCTGCAGCTTTTTTGATGGAGTTTTTCTTAGTCTATTATGGCTGTGAGGTGTCAATTTATGTGCCTCAGACACTGCATCAACTTCTATTTATGTACTGGTGAAGATTCCCTCATCAGGCGGGAACAAAAAAACTGTGTTGAAGACCCCAAAGCCCCATCACTTTCACATGATACTTAAGAACTAGTTCTCCAATTCTGTCATAGGGCCAAATCTAAAAAAAATGAATTTTTGTACCAGCAAAGAGTGTAAAAAAAACATCCTTCATACTGCTGTTTTAGCGTGCAACCATTACAGCCCTACTCTTTTGAGGTCATTCTTATCTCCTTCAGGCTGTGTACTGTGGTGTCTCTGCCTTCCCAAGAAAACCAGCAGCTCTGGTGCACCACAGAAGCAAGCGGTGTGGGACATTTAATTCCTACATGTAGCCCTTTCCTGGGAGTTTCACTTAAATCAGTCAAGACCAGATTTCTCATCTGGAATAGGGACTGACAAACCTGTGGACACAAGGCCAACTGGTTTGTAACCTTCAATCTTTTCTGTTATTTGAGCCCTTAGAGTCCCTTCTCTCTTCTTGCAGCCTTTTTGCTGGAAAAGCAAATGGGAAGTTCATAGGTCTTGGAGCTGCTTTCTCATTGGTTTTGGGTCAAACAGAATGCAAAAGAAACAAGGGCTGAAAAATAAAAGAAATAAATGAAACCATGAATGCATGGGAAACAAATTAACTGGATATGGTTTACGTTCTGAAATATTTCCATAATGCTTCTATGTAGTGTGTGTTTATTTTTCTTTGAATAATAATGTTAAAATGTGTCTAATTCAATTATTCTCTGCCTTCACTGAATGAGTTTTCTTCGGTGAAGAGTTCTCCTGCACTACCCCAAGCTACGAATTCCATATGATATTTGAACAGATCCTTTTAATTGCTGATATTAAGTGTCGATCATTCTGCTATAAGTTGGCAGCATGGCCAGAGAAAGAAATTCCTCTCTCAGACACATCAGACAGTCATTCAATTAACAACCAAAGCTTTATTGACACAGTAGGAATTCATTATGTGAAATACTAAAAAAAAAAAAAAAAAAAAAAAAAAAAGGCCTCCACTGACTAGTTTAAAAAAAAAAAAAGAGAGGGAGTGTTGAATTATCTACACGTAGTTATTAAAATTATCTGTGCAGAATTTGAAATCATAGTTACAGTGCAAATGTTTTTCTCAAAGTTATAAGCAGCCGTTTCTGTTGAAAAATGAGTTGGACTTCGAAAAGATGAATATAATGTACGCATCCTTATTTCCACAGACATTGTGTGTTTTCTTGATTAAAAGCCTTAGATGTTAGGAGTTATGGCTTTAGACTTGCTGCATAAAGAACTTCATGGCTTATTCTGTTAGAGTCTAATTTGAAAGAAAGTTCTTCCTCAAGGGTTTAAGAAGTAATTCATAAAATGGTAAGAATAATAAATATTGTGCCTTAACTCATACTCTAGGATAGATAGACAGATTTTGTACACCTGGGTGTAATTTTAGCTAATTCACACAAGAGACAGGCTGAAAGTTTATTGTTTGGAGGGAGAAAAATGGCTTAAATCTTGTATTTGCAAAAATGATTATATTAGCTTAAATGAAAATGCTACCCTATTAATGGCTTCAATAAGCTTTGCATTTGGAAAAGTATTTTAATAAAAAGTTACCTGAAGTTTACTGCAACTTAAAATATGTAAGTGAAGGAGAAGTACTTACTTTGATTTATATGTCTTTTGGAGGTGTAATTATTGGCTTTTTACTCACCTGTGTAAAACAATGTACTTTTGTAAATGGATTTCTGGCCACTTTACTCTTTTTTTTTTTTTTATTCCACATAAAAAAGTAAGCACTGTCAATCAAAGATTTTTAAGGTTTATTTCCTCTTTAGAAATGATTGATAGCCTTTTAGATTTACAAGTTGACAAGTTAAAGGGTTCTATTGGTATAATTATGTACTAAATTCACAGTCTTTCAATTTAAATGTCCTTTTAAAACCACGAGATTATCATACTTGTATTTTGAAAAGTGGGCCAGTCAGTTTGGGTTGGTATACAAATTGCTTCCATTAGCCTTGGGACCTATTTGAATTTAATACACCTTTTTAAAGTTAGTAGTACTTTCAATAGTACTTTTAAAATTTAGGGTAATGGGAATGCATTTTAAGTACAGTATGTGTTAGCTTGTTTTTAATGTATGGATGTCAAGAACACAAATAGAGAATTTGTATTCCTTATTGATTCTTTTTCCTAATCAAGGAAAAATATGTTCTTTGAATTAGAGCCCTAGGAAGCAGCCTCACATTCAGCGGGGACAGAGGCAAAACCTTGCATGAAGCTGCTGCCTCACTGAGAGCTGCAGTGCCTGGAGATCAGATTGTAGTTTTTTTTTTCTTTGGAGATAATGACACAGGAACTGGTGTGACCTCAGTGCAGAATTTGGGGTTAAATATTTAAACAAGAATCTTTCCCTGAGAAATGACTAATTGCGTTTGACTTGGGATGAGGAACGCAGGGTTGATGCCAATGTTCAATCTTCTGTTCAGGCAGCTAAGGATTTTTTTTTTAATTTATTATTTTTAAAATCTAAGATTGAAAGGGTTGAACGGTTAGAGACTAATGAGTGATCTTTGCTAACTGCTGTTTCGGGCTCTTGCAAACTGCAGCCTTCCAAACACACACCTTCCCCACCAAGCTGAAGCTATGTGAAGCAGAAAGTATTCAGTGCCTCTCAGAGGAGCCTTGTGAGGTTGGACCATAAAATTAACATTTTTTTGGTCATTTAGTTCAGAAAATACAGAAATACTCTGTGGATTTCAAATGTGTTGAATGTGTGGGAAGATATGAGAAAATGACTGCTGTCTCTGGGGGGATTTCAGAACTGGCCTCCATTTATAATATTGCAAAATTTAGTAACTACTTTCCCAAAGGATGTAAGGGGAAAGTGGCCATAAACTAGGCTGCATTAAGGAAGAAACACATACGACAGAACCGTGCAAAAATCTTCTAGCATTCATAGGATGCTCTGAAAGTAATGCCTCCTATTTCTTTCCATGGACAAAGAGCACAATAATACTATTTGATAATGCAAATTCTCAGTTACAGAACACTGTTTTTCAACACAGTCATCTCTGTTAGCTATTCATTTTCCCCGGGACTGAGCAAGGGGCTGCTCATAACAACCTACATCAGCAGAGGTAATCACGGTCACTGTTGCCACTGCTGTAACACACCACCCACTGCCTAACTGCACTCACATCCACCATTTGCTCTCCATAAACATTCAGCAAGCGTTGGTGAATGTCAGTGGGTGCCATTTTTTTTCTGCATGGTGGAATTCAGTGATGCACCTTTGCTTCTTACACATTTTCACGTCAGATGCCATTGTGTCAGTCTGCCCCTCTGCTGCCATCTCTCACACGGCAACAAAACCTAACAGAGTAATGGTAGGAGGGTTCAGCTCTACTGCCATACCACCAACATCCACCTCTCACCTTGGGGCTAACATCATAAAATAGGAGCTTTTGGAGCAGCGCTCATATGTAAATTAGAAGAACTAGCCAGCTATCTGAAGAAGGAAAATCTCACAATCAGGGAAAAAGCTTCATTCTCACAACTTCCATACGAGGGCTTTAATATAAAAGCAGATGGGATGTAGACATTCCCGAGGAAATGCATTAAAAAAATGAGGGAACTAAAGAAATATCAGGATCTTTGGGGCAATACAACTTCTGACAATAGATCAGAAATTAACGTCCTGAAAGATTTCTAGTCTGGTATCTCCATAATGCCATAAGAATCATTTCAGTATGTGCTCAATATATTTTCTTGTGTCATTAGAGAAATGCTGAGTTTCTGCTTCTACTGTGTGTGTGAGAAAGTCTCACCCTTTACCCAGTACCACTACCCACAGTAGAAATATGGTTTGAAAATAATAAAAATGAAACAGTTTCTTTGAAAGCTGGTCTGCTTTGTGAGATTGTTTATGAAACGTGACTTAATCGAAAACAAGTCAGGGATGGGATATTACTTTCGTGACAACAGTATGGTCTGCCTAACACTTTTTCATGTTAAGAATGTGAAAAAATGGGCTTTTCTCTTAAAATGTGGGCATTTGGACAAATTGTGTCACACTAGATGAGTCTGATGGACCTGTGTAACTTACTGTGGGAAAAGCTGCATTGAGCCATATAAGAGTGCTTACTACAAGTGGGGCTGGGAGATGCACTTTGATGCTATATCTTTTTTAATGAATCAGATGTCATCATTCAAGTTTATAAAACATGGCATAAGGTGCAAGATGTATTCATAATTTCATAGGCAGAACTTGTGCAAAAAAATATTTTTTTTTACAATAAATTAAGTCCAAATATGATCCCAAATGACCCAAAAATGAAGGAACCTGCCCAACCCCTTCCCCCTCCCCCCAAAAAAAACCCTCTTTCTCCCCACCAATAAATAAATAAATAAATAAATAATCACTCTAAAAAATTGAAAATATTATAGTGGGAAAAAGAGCTTGTACTTTTTTTCACTGAACTAAAAAAAATTTGCTAACAAATTGCTGTGAAAAGTTTCTTTGTCTTTTTTGGCATGGGAGGGTCATGATGCACTGTTGTTCAGAAATGCTTGAAAATGCTTGACTCTTGTTCTTGTTCTCCAGAGCACTTAGGAAATTTTAAGCATGTGTTGAAGTCTCACTAACATCTGAGTTTTAAAGTGATCATATGACTGGAAATATAGCTAGAAGGTCATTCAATGCAGTCTCCTGTAATTACAGGCAATCATACAAAAAACATAATATGCTCGAATTTGCTTTGCTGAAAGCAAATGAGTTTAAGTACGGGCTTACAGATAAGCATGTGCTTAAAGGCTTGGCACAATCACAGCTGTGATTAAAGCAGGCAAGCTTTCTCCTGAAGATTCAAGTGTTTTACCTCCACTCTCTCTCTCCTCAAGTTTACCTCTGTCTTACTGGACAAGGGTGGGGGAAAAATGAACTAAAACCACAGATGAATTTTTAAAAATCATTAGATCTTTCAGAATGGTTAAGTGCTGATGGGGGCCTGAGCTGAGCTACTGAATAAATGAATCTTCATTTCAATGGGTGAAAATAAAGCCTCTGCCATGACAAATGTCTGTAGTTCACGACAGAATTGTATATGATCATTGCACATGGATCATATAAAATGTGTAGTACAGTCTGGAAGATGAGAAGGCTCCCTTAGAGTTACTTCTCTTGTCTTCCCATTACAAAGGACCTTTCTCGTAAGAGGAAAATAGGAACAAATAAACAACATGAAACATGGGGTGCAAAACATTTATCAATTTAGTTTCGTCATGACTTTCAGAAATGATAATTGCTTTCTATTTGGTAGATGTGTATACAGCATCCCAAATTTGTAGAGACCTTGTCATAGGTACTCAAGGGGATGGTTTGCATTGCTGGTTCAACTGAAGTGTCAAAGCCATCCTCACCCCAGACTTTGTAATCAGTGCTGATTTCAGTAAGAGGAAATTTTGCTGTGGTCCTTGCTTGGTCTGGCAGTGCAGTGCTGATAGTTGCAGTGCAATGGAGCCTGTTTGCTTTGCATTTGTCACATCACTGCATTGTTTGTTGTTGTTTCAGCTCTGAATGAACCCACCATTGACTATGGTTTCCAAAGGTTACAGAAGGTTATCCCCCGGCACCCCGGTGACCCTGAACGCTTGCCAAAGGTCAGCATCAAGTTTATTATTTTATTAAATATGGCAAAACTGTTTACTGCATGTTTTTGTTTAAAAGTAACCCCTTTTGAATTTTATGCAAGACTCTCTGTACGTGTAACGCTTCAAGTTCGGTACTCTGCACAGTTAAGCTGAAGGAGAGGCATGACCAATGAAGCCCAGTCAAGCAGTTCTCATATCAAACTTTATGAGACTTCTGTGACTCTCTGAGTCACCGCTGACTCAAACAGCTCCTGCCTTTCTTAAAATCAAATCCTACTCTGTCTTCTGAATTACCTTATAAAGAGCACGTTTTTGATTGGTATTTTGGAACCTGAGCAGCTTATTCATAGTAGAATGATGCTTCTTGGTTTTAGTATCACAATAGTGCCATTATAATTTTGAGTTCACCATTGATAATAGCAAGTAATATGGGTCTTTAGTGAATATGCGTCTAGTGCTGCTGCACTGAATGTTGTTTTAAGATAATAATAGTAGCATACTGATTCACTTCAGGATCTCTGAAATAATTAGAGTAGTGTGTCGTGAAGCGATTTGGTGTTCATTCGCATTAAAATATGTGGGAGATATTTTGTTGATTTCTTTCATGTAAAAGCTGGGGAAAAAGGCTTCCAGCTCTTCTGTCTTACATTGTGACACGCTGTCTAGGTCTGTGCCCACATCTGTTCTTGCTACCTCTACTTTCACGTCATTTTGCTCTGGTGGAGCATTGTGGATTTGCTTGAGAAAGAGTGGGGGTATTTGAAAAAGCACTGATCTTTGCTGCAGGTCCAGCGACGCTGAGTTATCGCTGTGTGTGGCACTGTCTGTGGGCTGCCACCATGCAGTGTCTGCCCTGCCACGATGGCTGTTGGTGAGTTAGTGCCTGGCAGGCAAATAGGCTGGGTGTGCATGCTGGAGGAGCACTGCCTTCAAGTTACGAAAAGGAAGATGTGAATTTGCAGACCTGGGACACAGAGCAGTGCTTTAGCTGAGAACTCAGGCCAGATTCATCAAAGAATGCAAGTTCAGTGTAGCCTTTGTAGCTGAGTTAATCTCCTGACTTTTTTGTATTTGAATTGTATTGAATTCTGTAGCTTCCTAAGCTGTATGTAGGCTTTCATTGTCAGTTTTTGTGGACTTAAATTAGTTAATTTCTGAAGTATTGCTAAGGTAAGAAGAGACTTTGAACACTACAAATTACTTTATTTCTTGATAGAAATTAAATTCAGTATGTGATTTTGATTTTACTTTTTTTGCAGGAACGTTAAGTCTTTTACCTTTGTTTAGGAAGGCTGTAGGCTGTAGTGTTGAGGTTGATGATGTGTTGTCCTTCCCTCTTACGACCAGAGAAACATGCTGCCCTGGAGAGTTACATTTTACATTGGCTCTGTTCATCCTCTACAAGCTGTCCCTTTCTCTGACTTTTGGACAGATTTGCAGTAGGACTTACTAACACAGCTTTCATAGGTCATCAGATTTCCCTCCAGAGATGCAGTCCTTTCTAAATAAAGTGAGCATCCTTCTGGAGGTGATCTTTCAGGTGTACAATGCCTCAGCCATCAAAAAGACACGCAGAGAGAAATTGTTCCTTAGAAAATTAGCGACCAGCCTTCATTATGCCCCAGATATCTGCAAGACGAAAATAAATGCTTCAAATTTTCTCTGAATTCAAAATTCCAATTGATGAGTGGATGCTTGCAGCTTTTCTTTCTAAATGAAGAAATTCAAGTAAAATAAGATTGAGCAATGCCAGGTTGGGTTATGCGCCTGAGTGCTAATGCATCACAGATTTTCGCAGTTATTGAGCTGCCTTTCAGAGGCCCAAAGTATTGAGGGGGTCCCAGTAATGTGGTTGTTCTTTTTGTTTGGTTGGTTGACTTGGGCTTTTTTTTTTTCTTTTTTTTTTTCTTGGTATGTGAAAACAGCCATGAAGCTGTACACCCCCCTTTTTTCCCATTTAGATTAAGACTGTTCCCACAGTAATAACCATGCATTTCTGCTATCTAGAGCCATAAGGTATAAAAACATGCAGTAGAAAGCTTCATCTATCTTCATATTGTGACTCCTACATTTAGCAGATATTTATGGATACGATATGAGAAAGAGGGTTAACACTGAGTCATCTCTCCCCTCATATGCCCTCTTGGCTTAATGTTTTTGTTCTAAATACATTTGCAGGACAGTTTTCCAAGTCTTTAAAGAGAAGTTGTATTTATACAGGTAGAAGTGCAACTGATGGCCTAAAAAAGATGTTACTACTTAAAGAACTGAACAAACCTAGGGAATAAATTAATATCTATATGCAAGGTTAGAGGGATGAAGAGGACTTTTTTTTGTCTTTGGGTAATTTCTCGTGTGCAGGCTCGACGGTTGGACCTCAAGCACAAGACTCATTAATATGCCACGCACAGAGGCTGAATGCAGCAGGGGTTAGGGCACATGTTGACTTCAGCATTTGAGGCACTGCTGGTTCAATTCCCAGCATTGCTTGCTGGCTCCAGAATCATAATCAAGGACACAGCAAATCTGTGCTGGGTGAGCACTGCGCAGTGCTCTTCTCCATGTCATTAAACCAAGAAGGGCTTTGGCAGAATTCCACTATAGACAGTTCTCAGTGGCTACTTAGAAGAGAGTTGGAAGCCATATGGCTTTGACAGTGGAACCATGGTCACGGAGGGCAAACGTGTGAGAGGCAGAGATTTAAATATAATTTCCCCCATTTTCTCTTTTGTCCTGCCAGTGCATCATCGCTTTCTGTTTCTCAAAAACCTTCTACTTTATTTGTTAAATAGATAAAACACATTTCTATAATTGCTGTTTGGTTTTGTGGCCCTTATCCCATTGAAACATTACTGATGAATTAGAGTGATTTTAAAACAGAAATGATTACACTGCTAGGGCTCAGAAAGGTATGCAGTCCTTCCCATGGACCAGTGAAAGGATTCTGCTGTGTGAATTATCCCAAAGTTAAGGAGAGCTGTTGAGGCAACTAAGTGCACGTAAGCACATGCTTTGCTCCAGAGCTTGGAAGTTAGCAGTCATATTTATGTCAACAGGCACATTTCTAAAACCTCTGAGGCTATTTGAGAAGTTTTTTCTCCACAGGTTTTCCATTATTTTCATAACTGCTCAGTGACTATGCTCGGGATGAACTTTTTTGAAAAGTTCCAGGTATCTGCTGGAGGTAGGCAAAGAAGAAAGCCAGATTTTGAATTTTTATTTTTCTTTCCCTGTGCTTCAGTGGCCAAATTCTTGCGGAGAATGTCCTCCCATAGTCGTGAGACAGTTGAAAAGTAGAGATGTATTTAAACTAGAAATGCAGTATAGTTTCTGAAGAAAAAGTGGTGGGAGCTGATGTTGGCAGCTGTGTTATGGTGTTAACTATAGGCTAGAGTCCTGTTCTTTGTGTAAAGAGCAGATCAGGAAAAGCCACCAGTTCAGGCTTGTCACCAGTAGATGTGCCTGCTTGTACACACACAAAGGCACAAACACATGCACCACCAGGAGAGTCAGGCAGTACAGAGGTGGTGGAATTAGCACCTAAAGCTTGGAGTGAGATGAAGTACCAGGAGTGTGCTGGGTTGTATAGTCTTTCCTTTATAATACAGACAGGAAGCAGATCAGATCAAACAAGTGATCTCTTGGGAGAACTGAAAAGAAATTCCGTGATGCTAATGTTAAGAAATGGTATCGTTGTCCTGAAGGATTGGTCTGCAGAAAGCCTGCCTGTGAAGCTGGGGAGCAAGGTGCATTTTCCTTGTCTCCTGCTTTTGTGTATGCGCACAGAAATGCACAAGTGTTGTTGGTTCTTGTGTTCATAAGTGTGGTGGGAATCACTAAGGGTTCAGATCACAACAACATGTTAAATCTATTTACGTTAATTTATATAACCATCCTACAACCCTTAAAATAAATCCCTGGCAGATAGGCTGATATTCCACAACCTTGTTAGAACTCCGCAGCTACAGTTGTAAAACAGTTTCAACTGTGAGCTAGATTTGAAACACATCCATCCTAGATGATTTAGTATCAATGATTCCTCTTTATATGCAATTTCCTAGAATTTATTTGCCATTTCACCACTCTCACAACTCATCATGTGTATTTAAATTAAGCACACGATTGCTTGCTCTGTGTTCAAGAAGCAAGTCAGAGCATTGACCCACTCTGTGAGCTGACATCCTCTCCCTCCCAGTCTGCTGCTCAAATGCAGTCTCCAGGAGACCCCTCATCCCTCCTGAAAGGGACCTTTTCTTCTGGTTTCTCCACTTTCTCTTTGGCTCCTTTCCTCTGGTCAGTCATTAGATCTCAAGACATATCCCAGTTCTCGTTTAGGGCACTAATAGAAGACAGGTGGTTATTAGGAACCAGTGGCTGGCAAATGCAGTTGTCGTTTCCCTCATGAAATCCCAGAGATTTGCCCTTTATCCATCATGACATGGGAATTGTTTATATTGCAAACAGAGGTTGGCTGTGAATGTGGGTGGGTTGGCCCAGGCTTGCTAGCCAAGGTTAAAATAGCAATGAAGACAAAGCAAGTCAGGTTTGCTGCTTCATTCAGACCCAATGGAGATTCCTAAATTGATCTCCATCTGCTCATCCAAGATATGATGTTTTCATGCTATTTTAACCTAAGTTAGCTAATTTGAGCTAAGGAAACAAATCTTTGTTTTTGTTCCACCCAGTGTAACAAGGGGGTTATTAGAAAACTTGTATACCAGGTATGAGCAGGAAGGGGAAGCATTTGAAGGAGAGCTAATGGAGTTCATTTGTATAGCAAGGACAGCACGAGAAGCGCGTGGTGGTTTCTACACTGTGCTGTAAAACTTGTCAGAAAGTAAGACCACAGTTAAGGTTGACGTTATCAATTGGAATTTTTCATTTCTAAAATATTTGGGCATTTAATTGGTAGAGAGGCTTGTTTTGGTTTGGTTTTCACTTTATCCTATTGAAAATATTCAGGTTCAAAGTTTGGGTTTTGAGTTTCAAAGCTGTTGAGAAATAGATGACCAAAATGCCTGCTGCTGCTATGGAAGTGCCTTTCTCATGAGATGCTGCGTGTCAGGTGAAGGGGCACGTCTGGGAATTGCAAAGTGTCCAAACTGAGAGAGCTGAGAGGCAGAGCCGCAGCGCTCACTGAAGGGCAGAGCCTCGCACCGTCGGCTGGCAAGGAGCCCTTTCCTTTGTGAAGGTCAGCAGCGTGCATGCACATTTCAGTGAGTTTTCTTTATAAGTGGGTCAGCATTTACTCAGCAAATGATTAGAGCAGATGGTGTAATTTAGAATCTATGACAAAACTTTTAATAGATCAGGGCTAACATGATGACAAGGAGCTCTGTGTTGTTCTATGTTCCTGACTCCTGCTTTGCCTTGGGGTAAAAAACATGCCTCGGATTGGATTTTCTATACTGCTCATTCCATCTGAGCAGCTCAAACCACTTGTTTGAGCATTCTGTAAGAGCAATCCTCACCTTTCTCTATTCCTGCTTCCTTTAGGGTTACTATTTTAAAATACAACAATGAATTGATGGAGGCAGGGAGGCACTAAACAGGTAAACACGGTCTCTTCAAGGAGCAGAGGTTTGAAGGAATAAACCACAGTTTGAAGAAAGTAACAAAGGCTGCATTTGTGTATTTTGCTCTGTGGAGCTGAAAATATCTAGTAAATTGATCCCGTGGGAGTAATAAATACACATTACTTTATCTTGTACTTCATGTCCTATACCCCTGAGCCTTGATAGAACAACACCACTTAATAGACTTAAAAAAAGAGTAATTACAGTCATTGGTTGTGTGATATTTCAGCCCTTCCAGCCCTGCCTGACCTTCTAATTTAGCTCACCGTGTCTAACTAATGCATTTATATTCATCTTTTATGAAGCATGTGCAGTACAAAATTGACTTTGCAGCCTTTAGCAAGCTGGCTTACCAGGTTTAGGATCTGGTTAGTACAGTGCACAGTATAGCGTATGTACATTTACAGCAGAATCTAACAGGCATATGGTTCTGATCAACTGTTACTTTTTATCCTTTTGGAGAAAAAAAGAAAAGAAATTATTCCACTTCATTCCCCCCTCTTTTTTTTTTTTTTTTTTTTAAAGCTTTTACTCATTTCAACATTATTTACAGCTAAACATGCAGGCAGAAACATGCAAGCATTTTAAAAATGATTACCACTAATGTTTCTACTTGTCAGAAGTGCTTAAATTTTCCTGCACTTTGTCTAAAAACTTAGCACTTTTACCTTTTAAGAATTACAAATTTGTAAGATCTTACTAGGCTGATTTACAAACATATCTGACAGTTTGTGATGAATGATGTTGCAAAACTTACAATATGTTTCTCTGTCATTTCTGTGCATGTATACATTAAGAGGCAGATTAAGAAGAGAGAGAACCCCCCTGTGAAAGAAACCCGTGAGGTAGAGAGCAGACAGAAATCTCTCCTGTGTTTCCCCATAACTTCCTGCTCACTTCACTCATCCAGTAGAGCACAATTGTTCTCTGTGCATTTTCTTCCACCATATGGTATCCTCATTACCATACACTAAGGGTCCATATGGGGAACTTGTGAAGTGAACTGTATTCATTTTAACTGCCAGATGAGCAGCCTTTTGCTTTGCAAGCTTAGCTTAAGTCATCTGCTGTCTTTATGTTGTTATGGCAACACAGCACCAATAAAAAATTCTAATCTACTGTAAGCGTCTGGGATCACAGTGTTTTAAATGCTCTCCGTAACTGTCCTCTAAGTGAAGATGTTTGTTCTTTGAGTATGACAAAGGGTTATTGTCTACTCCAGCAGGTGGCAGTAAAGAAATTTTCTTTAAAAAAAAGAAAAAAAAAAAAAAATCCCACGTCTTTTTTTTCCCCCACAAATACAGTTTATTTTTTATGCCTCCTCTCCCCTCCATTTTGAAAAGTCATACAGTTGTACACCACAGTCTGTCCTCTGCGTGCTCTGAGCTTTCTGATGCTCAGAGCAGAATTGCATGCGAGGTGTTTAAGTTGCAACTCAAAAACTGAAGATAGTGAAGTATGAACCTGTAGTGGCAGCTCATGTTCTTTGCTGACAGAGACTCAAGTACCACTTCACCAGGATTTGGAAGCCTCTGTCTCCGTGCAGCTGTTTCTTCTTTGGAGTTGTTCAGTTACATTTCTAACTCCCGATTCAAACACAAAGCTAATTAAGACTATCTTATCGTAATGGGAGCAGGCAGCAGCATCCTTAAATATAAATCATTTTCACCTCCGCAGGCCACATGATACGTTGCATTTCTGTCTCTCTGTCTGTATTGAAAGTGAATGTTTGTAGTCTCAGTTCATCAGTTCACATTAGCCTCATGCTGAATATTTAAACACAGAACAATTTGAACACACCATGAAGAGAGACAGTGACTGCACTTTCACTTGGAACAGCAAGGGCTCATCTAATAATAATTTAGTAAATCAGGCATTTAGTGGCTCAGTTGTACGCTGCATTGTGCCAAATAATATTCTGTTCAACTGTATGCTGGTAACAATGAAATTCAGATCCCAGTCACGTGGCATTTCTTTGCTCAATGGAGAGATGAAATGGAAAATCACCCTCCCAATAGACTGTTTGAACGTAGTGATTTATCAAAAATATAGCAGAGTGACAATATAAATAGGATTTGGTTGTATGTGGTACAATCTATTCTAATTAGGCTTCTTATTGGTTTAGTTTCTACTGCACAGATTCTGTGATAATACAGGAATTACTTTTATATATACAGTAAGTTGAAAATGTGAGAAAAGAGGAGATAAGCAGAGTTACCACACAGTTTCTGTCCTTTAAGGCCCAGTGCTATGGGAATTATCACCAGACTATTATTGCTGTACTTCCAGCCCTGGCTCCATGCTCTGAGGAGCAGTGGGGGAATGCAGCTGCTGCCTTTCCTCGTCACAAGATGCCGTGTATGTTAGTTCATAGCATGAAAGCAATATCAGGTTAATTTCTTTTCCCTGTTTAAGGCTATCAGGGTTTGTAGGAAGTGGTAATCTTATTAATATATATTAATAACTAACAGCTGTAACTGGAAAAGAAAAGCAGACACGCTTTGGGGCACACACGCCTGCTTCTTGCATGCTGACTGTACCTTTTCTCACCTGTATCAATGGGTCTAATAAAAGATATTACCTCACCCTACAAAACCTGCCTTGGTTGTAACCACAGGCCATTGTGAATTCAGCCAAACAGAGACATGTTAAGGCTGTTTCTGATGAAGATAGAGGAGAGAGAATATTTTCCTAGAAAGTATGTTGTGAAGTTTAATTGGTTCCCATTAAATTGGTGCTTTGAGATCTTTGAATACAGGGCATTGCAGAAGTGTGAAGTAATGTCTATAATCTCACCTAAGGTTTCCACTTCTAGCTTAGTTTTAGGCGTTATGCAGTGCTTTACGTGGTGATGTAAAATGTGATTGCGGTGTATTTCTCACGACACAGTCCAATTGAGCAGCAGAAAAAGCATCCTTCTAACCATCATGATGCCATTTAGCAGAGAGTGCTGCAAGCAATAGGATGTCTGTTGTCGTAATTCTTCTAAGAAATAGAGACCTTCACAATCTATACTTAACTGCTGACACTTGAAAACTCAAACATTTTGGTAAAATGAATCAAGCAGTAATGTTTCTTTTATGAGACCTCCTCACGGGAAGGGAAGGTTTGGCACCATTTGGAGATCAGGCTCAGTGATCCATCATAGCAAAGTCAGCTGTCCTGGCGCGTCTCATAGGTCACTCGATCGAACCGGTGGCTCTTACAACTATATTATTGCTTATGGAACAGTAATTGAGGCTCCACGGTTAAAAATTACCTGGTCTAATAGGCAGTGAACAATTTGCACTCAATACAATTATAAGCCAGATCATTCATTTCATAACACTTGGACTAATTTATTTGTTGACCTTTTAATATCCATAGCTCTTCAGTAGTATTAACTGCAACTCAGACAAAATCTCTTGTTCGTTTTACTTTCATTGATTTTTTTTTTTTTTCCATTGAGGCAATAACAGTTGTTTGAGTACAACCTTTTCTTTCTGTTGCAGTAGTCAATCATGTAACTTATGTTGATATAACTCAACTGGACTAAAATGTCCTCTAAGTACAATAGCAAACAATTTCATGCTACTTGTATAAATATGGCTGTGCATTTCAGTTTTATTTTAAAGAATGTTTTAGAATATGTTTCTGACTGTAGATGGCAAATTATATGCTTGCTAAGAAGAAAATGGAAACAAAACGCAGAAACATTTTTTAAAGCACTGCCACATATATATTATATTTTCTTTTTTCATGTATGGGAGATTTGAGATACAGAAATTCTGGAAGTTGTCTCTATTAATTTAGTACTTCAGGATGAGCCAAGTGTCTTTACTAATAATGCTGTAATCATAATTTCATCTGGACAGCATGTTGTCTCTTGAAGTCCTAACACTAGACTAGAATAGAATAGAGATGCTTAATTTTTCCTGTGTGAGCTTTTGACAAATAAAATATCTGCAAAAATATTATTTTATACACAGGAAATAAATATTATTAATGTTTTGGTGTGCTGAATTTTCTTTCAATTTTACAGCTTTAAAGTAACTTGAGAGTTAAGAGCTTTTGATGATCAAAAAAGTTACTGAAATATTGATGCGTTGTGAAAAATAAGTGGTGAATTTTTGAGCAGTTCTGTAAAATGTGTTGGTGTAGTAACAGTGGTAATCTTTTCACTCCCCATTCAAAAAGGAGCCCTAGATAGTGTACAGTTGAATATCTACTTTTACCTCATGAGGGTACACAGAGAAAGATTCTGTTATCACTGTGAAATGTTGGATGTATTTGATTTCTTACATGTAAAGTTATTTGTTTTGGAAATTTTCAGTTCACATTTTAAAGAGAAAAATTAATAAAATAGTATCAGATGAAAAATATCCTTTGTTACTGGTTAAAAAAATGATTTTTTTTTTTTAAATATACGCTTGGAGGAATTTCAGTGAAGTAGTCTTTCTGAGCTAAAGTCTCTGTGCAATAAAATACTGTAAGTCTTTTGAACACATAGTTATAAAATATAATTGTTACACATTTGGCATTTTATGCTTCCCTAGGAATAACCACTTGGTATCCACACCTAATCTATGCTCTGTCTTTTCATTTCAATTGGGTCTGAAGTGGTCCTTCGTTGTAATGAGAATGCCCCTTTCAAGAGACTTCTTTTAATTATACCGATGATAAAATGTAAGTGAAAGTAGTCATTTCTAGAGGTTATGACTGAGCAGTGTTTTAACTGTAATACTAAAATCTACCTACATTATTTCAGTCTCTATTTCAACGTTTTTATGCACTCTCTCCACAGAACAGAGTGGAATATCATTGTAGGTCAGATTTTCAGTGTGTCTTACTTTCAGTTTTGCTCCTGCTATTAAAAGTAAGCTGAACTCTCAATTTCTGGCTACTATCACTTTCTACATAAACCAGAAAATATTCATTGTTTGACAGAGAGTGACAGTTTCACAGATCTTAATGATATGCTGTCTTTTTTTTTTTTTCTCTTCAGTCTTCATTAAAACAAAATGCAGGGGGTTCTTAAATTAATTTCATATATGGGAACATGTTTTTTACAGAAAATATCTAGTTTTTTGTACTTACAACAGATATTTATGTGCGTAAAAGCACTAATAAAAAACAATTCTGAAAATGAAATTGAGAAAACACATAAATACAATTTAAACTTTAATTATTAGATAGCACTGCTGATTGAATTCAGATGACATTCTTGCCTTGCAGTACCAAACATAATTATATGTCTTTACAGATAAAAATGCAGTCAAGTGAATTATGCCACCCAATACATTCCAGTTTTGACCTAATGGAAGAACAATTTAAAAGGGATACAACTTGACCTGTGTTTGTAAATTCTTTGTGCATATAAATGATAAAAAATAGATATGAGCCTATCTGCTAAGTAAAATGTTTTTGCGCTGTTACAGATACATATTTGGATATCTGCACTGTCTCGCACAAACAAGATAAATAAATAAGCAATAAAGACAAAGAAGCACAAACAGTATTTTAATCGTTTTTTAATCCCTGGTATTCTATGGAATTTTTCTAATAGGTACAAGAATATGATCTGCAGAATAAAGCTTCTAAAAGAGCCTTTGCAGGATCTTTGAAGAACAGTCCCAGAATGTACTGTCTCTTCTCATTTTACCAAAATCTTTTTAAGTTTACTTAAGTCCAGACCCTTCAAATTATTTGAAACATTCTTCTTCTTCCATAAGGGGACTTTGACAACTTTCCAAAAATATATGGGTATAAAATGGTCAGAAGAAGACTGTGAGTAATAACTTCACCCCCCCCCCCCCCCTTCTTTCAACTCTCATCTGCAGCTGTTTTCAAGAAACAAAAATGTTAATACTGTGGAGAGTAGAGGAAGAACTACCAGAAAATCTTATGTATGCAAAACCAAACCAAAACAAAAAAGTCAAAGCTCATTAGAATCAATAATGAACATCTGCTTTGAAAGTATTGTAGGTGGTGGTAGAAATGGTTTGGGGTAAATCTTCAAAATGATTTGCCTGAGATCACAGAAATTGCTCTATGCATGTTTCCTTGTTTGTCTTGCCCATAGTTGCAGGTAAATGTGGCATACAAGGAAAGTTTAGAATATGAAATGTGCTTTCACGTCACCGTAGTCAACCTGTGAATTAAATGAAAGAGAAGAACCTCATGTTATCTATTGATTATTCATATGCTCATGGGTAAATCAGGAATAACCTTTTTGGAACCTAGATGGAAGGAAATTATATGACTCACCGTAAAGAGATGAGATTCCTTTAGAGGAAGGGGACATTCCTGTAAAGAAAGTTGACAAAGGCTTTTTTTGTTAGCCACCGAAGTTCTTTTTTATTTTCTTTTTTTTACTTACACATTTGTGATCTCTTTTATAAATAATTTACTTTTTCTTCTAATAACTCATTGGATCTGAAAAGTAATTGTAGTATAGGCTTTCATAACTAAGCAAAACTATATGCAGGAAACCTGATCTTTATATTCATGGGATAAAAGCTGAAACCTCTTGAGCAGAATGAAAATGTGTTGCCTTTCATGATCTTTCTGTGTTTCTGGGTTCTGTCCATAGATTGTCATAGTACAAGCTTGCAAGATCACCTGTGGGAAATGCTATAGAAGATGCCAGAAAGTTGCCATTTACTCAATTTCTTAATGAGTTAGTGAGTCTCAAATATGGCTGACAGTTACGAGCTACTTGTTGATGTGTTGCAGGATGCAAGATATAAGAACAGAATGTAGTAGTATCTACCAGTCCTGCAAGTGAGCATGGCCTCATGAGTTAAAAGTTGACAATTCGAATAGTTCCAGCTCTAGATGTTATAAATGCCTGTTTCTGGTGAATTTATCTGGGGCAAGTGATATTGTAAACATATTTAGGAGAATCTAAGTTCTGCAGCCATCTGAGGGATATAGGTGAGAATCACTTAATTATCATTGTCTGTAATCCCTAAAAGAAGTGATATAAGCACTGGCAGAGTGATTTTAGTTCTGCATATCAGCTTTCATACATCCACTCTTCTCTCTTACAAACTTAACATTAACACAGAATTCCAGAGCTTTTAGCAACAGAACTGTCCAAATTACATGGCAGATGCTTCACTTGATGGTGGGAGCATCCAGATTCTCCAATGTCAGTTTATTCAAAAGGTTATTTTAATGCAACTATATTAATGCCAGTTTATTCCACGTTACTGTGTATCTAGATGAAGAACAAGTCTGTGCCACCTGCTAATTCTTTTGCCGTTGTTATGGGCCCAACATTTATGGATATGAAGACCAGCAGCAAGAGTGGTGTGGATGGAAAAAAAAAAGAGGATGATATTTTCTATTTGTGACTAAGTACAGCAAATTAACAGGAAAATAGGGGTAACATGAGAAAGTCGCAAGGACAGACTTACAGATGGCCACTACCATTTTGTTTCTTCTTTTGTTAGCAGTATTTCCAATAGAGATTGTTTGAATAGTGTGTGTTTTCTCTATTGGTGTTTATTTATCACCTTTGTGGTTAAGAGGTATTTTAATCATCAATTCTCAACATTTATGGCTAGATGCCTGCTCACATTTGCACTTCAGTGTTTGTTCTTTCTGCAGGCTTTCTATATTTTATTTATAAGGTTAGCTCATTGTGGAGCAGGTGGTAAGGTCATGCATGACTGTTTTTAGTGCTGTAGAGTTAGGCTGTGATTTTCAGTTTTCAGCAGAAGCTGATGAGACTACAATGGCTTGGAAAAGCTATGGTTCTATCTTCCATTTTAGACATTCTCTGGAAATTGCCATTGAAATTCAGTAACAGGATTGATTCAGTGCACTACCATATTGTAGACAGTGGTAAACTGAAGGGTGCTTTTACCCATCAAGTGAACTGTGCTGTCTTTCTCATTTTTCCTTCCCATCTTTGTGATGTCTGTACAGCATTTACTTCCTCAGAATTACTGAACTATAATATATGAAAACAATTGTTTATTTACTAAAGAAATTTTCATCTCTATGTGAGTAGAAATATCTTTTTAGTGAAATAGTCCTGTTAATTTATTCTTCCCATAAGGCCAGCATAATTCCCTCAGTTTTACAATTAATGGAGAATCTTTGCATTTTGGATGGCTTTTAGAAGTCTTTGATAAAAATATAATAGCTGAAGATGATAAAATAATGCAATGCTCCCTGTAAATATAGAAAGATGTGAGGCGCTGGCATCCTGAAACTCCTGTATGCCGAAGATCTAAAATGCCAGTCATTTATATTGGAATCTTTCTAAATATCTCTACCTAAATGTTATCTTTGCCACTACAGTTAAAAGAGGTGTTCACAATTTTATCTTTTAAAATATAATGTATTTACAAATGCTGAGTTTAAAACTTATTTCTAGTACATATCCTTCATTAGTACATTAAATGTTTCACCCATTGAAAAACAAAGGAAAAGATTGAGCACAACATATTATCATTTTGACTTGAAATAGAAAAATGTTAGCATCCCAAGATGAAGAAAGGAATAGGAGTCTGATGTTCAATATTTTGACTCTGTAGAAAGGGTTCTTTTTCTTTCAAGCAGCCTTGAGAGTAGGAAGTTAGAAGGCAAAGCCAGGAGGTCAGACATGAGAGTCAAGGAAGTATGAATGACATCATCATCCCTAAGTAGCCTCTCAGAAGATGAATGAGCTCTCTCTTGTATTACAATGCTAGAGAGCATTAGAAGGTGATATGATATCTAGACAACACATAAGATAAATGCCTCACAGCATGCTAGAACAGCTTTCCCCCCACGCCCTCCACAAGTACATAAATCCTTTGGTGGTCTCCGTAATACCGTATGTGGCTGATGAGTATTTTATATTGCGGTCAGCTTCTTAACAAAATTCATTTAGATTTAATAAGTACCTTAAATACTCTAATTTAGTTACTGGAGCTGAATAAGTAGCTGTAACTCAAGATACCCTTTTGCTGACTGGACTCACAGTACTGCTGGGACACAGAGTGGATTTTTTTCACTTGTCACCCAATGAAAAATAAGCAAATGTCAACAGCAAAGAGATCCCATATTTTTTAAAGCTGCCAAAAAAATTATTCATCATGCTAAAACTTGACCCAAAATGTGTTTGTTGTAATGGTGTAATATACTTGAAATGCAAGTTTTATGTTATTAATGAATTCCTGCTGAAGGGAATGCATGTCACAGTCAAAACATGCAAAGTTGCTGTAACGTTCAAAGTACATTGAGTTGGAAGTGGATTTCATCTGAATTACAGTCTTTGTGCTTCAAAAACACAATCATTCTCATATCCTTATATAATCCTTCCTACAGTAATTTTGGAATGCGCAAAGTCACAACAGAGTATACCCCAGCTTTTCTCTTGCTTACGTAAACATTTGATACAAATATTAGTTGCATTTTTGTTTCACAAATTGAAAAAAAGTAAATCCTGCAGTAGGAAATCGGTTTCTGTTTGGAATGGACTCTGAATCAGAGGCGTGTAACTGGGGGACAGAATTCTGATTCATCATATTTAATCTCTAAAGTAGTTTCTACTCATTTCAATATTTTTGTTATTTTTATAGAAACAAAATCGTGCTCATTTGAAAGAAAGTGCAAGACAAGAAGATCCTCACTTTGCCTCAAACTAAAAGCTGCGTAGTTCTTTATTCCAAATGAAACAGTGTCAGACTTTTCACATACGTAGAAGAGTGGATCTTCCCTGATGAATACCTCCATAAATTAGATATTAGCTATAGTAAAACTGTCTCTTCAGAAAAAATTTCCACTAACATATTCAATTGGAAGGGTATTACGTGATGCCCACCTACTGCTATGAAAATCTGTGGTTTTATGATGAAGACAAATGAGAATTTCTGTGAACAAAAAGTATATTGAAAAATAGATCTTGAGCTTTCGTAGAGATTTCTATTTGTAGTATGTGAGTTCCACTCACTTTTTGATGTCTGCTGCTCTGTCCACCTGTCTGTCTGTTTATCACCATTGCAGTGATAACATGCAGTATCAATTGGATTTTAAAAGACATAGATCTTTTATATTAGCTGTCCTTTTTTATAATACCTTTTACAAATTTAATCAATGCATTTTAATATACTATATAGTTTAAGTGCAATATACAATAAATGTTCAAGCTTCATCTTATACATGCTCTAGCCTTTAAATTGTTAAAACTGCAGTGCCCTTTCAATCTACTTACATAATGTCATAAAATATACATTTCAAGGTAAATGAAGTCAGCTACTTCAATTTAGTCCCTCAAACTGGTAGTAAATGAGAGGTTAACACTATGGTGCCAAACCCATTATTGAGTAAATTTAGCACCTTGGACAGCTCTGTAAAATCTTTATTGCTTTCCTGACCTGCTCGTCATGTTCTGTCTATGTGTTCAGTGGCTCTCAGCTCTGATTGAAAGGCAATATATTAGATCCCGAACACAAACATGCTCGGGGGCTGCTTCACTGTGAGCGTAATGACATGGAGGTGAGAACAATTTTCTGGTCACCGCAATCCAAGCACCTTGCAAGGTCTGTTGCTCTAACTTATAGAGGACTTTTGGGGCTCCTTTCTGTGTGAAGACGTAACTGTAGTTTCTGTTGTAATTTAGGCAGAGCTGTAAGAGGTTTAAGATACATCCAGAAAAAAAAGAAGTTAATATCCTGAGTATATCTGTAGTAGCATTTCATTGGGTATTTTTAAAGCTAGTTTGTGTCTATAGTTATATTGTCAGCTCTGCGATAGAAAATACCTGTATCTGACAGGGGATATATGATCTGAAAATATCACAAACAAGAAATGCATTTTTATGTGTGTAAATATTGTTAGAGAAAGTATGAAACTCAAATTTACAGATTCAGAAATGTTGACAAAAATAGCCACTGACTAGCTACAAAAACTGAATGCTATTTGTCAAACATACTTAAATAAGCCATCATGATAATTAGTTTTATTTACATGCAATATGATATGTCTTCAAATACCTTCCATTTTTTAAGAACTGGAATATATTTAATATGAAGTAGAGCACCTGTAAGATTCCATGTAATTACCTCATTCTTTTAACATGGTCTTCAATCTCTTTTTTGATGCAATATGAAGGGTTTTTTTAGCTCAGCATTACATAAATAACTATGAATAGTCAGGTAATTAAACTTTCCTTTTTTAGTAATTTAGTATAATGACAGCTTTGGTTAACAATATTTCAAAGCAGTTTGTGGGCTCTTTATCACACTCTAATTTTGCATTAGTGAAATATACAGTGCAAACACATTCTACTGAAGTGAAGTAAATCCTAGTTTAAAAAGTCAAACACTTTTATAATAATTTCCCTTTTAATGTTTCTATTCTTCTCCAGTTTTTATCTTCAGCATGAGGGAAAAAGGGCGACATAGTTTTCTGATGATTTTGGTAAAGCAGCAAGGATTGTCTGTACCTGGATGTTGCTTGTAGTCTGCCTGCCCATAATTATATGGCTAACAGTTGTGGTCAAGCTACACACACACACACACACACACAGAGGGGAGGAAAAGCAAAAACAAAGACAAAAAAAACCCTTAAGGAGCAACTCTACTCCTCAGAATGTTTCAATACAGTGATTCAAAAATCCATTGATTACATATTACATCTGACTTCATATGTGGAAAATAATTTAAATGTGTGTTATGGGAGAGGGGTGCGTGCAGCAGAAGGCAATCCTAAATGTTTACTGGAAGAACAAAAATCCTCCATCTCATTTTTGAATTTAGGACATTATATATGTCATAAGTAGTTACTGCAGTATGACAACTGTTTTATCTTATATTACAGAGAATTTAAAATTGAAAAAAATGCTAATATGCATCTAAAAGCTTGTCATTTGAAGAGTTGTTCAAGGATTTTTGAAGAGGTTATGGTGACAGCAAAATGAATGCAATTATATCTCTATTTTCTGATCAGAGTCTACAGTATATGAAAATTGAGCATTACTGTTTCTTTTTGGTATAAAATATGGCTATTGTGTAAAATATTTTAACTTTAAAAGTTTAACTTTGTAGAAAACTGGAAAATGCTCAGATCTGTTACTATTTTTGAAAGCTGCCTGCAGAAATACAATGTGGTGAATAACATCATGTTAGTTTATTAGAGCAACTTGTAAGGACTGGGAATTACAGTACATTGTTTTATCTAAAGGACAGTCTGGACTGTGTTTGGTCAGACAACTGGGAATCTGCTAGGTGCTTTTAAAGAATATGAAAATAAAATTCTTCTGGGTTAATTCTGTAATGCATTTTTACAATTTTAATCAGGTTTGTTCACAGGGATTTTTCCACACTGTAAAATGTAAGAACACAGGATTACATGCTAGTATGACTTGAATGCCAGTTTAAAATGCTACAGGAAACATTTAAGAGAAGAGAATCAAATGGGAAAATGGAGGAGGGAAAATGAATAAGAACTAAATTTATGCCTGCATTGAGCCTGCTTTAAATTTTGCTGTCCATGCTGGCAGCTTTTCCAGGAAACACTGCATGGCACAGTGACATTCTCTCATACTGAATGTGTTTTCCTCTTGAGCATGTTCTGAACACGGATCCTTCCCTGATCCGTTATATCAAGATACAAACCAAAGAAGTTGAAAGGTTACATTACCAGTAGCATAGAACTGATTGGGTATCTTCTGAACGTGGCCTGCTGGGTAAGGTCACAATTCCTGCAGTATGCAATTAAGAATAAAATAAACACATTGGGGATGCCTAACATGCTCTGAATGACATTGATTGCAGTAATCTAGTAAATGACCTCAGGATTGTATTCCGCAATAAACCGATGAGTGGTTTATGGTGCAGATGGTAAAGACAATTGAGTGATGTATTTTATTTTGCAGCACCAATGATTCTCACCTTTTGACTTGATTAAGCGTGTGCACGAATAGGATCAACTACTGATTTAACACCATTCAGTGGTTGCTGAGAGTTGTTAAAATTAAAGTCTGCCTGGTGGGGGGAGGAGGGGGAACACAAAGCAACAGTACACCCAATAGAATAATATGAAAGACTTTAATACTTGTTTTCCCTCACAAGGAGTCTGCTGAACTTAAAGGAATGCATTGTTTTTATATTGACAGGAAGTAATACTTAAGAGGGCTGCTGATTTAGTAGAAGCACTCTACGGTATGCCACATAATAACCAGGTAAATGCATTCTCCTTTAGCAGTTCTAAAACATGGCTATTTCTTAGATGTATAGATCAGAGGCTAAAGGTATATGATACTACCGTGTGAGATGAGAATAAACACATAGGGCAATGTCATATCTGGAGCAGGGCTTAGTTTGCCTGTTTGCTTTTTAAAGTATGTGAATGCTTGTAAAAGCAATGTGTTATTAACCCTGGAGGCGTTTGCCCACTATCACCAGAAACCATATAGTGTGGGCAATGATATGCATTACTACTTGCCACCAGTGATGTTTCAGCCTTAACCTAAAGATATTTTAGCTTTAGGTGGAGGGAGCCTGGGCTTCAGTGCCATTCTGCCAGCTTCTCTTGTTATACAGAAATGTGGCCACTGGGACTGAAGCTTCCAGCTCTTTTACCACAGATGTCTGGATTTATAGCAAAGTAAGCAGATCTGTAAGTGTTAGCAATCCATCAGCCAGCTGATTTAGGAAGAAAAGCATCTAGTTTTTGCCTTTGGACAGGGAAATGTTTTATTTTGGTATGTAGGAAAAGGTTTGTCAGAGTTGAGTTGGTAACTCTTTTTTACCCTTGTCCCCTAGGAAATAATCCTGAAAAGAGCAGCAGACATCGCGGAAGCACTCTACAGTGTCCCTCGCAATCATAACCAGCTCCCCGCCCTTGCTAACACGTCAGTCCATGCAGGAATGATGGGAGTGAATTCCTTTAGTGGTCAACTAGCTGTCAACGTATCTGAAGCCTCACAGGCCACCAATCAGGGTCAGGAGAAGACTCGTCTTCCTCTCTTTATGAACCTTTTCTGATAAAAGTCAGGCAGATGTGCAGAGTAATGAAAGAGAGATGGTTCAAAGCTGAACACGAGGAGCATATCCAGGCAGAGAGCATCCCACGTGCACGTACAAACTCTGAATTACACAATACTGCCATGAGATACGCCTTTCTGTAGTGAATTTGACCCCAATTCAGGAGAAGCCCTTGTGCAAATCACCAAATCAAATGAACCAGATCACTTTTCTGTCTGATCAGAATCTAACAGTTGTGTTTGCCTTTAAATCCCACTGTTTTTAAAAAGGATTTTTATCAATCTGAGCGTATACTTAATGTTAAGTACTTGCTTATGCATCTTCCTAAACATACATGGTCTCTAAGTCTGGGCATTATGTAATACTTGTGACATGAAAGTGTTGGTTTGGTTTTGCAATATTGGCACAAATTTTTTTCAGAGTGAAAGTTTTTTCTAAATTTTGAAAGTAGGAAAAAAGAATTATTTACAGAGGCATTTTCAGAGCTTCGCTCATTTTTATAACAAAGTATTTTTCACATTGAATAAAAACAACTCAACATTTTAATTTCTACTGTTAAAAATATTTATTTTTCAAAGATGGCCATTTTTGTAAAAACCTTTTGCATTTGTCTCTACTTTGCTCAGCATTATTTATTACCCACCTTAAAATCCATTTTAGAGAGGAAGCAATAGAAAGAGACTGTTATTTGGAAGGGTAAAAAAAAAATAATATTTTGCACTATTCTGAGAAATAGAAATGATTTTTTAAATCATAATATTTTATGGATGTACTATGGAAGAGGAAGAAAAAAATTGTATTTTATCTTCCAGGATTGAAACGCATTTTGTGTTTCTGTGCTTGTAGAAGCAAATACTCGTCTTTTTTTTTTTTTTTTTTTTTTTTTTCATATGATTTTCCCTAAATACAATTTCCAAAATTAGGTAGAAATTGAAATTTTAACTTAGAGCCAAATTTGGCAGTAATTTTCTAGGACAAGAGGACTGAGAATATTCCACTACTCTTGGAAATGTACCCTGTTGTTTTCTTCAGTTGTGGTGAGCATCTAATTTGAGATGTACTGAGTGAGAGAGACCACAGAAGACAGTTAACAAAAATCATATGCTTTTAACATACCTTAAATCGGTATGTACTCATAACTTCAAAAATATAGGTCATGTTTACTTCATCTCCTACTAAAACAGCTCTTTTAGAGTGATCATTCCCATAGTACCCAATGATCATCTCTGCTTGAATAGATGGGTTGTTGCTGTGAAGGCTGTAGCCTTCCTCCTCCCTCTTGGAGCTCCCACCAAGAACGAGCCATGCAGTCAGGGATCACAATTTGGGTTACTTGGTGCTCAGTCATGGCTCACCCCACACACCCTGTTGCTGAGTTACCTGCTTGTAGCTGTTGTATAAGAAATTGTTGTTGGGCTAATACCAATCTCTGAATGTATTCCCTCACCACAAAAGGTTTTACTCGCAACTCAAGCAGCGTGTCACCTCACGGCTATGTGCCAAGCACCACCCCTCAGCAGACAAATTACAACTCTGTCACAACAAGCATGAATGGCTATGGGAATGCTGGAATGTCAAATTTAGGCGGTTCTCCAACCTTCCTGAATGGATCTGCTGCCAATTCTCCCTATGCCAGTGAGTATTATATGACTCTTCTGTATTTGTACATTTTCATTACAAAGAGATGGCAACTTTTCTGTGATACTCAGTATTTAGTTTCTATTCTGAGCACTTGATGCAGAGCTTAGGCTTTTCTCTCCTCCCCAGGCCATTGACCTTTGAATCACTTGGAAGACGTTCGTGTTGCCAGCAATGCTTTTCTTTATTTTGCTATTATTATTTTGGAGTCTCATAAAAGCTGAGAAAGAATAATGTCTCTCATGATTTGTGCTGATAGCTTCATAACTTACCGTATACTCTGTAAATAAGAAATTCTGTCCTCAACATTGCCAATTCCAGAAAGCAGGGATGACATAAGTGACTTAATTTCTGTTGGAGTGCATCAAATATTATCAGTACACGCTCTTTGTTGCAATGAGGATGGGAGGAGGCTAAAGATATTTGCTGCAGGAAAAACAGTGTTTCCAGCTGTAAGATATGAAGGGCAGAAAAGTTTGCTGTAATACTGGCAGACTGACATTTCCATAAGCTGCATGATGATGTTTCCAAGACCTCTGAACAAATAATATGCTCATAACCTTTACAGACACTATGAATTACTATTGGGTCTAATCTTGATTGCTTATATGCCATTTGCTTTGTAACTAGGTAGTATATTGACTTCACTGAGATTTTAGTATTAGTCAGTAAAACGTGACAATGGTTCTTAGAGTTTGTATTTTAGTGTCTGTACAGAGAATGCCACAAAGGTTCATACAAATCATACATCCCATGGTATAAAGCACTTACAGCCTACAGTCCTGGTTCTGGAAATGCTTCTGTGTAGGACTTTCTGTATGTTAATGTTAAAGGTTTAGTTTAACAATTTTGTATATATATATAGATAGATATACATATACATATATACATATATGTATGTTTTTGTTGATAAACACCTGTGAACCTCTTCTGCCACAGCTAACACAGCTCAGTCAGTAGTCTCTATTCGCTTGAGAAAATTAAATGAATAGGACCTGCCTACAGACATCTGCAGAAAGCTACAATCAGAATCAGGCCAGAAGGTCTTGTTCTATAAATACGTTTATAAACTGAGACCCTCACACGGACAGGAGAAGCAGTGCTGAACATAGCAAGGTTGAGCAACCTGGTCTAGTGGGAGTTGTCCCTGCCTGTAACAGACAGGTTGAAACTAGATGATCTTAAAGATCCCTTCCAATCCAAGCCATTCTGTGATTTTAGGATTCTATGAAATCTTAAGTTTAGTGTTGTAACAGCAGTAATTAATTATTCTGACTTCCACTGCTAGACTTCAAAATTTAAAAGGGGAAAACATTACCTTCAAGGCTTCTTAGCAGCTGCAAATTTAGAAGAAAATATTTACCTATGTAACTAGTACTTAAAATGTAAGAATTGCTAACTGGTTATTATTTTGTACTCTAATAATAATGTAGCAAATACCGTTGAAGTATGCTGTACTTACTTATTAAGTTGAATTTACTGTCATAGAATCTGCACACTCTGAATTCATAATATAACATGATTGATGAGACATCTCCTCTTGGAAGCAATGCCAGTGATGCATTTAAAATACTCAAGCAATGTATAATTTCATATTTATGAACAAAGTCCTCTTCAGAATAGCACTTCACTCCTCAGCCCTGGTTCTTTATTCTGGTGATATTTTGGGAGGTTTTCTTGGTAGATCTGTCATTCTGCTAATGCCTAATCCATTGAATCAGAAAATGCTTCAATCATGACCTGAAAATTAAAAGGTGGCATTCTTAATTAAATCAATAAACTAATTGCTGTATAGTAGCAATTCAATTTAGGTGCTTTGATTGCTCTCCCTTAGCAAGTACTTGCAGACATAGAGTGACTTCAGACTAAGATTGTATCTGTCAGGCAGTGAAACTTTGAACATTTAATTTCCATTAATTGATTTCCTCAGTGTTAACAAATATGATATCAGATTTTCAAATAAGAACTTAAATAGGGTGATTTTTATCTACATAAATGCTAATAAAATAATAATTCAAAGCCCAGATGGTATGAATTTTACTCTATAATACGTAATTTTTCATAGTCCTCTCATGTATATAAGCAGTTTCTAAACAGGACAAAGAATAAAAACACAGGATATTACCTTTTTTTTTTTTCCCTTTTGAACTAAGATGGGAAGTGTCAGTGCTGTCTGAAAATAGAAGGAGTTGTTTTGTTTGCATGAAGATAAAAACCACTTAAAATCTTAATGATAAGTACATGAACAAAAGGCATGTATTGCATCATGCAGTAAAATAGGATTTTAAGGGTGTATCTACCCTCATGCAGGTTTATCTGACATCCTGTAATCTTTCTGAAAGCAAAAGTGCTCTAAAGTGCTGGCTTTGGAATCCAGTTAAAAAGTTAGATTGTTCCACATTAAAAATTCCAAATCCAGGTGTGTACTTCAACCCCTCTCCTCACCTCTGTGTTGCCTGCGTGATCTGGATTCTCTCTCATTCCCTTATTCTGACCAGGGCAGTGGGTGATGCCAGTCCCTGGAATAATTGTTGCAGTGACGGAAAATTGAAGGAGTCCTCGAATGCACTTGAATTACTGCTCCTGAGCAGTTGCAAAAGGTGGGCTTCCTTCAGCGACAAATCGCACTGTGAGCAACTACTAACTGTAGTAAAAGCCTTGGCCACTTGAAATTAGACCCAGTCCACCCAACAAGCAATAGTCTTTTAGTTTTGCAGTAGTGCTAACTATCTAATCCTAAGGTGTGCCTTTTTGGGGGGGTCTTTTTTTCCTCTAGTTGTGCCATCAAGTCCAACAATGGCCTCCTCCACTAGCCTCCCCTCCAACTGTAGCAGTTCATCTGGGATTTTCTCATTCTCACCAGCCAACATGGTCTCAGCAGTGAAACAGAAGAGTGCTTTTGCGCCTGTCGTGAGACCACAAACTTCTCCTCCTCCCACCTGCACCAGCACCAATGGCAATAGCCTGCAAGGTAGGTGAAACCAGCTCTGGTGTGTAGACGGCTGCTCTCACAACTGTAAGTTCCCCACGCCTTGCAAGGCTCTGAGCAACACTCAGGTTTCGAAGGGGAGAAGACAGTGGGGGATCCCTGGTGGCCTCTGTCCTAAAGTTTCCTCCCATAAAGAGTAACTGTACTCCACCGACAGCCCACCTAGTACCTTGCAGGTGTTTGGCAACCACCCTATCTCTAACCCATCTAATACTGATGAATTGTGAGGCTGTGTATTTTAAAGCACAGACCTGCTGTTATGATAAAAACGAGTAATATTTCAGCTTACTAATACCATCCTTTTTCTTTCTTTCCTTTCTTATTCCCTGTTGTCGTCCATTATCAGACCAGTCTTTTGTGGACTCTAGCAAGTACTCCACTGCAGGGTCTCTCCAGGGGCTGGCCTTCTCCTGAAGTACGTCACTCAATCTTCCCTTCCTTTTTTTTCCTTTGTCATAGTACACTTGTGCAGAGATCCTACTGGGAGTAAATAGACCGTTACGGAGCTTGGCACCAACCTCTGCCTTTCATACATAGAAGACACATTACAAACTAAATTTTCCAGTTTAACTCATATCAGGGCATATATTAGCACTGATTAATGCACTTCTGTGCCAATTAATTCTACAAATGATGCAGGGCCTCATCAAATGTTGGTTGGTTGGTTGCTCCTTTTCTGCACCCTCTCATTACAAAGTATTCCAACGTCAGCACCTAAATCCCTTTTGAAGAGCTGACACAAGCTGAGGGGTGGCAGACAGAAGGTTGTCAAACTGAAGATGCTCGAAGACCAGCACCACCCATTTCAGTGTTAGATTCAGCCTATTTTACAACACCGCCTAAATCTGTATAATTACCTCACTCTGCATTAGTGTGCCGAGAGAGATGTTTTCATGCTCACTTAGACTAAGGAGTTTTCTTAACCAGCTGCCTCCAACTGTGCCAGAGATGGAAAAGATTTTGTGGTATGCGTTGTGCTTCCCCCAGACTTGAGGTCTGTTTTCCTTTCCATGTGCTCGTGCAAATTACCGAAGAGCACCAAGTGGGGGACAGAATCCATCATTTTAGAGCTATGTTCAGAAGGATGAGAAAGGATGGCTCCACAGACTCCATGTCACTTTACATCCTCTGGAAAGAGGGATGCTGGGCTTGCAGACATAATGCTGATAGTTCCATTATAGCTGGGAAGTCTGTATGCAGGCAGAGTGCAAAGAGTTCATTCATAAAAGCTGTGATCCACTATGACTGAAGGGAAGCGTTGTCCTCATGCAATTTATGCTGGAGATTTGGGAGGATGAATCCTTGCACATTTACACATGCACACAGAAACTGTGAAAATAATAGGAATGTATATGCAGCTGTTGGGTGCCTTCTGTAAGCAGTGCTGTAAATACAGGCTGCATCAAGAATAAAACACAATGGAGTTTTCGGATGAGCTGTGTTGCTTAGAATATCGTTTTCCTATGTTTTAAAAATCTGGTGATGCTGACATGCTACAAATGTTAAAGGCTAAAGCAGCTAAAAGTGTTTTGCCTGAATTAAAAGAAAATTAAAAGGAACTAATTGTTGACTGCCAGAACACACCAATGTTCTTATCATCTCTTCACCTTGTCCCAGTGTGCTGTGAGATTAGAGTGAAAAAGCAAGTAAGAAGGGAAGATTTTTCTCTTGTTTTTCCTTTCACGGGACACAGAATTCCCAGGTTCTGCCTAATGGGTTATGGAAAGCAATTATGGAACAAGCTGAGTGCTGGATGCAACTGGGGCTTGCTGATTGCCTCCTCATTATGTCACATCCAGATCTGTAATGCCCAGAAACGACACACATCTGAGTGTTCTCCCTAATTTTTATTTAGCAATTCTGTTTTCATAATAGGAGTGAGCCACCAAGAGATTCGTTTTAAGGGTCATCACTGAACTTCTTGGTGAGTTAAAGAGGCACAGCCTTTAGCCCCATGCCTTCTGATACCACCCGAGGCTTGTAATAATCTCTCAGAAATGCACTGCCTGTTGTGCCTTATTGCTTAAATAAACAATCTTGTATAAGGAGGCTGTCTTATCTCTCTTGGGCTTCTGGATACATCAGAAAGCAATCAAGCTTTCCGTATGTAGCTTAGATATCAGAAGAACTCACTAAAACAACAGCTAGGCTTATCTGTTGTTCTCTTTGCCATGCAATTTTGTAAAACTCAAAATACGTTATTTCTGTAAATTGCTAGCAGCAAATGCAAATTAGTATATGATAAAAGAAATAATGCCCATTGGTGGCAGTTCTTCTGTTTTTTTTGCCCTCTCTTTTTGGAGGCGTGATCTCATACCTACAGTGTTTCCCACTGCTATCTCTGTTTTCAGGATCAATAACATGCTACAGCTGAGAGAATTTGCATGACTAGATGTAGCACTTACGGAATAAAAGTAGAGTGATATAAATGAAGACTTGGAAAGAATGGAAATATCAAGGCTTTTAGGTAGAAAAGAGATCATTTTGTCATTTGCCTTGTAATTTAATTCAGGATTTCGGGGCTCTTCAAAGGCAATAATGCTTTGAAAAAATGAACAAAGATCTGCATCTGTACAGTTTCCTTCCAATGGCAAGAGGTGCATGGCTAATATGTAACTATGGAAAAACATCATGAAGGCAGGAGTTACAGTTTTGTCGCCTTAATCTGAGATCCTGCACAGTGATGACAGCCATGCTGTCCCAAGAGAAAAGCAATTCTTGACCACTTTTTGTTAAAATCGATTTGAATTTAATGAATCTTTTAGCTTTAGATTTTATTTATTTATTTATTTATTTATTTATTATATTTTGACACTTTCTGAAGTTTTACATTTAGAGGTATGAAAAGGACAAAATGCTGAAGTAGGGAATTAATTAGCCATTTGATTCAGTTCAGTTGCACTCATCATACACAGGAAGACTTGACCCATTCCCATCTGCTTAGCTCATAGCTTATCTGAACAGCAAAGGAGGGAGCATTGCTCTCAGCATAGCTCTGCTCTGTGTTGTGATATACATCTGTGGTGTGCAAGCCTGCAAGCCCTGCAGCTTCCCACATCCAAAAATCTCCAAGTGCTTTTCTAGTATGGATAAAAATCATTCCCATGCAAGAAACAGAAGCAAATCAAAATGCTTGATGTAATACAATGAGCTAGAAGGAGAACTGGGACCAAAGCCTGAGTTTCACATCCATGCCCATGTCAATCTGTCATATATTGGTACAAGAAATACCTTCAGCTCACGTGGCTGCCATAAGCAGAATTACAGTCTAGCTTACTGTACCCATCATGGCACTTTAAGGATGCTTTGGATGTGCATGGATCATGTTCCATGTTCATACCCCAGCCCTCAAATGTAATGATCCCAAGAGCAGAGTAGGGAGCAACTGAGTATCACAACAAGGGCACTGCTTTTGACTTGGTTTTGCTTCATTTTTATTCACCTGTACCAAGAGTAAAGCCCACTTGTGGGCACTCAGGACTTATTATTTGAGATACTCTTTAAATAAAACTCTTTGGCAAGGAATCTTTAAACAAAAGTCTATCAAGTTTATCCTATGATTTAAGATGAAGGAGACGGCATAGCTGTGAAGATAACATGGAAGTGCATCCACAGATTATCTCCTGGTAGAATAAAAAAAAAGCCCATGTCAGGAAATGCCTTAGCAAGGGATATTTAAGACACAGCAGTGTCAAGTTCTGATTACTTGAGTGTCTTCTTGTAGGGCACGAGCAATGTAACTCACCTCTCTATCCCTTTAATCCTCATTCCCAGCAGCTTGCAGAGCCCTTATGTGGAGTGATAGCCATCACTGTAGTGATTCCACATAACTTGTGGCTGAATGATAAATTCTAGGAATCAGAACGCTGCTGTACAATTGCAACATGCCACCTCTGAGGACGGCCTCCTGCAGACATGTGGATGTGTTTTGCATTCTCGCCTTCTCCTCTCATTTTATTTCATTTAATCAGTGCAGTTTACTCGAGCTGTTCTCCCCTTGCTGATTAGACTTGTAATTCTTGCACATATGGTGGTGTTTGTGGAGAAAACATTTCCCTCCTCTCCCCCTCCAACCCCAAATCTGTGAGTCTTTTACTTTGGCTCTGTTCTTATCAAATAATTGCAGCTGTAATTAAAGTACAATGAATCAGCACCAGTCACAGGGTTGATTTCTTCCTTAAGAAATTACATGTCCAGATGTCGGAGATGGCAGGCAGTTCTAGCATTTAAATAATGTGCCCGTGAAGTGCCGCCAACCTGAAAGCAAATCTGTTTTCTACCTTTCTGCAAATAACCATACAACTGGTGTTTTAAGGATGTGTTGTTGTCACAGCTTTCATCATAAACTTACACGACTACCACCTGTAATGATGTGTGTGCTCACAGTATGTCGCTCGGACTCTTGCTTTGTCTGATCCCTGATAAACAGAGACCAACCTGGAGGTCAGGCGAGGTGGAAGGCTGTAGGTGTTGACTTCTAAGAAACGTCTCTAAGAGAGGTGGTGGTTCCATAGGAACGAAGGTTAGAAAGCATAATAAAGGATGCAATTCAGCTGACAATAGAGAGGGCATTGTAAGTTAAAGTTAGCATATTACTCAGTGTAGTTGGTGAAATCTACAAGTGTAATGAAACCATGACTTAGTTAAGGGCATATTTCTACTTCAAATTTAGATTTTAGAGTTTAAGTCACTTCTGAGCACCTGGAAATGCATTCATAATGCTCCAGGTTGAATACTGAACATGTAAGAGAAAACTGGCATAGGAAAATGAACCGCTGTTACTCTGCCTAATGCAACAAATGCACTGCCAGATCGCTGACACCGGCGGCCTGTGGACGTCAGCCATTTGCTCATTTGTGAAGCAAAACATGCAGTAGAAAATGTGGCAATGGCTGAGGCAGGTTTAAACCTGTCAAACGCTTTGAGACTTTGAAATTAAAATAAAAGAGTAAGTTGGGGCCTGATTCTCATATTGGGCAAAGTGCATTTACTCTGCAAGAAAATCACTAATTTCAGCAGTCTCTCGCAATTTATATTTTCCAGCCAAATATGTTGCTAATAAATGTTTAAAGGTTGCGTTACAATGCACAACAGTAACTCTTCTCCCTCTTTTTCTCTCTCTCCTCTCTTCCCCACCCTCTCCTTACGACAGCTATATCTGGCATGATTGTTCCCCCCATGTGAAAGAATTGCCTTGAAGAATTTTATTAATGAAGAGGTTGAATTCTGCTTCAGAGAGAATCTGATACAAGTCCCAGAGCGGAACTTTTTACTCAGGCCTTTTTAAAAATAATAATAAAAAAAAAGAAATAAAGAAGAATCTTACAATAACTGCGGATTTTTAAACAGAAAAAAAAAATAAAAAAAATCACCATCCTTGCAAACACTGAAATTAACTATCTGCAATTGCAAGGTGTTGATTCAAGTTGTCCATCCCAAATAACTGGGAGATATATTTATTGTACGTTGATTAAAAAAGTCCACTTTTCTTTTGTTGTTTTTTCTTTCTTTTGTTGTTTTTTTTTGTTGTTGTTGTTTTTGTGTGTGGGGTTGGGGGCTTGCTTTTTTTTCCCTTTTTTTTTGTGTGTGTGTTTTTTTAAGGCTTGATTTAACTCAACATCATTTGTCTTTTATAAATCATACAATTACGCAAGGGACATTAGAGATGGAACTCCACGTTTTTAATTTATGAATTTTTTTTAAGCTGTGTAAAGAAAATGAAGTGGTGTCATTTGCATACAAGTCTGTATGGGACAGAATAGAAGTGCCAGTTAGTTTTTCATAGAAGAATTATGGCCATTTAATTAAGGGTCGGCTCATACAGGTTGCTTATCCAGTGGTGATTTGCTAATGTGATACATTTTTAATGTTCTCATTAAATGGACATCACTTCCCAGAAAGTGGATATTTTTGGATGGTGAGAGCGGGATGTGGGGTGGGATTTGGAACCTCTGTCTTTAATATCAGGCTAAATAATTGTGTAAATAGTGCGACAAGAAGAGTTGGTTAAAGCTTAGGATGCAGCAAACAAACACATTTCCTCTTGAACTCAAAATCCAGTGCCTCCAGATATACTGCTAAAACTGCAGCATTAGATTAGCATGGCTCTCATTAGCTTATATATCCGACTCTTTCCCCATGGGTGGCTTCCTGATGTCCAGTGTCACCTGGGCTGTGCACAAAACGCCATTCACCTTTTGCACAGCCATCCCGAGACACAAACCACAGCCATCACGCAGTGGGCATCTCATCGTCCCCCTTTACCTTCTATGGGGCAGAATGAGAAAAGGCTCCTCTGCGGTCCTCCGTCCTCACAATCTAAAAGCACACACTGTTGCCAGCCTGGCGCTAGGATTGTTCCTGTATCAGTCGACCCTCTCCGTTTTGTATCATAATATGTAAAGCCACAGGTAACTGCTTCTGAATAGTAAAATGGAAACAGGAGTTGGGGGCGGGCGGTGGGGCTGTTGGGGGGAGTTTCAGATCAGAACCATCGCTTCTGTTTTACAAAAGTTTTGCTATCGTCATCTGGGAAGTGTTCTTAAAAACAATTGGTCAAAGAGGCAGCAAAGCTCTGAAAATGCATTACCTGATATTTTTTCTTTGCTGTTGTGTTTTGTATGTAGTTATAAATACTGTAGATTTTTTGTGATTTTTTGCCAAAGTTGTTGTTCTATTTATACATTTTAATGTCTTAAGACAGTTTTTCAATATCACAATAAAGAATTTTACTGCATATTTTGCAAAAAGAGCTCACTACCTTTAGCTTGCACATACTTGCAAAATTAATTAAAGGAAAAAAAAGCTTTTTGTTTCTGTTTTTTTTTGTTGTTGTTGTTCATTTGTTTTACGGGGGATTTTGTAAAATATCCATATAAATAATGTATTTATCTTGGGAATTTGTACATTGCTTTTTTCCCCCCTACTCCAGTTTATTTTATTGTGTATGTTTGCTATGTGAAAAGTGATTTGTTTGGTCATTCACCGTTGTATTAGCTGTTTAAATGTGGTTTTAAAACATTTCATTTATAGGGTTGGGTTTTTTTTTTTTAGTATTGTTTAAAACCATGCTTCCATTTTTTTTTTAATTTCCACCCAAAAGCCATTGTCTATTTTTGTATTATTTGTAAGTTAAGAAGTTTTTTCCAATATATGGCAAAAAGTAGCATATTATTCTTGTAGCATTTAGTTATGTAGATTTTAAAAAAATGTATCCTTTGCTTTTGAGGCTTAACAAAAACTAATGCTGTTTTACTCTATTAATATGCATGGGATTTCTCCTCTTTGGAGTGACGCATTTTTGTGCATTAAATATGGGGAGAAACTTCATAGAACTCAATGAAAATACTTTCTTTCTTAAGTCTGCTTGTATATTTCTCTGTCTTTCACGTAAATATAAACCAGCAGATTGGATGCCTTAACAATGCAAATCATATTCATTTCACTTGTACATTGTACTGTGCACCAGAACTGTCAATCATCACTAACATTCTAAGAAAAAAAAAAAAAAAAAGGAATTGAAAAGCACAAAAGAACTGTTTTGTTACCTTAAAACAATATAACTTTTTTCTAGTCGAGCAAGAAAAATCATTTACAACGATGCTGCAACTGTGCATGCTTCCTGTATGAATTTTGCAATGGTTTTCACTAGAATGTCACAGTGTGATCATTTAGAGGAGGGGAAGAAAGCAGGAACTTTTTTTTTCATGGTGAGAAAATAAAAGGAGAAAAAACTGGAAAATGTGAGAGACATCAGTTTATTGCTTCTCTGTATTCCAAGCGGTTATTCTAATTCACATAGTAAGCAACAGCACGACAATGTAATCAAATTTAAAGCCATATTTTGTCCAGTGACACCATCAATTACTCTTGTAGGGCTCCACTCAAAGTCATAGCGATTTTGACACCAGTGTTGGCCATCTATGTTTGTAGTCTTCTACGCCAGTGTCCAAAGATCCTCTGACAACGTGCATCATTTCGTTTTGTTGCAGCTATTTGTAGTGGTCTGTTCAATGGGACTTTATAACCCCCACCCCAGCCCCCGCACCACCCTTATCTTTTACAAAGTAAAAGATGCAGCTGTTTACAGAATATGGCTTTAAGTGGAAACGTCCAGATTTCAATTTTAAAAAGGTGAAGCTTCACAATGACTGGATTGCATCAAGTAAGCCTATTTCCTCACAGTTGTACTAGAATGCAGCTAAAATGAAGTCATCTCTGAAACTACTAACCTTTCACCTTCTTATCTAAATCTTTTTGAATAGACACACACACTGTACAGTTCTATTGTTAGAGAAACTAACTACTGTAGAGATTGTTATAATTTTTTTGCAGAAACTCAAGCTGTAAAAACTTTTCAACTTTCACAATATTTAATTAAAGTTACTTCCTGTCTGTGAATACAGCTCCTAGTTGTGTGTTTCTTTTTCTGCCTAGTAGATGAGAAAAACTAAAAGGTAGAAGCCAGAGACTGCTGAGTTGTCTTTCTGAAATTAAGGAGAGGCAGAACTTTGTGGAATTACACGATGAAACACTGCAAATTCTGGTGCACTGAAACTCCTCTTATTCTGTTGCTAGTAGATTTCAAAGGATCCTCACTCACAGTGCTGTCTGTTCACCGTCATATCATTATTCTTACTATTTCTACTGTTCTACTCTGTCGATTGCTTGAAGAGCTCACCTGTATTTCTGGTGAATTTCAGGAGCGTACCTAACTTTATGTACCCAACTGCAAAGAGCTGGCCGTCTAAACAGAGTCATCATGGTCATCATGAAGTACAAAACAAAGGCATATTAGATTCATTGCAGGGTAATTAAGTTTTCATCTCAGTATCAGTTGAGTCAATGGCAACACATCCACTGCTGTTAGGCACTCTGGACCAGGTCTTCAGTTACACACACGGCCAGCTGCAAGAACTGCATCAAAGCATGCTGAGCTGTAAGTAGCTGCTTGACCATGATGGACCGTCCTGTAAAATGTTTCTATTCTACTGCTGTTACTAAATGACATATCCATTACCTACCATGTTTGATCTCATTTTGGACTTCTCTGGTTGGAGGGGACGATAAAGGATTTTACTTCTGGGATGAGGATGATTGACATAGTGGCACCCAACTGGTCCTCAAGTAGCTGTAGTACAGAAGACTTTGGGGAAAATTGAAAACCTTTATATGCCTTGCCCAATGCAAAGCTCTGAGCATTCTTTGGTAGAAATAGGGACTTGGGATTTCAGTTTGAATTAAAATAAAATTTACTTGGTGTAGCAGAATTGCTGAGTCACGGCCTGAAAATGGAGCACATTGGGAAGGCAGGGCCAGCCCACGGGAGCTCAGGTGCATGCAATGCTCCTGAGTGATTGGAAACGTTGGAGCCAGGATCCACCCCTTCTCAGACCTCATTTAAGGGTTGGTAGTAGAGGTGAGGGCATCTTTTACTGGAGATCCCTATCTACCTGAGGTCTTCCAAAGGTAAGCAGCTCTTTTCTTTCATTTCTGCATCCATGGCTGCTGCATTTGGGCTTGTTCTCAGCTGCTGTAGCTGAAGACTTTGCTGCCCCAATGTTATTGTGGTACATCCCATCCGAATATAACATTGCACTTAGAAAATTAAAATTTGTTGCAAATATAAGCAGCTGAATGTTGTTTCTTGCAATGTAAAGTGTTGGCTGGCTCTTACATATGAGCAGATTCGTCCCTGTAGTTGCTAGAGGAAAAGAGAACAGTTGGCCCCATGCTTATTTTGTCTTCATGAGAAATCTGGTTCTTCTGCTTGGGATAATTCTTCTATGCACCTTTTGACGTGGTGTAGATTCTGGCAGCTCTCACTGCAGCCAGAGGTTTTCTGCTCACTGGAAGTAAGTCAGGTCACATGTAGATAAAAAGCAGTCTAAAAAATTCAGGATGTAATATCAGGAAACCTCTTTGTGGATTATGTAATGGTTCTCTGTCTAGAACCAGAGTTTTGCTTCAGCCTTTTGGATCCAATGAGAGTTTGTCTGGCAATGGAATTGGCTGTGTTTTTGTATGGGAATGCCTCTAATTTTCTTTCTTTAAAGAAACCTCAGCGAAACAAGCTACCCTCACTGTTAGCTTCCTGGCCTTGTCTGTGTTTCTATTTACTCCCTTTGGAGCCCCTCCTCCATATCGACAGGCTTATGCCACAGCTGTCTCATGTAATCATTCTCATAAGCCTGCTTAGCATCACAGTCCGTGGATCTTCTGCTATTTCATGGGTTAGCTGAAGACCTATTTTATGTTATGCGCTTGATTTTTTTTTTATTTTTTTATTTTTATTTTTTTATTCCCCTCTTCCTTCCTGCTTTACACACTTTGTTGACCCATCCTCTTATACATGTTCAAAGCAGGCTGCTGTACTAACAACTGGTTGGAGGTCTATCAGAGTTCCTGGCTCCCATCTCAGCTCTGGATCCCTCCTGTTTTATGGGACAGTAGTTCTAGAAATGTTTTATGAAAGTTCACATTGTCCAGGCTTTTTCAGAAACACATCCACTTCATCTTAGGAGTATTTTGTTTATTTACACTCATCATCACCTCTTTTCTTCTTAGGGATGTTGTCACTGAAGCCTGTTCCTCTGCTATATGGCAAATGTTATATGCATTCACCATCAATGTACTTTTCTGTTCTCCTGTGTTAGGCCTTCAGTTTGGACACACAAAAAAACAAATGCTGCCACTATCAATCTGCTTGGCTGGTGGCTAAGCAAGACAAGTTCTTCAGTGTTGATTCCAGGAGAAATGCTCTCCTTGTCTTGAAGAATCTCGGTAACTTTTTTTTCCCCAATTCCATTTCACTCTCTGTTTTCCTCACTTGGGCCTGGGTGCTCACTTCAGATACAGAATCACAGGGTTGGAAGGGACCGCAAGGATCATGAATCTCCAATCCCTAATACTAGACCAGGCTGCCCAGGGCCCCATCCAATCTGGCCTTGAACACCTCCAGGGACGGGGCATCCACAACCTCTCTGGGCAGCTGTTCCAACACCTCACCACTCTCTCTGTAAAGAATTTCCCCCAGACATCAAACTGGGCACTCCAGAGGATCATCCATCTTATCATCTCAGAGCCATGGCCCTTCCCTTATTCAGTTCCATTCATTCTGACATTAAGCAACACTTTCTACTTGCTTCTTCCTCCTTTTACAAACATATTTCATTACCATTACGGTAAATATGTACAAAGCCTAATCATGAACATTCGAAGTTCATCCCATACACTACGGGTGCATCTCAGCCAAGCTGTTACATAGTCTGTCAGACAGCTTCAGCAAGATACCTGGTCCTTTTGGTTGCAGGCTCCTTGCCCACCCACTCTTGAGTCATTGCCACCTCCCTGCCTGTGTTGTGTCCCTCACCCCCCTCACCATCTCCTTTTATCTCAATGGGATATTGCCTGATTTGGGCTTCATTTGACACCTCCGCTTCCCCTATTTCCCAGAAGGATCTGCTCTGGCATCCCTTTTCCCTAGCAGCTAATGCTGATATTTCAGTAGGGGAGGTCAGGTCAATACTTTAGATAAATAAGTAATAGTTCCAACCCCACAACTCTCCTCTGTTTTCCTCTCCTAGGTGCCCCTGAGGATATAGCTAGTCCAGTGCTTATGGCACTGCTCCAACATGATTGGCAGGTCATGTGAAAGAGCACACATCTTAGAAAACTTTAATATAGTCATTGCAGGACTTGAATGCCGATGACTATCCAGATCGCAGTCTAACAGTGGGGGTTGCAGTTCTAGGTGGCTTTTTTTGTGTAGGCCTACAACAGAAGCAGCAAATAAAATGCTCTGACATATTTTTCCTTCCTATTATTTTCAATTTATGACCTCAACTTTATCATCCATCTGAACGCATGTCTGAACATCTCAGGAAAAGAAAATAATCTAAAAGATCACTTAAGCCTTTCTTGAAATAAAGAGCAAGCTCTGTCATATACATCCTGTAAGGTGAGGAGAGTGAAATTTTTTTGTTTCCTCCTTTGTTGCAGAAGGGTGAAGTATATGAAGCTCTAATTCTCCCCCATTTATTCACATCAAGCTTTGCCTGACTTGGTAAGCCAGGCCCTCCAAGGGTTTCAGTGGGATTGCAGCTGGTACATCATGTTGGGGGTAACTCATTGCAATCTGACAGCTCTTGAACACATGTATGAGGGGGGCAAGGACTGGTTCTGTTTGGCTATGTATAGGAGCGCTCTGAATAGGCACAGATTATCCTACAGGATAAATCTGGTAGTGAGGAGGTAGTGCAGAAAGGTAACAGCTCAGCTCAACAGAAACAAATCTGCAGAAGTACATTTGTGTTGGAGTGGGAGACTGTGTCACTCTGTGCAGGAGCCACAACAAGCTCTAGAAAGTAAGCCTCAAGGTGAATCCTTGGTAAAACATTCACTTCTCTGCAGTGTTTAGAGGAAAGAGGAGCTCAAACGTTGTACCAGGCTCATCTAGAGGCTGTAGGGCTGTGACCTTCCTCTGCGCCCTCCCAGCCCCCCCACCCCATAGCATTGTATGGGGGCCTGCCTGCACCCCTCTGCCTCCTTGCTTGTGAGGCTCTGCCTTCGGCCTCATTTCCACGGCACGTTACTCATCATCAGCCTGCCCCAGGCACTGCCTCGCTCCCCCACTGCGCCACCATTAACTTTGCCTTCAACCTCTGCTGCATCATTGCCTTCTCCTGAGGGTTCCCTATTTATATAGAGGGGAAAATGCAGTTGCTGGGACTGGAAATATTTTGTTACCTTTTTCTACTTAAGTACCAGGCATTTTTATCTGTGCTCTCTGGAGACTTATGCTACAGTGGGACTGATTTTATCCACTTACTCAATGCACTTTAGTTCAATAATGATTACAGAACTTCTACATAATATATTAGGCATAGTTGATTTCCCAGGGTTTGTAGCCCTCTATCTCCCTAAGCATTTAAAAAGGAATCTCTCTGTGATAGGTATGTTATGAATGATACACTCCTCAACAGTCATGTTGTAAAAATAATAGCAGCAGTGGGCTGGGAAGGAAGAAGTGGCAACCATTCGGCTGGAAAATGCCAAAGCTTGCAGATAATACAACCCAACACCAGTGACTTGCTTTGTTCATGTTGTCACTGTTCATTGCCTAAAAGTGGTGCTTTCTGGGCAAGGAATTAGGCAGCTCAGGCTGAATTTGCAAACCCTCCCTCCATTCCATTACCCAGATGGAGAGGTTAGCAGTTCAATGGCTGTTGCAGGACTGGGTTGACCTGATCTCTTCCTTCTCACTGCTTTTTTTTTTTTTTTTTTTTTTTTTTTTTTTCCTTTGAATGTGTCTTAATCTAAGCTGAGCTCTTCAGCTCTGTGGATTCAGCAGCCCTGAGCTGGTTCTCAGCCCTGTGGTGCTGAATCTGATTGCTGAAAACCTGCACGATGCTGCTTTGCTTTGACAACAAAAGGAGTAGTGACATCAGTGGTTACAGACCCCTTCATCTGAGGATAGGCTGTGTGCCTCCAAGCCCTGAAACTTGTTCCTAAGCTTTTCTCAGCCTAAGGGGCTTTCTATTCCTTGTTCCATCTCTGCAAAGATGGCAAGGCTTTTCCATCCCAGACTTGTGGACATAAATGCCATCCTGGGATGTCCATCTGCCTGTGTTGTCCTCCACCCGCCTGCCCTGCCCCTTCTGCTCGGCACTCACCTTGGTGGCAGAGGACATCTGGTTCCTGTACGTGGAGACTGAGGCAACTTCACTCAAAATCCATTCTTTTGCCCCAGTAAGTTTCCTGTACTGGTCAAACCACCTTGAACTACATACCTCGTTCATCTTATTCTCATCAACCTTCCTGTTAGGTGATGAATGCACTCCGTTTCTGTTTTTTAAATGCAAATCTTTGTTTTGGTCAACTTTCCAACAGTCTCTTAATTTCAGCATTCATTGGCTTTTGACAGTGGCTTCTGTGGCTCCGCTGCTGCGGTGCCCAGATTCACCCCTTGTGCAATGAGGTACGCTGCACAACACGGGCAGCTCCTTCAGGACGTGGCTGCCTCTCTTCAGGCTCCAATTGATGCTGCAGCCCCGCAGCCACTGACTGACATCAGGAAATAGCCAGACAAGAGCAGCTACCAGATAACAGCTGTTTCAACAGTTTTAATCGCAAGGGGAGCTGTAAGATAAATAAATAAATAAAGCCGATGAAGTGACAAAACAAATGGCCCTGGTACCAGAGACAGATTTGAAGCTTCTGGCTGCCTTCATGCTCTCACTCCCTGCAAATAATTAATCTATCACTTAGCAGCACTGGGGTTCTCCAGAAGGAGCTGGGAGGCAGTGTCTGAAGGTGAACGTCAGCTCCCCAGAGAGACCTGGAGGATGGGGACACCGCTGCCTGCCACCACAGCCTGCAGGTGAAGTGAGATCACGAGGGGATGGATGGATGGATGTCAACCTGCACGTACTGCGGGTGTGCTGTGTTGCATTCCACCCTCACAAATCACTGTTATGCCCTTTCTGCTTTAAACACTATGGATCAGCTATAACAACACTTGATATTTATTTTATTTCAGCTATCACTCTGATTTGTCAGGTGTATTTTTTATGCACAGCAGGTGTACCCTAATGGGGTTTGGGAATAAACAGAAAATTGATGGGCTTATACACCCATTAGCTAATGGATTACTAAGCAAAAGGGACTCTGTTTAACCCCACTGCACTTAGCCCACTGTTAGGAGGTATGTTAAAGACTATACACTAATGCTCAAATGTCTCTTTGTGGACCCAGGGGAAGAGAGCTCAAACTTTAATGCATCTCTTTTGATAGACAGGTGAATGAATGTGGCTATCATTATGCAATCATGCATCCCTGCAACTATTTATCAGCAGGGCGGAGTGCCCCAGGAACCTCTGCATGCCCCTGGCCAGCCCTGCTGTGAGCCCATCCCTGTGGCTTTGGGGAAGGGCTGAGCAGGAGGATATGGGCTTCCCCCATCCCAACAGATGCAGCACAAGGCAACATCTTTGTGCCCCAGCGCAGCACACCTGTAAGCAACAAGCTTTCCTGTGCAAAGGCCATGTGCCAGCACAGGCTTTAATCAGTTATTTTAAGATAGATGTGGCTCGTTAGCATCAGAACAATGCAATTACTTCTCCTCCTCCCCTCTCTCCAAATCCCAGGATTTTATTGGCCTATTAATGGATTGATTTTTTTTGTTGGTAGAAACAAGAAAAGATTCCAACTCACTGATCATATTATCCTACAGCTATCAAGTGGAATATATAAGTGAGATAATAAAACCCAAACCATATTCATGAAGGTTACATTTTCTAAACCCTTTTGTGTTCTGGATCATAGTTTATGTTCCCTTTCAACCAGAAATACACAGTTCAGTGCTGTACATGACAGCTGAAAAAGGTCTGTTATATTAAAGGTTAACTTTGCAATCTTTCACCATCTTTTTCTCATGGAAACAAGTCACACTGAGTCTCACTGTCCACCTTCTAACATAGGTGTATAATCAAAAGCCAATTCAAAAGGAGCCTTCTGTAAATATCAACTCGATCCAGGCATATGTATGCCTTCCTCAGAGCACCACAGAGTCCTGCTGATTTCAGTGGGATGGCGCCTGTTTGAAGAAAAATAGATGCATGTGTGCAGGAGACGTGAAGGTCGAAGAATAAAAAATCAGGAGAGAACATAATTTTGTGTTGCTTTTCACTAAACAGAGACTCAAAAACTCACAGCCAGAGGGAAGCCGAGGTCCTTTTGGTGACTTCTATCCCATGTCCCCTGCCCTGGAATGCTTTTGGTGCCCCCTCCATACAGGGTATGGGGCTGCCAGGGTCCATGTGCAGCTCTGAGGGATTATGGGGTGGTGAATGGCAGAGGGACATGGCACAGGTCATGGCTGTGTCTTACTGCACAGCAGGACTCTTCCTGGAGCTGGGGGAACAACAGCTGAGGTGTTCAGTGGGCTTCAGCCCACACCTCTTGCCTTCCTATTGAAGCTGGAAGTGAGCTCCCTGCAAATTCTGTGTTCCTAAGAAATGTGGAAAATGTGACCATTTTGCAGTCGGAAAGCTCTCACTAAATCATTATTCTCTTGCTTAACTCCTTGAACACAGAGACTTATGGAGCTCTTTTTAATCTTTATAAAGGAAATGAAGAGCAGCTGCTGGATGTAAGAGGAACTGCCAAAAGCACCACAAATACTTGAGATGCCTTAGAAAATGCCATGGGTACATTGGCAATTACAAGTCACTAGGGCAGCCCAGGCCTTGCCTTACTGGAGGTAGCAGTGGTCAAATGGACATCAATGCCCACTGGAGATCAAGTGTAAAATGAAGCTTTAAAAGTATGATGTGGTTTTGTTGTTGCAGGGATTCACTTTTATCTCTAGGTTTAGTCTTTGGATTGGAGATGATTTAATTTATGCTGGAATTCAACTGCATCAGACTATAAAGCTGGAGCAGCGTAGCAACAAGCTCATTAATTACCAAGCAATTATTTTGCTCAACTTTTAGACCAAGGGGATACCCAAAATACCCACATCCCTTTCATTCTGATTTCTTGTTTTCCCTCCCGTGCTGTAGCTGAGGTTATTTTACAGCAGCTGTCAGTCAGAGCAGTAACAACTTCCACAGCAGCAGCTTCCATTTGGCAAGCTGACTGCACAGAAAGGGCTGTGATGGAGCGGAAGGGGTTTCTTTCTCTTTCTTAATATCATCTTCCCCTAGGATAGACTACCTTGCCCTCTCCAGCAGAACACGCTCAGATCATACTGCAGAGTTTCTGACTGCTGCTTTTAAAAAGGTATATCTGTTTGTTTCTATCAACACATTTCAGCTCCTCTGGCATGCTGTCTTTGCAGCTCTAATAGAGACACTTCACATGTAATAGGGTCACACAGTGATCCTCACGTTCGATTCCATTCCTATCACCATGTTAAATTGAAACAATGTGTGTGCATCAGGTTTCTGCAGTGCAGGGAAGCTGCAGCATCTCCAAGTTTTGTGATGCGATGAACCTAATGATTTGGATTTTATTTTCTTGGTACCACATTCAGCTGGCGAACTCGTGGAAATACACCTTACCTCGTTTCCTCCCCGTCTCCGCACCTCTCAGGAGCTTTCACCAACAGATCTACTTTCATGATGGAAAAAAAAAAATAATAATTCTATCAGTAATTTATGGAAATTAGAAAACTGATTAGCATAAAGCTTCTACTTGTGATAGTGGGGTTACAGAAGTGGGTTGATAGGTAAAAATGATCTCCTTAGTGATAATTAACTTTGATCTCTTAAATAACTGTTAACTTTCATAAAGAAGGAGAGTACAAATGACATTTGCATCATGGCAACTGTAAAAGGCAGAACATAACTTTCGTTCGAGATAACACGATAAGCTCTGTTCTCAAAGAAAATACACTCATTTCAAAGGAAAATGACACGGATTGTCAAGGACTGCTGGGTTTGTTCTCACATCCCGTGCCAACCTGAGAGCTCTGAGATGAGGCAGTGCATACACTTGTGCAAGCAGCCCTGTACAGCCACATCAATGTTACACTGACAATACAGGCCCTGCTTAGCACTAGGAGTCTGCTCACCCAAGGACTTCCAAATACTCTACAAATGTTAATTCGTTCTGACCGCGAGCCAGGTAAATATTGGCCTTATTGCAATGTTATTGGGAAATGGAGGACACGGCGGCTAACAGACTCACTCAAGACCACGAGATAACAGCTTGGATGCCAACCTTCTGGTTCCAGGTGCAGATGTGGCCTCCCATCAGCGTACATGCCTTTGGCTACTGGAGATTTCCTCTCCTTGCTTTGATTACAGTTTCACATATTTTCCCATCAATATTTATTTCTGACCAATTTCACATTGCCAGGTTGGGGTCAGACAGTGTTACCATCTGTTTGACAAATTGCAAATGGAGGCAAAGAGGGGAAAGAATCTGAAGAACCCAATGGATGTACATGTCCAGTTTGAGAAACCAAGGGCCAGAAGACCTTGGCAAACTGCAATTGCTGATTTAAACTAGGAGATTAGCAGTTGTATGTTATTTTTTGGGCTAAAATCCCAAATCTGCCAGCAAAATTGAAGCAGTAAAATCCCAGTCGAACTGAATTTATGGGCTAATGAGATATTTCGCAGCCCAGAATAGCAGACTTTAGTTCTCAGTCCATGGATGTCAGCACAGGTTGCTGGGGTGAGATGAAGCAAAACAGAAGTTCTGTATGAAGCAAAGTGTACATCAAGAAATACACACACTCATGAGATAGGCTGGATAATTTAAGGATAAAATTAAAACTGTATCTTAATAAATAAATCCTCAAAGCTGTGCAGCCTCCCCATTTTTCAAATCATGGAAATCATCTCAGAGTTCCTCTCACACTGAAAGCTCCCAGCACACTGGGTTGTTGCAAAAAAACTACTGCGACATCTCAATATCCTTCTTCAGGAGCTCCTCCAGACACTGAGTGTGCTGGCCACTCTCTGAATCATTTCATCCTGTCATCTCTCTTCCTTTGATATGCATGAAGTTAAAGGGAAATGGCAGTCCCCTAATTTCTATTTCCACCCAATGTCATGGGAGAGAGGAAGAGGGGAAAAAAAAAAAATCACTTTTTAATGTGGCTTTTAAAATAGAAAAGCAAAAAAAAAAAATTTTTTTTTTTTTTTTTTTTTTTTTTTTACAGCACTTAATAGGCCTCCCTTGCAATTTAAAAACTGATTTTCAGGAGCTCATATATTCAAATCTCCAAAGTCTATTTGAAGGCACATCTGAAGGTGCACCCTGCAACCTGTGTGTAGCAAACTCTTTTGAATCTTGTCCTTGAAACAAAAATTAGTGCCCCATGGGAGCTCAGCAGTGTAGACAACCACTAACTGCAGGATGACTGAAAGCAGGGCTGAGAGTCCTTGCAGCTGGGAGGGAGAAGGGGATGAGAGAGCGGGGGAAGATGAGAAAAGCCTTCAGGAGCCATTTGGGAGACAGTCACTGGGAAGAAGAAAGAAAGACATGCACTAAAAACAACAGAAACACAGGTGGAAATGGCCTACTGGGAAATCAGGCTGTCAACAAACAAAAGCCGAAGGCCAGAAAGCAGTTTCAGTAGCAGCCCCTGCTAACAGGGCTTCAGTGTTCAGTAAATAAATTAGCAGCAGCTTTGACTGTTTGGAAATTAGTAGCGACATGATGAAAGAAGCAAATGACTTGCTTTTATCTGGAGTGGAAGCACTAAACTTCCAAAGATATCCTTGCCTGTATCAGGAGAAGCAGAGATGCTTATATCAGCTCAGACTTGAACAACAATAACACCTGAAAAGTTTCATTTCATTTACCAAAGGCTCAGAACTTCGTTTGTACCTAATGAGACCTCTGTCTCTCTGGGCTGCTTCTGACAGCAGCTCTTCCTCAAATAATTTGTCACTCTGGAGGTAAAAATAACATAGGTTAGGCAAGTGGACAGACAGACAGATGGATACGTGGATATCTGAGGAAAGAAGTAGATCTGGGACATCAGATCAACCCTTCAATTATCACAAACTGGGAGAACTCCTTTGGGAGAAACTCCCTTGATTTACGTCTGTTGAGAATCTGATCCTGTTTAATTAAATGGAAACTAAATGAGAGGCTGAATAGTAAACACTTCAGCATGTGCTTAAACATTCAGCATGTGCCAAAGTCATATTGATTCAATTGAGATCTAATTTGCTTAAGCAGCCCTCTCCACTACAGGTTCCTCCAGAACCAGAGCTTCCAATAGCTGTTGAAACTGGATGTTTATTGTGTCAGATGTATTAAGAAGAGGCTCTTTTCCTAGCTCCTGGTAACCTGGGAAGACAGTTGGGAAGGGAGCAACTGTGCAGCTTCCAGAGTGGACAAATATTTACATTAGCTGTGCTAATTGCACTTGGTATGGCAAGGTCCAGGAGGACAACATGCACTAACAGAGGAAAGAGGGGTCATCTTGGGGAGTCCTTTCATCCACACAAAACTTGAAATATGAACTTGGTCCCACAACTATCTGTCAATGTCAATAGCCTGTGCTGTATCTGCTGCCCATCAGTTTGGAGGCTGGAACAAGTACATGATAATGCCATGAAATGACAGACCTAAAGGATCACAACTCCAGATCTGCTAAAACTGCTTGAGTATTGAAGCTGCCCTTTTAGGCAGTGTTAGTTTTGTTTCCCATAAAATACCTGCCTCCTGGCTGCTCTGAGATCCAGCTGTACTGCTAGCATTCCCATCCCGTCTCGCCTGGCAGACTTTGAGCGAAGTGTCACAATTTCTCATTCACATGGCAATGTCAGTGAGGCAGGATCTCCTCCCACTCTGCCTGACTTGTGCTGTTCATTCTTACCACCACAAGAAGAAAATTTGCTTGCCTGCTTCTAAACAAAATGGTCAGAAAGTAGTGGCATTCCTCAGGGATCAATACTGGGACCAATACTGCTTAATGTCTTCATTAACAACCTGATGATGGGATGGACTGCACTCTCAGCAAGTTTGCAGACACACAGATAGCAGGAGGAGCGGTCGATAGGCCAGATGGCAGGGCTACAATTCAGGAGGACTTGGGCTAGCTGGCAGAAACCTCATGAAGTTCAGGAAAACCAAATGCAAAGCCTTGATATCTTGCTATCTGTGATGAAATATCAACAATGCAGAACACAGGCCAACTCTCTAGGAAGCAGCAAAGAAGAACAACCACACTGAGCTGTATTAGCAAGAAAACAGCCAGCAGGTACAGGGAAGTGCTATGTAATCAGTTCCCACAAGTGGAGGCATTCAAAATGTGACCAGATCCAACCCTAAACAACCTGATCTAATAGGAGATGCTTCAAGCAGGGGTTGGGACCAGGTGACTTCTGTAGTCCCTTGCAATCTAAATTATCCCAGTATTTTATGGAAAAGAAGCCTGACACAAATGGTGAAGATTGTGTGGAACCATGCAGTAGACTGTACAGGCCTGAATTGAGCTCAGGCTCAATTATACTGAGAATTTAATTAATGAAGGCAGACATAACAGTTAGATTTTTAGTAAATTGTTAGTTTAGTGCTACACATGAGCTCAATAGGAAGGCTGGAGTTGCATAGCCTGCATAATAACACAATAGGGAAGATAAAAATCTATCCAACAGCCAGGAACCAATGAGTTATCATCAATGGTTTTATGTCAAAAGAGAGAAAGTATCAATTGGTCTCCCACAGGGATTGATACTGCAGCCAGCATTAATCGATATACTCATTAACAGCCTAGCGAAGAATGTAAATTCAACAACCACTGGATCTGGAGAAGATTCAAAGGAACGGTGGGGATGTGGCAATGGAAGGAGATGACAGGTTAGAAACAGAACTGTGGTCAAGCCGCAATATGAATGAGCAACATTTCATATTCTGTATATTCAGGGAAAAAAGTTGCATAAGATAAACGTAAAATAGAGTGGCGGCAGTGCCTGCAGCCACCTCTTCCAAGAAAGCCACAGGTTAGCAAAATATCAGTTTATGGCAACCATAAGGCAGCGTGTATTCCTGATCCATTAGAAACCCTGCAAAACAATGCAGTAAACTGCCCCTTCACAACATGTTTGGTGTCAGCTCTGAAATACCATAGCCAAATGTTACAAGATATTGAGTAAGAAAGAGGATTAGGAGAGAATCACTAAAATTAGCCAAAAAATGATTTCAAATCTAGCCTACGTACTTCACAGCTAGTTTGATAAAAGCAAATAAAATGTTTAAATATGTGGCAGATGAAAAGTGCACTAAAAATAATAGTGGGAAAGGATTTGACTTCAGGGTTGATAGGGTTTTGTATGAAAGATAATACACGCAATGTCTGGTTTTTATTTCCCCATGTTTTGCTACAGTTCCAATCTCCATCCTGTGATTTTGATGTGTGCATACACATATTTTAAAATTTGTTCAAAGGCCACATTGCTTGGTGGAGGTGTGTGTGAGCTGACCCATAGATATTAAGCACAAACAAATTGCCACATCCATACAATATTTCTTCCATAGATCAGAGCCTTTCCCTGCATGGATCTCTTCATTTTTGTGGGTTGTTGTTGTTTTTTGGAGAATATAGTAAAAAATTTTCTGGATTTCATCCCACATCTATTGGGGATTACATGTCATTCTTTGCCCACATGTTGACAGCAATTTCTTATATATACTCAATTTGAATAGGACGTTTCACTTTGTAGCCTGCTTGCATCAGGAATACTCTTCCTTCCAGAGCTACCCAGTGGAACTGTTTAGCTGCATAGTGCATTATAACCATCATTTTTATAAAATATGCTTATAAGCTAGGAACTTCTATTACTCCAGTTTAAACCCATGAAAACTCCCATGGATGTTAATGCAAGCAGGACCTGATATTTATTCATCAAAAGCTAGAACCATCTGATGAAAAATAAGAAATCTTTTAAGCTACAGTTCTTAAGGGTCTCTTGCACGGTGTTTACTGTTCAACACATCAGAGCCTCATAGCCATATTAGTTGTATGAATGGGATAAGATTACTAGGGCAATTTTCCTCTACATTAGAAACAAATCGTAGCTAAGCCTTTGCTGGCTCCATACATTTTAAATTCCCATTTTCTCTCACTACAATAGAAAAATAAATACATAGATAGCTGACCAAACTTAGAAAGTGTTCAAAGCAATCAAGTGCAAATTCCCTCCTGTTAAAATGTGAAGAAAACAGAAAACCTTTGACTGAGAGGTAACTTCAGAGATAAGTAGTTAGATAGATGCTATAGACAACAAGACACAAACAAATTAAATCTATTCCACTGAAACAGTGATATAATTTCCCTCCAGAGACTATCTAAGACTGACAAAATAAACAAAGAAATAACATGTTTCTTAACTTGTGAAATGTGACAGTCAATGGCAGATAGCAAAACAAAACCAAACAGAGCTGGAAGTTCTCATACAAACATGCCGGTTGGGAACGACGCGGCTCTATTTTATTCTGCCTTCAAGCTCCTAACAACCACACTTTTTCACACCTCTCTCCTCTGAGGTTTTTCATCCTCTTTTCAACATGGTTTTCCTGCTCGAGAAACATGTTCCTTGTTTATTTTTGAGGGACAGATTGATGATGGAGATTAGCATATCTGGGAAAGAGAGCGCTGTTGGTTGGGAGCTGTAATGACACCTTTGAAGGCCCTTTGCCCAACAAAGCGTACCAGGGCATGCTTCAGTTTGGCTTTGATGATAGATAAGGGGCTCTCTAAATGCTGCAAAGCTTTGATGACGCAGTGTGGATTTTTATATTAATTTTAAAACTCCACAGAACCGGGGCCAAAAAACAGAGCCTAGGTGCACGACCTGCTCTGTCATCAGGAAATTCTGCCAACTGATTATTCAGGCTTTTCAAGATGACAAAAGTATTTGGAAGCGCTCAGGTCAGATCTGAGACTGCTGTCCCAGTAGCTGTGATACCCAGCATAAACCAAGTACAAAGGAAGTATTCTCAAAAAAAGAGAGAGGGGTCAGGCACGACAGAGATGGCCAAACTATAGAAATAAGCTCTGAAGACTGAAATGAAAGCACGAGCATGCCAAAGCACAGTACAGCACTAATTTTCACGTTACTCATAGCAATCATTTTTTCCATGAACAATCTGTATATGTCACTTACAAATATCTCATTTATTCCCCAGCCTTCATATGCACATAATAATCCTTTCACTTTATTTTAGTTGATAGTTTGCCTTTAAAATGTCAGGTCTTTTCCCCTCTAAGTTACAAATTGCTTTTTTACCTAAAAGTTTATAACCTAAAATACCTTAGCTCAGAGCTGTGTGAGGGTTGATGAGAAAAATGGATCTTTTCACTCCAGCAGACAGTCAGAAACCAGTCCAAGTCTCCAACTGACATCTCCTAATTGCTGAAGGTGGGGTTCATCTCCAAATGTCTAACTTTAGACAACCGATTTAAGTAGCTTCCTTGCTAGCTGCTTTGGAAACAGCAGCTCCAAATGGCAGCTCACTCAGCCCAAGCTCCCCAACCCTTTGGTGGTTTCAGCCTAAATTACTTGCCAAGGTCGCACAGGAGTCTCTTGCCAAGTGAGACTGTAGCTCCCATGATGCTGGACCATGCTTCCTTTCTCTGGTGCCTGAGATGTCCCTGACTTGTCAAAAATACAATGTTACTATGAAGAAGGTCTTTTGGAAGGTAAAAAAAAAAAAAAAAAAAAAAAAAAAGCACAGAAAATGAAATAAGGAATAAAACAGGCTGCCATAACTGGTGGAAGGACTGTCTGAGGGATCTGAGCATGTTCACTGTCCATTTCTAAATAGAGTTCTGTGGGTGAGCACATCCCAAAATATGGGATGAGAAGCATATGAAAGATGTGGCACGCTTTCAATCTAAAGTTTTATGACAACGCTGCGTGGTGGTCTCTGGGAAGTTACGAGGTTTAAAAGCAGTGCAGCGTTCTCAGAGTTGTGGCCAGATTTGCTATCAAAGAACATCCTCTTTTCATGGCTCTCAAGGGAGCGACTCCTATCAGCCCACTTTTACTTGCAAGAATAATAATGAAAAACACACAGCACAAAGTGGTCACTCAATGAATCACATTTTGGACTGACTTTCATGGGTGCTGAGTCCAAGTAGCATCCATGGACTTCAGTGGAGCAATGTGGACATGCAATGTTCTGGGAACCTCCAGCTTACAGTGCTTTCTTTTGCCACAAAAGAGCATCCGCTGTACTCCAAGTGTGTTCTGCAGCCTGCCCATTTCCATGCCGAATAATAATTCTGAATTACATAACTCCACATTCCTCTCCTCATCTGATAACAATAACAAGCTCTGTATCGCAGAGACTTGCACATTTATATTGGCACTATTGGAAATACTAACGCCAACTGAATCTCTTCTCTGTTCTCAAAGACTAACAAACACCATTCATTTCCTACAGATTAGTTTCAACCTAACAAGCGTTTTGTTGAGCCCCAAAGTATATTTCATTTATTTAGATAATGCTGATTGCTCACTTATGAGCAGGAGCTCATTCAGTACAGAACACACTGTTATAGCTCAGTATCTTTCAAAATGGAAAAAAAAAAAAAGACAAACCTCAAGGAGCAACTCGGAGATATTTAATACTCAAAAGACAGCACATCATTATGATAAGCGGATCTATTGCTGTGAATAATGGAGAGGCTTTAATCACACAATGGTACAGATATACTTAGAATAAATATTTAACGGTGTGTTTTGCAAAGCTGGAGCTTGTTCTAACCCCACATCCAGTGATTTGTGCTCAGTGCCATTACAGCACAGGATGTATATTGCATCAGGATGCCCAGAGCAACAATGCATAAGGTCTACTGCAGACCATGAGATTTGTGCAATAGGGTGGTCAGAGTTATCCCTGATAGGAACAGACAAATGCTGTTCATCTCTGTGGCCATGATGCTGTCATAAGAGCATGGCCACCACCACCACCTCTCCAGCCTGCCCACATGCTCACCTTTTAGGGAAGGTATGCAAAACTCATGCCAAGAGGATGGGAGGAAGCCAGCCTAGGATATGCTAGGGGCAGGCACATTTCCCACTGGGGGGAAATGTTCAGCCAAGTTGGAGGGGGAGTGTCCAGAGAAAGGTGAAAAAGAGGCATTTGCTGCACTTTCTCTGCTCTAACAACTCCTATGCCAGATGTATTGGTCACGGGCCAGTCAGCTGCATTTAGCTGATGGGACTGAGCAGCCAGAAAGAAGCTGCTGGGAGCATGGGGCTGCCAGCACTGCAGAGTGGGAGCAGGAGATGAGGAGTATTATGGGCTCCAAAGGCCTGCTAGTCCCCCAGTAAATCTGCCTGGTGTTCACCCCTTCCCTCTCCAGCATCTTGAGCTTCCTCTTAGTGGAGGCTTGGGTACTCCACTGTAATAACAGCATAAGCATCTAGAAAATATGTCTGTTATCCATAGAGGTCTTATTACAATGGCTCTTAATGAGCCCTAAGATTTAGTAGGCAGACAAACTCATTTTGTATGAAAATCCTGAGCTGGAAATTGGAATCAAATGGAAATCTCAATAGGAAGTTTATGAGTGGAGAAAGCATGGGTGCAAAGAAGAGGAGATGGGCTAACATACAGCTGGGGACAGAGCATAGTCACAAAATGAAAGAAAGATTTAAAAATAAAATTGAGAAAAATAGAAGAAAAAACCTCAATACACACACACACACACACACACACACACACACACACACAAAAGTAAGAGCGCCTACCCTATTTTCCGCAAGGTTTAGATTTTTAAAAGGGTGGGCATTACTGCTGCTAACACAAGGAATAGGTTTCCCCTGAGCAAGAGAAACATTTGGATATTTTTTTTCCTTTTTATTAATCATTGGTAGTGTAGGGAGGGGGAAAACCCCTGAGAATTCAATGACAGGAAAAAAAAGTGGTTTGTGAAGTCAGCCTCAGTTTGCGTACCTAAAAAGCAATATGATTGATTTGCAAAAAACCTCTAGCTTCACAAAGTTCTTCCATCTCTAATGAGAACTAACAGCATTTTTGTCCAGCTTCCCTGCAAAATATTGTTCTAGTGCTGAATCCATCAACAAAAATGGCTAAGCATTAGCTTTCTTAATGGCCTCTGGCTTCGCTTGCCAGCAGCTGCAGATGGAGTGGGCTAAGCAGTGCTGGGGCTGAAGCAAGGAGGCCTGTTGCAGATCTCAGCTGCATTTTGCTCAATTAGAAGGAAGACTGAATAGTGGCTTTGCTTCTGTAGTCGGAACAGAGTTTGTTTTAAAATCACAGGTTGTTCCTAGAGCTGGTAAGGCACAAATGCCCGATCCTTCCATAATCAAATTCATGTAAATTCAGTGATGAAGCATGACAAAAGATGGAAAACAGTTAAGAAGGGGGCTATGGTCAGAGGGTGTCTCAGCACTGACAGCAGAAGTTGCGGAATTTTTGAAAGTCTTTTTATTTGCCTCTGCCCTTTGAGTGTGTGATTGCAATACATCCCCACTGGTACCTGCCTGCACAAACCCTGCCTTCCCTCTCCCTCTCTTTGACTTCCAGCACATCTACACAGCATGGAGGAGGTGATTTTGGCACAAAAAGCAGGGTTATTCCCAGGAAGTAACCCAAACAGCCCATGCAGTCTGCATTTGTTACAATCTACAGCGACCCCCAATCGTGGTCATCATTCTCCCCTCACCTCTCCCTTTGAAGAGAAGAGTGACACAGCAATACCAATCCCACAGCCAAGCTCACAGACAAATTTGTCATTTCCAAACTTCCAACCACAGAGCAAGAGCAAGTAGAAGCAGTCTCATAAGGAACCCCGTTTCTTTATGTTTTTCTGCTCTACACTAAGATACTTCAAATCAAGCTTGAAGAAGCAGCAAAGCCTGAGGACTGATGCGAATTTATGTGAACTCTGAGACCTTCTGAAATCCATGAATTTTGCTTCCATTTTGAGGTAAATAAGCTTGACCTCCCTTCACCATCTTCTGGAGCTCCATTTTATGCCAGAACTACACAATACTCTGCCAATGACTGCTGGGCAGGTGACAGTGGCATAAAGAATTCAATATGAGAGCAAGAAACAGTAATTCCAACATCTGCTATCAGTCAGCACTGAGGTTAGTAAATATCCCTTGTGAACTATTACCTAGGCATCCTTATTTTACCTTTATCAAAGAGAACATGCACCAAGAAACCACAACAGTAACCTCTGCAGAGCTTATCTGCTTATTATGAAAAAAAAGTGCTTTTGAAGAAACCTCTCTTCATACACTCAACAACTTCTGGATTATTTAAAATAAAAAGGGAGAAAATTATCTTTGAAATGTCATTTTTAGATGGTTCACTGTAATAGCATTCCCTTTAGAAGGCACTCATGTTTTGCAGTCAGTCTGTTCAGATCTTTTCACACACCTTGAGGAATTTTACACTGGTGATGCAGTCATAGAAAGCCACCTTTCAACTGTGAAACACCCAAGAAAGCAATGGGTTTGTAAGGAAGAGAAGGTGGAATTATGCTAAAGGCACATGACATACAATTGGCATTGTGTCCAATAATAAACAAATAAAAGACAATGAAGGGCTCAAGATAATAATTCCCAGTAATTACAGAACTGAATTTCATACCAGCTTAGTTCCTATTGCATTTACGGGAAGCATAAATAGTGCAACACATTTTAGAAAGTCTAGTTATGCCAAAGTGGTTTTAAGAATTACTGGGGTATGATATAAAGGATTCAGCATCACTCATATGAGACGAGCTTCAGAGCCTACCAGCAATGAGTACTGCGTCACCTGCAAATGGATGCTGTTAAACCAAACTTCATACCACTGAAACTAATAGCGTCTTTGTGCATTTGACAGGAGCATTAGAAATCATCTCAACCCAAACAATTAAGGAAAGAGAAGAATACATACATAGATATCCATTTCTGCTGCTAACGTATGCAGATATATTTGTTGTTTGCCATACTATATAAAAAAGTGAAGCATATTTGCAATCCTCAGCAGAACAACATCCTTACCAAAAAGCAGCATGAAAGTTGGAAAATGCATATAAAAGAATTACCAATTGTCATAAGAAAGTGAAAATCTAAGAAGCAATTTACAAGGAATCAAAGATAACATTATTATAACATCACTGACGTCTCCTGCACTAAACTTGTTTCTCTAGCACATACACAATGACAAATTAAATATGCTAATATTGCTTTCATTATCATGTGACTACTAGAGTAGATGCCAACTGAAGTCTTGTCAACATACTACAGGACTCTAACAACAAACTATTACATTTTGATGTTCTATGCATCATATTAACTACATAGATTGTTTGAATGTCACATCCGCTTGCATTTAACTTTTTTACTGAAGTCCTTAAAGAATTTCTAAGAGTTTATGATTAATGTAGTTTCACACCTGTCACCTGTGTAAATCCACACTGACAAAAACAGCATCTGCTCCAGAGACAGACAGCCACACGCTCACCAACCTTTAGAACAGATCTACAGAGTAAGAGGAGGTAAAACTTGCTCATTCATTGTTTGAAGTGTTCCTTCTTAGCCCACAATTGTTAAACATCAAACTTCTCAAAGGAGTTCCTGAAACATTGCTAAGAAGCTGAAAATCGTTCCCTAATTTACAGTGAATTGTATTAAAATCCACATTGATAGACAGAGTGCTGTAGATCTTCATAAGTTGTTGAAATGTATGCGTAGTGGTTGGTACCTATCAAAAGGGGAAATAGAATAAATGAATATTTAAATATTTAAATTTTCTACAATATGTTTGAAGTGCATTTTCAAAGCATTATCACCAGATTTGAAAAACCAGTACTGAACTGGTTACGAACTCCTTGCTGAAGAGGTTCACAAGCCTCTCTTCTCCCCACCTTCTACTCATTAGCAATCAGAATAGCTTTTACATGCAGTACTGTAATTGTAACCAAACACAGACTGCACTGGCTCCTTCCCTCCAAGTTTCTAAGAATCCCCTTTGGCTGACCTTTAGTAGCCAGTAAAAGATAGTGAAAAGGAGACAAAGGGAAGCAGTGCAGATTTGTAGAGAAGAAAGAGTATATTGAAAAGGCTGCATTGCTTTCTGCAGAGGGCTAAATGGCAGAGATATGTGCAAGAATAAACAACATGTCTAATAAGAGTATAATTTTTGTAGAGGTAAGTAAATTTATCTTACACACCAACATGTGCACGTCATATCCACTTACTGTTGGCATACAAGCATTTTCCATATATACCTGTATGTGTGTGTTCATATCTCAGTTTAACACAGAATACTCTGAGTTAAAAGTCCACGTACATCCACATTAATGCTTCTGATCGGTGAAGCAAAACTAAACAAGGTGTCCTCATGAGCTGGCAACCTGAGCATGGCAGAATCTAAACACCCATCTATGCTTAACAGTTGCTTAATATCGTGACAAACTAGGTTAGCTTTCACAAAGTCCCCTTAGGCTCCATAAAAATATAATAAATTAAACAAAAAGGGAAAAAAAAAAAAAAAAAGAGGAATAATCAGTAAAGAGGAGAAATCAAATTTCACACTGAATACTTTTTGCTGCTTATCTTACAAAATTATTATTATTTGCCTTCTTAGTTACTCCAATTCATCAGAGTGATGTGTGCAGATTGTGAGAATGCCAAACATTCCCTGAAAACTGACGAGTAAGCAAAAAAAGAGCTGCTCTTTAAACCCTTCACAGTTTATAGCCACATTTACATAACATTAAATAAGTCAACAAAGGCATCATTAGCTCCCATTAAAATATGAGCGAAGAAATTTAAACGAACAAGACAAGCTAATTGGTAAGTAATGTTGTGTATCAAAAATTATGACTATAAGATTCCAAAGTTAATGAGAAGCCTTACAACTGTGTTTACTAAATATTTCAAAATTAAATTAAAGGTGAACATGGAGAGCCAGCAAAGTTTTCTTGCTGTCCTTTAGGATGACAGAGAACTGTGAAGGTTATCCCTGCCCCTCTCCAAGAGGTTTGACTCTTCACAAACACATCATTTGATCCTTGTCCATCAGTCAGAATACGTCTCTTGTTGATGAACAACACAATTTCCTGCCGAAACAGCAATGTGAGTCATGATTCCAAGTAGGGGAATTACAGAATAGAATCACAGGATTACAGAATCATTAAGGATGGAAAGACCACTCAGATCATTCAGTCTAATCACTGACCCATCACCACCATACCACTAAATCCTGTCACTCAAGCTGATACCCACCCTCTTCTTGATTACCTCAGGGACAGTGACTCCACCACCTCTCTGGGCAGCCTGTGCCAATGCCTGACTGCTCTTTCTGAGAAGAAATTTTACCTAACATCCAACCTAAACCTCCAATGGCAACTGAAAGCCATTACCTTTTGTCCTAACACAAGTTACATGGGAGAATAGGTTAATCAAGAATTAGGTACAGGCCTTTTGTGAGACACATCCTTAAGGGGATGTATAAAACTAATTGAAGCTACCAGTCTATCTGTTCCCATTACCCGCCTGTTGAGCTTGGTCAAATTTTTCAGAGGAAGGTAGCAAAAGCAATGCACTTTTGAGTGCATTTCCTTTCACCAGTCTTTAGACTCTAAAAGTCCATCAGTTTATGGCTACAAGTTGAAAATCACTCCCATCTTCGCTTTTATCTTTATCCCTATAAACCATTTCCAGTTGCTGCATTTTAGCTGTGCTCTACTCCCTTCCAAATGATAGAAGCCACTGAGCGGAGATATTATCCTGCAGTGCCATTAATGAGCAGTACCACATTACACTGTCCCTCTTGCTAATTGGTCATTCATTTGCCATTGTGCATGAAATCACAGGTGTTAATGCCTACATGATGCTTATCTGAATTTACCACATAACATCAATTCCCTCTGCTTCATTTCTCAAACCAGTGGGATCAGTGTGTGTTTAAAAGGGGGGCACAGGTTCTCATGTTCTTTCTCATATGCCCAGATGTGTGGGAATGGGTTTCAGTAACAGCACACGATTAGATCAGCATCATTCTCACAAAGAGCTGTTACAAACGCACACATTGATCTCTTACAAGGAAGTTTTGGAGATGCTGGTTGAGAGAGTCCAGAATTTATTTTTTTTAATATACTTTAATTGCAATTGTAATTGTATTGTTTTAAATAGATGTGCTTGCATATTTGGCAGTGAGGGAAGTTTTGAAAGAAGTAAGAATCTCATCGTGTTGGAATGCAACTAATAGTCCTACCATAATTCAATGCAACCTTATAAAGCATGTGAGACAAAGCTGACATTCACGGGTTCTGGGCAGGAACTTGTTACGAACTAGCTTTAACCAAATACTACAACTGGTGCAAACATATCATCAAATGAAATCCTGAATTCACACGACAGAATTTTTGCTTCACTGAAAGCCAGAGAAGTGTTGCAGATACCTCATGTTAGCTCACAGATTTACAGCGACAGTGTTTTCTCTGCCATCTTGAAATCTCTCTTGATTTATTGCCCTTTCCACTAGTTTATATTCATCCAATCAAGGAACAAAAACAAAACAGGGGGCATCAGTAAAAAATCAGGTATCAAGCATTATGTATGCATCAAGAATGTGTACAAGAAAAATTGTTCACAAGCAGTATGTCATCCTGAATCAGGAAAGTACTCCAGTAGGAGATTAACTCAAAGCATGTGCTCGTTTACCACAGTGGGACTCGAGTACATGCTCAAATTCAGCACTTTTTTATGTGTTCCCCTGAGTAGGGATAATTTCCTGATATAGGAAATACATGCTGATTTTTCTCCCTTAGGATAATTGAAAAACATTTATGTAAATTCCAGTTTGTTTCAGATATGGGGGGGGGGGGGGGGGGGGGGAGAAGCAAACCAAAACTCAGCTAACCGTTTTCTCTAACCATTTCACCAGAAAATCCATCCCAGACCTTGACCAGAAAAAGGTTTTCCTTCATGTCCTATTACGAGCAACCTAATGCAATTTCAAAGCTGGCTCTGCTCTGAGCAGGAGAGAGGGGGGCTGGATCAGAGACCTCCACATATCCCTTCCAGCCTCAGCCATGAGCTGATTTTGCCGTGTTGGATCCCCTACACATGATGATGACTTAAGTCACAACTAAACTCATTTCAGAAAAGCATGGTAAGGAGTAAGATGATAAATATATTAACACATAAATAAATACAGCTTTGTTTGGATGAAAATTGGATATGGGACGGCATAACAAAGAGGAGGGAAAGAAACTTTTACATTACCCAGCTGCTCTTAGAATAATATACAGAAACTCTGTGAATCATTTCATGGTTTATTAAATGAAATTTTGTTTGCAACTGGTGAGTTAGGAAAATAAACGTCCATGTTTGTTTTCATTTTACTTTTCCTTGGTTTGTCCAGATCTTCACAGTCTTGCGTGCCAGCATTGTCCTCTGGGGCTCATTAAAAAGCCCAGCATTTGCTACTCTGATTGTCCAGGGAAATCAGCAACAGATTGCCATTAACCCCATGAGGCCAAGAGCTAGAAATTCTTGATGCGTTCCCTGTTGTGGGCAATAAGATCCACTGGAGCCATTGGAGCCAAAGGGTTAATTTTATCTCTCCTGTAGCTGCTGTCAGACCTCCAGTAAAACAGTGTGTGACCACTACGGGGTACTGACCACTTAATACAGCAGTACCTGCCAAAATTGGCTTAAGACTGAGTGAGATCAAGGGGCAGAAAAATACTGTCTTTTCTAAAGCACATTGTATTACCAGTGTTTACTTACTGTTCTCTCTTGGGTCAAATGCTTATTCTCAGTAAAACAGTCTTTCTTCTTATAGACTCAGCTCCACAGGAGAAAAGCAAGTTATACCTTGTCTGAAGATGATATCCTTCTATTTATTCACATTAAGTCATGAATTGTCACAGATGTCCTTAGCAGAGACACTACCAAGGATATTTCTCAACCCAAAGGTGCATCACCACTCAGTTATCACTACTTCTAATTCAAGCTTTTTTAAAAAGCAGCAAAATTTTGATCGTCTCCCCCGAAATACACCCAACTATTGTGTCAGCATGGAACTGCCACAGCCCTGGTGCACAGCCGATGGGACCCTGCTCGTGTCCCTTTTCTGAGCCCATGGGTCATGCGTTTCTCTCACTGTTTGAATGTCCTGCATTGACTTCCAAGGCACCTGTAGCACTGACACTCACATACTGGTGAAACAGCTCTCTCTGATATTTCTAGTTTATCAGACCTGAATAGACAGAGGGTTGGCACTAGAAGATGTGCCCAAAGCTGGCTCAGCTGCTGATGGGCTATGCTCACCCTTGGGATGAAAGACCCCACGCAACAGCCTTCTTTCACCACTGCTCACAGCCGGGGCCATGCCCAACGTGCCCATGTGCTTCAGCCAACAAACCTCAGCTCTTGTGGGAGCCTTTGGTACAAAGGCACAAAACAGACTGTGGGAAGGGATGTCAGGGGCTGTCAGGTTCATACTGAAAATGGTTGGGATATGAAAAGCTGCCATCAGGGTGATGTTTTGCTCTCATCTGTCTGCTGCCATGCCAAATCATTGGTGATGACATTGATAGCCCTGAGGACTTGGCATCTGGTTTTAGATATCAAATTGCCGTAGGCTTTTTCAAAAACCCGATTTTTGGCTGGAGTCACTGACATAAACTTCCATCCATCCTCACAGATTTCTATGTCAGCACTCGGACAAAGCACAAAACCACCCATCCAACACAGCCCAGCCACGGGGGCAGAGTCAAGCTGTGCGCTGGCTCCATCCGTGCCAACAGAGTGGTCAGCTCTGCTTTAACATCCTTCCTCCCCCTGCCCCATGGGGATGTGGGGTATACTAACACCTGCCAACCTCTCAGGCTCTGTAAAACATCAGTCCTTTATGGTCTTCATAGCGCTTTGAGACCTGTACCTGGGAAGTGCTGCAGAAATGCAAAGCATCTCTTATGGATGACCTTATCACAGGGAAAAGAATCTTAAATCCGATCCATTTGTATGACTCCCGGAGAGCCATTGTTGCATTATTCATGACAGTCTCCTCTTCTTCTAGAAGGCTAATATTACTTCCCTCCCCCACCCGCCCCCAAACAGCATTCATAATATTAATTTTATATTCTGAACTAAACCACACAGTCCTTTGTAGTGGTCAGTAATAGGATTCCTACTCGTACTTAGCAGAGTCCACATCACAGAAAGCACAATCAGCCACCCCAGGAGAAGAGTTCCCAAGATCTCCTCTTACAAGGCATTGTAAAAGTTATAAATAGATTACTCTCTGTCCCTTTTTACCTTCCGGCCCTTTTCCTACACCAAGGGAACATATTTGTCACTAGGACACACAATACGTACTTAGATGTTTGACATCTCTGCCCTCATCAGATGGGCCATACGGAATTTTTCGACAAGATAGAAAATGTGAAATGTTTGGGATGCAGTTACAAGTTTTAGAGCAGTTAAAAGAATGTTAAGAAGAATTAGCCATGGCAGCTTACTTGGTAGTTTGTTATGGCTCCCATTTTCTAATACATCATATTCTTTTATTCTCCTAATTACTTTTTTTGTGTGAAAGACAATTCCCAGGGAACGAACACTTCATTTCTTTGAACCACTGCCAATAATATGCACCACAATTGCTGAAAGCAAAGAGAGGATCTGGCATATCTATTAGAGCTTTGCAAAGACATACTTTTTTTCTTTTTAACCTTGGTTTTCCCTTAATACCAGCATTGAATAAATGAATTACATTCCCTCTTTCCCCCCCTTTGCTCACAACTTCTATTTCTGTTTTCAAGTTGTTGGTTTTGCTTTTTTTTTTTTTTTTAAAGTCAAGTCTTGATGGGTAATTATTATATTTCAAGCATCTTCTGTCTCAGCTTTGTATTAAAAAACAGCAGCTAAGAAAACAATTCTAAATTAACAATCTACTTTCTGCAAAGTGATTTTAAAGGCATTGGTACAGCACTCCTTCCACCTCACTCTCCATCTGCACTGTCCTTCTAAATATCCTTTCAGCACAAACTGTATTAGCTCACCTTGAGACAAATGAAACCTTTTATTCAAAGGCAATTCATGCCCAAATCTTCACTGATTTCAAACACAGTCACCTATCTTCCACCTTCATACCTATGGCTGTGATCCAATGTAGCCAACTTTCAAACCACAGAAATTATGGACTTCTATCTTCCCTTTAATGAGAATGACACTTCCATTCATACTCATATCAGCAACAATGTGCAAAGGGTGCTAACAAAGTAGTTTAAAATCCACAGCCTCCAGAAGGGGTGTTATTCTTGTTCAGGGGCTTATTCCCAGCTCTGCCTACTGGGATTTAAATAAGAGATTTCCAGGTGTTCTTGGTGGAAAATGCAAACATCAGAGATTTCTCACTTCCCTATGAAAATATCTGGGATTCTGGGTATTGGGGTGGGTGAAAGGTGAGGTTGATGCAATCTGACCAGAACTATCTGTTCATCAAGTGCAATCACAAAAGAGAATCCTAATTCTTTCTTAGAATTAGAGTTTCCAGGAGTTGTTTTCACTGAAAATAACAGCAGCGAGCTGCCTGTTGATCACATGTGACTTAGAAATCATTCAGCAAATACTCATTTTTTCCAGGCAAAATACAGGATATGTTCTTGCAAGAATTTTGCTTGTGGAACTCCCACTGGGAAGCCTTTAGGAAAGGAATCAAGAGAATAACATTCAAATAAAAGCCTGAGCTCCATTAGGAGGGAACTATTCCAGCTGAAATCTTACCCAGGACCTTGAAGGGTTGCTGTGTGGGAACTCTCATTACAATCTCAAACCAGCAACTACTGGTGAAAATGGAAGCTACTGTTTACTCAGAATGAGGAAGATCTTTGTGCCCATGGTTGTGTGCTGAGAAAAGCTATTTAGCTGTTAGCTGATCTTACAGCATCCAGATGCTTTAGAAGATGGGGGTGGATGAGGCAGGGAGCTGACAACCATTTTGCATTTCAATATTGGTTCAATGCAGTCATGAGCAAAGACGTGATCATATACATTCCTGACTGTTTTAGATATCTAATTTATGTGCTTTGAGTAAACTATCTGGAGATGCATTTGCTCCCATATTGACTTCGTAAGTAACTTTGCCATCTAACTTTAGTTTCTGACTGCCTGAAGTCGATTAGTATGAATATAAACCCTGAGAACGTATTTTCTACGCAACTAAATACATTAGAAAAGATGTCTGTAATGGTGTAATAATACATTCAGAAAAGAAAGTCTCAGGATTTCTGTGTTTCTTTTCCTGTGTTATAGCCTTAAAGAGAGCAAAATATTGAAAACTAAGCACTCAATTTGCAATGTGAATTATCACACAGTAATGACTTGATTTGTGCACACAAATTCTATTTGTGTATTCACGTTCTATTGTTTGAGCATGCAAATGATGTGCACACAGATTCAGTATGGAGACTTCCTGGAAAATGAAGTCCTTAAATTCAATTGCTGTTGGCACAAACAGCAAAACAAAGCAACACAAACAACAATCGCTATGACTGTGGTGAGTGTAAAGTGATACAAATTACTGCTCTTGGTTATGTTTTAGCAGATATTCCACAGAATGCACTGCTCTCGTTTCCTTGATGCTGGGAACCAGCTCCGACGTTACCCTCAATACAGCCCATCATTCCTTGCAGATTTGTGCATTTGTTATTTTTGGATCTTGAGGCTATTTTGGAAACGACAGAAGAGCTGACACCAGTTCAGTCCCTCATTCAACAAATGTTTCCTTCACCATCACAACATACGCACTACGAACCTCTCTTAAAGTGAGCACAAGAACCAGGGAGGTGTGTCAAAGCAGTGGAGAAATCCCAGATTCTACAGAGCAATCCCTGCTGGTCCCATCCAGGTGATACTGAGCAGCCCAGTGGCTGCAGTGCATCATGCCAGCTGGGCAGAATCCATTGCTGGTCTTCCACCAGATGAGACGTGGCAAAAATCAGTTGCTCTCCCCAACTGACACTACTAATTTGAGGCTCAGAGGCAATAATCTCTCAGTAAGATGGGGAATGCTGTTTCTTTATAACCACTCTCCCTGCTCCTAGGTGAGACCCCATGCCTCTTGGGCCAGCTGAGCGGTGCAAAGAACCCTGGGCTCACATCTAGAGCCTGGCCCTTAGTTTTTCATGCATGGGGTGAGAGTTTTTCCACAGTGGGTGTCTAAGCAGACACCAGCCTTGTGCCACAGAGAAGAACATCTTGAGAATACCAGGGGATGGCAGAAACAGGAAAACAATGAGGCTAAGACATTTCTCGGCAGAGAGCAAAAAAATGTCACCTTAGGCTCTTTAGGATTTTATTTCTGGTTTGAGTCGTATGTCTTTAATTCAAGCAGTCAAATATTTTACTCATCTCTTTATATGGATGAATTAAATTATTTTTGGCAAAAGATGGAAAATATGTTGGATAGCCTTGTGCTGTTTTAACATATGTTACTGCTATAATTCAGGCATTATGAAAAATGTTAATACTATGGAATTGTCCCACTTACTACCAATTTAGTAAGCGATTCCCAAAATAGACTTTTTTCAGGAAAATCCTTTAAATACTATGCATAAAATGTGCCTTTTTGATGGGATTCAGCCTTCAAGGAAATATATACCCATTTGAAATTGCCCAAGGCCATCCCATGTCCATTGTTTGCCCATGTAAGATGTTTCCCTTTTATTAGCATGTTTTTTTCCCCATTCTTCTTCATATGAGAGAGCAAGAGAAAAGAAATGATACAGGGCTCATTTCGAAATCCATGAAAGTTGGATACTCCCAAAATTCCAACAAGATTACAGAGAAATCTCATCTGGTAAATATTACGTTCTGTTTTTGTCTTTGCTTAAGCTTTTACACAACTTGACAGCTTGTGGTATTGTGCCACATTTCAAAGTTAAGGTTTACAAACATCTGGCTTGGGTTCAACATTCCTCTCCATATGGACCACAATGTCTCCAGCGTACACTGCCTGCCTGTACAGAATGAGGTAGAAAAATACGAGTTTTCTTAGAGAATTATGGAAACCTCAACAACCAAGCCCACTTTCATGATTCATTGACAAAAAGCCTTCCTTTTAGTGCATCTTCATGAAAAATACCTTTTGTTCTCTAAAGTGGACATTAACATTGGGCAAGAAAAAATTTTTCATCCATGGAGATAATCTGTTTTAGAAGAAAAGCTGCATCCTGAATTGAGATGAAAGTCTAACATGACAATTGCTCTGAGTGGGAGATAAACAGCTCAGGCCAAGAAACATTTTGTCTCAAATAGTTTTGAAACATTTAATTTAATTATTACTTTTTTTTTTTTTTTTAAAAAGCATTGAGTGACTTTGAAATTTAAAAAAGTCAGAAAATAAAAGGAATTTTTTCCATTTGGAAAATATTGGCAGAAGGCGTTTTGATAATTTGGAACATTTCAAAAATGATCCAGTTTATCTTCCTGTTGGAATGCATTCAGAGAAGGGCCATAGAAATGATCCATGGGACGGAATACCTATCCCTAGAGGGCAGGCTGAGAGCTGGGGCTGTGCAGCATGGAGAAGAGAAGGCTCCAGGAAGACTGAGAGCAGCCCTTCAGTATCTAAAGGGACTGTAAGAAAGAAGGGGACAGACTCTTTAGTAAGATTTGTTGTGATGGGACAAGAGGAAACGGTTTCAAACTAAAAGAGGGGAGATTTAGACTGGATATAAGGAAGAAGTTTTTTACAATAAGGGTGGTGAGATACTGGCATAGGTTGCCCAGAGAGGTGCCAGGCACCCCGTCCCTGGAAACACCCAGGGTCAGGCTGGAGAGGCACTGAGCACCTGATGGAGCTGTGGGTGTCCCTGTTCATTGCAGGGACCTTTAAAGGTCCCTTTAAACTGAAACAATTCTGTGACGTCATGAAAAATTCCACTTTCCAGCAAGAAAATAGTTTCAGTAAGTCCACATTTCCAACAAAGTAGTTTTAACAATTTCATCAACATCTTTTGAATATAGAAAAAAATATATGAAAGCACACTAATGGAAATATATTTATTCCCTAACAGCTCGGTGTACCTTTGCTTTGGGTTAATAGATGGATTTTTCCTCCTATGTCACTGACATACCAACAATTCAATATGCACCTATGCCATCTGTACAACCCTACACACCTCTAGAACTTGAGTGCCCTACTGCCTACCTTGCCACTGATTTGGTGATTTCAGAAATCATCAGCCAGGCTTCCAGATTTCTAAACCAGTGCTGTTGATGTAGAAAGGAAGGATCTTATCAATAAGAGCTCGCTGAAAAAAGACTGGCTCAATATTTGGGTTTTGTTTTAATATGAAGTTCCCAAGATTCCAAAACTGTAAATGTGAAAGGACATAATGCATCCAAACTTTCTTCTCTAAGAGGTGGTGTCAGATTTCCAGCTGTGAAGATCTCCAAAGGTTTGACTACTATCCTGGCTTATAGAGCAGCAATAGGCATGGGATGAAAGGCAAACTGGTGGAAGAGATTGTTCAGTGCTAGTAAACAAGATTTGGGTTCTGGGTTCTCCATCATGGGAAATCTCAAAACTGCTGGGAAAGATCACTGTATGCACAATCTAGTTCTTCAAGTGCACATTTCTTCAAAGGAAGGAGCTTGAATTAGCAGGGAGCTGAGAGCTGAAAATCACAGGTTTTATGCTCGTGTGTGCTGCACGCACACTGTACGATCACTACCAAATTCCTTAACCTCTAGGAGTGCAGAGTCTAGAATGGGACGTTTTGACTTTAAACTTCTGAGGACTAACCTTTGCAAAATAATTTTATAGGCATAGATAAAATATGACATTAAAAAAAAAGCAAAAACAAAATAAATGCTTCCTTGCAAATTCAGCAGCATGACTGCAATGTCTGGGCACAGAGATAGGGGTTGGGACAAGAGTTATATGTACTGTGGAAATAGTCATTCTTTATTCATTTTAAAAGGTCAACACAGCTTGCCAGCATATCACTGCTGCAGCTGTTGCAGAGCTTGTTATGGCATTAGACTGACTCAGAATGATTTCCTTCCAAAGCATTCTGGCACGGAGCACAACCCGACTCATACCCAAAGCGAGGAAACCATTACTGATGGTGTTGATGACAAGAAAGCATCCAGGAGGGCCAAGCCAGAGATCTGTGTGGATTGGAAACTGAAAGATGGGCTGAGGGAGGGTAAGAAGACAGGAACCCCTTCTATCACTGACCTGGCAGCACTTATTTTCCACCACAAAACTAACATACAATAGGCTAGAACACCTGCTACTAATTTCAGTGCGTGCAAGCGCTACTCATGCAAAATCTTTTGAGCTGTTTCTAGCTGACAATTGTGTTTTCTGATGGGAATGATCACAACTTACATGCTGTGAAGCCTTTGGCACACTGCAATTGCTGGGCTCGGACTGCTGATAGACAAGGAGCTATTCTTTCTATCCCCTTCTTTCATTTTCTTTTTTTTTTTAATCCATGGGTGGAACCCCCATAATTGTCAGAGGGAACTTCATACACCCTCTGATGACAGATTGAGCCCTTGCAAGAATGTATCATTAAAACAAAAACAAACCAAAAATTGGGTTTCTAGCGTTTCAAATGAGACTAAAGAGAAAACTCCCTAGAAGGTTTTTCTGAGGCATTGTTTTAGTGACATTGCTCTGTTTACCCCTATCAAGATCAGGGAAAGAATATCTTCTCCAAAGGAGATTCTGCAGCCAAAAACAACCCACATGTGTCCCAGAGAGACCGTCCTGAATGGTCCATTGTTCAAGCTCTCCCCATGTACAGATCTCCTATCTGGAAAAGCATCTGCAGCTTCAGACAGTACCTCTCTGGATCACACTCCTCTCTCAGTCCCAGCTGTTTCAGAGGAATGTGCAAAGTGCATATACAACAGTCCTGGCCCCGCTTTCACCCGTGAAATTATTAAGGGTAGAAGTGAGGGTAGTGATTATCCAACGTGTTATCCAACCTACGTTCTCTACCACATATCCCACAGTATGCAGACAGCAATCTAGGCATCTAAACCAAGAAGCAAGCAGTTTAGCAAGAGTGACTTGGGAGGAAGACTCCATGGGCAGGACTAACCCAACACTCTCAAAATTCAGCTATCTAGAAGTTAGCCACCTAGTTTAAATTAGCCACCAAGTCTCTTCTAGTCTCCCCTGGAGAAAAGCAAATACCTCCGCCCAGATTTCAACATATCTCAAGATAGATCGACATAGTTGTCCATAGTACCTGAGTTCATAATTCTAAATGGCTGAAATGAGATCAACATTTCCCACAGCCCATGGAATTAGGTTATAACAGTGGGTACCCTCACCTGCAGTATTTAATACCTGATTTCATAGAATCATAGAATGGCTTGGGTCAGAAGGAACCTCAAAGACCATCTAGCTCCAATCCTCCTGCCACGGGCAGGGCTCCCAACCACTTTATCAGCCACTAGATCAGATTGCCCAGGGCCCCATCCACCTGGCCCTGAATGACTCGAGGGATGGGCCATCCCAGCTCCTGTGGGCAGCCTGTGCCAGCATGTCATCTCTCTCTACATGAAAAAATTTCCTCCTAACATCTAATCTACATCTCCCATCTTTTAGGAATTTTCATGCTGAAATTCCTTTCACTGACTTTTGCAGCATACTTTATGTGAAAAATTAAGGTTTTATCTGGCGTCAGAAAAAAGGATTCCATGGCTGCCATGTAAAATACCAATTCTCAGTATTCATAACTTAAGCCTAGACTAGGTGCCCTTATGGTTTCACTTGGATCTTCACATTTGCTATACAAACACACTTCCATTCTTTCTCCTTTATTATCTTGACACAAGAGCATGCAGAAATACAAGAGCAAACTCCAATAGCTTTGCAATTGCAATGAGTGACATAAAACAGGAACCTCAGCAGACATTAGGCAGACCCACAGGCATAGTGAATTGGAAGCAAATTTTTCTACTGCAATCCTAATTACACATAAGAGCCAGATAAACAATACACTGCACACCTACTGCAGCTAACCATTAGTAGCCTGGCTAGGAAAGATCAAATCTTCACATAGATTATGCTCAATGAAAATTTCTTTTCAACCACAACAATCTTTGAGCCCACGCAAATGCTCTTAAAGAGCTATACAGTACTAAGCATATGTATATGCGTGTAGGTATATGCAGATCTGATGGTGGATGCATGCTGGAGGAAAGAGGAACAGTTTTTCCAATTCTATTCATCAAATTTGACAGAGAAGTACTACAGAATTCTGTTTGCAGGATCCCCCTATGTGGGAAGCCATTAAAGTCATAGACTCATAGATCTTAGGTTGGAAAAGACCCATATAATCATCAAGCCCAACCATTACACAGAATGCAAATTTTGCAGTCCAAAAGAGCATAGGAAATCCTCTCGCTTTCTCTGAACAGAGAATCAGTTTTATTTTTTATGATGATCTATACAGCTGGGACACACACTATTAGGCAATTTGCTTCCTACCAGAAAGGTTGGCTTCTACCACCAAAGCCCACAAACCTCTATGATAACTGTTTCTACGCCAGTAAAAGTTGGGAGAGGATGGTTGGGAAAATAAATAAATAAATAAATAAATCACAGAAAGTAACCTATTTTGCTGCAAACAGGAGAAACCCCCCTAAAGTATGGCTGAGTCTGCTGGCAGACAAGCAAAGGAGGTTGCAACCAGCCACGGACAGGTTGTCCCTGTGATGGAAAGCTTCACTGTGTGCCCTTGAACGTTTGTAACCAGCTGCTTTCTCCACTCTTCAGGGGCACTGTCATTTACCGAAAGACTTGTCTGTTTGCCATGAGTGTCAGGTGCCTGAGGGATGGTCTGTTTGCACTAAATATTGAAAGGCTGCCCTTCATAAAAATGAACAAATACTTTCTAACCTGCAGGAGGGGTAGACACACAGGAGATTCCACTGAGCAATTTGTCTGAGAGTGAGATGCATTCAAGGTAGATTTGCTTGTAACGAAGAGGAGTTTTCAGAGAAAATATAAAACTATATGCCTGCAATACAATTGCAGGTAGCTATTTATTCCCAGAGTGTGGGGGCACAAAGTGGGTATAATATCTTAGGATTATCTTGGAATTAAAGACCTGGTTTTGCCATGATTCCTCCCACATTTGGTACCTCACTGCTAGCGAAGACTTGGAAAAGCAGTCTGCTTCTCTGCTGCTGCTGGAAATCAGGCTACACACCTGACTATATAGAATTAATTCCTAATGTAAAAAATACCTACACTTGCCCCAAGACTGGTACAGGGAAAGGGTCACAGAATCATCTGAGTAGGAAGGGACCCTTAAAGGCCATCTGGTCCAACCCCCCTAGTAACTAACAGGGGGCACCCACAGCTCCATCAGGGGCTCAGAGCCCCTCCAGCCTGACCTTGGGTGTCTCCAGGGATGGGGTGCCCAGCACCTCTCTAGGCAACTTGTGCCAGTGCCTCACCACCCTTATTGTAAAAAACTTCTTCCTTATAACCAGTCTAAATCTCCCCTCTTTTAGTTTGAAACCGTTTCCTCTTGTCCCATCACAACAAACCTTGCAGAAGAGTCTGTTCCCTTCCTTCTTATGGTCATCACTCATCCGCAATTCATCCCACTTCTGATTGACTTTAATAGATTAAAGCTATTATTATTATTATTTGAAGATTTTCTTTAGAAAATTGATGAGTTCTGATTTGAAGTTTGCCCTTTAAGCTCGTCAGCTCCACACACCATGTCTAGCTCAACAGCTCAGATTGGTGCTTAGCCATTAGGAGACAGAGAAGGTGGAACAGAGATGCACTAACATCCAATCTTTGCTGGACTTGCAAAGACTGGGTGTTACTGCGGGAAAGTATGAGGGGACACAGGCTGAAGACGCTTTTCCAGAGATGCAATGACTGCTTAGGTGTGGCAGTGCCTCTGTTTCCTCAGTCTCTGTGTGGAAGCTGAGCTGGCAAACATTTTAAAGCCTAGCAAATACTGAAGAAATAGAAGGCAAAGGCAAGGCCTGTTCTGCAGGAGTCTGGAGCTGGCATCTCCCAGCTCCTAAGTGCCAGCTGCCAGATAGTTTTGTTTTTATTAGGTTGACAGCTACACATGGGTGGGTGCCAACTTTTGTTCATTATATTTCATATTTTATAGCTTTGGTTTAGGTTTGGAAAGCTGTCGGCATTTGGAACGACAGCAGCCCCTGCCCCTGAGGGACAGTCAAGGCTTTTTTTCCCCTTTCCTTTTTAACTTCTCTCTCTTCCACGACAGCTGCACTTTCTACTGGTGCTTGTTGGCTGTGCTCCTCTCAGCCCCCCCAGGGCTCTGCTCCTTCCTTGCAGCTCTGTGTTTAAGTCACGTCACGAGCAATGTTTAGCTTTGCTGCAGCAACTCCATGGCAAACAAACGGAGCTCAAACAGATTGGAAACGCAGCATTTGATAACACCCACACACGACATTGCAACTCCAACAAGCTGTCCTTCAAACCGACCCATCAGCTGACCCATGCAGCAGATAGGGATCAATCCAGCAAGGTTGTTAGCTCCCACAATGAGGTGGCTTCAAAGGAAATATATGAGCTTCGGTAACTCGGCCAATTGTGTCATTCAAAGCTGCAACAGGGACATTTCACAAAAGGGCCAGCTATCTGCCAGACACTGTCAGCAAGCATTGGCCATGACACGTTTGTAAAGGAATAAAGCAGACCTGAGTTACCTGGGAAGTTTGTTTATCAGGAAATCCCGTGGTGGGGATTGGTTTCACTGTTTGGCTGCGCAAATGTGCCCAGTGGAGCTCAGGATTCTAAGTGTCAGATAGAAGCATTAGCTTGTGGATTCTCTTTGCATTTTTGTGTTTTAACTGTCAGCTCCTTATTTTTGACTAACAAGCTGCTTGTGAACCAACACTGACTTTGTTGTTCATGAGGACTTTCTAAAGGACAAACCTTGCTCTTAATCAACTATCTGTTTGTAATTATTTTGCTCTAATTTTCTTTTTAATCAGAAGATCAGTCTCTTTGTGCAATATTTAGAGAAAAATCTTTTATTTGAGTTACTGTCTTCATTGTATTTTTCAGGCAAGAGCAAGACTACTAACATTTGGTCATGTATTTACATATTGGATGACCCTTCATACTGCAGTCTATGAAACTTTCTGCATTCTTCAAATATATTTCACTATTACCTCACTACAATTGAGGAGGAAAAATTCATTGCAAAAGTAGCAGAGAACAAATAATGAAACCTACTCCAGCCAGCTCAGTCTGGATTCCCCTTTTACTGCCAAGGAAGAACGCTGTCCTGGAGCATGCAATGAACAAGTCTGCAGCTGTCAGCCTGGATCCTCAACATCAGCATCTTCAATGTTCTTTCAAATGAAAGCGTTTTAGTAACTGCGAGTGAGGAGACTACGAATTTGCAGAGGAATCAACAGCATCCACTTCTTGCAGCCCTTATTTACTGGTCAGATATGCAGAATCACATTACCATAGTTTGTGAACTAGAAATCTGACAAGAGCAATTTGACTCTTGTATTTACATTTCTAGCAGTTTCATCTTGTCATTTGTGGTTTTCTTCAAATTAGAAAACAATTAAATGAAGACTCTGGCAAAGAAGCGGAGCCAGATGTAACAGTTTCTCTTTACTCTTTGTTAATAGCAGCAGCAGCAACGTAATTTAATTCTGTCAGCTCTTCAGCTGCTCAGCAGCTGAGGAGATATGCAAAGGAAGAACAGGATTACTCTCCTGGCACGTTGGATCAGCGTCCAATATTCTATCCGCCAAAAAAAAGGGGAGCCCTTGATCTACAGAACAACATCTCTGCTGGGACTCCGACAGCATCACTCAAACCTCTCTGACCTCACGTACACTGAGCTACTCTGACACCGTTTGGAGAGCAAAGAGTCGTGAGTTCAAATTGCACTAACCCAAAAGTAAGCAAATAAAGCTCTATTAAAGACATATTCCAGAAAATTGTATGGCCAAAAAAATGGAATTCTCTTACTCTAGACTAATTTGACTACCAAGTTAGGTATTTCCACATATGCCTCACCTATCCGATGGGGCTCCAGCACAAGGGTGCAGACATCTGGGCACTTTCTGTGAGAGCCTCCCAGCCTGGAACCAGCTCCTCTTTTCATCACTATGGTCAAATTATAGACTAAAAGCCAGAAAAAATATTTAGGCACCTGCCCCCTTGATTTCTGTGAGAGTAACAGCACTACCTGGCAGACAGATGAGAGCACATTCATCAGATATTGTCAGGCTATATCTGACACTATACTGATGACACAGTGAAGTATCTTTACACAAATACCTGAATAGGGACTGGAGGAGAGAAATAAAGTCTTAGATCCATGGAAACAAGTAAAACAGTTAAAAACAGACAGTAAAAATCTATGAGCAAATCCTCATTGAGTCCTACCTGGGAAGCCTGTATGCAGTGGGATGATTTTTTCTTTAGCTATAAGTGTCCACAAACAATTGACATAAGACAGGACAACTGTTCCCAGACTTGTCCTTTTGTCTGACTATCCTAAGCAGCAGCACCATTTGGCTGTCTCAAAAGAAAAGAAGTCAGGTGTGAATTTGCTGGAAGGAGGAAGGTTATGGGGTCTGAAGCTACATTCTAGCACTGCCAAAGCTTTCTACAAGGTCTCTAGTCTGTAGAGTCACCTTACCCACAGCCATAGGCTGGATACATCTGCCACTTGCAGTAGCTGTTCCTGTTTTAAAAATGGGCTCTAAGAATTAATCTTTAATAAGGTTTGTCACTCGAGCTCTAGAAATTAAGATCAAAGGGCCATTGAATGCTGCCCTCAGGTGCTCAGGCACTTCTCCCATAGAAGTCACCAAAGAATTTGGCCCACAGTATGTTACTCCTCCTTATACCAATTAATTTTTGCATACTAATTAGTATGCCACATTATAGGTTTGAACTGAATGCTCCTATTTCATTTGTTTTGCATTTTCTGGAATAGAATTTGCTCAAAAACATATAACATTTCCTTTGAACAACGTGAAGAAAAAGACCCAAACCTTGCAGCAATCACACTGACCTTAAATGATTGACAATAAACTCTTCCATTACTGGGATTCCCCTTCATCTCCTAGACGAGGTTTCTTTTAGTCTCACCCACCAGAGCAAGCTGCCTTGAAACATTTCTAATTACTGCGTATTTTGCTCTGGAGGAAAGAACATGACTTGTGCTGATCACTCTCTTAAAGAAGATTATAATCCTAGCAGCAAAACAAGTTGCTTGCCTAGATGAGGATCAATGAAAATGTTGTATGTGCAGAGTGAGACTGGAGCCTCAAAGAGAGCAACCCTGACTACAGTTTGTGGTAATATTATACGTTAACAACAACTGAAGCAATAAAGTCACAGCTTAAAGCCTCTGCTCCAGCCTCCTGTTATTGCTGCTTTGGTCAGATGCAGCTGAAGCAGAAAGGCTACATTCCCACAACTCTGATTCACTGATGGTCATTCCTGGTAGATTTTTCTTGGCACACCCAACTTCAGTAATTGCATCTATTTATCCCAGGGATTTGCACCAAACTGGAACCAGTAGGTCAGGTAGGCTCACTGCTGTTCAGATTTCAGCAATACTGCTCTGCAGTTTTGTGTCCAAATGGAAAGGAAAACGTTTCTCAGAAACTAAACCAGGCATAAAAACAAACAAGACCCCTTCCCCAGTCCCTTCCCTGAATAGCTATTACAGGTTTTATAGGAAACAGATGATTGTTCTCCAAATTAAACTCACAAGAACACAATTGCTGAACTGTTGGTCCCCACCCCAATATCTTTTGTGTCAATCAACTCTTGTACCAGATAGAACTAATTTTTCTCCACTATCCCAAACAGATCCAGAAGAGAACAGTAAAGGTAACAGGCTCTTGAAGTGACGTTATTATCCACATAAGGAAAGCATCAATACAACTTTACATGGAATTGCTAGAAATTAAGTATCAGAAAAAAAGGAACCCGATATGAACTACTGGTTTAGATTAGACTCTTCTCACCTACAATCTATATTGGATTACACAGTTCCTACATGTTAAAAGGGCGTATAATGAAATAGAATTCAGGTGACACGTCTGGTTTACTTTTTCTATGACCAACTACAAGACAACACACACAAGGTTACTTCAGGAAAAACTTCAGTGTTCCATTGTAGTTTATAAACAACGTGTTTTTTCTGATGTCTTTGTGTTTAAAACCCCAGTAGAATTTATCCATTAATGGATAAGAAATTAGAAGAAAACCCTACATTTTAATGTGAAGCATGCACTTGGAAACGCTAGGAAACTCAGCACTTAAAATTCACAGCAATAATGCACTGAGGAATATTTCTCCTTAAAACCAAGACCCCAGTTAAGTGTTTTCAAGAACAACATTGTCTCTATGAAGATAACCAAGTCCTCATTATTTACAGTTCCTGAAATATTCAAGGCTGTTGGGCATGGGGGTGAGCAGGAGGAGGCTGTTATTTGCTTGAGATTTTATTTTCAAGAAGGTAAAGCAGATGCTTGGTTTTCTGTTGCTTTTTTTTTTTTTTTTGTAACATCACGTTTTAAAAAACTGTGTAACTGCAACGTTTTCTTCCCAGCTGCATCTCTTTTCTATAATTATGGAAAAATATTGTATGGATGTTCATATAGGTAAGTTTTTGCTTAGATTACCAGTGACTTCCCAGGAAGCTAGACAAAAAGTTACCTTTTACTTGCAGTAGGGAAGTAATTAATTCATGCTACTTAGCACTGTAGTAGCTACTGCATTAGGCCTACATTATGTTATGTTATGTCCAGAAACAAAACTGTTTTGGTGTAGCATCATTTAGAGCTTTGAAAACAAAAGTGGTCATTTACCTTTTTTCCGTCAGTGGAAGATGCAATGGTTGAGCCCTCCATGCTGGGAAGCAGAAGACAATGGAAAATGGGACAGAGCTGTCTTTGCAATCACAGGAAGGGAATGATGGTGCAGAAGAATGCTGTCCAGGAAGGATATAGGGAGAAAGAAAACCAGAGAGACTGAAAAGTGGTCAATGTATCAGGAGAAGCTGGGCTAAGGGTCAATGAGAGGGAGCATCACCTGATTGGGGAGGCCACACCTGCAGTATTAAACTAATGAGCTCGATGGGAAAAAGAATACCAATGGAGAAAAAAAAAAAAAAAAAGAAGAGAAATTAAAAGATAAGAAGAGAAAAAGAAGACAAATGTGGTAGCTATGGGACAAAAAGGAACTTACAATATTTAACTTATTCTGTGCTATTTAACTCTGGTAAAAAATTGCTATGTCCAGAGTTGCTGCAGTGTTGTCAAACCCAATTGTGTTGTTGAGAGCTTGGCAAACTTTCATTTCTTAAAAGAACTCCAGAACTCCAGTTCTTTGACTTAAGTGACTTTCTAATAATTTAGGTTTTATTCTTTTTTTTTTTTTTTAATGTTTCATGCTGTCACTGTGCTTGAAAAAGGACTGAAAATGCATGTGCTGAAAAACTAAAATCTATAAGTCAAAACCAAAGATTTGTAAAGCTTTTAGAAGTAATAAACCTGTGAGCATCAATCAAGCCTCTTTATAAGCTGACTTCTGAAAGATCCTTGCCCCAAAACTGAAGGCTTTTCCAGATGACCTGGCCTTTGAGAAAAACAAGAAATATGAAGGGAAATAAACACAAAGCCCTTCAGTTTTGACAACCTAACTTTAAGAATGCCAAGCCCTGCAATACAAAAGATATCAGGAGGGCTCAGCAGCCCAGTGGTTCCCCTTGGTAAATACCTATTATCTTATCAGCTGGAGGACAGCCCCCATGCCATGTCGTTCCCTTTCCATCACTGTTGCATAATACAGCTTCATTTCATTTTTGAAATAAGTTTGTTTACCAAGAGGAAAGGCAAAAAGAATATGTTTTGTCACCTCTATGCTAAACCTATTGTCTCCTTCCTAAAAGCAATCATCTTTAGATATTAAAATGGCATGATCTGGATATTGCATAGCATTTCTCCTAATCTTCCTGCATTGCCAATTCAGTTCACAGATTGCATTCATTCTCCCTTGAAAAGCTTACAATGTTGAGTCAGAACTTTCCTAAGAAATAGCATTTGCTCATATCAGCCTCACGTTAGCAAGGCAAGGACAAAGTCAAGAGCAGAGGAGGGACTGCTTTTATAAGCAGAGAGGAGAGTCAGAGGCTGGAGCTGGTTATGACATCTTTTTGAACAATTCAGATTAAAAGGCAGAAATACACCAAAGTCATTTTTTTCCTCTAGTGATGAAATAATAACAGTAAGAAAGGCAGAGAGCACAAATCGTACTTAAACACAATGATGGATAATGTGCTTTCCACCACTGCAGATGAAACAAAATGAGAACAAGTCAGTCAGATCTTTTCCCAGCCCATGTTGAGATCTGTTTCATTCTGGTCTGAGCTCTGCTTTCCCGACCTTTCTCTGAAAAGGAGCAGAATATAAACCTCCTGCTCTAAATGCAAGAACTTTGGGGCAATTCAGATTCTTATGCAACTTAAACCTTGTGCAGAGAGTCAGTGCCAGATGCAAGCACACTGCAGGCAAGGAAACTGTCCCTCAAAATGGTTCTTCCACTTGCCATTTCCTCTGAAAAACAAGAGCACTCTGAAAACACAAGATGTATGTATAACTGTGTATCTCATCGTGTATATATCTATACAGCCAGCTGAGCTTTGTACGTTGTACAAAAGAGCCTACATACCAAATTCCATCTTTTTGTTGGGTTATTTTTGACTCACAGATTATAAAACTAAAACTTCACACACCACTTCTCTTTCTGAATCTCCCCTGAGGCAGATGAACTCTTTGACCTGGCTTCATCTCTGCCCATGGTTCGACAAACAAAATTTCTCCTGCGATACAGGCACGCACCCCTGTTCCAGATCTGCATTCAGGCTTTGCTGGACAAGCACTGAGCAAAGGCAACAGCACCTGGAAGGAAGCAATTCAGAGACATCATGCTCTATCAGTGCAGGTTTCTGAGATCAATGTAAAAGATGTCATGCTGCATGGATCACCCATCTAACCCTAGAGAAGCCATTAATAAAGACACATTTTTAATTTTGCACGCAGTAAGATCATACAGGGCTCACAAAGCAGCAGAAATGTACCTATAACTCTTCTGTGTATTTGCAGACAAATGATGCAGCTTTCTTTATGACATCAATTTATTTTTTTTACTTTGCAATTACGTAAAAACAGCAATAACATGGGAGAGAGATGATGTGACGGATCCTAATGCTGAATTATTCATTGCACTTCAGCTGCTGACTTCACATCAGACTGTTTCCAATGCACCTCACATAAATCACAGTGGATCTTTTTTGCCACAACCACTCTAAGATTCTATTGAGTGCTTTTTCACCTAAATACCATAGGACAATGGTCTTTCAAGGAAGGGATGCACATACACTGATGAGAAGGGAGGTCTGTCCCTGCAGTCATTGGCACTCGGTGAGGAGGAATAGCAGTATAACACACTTAAAGAGATCCATTGGATGTGTAGGTTTTATACAGAAATTAAGCCACACACACACACATTCATTCTATAGTGAAGAGTATATACTTTGGTATACCTAATATCCAAGATCTGATAAGCCATATTATTTTGCAAGCTTGATTCTCGTAAGGATAGCAACATTGTAAAATGTTTAAGGATAAAAGAGAAATTAATTTCATTCCTTCAGTTTTGTATTTAACTATTGATTTGCTGCGCTCACTTCCAAGAGATGGGGCTTAATCAGATAAACTCTGTCACAACTTGGATGAGAGTGACCTGGGTTTGCCATGTCACAGATCAACCATAATGAAAACTGCAAACTGCAAAGGAATGTGCTGACCTTAATGAACATTCACAATAAAGATGGTGCATTCCATATGTTACATTGGCCTCCAGACCAGTGAAAGGTTTAAGAAACATTTCATTTCTACTATACAGGCCCTTGGGCTGGTTAATCACTGCTGACTGTGAACTCTTCAGGGATCTGGGTTTTTCACTATTCTGCCTGCAGAGGGTCTATTGCAGTGGGACTCCTACTCACTAGTTCCATAAGTGCTATGACCTACATTATGGTGAACAGTAAAAGCATCATTCTTAAGATTTTTCCATCTTTCAGTAGGTAATCCCTCCCTCAACAACTTTTTTAAGGATGCCTTGGCAGGCTATTTTATTTTGTTGCAAAAGAACAAATGGGTAAATCTCCTTCTCCCCATTCTCCCTCAAGCTACTTTTGACACCTTCACAGATCACAAGGGGCTCAGAAACAAGGCCAGATTACTGCGGCAGAACAAATCGGCATACCTCTGCTGAGCTATGGCAACAGTCAATACATTATCTCTCAGCCCTTAGAGCAGTTGCAGGGTGGTACCATTTCCCTGAGCTTGGCATGAAAGGTGTTGAAACAGAGTTGGTGCACAGGCACTTACCGCTGACACACAAATCATATATTAAGTCACATTTAATGTCTCCAAGGCTTAGAATACAGCTTTAATTCATGTCCTACCTTATGTAGTAACCTAGAGAACTGCCTAGAGCAAATATCATCTTTCAGCCACATGGGCAATTTCATTCTGTACGTTGTGCAATCGTGTTTGTGTCCATCTGCTCCAACGGTTTTCTTTTTAACGTAACATTTACTTCTCTGAAGCCTTGTCATGGAATTTATTCCTATTATTAGTGTTTGTTTGTAATATAGCCACTCTACTTTGTGGGAACTCAAAAAGTACCAATTAGAAAGAGTGTCCCTGCATGGAAGACTTCAGCCACAGTCTTGTTTACATTATTTGTCTGTCCATGCCAGGGGCAGGGGGTGCAAAAATAGCAGGATACCAAAGAGAAAAAGCAAAGAATCCTCAATTTGATCTTTCCTGTCACAAGCCAGTTTTAGCTTTCAGGACAGTCTAGGATAGATACAAACACCTGCTTTATGTCCGTATTTGACATATTTTAGATTTCATTTCCATGTAAGACCATAGCAAGTGATATATCATAAATGCATATGACAAATACATGCAACATCACAATGAAGTTGACTACCAATAATAGTATCTTTTTCTTTTTTCCTTTTTTTTTTTTTTTTTTCTTCTCTCCTCAAAGCAAATAAGGAGCTTGGGCAAGAGGGAGGCTACAGCAAACCTAGAACTTGATTCTAGATCTCCCAAGACCCAGCAGGAATATTCATGTGCATTTGTAGGATGAGGAACTGCAACAGTAATCCAACTTGGATGTAATCCAGCCTGGATGAAATTTAATTTACTCAAGAGATCTCAGTAAAAAATGCTGGTTTCATGAAAATATAACATTACTATTGATTTTTTTTTAAGCTGTAAATTGGGCAAATACAGACGTAAATGCAAACCACAAAATACTTGAACAGATGCACAAAGGACATCCAGTCACCAGACTAAAATCATTGGAAACTTGCTTCCTCCCCCCTCCCCCTTCCATTCTTTCAGTCTTTTTCTGTATTTTGTTAACATTTCAAAAAGAAGAAAATATGTATTTCTGATCTCTTTGTTAAAAATATCACAAGATTCATTAAGAAAAGTATTTGGAAACCTCAAAACTCTTCTCCATTTCCATGAGTACCTGAAATCTAATGCCTCTGATTAAGCAGAGAAGGGATGAACTGTTATGTGAAGCCTACAACAATAATTGTGAACTGAAGAATGGCATGTTCATTGCAAGTAGCTGGTAATGATTTCATGCAGAGGATTAGAGGACTGGAGGGGGAGCCGAGCTGAAGTTTGTTTACAGACAAAGGGAGCTGTGTGCAGGGTGCTGGTGGCTCCCAGAAATCGCCGAGCTCCCAAAGACAACAGGGATTTTCTGCTCTTGTAAGGCCACTTCTGCAGACAAATGTTTCAGACCTGCTCGTCCACCATCAAATACCTCAATACGAACAGTTAATCTCTGAAGTGTCAGCTGCTGCCGCGGATGGCAGAGGGATGTCTGGCTGCATAGAGGCACTCGCTGCACAGAGGTCCCTCCCTCTCGTTATACAAATGAAATAAACCGAAATAAAAATGATTTTCATTAAAATGGTCCTGCATCGATTTTATCGTTCTGGCTTAAAACAAAACTATGAAAACTCCAAAATGCTGGTTTCCAAAAAAGAAAGCATTTCCATTTCTTCTGACAAATCCAAATTTTCTCCAAGCAGAGTGAGCATTACTGAAGGGAAATCCTGGATAGCCAAATAGTTATTTCTTCATTAAAAACAGTTGTAACATAACATTATTTAACTACTCCTGAAATGCACGCATTTGCAAATGTAATACATCACCATCAGGAACCAAAACATTGATCTGGAAATCTAACCTAACTAATTATGATTAAAAATTACCCTGGCTTTGTTTCTTAAAATAAAGTATCCTTCCATTTTAAAATATTAAAATAAAAGATATATTAGCATCACAGTAAAATGATACAGATACTATCGGCTTGAACGGATTGCAGTGAAAGAAAGCCATCTGCTAAAGCCAAAATGTTTACTTGAACGAGTGAACATTATCAATCCATAACTACACGGGTGTGATCACCACTGCCCTCTGCACGCAATCACGCTCCTTTCTGAACCGAGCGCGTTATCCTCTGCCATCAACTTTTATTTTCCAAACTTAATCTCTGCAAGGAGAAGGCAGGGAGAGGCGGGCGAGGCGCTGAGCACAAAGCACTGAGGGCGCACGCAGCAGAGCCGGGCTGCAGGCTGCTCCGCGCTGCCGGCACATCTGCTGCCCTCTCCTCGTGGCGCACAGGGAACACAACCGCTCGTACAATTTACAAATCGCTGCAATTGCTTCGGCCTCTTAACATCACTAAATCTCCCTCTCTCCCTTCCCTTTTCACCCCCCACCCTCTGCTGTATTTTTATCTGGGAGGCTGCGTTCAAGCATTTGGAGATGATGTTTCCTGTGGAAACCTTTGAGTTATTTCAACAATTTCACAGCATGTTGCTTTTCTCTTCTGCTCCGTGCTGCCTTGTTCTGGTGATTGGAACTAACAGTAATAGGAAAAATGGTAAGGAAAACAATGCCAAGAGCAGCTCCGCCAGAGGAATCCTAACGCAGCACGGAGGTCTGATTTCAATTAGATCTGCTCCAGGGAAAGAAATACTGCAGCAGGGAATTGATCCTCAGCTGCAGTCAGCTCCATCATGCTGGGCTCTGCGCTGGGTGCCGGGGGCTCAGTGCTGCTCGGACCTCCTGCTCTGCAAACAGCAGCAGAACGTGAGCAGAGCCCATTGACACAGCCAGCAAACCACACAGTGTCCCAATGCTTATAAGACATTTCACGTGGGTTCCAGAAGATGAATGCGCTCACACACAGCTTTACTAAAATCCCCCAGATCTCTGCAGAAATCCCAAACTGCTGCAAATAAAGATAATTAATTTTGACTCTCAGTCCTTACCCAAAGAAAAAGGTTTTGTCTCCCCCCACCCCCTGAATGGAGACTATGATTTCCTAATTTCTTTTCAATTTTTAATATTGCACTTTTTAAAACTTTCAAACTATTGATTCTTTCACTGTAAACTGAGAGTCTCCTATGAAAGGTAATGAAGTGAGAGGCAGAATTAAGAATGCCCAGATGTGTTGTAGCATATAAGAACGGTTTACAAGAAAAATGCAAAACTGCCAGCAGAGCAGCAGCGGGCGACCTGTCTATAGAAATACATTAGCAGGAAACCCATCACCCAGCCGGGCTTCTGGGCTTTGGTCTGTGGCACGTAGGCTCCGTTGCTACTAGAAATTGAGAATATACCATTTTTATGATGTTTCAGAGCAGCTCACTCCATTCTTCAGCAAGGAAAATACGGTTGTTTCTGGAAGCAGGAATACAGATGGGAAGAGCTCCTAATTACAGCGAGTGGCAGGACCTGCTGCAGGGAAGGAAGGAGGCATTTCTGCCCAGCCTGCTGTTAACCCTGCCTCCTCCTCCCACTCTCTCTTCACTCTGCCTCCCTCCCCCCTTATTCCCTTTTGGGTTGATTCCTGCAAAAATCTGCTACTCACTGTAATTCTTACTTTCTGAGCTTTCCTGCTAATTCCACAAAGCAACTTCTTGTATAAGCGCAACCCTCCATAAGTTAAGCTTGAAGGACCAGGCGCTCATTCACACATGCTATTAGGTTGCAACAGAAATAGTCTGTTGAAAAATATACACATTCCCAGCTTTCCCTTAAATTAAATTTCCTATCCTATTCCTCATGTGGGTATGGTCATTTTTAATTTAAATTTGTTAGAAATAGACATTAATTTTAAGGAGATTTCATAAATCCCATGCCAATGTTATAAAGCAAGCATGTAAATATGTCAGTTTGCAGAAAGCCAGGCTTTAAAAAAATATGAAAGAGCATAACACTGCTGACATTCCCATCATGTGCTGAAATTTCTGTCCAAAGCTGCTTTCTGTCTCAGTGGCAAGGAACCATTTTTGAATAGCAGAGATAAACAGATAGGCAGAACCTCTGTGCTGGCAGAGCACACCAGCAAGCAGGCTGCTCGCTTCCCAGCTATCCCACTGCCAGAACCACCCATGGGAGAAATCGCCCCAAACACTGCCTCCCTCCTTCCTAAACCTCTGCAATTCCCACCCCTTGCCATTGAAGCCACGAAGGAATTGGAGAGAGCAAAGAGGTCACTGCATCTTGCTCCTGCTGGTGCAGGGCTCCTCGGTGGAGCACTCTCCATCCATGCTGGTGTTATTTAGGATCTGTCCCTCTCCCCTGGGAGAACTTCCTGCAGACTCACAGATTTCAAAGAGCTGTGCAGCACCCAGCAGGCAGGGCTCGGGATACCTCTCCTTTAAAACTTAGGAAAAGTTGAGCTTGTCCAGAAAGGGTCCTTCTGCTGTCCAGCTTTGGTTCCCTTATTTACAGAGCGACATTTATTTCCATTGCCCTCCTGCCTGATGCTATTTATAATACAGGGAAGCGCTTTTCTTACAGAATGCTAGGGAAAAGTTTTCCTCGTCACATTGCACAAGGGCTGCTTTGTGTTCTTTGCAAAGGATTTGCCATTTGGGGAAGCTGTACGTCTATAAGTAACAACAAAAAAAAAAAATAGGAGAAAGCACTTAGCATTTTGTTGTATTACTTGAAAGTCTTTATGAGAAGCTGAGTTTTTGGAGCAGATAACCCGGCCATGCAGAGAGTCGGCTGTGATTTCTTTCAACACATTATTCTAATTTTCTCCTTTCCTATTGATCTGCAGGGTACCACCTCTTCAAACTCCAGACAAATTGATCCTCTGAGTAACATCTGTGCACACTATTAATCTTTTTCACACATTTGATGTTCCACATTACTGGACACAGGACACACACTATGACTCAAGTGTTAATCAACTAATACCCGAAAATTAGGCTTGTGTCTACTGTATAAACATTGACAGACTATCCATCACCTGCCTGAGTGAATAAATGAATTTTGCCTCTATAGCATGCATGGTAGCACTCTGTAGCCAGGAATATTTGCTGTGCTTTGAGGATGACAGACAGTGGTGCCAATGTGCAGCACTGTTGGGTGCAGGACAGGGTGAGCCAAGGGGTGGGTGGCCACTTCCAATTGTGGTTACAGGCTTTTCTCACTGTATGCAGAAGGGAAATCCATTGGCCAGGTGGGTTAAGGTCACTCTTCGGATGCCCCAGGCTGCTGTCCAATGTGGGTCCAGAAGGGAAATGGAAATGTCATACACACAGAACCTGACTGTAATGCATGTTAGCTGAGCGCTGGTTGTTTTAAGCTGGTACAAAAGGTCCCAAACTTGCATTACTATCAAGCCTCATTTTGCATCTCCGTGACAGGCACTAGACATGGCTTGGAATGAAAAAATCATGGACATGGTTCCGTGGTTATTATTTTGCTGTTGCTGTTTCCCCTGCATCCATTGAAACAGATGGTTATTTCTTCCTAAGACTTGGTAGAGCAATGTGATTGCAATGTCTGATTGTGATCATTGCTGACTCTGACACCCTCCTGGCAGGCTCCTCTCTTCTGTTACGTCAACTTCCATTAAACAGAAGAGAAAGGGGCAGAGCAGGACAGGCACAGCTGAACAGCGGCACTTTGGGGCCCTGCTCAGGCCAGGGAGGATCATGAGCTCCCACCCCAGCACATGAAAAGGGCCAGAAAGATTCTGAGTTTAATAAAATGCAGCCGGAACTTTGCTGCAGCATTGTTTCTGGGTTAGGCCAAAACTGCTTGAATCATTTTTGTTCTTTTTTTTTTTTTTTTAAGTGGCTTTCTTGGAAAAGAACATTTATCCAGGGAGGGTCTCTTCTGACAACTTCCTGAAAGCATCTAAAAAATCTGGAAAATCAAATATATGAGGTTATTTGGCAACTAAAAAGTGAAATGTTGTATCGACAAAAATTAAGCTGTTGGGTCTTTGATGGATGCCTGAAAGCTCTGAGAGAGAAATTCCAGTGAAAAACAACCTTTGCTAGTAACAAAAAATAATTTCCTCCTCACCAGGAGAGATTAATTCACTTACATTCCCCTCTCAGGCTGGAATTTCTCATGCTCCATCTTTTTCTAATAGTAATCTATTTTATTTTCTGTCTTTGAAAAACAGGACAGAGGCCTCTATTAAATGGGGATGGGGGAAGGCTGAACAGGTCCATCCTTTGGATAAGGGCTGAGCGGAAGATGACAGCACGCTGTGTTTGTTTCTTTGAGCAAAGAACCAAATATCAACAGGAGGGACCTGGCTGTGCCCTGCATTAGCTGGGAATTCAACATGCATTTCCACTGCAGAAACCCTGCATACAAAAATTAGACAGCATCAAACGGAATGCCTGCAACCCTCACACCCACAGCGTGCTGACCTGCATTGCGTTAGCAGTTGATAAAATGCAAAACAGAAAAACAATCTTTAAAATCTACTTAATTGCCTGTATCTACTCTCCATGCAAGCCAGAGAATTGTTCCTGGTATCAGCTGACGTGGGAGGTGAACCATGAAAAAACCAGGTTTCACTCAAAGTAATTCCATTAGGGCCTGAAATGACTGGGTGAAACATGAGTAAGGGAAATCATCACAGAAACACAACAGCTGGGCTCCATGGCATCACTTGCAGGAATCAAAGGAAATGAGCTTACATGTTACGCATAAAAGGTTTTGTTTGTTTGTTTGTTTGTCTACTTGCAAAGTTACAGTTTGCGTTCTGAATGACAACAAAACAAAGCTTTGAAAAATTTGGTCCTGGTATTTTTCTCTTTTAGGTAAATCGTTTTGCATTTATTGAAGCTGACAAGGAAATAAAATGCCTGAAATCCTTTCTGTTTGCTGTGCATGAAGACAAATTATTGTAGAAGTAATAGTACCTCATGCTTCCAACAAAAATACAGTAGTACACAATCTCAAAAGTTATGGGGAAAAAAACGATGCAGTGGTTAACATCTCTATTATTGTTGCTGTCATTTGTTTGTGTTTTGGCCATATTGGATAGCTTATCAGTAACTAGTTCTTCATAGACATCATGTTTATTGTCAAAGGATATCAAATAAATGACAAATAACTGCTTCTAGAGTTCAAAGAGCAAAAAAATAACACAAGCCAGGATATTTATTGCATCGGCTTGTGCCTCTTCTTTAGCTCGCCTGCTGGTGGCTTACTGCAAAATGTGCCAGAATACTGGAGGCACAGACCAGAAGACAACTCAGAAATCACAGAAGCATTGCAGAAGGACAGTGCTCCTTGTTCCTCCATGCTCGATAGCATGGGTATGTTAGAAGCCAGTTTCAAGGTAATTCACTCAATTATTTAACAAAAGCTATTTTACTAAGTAAGGCCACTCCTTACTCTTCTCCCGTTACTGCTGGAGAGGTAAACAAACATTTTTGATGGATTCTTTTTTTCATGAAAACAGGAAAGAAGAGCTATGAAATCAGACAGCTGGGTTGGGGTTCACCCCACTGGAGCCATCATCTGTGCTCCTTCTTCACCTTATAAAAAAGAGAATAACACCTACTGAAGCAATTTGTGGTAACAGAAAGTGACACTATAGTCTAGGCAACTACTTTGGGTAAAGTACAGCAATTGATGTCTACCTGCAGCGTAGCTCACTTGCACTCACAGTGGTCCTTGACACTGGCTGTGTCTCTGACTTCTCTGCAGAAAGACCTTTGGCTGCTATGCCCCTTCCTCATATGCTCAGCTTTGTGTCCCAGTTTCCATCTCCCAGGTCTTGCTGCTGCCTCACACCATGCCATCCCTATCTGGTTTATAAGGCTGTAGCCTCAAACAAGTCATTGCGAAAAGGTGTCCACTGTAAAGACTGACCCATTAAAATAGAACAACTCTGTTCACAAACAAATAAAGAATGTGCTTAAATCTCAGTGAAAGCAATGGAACGTGAGCATGTGCTGAAAGCCTTTCCCAGATGGAGTCCTATTGCCTCACTCTCCTTAAAATCTATTTTGGTTGAGCACATATTACTTGTTGGCAAGAACTTAAAAAGGAAAGAAGGAAAAAGCTTTACCTAGAAAAGTTGAACTTAACCGACCACTCTAGCATCCTTAATTGCCATATTTTTGTGTACTGATGTAAATAATTACTAATGGACCTTTCCAAGGAAAAAGCTGTATTGCATTTCAAAATAACAGCAAAATGAATTTGCACTGTTGTATACCATAACGTTTGGTAAAGTTAATTACCTAGTTGGCTGGAATGCAGGAGGAAGTTTTCTTTCCAAATGGAGTTATTATAATATGCTAGGATCTGCTCTCTTGCCAATTTCCTTTTAATCAACTCTTTTGCTATATGAATGAAGGCCATGAAACATCTTAAAACTGCAAGCAACCTCTTCATTCAAAAAGAACAAGACGGATATATTTTTAAGTGGGTGAAGGAATCCACTGATGTAATAAATGTATCCACGTATTCCAAGTATAACTTGGAGCCAGTCTACTTATAAACTCCTTAAGATCAAGGTTCATCATAAAACTGGGCCTTACCTTTATTTTCGTAATAGTAGCGGTTGCCACTAGAATTCCTGAACCTCTTCTTCATGCCATCTGGAATGCATACATGAGCAAGTTTATGATCAAAAATATACTATGCATTAGAGCTGGATTTTTTAGGGGAAAAGCAACTACAAAGTTAGTAATGTGCAGGGATTGTACATTTATTTTATTACAAGAACCAACATGTTCTTTTCCTTTTGGACTAAACAAGCTGAAGACAGCTCATAGAAGCAATGAGCATAGCTGCTCATTACAGGGGCAGGTTTGTTCCAAGCTATCTGGAAACAAGAAGGGCATATCAAATATCTTAATACTGTGACAGTTTGCTTAATTGATTCTAAAGGATTTTAGTCTGGGTCAGCTGTTACAACCAAAGTCATTCCCTGTCAGGTTTTATGCCACATGCTGTCCCATGTGTAACTTTCACTCCTGAATTGAGAACAGGTAACAAAATTCATTTTGGTAACTTCCCTAGCACCACTGCAGTTGACAAATGCTGGCATAGTTGGCTTAAAAGTTTGCTTACAACTGCAACAAACCAACTCTTACTCAAAGTGTATTTCCATGCTATGTGTTTTCTATTCTGTTTCTTTGGTTTGTTTATTTTTGATGCAGGTTGTTGGTTGCTCAATTAGCTTATTTAACAAGAATATTGTGAGAGCTCCCTTCTCCAACTTTGTTACAGATTTTCAGCCTAAGCATACTAAATTTTGATAAAACCAAAAACGGTAAAAAAAAATTCTAAGTTTTGGATTAAGGAGTCCTTCAGTTCAGGAAAGTTCTTTGCCCAGTGAAAAGTGCTCGTGCCATTCTAAGATAAGTCAGTGTGCAGACTGTTCTGCATACACTGTTCTGCACTTCAACTGAATTCAAGTCAAGAAGACATTTTAAATCAGGTACATGCTTAAGTGCTTTCTGAAACAGTGATGGAATTAAGCACGTGCTGAAGTCCTTACCTGGGGCTTTTCCCTCCCATCACAAATCTTTCCAGTGGAGGCATCTGCTTTACAATTTCCTCATCCAACACGTGAATATCAGCTTTCTGATTTAGTGAAATCTTGGGGGGAAACTCTCATTCTGTGGGGCCAGATTCAATGAAGAGAGGCTCTTTGGAATAGCCTCTCAAAAACACAACATGATTCAAAAATTTAAGTACTAGAAAGATAAGGAGTACCTAGCTGCCTGAGCAGCTTCCTTCTTTCCCCAGCACAGCCTAGTTCTTTCTCATTTTGGAGGTACATCCAAGGGGCTCACAAAGTGATGCTGTTTTCCAGTGTGAGCACTCACTGCTTTGTTCATCTCTCGTTACTGGTGAGCACAGATTTCTTTTCTCCTGTCTTGCTTGAGTTCTCTGGTATGACTCTGCTGTAAACATTTCATAAACGTGAATCATTTGACAAAACAAATTCTAAAAATGCTTTGGACGCCTCCAGGCCAGGCCCCCTGATGTCCCCCAGTGGGGCTGGCACGTTTGCAGCTGTAAAGTTCCCAGCAGCTCTCCCATCGCCACCAGTCACTGGCTCCTATTGAAATCAGCCCAGCTCCTGGCTGCTTCAAACAGGAAATCTTTCCCAACAGCAGTCCTATTTTCAACAGTAACTGCCAAAGCCAAGCCAAGGCCATGCACAAAAAGACCAGTTTACCAGATGAATTCCCACAAAACACAAGTGACGCTATTCAGGATCTCATAAGCGGTAGGTCAGGGAATAAGGTGTTAGGACTCCTAAAGTTTAGCAGGAGGGAGCTGCTTGTCCCCTGGCCATAGGCTGCCTGCAGTATTGCAGGGCTAATTGCTGCGCATTCCTCAGCCATGATGTCACTGGATCATGATGCTAACTCTTTCCCTCTTATGGATGGAGGGAACTTGCAGTATATCTCTGAGAAACCCAAAAATACATGTGCTGACCCTTTAAAAATTTTTTTTAAAATGTCTTTTACCATATATCTAGCAGAGCCAAACTAAATGAAGCCGAGGTCTCTGTCCAGCATTTGGAAGCCAGTTAAAATAGGAAATCAGTGTTTCTCTAAATACACAGAGTATATTACCTTAGTCATAAAATTGGGGACTTTCAAATCTAATTTGTTCAGCACTAGCGCTGTTGAAGGCTGGGAAGTGTTCCAGAGGAAATCACCTCCACGCAAACAGAGATTAGCAGCTCCCCATTGCAGACATATGGAAATGATTGCCTATAATCTCCGGTAATTGTGGCTGTATTACATTCAAATCCTGTTTTCAATTTTCTTAAACTTCTAGACTGATTGTGTTATTAAATCATGCTGGCTGATGTGTTTAATAAGGACCTATTAAATGTTTATAAAATTAGGGGAATAAATACGGGCTTTTAGTCAGATTGTGTGATGGATCTGGTAACCTATTGTTAAAAGTACTGCTGGTAAAAACGTGTGTAAAGAAATAGACTCAAAGGCTCCCTTTAAAATAAGAAACCCAATATTCGATACAGCGCACTTCCAGAATGATATTTGCAGATGTACGGAAAGAAGAGCCCAATTAGAAAACTCTCTTTCGATGGTGGGAAGAAGTGCTTCCTGCATGGCCATGGGGCTCGGTTCTGCTCTGCGAGGGCGATGTGGAGCGTGGGGTGGCCTTGGATATCTGTGCTGCTCTGGTTTCAGCTCTTCAAGGCTGAACATCCTCAGATACCCCCAGGCTGGGCCTGCACATCTTCAGGATCCTCCAAGTGCTCAGTCCCATAATGGAGAAGCACCTCACTGAGGGTCTCCTGAAGTAACGATGGAGCCCCAATGGACCAGGACAGAAAAACGTGCAAAGAAAAAAAAAAAAAAAAAAAAAAAAGAAAATGCAGCAAAGCATGTCTGACCTAGAAACAGAGCTCCATCCCTCCTCCTTCGCACAGTCGCTCTCTCAGTGCTCTCTCTGTGCACTGCTACTCACTGTCACACCTTTGTCTCACCATTAGCAACCTTGATGACCCCTTGCATGCCCAACCTTGCTTTTTGGGGGAAATCTTCAGTTTTTAAGGGTTTGTTCTGCACTTTCGTCATTCTCACTGCCTTCTACGATGGCACCCACCTGGCTGTGAGCATGCATGCATCCAGCTTGTTTTAACCCAGTATACATGCTGAAGTAATTCTATCCTCTGTCTTAGGGACAAACATGAACTTGTTTTCTCCAGCAAATTAATCTTGGGGGGCGAAGAATAAAGGGGTATTATAAATTAATTAATTGTTGAGTTTTTTCAGCATTAAAAGCACTGTACCATTATCTTTGCATAAACACACCATCTTTTAAAAAACGTAACTAGCCCATAACATCACAGTTACAGAATACTGTCAAGTAATGAGGAACTTGTATGGTTCACATTAGAGACTTTGAAGGGTTTGAAAAGAATTGGATATAAGGTTAATATTTGGCAGAGCCTTGTAAATAGCCTGATTGTTATTTTATATTGGCTGAAGTATAAAAATCTGAGTTGCGTGCCAGCAAAAGCCGAGTGGTGTGGCCAGGTAGTTACATGGCTCTGTTGTTAGCTTGTTTCATGTAGGAATGTTCTTGCTCTCAGTAGGTTGTTTTTTTGTGTGTCTGCTTATACTCAGCTAAAATAGAGCAAGGACCCAGCACGGCAATTATTTTTACTAAATTTTGTTGGTCTGCCCCCAGGGGACCTTCTCCCAGTTTAATTGTTGGAGGGATTGCTGCCTTCTGGGATTTTTTTTCAGAATGTTCTTGTTAGAATTTGCTTTCCAAACAGAGTAAGAGCTTTTTAAAAAAAAAAATTTAATCCCTTTCTTAATGCACAGAAAAAAAATGCATAAAATGGTGTACTCTGAAATTAATAGAGGTGTTTCTTGATACACAGATTTTTAAATTATTTGTCTAAAGATACATTTATAACTGATTATATATTAAAGGGGCATAAATCTCCTGTCTTCCTCCCCCATGCAGGAGCTTTGGAAGTGAATTCAAGCAACCCAACTGCATTTCACGTTAAGACAAACATGGGAGAGATCATTTGTCTCTAGTTGTACATGAAATAGCTTATAATAGTTGCAGCTGAGTACATGAAGTATATATTAGATCCCCTTTGATATAAATTCCAGCATCGGCCTAGAAAGATATTGTATTTATGCATCGGACAGGATTCACCCATAAATAATAATAGGAGAAAAATCCAAATTTATAAGCTGCTATTTCTGGATTTATTTTTAATGTGACTGAATATTCGCCCCACTTCTACAGCAGGCACTACATTAAGCAGAGCACGGGCAATCTGGTTGGAATCAAGAGAAAGAAAATAAATACTGAAACGTCCTCTCATCCCCTGCAGCCACTCAGAGATGTGGGACACGCTCCGTCCGAAGACAAATGCCATCCTGCCACCTCATTCAGAACCAATGAGGAATCACATCACCTATTGTTAGATGACTCTCAGTGTTTATCTGGAGGAAGCTCTCCCTTTTCCCAAACACACGACTCTTCCCACCACTGCCTTCAATTATATTTACAGGCTACGAAGCCTTTGTGGTTTGTGTCAGTGGGTGCCCTGCGATGAGATCAGCAGAGCAGTGCTGGGGGCTCACCCACAACCTCTCTACCTGCTTATCTCTTTTAAAGAAAAGAGTGGGTGTGTCAGACTTTGCTCCCTCGCTTCCTCCTTCTGCACTACTTGTAGCAGCTAAGCCAGCATCTGTAATTAATCCCATAGTCACCGCCTACTTCATCTTCTCCCCCTCTCTTTCCAGCACCCCTGGGGAGGTTTGGAAGCAAAGCAAGCTAAACACAAGCATGCAGGTAGCTAAGTTCACTCAATGTGTCAAAGCACTTTTTTTCACCCAAAATAAAAACAGTGTTTAGGCTGAAACTCTGAAAGATAAATAAGACCCTTGAGCCTTTCAAAAATAAACTCAACAATTAGAACATTTGAAAGGCCTAGATGTCCACTGTCAGATCTAACCTAACAGTTTAGCCTGCATAGGGGGCTCGTTCATTAATTAATCATGAAGCAGAACTGGAACCCTCAGCCTGGCTCTCTAAAGCCCTCCACCTCCCCAGCGCTACCTCAACACCTCCCAGCGTTCCCCAGCTGTGGGTTTGGGAGTCCTCAGCCAAACTCCCCGCAGATGAAAGCCCACATCACAGAGCCACCACGTGTAATGCAACATAATTTTTTCCCAATTAGCTGTCTCTCTTCAGGAAAGGCCTGAGGCAGATGCAGCAGACAGATCCCCAGAGAGCATGGTCTAGGTAGGCTGGAGATCGCTGGTGGATCAGACCTGGGTTGTGTGTGCATATATAAAAGCAGGGATGGGGAAAGCTCACAGCACAGCCAGTCTTCAGCATTCCCAGTTCTCACATGAGCAAGAAATGTCAGAAATGCACATTGTTATGCAGGACCAACAATACTCAAATAGTAGCAGTTTAACAATCTCATCTATTTGACACTGAAAGTAGAAGAAAAAAACAGAAGAGGTAAATTTAAAAAATAGAAAACCAGAAAAACACTCATTTCTGGCACTTTCACAAGCTCTTCGTTGTTAGCATTGGAACATGCTCTTAAGGTTGTTTATAAGGTTTGAGCTTTTTCTATGGCATGGAAATCGCAGCCACATTCACTGAGGAGGGCAGGAGGCAGCCCCTGCAGGGCAGGACCCTCCCCACACTGAACACTTCTCCCCACTCCATCCCAAGTCATGCACCCAAAAGTGATGACCCACACAGGTCATTCCAATGCGATGGTGAGCACTAAGCAAGGAATTTCCACATGATTCCTTGAACGTCACAGAATCACAGAATTGTAGGGGTTGGAAGGGCGCTCTGGAGATCACCTGGTTCAATCCCCTGCTAAAGAAGGTTGCAGAGGAAAGCATCCAAATGAATATTATCTTGAATACCTCAAGAGGAGACTCTACCACCTCTCTGGCCAAATGGCATCAAAGCACCACTCAAGCATGATTCATTTAAAAAGATTTTCCATTTCTGTTATTTCCTCCAGATTTCTCAGCTGCCAAGACTGCAATGGAGACTCTCATAGCACACGAACCAGCAAAGTCAATGGCAATATTTGCCCTGAATCCAGTCAACTGCAATGTGATGCTGGGACTGGAAAAAGTCTTCTCTTGACTCAGTGCTGTGATGCTACGCAGGTCTGCCCAACACCTCCCTGGATGCCCTATAGCAGCCTTGTATTAGACAAATTACAGGGCTGGGCAGAGGGGAAGAACATGCAGCCTTTACTCAGTGAAGATAATTTATGGAGATCTCAGCCATCTGCTGGGACCCTTTGCTCTGGTGACTCCGCTGAGTTCAGAGACTACCTTTGTGTTGAGGAAGAAGGCTGAGGGATGGGGAGAACCAGCACAGAGCACGGTGGTGGGCCCAGCTGCTGGGGCATCCTCAAACAAAGCATCCCCAGGAAGTAAAACACCTGGCAGCTCTGACAGAACAAAGCACTGCCCCGGAATGACAAGCTGTGAGGGCATGGCTGTTTTCAGACCAAGAGCACTTACAAAAATCTGGGTATCAAGTACATGTACCATGGAGAATCGAGGCTGTGGGAAGCAGTGGTGTTTGACACGTATGGCTTAAAATGCTCAGGGATGGTGTGTGGTGCTTTACTGCTTTGGTTCAGCTGTTCTATTAAAGAAGTGACAGTGAAAGGTGCAGAAAAAGAGGGAAAGGATGGAAAAGCTTCAAGTTTTATGTCGGAGCAATGTCAGGCTGCAGGAGCAAGAGAGATGATGTAATAGGTGGGTGAGAGGGGGGAAAGGAGGTTAATGGGGAACTGTAAAATTTCAAATGCAGTATTTTATTACAGCATTGAAACCGATGCTTACAGTTTAACAATGGGATTGGCATGGAATAGCTCAGTGGTGTGAGCCAGCAATGCCAAGAGGATTTATGATTTTTCTTTTTTAATATTGCAGAGGGAAAGCCTTAGTCTTTTTTGGGTTGACAAGCCTCAAGCCTGGTAAACCTGAGTATGTAGGGAAATGTTAGCCACTGGAAATCTGCCTGGGCTTACCACTCCAGGGGAGGGAGCCACGCTGTTGGGTATTTTATGGTGCCTGTTGCTTTTTTCAGATGCAAAAGAGGAAAAGTGCCAATGAAGCCTGAGCAGAGCCACCTGTGGTCAGCCACCCACTCCTTGGGAAGGGGTTCCCACTGGAGAGGCCTCTTTGTGAGCTGCGAGTCTCTGCTAGGCTGCCCCAATCTCATCTTCAAATGACAGAGACACTGCCAAGAAAGCCTTATGAGCCCAGACAGGGTGGAGCTGGGCCCTTTATGAATCTGGTTTGTGGCCCAGAGCATTGTACAATAATAAGCAGCTTGTGTGGTCGTGGGAGGCTTTTCCCAGCCTTAGACTCAGGGATTGAAATTGTTTCCTGCGCTGACGGTCAGTGCTGGATCTACAACCACATCAGTCCATGTATGCCCAGGGACTTAAGTGATGACTCTATAGACAGGATTCTACAGAGAGCCTACAGAAGTCTAGGCAGGAAGAAGAAATGCTGCACAGAGCATGGTCAAAAAAAATTGAAAAAATCCCAGAGGTGATTAAAGTGGGTCAGTGCATTGGGAACACACACTTGAAAACAGGCTCACAGCGTTCTTGCTTGTATACTTGGGGTAAAACAGATCAGGAGGGCAATCTTCCACCGAACGTTTTCATTGCTTCTGATTTATAGATAAAGCGAGCAGCCACCATCCCACTGGCACAAAGCAGCAAGGACTCACAGCTCAGCCTCTGCAGCCCCAGCCAGCAGCAGCAAAATGTCCCATGCCCCAGACAGACCTGCATGGAAATGCACTAATAGCCTTGTTCTGCTGCATGCAAGACAACACTGAGGATTACAAACAGCAGATCCTTAAATATAAAAAAGCAAAAAAAATTAATTCAATAAAGCACTTGATACAACGAGTTAAAATGTTCAGGAACATCAAGAGCTACACTCCACTGAACTGGAGAAACATTCACAAAAAAGGAGCCAGCCAGAGAGCAATACACACCACTGTATGTCCTACTGCGCATCACAAGGTACATCAAGGGGTGCATCCATTTTCCAGTGAGCAGATTTCTTGCCAACACTTTTATTACCTGGGTGACCACTGAGGACAGAGCAGGAGCTTTGCCCTCCCTCTCCTTTTCTTGCTCTTGCAGAGAGGCACAGCCCCAGGTTTCAGTTCCAGCAGAGGACCATGCTGCATGGACACATTGGCCATCTCCAGCAGGGAGAGGTGAAAGCTTCCCTCACAGCTCCTGGATGTGACGCAAAAAGGGTAACTTTAGCTGCCTCTTCTGCACTCCACTTACAAATAAATAAATGGATGTAAACAGAAACATAAGTCCCACGTCACCATGACCATTGTTTCTGGAAGGAGCGGAGAGCTTTTGACACAGTTGGGTGGCAGATGAAAGGCCTGAACCAAAGGATTTGGCAAAGAGAAGGCAAAGCTTGACCCAAAGGGAGCTGTGAAACCTGGGCCACCAGTGGGAAGCTCCCCATGCCTGGTGCATGAAGAGGGGCTCCGCAGGACGTGTCTATTCTGTAGCACCTCCAGGACCCCACTGTGCCACAGGAGAAGCGGTCTCCTCCCCTCCGCCAGCAGCAGTGAGGGGAAGTTCTGCAAAGCAGCTTGCCATTCTCCAGTTTCCCTTAGTGACCAAGCTACATATGTTCAGAAAACTGAATTTATGTCGGCGGCTTGTTGTTCTCAGCCAGAAGATTCAGTCTGATTTGTATATAGCTCTGCATAAATTCCTCGTTAACCTTTACAACCATCTGGAGCGAGAGTCACTCCTTGCATCACAGCCGACCGCAGCAATGGCAACAAGCGTAACCGAAACCGCCGGGGCTTTACGAGGCTGTGCTGGGTACCACGCCAGCACCGCGGCACAGCCGGAGCACAGACCCCTCGGCAAAGAGCCTCGGCCAGTCTCATGCAAGGGAACTGCATCCCTGAGTGAGCTCCCGATGGTGCCTCCCCCAGGGATGGGGCAGTTATTGCTTCTCTCCCTCCATAGCGCAAACCTTCTACCTTCTGTCGCTCTGTTGTAGAACAGGCAGACGCTTAATGTGAGGCTGCCGAGGCTCTGACGGCAGCCGCGTGCTTAATGCTTCAATTTCCACATTTTATTTTATATGTAATTTAAAGCCCATGGTGCCTTAATTGTAAAATAGGCCTTATTAAAATAATAGCTCGAGAAGCAGTGGGGTACCTTGTGCGGTGGAATGAAGCTATCTTAACTGCTGTTTACAAGGATTTAAAAGCGAGATACAACAAAAATAGAGTTGTAGAGATGTCCCAATGTGAGGCATGGACCAAAGACCGCTGAATAATTAAACCTCCTTCCTTTCCCTTCCCCGCACCCCACCGTGCTACCTCCTGCTCTCTTTAGATACCCAGAGCACACCCTTTGCTGCATTTATGATTGATGATGCAGTGCGGATACTTTGGTAACGATGAGCAACGTGGGGTTTTGATTAATGACACCAGTGGCACTCCCAGAAGACCAAACAGCAAATAATACTGTTACAGAAAACAACTAACATGACTAAGACTGCAGCAGGGCCTTATCAGTTTGGAGAAGTCTTTCTCGTCTAAAATCACCTTTCTGCTGCCCAGGCCACATGTTTTGGAGATTTCCCATCACCCCTGTGAGATGGAAGGCACAATTGCCAAACTCTGATCAGTCTTTACACTCCCTACATCTCAGGCTGTGCAAGGGTCAGCCATGGACCCAATGCAGTCTGAGGGTCCCTTGGGGTGTTGTGATTTATATTGTGACTCAGTGTCCCAGGTAATGAATGAACTGCCACCAGCCACTTTGTCACAACCAACCATTCCAGAGAGCGGGAATCAAAAGCTCACTTGCACACAGCCTGCACACTGAGTTTGCCCTCAGCTCAGTGTCTTCCAAACACACTGAGATTTTGGAAAAAGTTCTGGGTTTTTTTGCAATTTTCCCCTTGCTACCTGTGTTGTACCCGCGTCTTCTCAAGTCTGCAAGGCTTGGCATGGCTTCTTGCCCACTCAAAGTGCACACACATTCTTTTTATTAGACAGTGGTCAGACGTTTCTATGCTCCTAGAAGGAATGATGGAACAGGAGGTGTGGTGCCCCAGGGTTTCCATGCTGTGGCTTCTGCAGCCTGCCTGCTGCCAGTGCGAGCTGTTGGTGCTCGTGCTGCAGAGCTGGGTGACTGCAATGCTCCTGTGCTCATAGCACCCCAAAGACAGCTTTCCCAGTGATGGGAAGCCATTAAGAACAAACCAAACCAAAGAACACATCGGCTCTCGTTACTGAAGTGCGTTCACAGCTCAACCCTGCATAGGAACTCTTGCTGCCTGCTCTTAGCTCTTGGTCTTTTGTGTACCGTGACCACTACAGACCTCCTCAAAGCTGACAAAGAAGACAGGTCCACCTCCTCCACCAGGCTGCCCACAGCCCATGTCATGAGCACACCCACTGTTTTTATTCAGCAGATCGACAGAGAACCTGCAGCCCTCCTGGCCTCCCTTAGCACTTCCCTGGCACCTCCTGCTGCACAGGAGCACGGACACCTCTTGAGCTGGGGCTGCCACTGGGCGCCATTCCAAAAAACACAAACAGTGGCAAGTTCGTGTCCCAGCACCACCAGGGATCTCGTGCTTCAGGAGCCACGGAAGAGGTGTCAGGGCTTCCATAGCATCGGGGCTGCCTGTGGGGACCCTCCTGGCTGCACCCCATCAAGACGGTGCTGGGAGCACCTGTGTGCTGCCCACAAGCCCCTTCCCTCCAGTACCGCTGCCAACTTTCCAAACCCATCAGCACATTCATGCAGCTGCTATTTAAAAATAAAATAAAATAAAAATAATAAGGAAAACCCACAGGAGAAATATTTCCTTTTTTCATCCTCTAAAAGTAACGTTTCTCCTTCCAGCACTCACACTGGCTGGGGGCCCACTGCTGGATTATTTAGTCTGACTCCTGAAGCAGGAACAGATTTATGATTCAAATTCCCATGAAATGGCAGGGCTAGAAACTTTATCAAACTTTATATTATTGGAAAGAAGAGATCCCCAGGAACAATCTAAGCCTTTAAAGCTGGCATATCTCCACTGTACGAAGGAACTATTTTATGCTTTTAGAGGTGTTTGAAATGCGTTCATGTTTTTCCCCATTCCCTGCACTCAGACTGAAAACAACTAAGACCCCACAGCATGTAAGGACGGATACTAAAAACCAGCCTGAACATTTTTAAAATTAATTTTAAAATTTAAAAATACTTTGAATGAAAACATTTCTGAAGGATGTGCTTCAACATAGCACAAGATGTGAATGCAGACATGCTCAAGGAGAGGGACAAAGCCTCATCCCACCGATCAGGCACCTGGAGGTCTGTAATGACGGCTGCTAACAAGGTAGTCCAGACCCATTTCCAACCAGAAGCCACTCTATATCATGGAGTCCCTGAAGGGCCTGAAGGCACAGGTTTGGGAAGCAGGGATGCTTACTGCTAAGTCACTTTACCCATTTCCAATGCACTCTGGGAGCTGGGATAAAATTCTTAGAGCATCCCCTCTTTGAAAAAGCCCAGCAGTCATCTTCAGTGACCAAATGGTAAGAACTGATCAACAGCGCGTTTAACAGCAGGAGTTAACAACTCTGCATCTGTATGATATTTGGTTATTTATACACTTACATATTGACAGATAACACATCCAAGCAAGGATCTGGGTAAAATTTAAAGAAAAATCAGTTTTTTTCCCAAGAATATAGCAAGTCATTTATAGTAGGCAAAACATTTTCCAAATATACTTGACCTTATTAAAAAAATCCTAATTTAGTGAACGTTTCAGATTTTTTTTTTATTAATGTATTTTATCACACGTGTCCCAATTCACTAATAAACCCAGAATTTGACTAGGCTATTCTTAAAGGGAAAGATAGAAGAAAAATATAACTGAAACAGCAAATGGGTCCATTATGAACTCTGCAAATTAATAGCAGATCCTCATTTTTAACATCTTCCATAAAACGGCTTTTGGGTGGAAGAGAGGAGAAGAACAATTTTTCTTTGACCTGTTCTGGCCAAGTTTTCTTATAAAACAATACTATAATGTACCTGGATCCAAAATAAATCCGTCTGCCTCGCAGTATCTCTACAAGAATTATCAGTAATACTATATGTTCCAGTTTCAGATGGTTTTAATCAATCTTTTAGTATCTTACATGTCAGCCCATTAAGCCGGGAATGATCACTTGGACTCTGAACTACCTCCTTTCTTTGTAAAATCATCTTGAGTAATATTAAATCATGTTGTTGGACCCCTGGAATTTCTGGGTTTCATCAGCATTTACCCGCATTTTTCATATGGTGAAGTTAAGGAAATATCTGGTAACATTTTAATTCCACGTCATTCGATGTGGCTTATATAGGTGTGGAGGTACAATTGAGTCCTACACAGGAAAAGCAGATTTTAAGCCCTGGCAGAGCAATTATTTGATTCCCAAAAGATACGGATCTAAATTTCTCCTAGGCACATCTGCCCTGTCTGCTTTTAATTTTGAAACACCAGCTTTAATTTAGAAACTGTACTGTGAGCTCTCCCTTTTGTGAGCAAGAATGACATAATTTGCTGAGCAGAGACCTGGAGCCAAGCTTTTTGTCTTCAGTAATCAATGAGTAGGAACCAATAGACAAATGTTCCCTCACTAATTCCTGCCTTTGCAGGTTATCGCCCCACATGGATCACAGCGTCGTGGGGAGGCACTGCACAGCCCTCCCTCGTCCCCATCACTGCCGACATCACCTCCTCTCACATTCTTGATCAGCTTCCCTGTGGCAACAGCAGCCGCGGATCACATGGAAAACTAATATTAGGAAAGTATTTAATGTATTTATAGCTGTCTTTTAATGACATTTACCAGCTGGAAAGGAGGAGGCCTGCCAGCACCGTGCGATCAATCAGCTTTGAGGAACTCCAGCAAGTGCTCTTGAGACCACCAGCAAGCCCAGCAACAGTGGCTCCGCTGGGCTGCAGATCTTTGGGGCGAATCAAGCTGCCAGAATGTGTGTGCCTGGCCCTTATCACAGGAGGACCTTGAATTTCACCCAGGGCTGAGGCTGCTGCAGTGTACAAACAAATAGTGCTAATTCTTAGGCCACAGTTCAGAAATTTCTGTTTTCTGTCAGCCCAGCGATCTATGAACATCCCATATAAGAAATTGAGCATGCCAATTCTAGAGGACAAGACCTGAGATTGCTGAAGGCTGTGCTTGGCCATCAGCTGCAGCAGACCTTCAGATCTGGAGTAACTGTAGTATTTAGAGACATAGCTTAGCGTATAAGATTGGAGGAAGGCTGGACTGACGATCTTAGATGTCTTTCCAACCTGAATGATTCCATTCCATCTCCTTGCAACAAAACGCCATCAGAAAGAAGTTGTGGTGCAGGAAGACCTACCTGGAAAATTGCAAAGACTAACTCATATGGAAAAGATCATGATTGAAAGATCGAAGTAAAGCAATTTTATGCTTCCCAAAAGATGTGGATATAAATAGAACAGTGCTTGAAAATGAGCAGGCAGAAATGAAACACAAATGCAGAGAGAGAGAAAGTCTTCTAAAGCAAATAAAGGTTTACTATATTTACTATATTATTATATTTACTATATTATACATACCAGAGCTGTCAGGCAATGCAAATTCTCCCTCTATCCCACTGCCTCAGCTCCTGTGACTTGCACGGGAGACTGAACACGATCACCTTGAGCACCGTGTTTGAGCCATTGTCCTGCCGAAGTTCAGACCGACCTGCAGGAACACACACTGCCATGACCACGTTAACCCTGGGAGCTGTGCCCCACCGTTGTGATGCTGAGCATCCACACAAATCCTGGGGAGAGTCCCTGAGGAGATGCTCCAAAATTGCTGTATGAGCATCATGCCAAATTCTCGTTTTAACATCAAGGGGTCTTCAGCCATCTTATCCGAAACTCTAATTGCTCTGACAAGCTGTGGAAAGACACGTCATTTAATGTGTAAACTTATAAAATAATCATGTGCTGTCTGTGCGCTTGATGCTCAGACTGGTGCAATTTCACGAGGGAAAAAGCTCCACTGTTTTGCTGGATTTTTTCCTCTGTTTTGTTGTTATTTTGTTCCCCCCTTTTTCCTCTTAAAAAAAAAAAAAAAAGACTTTTACAGCTACAGTAGGAGTTCACATCTCTCAGTCTTTAAGTATCCATCCCTATTTCCTATCCTTATCAGACTGTACTTAAAATATTTTGGGTCTTGCTACTATTTGCTGTGATTTAAAGTTTCCAGTTTCTTTCAAGCTGAGCTGAAATTCACATTCTGACACAAAAGAAGGGGCTGCCAATGCTCACCACTGACAAAACGGGTTTTGACAGTGAGAAGGCAGAGGATGGAGACTGCTTCACAAGCTCTTGATATTATCTAAGTAATAAAAATAATGTCCTCTTAGAATTGCACAACATTGAATAGGGACAACAGGAGCCCAAAGCATGTAATGCCAAAAGCTGCAGGAAGAAACACCTGAGAAATAAGGCCTTCATGACAGTGATCCCAGCAAAACACCTGTAAGATGGCAGAATTGCTTGAAAGCTCCTAAAAACTTCAGTAGTTTCAAAAAATATATTTTTCTCAAACATGACTTTTTCCCTCCCTTTTTTTTTATTTTAAAAAATTCACTTCAGCTAGTAAAAGATAAAAGCTCAAGTGGGAAAATCCTTTGGGGTTTTTTCAGCTTCTGTGGTTTGGTCTGATATTAAAATTAAATATTTTGTTAAATTGTAAAAATAAATACATAAATAAAATTCTCCAAGCTTAACTAGCAAAATTAATCTGATCAAAGCTCACTTTCAGAAAACTTATCCTAGACATCATTATGGCCTTCAGACAAGCACAAGCATAGCAGGCACTGGGGGCAACCCCTGTTCTGGAAACAGATGCAGACGCCCTTAGGAAAGAGCCTTTCTTTCAAGAACCTGGCAGTGCAGTATTGCTGCTGCCTTCACAGAAAGCCTCACCCACAGACAATCTCCTAACAGAATTTCACGGCTCTCAAAAGGATCCTTTTTTATCGACTGCTTGGACAAGGCCTGGAGATAAAAAGAAGCTACAGCACCTTTTATTGGGTGGTAACGTTAACATGGCAATCAATAGTATTATAGCAGGGTAATAGGTTTTGAGCAAAAGGGGCTGCAGTAACCAAACTCAGAACAAAACTAAGTGCAAAGCTGAATGACTGAAGAACATGTGGGAAGTCTATAATCAGGAGGGATTAAGCAACTACTCCAGGACTTAAGGAGTCTTAGAGAAAGGACAAAATGAATTTCTCTGAACTGCTGAAGCAACTCTAGAGAAAGCTGAAATGATGAATAAGTAAAGATGATGATGTGGATAATGAGACAATGACATTATGCAGTGACTGTCATTTTCCCTGTGTTTGTACAGATTCTACAATCAGGGGACCTGACCCAGGTGACTTCCTCTAGGAGCTTCTGCAATCCAAATAACAAATAAAAATAATGGGATTAAATCTGAATACATGATGTAAACCATCATGCTGCAGGGCATATCCAATCCACCAGCTGCCTAAGGGGAAGGTAAGAAGGAAGAACTTTTCCCCATGGGCAGGTCATTCCATGGCTGCTGTCCCAGAGGTTTCTTGGATCCTCCTCTGAAATGTCTTGTCTTATACTCTTCACCACAAGAGACAGGATACTGAACTAGATGGACAAGCCATCTGATCCACCATGGCAACTCTATGATCTCATAGAGATGCCATGAATAATTCAGGCTTGCTGCAAGAAATCCCTCACACTTCATGCAAGTCAACTGGTGTCTCCAAGAGAAAAGATCAAATAACCTCTTTTCTATCATCACCACCATTCTATCTTTTCTATCATCACCACCATTTAGGTGTCTACTGTGAGTTTACGGGTGCTGCCCTACACAGGCTGTTAAAATGAAACAACTAAATTATGATGTCACAGAGGGCTCAATCAAAGAAAACTTTAACCAATCTCTTTGGTGGCTCAGCAATACTTCAGCTTTTACTGAACATGCATGAAATGATTTTAGTCCTGCTCTTGCTTTGAAGATATCCTCATCAAGTTGAACCATTTGGAGCTTGAAGTTGGTTAGCCTGCCTGGCTTTAGGAGGATTTTCAAGCTAAAGCTATTCTTGCTGTCCCCTCTTTCTTTCCTCACAGAGTGAGCTGCATAGCACCTCTCGTGCTTCTCTGTGACCTGTTGCATGGTGGTAGCTCACATCTTATTAAAACATCTAAAAAAATACTGGGGAAAGCTTTAACTCCAAACTACTTCTCAGAAATAGAAGTTTCAGACAACTGGAAAAGTTACTCTGAAGCTTGGACATCTACTAGGAGAGAAGGATGGCACTTCTGAGAGCACTTCTGAAAATACGCCTTGAGGTCACACTTCTGAGATAATTTTAGAGACCGTGAGTGAAGATCTAATGTGGAACTTCCAGTCTCCAGTGTAAAATACAGTGAATAAAAAGAAGGTTTAATGTCTTCTGGTCTTTGGCAAGGACTAGACTAGCTAAGTATCTCTTGAAAATAACATAAATAAATGTAACTTTATGAATTATTTGCATGAAAATGTATAAGAAAATACAGGATGTAGAAAAACACTGCTAAATTCCTTGTGGCCTTGAGGAACGGACATCTGCAAAGACAGAATCTGGTCCATATTCAAAGGCTGCCTTGCAGAGACAAATATTTGTCTATAATTTACACATTTATCAGCAGACACAGGATTATACGCACATACAGCCTCTATATCTTTACCTTGAATAGGCTTAAATTTCATATGAAATCGGAATGTTGATGAAGAGACTAAGAAAACCTTGTAAAGACAGTTAATGGAAAATGTCCATGTTGGGATAATGTAATTGGTCCCTGCAGAGTATTACAGGTTAGGGCAAAATGTCAGCGACAAAGGAGAAGGAGGAATGAACACACAGGAATTTTTTCCCTTTCCTCAAGGACAGCAAGTCCCAGCCCAGGCACAAGGAAGATGGTGCAAGGAGTTCTTACCTCTTCTTGCAAGGAGGGTCCAAGTTAGGAGTTCTGTGCTGGAAACTTTCAATGGAGAGTTTGTGGGGATCTCAGTGCAGACTGATGGGAGTTTCACAGTGGCTGAGCTGGGGTCGCCAACACTTAGACCACAATCCTCTGATGATGTACTATAAAGTACTCATTATCATTACTCCCTATATGAACCCCGTTGGGGCATTTCTTCCAGTACATTACATCACCAATCTCAATCTCAGTAAAGTTATTGAATACTTTTTTCTGTTTTCATTCTTCAGAGATGAATGATCTGGCTTTCTTCCTCTGAAGCCAAGATACTATCACTGACTTAAGGTGAATCACAATCAAGTCACCTACTCAGATTCCCCAGATGAATATGCACTCTCACAAACTTCAAGAGGAAAAAAAATGCCTCTGGGTATTGTAAAGTGAAGGTTACCCTCCCAGCTGAAAGGGAGGGTAGCTTGCAGGCAGAGATGACCCCGGTGAGTCTGTGTCTGCCTGGGTATGCAACATGTCTGTAACATATATTCAAGACAGATGAAGAGCTTAGGAAGTATAGAAACAAGGATTCAGATGTGTCAGCAAGTATGCACAAAAACAGCTGCTTAAAAATAATGTTTAGGGTTCGCCTTTATGCATTGACAGGAAAGGAATTCAGTGTCAAAGTTGCCTCAGCATTTAGCCACATGTTATTTTACTCCAAAGCACGCTGTGCTCTGATCCTTAATTATTATGATGCCTTCTTGAACTACAAAACCATCCATACACATCTCTCCACACTACCTACCAATAACAAACAGATTTGCTGAGCTAATGACTCTGCCATTCAAGCTGGCAACTAAAAAATAACAATTCGGGACAAATGTAACAGGCAAATTGAAATCCTACCAGGAAAAACGTTTGTGTTATTTTTAATATTATCCAGTCCTTCCAGCCAGACAACACCAATAACTCTATCTGAAGTGGAGTGAGTCAATCAGTCTCCACCCTCAATTACAGTCACAATCTGTAGGAGGGGGATCAGAACAGTCCTTGATGTCCAGACTATGCGCTCTTTGAAGATGCATCTTCTGCCGGGGTCTGTGAGAGACTGAACATACTGTCAGCAATTAAATAATATACCCGTATCATCACCATATAAAAAACACAGCCAATAATCTATTCGCATGGAGATTGTTGCTTTGATTGTCACTAGGATAATCCTAACCATTTTCTCTCCAGCTGAGAATAAAGATGAACTTTCCCCACTGCTCAGAGTCTCCATTTCCCTCCCTTGCTTTCAGTATGCATCTATTCAGACTGTACACTCAGTTCTGATGGTCAGTGAATTCAAGAGTGGGACAGATGGAACCTTGTTACTGCAGTCAGTAAACCAGTTTCTGCTTGAAACACTATTGTCAGATTTTGGAACTGTTGTGGGACATTTTGGAAACTAAATGGGACTTCTGAAGATTAGCAACAGAGCATCTAGTAGAACATAACTTGAACCAACAGAGGGAAGACTCAGGGACAGCTCACCAGGAGTAACCAGGAGTAACTGCATTCCAAATTGACCCATGGGGATGGAAACTGGTCTCAGCTAGATTGCTAAATTGCCAGCTAAAAGAAAAATATATACATATATTGTAGTTCATGTCATACTTGTAACCCACAGGTATTCTGATACTTCCATTTTCAGAAGTTGGTTCAATATTTAGCATATGCTTATAGCATTTTTTTTTTCCATAAGTCAATGGACTAAAAATCAACTCTTTTCTGTGTAACATCACAGGCTGGAATGGAGGAGCTTGCTGCTGTATTCTAGCCTAGACAGCTACTTTTGTCTCTTCTGCTGTTTCTTGCTTAAGAAAACAGTAAAGAAAAAGAGTGGAAAAAAGAACTACATGAAAGAAAAAAAGATAAATGGAAAAGGAAATCTTAATAAGGTTCTTTTTTTTTTTTTTTGAGACTGCTGTATTAAATTAAAGTCATACATAGGTTTCAAAGAAAATCATATGTCGGTGGAATGGTGAGCCCACCTGACAACGCATGCTAACAGAATTGTAAATGTAAAGGGTAATGCTTGTCACTTCCTGACAGCTCTAAATGGCCTTTTAGTTCAGTACGCAGAGCTGTCATAAAAAAACATAAAAATGCATATGCAGACAGCTGAAACTGCAATGCACATCATTATCTGCAAATGGTATAAGTATCCTGAACAAAGGGCCTTCCAGTTTAAGGACAAGCATAAGACATTTTTCTGCCTCTAGCCTTAAAACAAAGTGCTGTCAAGAAAACAAGATTCTCAGTGCCAGAACTGAGGATTTTCTGTCAATCAGCAAGGTGCTACATTTGTACATATTTTTCTGACCCCAAATATGAGAAGAGCATCCTTAACAGATGTGTATTTAACTTCTGGCAGATACATCTGTTTCTTCTGGGTTTTTTTATTTCTATGTCTTTTTTTCCCCCTCAAACACACCGCAGAGCAGAACACTTTTGTTGTGTACTTATTAGTTCCTTCTATCCCAGCTTTTCTGCCTTACTTGTTTAAAATTTCCACATGGTGGCTTCACTGTGATTGTGCTCAGATTTGGGGAATTCAGGGACCAGTGCTAACCAGCTCTGGGAACCATGCATAATAGGCAAACACCGATCTGTTCATCCTGACAACTGATGCTTGATAACGGTTTAAGAGAATTAAAAAAATAGACCACCATATTTCCAAGGTTGCAAATTCATTACCAATGCAGTTTTAAAATACACATTAAAAGCAATAAGAGCTTTGCAAAGATCTTAACATTTCAGAGCAGGGTAGGAAATAAACCTGTTCTCTTCACTCTGCAAAGAGTTAGCAAACAGTGAGATCTGGAGGTGTAGTGCACGCAGTACAGGTGCATCCTCTGACTGCTCAACTCCAATTTATGCAGAACATGTCCCTCATGTGTTACCATATATGATGACATTTCCACTCACATCAGCCCAGGTAAAGGCTAAGAGACCACAGGTGGCCTGATATGGGTTAAAGATCATGAAAAAATTGAAGTTAGGTTTTACGAATTCTATTCCATGACGAATATTCTGAGAGCAAATGGGCATAAGACCTTCTAACCCAAGCCTTACAGTTCAACTCACAAATGCATAAAAGATCAGTAAAGACAGTGTATGATTGGTCTTGGTTTTCCTTCGTGTTTTCTTCCCCCTAAATCTCCAACCAAAGCACATCCACACTGACCCCACATATCAGCATCCACTGCTCCACGTGTGACATAGACCCTCAATGACAACTGAACTTTCAGCAGCAAACAACCCACACAAATATCCTTCACCAACACGATCAGTGGGCCAAGGGTGAAACAGGCTACAACAAACCACATCTTTCCTATTGTGAGACATCCAGATGTGTCTCCAAATTGAGATCTTGATCCCATACAGTTGCCTGCATATTCACTACATTGCATAAGGCCTCTTTTTCTGGGGATCTGTATCCCCTCCAGATCTCCAGCATTTACCTTTATTGCTTTCCATGCTTATCTCCTCCTGAGTTCATGCTGCAGAAAGCACTCTGTCATTTGGGATCTATTTATGCAGCAAACAATGACTGCTCCAGTCCAGAGCAGAATTGATAGTACAGCCCTAGCGTGCACAACATTTTTTATATATCTTAGCAATGTCTTCAATTATCCATCAAATGTCTCATTCGAAGACTCTCTGCTTGCAGCATAAAATATGGGAATATGAATCAAAGGCATTTGGGATTTCAGAACTTCTGAGATCACAGAGCCAAAATTCCAGCTTGCAGGAAAAGTAAGGGAAAAAATGTCAGATGGAAACATTTTCTGTTCATCTCATGGTTTATATTTAAAAAGTGCTGTTTTTGAATCTGTAAATTTGCTAGTATAAAATTACCCTGAACAGTTGCTTAATGGCACCTTAACTTTCCTTTAATTAATCACCTTCAGAATTTCTAGCTGTTTCTGCATTAAAGTACACATTTATCACATGTACAATTTTTATCCCTTTCTCCCAGAATTGCCCAAAGAAACCATCCAAGACTAAGGCTGCAATCTGAAGACTCACTGCTTTTGTATCTGCTCTAAGAAGCTATGGGAACACAACACAATCCTGGAAACACACAGGTTCTGTCTGAGATTGTAACAGTTACCTGGTAGCTCTGGCTGCCTCTGGCTTCTCAGTGTGTTTGAGACATCTGAGGACACAGATATCTGAAGTTTGGGTCCTGTCTCAGTAACCAAATCTAATCCTAGCTCAAGAAAAACAACATCTTAATGCTTACTCAATGGTTTTGATTCCGAAGCTGCCTTTACAGACACCTAAATAACCAAAAACAACTCTGCAGTGTGCTCTCCCCAGAGCCAAAGCTTGCATGTGTGCTTAAAAAAAAAAAAAAAAAAAAAAAAGCTTTGCAGACTGTGTGTGTAAAAGCCCCATCTGGTGATGCCTGACATAACAGTATGTTTCCACTTAATTACTGTACACTTAAAAAACAAACTGTCCATTATTGGCACAAAAACAAGTGAATATATGTCTGTCTGCTAAGAAATTACACTGGACAGAAGAAAAACCTTTCCAACCCATGGAGTGCGTTGATGGTGATGGACCAGACTTCCAATGGGCGTAGGACAGGAAGGGGAAATGAACAGCCAAACCAGTTTCAGGATGGAGTCTGCTATATTTTTGTGAGTAGGTTACACAGCACGGTAATACAGCAATGGAATTGCTCGATAGTCCATGTGACTCACGTTCCTGTAGTCTGAGTATTTCATGAATTTATTATTATAGTTAACAAAAATTGATGTGTTTGATGATATTTAAAATATTTGCTTTTTGAAATCACTGAAGTCATGAAAGGAGCACAAAAGACATCATCTTCACTTAAAAAAAATCTGTTGAAAACGTAAAACACTACAAAACACTTAAAACACTACAGCTGAGGAGTTGCATCATCATTAGAACAACCACCTGTACCAAAGGGGAACAATCATAACATCCGCAGAATTTGCAGAACTCCTTCCTTAAAATTGGCACTAAACTTGATGGTTTCAGAGGAGAGCACATGAAGAGTTAACAGTGTAATTCAATATATAGAGAGGACAATTTTTGATCAAGTAGTGAAATCCGTGCAAGACTGGCAGAAGCCTGACTTGTTTTAATGCCAACATGAACACAAGTCTCCTGCTCAGTGCACAACATGACCAGTTTGGAGACCAAAGTGACCTCCAGCACTACAAAACAAGCAGAGATAAGGTAAAAGCATCAATGTTCTTCTTGCACATCTGGCCTTAGTGACATGTATCTTCTCCTGATCTAACACATGCTTCATTTAGCAGTTCTTTTTTAAGCTTGGCTTTAATATTTCCATGTTTAAGAAGTGATGCTGCCAAATAAAGGCAGAAAGAGTCCTGAATCTGGACTAACACCCACAGCCAAGCACCATCAGTCAAAAAAAAAACAACCAATATTTTAACCACAGTCAGAGCTGGATTTGAACATGCATCTTCCATACAAAAGCTTCTGTATCACATTACTATGACCTGTGCCAGCCAGGCCTCCCTCTCAATCTGTTCCCTTTATATTTACAAGGAAAAAAAAAAAAAAAGAACAAGAAAGAAGGACATTCTTTTATTACATTTTTTTCCCTAAGTAAAATGTCTGTGCTTTCTCTGGATGGTTCCAAACCGATTTATACAAGGTGAATTTGACCTTCAAGAGGCAGAACATCTGGGAATGACAATTAAAGCCATCTGCACCCAAGGCAAGCAGGTTGCTCGCTATCCACTCCATTCTGTCGCCTTCAGAACGTAGAGGAAGGGGGGTAATCTCAAGACAGCCATCCCCTTTTTATTGACTGTCTCCTGTGCTTTTAGAGATATGAAAATACAGAGTCTGACTGTGCTTCTTTCCAAGGAGGTTTAGGGAGGATGGCATGAAAACTTCTGCTGTGCTCTTGAAGATTTGTGCTGCAGGTTCCTTAAGGGTAATATTGTCAGAGCACAGGTTTTCTTTAGTATTTAGTCTAACCTCTATACACTTCACTGCTCATTACTTGGCTTGTCCAAATTTAGTCTCTTATCACCTTGGTATGACAGAGTGGTTTATGCGTTTCCTACTAGCATCCAACTTCAATGGGAGCCAGAGAAAAGATCATCTCATCTCTGTTCCTGATGGCACTGCTTTAAGCTTCAGCTCCATTCCAGAAGGGTGAGGATCTGGAACTTTCTGCACTGGAACATTTTCACTCTAACAACCCAAAGCAGTGTTCTCTGCAGGATTTCAGGGCAATTGGACATTACCAACAGAAGCTTGCGAAACCTTCAAATCCTCTGCAACAAGCTGACTCAGCCTTCTCTAAAACTCAGTTCTAAGAGGTTCTGTTGTTGCTTAAACCAAATACTTTTGACACCCATCAAGCTGCCTACTGCTGTCCCATTGTTTTTGCATGTACTCTTCTAGCTGCCCATACCATTTGACTTTTCACATCATACTTTGCTGGTGACCTCTTTTTGGGACAAAAGTATTTTGCTCTGTATGGTTTCCACAGCTCCTTGCACAGTAAGATTTGAGTATCTGTCCCAAGATGCTAAAGCAATGCAGAAGACAAACAGCACTAAAGGCATTGGCTGTATCATGTAGCTGTTTGCACAGAAGCCATATACTCACTTTTGGACAGGCAGAACAACGTTAATGACCTGTCTGGATAACCAGACTTCACTGAAGTTTCAAAAGAAAAGAAAAAATAAAAAGTTAGAAGATGAGAGGGGAAAAAATAAAATTTAAAAAAAAAAAAGAAAGAAAGAAACCTAATCCAGAAGCAGATTCTGTGTGTGTGTGTGTGTGTGTGTGTGTGGTGTTGTAATCTTATTATTTTCATTTCCTCTTTGTTTCAATTGTTTTAGCCTACTTAAGAGCTCTCTGTGTGCCACCTATCGGTCCAATTCATGCTCAGTTCCTCTTCACAGGAACGCAGTGGTGGAAGAGTCATGCAGGGCCAGGGAACTGGAGGTGGAAGGCCAGATTCTGTGTATGGCAAAAACTATCCAGAAAACAGGGAAAGGAAATGTGTTTTTCTAGGCAGGTTGAGCCAACTGCAGCCCAAAAGGCAGTCACAGCCCCATTTCAAGGTAGGGGTGTTGTTCAGATAAACCAGCAACATGAAATTACACAAGCAGAAAGATATTTTAGAAAAATATTCCACACAGTGAATGACATACTCCAGTATTATGTTTTTGGAGACTTAACCCTGCCATTTTTCAGTGAGAAATCAAACACTTAAGGAATTAACCGAGATTACATTGACAGGTGTAGGTTCCACAACAATTCCCCATATATATGCCCCGTAAACACCTTTCTTTCCAGTGTCAGTCATACATTCATTTTTTACCACAATAATTCTTTGCTAAGATCCCATTCCCATAATAGAAAGGGGAAAAAAAATGAGTGACACCTCAAACAATATTTGATAGTCTAACAACAATTTCTAACTTCAAAGACTATCTACATAAAAGTTGAAGACTTTTGCTACAAAACCAAACCATTGGGAAATCATTTTCCATCTGACATCAATTCCCCAGCTACTAGAATGAAGGCTTTAGCTAAAAGTGTAACTTTTACTAGAGGTTCTTTAACATTTTAATCTAAGCTGTAAGAAAGTCTGAGCATAGTTGGGTTCTACTGAACGAGAATTCGAGAATATGGAGCTACTCCACAGATTATAAAGGGATGGCCTGCAAGGCCAGCTGGAAAGCATTCAGATATATGGCTGAGTAACACTGTTTTAACATATTTGGGTATAGAAAGATTTGATTATTAATCCCAAATCTTTATGAATGCAAAAATATAAGAGATAAAACAAAAAATATCCCCAGCCCCCAAAATAATCTTGAAGGAAGTGAATGAATTTTTCACAGGTAAATCATTACAGCAAATGATTTCCACCATAATGAACCCACTGGAGCTATCTGTAGATGCAGGTATACAAATCACTAGAAGCAGAGACCGTTTTCCCTTTCCAGAGATACTGGCTAAGCCCCACAAACAGTATTGTTTTGTTTTTTTTTTTAAAGCCCTGCTTTCATTTCTAGCTGAAGAGGAGATTGCATGTCTAAGACATCAAGTTGTGACCTTGTGGCGAGTTAAATGGGTGAGCATGTTAAGAGGCTTGTAAATGTATCTGGACCTTTTTTTTTTCTCACCATCTGTTTCATACTTGGTATCTTGATAGATAGCTCAGCTTATTACCCACCACTAACGTCATCTCTGTGCAGAAGCCTTGTTATTTGAAATACGGGGTCTCTCCTTTGTGTAGCAGTGACTAAGGACATCAGAACCCACTTGAATTTGTTTTAAATGAATTAAATTGGTAACAGGCAGCATTGCTGAGTACCGGTTTCCAAGTTACATGGTAGAAGTTTAAACGATTAAACCCATTTAATGTACGAACCAGGCACTGCCTATGGCAGAGAAGAGTCAGGTTTTCCAGTGAAACATTTGCCTGGTAGTTAACATCGTGCAGAGGTATGCAGAAGCTTTTGCCAGGGGAAAGTGAAATAATTGATGCAGCTGAAAATGACCTTGATCTTAAAGTCATTACCTCATTCCTTGAAATATCTGAAAATACAATGACAGAAGCAAGGGCCTGAGTGACTACCGTGACTTTTACTTTGTCCTGAGTACCAGTGTGACATGGGTACATGCCAACAATAAATCATTTCCCTGGAATACACAACAGTAAAAAGCTAGGGTCACATTTTCAAGCTGGCTTCTCTTTTTTTTTTTTTCTCTTTCTTTTTTCCTTTTTTTTTTTTTTTTTTAAATCTGTTGGTTTTGTGTCTCTGCAGACTTCACATGACGTCCTCCTGTCTGCCTACGTCTATTTTATAGATTAATGGTACCTGTAACTACTCAGCTGAAAGGTAAAATAATGGCAAGGGTGATGAAACTGCATGCTCCATGACATAGGAGGGTGACTCATGGGGTCAGGAATGAATTCCTGCCTTTCACCACTGGCAGAGCCTTGTACTGCTACTGAAGTACTATGCATGCTGAACAGGCAACAACACACCTGGAGGTGCACAGAAGACCAGAAGGTCCTCTGGGTTTACCTGCTTCCCAGATAGGAGGGACAGGTACCACAGATACCACATACCACAGATCTTATTCTTGCAGCCTCTGGGCTTCTCTTCTCTACCAAGAAAGGCAACTTGTGCCTTATTAGAAAGCACAGGTTTCCCACCCAACATGTCAGATGGTACCTATACTTACAAATCAGGTTAGGTAAAAGATGGCAGACCTGTGCCTTTTCGCTTTGCATGCAAGCACACAAAGAGCAGATGGGATATGCTAGCCCAAAGAGAAAGAAGGTGTTTTAAATGTAGTGTGAAGTTGAACAACAAACATAGCTGTGACGAAACATCGTCTGCCAAATGTTAAAAGACTTGATTAATGCAGCAAAATGTCACACCAAGCAGTTTTGCTGCAGCCAGCTGTCACAGGCAAAGCAACCTGCATCTAAAACTGCACTGGGATGGCAGGTTATGGGAGGAGCTCTTAGCCCAGGAGGAACCTGAGAATCTTACATTTAAGAAAGCTCCTTCATAACAAGGGCATGAACTGGATCCAAAGTCTGCTGTGCAACAGAAGCACATGTCATGGTCTAAGGAGTGCAAGCCAGGAAACTCCAGTGGTTTTCGTGGAATTTCACCTCCTGCAGGACAGCCCATGGCTCTGGGAGGCAACACACTACCAGCACAACATAGTTTTATCCTTTCATTTCTGTCCTTCTGTCTTCCCTCTTTGCAGCCTATCACAGCTAACACTGCGAAGGTATCCACAGCTGGGAAAGATGCGACATTCTCAATGCATTGTTCTTTATTGATACAGAAATGTGTTTTCCTAAATTTAAATTAAATACACATCAAAGTGTTACAAACGCTTACTTGTGTTACAAAAGATGGTTAAGTGTTGGCAGGATACCTATATCCTGTACCCACCAAAGTCAAATTCAATTTCTCATAAACCCTGCCTGGATTAATTTTAATTTAATTTTATGTAAACAGTGCCTCGTAACAGTGGCAGCAGACCTCACCAAAGAACCAGAGGTTCTGTTTCCCAAACCAAACACAGCCCAGATCTCTCAACTCAACTAAGGTTTGAGCACAGATCTGGATTTACTCAGAGTTCAATTTGGAATCCAATTTTATAATCAATTCTTCGTTGTTTAAATCAATGCTGCTGATATAATGCATCAGAGAACCTATCCCCTTGATGGAGGATTTTAAAATGCTGTATTTTATGGCTATGTCATCACCAGGCATTTGTGGCTTTAAAACATTTGTGAAATAGGCTTTTCTGGTAAAATCTTGTGTGGTCCATTAAACATACAATACGCAGCAGAGGAAATACTTGATTATGCTTACACACTTTTCTCTGTTTCTGGTAATGCTCCAAATGAATGCAGTTTTGCCACATGGTTATCGGTTCCTAAGATGGCTTCTGAACTTTGTAATGTTACTGTTCTGCCTTGCAACTGACAGGTTAGCTCGGACTATATTAGCTTAGAGCCAGCCTCAACAGATACCTTGCTTTTTCTCCTGATATTACCATTAAAGCTAATTTCTAGGAATTCCATTCAAAGGCAGCCATGCAAACAAGCCTTTAACATACTGCATATATATAAACGCTTTTGCAGCACTCCCATATGTATATTTTGTTTGCTTGCGTGCTATACACAAAACACATGTGGAATCTATAAGCATAACAAACAGGATCATTAACTGAAAAATTAATCAAGCTCATGCAAATTGAGGGAATTTGCACCATTAGTTCTATTAGAACTCAGCAAAGTGTCTACATAATTTAATACTTTCCTTCAAATCTCACTACAGGAATCCAACAGTTCTTAGCTGGCAGCACTGAAAGTGTCATTTTTCTTTGGATATGGATAAATAAAACAAGGATTTTCAAAGCAGATGTATAAATAAAGTGACATACACATTTTTGTACTTCATTCTGCGTTACGAAGCACAGCTCCTTAACATATGCCACTGAACAAAAAAATCTACAGGTCATCAACTGCAACATACACAACTCGAAATAAAAGACATCCTTTAAGAGATTAAAAAAGTAACAGTCCACAAATAGAAATTCCTCCATTTTAACGGAGTGAATCTCCTGACTGTTGCTTCCTAAATTCTAGACATTGCCTGAAAGATTTGCCACATTCTTTATTAACAAAGTGACCATACTAAAGAAGGGATGTTTGTATGAATTTAAACGAAAACTCAGAATTATTACTTGGTGTTATGAACAGCAAGAATTCTTGAAAGTTGAGGATGGAGACAAGTTGGGTCATCTAACACAATTCCCCAGCAAGGAAGCCCATCTTTGACGTGTTTAGTAAATCCAAACAGCCAACCCATAATTATTTCCTTACCACAACATTCAGATCTTCAGCACCAAGCAGAAGACCAGAAGCCATAAATTTAGCACACCATAAGATGGGAACAGGAGAAAGCCCAAGAGACTACCAATGCGAAGGAAACAGGCTACAGAGAACACGAGTTGTTTTTGCCATTTTCACAAATTCAAAGGATTCAGCATTATCTAGTCTTAAATGAATATCACATTGTTTCTTCAGACACCACATTGCATTCAAAGTAATTAAACACAACAAAAAAACATGTTTCCAGTATTCATCACAGATACCTACTGGAGCTTCTGAAGTACACAGAGGAAAGCATGCAGCAATTTAGAAGAAGAAACAAAAAATGCAGTCTCTGGAAATTACTGGATTGAAAGAAAGGAAATAAGATTGCAGTGTTCTAAGTTAAACTCATCCTAACACAATCACCAGTGAGAATCACTGGAATATATGGGAAATCATTAGCATAAGTGTTCTCAAAACTCAAAATTAAAACAATGGTATGGGTTGTTTTTTCTTAGTATTCCTATAAGCAACAAATGCAATGAAACACGATTTCCCACCCACACCAAAATAATGTTTGGCTGAGCTCTATTTTTGGTGCAAATATTTCTCTGTTGAGACAGCTTGCTCATGTCCTCATCAGAGTCTTGGAACAATTTTCTGGCTCTAATGCATATTCACTGTGTCACCGTCAGTAAATCATATCATCTGCACACCACAAATTAACATCTGTAAAATTGGGAAAGCCAACTCTTTTTAGAAAGTTGTTGTGAAGCTCAGTTAGTTCACCACTAATTATTTTGTTTAAAGTTATTTGAAGATGTTTACAGCTACATATGATTTTTGTAATCAGTAGTAGGTCTGAATTACTTGGGTAAGTAATGATCTCAATGTTTTAGTCCAATCTGAGCTAAGCAAAGTCAATGTAGCAGGGAGAAAGTTCGAACAGATTCCCGTGGGAATGGAAGGAAAGAGCTTGCATTTAAAAGAAAGGAAATCCAAATCCTCATTTGCCCTTACTCCATAACAGACCCCACCCAGGTTTGTACTTCTTCCAAAGCACAACTTGCCTGTATAATGTGACCATCATAAAAGATCATACCATAACTGACAATGCAAAGAAAAATTGGAGTTTAACATTATCAGAATTACTTGGATTTACTGACACTGATAAGATTAAATCCCCAGGGGCTAGGCTGTATTGCTAACAGCGAAGATGAGGAAGATAAAACAGAGGCAATTATTCTGTACTTCATAGAAACCCGACCTAGAATTCCCCGATGCATCTCTGTTTGCCTGACATGTCTCAGAGGCCAACTCTTGGGATAAAAACATACACTCATTTTCTGCTGCTCCCCTTGGAAAATTCTGCATTCTTGAAGATGCAGTCAGCAGCCAACCTCAAGCACTGGTACTACTGGTGCAGGAAGTTCCTACGCATGAGGTCTATGTGTCCCGTGCACACACACATTCATTACAGGGAAACCCACCCAGAAGTTAACTCTGAGCAAGTCCTATTTCTTGATGTGAACAGAATGTCAATCAGGATGCATCATTAAAGACCTAAAACACTGACTCAAAGAGACTTGTCTCTCTAGGCTGCTTAATAAATAGGGATAAACTCATCCATGGGCAATTTTGAGCAGGGATCTGGGATCTCTGAATTATTTTCTTGTAGAGTTCTTCCTCTACTAGCAGCAAGAGTAATCTCCTAGCAGGTACCATCTAGGATCAACTTCTGGATGATAAAAGAAAAAAAAAACAACCAACAACATACCAAAACAACAAAATCTGCTTAACCTCCGTGCTGATGGCACTTGGGTATGACTGGAACAGGCTGGCTTGAGGGGCAACATTGTGATGTCTGCAAGGTCCTTTCCAAGCACAGCTGAGTCATAATCTTAAAGGAGGGGAAAAAGGCTTTGTCCCTTTTGTGTCCAGACATTTGCAGGTCCTGGCATCTCTGCAGGCTCACAACAGAAGACTTATCTTATTCATGCTGTAAAAGATCTGGAACCTGATGCTTGTCTTGGACACTCAGTCCTAACCCAGCAGGATTTCTCTCTGATGCTCTCTTTTCAAGACAAGCGTCAGCAGGTGATGAACTTTGCATTCTTTCACTCCTACAGCTTCAGAGCCTGGCTATCTATTTCTGCAGAATTTATCAATGGTAAATGTCAAGCATTTTGGTGTTTGTTTTTTTTTTTTTTTCACACCCATGGTTCTGGTGTCAGAGAATAAAGGAAAGAAAAATAATAGCCTTTTTCCCTTCCTTTATTTTTACAAGACTTTACACTGGAGTAATAGAGCAGTGCTGCTTGGTACACAAACAATACTACGTAGCAGAGAAGATTCCAACATATTTGTGTGGCATCCTCTTGGCCTTGCCCACTGAGCTGTGCTGGCACATCTGAGAAATGCGTGTGATACAGCAATTGCACACCTTGCAGGGCTCAACTGTACTAAATAACTATTGTTAGCTTTTATGTTGATTTTACTGTTTGCATTAATTAGTTACATCTCATAAGGCAAAGGTCTTATCATCATACATTGTGAGATCTTCATTAGCTGAGCAGACTGCTTTTTCAGCTCAGAACACCTTCAGCAAGTGCCCTATGTTCACTGTGTCAGAGGTTACAGCAGGGATTATTGAAGTGACGATGAATATTGTACTGTAAACCTGCCTAAGTGAACTAAGAGCTGGTGTTGGTCTAACATGACCGGACAAAGCTGAGACTTAGAACAGCCTTGGCTAAAGTAAAGCAAATTATTTAGCATGAATTGCTTTAGCCCTCATGCCTGTTTCTACATCATTCATATCTTGTTCTGCGGATTTACTCCAATAACAAATTTACACCTATGAACCATTTATCTTTATTCTGCCTTTCACTAATCCTTATACAGTGCCAGTTTCAAGAGCACTGAACTCCAAACACACACATAATGCTCTTTCGAAGTCCAGAGAAAAACCCAAAGCTGACCATCTCAGGCTTTCAGTAGGGCATAAGCACATCCTTAGAGGCTTGACTAATTCTAGATCACCTCACTAGTGAAGCTGTACAGTACAGGTTTCTCCTCTCCCAGTGAGTCACTCCCATGGTGAATGACTCCATGCCAGAGCAGTGCCTCACCTTCCCTTGGGGACTCCAGGCTCTGCCCTCCTGCAGACGGCCAGGACAAAGGCCAACCCAAACCACCAACCCACTTCTCACGCAACAACACATCCTCCTGTTCCCCCAGCAGCTGTGAAACAAATGCAAAAACACCTCGTTTGCACGGAAGCTTGCTGGAAGAAGAACAAGAAGGGAACAGAAATATGATCAGATTGCTTATTCATTTGAACCAACACTTCTACTGGCACATCTACTGCTGCTCTGAGCAGCTGCCATAAAGTCCTTCTGTAAGCAATTTCTTTTTAAACTCAGATCCTGAAGCCATCATAACTGATCATAGCCAACATAACATGTATCTTTTCCTGGAGACTGTCAGACACCACTATCCCTAGACTGGTGCATCATGAAGGTAGAAATCAGATCCCTTTCCCAAGCTCTTCGTAATACTCCCTCTCTTTATTAAGAATGATTCCTCAGGAAGTACTCTACCTATTACCCACATGTTAATACCAGCTTAGGTTTCATTATGACTAAACGCCATTACAGTGAATTCCAAATGAATTATTCATTATTGGCTCCTTCTTTTAATGCCTTTGGCATGTGGCATGTTTTCCACACTGCCTGCAAAATGTCTGTGGTAGGAAAATGCTCCTAGGTGTCCTCGGCAGCTGGAAACTGAAAATCTAACTGTTTTGCTTTGCATACAACGGGGGAAGCTTAACATCTACGTACACCAGAGAAAGCCTTTTGCTTCCCATAGTTACTTACCTTAAAGTCAGTTTAGAATAGACTGGAGGAAGGATGATACACCTAATCTGGTTCTTCAAGTGAGAGGTGTGGTTTTGCTTAAAAATAAAAGCAAATACCATCTTCATTACTTTACATCACAACTACTGCCAACAAAAACGCTCATGTGCCATAAAAACTAAGAAAAATCCAAAAAAAATCCAATGCACTTCAGTTCTTTGACTGAAATTTCTAAAGTGGAAGGTTGCATTATTTCCCCATCTTTTTCCTCAGCCTGTTGTTAGTTTCCTAGGCAAGAAAACCTTCAGATGTGGCAATGGCCATCAGAGCAGAGGTAACGAGTAATTTAGCCAAGCTGTCACCTCCTCTTTTAGCTCAGCAACAGTTTATTTTATCCATTTGCTTTCACACATGCTCCTACTGGAGACTTATCCCAAGGAGGCAGTCATTTCCCAACCTGGTACATTACATCCTCTAGTTTTCTCTCCCCAAGAAGTTGAGCTAAAAGGAACTGGCAGAGCCCAAAGTCCATTCTTGCATGACAGCTGGAGACTAGCACCTGATGGGCCTAAAAAGAGATGGATTGTCAAAAAACCCTACCTGAAAAAGATATTTTGTGTCTAACTCGAATGAGAACCTCCTGCTCCTCTTCTCCCTGTGCCTGAGAACATGGGCAGAAGACTGGACCTGGTCACATTTATCACAACGCTGTCTTTTGCAATGGCCAGTAATGGGCATTTAGGAGAAAATATATCAGAAGTGAGGCAAGTATGAAATCCTCCATATCTTCTCCATTTCAAGTAATTTGTGGTTTAAGGACTTCCTGAGCTGTAGCCTACATCTACGTCATCTCATTTAATAGCCCTTTAGAGACCTTTGATTCCAATTCACTTTGTTGCCTTTTGAATTTCGTACTTTCGATATCTGAAACATCCTGTGGCAATGAGTTCCGCAATTCAATTATGCATTGTGTGAAAAAGTGGGTTTTGTTTCTTTACAGCCTGTTGCACAATCATTTTATTTGGTACTGTTTCCTATTATGAGAAATAGCTAATAACCGTTCCCAACAATCACTTTTCCATTTCATTGCTCATTTTAGACTGGCAATGGACAGACAATACAGGAAAGTACAGAAATTGCAAACTGTAAACATGTGCAAAGGTTTGCAAGAAAGATCAGACAGAGGGAAGGGAAGTTACTTTGCATGTAAGTAGGTTGCACTGAAAGTAATGCCTCCTATTTATTTCCACGGAAATGACAACAGATACAAAGAGCACAGTAAGACTATTCAACAGAGCAAATTCTCAGCTACAAAACATTACTTTTCAATATAGTCACCACAATTAGATATGCATTTTTTGCCAGCAATGAACAAGAGCCTGCATGTCATGCTTATAAACATCTGCACTGTTGCTACTGCTGAAACACATTGCTCACAGCCTCACTGTGCTAACTTCCACTGTTTGGTCTCTACAACTGTTCAGCAAGCATCAATGAATGCCAGTGGGTGCCACCTACCCCGCACAGAGGAATTCAGTGCCGTACCTTTGCTTCAAACAAACTTCCATGTCAGACACCATTGTGGCAGACTGCCCCTCTGCTGCCATCTGCCACACAGCAACATGTAATGGGATACCGGTGGGAAGGTTCACCCTCTACTACCACAACACCAACATCCATCTCTGATATTGTGTGCTAACACAGTGAAGTAGAAGGCATTACTTTCAGAGCAGTATTTATATAAATATATAAATGAACTGTTAGCATCTGCATAGGCTTAAAGCCGGATAAACATGAGAAAATGCTATTCACTCCATATATCTTCCTCCCTGATCATATCTCAGGAACACAGGGAAAAAAAGCTGCTCCAGTCTTTAATAATACTTTCATTGAAACAAATGCCTCTGTAGTATCTGACACCCATCCTGTAAAAGTAGCAGTATTTGAAATCACGCTCATTAAAGTTTTCTTCCTAACAGTTAAAGTGTTCTCAATTGCTTTTCTGAATAAACACTATGCTGAAGTATTCATGCTATTCCCTTGCTGTAAGTATCATGGCAATGTTAACTAAATAAATATGCAAGAGTAAAAAAAGTTTTTAAGAGAGACTCACTGTATGACTACTAGCTGTTGGTACTTGATGTAAAATATCTAACTTACAAAAGCACTCTGGCATGTTTTTGGACAAGCCTTATCAATAGCTCTAATGAGAAATGACTAACAAAGGACTTTTTGTATAAATGAGATGGTTGCAGACAGAAGGGAATTTATTTTGAAGGAAGAAGAATGAAGCCTAGTGTTCTTACTCACTGGCCCTTCACCTAGAGTTGTTTTACTGTTGTTTGTGTGTATCTTAAGTACTGCGATGAACAGCATACGCTATTACAAGAATGCTTTTTCCCTCTGACTTTTGTTCCCCATAGCCAAGCACCGCTGTCATTATCAGATGGCAAAAGTAAACTAGTAATATCCTAAAATCCGTTTTCTTAAATAGTCTCTAGGAAAACCTGCCTGTCATGTAAGTCAAAGGTGGGGACATATCATCAGGACACATTTAGTTTCCAAAACCACACTAAAATGAACATGAAGCTATACATAATCTCATCACTTAATTGAAATTTATAAATGCAAAAAACTCACTTTTCTCACTTTTTGAAAAGTCTGTTTGAGACAAGGTTGGAATAAAGTTAAGACTGATGTAGCAGTGAGTGCTGGGGAGTGATGTTTAGTTCACCTGGAAGTAAGGAGGCTGAAGTCAACTCAATGTTGAAGTGCTGTTTCTAACAGGCATAAACTTGCCCTGAATCCCGGCAGCGCTGTTAAAACCTTTCCCCACTTTGCAGCCAAGGGCCTTTGATAATTTACTCCCCATACTGCAAAAGCGCAGAACAAACACAATGCTGACCACTTGATTTGAAGCAGATTAACATCCGCTGAAAGATTCCCATAAACTTCAACTGGCATTGGATCAGCTCCCTTAACATCTCGCCGTCTAGCAGTCAGAATGAAGTGCTGTAACACAGGATACATAAGGTCACCAACAATTTATTAAAAGATAAATATGTAAGAACAGCCAGGGTTCTCCTTTACTATCATGTCTCCTCACAGGGGCTAAAATCATTTGACAAGGGGAACACTGTTACATACAGTGACATACAGAGACTGCTGTACAGCAACTGGAAAAGAACAGCAGTAGGAAGCAGGGCGGACTTAAGTTATACCTGCCCGTTGTACAACTGAAGCTACATGCTCCCCACACAGTCTGTTCATCTAAGGATCTGTTTTCCCAGGGTGGCACAGCTGAAGCTCCTGCATTGGCTTTCAAATCCATCCACACATTCACTACCGCGCTCCAGGCCCAGTCTTGCTCTCACTGCAAGAGCCTTTCTCTGCTGCATGCAACAGCCAGGCCAGATGACGTCATGCGATCTGCCCTCACTCAGCTTTCAGTGACAAAAATGACCTCAGTGGTCTGCAAGGAAGCAGAATCCTTTCAGTTGGAGGAATAATGAATGGCACTATCACATTATCGAGCTGCTTCTTGCTTTCATTTCTGTGGGAAAAAGAAATAAGAACTCTGCTAAATCCACGCTCAAAGGGATGTGAAACCAATTAGTAGCCTGGCTCAGGACCCGTAAAGTTGCTGTCTACACCATGAAATGTTATAAAACAAAACAAAAGAAAAATCAAATCAATAAAGAACGGTCCATGCTAAGCAATAAGCCTGCAGGTGCTTGCAAGGTGCAAATTCAATATGAATAGTGGCACTTTTAGAAAACTAGCTATGACTGAGATGAAACCAAGCAGAACAGAAACTTAGGAGCAAGTGAGGATGCATTTTCAAAATATGTCAGGATTTATTCTGTTCCTAAAATAACCAGACAGTTAATCCACCCTGCTGGCAGGTGCACGAGAGTAGGTGATTCCTTGCAACTATTCTCATTATATTTTTTCCCAGATGGGGATAACAGTAAAGTGAGCAGGGGCAGAAGATAGAGATGGAGAGCCCATTTGCCTAACTTTCAATGTAACTGATCATGCAAAAACAGCGGGCCACTCAAACAGAATTTCTTGAGTGAGGATGACATGTAGCATTGGTTCAAGTGTCTCTGTAGGCACCATCTTCTGCAATGCATCTTTAGGAATTAAGGCTACATCATCTGTGGGAGGTGGGATGATGGAGGCTTTGGTGCATGTGCACAAGAACTTTGTCTCAAATGGGAAATGAGTTGATCTGGCTCAAGAATGGAAAGGGCATTTCTCAAAGAACTTCTAATTTTGAGTTCAACATGTTGCTTCCTTATAAACACCACACTCTCCACATCCCCCAGAAATCAGCTCTCTGCTAAAGAAGTTTCTAGGGAAAAAACAACAGTAGCAGCTTTTCTGAATTAAAATACTTCAGTTACAATCAATTTCCATTTAGAATACTTGAAACAAAATGCTAAGAAATAGTCATTTCAGAAATAGTATTTTCTTTTGTGCCCCAGTAAGTCAGTTTTAACATTGTTGGAATTCCTCCAGTCTGTTTTCTTCCCAAAACAAAGCTGCTTTGCTTCCAGAAGGTGCAGCAGCACTGATACACATAGAACCTGACATCAGTGCAATATGGTTTCTTCAGTATTTCTCCAGCCAGCTCCAGTAATCCACAGCAGGATGAGCTGGTCACATCTCTCAACCTTCTCCAACAATGTGGATGCTAGGACTAATTCCCCCCCCCCATGCAGTGAATAATACCTACAAAGTGTCACCATCCCAAGTCCATCATTACCATCCACCAACCCTGGAGGGAAGAGAAGTATAGAATAAGGCTGTTTTGTATTTTCAGAGAAGGAAAAAAAGTAGCCATGTTATACAGAAAACACAAAAGCACTTTAGAGTGACTCTGTAGAGCAGTTTGTGCTGCACATTCCCAAGTGCTGGATTCCTGGAGGTAGGAAATTTAATCCATATTTATTTAATTATTTTAATTTAAAAAACCAAGCAATGACCTCAGAGTTATGTTTATTATCAGCTCCAATGCAATTGTCACAGCTGTGGCTGAAAGGGAAGCCAGGGGAGGATTTGAAAATAAGAATCCAAGAAATTTCTCCATTTCAAATGTCATTGTTTTTTTCTTCCTAATTAGAATACAGTTTGCCTTTCGGATGCCAAAGTTTCTGCATTAGTGGCTTTTAGCATGATGTCATTTTCCTGTCTATACAACCACAGCACAGCCTTACCTCAAGTGTTTGCTAACAGCAGAAAAATAACTGTGGAAGCCTATACGCAATTCTGCAACATCTGAATTAGTGCCACACCACTAGCAGTCCCAGCTCAGGAGCAGACAGGCAGGACTGCTACAAGGGGATGTGTGCATTCACTCTGATACTTTCCAGAATGTGAGGCCCTGCCAAAAGTACCCAGCAAGTTCTTCTCAGAGACTTACACAGTTACCTGCTTCAGCTACCCATGTTTCATGTGCACATGTGAAATGAAGGTAGTTTGTCTTTTAAAACAAAACAGGCAGAAAAGAATTAGTAGACCAGATTTATTCCACTTACAACTCCATTATGTTATTCCAGAGCCAAATTTCATCCATATGTGAATTGCAGTCTTTCAGTGACTTTAAGTACAAGCAATTTCTGGTTTGCTATCTCCCTCTCTCTCCTTCCAGTTGCCAAGCAAATAAAACCACTGGTAGTTGATATTTGCATTAGAACTAGCATTGCTAAAGTTTTAAAGATCTAACTCAATTTCTTCAGCACAGGTGTTCAAACTACTTAAGGATGGTTCTCATCCCTTCAAGTCTCACTCAGAGCTTTGACTCAGGAGAGTGTGAACACCAAACTAGGATGAAAGCGCAAACGATAACAAGTTAAAAGGTAATTTTGCTTCAATAGCAAGCCAGCAGCTGTTCATCCTTCTTGTAAACTGCATGTGGATAACGTGGGTTTGGGTTATAGATAGCTTTGCTTCTTATCTGTGTCAGCAACTGGCTTGGCAGCAGCAGGTTTGTTAATGCTCAGTTTTCTTATGGATAGATTTCAATGAACCTGTTGGGTTGCCTTCTGATTTTTGGATCATCCATTATCATATGTGCTTAACAAAATTCCACCAGCTGTCTCTGCTGATCCTGAGAACAACTCAGTCCTGTTCTGCCATGTTCAAACCTACACTGGAAAAGCCACATGGGGAGGTGCCCAGGGATGCTGCAGCCTGCCCAAGCACAACCCAATGGGTGGAAATTGTGTCATCTCCACTCAGCACTGAAACCAATGCACATCAGGTGCAAAAAAGAGGCAGGCAAGGTTACAAGAAACCACAGGATCCCGCTCTGCTCTTTCCCAGAAGTCAAGGCACACACGCACACTTTACATGTAACACTTCAGTTATTATTTGACAAGCATCCCAAAAAGCCATCTTGCTGACCCTCCCTCAAGCCTCTGTGCCAAACCCATTCATGCTGGAGTGATAACAGTTGACAGGAATCAGTTTGGTTTGGCTGAAAAGGCGGCATCTTAAGGAAAAAAAAAATTGGTTTCAGAGGCCCACCCAAAAATGCAAAGGCTGGACTCTGTCTCAGAGCACAACTTGGCCTCCTGTCTCCACTCCCACAAAAAAAGCTTGTAAATGTTATGCTCTTTGGGCTGTATTTTTTTTTTTCCCCTGCATTAAAAACTGAGTGAATTTAGTGCTTATAAAACCAAGGGGCTGATAGCAACTGGCTAGAACCAGATGTTAGGAAGACTGGAGCATATCATACAAACAGATCGTGCACACATAACTCAGAAGTATGTAGCTGCATTACTTATTCTCAGTCAAGTTACCAAACAGATTGATTTCTGAAGCAATATAAAAACATTATGCTCAAATCTCAAGGTTTAGGAAGAAACAGGAGTAGGGGGGGAAGCTCGAGATATCTGTAAACATCCCAAACTATCTGCTGGGAGAGAAGAAATATATTCCCTGTCCCACATCCTTTGCTGTTCGATCTTTCCATGCCACCCCAACCAGAGTGCATGGAGCACCAAGCAGGGACACAAATGCAGGTGCTCAGCCTTGCGGGAGAGCAGCACACTTCTCAGCATAAAGGACAAAATGACCTCCAGGGACATCCAGTCCCACATCCTCCTAACAAGAAGCCATATAGAATACTTTAGCCACCACCATTCAGCTTGTACGCAGGAATTATGCCAGAAACAGGTGCCTGAAGAGCAGGTATCTCTTCTGACAGGACAAAAAAAGGCAATGGATGCCATCTGCCAGGAAGACCTATGGAAAGATAGCCTTGTGTAGCTGGCTCTCAAGGTATCTCTTTGTTTTGATGGGTTCAAGGTGTTTTTCCAAACAAAAACTGAATTGCACTGACATAGAGTGAAGTGTTTCAGTTTATAGCTGTTTCTTCTTGAGGTTTGTTAAAAAAAATAAAATTAAGCAACCTAAAGTCTCCTCCTGCCTAGATTCCACATCTCCTGCTCCATTTAGTGTATTCCTCCAGGTCTCACATAAACACCAAGGCACTCCAAAGCTCAGTTTGGGGTTCTCAGGCTCCCCCTAACACCTTCATCCTTCCACAGCATTTCAGTGGGGTCTCATACTTCACTGACTATAAAAGAAGCCTTCACCCATCTTGCAGCCAGCCTTGCTGCGAGTCCCTACCGACCAGCTAGCGACAGTACAAAGCCAAACACAGCCACAACTCAGCTTGTTTTAGCTGCAGTTAATTTTCTCCTACACCTCCCTTTCACAGAATTAAATTTGGAGTGCCCCACATGCCCCAGCTGAGCCCTTTGCACCCCACAGGCCCAGCACCACATCACAGGTGCACCAGCAGCAGTGCAGTATCTACCATTAGCATAATGCAATTATGTGCCAGCAACAACACCTGAAGTCTGGGCAGGGCAGGGATTCAATGGGAGACACCTGCTCAGGAAATTCTACATCTGTAATAACAAAAACTGTGGTAATTTCAACCAGGAGAATTATTTTCCAGCTAGATCCAGCAATCATTCCAGCCTGTAGGCAAGAGATGCTTCAACAAAACCTACAATTTCATGTCACCAAAACATAGCAGCAGTGGGTTGTCAGCAGGCACACTTCCTACAGCCCATTCCTCTTTCAGGTCCACATTCAGGACACCACCACAGCCTTTTGTTTTCAGGCCACAAACCCATGCCACAAGGACTGCACTCATGTTCACTTTTACACACAGACCACTCTCACCTTATTATATGCTCTGAATCGTGGAAAGACAGGCTTCTTCAATTGCTTACCAGCCTATAACCAGCATCCTGATCACAGGTTATTACGTAGAGCCTGGAAGAGAGAAGATGGGAAGTTAACAGTAGCACTGAACACTGTGGTGGCGGAGGCAATTTTAATCCAGTGACTCAAACTCAGAAAGCAGAAAAGTTGCAGTGTATTAAACTGTGAAGAGTTTACAAGATCCGAACATCTAAAATACAGCTCTGAGAAATTACTCCTTAAAGCAGGCAAGCAAGAGCATCTCAGACAGAACCAGGAGAATATTGCTTTCATGGGAAACACTCTGTGGGTGTGTTATAAGCTCTGTTCCTTGGCCTGTCACCACATTAGTTCTTATATTTCTCTCTTTTCTCATACTGAAGCACTGTCCTGTGATAGAGTAGAAATGCATTTACAGCTGAAATTACAAAAGTGGCCCATTATGTTCTTTAAGGTAGTAAAAAGGCTGCAGTTTGTCACAGCTGTCTGGAGCCCAGGACGCCTACACTTGGCAGAGCCCTGATACTTCTCCCTCTCCCCCCTCCCAGGCTGAATTTGTGTATGTGTGCACACATATTAAGGCTATGTACAAACAGCTCTTTAATGTGTTCTAAGAAAAAAATAAAAATGGCACTCCAGTGAGACAAGAGGTCAGAGCATTCCTAAGCACTTATTTCAGAGTGGCTCTCATTCGGTTCCCGCTTCCTGGCTTCCCACAGCAGCTGCACCAGCTCTCCTACCTTCTAGGGCAGGGGGCTGCAATGGGTCACCTCAAGGGCTTTTCCCAGAGGAATAAAATCTCAGCACAGCCATCAAGAAAGCTGCAAAGACGTGGGAGAAGGGCAACTAACCTTCACGATAAGGCTGACCACTACAGCTTAGCTCAGAAGCCCAGGAAGCCCCAGCCCCACCTTGCTCCAAGCCAACCCTTTCCCTTTGAAACTTCCCAAACCCAACGCAGAAATGTGCCAGCCCCTCACCTCTTCTGCAGTTCCACTGTTGGAAAAAGAATTTAATAACAGCAAGAAAGGTAACTTTTGAACATATTCTATGCTGCTACACCTAAACAGAAGCAAAACTTGACAACCAAAAAACCACCCCCAGCAGCACATCCCAACTGCCAACTCCCCTTTTGCTCCTCCCCCAAGCCTTTATAAGGTCAGGTTGCTCAGCTGCCAGTCTGATTGGGTCCTTGGCAACCAAAATAAGGAAGCCCAGCCCAGGCCCGACCCATTTCAATCAGTTATGTTAATTGTGCCCTTCATTCCCCCAGGTGTGCTGAGGTTCTTTCTGGGTGTTAGTGTAGGGGGCTGGTGGCAGACTGTATGAAACAAGCTGCATTGTGGCAGTTCTGGAGCTTCTGCTTCATGCCTTTCCTCATAAAAGGGACTGTAGGAGGCTCAGGTTGCAGCCTGGTGCAGCTTCTGCAGTTAACGTGCCAGCATCTCTCTTTCAAAATGGGTTTCTGAAGGGCAGATCTCAGGTCTGAGCAGGGTTGGGTTCAGCTGGCCAGGCATTTACCGGCAAGTAAATGCAGTCTGTAGGGTCCTACCAGCCCTTCTTCTGCAGCTGAGCCCTCACACTGACCCTGAAAACACTGACAAGGATTTGCAGGGGTGGGGGAAATCCTAATCCAATCACTGCAAATTACGGGCTGTGAGAAGGTTTGGTTTAGGTTTGAGTTTCAGTGTGATACAGTATTAAATCATCCACATCCCATTAATGCTTTCTGAGCTAGGTGGGAAGACAAAGCAGTTGTATGCTATTGAGGCAGGCTCAGTGGGTTACGTTAGAGGATGGGAAGGCAGTGCTAAAGGTAGCACTGTTGGTGTGCACACAACTTAAGTGCTCTTTACAGTGAAGCTGGGCTGCTCAATTGGACCTGCACCAATGAGCCAAACATCCTTTTTGTTTTGAGTTGGTTTTTATGTTTTCTTTTTTTGGCCTGTGGAAGAACTGATGGTCTTATCCAGTGGCCAATAAAGTAGAATCATCAGCCACTGTGCGTGGAGCAGCTTGTCACACATAGGCTGAGAGGGAAAATAAATAAAGAGTGAATTCTTCAGAGCAGAGGGAGTTTCCTTTCTCTGTTAGTTCTCCATAGGCCTCAAGATGGAAATCTACTCTCAATTGAGGCCTTTGGGTGCTTGTCTAGTATAAATATTTACTAATAACGTAGAGAGTGAGAGCAGGAGAATAGTCATTTTTCTCAGTGGCTCAGGGTTAAGTACAGGGCAATGGCATCTTAAATCCAGATGTTCTCCTTTTGGGATTTGCCCACAAGGCATATTCTCATGAGATTTCTCTGGCATTTTGATTTGGATAGTAGCAAGCACTTTTAGCCCAATGATATCATGAGCAGATGACTCAAAACGTTCAAGGATTTTCTTTGTAAATTCCAGCAGTTTATTTTATGACTAACAGGAGGAAAAAAGTTTTGCAGATTTCATCTTCTCATCCTTCTATATTCCTATTTCCAGTTAGTTTTAAAGGACACTGAACTTGGTGTTCTAGCAGAAGACTTATTTAAATGTATATTTCACATATAAATAAAAATACTGAGCTCACATGCATGTGTGTGGGAGCTGTTCCTGAGTTACTGGTAGAACTCATCCTGATGAAGAGACAGAAACAACGCAGGTGCCCTTTTGGGACAATAAAGTGGAATAAAAAATAGAAAACCCTTTCTCATTGCAATTTTTAACAACGCTTAATGACATTTTATCACCTTGCTTGAGAAGAATGCCTCTATAGTTCAAAAGTCTTAAACCTTTGGCCACAATATGCAGAGTGCCCAGACCCTAACCTTATAGAAAATGCCCTGAGTGCAGCATGGAACTGTGCAGGAAGATGCACACCATTTACCAGCTCTACATGCACAAGTGAGCTGCATATTTAAAGACTGAGCAAATGTTAGGCACCAGAACCAGAGCGAATAAATGCAGGAAATTCATTGGAGGTGAAACTGGTCTGACTTGGCCAATACCATTTCACAACATCATCAATCCAAGGCTTGCACAGGGGTGATTTTTCACTCCCGTCCAATTCACTAAGGAGTTGCACGCTACTTTGGTGGATTTTCTGCACAATTACAGATTATTGCTATGGTAACAGATGCATCACATGACAACTTTGTTACCTCAGAGACAAGAAACAGCTGCTTAAAGAAACAGGCATCCTCCAGGAACGGGGATATTTCTTTCTTTCTTTTTTTTTTTTTTTCCATTGGCCTCATATTGTTTTAAAAGGCCTTGCTGATTTTCTCATGGATGCGGCTCCCCTCACTTTGATAGTTAAAAATATTTCAGTGCATCAACTGAAAGTTATTTTCTCCTAGATCATATTTTCCCCACTTGCAGCATATGTTTGAAAGAAAAAAAGTGAAAAAGAAAATAGAGTTCTTGTAATTTGGGAGAGATGCAAAATGTTTTTTTTCTCCCTCATCAGCAGCTCTTTCTAGTGCTGCCGTTTTGTTGTTATTAAGTTAAAGAGTATTGCTAATGATATTATTGCAGAGAAATCCCAGATCCCTGCTGCAGGTTCCTCTGGAGCACCATCCACACATGAACATGTCAGTGAGAACCAAGGTGTGCCATACTCTTGTGTCATTTGGTAATGGTTCTTAGTTCAGAGGTGTCAGTTGTTGCTACTGCCATTTGTAGGCAATTTTAAATTAAAACAACAACAACAAAAAAACTCTTTTAAAAAGCTCTCTTAGTAAAGTAGCCAGTTTAGGTTTTTAATTCCAGCTACCAATGTATTCTCACTTTTTCAGTACATAAGGTGTAATAAAAACGTCATCTTTTTACCCCTGTTTTACAACCCGTTCTCCTATTCAATATCTCTGTTCACCTCCATGCCTCCATTGCCCATCCCACGCAGCTCTGGGGCTGCCCCCAGTCCCTCTGCTCCCTGCTGCCAGCAGCCAGCAGTGTTAATTAAGGAGCTCCTGGGCTGGTGCTCAGACAGCCAGACCACTTCAGCCCACAGTGAACGTTTGATTAATTAAAGGCTTATAATTAACCTTCATGGCTGGAATTTCCCAAAGACTTGAACGGGAGGTTGGAACCAGATCACTTTTGTCCCTCACTAGGAATCACCCTATGCATGAGCAAAGCAAAATGTTTCTTTTTCTCGGGTGATTTTTCAGGCTCACAGGGAGAGCTAGGAAATACATCACATGCAGAAAGCAGCTCTGTGCCCCTCTGTGCTATTACCACCCCTGCAGCAAGGTAGGCATCGTCCAGTAGTTACTCCAGATTTACCCCAGCGTAAAAGAGAGCAAGAGTCTGGCCTGCAGTTTTCATACCAATGGCCTCAGTAATGAGGGCTAAGGAAAAAGAAATACATCAGACACACGAGAGAAAAACAGATATTTTTCTTCAACCATTTTTTGTAGTTCCTTTCAGGAATCAGATTTTCTTTTTCCCGAATGTTAACTGGTAAGCTACTTCTGCATAGGGCATTTTTGTTAATGAGGCCAGTGCCTTAATGTGTTTTTCTCCAGTTAAGTATTTCTGGTAAATGAGATTCTGTTGTACAGCTTAATTTAGCACTGTTATTTTTGTTGTTGTTTTTATTTGACCACATGGAGCTCAGCAATTTGTAACATAGGCCCTCAGCCTATTTTTAAATTTCATGTTGCCCTTTTTCAGTCCCTTTTTTTTTTTCTTAGAAGCCTGAGAATGAAAGGACCAAACAATGTTGCTTCATCATTGGGAGCCTTCGTTTCATGAGTGCACAGGGTCACCAGTGACATGAATTTGTTCAGCACTCAGCACAGGTTCTACTGAAGAGATCATCATAGTTTAGAGGCAAAGACACCCAGTCTTTTAATTTCTGGCTCACGTTAGCACTGAATGGAAGATGCTCCGTGCTTATCCGATGGTAAAGCATAGAAACTCCAAGCTGTAAAAGTAATGGCAGAAGGCTTCCAGGCAGAGCATTCAGTGAAAGAATAGGGGGAAAATTACCTTCAAGTGAATCTCAGCCAACCATCACTAGGAGTCCTGCAGACCAAGTACGTATCTTCTAATGGCACTGGTTTCTCAGTTTCACCTCCTGTCCACTCAATATCATGGTTTTACTCCTGTTTTTAATGAACTGAACTGTCACAAAGTCACAGAGATGGTATTATAGATTGGGGTTACTGGCAAACAGACTTTTTTATGTGCACTATGCTGATAGTCGCTGACCTTTAACCTTCAGATCAAGATGTATTAAATTGGCTTTGAAAAACTCATTGAGATCTTCCCCAGGTGCCACTTTGGTTTTTTTCCACCTTGTTCCCCCTTTTCCCTGTATTTCTGGAGGCTAACAAACAATTTGTTTTCCATTTGGTCAGAAAGAAACAGAGGTGTGGTGAGTGGGGAGGGGGATGCACTTACTCCCTCAGCAAAGTAAAAGCAAAAACATCAGCTGATTGAGAAACCCCAAACTTAAACAGGGCATTAGGCAGAATTAACAGACTAGACCTCTAAGCCATCAGAAATTCCCGGTTGAATAAAAGATTGATTTCAAAGACTCAAAGATACCTCAGGGCCAGCGTTTCCAAAGAAGACAGGAGCTGATTGGAGCTGAAGCATTCCTCTTGTTCAGTGCATTTGAGTGAGCACTTTAAGTCTCCAAAGATTGAACTATAAAGAGAAATTAGTTTATTAATAATTCACAGGCTCCAAGAAGAAAAAATGTCAAAAGCATATGCTCACGAACAAAGCTGATTTTATTTTCCCTGTTTAGAATTGAGCAACATGTAGAAAAGTGGAGGGTGTCAAGCTCAAAAATTTAATTCAGGGGTTTTTCTTTTCCTTCCCTTTAACCCAGCAAGCATAATTCTGCCTTCCTTGTGAGTGCTGAAAGTTCTTCAAATCCCAAATGGTTTATGTGAAACATTAAAAGCACACTATCATCTTCAGCTCTTTAATAGTTTAGGACATTTTCATGGCATAGTTATTATCCAATAGCTCTTAATTACAGCTTGTACATTTCAAGACAACACATTCACAGTCCGCAATAACAGAGGTTGCAGACTCCCATCCCAGGGACATGGTTAAGCACATGCTTGCTTTATGCAAAGGAGGTATCTCACTGTATCTGGCCTTGCCTCACCCCACTTCTCCAGGGATAAGAAATCTGCGAAAATGGACTTAATATCAAACTGTGGTGTTATAGTTCCTTCACTTGGGCATTGTGATTCTGATGGATCCATATAATTTTGGTGATTACCTGATTAGAGAATGCTGGTTAAATAAAGAACACTCTTATTAAAGAACATGCTTATTAAAATTCAGTAAAAGTCTACAAGAAGGTTGTGAATTTAAGATAAAATGTCTTCTGTTGTCTAGTGGAGAAATTACAAATAGAGCGCAGTTGTTTCTGAAATTTTAATCTCCATATCTTCAACCAAATATTGGTTCTTCTTGAATGGGTCCGTGTTTCCCTCTACTGGAGAGCAAAAATAAAATAAAATAAAATGGAAAAAAAAAATGCACTGATGTGGAATTTATTTGGAAGTTTCAATTTTTCACTGAAGAAAAGCAAAATGAAATAGTTTTAAGAGAAAGCCTTTCTTTCAAAAATTTTCATGGGAAATGTTGACTTCTTTCATGTAGGTTCTTCAGGAGCTGATGGCACTGCCAGTTTGCAGTTCCCACTTCCATATCTCATTGTGCTTTTGCAGTACTCTGTAAGGTCAGTAGTTCTCAGACCAACAGTGGGCTACTGAAATTGGAGGTGAAAGAAGCCAAAAGGTTCCTGCATCCTTTCTTCACCAGTGTAGGTTAGTGTATGGCAGTAAAGACCATACATGAGCCATAAAGTAAAGACCATGTGTAAACCCAACACACAAGTATGAAGATGCCTATCAATTTTGGAATTGGTATTATATGAAAGATACAGGCAGGCACAGAGGCATTTGCTCCAGATCCCTGGGGAAGACAATTGCACAGCTGAAGAGCTCACTTTCTTTCTCTTAACTTCATCACACTATCACAGATTGGACCATTATGGGATGTAATTAGCCTCAGTTTTACACATGATTAGTCCTGGAAAGTTTGATCCAAATAACACACTTGCAAATCAGGAGAATAATTAAATTTAGGATGTGGCTGTTGGGGAATCTTCTCTAGCTAAGCGTCAGTAGGTGAGAGTGGGCCTGATACTCACTCCCAGCCTCTTCCCTGGCTACAGGGGCAAGGTAAGAATAGGGAAGAGACCCCCCAGGCCGAAACAACAGCATACTGTGTCCTCTACATTGTGGGTAGCTGGGACATGGTGTCACTTCCTCTTCAGAGAAAAAACATAATAAAACTGGGGCAAATGTACGCTCTGAAAGGGAATGCTTCTCCCTGCTCTTTGGCATGCCAGAGATGTCTGCTCCCCAGAAGAGCCAAGCAATTGCTTACTACCACTGAGCCTTTTTTTTTTTTCATTATCTCAGAAAAAAAGTCTCAGCCAATGAGCCAATCTCAGTAAAGCAAAACCAGATTATGAGTTAGCATTACATTATTAATGTGTCAGTCCCATCCGTTTCTCAGTTTCCATTATATTGAATCAGAGTATTACTGCTGTTGGAAGGAATCTGGTGATAAAGAAAGCCACCTCCCAACAACCGATGAAAATGATAAAACTAAAAGAAGAGGCGAATCATCATCATCCCAAAGAAAAACCACTGCCACCAGGGCCCTGAGGCAGCTGTGATTCCCGTGGGACTCAGCTGTGACTCAGAGCATGGGCTGCAGCTGATGCTCTCCCCCCGAATCACGCTCACAGCCAACAAACTATTGCTCTCTGAAAACGTGAATTTTTTTCCCTTGCAGATAATTATTTGTTTATTTCACCTCCGAATGAACCAAAGCAGAACTTGTTCCAGAGCAGCACTAGAAGAATGCATAAAGTTCAGATAAACTCTTTGTGATATCTTTCCTTTCTTCTTCTCTCTGAGTAGAACGCCCAGCTGGCAGACGGAGATCACGGTCCTTTGTGCAGGTTCCTACCAAGATGCAGAGTTTGTGGTGCTTGCTCTCTAGTGCTTGAAGGCAAGACAAATAAAGTTTAGTTTCTTTCAGCTCTTCATGGTTGTTCCCTAATAATCTGCACTGTTCGAGCAAAGGGTGGTGAGCCTTTCGCTGCTATGGTAGGTGAACTGCAAGAAATAGAGGTTCAAATTCTGGAGTTAGGATTTAATTCTCTCCCAGGCCAATTTCCTCTTGGCACCAACCAGAGCCCTTGAAATCCAGGGAAGTTTTGCCTGACTAAGTAATGAGTAATGATTCCAGGAATCAACATTTGGAGATAATACCAAATTGAGTATCTTTTCAAAATTAACTTTCCTCCTAAGGTCATCTCTGCAGCACTCAAGGCACGACGTGTTATTTTTGAAATGAGTCAGTCTCTGTAAAGCCAGTACAAGAATTAATGTTCATTTTTCCAATAGAAAACATAAGATTTGAGACTATTAAGCAGCACTTGTCCATACACCCACTGCATGGCTGTGCTCCTGGGGAGTGGCTGTCCAGAGTACAGCAGTAATAACCCAGTGCAGGCAGGAAAATCAATCCCCACATGTTTCAGAGGGACCCTTCCAAAGCTCTCCGGCATGTGACAGAGGGCTGCTAATGAGAGGGAGAGCTCATATTTTGCATGAGTGACAGGTGAAAGGGAAGATTAACGTTAGCATACACCTGCTCTTTGGTGCCCCAATTAAGACCTCCTACTGTCAGCAGTAACACAAGATGCAAATCAGCCGATGCCCTTCCCCCTCCTCCAGGAAGGCTGTGGCAGGATTTGGAATAAACTACAATGAGAAAAGAAACACAAGAGCTCAGATGTCCTCCTTGCTCTGTGAATTGTTTGCTCGCTTACTACTTCTTTCCCTTCCTTGTCTTTCTTTTGCCACCCCTCACTTTTTTCTTCATGACTCAACAGCCTCATCTAGAGAGGGAATATGAACTGTTTCAGCAGAGGATGCCTGCCCTGGGGACAACCCTGGGGACAGACTGAAAAGCTGTGATTTGAATTGACAATATTTATCCCTGCTTTAAATTCATTTGAATGAACCTTGCTCAAGCCACGGGCAATAAATAGAGGAAATGGGTGGAAATATCACAGAAGGAGGTATGTGGAATGAAGGAGGAGGGGGTTGTTCATCAGTTTATCCTGCACTAGGTCTAGGGAAATGCTTCTGTGGCAATATTTTAATGCACCATTGGCAATCTGTGCTGGAATATTGCAAATCCATGAGTAGCTCTTCTGAGTGCTTCTCCAATATGTCCATACTATCCTTTATTGCCTCCTCCTACTGTCCAATATTAATCAAATATTGCTTATCTGGTGAAACTGCTAAGGCATTGCAGACTTCTGCTCAAAAGATATTGTACCAATTGTACTTTCAGCTTTCTTGTATCTGTTGCATTGGGAGAACAGGCTAGAAAATGCCAATTCCTTCCAAGGAAATTTTTTTTAATTACTTTCTTTTTAAGAACAAATTTGCATCCATCACTCCCTGGGGGAAAAGAAATAAATGGATTTTTCAGTAAGTTAAAATTCAAGCTAATCGTAAACATTTGGGTAGGTCTTCCAGGGCCCTTGCCTCCCTTCTCTCCCACCCAATGGGCAGAGGCAGATAGCCAGAGCACTCGGCCTTCCTGTCCTTCTCCCAGCTCTGCTGGCTATTGGAAAACTTGCATCCATTTGTTGTTTTTCTTTTTTTTTTTTTTTTTTTTTTTTTTTTTTTTTTTTTTTGCCTTCAGGCAGAAAATAAAATTGGCAAAAAATCTTCCCATCAGGAAGCCAGGAAGTCCTGTTTAAATTTTCCCAGGGGGAGGGGGCTGCTCAGCAAAGTCAGAATTTTCCCGCAGAATATTTTGTATTTGCGTAAAGACAATTTTTTATTAGGTCAATTGCTTGATAGAAAACAGCTAGAAAGCCCCATTTCAGGGCTTCACTGGCAGAGCAGTGAACTGCCCCTTTTCACAACCCTAGGCTTCTTTCTCCTTCAGCAAACTGTTAGCTTTTGACAGTGCAATTAAAAATACCTCAAACCCCTTAGTTTGTTGGCCTATTGCACTTTCTATCTGGGGTCACTTAGCCCAGATCATCTGAAACAATTATATGCACTTCGAGACCTCTAGAAGCACTGATGCCTAGGAAGAGAATAAAATTCATGATGCTTCCTAGTTCATCTATCTGGTCTTGTAATCTTTTGACAAAATCCATAGACAGGAGCTAAGTGGAAAGCAATAGCTCTGTGGCTCAGTTTCTCAAATTCCTTCTTCTACTGAAATGAGAGCTTTCAAATCCTCTTTCTCCCAGTGGTATTGTGAGAATAAATTCTTCAGTGGCACTAAAAGGCCCTCAGATATTAATGCTGAGTACTTGCAAGGGTACATAGAAAGACAGATGGTATGTGTCCTTAGCCCCCAGAAACCATTAAGTCCCACTGCTCTGCAACTGATCTGTTCTGCTAGCTCTCCTCTCCAGCTCTTTTTGCATTGTTTTCTTCTCTGCATGCACATTCTTTGGGGCTGGAACCAGCAATCTTCCTGCCTCCAGGTACTCGTCATCCTTTTCTGTCCTCTCATGCCCCACCTGAGGCTATCCTATAGCTGCTCCATAGCTTGGCACTGTACAAAAGAGCTGAATTAGCCTCAGTACTTTTTTTAGTGGGATTTCTTAAATCTCGTCATTCTGAGAGCATTGAATGATATGGAGCTGGAGCACAGTGTCCACATCCAACCTGGCTAGAGCTGGGACGTGCTAGATCCCAGCCTGACCCATTGCTTCCACTCCACCCTGGAGAGATGTTGAGTCCTATGAGGCTGAACTAGTGGAATGAGGAGAGTATGGTGCCTGAGTTGGGATGAAATTTATGAAATTGGGATGGACAGGAAATTTGTGCATAGTTATTATGCAGAGGCATGTAAAAATAAATCTACATTTGTGTATTAAAGGATGTGCTCAGAGTAATTTTCCATAGATTGTATTGATTGATTTCAGGCTTTGAGGGTTTAACTGCCATGTCAGTTTGCCCATTTTAATTTAGCATGTGGATGACTTATATACAAGTGGGTTTTATCACTCAAAACCGTTCCTAATTAATGATAGACAAAAGAGGTATAGAGAATACACTCTGGGCAAGCACATTCCCATCCTTTCTATTTCATACTGGAAAAGCTCTTAAAACTTTTGAGCTTCAATGCATTATCTGAAAAACTGTTAAATAAATAGATATCGCAGTAGCAACAACAATAGTGCCAAACTAATATATCTGCAATGGAATAATTGCAGTAAGAATAGTTCCAGATGTAGAACAAGAAGAATAAATATCACTTTGAACAGTCTTCAATGGTGTTTTCAGTCTCATCATTTTCTACTGCTGTGATTCAGCTATGAAAGTGTACACATGCTAGGGAGGAAGTCAGATTTTACAAAAGGGAAAAAGAAGGATCAAACCTGGCTGGGATCAAGCAGGAATACAATCATTCTGCCACTGGCGCAGCTTGCAGTGCTGGGCAACACATTGGACACCTCCCTATTTCATTTGTCCATCTGTAAACTATTAAAACAATTCTCACCACAGCATCCAGAAGAAATCAATCATCTAGACTGAACTGAACCAAATAGCAGTTAAATTCTTGGATGGAGGACATAATAGGAATGCGAATATTTCAGCTTGAAGTGTTATGCTGCCCTCACTGCAGGCTATAGTGGTAGTGATGTTAAAAAAACAAAACAAAATAAAAACAACAACAAAAAAAAAAAAGCAAAAAAAAAAAACAAAAAACCAAACAACAACAACAAAAAACAACCACACCATTCTCCTCCTTTCAGGAGTGTAACTTTCAAACGAAGGAGTGCTGCCCCAGCAACTCTGCATCTTGTCCTCCCAGTGACTGCCCAAGGAGCCACAGCCTAGCATGGAGGAGAAGTAACCCCACAGCACAGTGCCCCTCCTTCTCCACGCTGCCCAGGCACTGCCACAGTCACTTGGCTGCGGTGCCTTCCAGAGACTAACCTGAACATCCCATATCTGCCCATACCAAAGGATGCTTTCCTTTCCTGTGCACCTTCAGCTGCACAACTTGCATCCATCCAACACAAAAATCACTATGCGGCCCAAACACAAAGGACAGCAGCAAAGTATGGGATGGTTTCTGTTGTCTTCCCACACCAGCCCTTCTTCAGTGGTGGCCTTGGCATGCAGAAATCATGGCACTTCATCCATCTGTGTGCTCTGCACACTCCTCAGTTTTGCATGTGCCAAAGTTGCTTGTGGAAACTCCCATTAGGCCTGACAATGCTTTCCATTTAATGAATGTTTATGTGACTCTGGGTTGGGAAAGGATGGAAGGAAGTCCAGGCACATTGCTCTAAATAGATCTGTGGGTAACACTTTAGCTACACATTGAACTTAGATTTAGTAGCATCGTTATTGCATGTAATGTTTATTTTATTAGGTTTATTTTATTAGTGTGCCCACAGCAGAATGTAAGCCTTGTCTTTGTCAACTCAAAAGGCACCCCACAAGAGGCTCTGAGTAGAAAAATATGGTGCATTTCATTTTTTCCTTTGGAAAAGCCAAGCAGATGCTGCTGAGTGGATAGTCACAGTAAGTGTGTGTTTTGAATACAGTGCTAAGCTTGAAGCTCAGCTGAGTTAACTTGATGGGAAGTTGGGTTTAATTTGATCCCGTCTCTGAGTGTTCATAAAATGATGCAATTCAGCTTTAACCAGATGAGTAGTATCATCAAAATATATAATTCAAATCCCACCCCCTCAGCCACGTGGCCAAATTGGAAGAAGTGTCATTTTAGTATCTCCTTCCAGGCCAGGAAAAGATCAGTCACACTTTAAATTAAGTGTCTCAAGTAAGGATTTAATTTAGACTTAATAAGACAGCGATTGTACGTTAAATACCATTGGGTTATTAAAACCATATTCATTGAGGTTTTACAGCTATGTCAGGACAATATGCCATAAATGGAAAAACTGCTAACAAGGCAGTTATTGATTCTGACATGTGCTAGATAGGATGCATTTGTATGTTCAATAAAAACAAGATAAACATAGAAGAAGCACCCATAAGTGTGTTTTTCAAAGTCTCCGTGGACCCCTTATTGAAGAGTCTGAGCATTCAAATGAAAGTGGAGTTATTCTCACCACTTCTTTAAGAACTGAGGTTTATTAGTCCTACTGCAGGAGAAACTGAGGCGTAGAGAGGGTTTCAAAGGCATTTCCTTAAGCTTAGATAGTAAGTCTTTGTGAGGGTTGAGATTTCAAACTGGCCCTTCTCCTCCTCTGCCTTAACTGCAGGACAAAGCTGGTAGGGAAAGGATAGAGTGGGTCAGAATGAGGACGATGCTGGTCCCACCTAGCCAAAGACACAAACGTTCCCATATCATATATGAAGAAAAAAAAAGTCATTCAGTAGGGTCACCACTGCCCTCCACTGAAAAGAGAACATGAGGTCTGGGCAGATCCACAGCATTTTTGTGCCAGACATGAGTGGAGCATGGCAGGTCTTAGAAAAGACAGAGCTTGTGTTAGGGTGCTGGCAGCATCCCTGCCTGCACAATGGTGGGAACAATAGTACAATTGCATAATCACTGCATTCCTTTACACACAAATAAATATATCTGTGTGTGAATGTGTATATACAAGACACATATGTATAAGAGGACTTTAAGGAGAAACTTTCCCACCGGAGCAAAACTTGGAAGATGAGATTGTTTATACAAAAACCATTTCCATGGCCAAAAGGTTTCTGTATTCCCCTTGCTGCTATTAGAGACATTTGTGCTTAAATCAGAGCTCCCAGCCCTGCCTCTCCTTCCATCTGAGTCTACACAGATTGCATAATCTTCTGTTTGTGGCATCATCATACGTTGCTATAGAGATAGGGGAAATGTCTGTGATGATGATGACGTCAAATCGCTCAGCCAGAAAACTCTAGTATCAAGACAGAGGAGAAGAGGGTCTGTAAACAGAAGAAAAGTATCACCACCAGTAGTCAGTAAAGAAAAGAGGTAATATTATTTATAGACCTTTAAAGGTAAACAGATGTCAGCTGCAAATGAGCACAACTTGAAAGCTTTCTCCAGTGTGAAAGTCCCCAGCCCTACTCCTGTTATCAAAGGCTTTACTTCTATTTCAATTAGTCTTTTATTCATTGGGCTCTATAAATTTGGGAGTTGTTGCGCTGCTTTTGCCATGGGAGTGTGGCAACATGATAAATGCTCTGTCTTTCTTATCTCATGGCTACATCTGGGGATGGGTTAAGAGTCAAAACTCAGATCCACTACTCATAAGCAATATTTATTGCTCTTATTGAGGGCCAGTATGACGACTTCAGGCTGGGTTTTGTCCTGACTTTAAGGTGTCTGGATTCTGCCCTGATGCACAAGCTTAGGAAGTCCCAGCTCTTGGGGAGGAGTTCAGATCTACCACTTACTTGATCTCCCATTTCTGCCTTCCTCCAACTTTTCCTCCTACCCATTCATTACAATCAAAATACAGGTTTTACATGACAGTTGAAGGAAGCTGATCTGAAAGACAAATGTATTTTACAGTTTTTCTAAATAGGAGAAAGCAGTTGCTTGGTTTCTTTCCGCCCCAGACTGTTTAATTACCAGGCTATCATGGAATGCCTGCATTGTAATAAAACCCCAATGTGTATCCAGGTACCAGGGGATTTATTAACTTGCACTCAACACTGGCAATCAGCAGCCAGGGTCAGATGTGTCTGGTGATGATGACATCATCATTTTTGGCAGCTCTTTCCAATGAGTGTTGAGTGAGGTAATGTCCCCCAAATTAAAACTGACAGTGGGATTAATAATGATAGATTCCTTGAGCCTTTTCTTTGTGTTTTAAATTGTGTTCTATTTCTTCCATTGGGGGTTGTCAGAAGATCATCATGACATCCACCCAGCATTTCAGCCACCGGTAGCAGTGACTGGGGACACTGGGAGTGTTATTGAGTGAGTAGGTTATTACAGAATGGTTTCAACATGTGAAGGCACTGGCTGTATTTTCGATGGGACCATGCCACCAGACCCATTGCCAACCTGTAGCTCTGGGAGCACAAGTGGAAATAAGTCTCAGAGAGCTGTTTGTCAGCAGGTAGGGGAGAGAGCTCTTGTTCCTGATTGCAGCTGGGGGTAGAATGCAACAGAGCGTGCGCTGCTTCAGTTATTAAGTTATCTCCAGCTGTACACCCCACCAAACTGATGATCAGGATCATTAAGCCTAGAGAACCTTACCTTGCCCAGCACACCCATGGATATTTTCAGATTTCAGTTAATAAAAAGAAAATCTAGAGCAGTTTTCAGGTAGTTTCATCTGTCTGGTCTGGGTGGTTTCACTTATTTGTTTTTGAAGTTTTGAAAAGGAAAGGGAGAGGAAGGGAATCCGAGGCTGCAGCTGTCACACTGTGACCGAGCTCACTCAGCCAGCGACCTCAGCAGCCACACAGCAGTGCTATGAGTGCAAAGCACACACTTTGCCAAGCCTGACCCAGAGCAAGCAGCGCTGCACACACCAAGGCACGTGGACCTGTGTGTAATTAGATAACATACAAACCTGGCTCTCTTTTCTGCTCAATTGAATGTCAGATGGAAAGGTCTTCCTGGGACATCCCTGAAATCTGCCATTCACAGCGATAAGCAACCGTGCTGTAACACGAGTTCTCCAAGATACAACAGCCTTGGGACTTTTTGCACAAAAGAGCATGCAGGTTTCCACACCGGCCCTCACCCCCTTCTCCTCCCACTCTCTGAGTGTTTTGCTTTCTTGAATTCTGCTCACATTCATCCCCTGGCATTTCTCTGTGCTGTTCTTCCTGCCCTGCTCCTACCACTCACTTGCATCCTCCACTGAGACAAACACAACCAAGCAATAAACATAAGCCTCAGGTTCAATGCCAGATTTCTTATGCAATCTTTTCCAAGTTCACCAGAAACAAATTTGAAAAATTAGTGAAGGAAAGTACCTGGGATTTTCCTGTTAATTGTGTTCTGTCACAGCAGCAGATGGAGGTGGCCTGGATATTCGTGCAGCTTATTGACAAATTAAATCCTCTGGTGGCCATTTGGCACTGGAAGGAAGAAAAAGAAAATACTGAAGCTATGGATCTCAAATAGCTTGTATTCACATTAAATAGTACTTACTGCTGCTAATAGTCACCTAGCTCAGATAAAACCCAACTCACAGCCGCATTACTCTGCCTGAGCACAAACTACAGACTTGTGCACTTACATGCTGCAAAAGCATTATTTTTTCTTTGTGCATTGGTGGGTGGGATGGTGCACGGAACAGTGCTGCCTGAATGCTCTCATGAAAAATGCAGAACCTGCAGGACCTGCAGCCCTTGAGCTGTCCCCACCCCTCGCTCTGTATTGACAGCAGAGACATACTGCCTCTGTATTGCTAAGTCAAAATGAAGACATGGAAATCTGCAATAACGATGGAGGAAATGAGCAAAGTTTTGGTCATTGTTTAATTTGCTAAGAGAACAACCCCACCTAGGGTTCTTTCTGCCAACTCTGACAAAGTGGCCAAAGATAAAGACAAATAGGCCTCAGAGATGAAGCACAGCTGTTAAACTAACAGTGCAGGGGGAAAAAAAAGCACAATAATTTAATTAGTATCCGTGCCCTTTCCACGTTTCTCCCTCCAATTTTATTGGTGAGGAATACGGTCTGAGATTTTAATTTTCCCCATACAGATGTGGCCCTTAAAGAGTCTACCAATAACCTTGTAGAACTCAATTTCTCTAATGATGATAAAGTGCTTTAGTTAATTAAACCTCACAGCATTTCTGAAAGCATCAAATGAAAGAGTGCAATAGCCTCAGCTCAGAATGTACCCCTTCCAGAAAAATGCTGGTGGGTTCCATGCAGCATCTCTCCCACACACTCTGTTCGTATCGGTTGCAAACGAACCTCAAGGGGAGATTACACACAAACTGACACAGAAAATGGGTTGGAACTGTTTCTACTGAGATTTTATAGAGAAAGAAAAAAAAATAGCCCTCTTACTGAAGCTAAAATGTATTGCAAAAATTATGTTGATTTTGCCTGAGGTTTCTACAGAAATGATAGTAAGTTCAGGATGTGACTTGCTGGTCACACTCAAAGAAAGGGAGGACATACTGGCAGTCCAGACCCTGATCCTGAAGTCTGAATTTTATACTGCAAACAACTTGGAAACAGTTCTCTTCATGTCAGCACAAAAAAATTTCAAAATTGCAAAATGTGGTCACCAGACACAGTTGTAGTTTTAACATCAAGCTCTATCATCAGGCAAGTTTGGATCTGCTTTATGTTTCCCTTTCAGGTAGTGGAGTCAATAGTACAAGCAATTATAACAATAATGTTTCCAGTCAAAATCTATCCTTCATGTGGCTGTGTACATATAAGTTGGCATTGCTTTTGTGCATATTTGAATCCACAGTAAAGAAGATTCACAAGATGTTCTGCTTGTGCTTTGCTCTACTCCTCATCTTTTTACTATGAACTCTGAAAGTTTTTCATCTGCAATGCAACCCTTTGACCAACACTACCACTGAATGGTTCAGGCATGGTGCTGGGCCTGAGGATGCCAGATTGGTTTGCAGTGAGCAGATCAGCCTGTTGTTTTGTATTTGACTCGTGCAGACTCTGATTCAACAAATTCCTCCAGTCTCTGCTTCACTTCACTCTCAGGTTCTGTCTGTGAGTTGGAAGGGACCCCGAAAGGCCATCTGGTCCAACTCCCCTGCAATGAACAGGGACACCCACAGCTCCATCAGGTGCTCAGAGCCCCCTCAGCCTGACCTTGGCTGTCTCCAAGCACAGGGCATCCACCACGTTTGCTGACAAGTTAGAGTCCCTCTGCCCAACCCAGCCCTTGTGTAGACTTTGCTAGATTTAAGAACACAGCGAGCAAGAGCTCATCTGGGATAAAGAAGGTTAATAGTGCCACATTAATATTGACAGCCAGGATTCATGCAACCTTCTTGGAACCATAACAAATAAGCAAAGCCTATCTGCACATCAGGTACCAGCTTTGCTCATTTTCATTGTGGATCCTGTGGTGGTTTCCTTAACTCTGAAAACCACTAATTTAATGTACAGTACAGTCATTCTATGTGGGGGGAAAGAGAAATTCTTTCTTCCTTCCTGTTGGAAAGCTCCTTGGCAGTAATGCTTGGATTGTTTTCTTTGTAAATTATATTCATGCTGTTTTCAAGATGTTTTCCTGACTTTATTGAAATTTGACCAATTTAACGAGTAATGTAGAACTTGTTTCCATGTTAAAAAACTCTCAGAGCTGCTTGGGAATAATTATTAAAACTTCCATGTGTGCAGCAAAACCAGTCACTTTTGCAAATAGCAAAAAAAAAAAAAAAATAAAGTCAGTAATAGAAGGACATTGCTCTAACAATAGGCAGAGTAATGCAAAACCAAAGGCCACCAACCTTAGGAGACCAGGGGCTGCACTGGCTCCGTGCCAGGAACATTACACTCACACCTGGTTTTCAGGCCGAATTCCATGGAAAAAAGGTTTTAATCGCAGATAGGGGACCAATACAAAGCTCTGAAATCAATGGAGAGGCTCATATGGAATCTGATAGAATCTGAAGCAGAATTCATGCAGTTATGCATACTCATAATATCTTCAACTCCCCTTGAACGAGTGCTTGGGGGGATAAAGGAGCTGCGGCTTGCTGTTATCTGATGCAGATATACACGAAGAGCAGCTGCACAGTCATGACCAACATGACAACTGTGTTCAGCCCAGGAAGCCAACAGGCATCAGGCATCTGCCTGAAGTTCAACACTTACCATTTTGGTGGGGATTTTTTACTAAACAGTGGTTCAGGAGGCCATGCCTTCATAGAACCATAGAACCATTAAGGTTGGAAAAGACCACTGAGATCATGTAGTCCAACCATCAAACCATCCCCACCATGCTTGCTAAACCGTGTCCCTCAGTGCCACATCTGGCCTTTTCTTGAACACCTACAGGTGTTGTGGTTCCACCACCTCCCTGGGCAGCCTGTGCTGGAGGAAAGGAGCAAAGCACCAATGCATTCCCAACATCCCTTGAGCTCAGCTCCAGGCAGAACTGGGTGAAGGCAGCAATGCTGGCACCTAGCAGGCAGGTGGGAGATGTCCTCATTACCATTCAAGCCGAAAGCCAAAGGCAATCCTTGTAAAGGATCAGGAGAGAGGCATTGTGCACGGGTAGTTTACAGAACTGAAATACAGAAGCTGACACTTTTATGACTTTCATAATTTCTGCAGTAAGCCGCGCGTGCCGTGCAGCAGACAGGGCTCCCTGGCACCGTGCCGTGACAGGTACGTGTGCTGATGGGACAGACACAGCCAGGTGAGTGTGCAGTTCATGAGAGACTCACTGCAAACTTTGGTGCCAGCTTACACAGTGAGCCCCCACCGACTGCAAAGAAACCGAAAAGGGCCAGACACCAAAATCAATGGCAGAACCAGAGCGTTTGTGAATTTATGGGCACTCCCTGCTTTTAGCAGCTTCTGTACCATTCGTTGGTGCAACAGCTCTGAGTGAAGCCCTTGTAGCACTTGCATTTCCACAGCATCAATAAACCATCCTGCTGGGTGAGGCTGTGCCACGCTGCAGCAAACCAAGTCACTGGGGTGTCGTGCTGCCATGAGCTGGAGCAAGGTCACAGGCCTAGATGGGCTGTTGCAGCTGCAATGGAAGCCAATGTGGAAAAGCAGAAGCTCTACTCAAAGGGAAGCATCCTGGTTTCATCCTTCCAGAAGCTCAGAATGGAGCAGCAGCAGCGTGACTGCACACCATGCACGAGGCTGGAAGAGAGCACTGAGGAAGACAATTGACCTTTGCTGAGCTCACCCACGGGCTCCTCTTACAGCACAAATGTAGAAAAGGGTATAGAAGCTGAAGAAAGCTGAAAGCAAAACTGTTCATATTCAATAGTAAAATCACAGAATCACAGAATGGCCAGGTTGGAAGGGACAAGAAATGGTAGCTGAAGATGCAGCATGCCCTTAGGAAGGCACTGAGCAGCAAAGAAAAAAGAAAATAAAAGCTGTTTTCCTTTTAGGATTAAACTGACACACCATATAGTGTGTTTATTAAAACACAGTGCTTTTTTTTTATGAATGGCAGCAATACATAAAGAGAAGGTGATTTATTTACTCTCCTTTTCCCCAGAGGTACAGGACAAGGTGTGGGCTGGAGAACTTTGCCTGCTGCTTCTGCCTGATGAAGCTGAAGTGTATCTGTGTCCAGCTGCTCACTGCCTGTGGCTGAATGGAGGTGGCACACAGGGGATAAGAGAGGCTTAGTTAAGCTTAAGTTATGGGAAAGTAAATGCAGTTAGTGCTTGAGGAGCACTGCAGAACTCAGTCAGAACCACTACATCTCGCTGTCCTCACTGTCCTACATCCAGAGCATCGAATCAGTGAAACACTGGGAACCCAAACAATTGTTGGATTTGTCACCTAATGAAAAAGCAAAAGGCTTTGTGCTTCATTGCAAGCCGCAGTGCACAGCGCTGTGTGCAACTGCTCCTGATGGTGTCACCGGTCTGGGCCTCGCTGGGAAATTCTCTGCTTGCTCACAAATGAGTCTGCAACATCTCATAGCTTTTAAGAGTGAAGTTTATGAATGCCATAACTAATATTTTCAGCATTCATTCCTCTAAGTGCAACCTGAGCCCTTGAGAAGTTCAGTCCAGATTCGCAGAAATGAACGCATGCATAGTAACTTGTTTGGGAAAAAAAACCACAACCCTTAACTTCTTACCCTCGAAATAGACAATTATCTTGAATCTTTTTTGGTATTTTGATATTGCTTTTTTTTGCAAGTAACTTTAGAAATATTATTTGTGTACTTCTGTCTTTCTTTGCCATGTCTGGAGATGAAACCACAACTACATTAAAAAGATTTTCAGAGTTCTCAAATGTTAAAGAAAACAGATTTAGGCAGATCACATCACAACCTGAGTCACAGCAAAGTAAAACACAACCATGGCAATGGGCTTTTAATGTTAGAAAGAAGATCCTACCTGCTGCAGCTGAGAAACATCCCTTCTGCATGATGGAAAACAATAAAATTGTCTGATTTTTGTTTCTGTTTTTCAAATTTAAATGGAAACTAACAAACCAGAATGAATGCTCCTCAGCACCTGCTTTCAAGGCTGGTGTGGAGAACGGAGCAAGTGATGTGAAATCAGGCAGTTGATAGCTGGATCAGGCCCTGGGAGCAGTTTGTAGTGCAGAGTGCTCCAGGTATGGCACACAGAGCAGTGTGAATCACCTGGTATCCTTCTGCCACCTACAAGGCTGTCTGAAAACATCTGACTTTCTATGGGTCCAGGAGATTTTAATCCCTATGAGCATCTTGGTAAACAGAAGGGTTATGTGTTTGTTGCCAGAAACACTTATGGAAACACTGAGGAGGTCGGAGCCAGGACCAAGGGCAGATTTCAGAGGAATTCTCTAGAATGCTGCCTACAGACAGCACAGAGTCCACCAGCGCTTCCTCTCAGATCCAGGCTGCATTTGGGCAAGGCAGGATCTTGCACACAAACCATTTGCAGCTGTAAAAAGCAATCTTGCTCGCTTCAGAACCCGTACTCCTTTCCAAAAACCCAAACCGACTTACAAACGCCATCATCAAAACTGAATGGAAAGGAAATAAAGTGCCTGCAAGAAGGAGAAATTAATTTGTGCAAAATTAGTCCCATTTGTGCAAATATTTACAAAGCGGCGGAATACTGCACACATCCCCACTCAGACCTGATGGATGTGCTCAACCACGTTCTGCTCCGCGTTTGCCTTCGGTGTCTGAAGCGTTAGCAGTAACTGGCATGAGAGAAGTCCCGATGCTCGTAAGCTTTTGGAACTGCTGATAACCCGATAAACAAAATGTTAAGGCAACTTCAGGAGATAATCAAACCTCTGGCAGGCTGGGGGAATGTCAATATTTACAGCAGGCAGCCTTTCATCAGTTAATCACTTTTAACCTTCATAAATTAAGATACTATAGAGGACTTCAGGTTAATGTATGAACTTTCTATTCAATTAAGGCATTACAAAGGCAGTTACAAACAAGACAGGCATCGTGAAAGCAAGTAAGATGGAATTTATCAGGTGAGAAGCAGGGAACAGAGAGCCCCAGTTTCAGTGTTTTAAAGGAAGTGTTCTGTGTAATTCTAAAGAAACACTCAGCATTAACTCCAAATATTTTATTTCACACATAAAGCACAGTGCCCGTACCCATACTAATAAAGAACAGACTTATGCCAACTCTAGTGCGTGCTTTTGTTATTGCATTATAGTTCATGAGAATTATTGTGCATAATTAAATAGAAAAAAAAACTGGAACCTAGAATTATGAAGCAGATACCACAAACCAACAATCCCACTTGATATGTATTAAGTCATTCCCTTTTTTTCCCCCCTTTTATTTTTTCTTTTAAGGAAAGAAAAAGGGTGTCAGGGAGGAGGAAGGGTGGGGGAGGGAGAAAAAGAGAGAGAGAGGAAAAACTCTTTTCCTTGTAAATCATTAAAAATGCATGAAGGCTTAAAGCATGCCAGAAACAGCCTGTGCATTCATTTAGGAGACTATGCACGAGAAAAAGCCATTGCATTAAAAGCAAAAAAAAAAAAAAAGAGTTTTTTCTGAAAACTGGGATAGCAGAGTGGCCAGCAAGCCATTGAGATGGCCCAGAAATGCTGATAGGGAATCTTGTTCCTCTCCTTTCCTTACGCAAAGCACTGGAGGCCTTCAGCGTGACGGCATTGGCGAGGCTCCGGCAGAGCTTCCTAAACCTTATCTTCCAGAGGAGATGATCACAATAACAAACATATGGATTATTATTCTTGCTGTCGAGTTCTGCCATAGAGAAACCTCCTGGTATGAATGGCTAATGTACTGAGCTACAGATATGAGCTCTCCTTGGCACAAGGAAGGCTTTGTGATGTGGGAGTCAAACAACAGGAGCTGGCAATTGCAGTTTAAATATCTCTTTGACACTTCCTAACTCCTAAAGGCGCTCCAGCTCAGTGCTTTCTTGCCCTAAAAGAGGCTCACTGTGAATGATGTTCCACTATGAGAACCCTGGGTTTTATATAAGCACAGTTTATCATTACGAAACAGCAGCATCACACCCCACCAGGGGATGGCTTTCGCCCCGTACGAAGCTGTGCTCCTTTGGGATAGGGTATCTGACCTTGATGTGTCACACTGCAACTAGAAAGAGACATCAGCAGAGAAATGGCCTTTATTGTGCGGAGCTGGTTGGTTTGTTCGTTTAAAGTTTTCTGCGTCATCCTCTTTAAATTTTTAGAATGAATTTATTGCTCTTGAAATCCATATCCCAGGGGCCTGGTTCTGCTCAGCACAGAAGAGAGTGCATGGGAAGCAATGCTGCCTCTTTCTCCCCCAGTGTCCCAATCCTAACTTGCAGCAAGTGACTAGAGATTAAAAAAAAAACCAACACATAAAATATATAATAATAATAATAATAATAATAAAGTAACATTAACTCCACCTCTCTTGGCACTGCAAAGCCAGGAGGTGAACCTCTGATGCTTTTTCTCAATGCTGTGGACACAGTGAGTCTGAGAGCACTGTTCTTTTGCTGAGGCACCTAATTATCTATAATTGCTGATCATCACTGACATCCCATCCCCAGGTAATCCTTACAGGCTGCACGAGGAAAGCTCTATGCAGGATGCTCAGTTCTCTGCATCCCCAGTCCCCAACTCTTTGGATATGCCTCGTAGCCCAAGTGTTGTGCAGTCCTGGCCCATACAAGCAGAGTCTGAGTCCTTTTGGCTACTGGTGATGCCACCACTCACTCCCTCAGATTAGAGGTAAAATATCATGGTATCGTAGAATGCCTTGGGTTGAAGGGACCTCAAAGATCATCAGTCCCAACTCCTGCCCTGGACAGGGTTGCCCCCCACCAGATCAGGTTGCTCAGGGCCCCAATCCAACCTGCCCTTGATCTCACCCAGGGATGAGGCATCCACAGCTTCTGTGGGCAGCCTGTGCCAGTGCCTCACCAACCTCTGAGTGAAAAATTTCCCCTTAACATCTAATCTAAAATCTCTCCTCTTTTAGTTTAAACCCATTCCCCCTTGTTCTACTGCTAAAACATGAGAAGGAATAGAAACACCAGGCTTAACTAAATCAGTGCTAGGGGGAACCTGTGACAAATGTTGGCCAGTATGGGGACTGCCATAGCCAGCAGCTTTTCCAGGGCTGAAACTGCAAGCCAGATAAGACAACCCACTTGTTTTCTGGTCCTAGTGACCACAGTGGAAGGTGCTGTTGTGCCATCACTGCTCCCAACTGGGTGCTGCTTGCTTCCTAATGATGCCATTTCCTACCCTAGGCAAAAGTTGGTCAGGTTTGGCCTAATCAGCAATTTTTGAGCTTTTGATTCCCACTCTCTCCCCACCCCCTCCTTTTGTCAATATTCATTTTCAATGCTTGAAGTCAGAGTTCCTTTTTTGCTGACAGAGCTTTTTCTGCCTCACTCCTTCAGGTGGAGAGCTGACAAGTGACCACTGCATGTGCAGGGAAACTTCAAATGAATCTCAAAAGGAAGTATTTGTGTGAGAATGAAAGGGCATCCCAGGTTTCTGCTGAGTAATGGATGTGATAATAATTGTAGGGGAAAAAGATCCAAACAGTTGTGCTTTTTTTCTTTCTGCAGTCAGGCTCTTGATCAAAAGATGTCAAAGAGCTGCTCTTGCCAGAGCAAGCACTGTGCTTTGATTCTGGGGCATGCAGGAAGGACAGTTGCCAACCTGGGAATCGGGAAACTGGCTGCTGCTCCTTTGAACTCTATCAAAAGCTCATCATATTTACTTCTTCCAATTTATGAGTGAGTTTATTATGGGAGTGAAGGAAGGGCTGGTAGCCAAGGCTGGCAGCAAGTCGGAAGCAGGGAATTTGGCTCACCAGAGCATTGCCAACCCCAGCCCCATTGCAGCCTCTCTCAGCCCCAGGCAGCTGCCAGTAGCCCTGCTGTGGGCTGCTCTCCCATGGGACAGCCCATTGCTCCCTACAGTCCGTCAGCTTTGACATGCAGAACAATGCAGCTGCAATCAAATGCCTTCCTCCTGCCCACCGAGGCCTGGGATCAGGTTCCACCTGTATCTCTTACCTTCCACCTACAACTTTGAAGGGATTGTTCTTGAATGGTATCTGGATATCTCAGAGTGGAATTTCATTCTTCTGAGACTTTCAGAAGTATAGGGGGTGAAGAATTAGCATGACACAGGGAGCACACTGAGCGGGCTGTGGTGCACAGAGCTTTCTGTCACTATTGTTGGCAATGCCTGAAAAAGACGATGTTCTCCAGAACGTGGGAATTGCCATGTGAAGCACTGAACAGCATCTGTGTGTTTTCCATTCCTTGAAGAATAAAGACAGTTTCCCTTCTTAGCACAACATAGGTTAAGGCGTACTGAGATCAGGCTGGCATCTTCTCACCAACAGTAGCCAAAAATAGATGTCTTGCATGGGGAAAATGAACACAGGGACAGGCTGCTGTTTCTCAGTACATTTGCTCCACGTGGGCTGAAGAAATATGTGAAAGGCACGGATCAAAACAGAGCCCGTTCTCCAGGCCTCAAGCACTTTTGTGCAGGACTGAATTCTGCTGGGCTTAGTGCTGTTTTGCCCATGTAAAGCAAATATCAAAGAAGTAGAATAAATACATCTAGGAATTCAATTACCAGCTTTTGAACTGAGATTCCTTACAGCTGATCGACACAGATCCTTGGTCAAGTTATTCACATTGAGAGCATACCCTAAACTAAGTCAAAATCTCCCATCTTCTGGTGCACTCCAGCACATTCACAGTCCTCATGAGTATAGCAAACACCAAAGGAACCATCATGCACTCTTGAAGTCCATGTAAAACATCTAGAGAGAAGTCGTTACTCTGCAGCTGAGCAAAGACAGTGTTTCTAGGATGCTACTAAAGGAATAAGCTGCATCCTAGACTTTGTCCGTGTTTCTGAATGAGATGTCCTGGCTGCTTAGTTGAGGAGACTGTCAACATGACTGATCACCCCTCGGTGCCTCAGGAAAGGGCTTTTGTTTATATTTCAGGTAGACAGTTTTACTGCATTATATATGATCCTTACAATTGTTACCACTATCGGTTTCTGCCCTAAACATAGTGTGAATGTTCCTTACCCTTACCCTGGCGTCACTTCCATCCTTCATGCTCCCACTCCAGGTCTTACACCAGCTCCAGAAGCAACAAATCAGTACAAGTGCTTCACTGCTCTCCAGGGCTCAGTTCAGGGACATTCCTCCATCCACAGCCATGCCGGGAGAAGCTGTGTCTTGGAGCTGAACAGAAACTCTGATCCCATGCAGCTCCTCTGAAAGCCCCTCATAAATATACCAGGCTTATGCTGACAAGCTCACATCAGATTTATACCCGCAGGACGGAGCAGCCACTTGTTCAGTCACACGGAGTGTCCCCAAGTCCCTTCAGACTTAGCAGTGAATAGCCTGGTAACAGGACAGATCTTTGACTTCGCTGCCTCTCAGGTTTCACTGACTTCCTATGGATTTTGGGGGCAGAGAAAAGAGAGGGCCTTCCCACTGGGGGAGAGACCAGGACCAGGCTGAGAAAGAACCCCTTGTTTTGCTGAGATCCCACTCAGAGGCATCAAGGAAGAAGCTTTGTGAGAGACTGCGAGCCCACTCTGCCTTTTTATATTTATTCTCTTGTTGATGCTCCAGTTGAACTAGCTCACTCTACAGGCCAGGAAAAGCTGCACCTGCTGATTCCAGCTCTAGGTTCATCTTGTGCATCTGAAAAGGAAATGGGAAACATCCACATTGCCCTCCAGCACTAGAGTAAAGCAGTGAGGAACTTAGGAAGCAAGTGGTGGTGCATCTCAGCATGACATGCCAAGCAAAACAGCATGTTCCTCCCTGTTTGCTCTGTGCTTCTGACAGTGCCACAGGGAGCTTCCTGAATTTCAAAAAACCTCACATCCTATGTAGGTCCAACTCCCAAGGCAGCTGGAGAGCAAGAACTGTGTTGTCACCATGACAGAATCCAAAGGATGCCTCAGAGGAAAGAAGAAAGGAGAAGGAGCACTAAGTTATCCTAGCTGCAACACAATCAGCCTCCATTTCCATGTCCTGCCCTTGTGCATGCCCTGTGTTCCCCCACAGCATCACTGGTCACATTACTAACTCCTTTACAACAGGGCAGTTTTGTACTAAGTTGGTACCTTCACCAAGACTAGGTATAGAAACAAAGTCCAATGTTTTAAGACATGAATGTCAAGAAGAAGAACTGGCATCTGCCAGTTGTCTGTGCCTTTATGGATTTGTTTAGTGATTTTCCATAGAGAAATTGCAGTACCTGGGAGGGAAGACTGAGAACTGTCATCAGGAAAAAAATAGGCATAGATCACTGAATTATAGTTTATTGGCCTGAAATTACAGGTTTCAGGGTGGGCAGGAGTTAGAATACACATACAGCACAGAAGCTTACCCTTCCTTTACTAAATGAACGCAAATAAGTATTTCACTACACATTATTCAAAATGTAGCAGATGCAGTATGAATGTGCTCCCAGAACACTCCTGGTTCATAGAACTGACCACAGCACTTGGGTGTCCTGGGCAGCCTCCTAGCCAGGTACTGGCCTGGGCCAACTGGGATTGAGAGAGGGATCCACTGAACTTACAGCCAACTAGACAAGGAAAACAGTGACCATGATGAATACAACGGCAAAGCAGGAAAGTGCAAATGCCAGCAAGTCATTTCCTCTCCGTAATTAAGGTTCCCTGCAGAGACACAGTAAATACAATACCTTACGGATTTCAAATTTCCGATGGCATTAGTGTATCTGAGATGCACTCATGTTATTTGCAGAAGCAGTCCAGTCTACTTTAGCATGGATCTGGAAAGAAACTTCTTTCCTCAGGTGATAGGACTGCTACTTCATGCACAACTCATTAGCCACTCTGTTGAACTGCCAGTTACTAATTTTTTTGATCTATGGCTTTTGAGTATGTGTGCCCCCCAGGCTTGCTGGGACCACTCATTCTTCCCCACTTGCCCACCAATGGGCTCTCAGGCACCGGTATTGCTGACCTTTCCTCTTTGGGAAACGTTAATCTGATAGGCAGTCATTTTACTTAACTTTGTGAACTACTCTGCTGGCTTGATTTCTCCTTTCATTGTTAAGCTAAAACCAAAATAAAAATGACAAAAAAAGAAACTCATGACTGCAGGACAAAAATAGCAAGCTGAGTTTTTTAAACATTGACCCGTAATGGCACATCAGTGACTGTGGGCTGCAAAAGATAAGGAGAATCCTGGCTGCAGCTTGGAAATGCAAACGCACTGGCAAGAGAGTGATTTCCAGCCTACTCCCCAGCACCATGAAATACAAGGTCATGCTTCCTCTGTGCTAGAGAAACAGGAAAGTAGGTCTATTTTTTCCAGTTTCTTCAAGGTAGTTCTCACTTTTCCATCAGTGCCCACCTAGACAGCTCCGCTGAGTGCACACAGAGAAACAACAGCAAATAACAAAATGTGACAGGAAAATCGAGCAGTAACGGATTTAACATCTCATAATACTTCAAACTTTTGAAAATAACTTGATCAAGTCTCAATGAGACCCCTTTAAAACAGCAAAGCATCTCTTGCATGAAAATGTATTCACCAGAGTGCCGTTAATAGCCAGCTACGATAGACCATTTTTACCACTGAAATTGCTGCTAATTCATCATATCTCAAGGGTTGGTTTTCTAACTTGTAACTTGCATTCCATCAGTACACTGCAGCAATTCTTTGTAAAGCAGTTCTGATAAAGCAGAATAGAGCTAAGGCCAGGAGAAATAAAGTGAGCATGGGCTCAGAGCAAGGCAGGGCAGCCGAGGAACTTAAAGCCCCCCAAAAGAAGTGGCTGCAGAGCTCCCCCTGCTTTAGCCTCAGCTCATTAGCTTCCAATCCTCTACCAGCTCCTCCCATAAAGCAGGTGAACTCCACTATCAGAATCACAGTGATAAATGCAGCTTTTTCCCTCACACGGGCTGCTCAGACTCATCGGCTGCAAACAGAAGTGGGACCGAGCAGCCATCCTGCAGCCCTGCCCCACTGTCAGCACTCTCCTGCATGCAGAAATAATAGAGCTGACTTACAGTGGAGGTTTTTTTTGTCACCGTCTCCTTTTTGTAAAGATTTTCTGGTGGGAGTGTGGTACGCAGAAGTGCCTAATAGCTGGCCATCCTACGGAATCACACTGAGTACTGCTTATGGTAGAGTCAGATCACACTTGTTTTAAACTCTTGAAAAATATTAGGGTTCACTGTATCCCCTAAAAAACAGGAGAAAGAAAAAGAATTTTGTGTTCAATTGGATTTACATATTTTGCTTAATTTTGCACCATATGATTTGTCAGAAATCCTCAGCCTGCTCACTAACATTTGCTTGCTTGACCAAGCTTCTCTTTGCACTCGTACTCCCAAACTAACCAGGGAAACACAAAACAGGTAAAGGCAGCAAGAAGGGAGCCAGCCAGCTGAGCTTCACACCCTGCAGCAGCAAAGCAGCTCTCAGCATCACGACTGGGAACGGCTGCTCAGTGCCTGCCCGGCACCTTGCTGAGTCGGATCAGAAATTCATGGGAAGGGATGGATATTGAAATGCTAAAATCTTCATCCGCTGGGAAAAATCTATGGGATAGGACCAATAAAACATAAACCAGGGCAACAGAATTATTAATCGCTCTAAAGCGCAGTGACGGCTCTCTGCCTGGAACTGCACCCTCTGGAGGATGCATCCCAGCAGATCTGCGGCAGCGCTCAGCTCAATATTGATGTGTGTGTGTTTTATCACACGCTAACATGGGACTCTCTTTGATTTGTATATGGGATTAAAAAAAAAAGAAAAAAAAGAAAAAAAGAAAAAAAAACACAACGAAGTTTCCATCAAACTTACGGAGAACCTTAATGGTGATTTAATGCAGTGAAATCTGGCTTGCCACAGGACTATGACAGGGCTGTATTTTGTTCCTGCCAGGGTTGGGTTTTCTGTACAGTACAGCAGCATTTCTCTTTCCTTTTTTTTTTTTTTCATCTTTTTAAACGAAAAACAAATGAATCATTTATGAAACTGTGGAGCCTTGTCTGGACACTGAGCGCTGTTAAAGGGGCAGGGGCATAGGGAAGGGAAGAGGGGAGCCTCAGCCCAGGGCAGAGAGCAGCGTCACAGCCACGGCAGGCAGGTTTGCTCAGCACACGTCAGCAGGTTGGCCTCCAGGTTGCGTTCATGAATAAATTTCACTTTGCAACAGCAACCGTAAAGAAGAAAAGAAAAGGAGCTGGCAACACCCGTGGCTGCATAAGGGTAAATCTACTCAGCTTTCAGCCCGAGTGCTTAATAACACCACCTAAGGCCATGCTGTGAACACACTGTCTAGGGAGCCTTTTTGCTCTTTTTTTTTTTTTTCCCCTCTGCTGTATTTCATCATGCTTAATATTAAAATTCAATAATTGCTGGCATGGAGATGAACCCCTTTCTCTGGGAATAGCCCTGAAAAACCAGGAAGCAACCTGGCAAGATGCTACCATACAAAAAGCAAAAGGAATTCCCATCCCCTTGTGCCCTGTTTGAACTATTGACAGCCTCAGCACTTCACGATTTACCTCTCTCTGCTTGGGGAGAAAGAAAGCAAGAGGCAGCGGATCAGCCTCAGCGTATGCGACTGACATATATAATCTAGATTGGCTTTCCTAGGCAGACCTTTGACTGAGGAGGAAGAAGAGCAGCTGGTCAAAGTAATCTGCTCGTAGCAATTTGCATAATTTTCTCCCCCGTTTCCTCGGGCATTGTGAGCCTGTCTGGAGAGGAACACAAGCGGCAGATGCCGTGTCGCTCTGTCACAGGGTACAGCAAAGTGGAGAACGTGGGTCAGAATTCATCTGCTAAATATCCCCAACAGGTTAAACAGTTCTGGAGAGCCTCAGTCACAGATCTTCTTTTCAAAAGCTTTTTTTTCCCTCCCTGCACCAAGTACAAATGATTCTGTTTCTCCAGCCATCGCATGTTTCCTTTCACACTCGTGTGCTATTCAGAAAGACAGTCTTTGTGTTTCTTTATGGAACCGACTTTCAGGGCCAGGGGTTTCTTTCCCCTGCTTGGATGGAGAAGCCGTTACAAATAGGTTATTTGAGAGCTTAAAGCCAGCTTTCTGGATTAGAAACGAATGTGCATTTAATATTAAATGCAATACTTTTAACCATGGTAAGCTGAAAACTCCTCCAAAGCTGCAGTTTTCTTTTGGTTTGGGATACTGGTGGGAGCTGCAAGTTTTGCATTTGGCCCATCTGCTTCAGAAATGGGTGCCTAAAAGCAAGCACCTGAGTTCTGCTTGTGCTGGGACGAAGGAATCCTGTGGGCAAAGCATTGCTGACTGATCCTAACTGGAGCTCAGGCCCTGCATTGTGCTCACATTGTTTTTGAGCCTGGTTCTGCATCAGGCAGAGCCAGCAGCACCATCCACCTACAGGAGATGTGCTTGCAAATGCACCATCCATTGCCTAACTACTGGATTTAAGCAATAAACAAACATTTATTTGTAAATTCTTTGGGGGAAAAGCGAAGTATAATTATAAAGCCTTAAAAAATGCTTTTTCTCCTGCAATATTCTTCTCAAGTTGCTAGAGACAGACAGCATTGATTTACTTTATATCAGCTCTTAGTGCAGTGACAACAAGGACTGCCCGTGTGTGGTGGCTAGCAGCCACATTTCCCACTGCAGAACACACTGCAAGAGGGACCATTAACCACCCCATGGCATTACTCTCCTCCTCTCCCTTGGGCTATCTTACCTCTGGTGCCAAGATTTGCCACCGACAAGTTCAGACAGCCAACAGCAATGACTTGTCCCTGCTGGCCATCTGGGAAGCCTCCATCTCAGCAGGGATAACGCACACTGTTGTCCAGTCCTGCAAAGTTATTGCCAGGCTCTTATTAGATGCCAGAGAAGGAGCCCAAGATCTGTTTTAGGCTTCAGAGTGAGCCATGATGATATGGTGGTGAAACCAAAGGAAAGCACTCTGCTCCAAAAGGAGACAACCAAACTCATTCTCGCCCTCCTCCCCATCCCCCATATGCCATGCCTCCCCTCACTTTCCAGGGAGGTCTATTTTTATGGATGCAGACTGCACCATCTGTGCTTCTTCATCCCATGTCCTGAGTCATGGGCAGTGCTGGGAACCTCCAAATCCAAGGAGGAGGCTCTGCAGGGCAGGAGCTCATGGAGCAAAACAGTAATTCTGTCATCTCAGAAATCTGCATACAGACCTAACTTCTGAATATTTCAAACTTCAGGACGGTTTATTATTGTTCTAACTCATTTCCTAAAATATACACAACTTCATACTCCATATAGTGCAGAACAAGCTCTCAGTCTGAGCAAACCAGCCATCCACAGAACCTGGCAGGAGCCAGCATTTCACAGCGTTTCTCTCCATATCTGAACCCAGCTGGAACTGGAACATCCAAGAGTAGAAACATTACTCTGTTTGCCTATCCCTGCAGTGACATTTTATTTTTTTAGATTGTCTGAAATCTACTGGAGTGGGGTGGATTGTGCAAGGCCTGATCTTAAAGCTGCCTAATTAATAAACATGTTGGGGAAAAGAAGCTTTTTTACCTCCTTTGACGTCACCAACATTTTTTGTGGGATTTCAGAAACATGGTCCCTCCCCCCTCAGTTCTCTTTCCCCTGTGGATTTGTCTCAGGGCCTTTTTAGAGTTCTTAATTAAAAATTAAAATTAAGAAAGAAAAAAAAAAAAAAGCTGGAAAACAAACTCAGGGACTTTCCACCTCTGCACCTACCCTTAGGTAGGTACCCTCCATGACCAAGTCCCTTCCAAGAACAGCTATTGAAGTCCATCCCTGGTGCATGTTGACATCCCATAACCTCTCAGCATCTGACATGGTGGTGCCCAGCAGTGCCATGCTGTGAAGCTCCTCTGGGGCTCCAGCACACGACAGGGATGTCCCTCTGATCTCCATGGGCAGCTGGCAGCTCCCTGAGGGTTTCTGCTCCGAACAGCTGCACAGAGCAAATCTTCCCCCCTAGCTATGGCTCTGAGGAGAACTCAGCTTTAAAGGAAGAGCCAGGACCATCATTTCCATCATTCTCCCTCTCCACTACTTAGCAGCAAATGAACTTTCTAACAGCAAGAGAAGGCTTTAACCTTTTGTTACTGAATTGGGACAAAAGTCTTTTCCATCACAAGGCAAAACAAGGGAAAAGAAAAAAAAAAAAGAAGACTTGTAGGAAAGAAGGAAGGACAAACATTTTCTTTGACTTTTTTTTGACTTTGATTGTTTTCATTCCAGCTTGAGCCTTTGTTGGGGAAGCTGTGCCACCCAGCCCCACAGCCCCACGCAGGAGATGTGATTAATTTGTGCACGAGGAGTGATTTGTTGGCATGACAGCCATAAACAACAGGCTCCATTAATTAATATGGGATTGGAGCATCAGTTCTGCATCCAGTGGCATCAACTCTGCCCTTGCTCATCGAGAGAGTATTCCAGAAATGAAAAAAAGTAATACTTTAAAGAATAATAATAAAAAAAATTAGGATGGTAAAAGAGCCTTCTTTTATCCATTTTAACGTGCCCTTTGAGGCTTTTCCTTCCTGAGGTAGCTAATTACAGAAACCCAAAGAGTTAATTTATTCTGTAAAAGCCCCTTTCATTGTTCTGTTAGCACGACTGGTAAAATCACGGTTTTCATTTAGTAATCCAACATGTCCCATATCCTCTCCCTCATCTCCTATTACTATTAGTGTCAGCCTTGTACTAACCTTCCATTTCTTTCTTTTTTTTGTGTGTGTGTGGAAACTAACTACCTTTCAGTCACTGAAATGCTAATTTCGGAGACAGGCAGTAGGCAGCTAGAAGATAATGTTACATGTTTCCATCCTCCCACGGGGGAGAAACAAGGAAGAATCACAACATCTGAGATGCTTTTGCATTTTGGATAGGAAGACAAAGGGAAAACTGTTTGTGTGTATACGCAGACACAAACACATTTGGAGACTAGGTCTTAGAGATTAAAAATGTAATTGATATTAGGTGCATTTTCTCTTTGCAGGGCAGGCAAGAGAGATCTGAGCTTTATATCTCCAGAAAGGAGAATACACAAATGGCAACACCTTGTTTAAAATCAATATCTTGATGGATATTTTTCTGCTCAGGAATACATACTGAGGAAATGGCAGTATTCCGCAGAGAAGTAAAGCGTATTTGTCATATTTTCTTGCCATGTCACTTTTTCTGCACTGTTTCATTGAGCCCTGTTCCTGAAGGAACAATTGCCTTATTGTCACTCCGAATGTCCCAGGAGCAATGCAACAAAACCAAACAAAGAGGCAGAAGGGGAAAAAAGGATTAAAAAAGTGGAACAACATTTCCAGCGTGAACTGCTAGTTCATATCCAGATCCTTTCCAAAAAGCTCTGGCAAAATCCTGCTCTGCTTTCCCCTTTCAGTATATATGGACTCACTCCCTTGGTTCCTTTCTTTGCTTGGGGCTGCTAGGTTCTGAATCTCTCCATTCAGGGGAAAGAAATAGCAAAATCAGCCCATCCATCTCAAAATCCTTGGCATGTCAAGCACAGCTTTTGGGAGAACTCACATAACTTCCTGCTATCTCTACTTGAAGAGAGAAATCTTTTATAAATGTGGTCCAGGGCACCTCAAAAATTATAGCAGGAATACTAATGAATTCCCCCAAAATCCAGACCAAGAGATTGATTCAGATTTGGCATTAATGTGGCATCACTCTACTTCACCAGTTCGCTGTTTTCCTGGAGAGAAGAAATCCATGTAATTCCCAACATCTGGCACAGACCAGGCTCTGCCAAAAGGCAAGTACCAGAAAAGGCAGGTTGCCACCCAGACCACAGCATGCTAGAACAGCAGGGTAAAGAAGTCCAAATGCAGTTCTTCCAGGCAGACACAAGTGTCCACTTCTGCAGCGATGTATGTGCTCTACACTCACTGTATACCAACTGCAGGACGTGTATTTCATCCTTCAACAGAAACTCAACAACACATGTTCCTTTCTAGCTGGTCAAGAAATGGAAAGCAACCAACAGGAGTGGACACCAAGAGGCCGAAGATAGGCGTCAGGATCTGTGTTTCCAATATCTGTCCACTCACACTATTCTCCACAACTTGAGATGAACCAGAGCAGGAAATTCTAATTCAGACACTGTAAGGCCTTTCATTAATAGTGTGATAAAAAAGCAAGATGCTGGATTTAAATTTCCATATTAAAACCAGCAAAAATTGGATTCAGGAAGAAGAGCATCCAAAGGCACTGACTACAGCAAAGCCTTGGCAGTCAGTTGGAAACATAGAGCAATGAATTGCAGAGTTTCACAGCACATGGGTTTGTAACACAAAGAGCTGCTGGCGTTGCAGATCGCATCTGGGCACACACATGGAGCCACTAGCAACAAATTCTTGGGGAGTAGGGTAAGGGGGTTTTGCTGCTTAAAGCTGCTACTTGGCAGTGCTGATTCTTTCCTGCTCTGTAGTACTCAGCTCAGTCCTCTCACGGAAGCTTCCTATGTTATTAAAAGCAATCATATTAATCAAGCTATTCTATCAGTTTTAAGCGAATAATGTTTGAGTATCCACATCCTGGCTTCCACAGACCTCATCACAATCACATTTGCACTGACATAACTTTAGAAGTTACCTGTTTCCAGCTGAGGCACAGGGGCGCACGATGCCAAAACTTGGAGTCCGTTGCAAAACAAAACACCGGGGAGCTTAAAATACCATAATATTTCTCAGACAGCTAGTAGAGACCCTGAGAAAATTATCTTGCCTGATACCCATCTCCATGTCAGAGATATTTCTCCCTGGGATGAGGAGATTGGGTTGACCGTAGCACCAAGAAGTTATATGCATGCATTCAGAGCAGTGGTTTGGATACAGTTCAGTGTTTTTGTATCAGGCTCCCTGCTAGATTCTACACACATTTAAGTGAATTACTATATAGTCCCTTTATTTTCTGTTTATTTTTCCATTCTAGAAAATGCTCATTGTTACTGGCTTTTTAAGCTGAGGCTCAAGATCACATTTGATTGCACAGGACAAACCATTTTACGTGGTAGAGCTTAAGGATGGAAAAAATGAAAATTATGTAATTTAATAAAGAACCACAACAATGGAGTGCAATCTTCCTGCCTATTATTGACAGTGATCATCTCCGGCTGCCAGCACTGCTGGCTGTGAGGATTCAAGATTTTCTGTGTGCCAGCACAGACCTCACTCTATTTCCAGGCTTTCCAGTGCAAACAGAACACAGGCTGCTTTGCATTACGGGGAGGCCTGTCCATTACTTTTCTATGAAAGAGTTTCACAGATTTTTACAACTTGGTATGTGCATTCAGGCATGCGGCATCTTTCCCAAAGTATTTTGTTGACCTTGGTTCCAAACACCTGGACAAAGACAGGGATTTGGCTGCACAAAGAGCACCTCATGCACTTGATGCAATTTGTCTTTCAGATCCAGGAGTATGGCCTATGCTCATAGTTAGCTGGCATTTGATAGATAAGTCTTTGATCATGAGGAAGCTCAAAATTTTCAAATTAATTAGGGTATATTGAGCTTGATAAAGATGAAACTGTTTATGACACAATCAAGACTCTGATATGGAGGCAAGCTGCCATCTCTCTCACTGCTTCTGCAAGAAGGTCAGTTACTCATGTCCAGATGATCAGGATGGCCTCAAGAGAAGGAGAGGAAGCTTACATAAAGGGATATGGGAAAATCAATTCTAATAAAATAAGCTACAGCCCAAACCTCCATCAGAAATTCCAGTGAAACTCAAATCACCAAACCCCTCCAAGAAATCAGTCTGGAGATTCAAGTAAATCAGACTGCCTAAGCTATAGATTCACTTTCTTCTTGTAAAACATCTGTGGATGCTTCTCACATCCTGGCCCTTCCACCCACTCCTACATTCCAGCACCAAAAACATACAAATGAGATCGGCTCTGAGGAGGCTGGCGAGCACTAATGCTTGAGTGCCAGGTATGTGCAGCTGTATGCTTGATTGCTAATCCATCTGCAGGGCTCAGCAAGGGCCACTTTTGTGTGAGCCTCAAGTAAAGATGGGAAAATGGGTTGGAGTAAGTAATACGAAAGCTCTTGGCCTTTTGCCTCTTCTGAAAGCCGAACTGGAAACAAAAGTTTTTTCCAGGTTCTCAAATGCTCCATCAGTGCCACCCATTTGCTTGTGATGCCTTTCCATGTCCAAATTCCATTGGGTAGAACACCCAATGAACAGGTCCTAGGACACTGAGAGAGCAGCTTTCCTCCATGCCCTCCCAGGCTGGCAGGAAATGGAGGCTTAAAAAAACTTTTGGGAAACATGAAACCAAAGATTTTGCATCAGAAATGTTCTTTGAGCACAGGTAGATATTCAGCATCGAGGAAAGTGAGGAAACAAGGTGTATACTGTGGAGCTAAACTATACATCTAAAAGACTGGATGCACCAAGAGTAGATGAACAGATTTAACAGAATATGCTAAAGAAACTCTTAATTCATCTGAAGAGCCCTTCTTGCTTCTCAACTGGTTTGCGTTCTGGCTCTGCTTCATTTTCTTCTCTCAGTGTGCCAGGGGTGTTACCAAGCAACATGGTAATACTTGGCCCAAGTTCTAAACCATAGATTTTTGTAAACATCAGTGAATAAAATTATTTCATATCCTGCCTGACCATTGTCATAAATCTCTGGGCACATGCTAGGGAATGCCAACCCCATACAACTTACATGCAGAGAAGAACAAAGCTCATTTCTGATTGCTTTATGTTACCATTTCGTGCCATATGAGCATTGCAAAATTAAGGCTTTTCAAAATTGTTTGGTAGAAAGTGAGATACGGTCACAGACACTCAACCTGACTGAGGGTGAAGCATCCAGGAGAGTGATGAAACCCAAGTTTCCACACTGCCTGAGTTGGAAAGGGACTGTGGACCACAGTTCTGCCTCCTCCTAGGGATGAGATACCCCCGTTAGCAGATGGGACACTGTTAACCCATCACATCCCTTTTGCTGGGACTGAGACTAAAAACCCAGCTCCCACCTTGGCAGCAGGATTCCCCTTGCCCTCTTGCTAAACTGGCTGTAGAGCCTTGATCTGGTCATCTCAGCCCTCAAAAAACAAAGAGCCTTTCTCAGGACTCACTTTCTGACTTCTTGATGCAAACAGAAATGCAGGGAGCGTGGCCCTGTCCCCATCACCCTGCCTGCAGCCCATGTGGAGCGCAGAGCCATTCTGTGCCCATGCTCCGCTCGGGCTGCCAAAAGGGCACCTCCAGAGAGCCGGCTTAGCAGCCTCCCTCCCAGAAAGAGACATCTCCGGGAAGAAATGGATCCGTCACAAGGCGCTTAGCGGGATGAGCCACCCCCCGCCCCAAATCCCAGGATTTGCAATTTGCGCTGCTGCGGAGCTGTGGGAGGGCGCTGGGCTCGCTCTCCCTTTCCATTTGACTCAGCCTTCTCATAGCAGGGATTATCCTCGTCTATCAAAGGGAAAGCTGCAGAGCAGACGTCCGCCCATTCTTCCTGCGCACTGAGCCTGACAGCCGGCTTTTCAGCCCCGCTCACATTACCAGCTGCCCTACAATGAGGGAGCTAAACTCCACACAAGGCCCACATGGAGCTCCAGAAGGAGCTGGGGGGCTGAGGGGTGCGGAGGGGAGAGGGGGTTGAGTGGCGGGAGGAAGAGGAACAACTCATGCAGATGAGGGAGAGTTAATCCTATTTAGCACATGTATATTATCAATGAGTGTGTGTGGTGGGGAAAGGCAGGGGGGGAACCCCCCACTGCAGGCAGGCGGAGGCAGACAAAAAGGTCATTCATGTGTGGCTCACAGAATTAAGAAGGTACCACAATCTGCTGCTGGTTTGGCTCCAAATGCTTCTTATTCAAGTTAGAGCCCCTTCCCCCACCGAGCCTTCCTCGCTAGCCTGTCCCTGCCTCTCTGAGCCCCATCCAAGTTTTTCTTTCCTGCTCCTCTGTTGGCACAGTGTGAGGAGCAGCAGCATTTCAGGGCCAGGCACCCCAGGTCCCAGGCCTCAGGGTTTCAACCTATATTAAGATCCAGGTTTCAGAAGTGTGAAATCAACACAGTGCAAGCATTATAGAAAAAGGGGCTGAGTACCCACCTTTCTAAGGCTCTGGACCCACAGTTGAGCAGAGCATCCAAAACACTGAGCCCTTCAGAAATTTCATCTATGGCGTCTAAAATGAAATACCACCCCAAGATCTCAGGAATATCTTGGCAGAGTGATTTGACTTTGGGTCATTATTAGCTGTGGCTTTGCAGTAAAACTGAATGTGCAAAGATCGTTTGTCCAAATATATCTCAGGAGCAAGGCACCAGGTGACTTCTTGCATCCTTCTGTCTTGGCTGCAAAGCATGCCTATCCCTTCCCATGCAAAGTTCGTGCTTCCTTAAAAGCAGATGAGAAGGAATCCAAAACTCAGCATTCTTTTAAATAACAGCACAGGGATGAAAGACAAGGGCTGGAGTCAGTCATTTGAAATGCATAAGAAATCTCAGGCTTGAATCTACAGGCTGTCCCTTTAGAGAAAAAGTGAAATGTATTTTGGACAAACCACTTGACTGCTAATGAACCACAAACACAAACATTGCTCCTTGATTTGCATTCAGTGCCAGAGGAGACCCACACTCCCTCTAATGAGCACTGCCAGCCACCTTTCCCAGGGAGAACTCCCCAGCCACCAAGAAGAAAACGGCAATTCCTCTGGGGCCCCAGCACTGGCTAACACCAGGCGCTGGATGGCTGCTTGTGCTGTGCCGCACAGCTCCTGCCTCACCCCAGTAATCTTGCCTTCTCCACAGGAACCAGGGATAGAGGAGCTCTCTCCTCTCCTACTGTACATGCTCATAGGTTTTAATCCAATTAAACCGTTCTCTCTCTTTGACAGATTCCCTTTTTTCTTCATTTGCTTTCAATAAAGAAGCATCATTTGCTTGGGAGCATTCCAGGGTTGCAACAACAGGCCCTTCACTTACATGTGTCGCTTACAAGTGGAAAACTGCAAACGAAGCTTGAGGTTTATTTTAGAAGGAGGGTGGAAATGGCCCTGTTATTTAATAGAGTTGATTTTAATGCTTTTAAAACCTTATTAAGCAAATTAAATTTCAAGAGACATCTCATTCTTTTATTCTGGGAAGTCCCTTTCTCGTCCCTTCCTTGTACCAAATTGGTATGTCAGCATAGGCGTGGCCACTGCCTGGCTCCTACCGGCCCATAAAGCATCGATTTTGACACTTAACAGAATTAGAAGTGCCAGCCATCCAAACCTTGATGGCTTTTCACAGGGAATGAGCACTAACCTCCATTAGGAGGCTTCCTCTTATCACATAGATCCTCTTATAATTCAATTTGCAGTGAAATTCCCCCACCATCTCCCCAAACCTTGCCAGCTGCCAGACCCACTCCTCTACCGCCAACACTTACTCTTCAATCAAGAAAGCCTATATCCAATCCTTTCCGTAATTTATAAAATCATCTTATAGCAGCTTCCCTCTGCTGGAAGGAAGCCACAGTCAATAGGTGAATCAAGTCTGTGCCTTGTACCCCTGAGTTAATAAATGTTGAGAAGAGGGTGAGACAAAGTCCTTTGTAAATATGTATGGTGCCAACATAATAAACTTAATATTATAAACTTAGTATCATAATGCATAGCCCTGAAGTTCCTTGTAGAAACGTGGCTGACACCAAAGACAGCACTGAAAAACTCAAATGCTGTTGGTTTGTGAATCCTCCAGCCCTCAAGCAAATAACTATCTGTGCAGAAACAAAATAAGGGAAATACAACTCAAAGATAAGTGAAACAGCTCTTAATATGAGGCAGTTCACTACCTGGGTTTGATCCAAAAATTCGTCAAGTTCTTCATTTAACTACAGGAGGTGGTTGGATTGGGTCCCACTTGGCTGATGTGCCAGGGGCAGGAACGTGCAAGTCTGTGTCATTCTCCTCCTTTCAAATGCTCTCAGACTCGTACGGTATTTTAAGAATCACGCAAGGACTTGATGGGGTAGCAGGAAATATCCTTTGGGCTGCCGTGCCAGAAAGTAGGAACAGATCTGTTGTAAGTAGGCAGCTCTTCTCCATTTTACAGTAACCGAGATCCCCATTCAGCTGCAGCAGGGAATGTGTGCACAGGATTAAAAATTATCCATGATTACAATTTAGAGTATTATAAACCACTCAGCACCTGGAGTCCTGGCGAGGTGATATTTAAAGATTAATAAAATAAGCATCTGAAAATCCACTTCCCGTTTGGTTATTTGCCAGGATCACAGTCCAGAATATAGCATTTTCTGTGCAAGAACTGGTAAGCTGATTAACAGCTAAAGGAGAGCACTCTTCTGCAGCTCCTCTGGCATATTCACTAAATAGCCTATCATCATCGTGAACAAGGGAAGCCCATCCTGAGCCTGTGTCTTAATAGCTTGTCAGTCTGTATCTTAAGAGCTTCATAGTCAGTCCTGGGCTGTTAAGTGAAGGAGACACTGCTGTTTAGGTATTTGGCCACAATGACTTTCCATAACTTTTGCATCAGTTCCACTAAAATCTGAGGACTTTTATCTGATGACAGGTGAACATTCATTAAATATAATAATATTTTTTTTCTGAATATGTTTTGAGCTTTGCTCCCTGAACATCTGCATTTAATTCCTCCCCACTCAAATAGTCTGCTTTGGTCTGATGTTCATGATTCACTTCAGAGTTCACTAAAATTAGTGTCTTTCTACTGGCCTCAATGGGTTGCAACTTGCATCCCAATTCTCTTCTTCGACACCAAAGCTTACTGAAGTGAATTAAGCAATTCCCATTGACACCAATGATCTCCGAACCATGTTCTTTTATTTCCAGCTTTATCTTTAAAACCATCAAAAGAAAATTAAATCAAAACCAGGTAGATGGCACATGTTAACCTGTACATGTTGCTGCACATGTCCCATAGTGCATTTTTTGCTTCTGCAGTCTATTTCATTATTTCCACACGTATGGGATTTGACATTTCTGCAAAATTTACCCATGCAACTTCTCAGAGCACAGACAATTGTTGCAAATGATGCATTAACAGTATATGCTTTCACTGTCTCCAGCTCTGTTCCTCCCCTGAGATTAGAAATGGGACTTTGGTGGACACACCAAACAAAAATAGGAAAGGCTCCTCCCTCCCCATCCACCCCTTTCATAGCTGCGTATTGAATGGATGCATAGGAACGGGGGGAGGGGGCTCCAACCTGAATTATTTACCATATATTTTCCTTTATAACTCTGCATAACAGAGTTCCCCTAAAATAAATTCATTGAGGAGATGATTTTGAAAACAATTCATTCCCTGTTTTTTTGTTTGTTTGTTTGCACAATAGTTCCACATACTAAAACAATAAATGTAAATTCAGGGTAACCTGTCATAATTTTGCTTTAAAGTGTTATTTGTACCATTGGCGTGAGATGAACACGTACAAGACACAAATAGAGCCGGCAGAGGCGAGAGCACAGCACACTGCTCCAATAGGAGAGGTTTATCGCAGTGCCTGTCAATGGAACGCACTGGAGAAGGAAAAGCATTCTTGTTTCACCTTGCTTCTCTCAGAGCTTGCAGGCCAGATCCTATTCTTGCTTTCCCCTGGCCAGCCCTCATCAGCTCTTTCTAGGAGGGACTTGAGATTAATGCCCATGGAACAGAGCAGATTTAAGAATTACTTTATTTCTGTGGAAAGGTCTTGCTGTTACTTTAAAATATGCCCTTCTCTTTTTGTCTGACATTGCAATTAATCAAGTCTCCCACCCACTCAGAGCCTGTCTTCAGAGTTTCTCCAGCTCTCACATTCTTTTATAAAGGAGGCTTCGGAGCCTGCCAGAATTTATGGAGGGAAGTCACATCGGTGCAGCCAGGAACCCACAAATGAGGTTCAGCTTTTCTTACAGCACATCTCCCTCTCACCCCCATCACAAGGGACCAAGGACTGGTCCCTCTCCCCAACCATCATCTGCTCCTCTGTCCGTAGGGCTGCAGAGGCTCTCTCACTGCGCTGGGTCTGCGCTGTGCCAAAGAGGAAGCAGGCGTATTGAACGTGGCAGGTTTGAGGAATCTCAGTGCTCCAATTAGCATAATTAACTTAGAGAGCGAGCCTAACACACGGCTCCCTGCAACCCGATGCCTCCAAGCCAATCAGCCTCACACACTCTCCCCAGCCCCCAAATCTGAGGAGACCCAGGAGGACCTGGCTGGTTCTGGGGAGGGGGCCCAAGCTGGGGGAGAAGAGAGCAGCGATCTCAAAGTTCTGCTAGCAGCAAAAGTACTTTCCATGAACAGAAGTAATTTAGCCCTTCGTTATATAACATTACTCCATTTGGCTCGGAATTTTGGATCCAGACTGCCTTACAATAGCCAGCTTCACTATCAGTGAGCCCAGGTCAAAATCTGGGTGCAGAGTTAATCATTCCCAGCTGCTGTGCTGTATTTGGGCCCAAGGTCTGGTTCAGATTCGTCACTGAACAGTCCTGTGCACGCATGAAGCCACGACTAGATGCTGTGAGCTGCACCATGGATGTGCAAGGCTCATCACGAGGAGGAATATTTTATTCAGCACATGTTAGGAAATGGGAATCTCTGAAGAACAATGTAAATGTTATACCTTCTAACTGTAAGCTTTAAAAATAGGTCTGGTTATTTGTTTTTTTGGCAAAACATGTCTGTTTTTCCTTTGTCAGTAGGTGTAAGTTGATTTCTGGAGCCAAAACCACCTCTTTTTGGCTAAATACCTGTTTCTTTTTTCTTTTAGCAGCGTACCCTGGAGGAGCATAACTGAACTGACATAAATTATATGCAGAGGAACTGGGAGTTTAATGAATAGAAGACTCATGGAATTCACTTGATGTTGGCACATTAACACACTTTTTCCTGTGCACTGAAATAAGTTTTGTAGTTCTCCCACATAAAGTGAGATGAGAAAAAAAAAAAGAAAGAACTTTCAAGACTCAGACCTTAGGGTTATATGAGAAATTTGATCATTCTGCTCCCTGTGAAATAACATTCAAATGAACCGAGCCCAGACACAGCAGGACACCACTGAGGTGGACTGTAGAAGTCTTCATGTCATGTTTGGTAATAAAATGTTGGTAAACAAATAAATTCATGATAGATTTGACTTGAAATAAAAAGCACAAGTGCCAACAACCTGGCTCTCCCAGTCACTGTTCAAATGACAAACTCAAGCCCCAGACTGGCAGCTGGGACAAAGCAAATAGTAGAACAGGCACCAATGGGGAGTATCTACACTCTCAGAAATAGCGTACATTTCTGCACGTCCACTAGTTTATTTTTTCTAGAACTGCATACTGGCAACTGAAAGTCTTTTAAAACAGAATCTAGGTGCAGAAATAAATGTGTGCTGACTTGTTTTGATGTTGTTCCAGCATTATAGGAAACATTTGTTTATCAGGTTTGATTAAGGTTATACAATCCAAGTTCTGCAAGTCAGGAGTGTGTTGTACACATCACTCGATAAGAGAGAAGGATGAGTTATGTAAACACCTCACAACATATGAGGGAGATTTACTTTAATTGTTTACGTGCCTTTGTGGGAAGATTATAATCATGTTGTTTCATCAAACAACACAGTTGTACAAGTTCTGTGAGACAAATTGCCTTTTGCTCTATTCACTTGCAAAGGTCATCCTGTTACCGCTGATTAGCACCAGACAGCCAGTCATACTTTGGCAAAAAGTGAATTCATTCATAACAGGAATGCAGAGTCTTTCTCAGAATAGGTTTCCCAGTGACTGACTTGGCACAGACACAATGTAGGAACCGCTTCTGCCCAATATCAAACATTCACCTTCTGACAGTTCCAGAGGACATCTATCCTTCACAGCAGTGCTGAGCACCACTAGCTCAAGCATTTGCCTGCATCAGAACCACAAATAGATACGTAAAGTTGAAACATGGGTAAACGCTTTCCATATATTGGTAACCTATAGAGCAACCAACCTCATCGTTAACTAATTCCCAAAAGTACTGTTGAAGTTACAGAAAATCTAGCAGCAGAGAAAGCTGAAGTTCTGCTCTAGGTCTGTCCTAGAGCTGGAGGAACCTCGTCCCAATTCCTCCTCTTGCACCCCCACCTCACTTCATTATAGGCAGCCCAAGGAGCTGTCATGGACTCTCTTAATACATACACACATCACTCCCCAGAGCTTGGTAACTATCTTGCTTTGTCTCTTTGATAGGCATGCAGGAAACAAATGAGAAGGAGAGGATCTCTGAAGAGTCCATTAACGTTGTTAGGGTTAGATGCGTTGACAATAAATCGATTCTTTTTGACATGACTGTCGCAGTAATGAAGGTACATTTCTGGATAACTCTTCTGAATGTAAGATAAGATATGGTTGGCCCATGTCTTTCTGACATATGTCCAGCGTATCAAAGGGTGGCATAAGAAAAGGTTGTTTTGTTGACGCAATAATTAGAGATAAAGTTTAAGATTAATGACGATGGGTGTTTTTGTCTGTCTGATTTTTGAGGGATAGAGGTCATTGACTCTTGGGGGTGGCAGAATTAGTACCCTACCTCTAAAAAGCAAGTGAACACTCTACAAGACTGGTATTGAAAGGTCCCTCTTTCCTCTAGAGATGAAAATAAATGCAGTCAAAGGAAAAAACATGCCTAAACTTGAATGTCACGCTACATTTCTCCACTGTTTCTGAGGTTCTGGCATTTGGAGGGACCTTTTAAGGCTCCTTTCTTTGATACATAAAAGAAATTTCTAGTATAGCAAAGATATGTATATGAGGGTCAAAGTGTCAAGAGGGGGGAAAAAAACCAACATAGCAAGTACCAGGGAAAGCCAGAGCTGCATCATGCAGCAGTAGGGATAAGCCATATCCTGCTGATGATCTGATGCTGTCAACCATCCAAAGGATGGGTGTTAATTTGAGGATCTTTTCCTTCCCTAAATATACATGGGTCTGTCACCTTTCTTTTGCATTCTGCTCTGGGATCCTTCTTGCTGTATGAACTGGCGCACAGCCCAGGGCTGTCCCAGCTCATGGGATCCAGACATCAGCACTGTCCCAAGTGCTGTGGCCCACCATCCTTTGGCTGGATATAGGGATGCCAAGACAACATTTATAGATCTCCCTTGGCAATATTAGGCTCTTGTTTGCTGATATATAAAGCTGAAGTAATACTCACATTCACTACAGCACAAAGCTTTAGTCCGTCCTTTTTCTTAGGTGAAATATTCAATAAATGTTTGGTGAGACATCAAATCTACAGAGAAAGGACATCATTACTTTGAATCACCTTGAAGATATGCATAATTGTACTGTTAGAATCAATAACAGAATCCTTGGTAGTAATAAAATATGTTTTTTCTGCTTCAGAGTATTGTTTCATCTATGGAGAGAATTAACTTTTAATTACTTTGAGAATAAAGGAAGAAACAAACAATTAGCTAAGTAAATTGAAGGCAGTTAAGTGATGAAGTCATGCAAAACATATTTTGACTGGAGATAGGTAAAAGCCAAATGTCTGAAGATTAACACTTCGGAATGTTGGGATAAGTTCAGGATGAAATCCCAAGACCCAAATTAGCCACTGATGTTTTGCTTTTGCACCTAACCTAAAATGGGAAAAGGACCAACAGCTTATTAAAGCAACAATTATTTGTGATGCTTTTGGAAACTGAGAGAATGGATCAGATGTTTGCTGCTGTGAAGCCAAAAATCAACAGAAATAATGTTTGCTAGTTTTCAGCTTCAAAACCCAAACTTAGTCCAAGCCTGGACTCCCAAAAACATCAATCTTTGTCTACCAGAAACCATGAAATCCTTCTGGAAATTCAATTCTCTGTTGAAAAGGTCAAATTTTGAACCTCTTGACTCTAACACTCATGTTTCCAAGTTAACTTAATAGCACTATAAGTGATTTAAACAAATCTAAAAAGAAGACTGAAAAAATATCATGGTCTTTCATCCAAAACTTTTCACATAGAAATATCTGGAGTTATTTTTTAAGGCTTTTACTTTTTTTGCTCTTTTTCACTACGTTTTACCACTGAGTGTGATGAAATGAGTGACAATTCCACAATTTTTTCCTCTATGGTTTAACTACCTTTTTTTCCTAGCTTTCGTTTCACTGCTTTTCTGTTTGTGTACAATTGAAGAGTTATGGAAAAAAAAAAAGAAAAAAGATAGAGAGGGACCATTCCTAAACAAAACAGATACTACTGCATTTTCCAGTTGCTTCTTCTAAATGGAGTAAAAGAGGAAAGAAAGGAAAGAAGTATCTGAAGTGAAGCATCAGCACATAAACTATTAAGAAATTGAAACTGCTGGTTTTAACTGTCAAAACCCCATGGATCCCCCAATTTTTGCTTGCAGCCCAATACAGAAATTACATGTTTTTACAATTAAAAGCCCTTCAGACTTTGGCTGGAACATTTGGGTTTTGATCTCTTTACTCGGACATCCAGTAGAGAAGCCCATCTCACCAGTCTCCTAAAAATACCATCAATTTCCACTGATGCATTCCCCCATTAGCCTGCTGCCAAGACACATGCCAGCAGTAAATTCATACGTTTCTACAGGAGGAATTGCCACTCACATTGGTATAACAATAGCTATGTCCTAGAACATAACTGCTTTCCTTTCAGCTTTTAGACTGGAGATTCATTTAATACAGCTAGCACTAATTAAGTAAACAAATAAATAACAGCCCAGAGAACCTCCATTTTAAAGGAATCGAATGCTATTCTAATGACAACAAACCTCTAAAGCCATTCAGCAAAATGCTTCTCTTACCTCTGAAGACAGCCCATCACATAGCACACTCAAAAGAGAAATTGGGTTTAAGAAATTTATAAAAGGTATTGAATGCCTCCCCTTGTCTCAGCACCGATATGAGGCAACTGTGGGTCACAGTGCCCATCCTGTATTTCCATTTCCATTTAAAAAATAGGTTTTTTTCCTCTATTTACAATGAAGCATAAATGGTTGCTCTCACTCCTTTCTGGCTATGTCAGCTCCAGACCTGACCTGTTGTCTCTCCTTTTTTATTGCTAACCCCACAAAGGTTCAACTTTCCCTCTTTTTCCATCTTTTCCCATGATTTGTTTGTTTAATTTTGTTTGTGTACTGGAGGAAATATTCCTCTTTTCTGAAACTGCAGTGGGCTGACATTGGCAGCCTTTTTCCCTGCCGTTTGGAGCACAGTTTCAGAATCACGATGGTGAATTCTCAGGCAGGAACACACAGAACAAAGCAGACTCAGCTTTAAGCAGGTCCAGTTATAAGGACACCACAAGTATCTGCAAAGGCAGCCTTTCTGGAAAGGTGAAATTAAACAAGACTTAAAAGCAAACAGAAACGTAGAGCTGTGTGATATCTCTAAAATCTCAGAAGTTGTTCTCACTGGAATTTGGCCTAAACTACAAAAATAGATTAATATTAGCCTGTTCAAACAGATTTTCAGTCAAGATCTGTCAGAATCAACTAGAAGAAAAATCCAAATTGTTATTCATTTATTTCTGAGTTTCAACTCAAACCTGAAGCCATAAGGATGGGTTCTGGCCCAAGTTCTCCCAATTCATGGAAGGGGTGGGTGGTTTCCAGCCTCATACTGACATCCAGCCCCCCCTTCTCTCATCTTCCTGGGGAACTGAAGTTTTTCTTTGGGTCCACCTCTCTGTCTGTCAGTTTGCAGATGACACTGTTGATCTATGAGATGAAGAACTGGGATTATAAACTGATATATAAAGCCAGTGCTGAGTAGACAAGCAAAATGAAATCATAGCTGCCTGACTCATATATACACTAAAAGGCCTTGGGAAAAAAAATAAAAATCAATTAATCAATTTGTTTGTGGAGGCAACTTAGCAACAGGGAGCACATAGAGCTGATTGGTTGGGTCTGTTAATAAGCAAGTTGAATTGCAGATAGTTCCATCAACTGATTTCAAATTTTGGGGTATTGATTTTTGTTAAGGAGATTCATTTCAGCTGACCCTCCTCCCATAGAAAGGACCTCACTTCCATTCTGTCAAAGCAGTAACATGGTGTGAGTAGGAGTCCCCATGTTCCCATCTCAAGGAGATTTTGGTATACCCACAGTTGTTCAGTCTACTAAGCAGAAGTCTTACTCAGTGCTTGGCTGCTGCCTGGGTTTTCTGAAGGCACTTTAAGAAACAGTGTTCAGGAGATGTTAAACAGCAACATATTTTAAAGTAGCTGTAATATTTGCAATGTACATATTCTCTGTAAAATAGTAAGCTCTGCTCAAAACATGCACCAAAAAAAAAAAAGAAAGAAAAAAGAATAGTTTAGGCTTTAAATGCCTAATAACACGCAATGAAAAATAATTAAAAAGAGAAATATATAAATACTATCCTGTGGTTTCTGTAGTTTTATTTAATATTTTTGATTATATTTTTAGAGGGACCTTTGTTGCCTATGATGTCCAGGTGTTTGTACAGTTCCTGTGCTGAATGGTGTTGCTACAAGCGGCAGGGGGCATCACAGCCCATAACCTCTTGACCTGCAGAGGTTGGCCCCAAGGAAACCTGTGCATCTGCATACCTGCACCTGGGAACATCTGGCTGTCAGTGTCACCATTGCCCTGTCCTTGTTCTGTCGGCCAAAGATATTGTTTCCTTCCTTCTGCCATCACGATGCAGCTGCTGACACCCGGCTTCCGTTTTCCTTTTCAGGGCATAAGAGCTGCTGGTTTGCAGAGGGCTGTGTTGTGATGAGGCTCCAGACAAGGTAGAAGATGACAGGAGCCATTTGGGCTCCTTGCCTGCTGCCTCCCAGAACCTGGTGTACACGGCATGTGTTTCAATTCTTTTGCTGGCGGAACTGGGTTGCCCATGATTGTTAATCTTCTCCTTTTGGAAAATTTGACTCATTTATGCTCATGACCTCAAAACATCCTGATACCTTTATGAACATCAGGACTTATTCTACAGTAGTGCCGTTTACTAGAAAGGAGCTACAGGCACTTACATCTGAGATGCAAAAAAATACGGTTTTGAGAGAAGTATAAACAAATGAAAATGTGAATGCTGAGAGTACAGGATCACCCAGCGTTGAGTTTCTGCAGAGGCCCTTTTATTTACTGAACATTTATGTGTATATGAATATTCAGCCCTTGATAGAGCAAAGAGCTGGTTTTGATACTAGCAGCAAAAATATTTGCAGTAAATGTCATGACACGCCTTGTCCATAATATGATTTTTTCCAGATGGGTATTTTTTTCAAATTACTGAATGGAAAAATATGTCTTAAGACAAGTACACATAAAAATAATTCTTTTTCCTATTATTGCTTTTTTTTTTCTTTTCTTTTCTTTTTTTTTTCTGCATTTGTAAATGCGCTGCTGCCTGCCATGGGATGATATGCTGGGAGTGCACATACATCCTGACATCTGATTAATCATGCAAAGCGGTGGATGCATAATTCTTCACTGACAGGGTAGCTGACCAGGAACCGTTTTATTACACTAAATGCAAAGGTGCACAGTATTTACACCCTCTTCAAGATGGTTTCTAGCACTAAAACATTCTATTGAGTGAGTGGTAGGCAGATATTCAAGCCAGTTTTAGATCCAAGTAAACCAATACTTCTTTTGTTAGCTGGGACATGAACCTGCTTCTGGATCCAAAATGATCTCAGCTGGCAGCCCCACCCAATACATCTGAATGACTGTCCTGATCCCGCTCTTAATTTATTAAATTCGGTGTCCATGAGGTCACTCCAGATGTGGGGCACCTCTCTTGTAAAACAACATCCAACTCTCAGCTTTGGTTTCCCAGGAAGGGGTGGAGTGAGCTGAGTTCTTCCCACACCATCTGGGGCCTGGAAAGCAGCTTCTCCAAGACACAGTTGTGCTGGGGCTGAGCCGGGCGGACTCCTTCGTATCAGTAGCAGGAGTTGGGGAAGATTCTTCATGACAAGCATCACACCACATTTTCTACTTCCTAAGTCTTTCTCCTATTCGCATTTCTGAGAATCACAGAGACCTGCCAAGCTAGTGGAGTGGAGGACTGGGATTTTAGTGATGGTGTAGCATAGCTTTTGTCTATTCATAAAGAAAATGATCCCCTCTGGAACAGGCTGCCCAGGGAGGTGGTGGAGTCACTTTTGATGGAAATTTTTCCATTCAAAAAATGTGCAAATGTGGCATGATGGACATGGTTAGTGGGCAACATTGGTGGTAGGTGGATGGTTGGACTAGAGGATCTTAGAAATCTTTTCCAACCTTAATGATTCTATGATTCTAAGATGGGGGTCAGAATCAGAGCATGAGATTTCCACTCATTTGGCAGGCATCCAGCCTTTGGCTTTCTCAGGGAGGGCGGTGGAATTTTTTGGCTAGCTGCCCCACCAGCAGAGCACTCTCCATTGCCTTCCTGCTCAGCACACCACCTACCAGGGCAAGAGATGCAGGCCCTACAGATGAAAAGCTGCTCCAGGTACAACTGCTCTTGTGTGGCAATACCATTTGTGGTGCCAAAGGATACCCTTCACCAGCCAAGAGCCATTGCCTGAAGAGATCAGTTAACATGAGCTGGAGGTTGACTTCCTCACTTGTGGCCCAAATCTGATTCTCTCGACTCAGTTCTGGCAACATCCTTAGCAACTTGAGCTTGGGCAACAGTTGAGATCACTTGGCATTTTGCAGAATAGAGCTCTTAGTGCAAACCAGTTAGAGAATATGAGCTTAGTGATTTCTCTTCAACAACAACAACAAAAAAAAAAAAAAAAAAAAAAAAAAAAAAAAAATTGGAAAGGGGATAGAAGGGCAAAGTTCAAAGTGGTTTCAGATTCCCACAATAACAACGAAGCCCAGCTCTTTCCCAAACACTTGCACATTTCCTTAGAAACAGGTGACAGACATCTGCAAGGCTGAGTTCAGTGCTGGAACAGCCCGGCCTCCCTTCCTTGGTTGTGGGTGTTCTGCTCTTCCAAGAGTGAGAGAGATTCAGCTTAAATATTTCCAGACAATGCTGCAATTTATTTTAAGCGTAATAGAGGTCATTCTTTGCGGAAATAATACAATAATTGTTCTGTGTGAAAGCAGGAGGGTTGCAGTGAAGCAGTAGATAGCCAACCAATAAAAGCTTAACAGTTTTCGTACTTCCCAGCATCCTGGGCATGACACCCAAGGCAGTAACCCCAATGCCAGACAGAGTAACAGAGGATCCTTTCCTTGCATTATTCAATATTCACTAGAGGAACGGCCCTCATGTGCCTTTCCTGATCCTGAACAAACTACGCATCCCATCAGCTGCATCAGGAAAAAAAAGAATTGAAGAACAGTAGTGAAAATGACCTTCCGGTATGGAGATAAACATCCTCCCTTGCTAGGGCTTAGATCAAAAAACCACTGTGTTACATCAAAACAGAGAGGTTTTGCTTTGAAGACCCTACATGACCTTGTACCATGACCACCATCTGGTGGGGTAACACTTGTCACCTGGTATTCCCTCCTCAGACATACCGGGAAAGGGAAGAAGAGCAGGAAGTAAAGACGAGGAGAATCCACTTGGAACCAACCATTCATCATCACTGTTCCCCCAGAGGACAAGAACACAAGACAGAGAAGGCATCAACTGTTTTCAGGGACATGTAGGCTTCTCCCACTCATGGAGAAAAGAGTGAGATTCACCCACAGGGCAGTACTGCCATTTCCACTAATTCTACAAGGACATGCTCCAGGCTTCCAATTGCAGTAGCAAGAAGCAAAGGCTGTGTGGGTGGTGAATTGTTCCCATATTTCCTGAGCAGCACAGAGGAGTCCTGTGTACTTCTGAGGTCTGCTGCATCCTCTCTGGGTGACCCTGGCTAAGTCATTTCATCTGTCTGTTCCTGTTTTTTCCCAAAGTAAAACATGGTCAATAATACCTCCTTTGCAATGTGCAAAGCTGCAAGTACACTGTATGTAAAAAGGTGGTGTTCCTGTAGAGAGCAGCTATGAAGCCTTCCTAGCACTTCTTGCATCCTAAACTCTGGCTCTGCAATTTGATCTCTAAATCTCGACAAACACCAAAGAACCAGAAAATAAATATGATTTCAAATCAAGTGGCAGAAAAGCCAAGATTCAATCACAAGACCTGCCTTCCAATGAACAAGCTCTTCTGTCTATAAATCTGATAGACATTCAGCTGTTCCTAGTGCTTTATACGGGAGAAGTTGCTCTTGGAAAGCACCGTCACTAAGAGAGAAAAATAAAAATACCATAGATGGTTTTCAGCTCTACATCTGTGGAAATCTCATTAGGTAGTTTTAGATGTGTGGGCATCTGGAAAAAATCATCACTCTAAACAGAAAAATATGTCATAAATGTAATAATGGGGTGTTGGAGAAGCATATGAAATTAGCTTGGTCTTTAACTCAGCATCTTTGGCTGGAATTGTTAAAAAGAAAATACTTGTATGAAGTACTTAACAGTTTTTGTGAAGGTTGGGTGGTGTGGACCAACATGGAGTCTGAAGATTCCAAGTCTCTGACTGAAAGACATAAAACTCCAGAGAGCTACAACAGGTTGCAGCCAAGTCAGATACCTACAGAAGATGAGTACAAGTGCAATGAACTCCACAGTCAAGTCAAGCTCTTTCAGCAACAGGCGGGCACTTTGCTGGTGTAGAAACTATAGATTTTGAATTTCTCCACTTCCCCTCAACTTTTGGAAGAAAAAATGAAGTCGTGGCAAAGTCACAAGCAATCGGCACCAGGTGGTGCAGGAGTAGAAGAGGGCCACTTCGTTGCCATTGCACCAGATTTGGGGTGGGAGCAAGCACCATGCTAGGTGCCATGTCCACAGCATCATGAGACATCAAAATTAATGTAGCTATTATATACCAGCCGTCCAGGACATTGCAAGGTGCACATCAAGAAGGTATAAAGTGGCTGTAGATGCACTTCCCTTGGGTAGCATGGAAAGCACAAGCCACAATCACGACTGGTCATTAAAAATCTTGTGGCAATCTCTGCAATAGAACATTCAATCCATCGTCCCAAATCTAATCATTACACTCTGCCCTCTGCACATTTAGCATCCTTCTAGTGTTTCAATTGAGGATAGTATTGCAGTGCATTTCCTGACCTGAATAGTTTAACGGATCATAATTGTCTCATGGTTACTTCATGCTCCTGCAGTCAGTTTGTTGTATCCATCTGTTTTCGTTATTCTTACATGCAAACTGTAAGGTCTTTAGGGCCAATGCCTGCTTCTGAGCCCTGTGTTAATACAGCATCAAGCACAGGAGGTCCTGATTTTTAGGTTCAGCAGCCGAACAACCCATAATTAATAAATGGCGGCTTGTCTGTTCCGAGCAGAAAAGCAGCGCAGCAATCTGTCAGGGTATAGAGGAGGAGGGTGTGACCTCTCCCATCAGGCCTGTGTCCCTTGGGATTCTCCTGATCATCCTCATTTTCTTTGGAAAAGTTATGGTGCTGATCAGTTTTTTGTGCATTCAGTTTCACTCCAGCTCAGGAACAGATGGTGGCACAAAAGAGGAGTGACTTAAAATCACTTTGTCCTGCTCTCTCCCTCCACCTGCTCCTAATCACAAGCCGTCCATACATTTAAATACCAAACAAGAGGAAGGAAAGAGCTTGTGTGCAACAGAAATACCAAACAATGTTTGCATTAGGAAAAAGAAGAAAAAAACCCCAACAACTTAGACATGCCTTTCAGCCCCTAGCAGCAGTCCCCATGGAAAATAATGTTAAAATAAACAAAAAGAAACAATTCCATTCTGACTGATGATTTTATAATATGGTCAGAGCTGCTAAATGCAACCAGCCGTCCCTCCCACACTCCCACTATCCACCCAGAACTATCCCTCTGTTTTAAGGACGTCTCTTCACCCACTGACACGTGCACATGAATTCTCTTTCTTAATGATCCTTAAGCTTTATTAAGAACAAAAGAAATTCTAATCATGATATAAGCCTATTAAAGGATGATAGTGATAAATCATTAATAGTGATGCAGAATGGACAGAAGCATGCAGTTCGCACTTCCACTTCTGTATTTAGAAAGAAGCAGACTGATGTATTTTTATTAAATGAGGATGATGAAGTATATTCCAGTCTATTAGTAACCAAAGATGTTAATCAGTGTTTCTCGGGAATGTCTCTTAATCTGCATACTTAGAAAACATGAAGCCAAAGTCCCATAAGAGCCAAAATCCTGTAAGACCTGGCCAAGGTTCTCTCTGGATTTGTAGTTTTATTTTTTCAGTACAGATTGAAACAAGGGTAATTCTGAATGCCAGTCTGTGTGCCTCCTCACCTCAGCTTGGCCCCATTTCTCATACATTTCTGCTATGTGTGCTTGAGAAGGTCAAGAAGTAGGCTAGAAGGTCTATGACTGCAGGGAAAAGTGAAAGACAATTTTTAAGTTGCTATTAAGTTTTCTTTAAGATACCAGTGGTATTACTGAGCAGATATGAAAACAACTTAAAGCCGCAGAAGCTATGTCCCCACTGCAAGGGGCTTCCCAACCACAGTGTGCCAAATTTTCACATCAGCTCAGGTGGGTGCAAGATGAACAGCCACGTGGCAGCAGTTCTACAGCCCTTTGGAAAATAATTGCTCATGGCAGATCAGCTGCAGTTTTCTCCAGCTACTGACACCAACAGCTACTGCAGATGGCTGGTCCTGGCTCTCAGGAATTTGCAAGTTGCCATAAAAAGCTGCCCTGTCCTGCTTAATTCTTGCTGGTGAGCTACCCTCACTAAGTCACATCAAGTATTGACTATGACCACCACACCCTGCCTGCTATCCATAAACCCTGACTTTTTTTGGCTGAGACTCACAGGTTTAAGTTGATCTCTGTATTTGTCATGTTAGGAAGTGCTGTGTACTGCACTGATGAGGTTTCCATTTGCAGATGATGGCTGGGTATCTGCAGAGGACCAGGAAGGGGAAGCCTGGTCTGTCTTTTAGCGTCCATCCATAGCCATCCATTCAGGCACACTGACTCAGCGAGACGAATCAGAGCTCCTGCTATTTGTAACTCCAGCCAGCATCAGAAATGGGGAACTCGATGTATGCTGGAATATGCTTTAGCCTTTAGGAAACTGCCCAGCTGAGGCCCAGTTCTTCCCCCCGAGCTTTCTCTCAAAAGCCAGCTGGGAAGAACACTCCTCTTAGTCCATCCTAATTGTGCCTGAGGATCCCAATGACCACCACTGCTCCAAGGAAGATCATTTTCTTCGACACCTGGCTCACCATTCACATGCAGTTCTCGTCACCCACATCCCTGCCCTATGCATTATTGATGCCCATGGGAGCATCACATAGATTGTTTGGAAGCCTGAAACAAGAAATGGCTGCACTGCTGCGTTCATGCTGTTCAATGGAAAATTGCCTTCATCAGGGACACTTTGATTCCTAAGCTGGAATGTAAGAGTTGTAAATCAGCATAGTCCCACTGCTTCTAGCATACATACAGCATTTGTGTCAGCACAGGAATTTGCCACTTCGTTACAGAGCTCCTTTAGCAACAGCTTGCCCTGAATGAGGCCCAGTGGCTGGTAAGGAGAGGCAGCAATTTTCTCTCCACCTAGTAAACATCAAACTCACAGATATTATTTAAGTCGTCCATAAGTGCACAGGAAGGCTCTGTGCAGATAGGCGTGTGTTAACAAGGAGCACACTCATATCGCACTGCTAAGTATTTTTGGGTGGCCAGTCAAGCATAGCTGCCTTTCAAACTGCCTCGGAAGGAGAAATATTAATAAACTCCCTGCAGCATGCAGATTTGATTGAATTTCTCATGGATCATAGCTCGCCTGCAGCAGGGTGGCATACCTGTCAAGCTAAGACATTGTTCCATAATTGTTCCTGATGCATTGTGTGCTAATTACCATTGCTGAAAATAATCTCCAAAGATTATGGCAGGCATCATAAATAACAAGCCAGCGGTTCGACACTGCATTATGACAAGGCCTCAATCGCTCTTATCATTTACTGGAGTGGAGCCTATGCATTAGCTTTACTAATGAATCTTTTTCATTTGTACAAGTGATGTTTCCATTTGACAATGACATGAACATAAAGTGGAGGTTAATTTACTCTATTCTGAGAGGTTCATTATTTAACCTGACGTTGAGGACAAAACAATGTAGCCTAATAGATGGCAAATAGAAATTAGTTGTGATGAATTTTGCCATTTAACACTCTCGCGCTCAGAGGCAGCGCACATGGGAAGAGGATGAGTTTGTTTCAATGGCAAAATCACTTTATTTCCACGGTTCTAACAAAACAAACAAACAAAAAAGATCCCCCAGCTCCCAGAATCCACCGTACCTTGTAAAACACGATGGATTTACACAGGCATAAAAACTGCTGGTAACTAATGGCCCAACGTTGTCATTGTGTCAATTTTTATCAGATTAGTTGGCATTAACACTGTATCACCGATTGCCTTACAAGCCAAGCTGCTGTGAATTGAATTGGATTCAGGTAGCTATTAGAATTGCCAATTTAAACACTCGAGGCTTATCTCAGCTTTAAGCCATTGACAAAAAGGTTTGGTCACTTCCTCGACATTTTCTGACATGTGTGCTCAGGGCGAGCGATGCAGCATCCGGTCGCGGGTTGCACTCATCCCTTCGGGCCTTCAAAATGTATCTATTCAATATCAATTTAACATCGTCCAATGTGGTTTGAATCAAGCAAATATTTTCCTTGTTTACTGCACGCGCTCATTGTGCTGTTTCAAGGAGGTTTATTAATAGTTTGCAATAAATTTGCTAAACAATTTGCAATAAATTATGCAGTCATATTTATAGCAGTGACACATTTTAGAGGACAAAAGTTGACCTTTCCCATGCCTCAAAGAGAGAAGGGGCAGGGTGTATCCATTACAACCCAGCCTTTCGTAGGCTCATATCCTGGTTCCTTCAGCTCCCAGAGAAGATAAAATGTATTTGCTCAAAAGCTGCCTTAATTTGTTTACAAACAGTGGGACATATTCTCTGGGAACTGAAACCTGTAGCATCTATTCAGAGGGGTTTGCACAGCAACGAGCCCTTTGGATGTGGGGTTTGCTCATTTTGTTTTGTTTTGTGAGTGTTTTTTTTTTATTTGTTATTTTTTATTCATAGTTTAACACAAAGCAACATCTTGAGAGGATACACTCCAATTTCAACAGCACCACATTTTCCAACAACAACAGAAATGTTCCTTTAATTACTTCCAACTCACATCTGATGCGCGATCAGTGAGGGATGTGTCCAGGAGGTTTCTGCAGCACTTCCCTGACCCCATCTCACCACTCGCTCCCAGCTGCAGCCTGGCTCACCCTCCAGCACCTGTGCTCCCCCCAGACAAAGCCGGTGATGGATACTGCAAATAAAATGCTCCCTCTTGCTGCTACAGACAGAGATGGCACAGAGCAAACCTTCCTGCCCAGCACTGTAGGGTTTGCATGCATCCATTCATTCATCCACTGTCCTCGCATCCAGCTGGTGCCATAGGGAATATGGAGAGGAAATGAAAAATAATACTCCATGTTTTATCCAATATTAGAATCATTCAGGTTGAAAAAGACCTCTAAGGTCATCAACCGTCTACCTACCACCAATATTCTGCACTAAACTGTGTCCCTAAATGCCATATCTACACGTTTCTTGAACTGCTCCAGGGACGGTCACTGCACCACACCTTTGTGGGCAGCCCGTTCCAGCCCAACTCCTTCAGAGAAATTGTTTTTCCTAATATCCAACCTGAACCCCCTCTGGCTCAACTTGAGGCAATTCCCTCTCGTCCTTTCACCGTTACCTGGAAGAAGAGGCCCACTTTCACTTCCCAACAACCTACTAGAGCTGCCTTAACTCCGTCCTGACAAGGACAGGAGTCTCCTAACATCACAAGAGCCTCTGGCAATCAAACATGATCAGGAACTGATCTCAGATTTCCAAGCAGCAGCTTCTTCTCTCATGCCGGGACAATTTTCTCAGAGCCTGGGCTGCCTCCTTGTCACCAGTTGTCCCAAAAACCAGACAGCAACCCAGAAAAGGGGCCAGTGAGGTAATGGCCTCACTTCTCAGAGCAAGGGAGGGTAGTGGTGAGAAAGAAAGAGCACTGCTGTAGGAGTGAGCTGGACAGCAATTGGACTATGCCTCTATTTTACTGCACATTATTACAGTGTTACATTCATAGTCAAGGGTCAGTTGCCATTTCCTGGGGTTTATAACTTGCCTGTTTTAATTAACATCAGGCTGAAACCTGGTAGGGAGGTTGGGTCAGCCCAGATGTTAATGTTATTCCAAAAGTCCGTTATATCAGTGGTGCTATTTAAAATATATAGAACATGGAACATTTAGCCATGCACTGATTCCAGGGTTGGGCAAATAATACAAACGGGGCTTCATCTAGGAAGAAAACAACTTGGCGTGGACTTTGGGCCTCTGTGAGCAGGCTCAGCACTGAGGAGTGGGCAGAATCCTGCTTGAAAGAGCTGCTTTAAATGCAGCATTCTCAAATTTTGGAGAAGTTGTTGCTCTCATTACAGGACACGAGCACATCATAGCTACAGCAAAGTGGTCACTACCGCTTCTGCTCTTCTTTGCATGTTTACAAGTCGTAGAAGAGATGTGAATTAAACACACAAAGTTGCTATGTTTGTTGCACTGACATCGTGAACAGAGGCACTGGGATTTGGCATCACCTTTTTAGAAACCCCTTCCATGGTTATTGGTTTCATTGGCTCTATCTAAAGAAGTTGCTCTCCTCTGGTAGCAAATGGCTGCAAGGCTGAAGATCTTTCAGGTGAGTTTAGGATTCAGCCATAGCTGTGAATGCCAGCGCTGTTGTGCACATGGACTATTTCTTGCTGCTTTAACCCAGGTTTTGGGGTTTCCCAAGTCCATGCCACTTCATACACCTTCACCACCTTCCAGGTGAGTTTTAACCTTTCTATTTCTCCTTGCAATGGTCTGCAAACTAAAAAGCTCTTGTAGCAATAGTGCCATCTCAGCTAAGATAAATAAGTCTACTGCCATTTGGCTTAAATTTATTGTAGAAACAGTAGAACAACTCATTTGTGAAAGGAAGAAAGGAAGAAGGGAAGAAAGGAAAGGAAGAAGAGAAATCCACACATCAAAAGAGACTGAAAAGCGCTAGGACATGGCCAGCTGTGTTACACACTGAGCTCAGGACTGGTCTGCCCCATCCTGTCAGTTCCTTTTTCTGCATAAATTAATAGATAATTGTTATATCATCACCAGTGCTACAATTGAATACCTGGAACTAAATGTTTAGGGATGTAGATGGTACAATAGATTTCTCATTCATGGCAAAGCTACCAAAACTTCCGCAGGCAAAAAGTGACATTTCTCCAGTTGCCAACAGCGAAAAATGCTAACAAGATCATTTGTTCTGGCTTTGCTTTGATTTTGATTAGAGATTCACTGGCTATAGGTAAATATCTCAGTCTGACTGAATTTAAAGTGTGCTGTTTTATTGTCTGCCCTCATTAGTGAGCAGCAGGAGCCAGCACATGGGTAAGTCGATTACAGCTCTTGGCTCCTTTTGCAGGCAGTTGGTGAATACCTCAGGACCTCACCACCCAGGTGTTACACCCCTTGGTGACACACACAGCAGTCACACACCCTGAGATGACAGCTAGAGCATCCTACTACTACTTTACTTTTCCATGCAGAAATCTGATAACTTCACCAACTCTTTCATTGTGTTTACCTCTTGTGTCCACTACAATCACCAGAGCAGTGCAAGCAGAGGTAGGCTTGGGTATGCTTTTTTCTCACATTGCCCCCAACAAAGCTATGGTCTTAAGCTGTCTTTTCAGTGAGATTCGGTTCACCCTTTTTCATTTTCACTCAGAATTTGAGATGCATCACAATATACCACAAATACACATCTTTTTAAAGGGTAGGACCATGGGCTGTATGAGACCAGGAAAGCTGGGACTTTTTTCTTTAATGTCAGGGGTTATTTTCTACTAGGCAAAAGTTACAAGCAGTTCCCAAGATCCGGGGATGCAGATGCAATAAAGACAGACAAAAGGTTTGAGGTTATGTTCTTCAGAGGGGAGCCTCTTTTGTTTGTTTTGTTTTTACTCAATGAGTATTTTTAATTTGTTTCTCCGTTAGCTGTTTCCAAATATATTTGTCTTTGCCATCTTCCTCCTTTCCTGTCTCTCTCTGGTTCTGATTTTCACAGCCATTGGTAAGTACACCACCAGCAGGATCTCTTCTCTAGGATTTATGTTTATAGTTAAAAATCAATTGCATCCCAGGAATAAGAAAAAAAGAAAGAAAAAAAAAAAGGAGGGAAAAAGTGGAAAATAATGAGAGAGAAAAAGAGAAAAAAGATGATAAAAATAATAAGAAAGAAATTATGTATTCTGAAGGGACTTGAACAAACTCCTTAATATATGGGGAGAGCTCTCACACCTTACATTGGCTTTGAGGCACAGTGTTCATAAATGTGTATTTCAATTAATAAATTCAAAACAAGAGAAGGCTGAACACTGGGACCATAGAATCACAAGGTTGGAAAGGACCTACAAGATCATCCAGTCCAACTGTCCTCCCATCACCATTACTACCCACTAAGCTACTAAGCCATATCTCATAGCACCTCATCCAGATGCCAATATTAGAATGACTACTAAGACTATTCCTACACGACACAATCTATGTATGAATGAAATCCCTGACATTTGCCAGAAACAACTGTTGTTCACACAAACTGCTGGGAAGTCCCGTAATTGCATGGTGAAACAGCCCCAAACTGCAGAGCTCTGCACAGGTAAACCTGGCACATGGCCACCATCCTGCAGATCCCTGGCTGCATCAACGCATCCCAGCAAAGCAGAGCTAGGGTGAGCTACAGCATCTTCCACCACCTTAATAGCCTTTGGAAAATAGCTGACTTAGAATCATAGAATCATTAGGGTTGGAAGAGACCACTAAGATCATCTAGTCCAACCATCATCTAGGCAGAAAAAACATCCAATGTTTGCCTATACAGACAGCTGAGTACTGCTCAGAAAAGCCGACAGATCTGCAAGGGGATAGCAATGCACAGAGATGGCTGTGATTCCAGCCAGAAAAATCATAGCCAGAAGAATCTGCATGGTAACAGCCTTCTGTTCTGGGCTTGTCCTTGCCCAGACTCTTGATTTTCATCTATATTAAGTGAATGGTGAAAAACTAAACTTTTCATCCAGTCATTCTCAATTTATTGCATCAAGAGGGAATAAACATCATACATTTTTCTACATTAGATCTACCCTGAGCAAAGTAGGATTTATTTTATTTAGACCACACATTGTGTGGTGTATTTATAAAGCAGAGACCTCTGAAATACAGTTCTGCTCTGGGAGGTCTCAGCTGAGTTGTATATTCAACAATCACACACTTCAGCAAGTTGGTGAATACCAATGCAATGGGCAAGTCAGAGAAAAAGCCAGTCAATACAATGGAAAATTGGTACAAGAGCCGGATATGGGGCAGAGCAGGAGCCCGGAACTGACAGAAAACTCAGAGCCCTCCTGCAAATTGCTGAGGATTTTCCCAACATCCTCCCTGCTCGCCATGAGTCACCACTGAGGCTCCACATTGAGTTATCGCCATTTAGAGTGGCATTTCCTTTCAGACTGCACAAAGCAAAGGAGCCATATTAGTAAATTTATTGAGTATTTCATTAGATCAATATGGAGTATGATTTAGGAGCCTCTGCCCAGGCTCTTTAAATCTATTTAATCAAACCAATTAATAAAAAAAATCTAGAAAGTTGAAACATATCCTGTAAGGTGCATCGTAAATATACTCCCTTACTTATGCTTTTGATCTCAGCCAGGTAATTAACGACTTTGGTTAAGTTCAAGTCATTCCCTCATGCCTGCTCATGGTCACAAAGCCCCCAGGGCTATGCATAGCTCATGGATTTATTATGTTTTTTTTCCAGTTGCAAAAGCTTCTCTAGCTCTGTTTTCATTTTCTTTTTAAAATTCCCTTAACCCCACCTCTGCAGACTTCTGTGGCTCTCTAGCCCAGCAACAGCAGTGGCTGTCATGCTTTGTGCCACTGATGCAATGGAGCACAGACCTCTTCCGTCATCTTTTAACCTGTAGGATACCACAAATACAACTAAACCTTGGCTGTCCCAACACTTCTGCCAGGGCTGTAACCTGACCACTTCACGTGCCAGAATAATGCTTCTCAGCAGGACATCATCTCTGGGAGAGATGAGGCAAATCCAGTGGGACACTGACTTGTTCCCTTCCCCATCCAAAAATGAAAGGGAGGGAAACATTTCTCCACAGAGTAGAGGCTCTTAATTCTTCAGCTGGAAAACTCTGTCATTCAGACAAGCATGGAGGAAGCTAGAGAGAGAGAAAAAAAAAAAAGCGTCCATTACAGGAGGGATGTGTAGTATGCTGGAGAGAGGGAGAGCGTGAACATATTTCTTCCCAGAGTCTTTAAAGTCAAGATAGCAGCTTTATCTTGCTTTACAATCAAGGAAATCCGGGCTCTGGGGGAGAGAGACAAGGGACAGATGAATGGGTTTCCTCTAAGCACATGTAATATATATCAGTATCTGAAGAACATTGGTGATAACTCTTGGACAGTGCCCCAGAACAAAATAAATAACAGGCGTGCTGGGCTCACCAGTTGCGTGGAGCAGGAGAGCTGAGTCTCAACCTGCTGCAGACAAGGAGCTTTCCTCTCACTGCTACTCCTCTGGTTTTAGCTGAACATCTATAAAAGGTAGGAAAAAGTAAAGAAAAACAAATTCCATTTTTTTAATGCAATGCTCTAGCAAGAAACCACACATCTTTTCAAGTGAGCAGCTAGTTAATTTTCCATAGCTGTCTTAACACCAGAAGAGTTGTAGTGACCTATTTCAGGTCTGGAATAGCAAAGATCAAAAGCCATTCCGATTTATTTGGTAAAATAGTTCAAGGCAAATACAGAACATTGCAGGAGAACTGAGAGGTCACATATTTTCACCACGTACTTTATGCCACCACTCTTAATTCCCAATAAAAATCATGATCTCCAGAGCTACTAAGAGGGTCTCATGAAGACCTTCTAATTAGACAGACAATCCAGAAACAGAATGGAAGTGAATGTCATTTCTTATGGGGTAGTGCCTTGCTGGGATCTATCTGTAGCAATGAAAAGAGCAGAGGGGAATCATCTCTTCCCAGACAGCATTTGCAAGCAAGAAGCCCAAGCGTGAAACCTTTGGAGACAGCAAGAATCCTTCCATCAACTTCAGCTGCTCTCAGAGCAAGAAGAAGCAGGCCATGGTGATTCTATTTATTCTAGTATTTGCTCATCATTCATAGGATAAGATCAAAGGTATTCTCAAATGCTGAACTGCCAGAGGGCTTCTGAACTGATCAGACCACAGAATAGGGCTCTTCCCCTCTGGTAACCCCTTTCCAGGGGATGGGGTGACAACATGCACTGGGAAGTAGATGAGTCACCACCACTGTGGTCCCATTCTTACCCAAGTCCTGCTCAGCTGATGGGGGTGGAGAGGAGAAAGGACTTCTGAAAGCAGGAAAACAAATCCATAGCTAGTAAATTATATATAGCTCTTATCCCACAATTAGTTTGTAATTCTGAAGGACTGCAGACAGTCAGACTCCTGTGTAATAATCCCTGAGATCAGATTCACATTGAAGGACTTTGAAGGAGGAGATACGCAACAAAAATTAGGCCAGGATCTATACCAGTTTACACTAGTAAATGGTCAGTCATGATAAAGGCTTTAGCAAAAACTCTTTTCAGAGTTATTTTTTATTTGCACAAGTTCTTTCCCCCTCTGAATGTTTTCTGTCTCAGACCCTATGCCTGATTCTTCTTTACCAGTACTACAGCATTGGGTACAAAAGGGTTACTTCTACTTTACACCATTGTAAAGCACAAAAAACAGTGCCATGGGTCAAGAGATGCACGTTATATTTTCAATGTCTATTTCTAATCATTTAAACTGGAAATATGTATCTTATGGACCACATTCTTTATAAAATAATATTACAAAGAGGGTGGTACTTAAATTTATCCATTCATCACAAATATTGATTACTTGCGTAGTAAGTGATAAATCAAAAAGTAGTAATCACTAAATCAAAGATTTATATGAATAAAGAGCAACAAAGCAATAAATCAATTCCCTGTACAGCCAATGATTAATTAGGTTCCAATCTGAAAGTATAAAAGCTGGCTTACAATTAAGACCATTACGGATAAGTTTTATATATATTTTTTCCCCTTAAACATCCTGTTCTTGAAAAGGAGATGACCCCAAACAAACAATGCTCTGAGAAGGATCAGCTGATATACTTCTGTTTACATTCAAGGCTCCCAGCTCCGAAGGCACAGATCACAGGAGACGGAGGCAGCAGTGTGTTGCTAAAGTCTCATGGTCAGACCTTTTGCACTGCCTGTGCTTCCTCTGTACCACAGCCTGGGATAGAAGCTTGTCCCAGATTATAGGATTTAGGAGCTAAAGCCATCAGAGCATGGATGCTGGTGGCTCTCTCTAATTAGTGTCTATTAAAGCACCCCAGCGGTGGGTCCCACCAGCAGTTCCTGGTGACAGGCAGCCAGGACAAACCCCACACTGCTCTGCACACCCATTGCACAAAGTCTGCATGAGTAAATACCATCAGTGATATCATTACTTCTCCACCTAGACCACGTGGGACAGTTTTGACACGTCCCATCTCCAACAAAGGTTTCACTTTGGGCCAGCAGCTCTGCTTCAGCCTGTTGAACTGGAAGCAGTGAGGCCAACATGGGATCAGCTGTGCAGCTCAGTAGAGCTAACACAACAAATATTTGTTCCCAAGTTCTCCAACCAGCATGAGATCCTCCTTATGCCAGCCAGCTGCTTGGCAAGAGTTGCTTCCTGTTGTTCTCATGCATCAAAATGCTTCAGCCAGGCCAGTTCTTGTGCTTGGGAATACAAGTTAGCACCCTGTGATGGCATTCCACTCCTTCTCCCTTCTGCCAGCAAGCTGAAGAACAGGCCCAAGAGCCTGGAGAGAAGCAACAGAACACACTGCTGTGGCTCAAGGCATAGCCTGTATTCAGAAAGATGAAGTACCACTTGATGTAGAGTTTCCTTTGGCTTGCTGCAGCTTTGCCACTAGAAATTCAGTGGCTGCTGGTTGCCACACATCTGTATGATGAATGCATCAAGCTGTATCTGTGCACTGCTCATTCACCTCAGGTAAGCAAGAGTCAGATCTGAAAGGAAGATTTCACAGAAGGAAAAATGCAATGCACCAGAAGAACGATCTTTCTTGTCCCATTTTTAATCCCTATCTTTTTCAGGGAGTTGGCTTTACCTCCCTTACCTAGAAGAGATGATGAAAGGTGTGTAGATAACTCCAGCCCAGTTCTGGGGGAGAGGTACCAAATGGAGCCTCTTTCACAGTGCTGCAAGTCACTGCAGACAAGTCTTTCTGCATAATGCTCATACTGAAAATATCCTACAGCAATACAGAGGTTGTGAGTCTGCAGCCCCACCTGAGCACCTTCCTGAGGCTCTCATCACCCCCAGACAAGCCAGGTGAAGCCTCTGGCTACAAAGACAGCAACAAGCCTCCAGGTAATTAGTTCATTCACCCAAAAATGCAATTAAGAGTTTCCCACATAGTTCCAAATAAAGGATTTTTTTTTTCTAATGAAAAAAGTCCAATTATTTAGTTTTTCACTTTAAAAAAGAAATGTTATAGCTCTGTGTTTCAACAGGAAGGTCTCAAGACCAAGTTTGCTCAAACCCCGACTTTTTATATATAGATATATGCATTATTTTTTTCCAAACAGAAACGATGCAACATGTTTAGTGTAATTCAAAGTGATAGTTCTCAGAAGAGATGACAGCACTGAGAGTTATTTCAGAAGAAAACTTGGTTTGTGTTCTCCTAAAATGGTGAACAAGCTCAAAAATTAATTATTCACACATTTCTGAAGCACAAACTGCACAATGCAGTTCGGGTCCAGACAGATACATTAGAAATTTCTCCTTGTCAGCAATGAATTTTTGATCCCTTTTCACCTCTGCACGAACAGGGGAATGTGTGGGAGCCCCATGCAGCTAACGGCAGGTGCATTACACATTACACACGAGCATCTTTTCTGCATAGCATTGCCTGCAAATGCTCTTTTTGACCTCATTTCGCCTTGACGCCGACATTACTCACTCTGGATTTGGCTGCCTACCTTGCTCTCCAGCCCTGTGTCTCTACTTATTTGTGTTAAGTGTAGGACACATGGACAAAATAACAAGAGCAATGCCAAAGCTGTAACCCAATCCTGCATGTTCCGAAAACTGCAGAGAAAAGACGACATTTTGGTGGGGAGAAGGGGAGAGAGGAAAGGGGGGCTGGGATGAGGAATCAGCTAATTAGCCTCATCTACATTTCAGCTACATGGTTCACGAGTACTAAATCATTCCTGACATATTTAGGTTGCCATTTATTACCAAAATTATTCAATGTGAGTTTTGCCATTTAGGACGTGTTAAGAAAAATACTTTTGCCTTCAGAGTGACTCCATCTCTGATCCCCTCTGACATAAAGGCACCAGTGGGCCCACAGTTTAAGTGCACGTTTGCCTGCCCACTGCAGCAACCCAGGCACACAGCTGGATACACGGCTGTAATGGGCAGGATTGTGTTGGAGTCCGGGCACTGAGTGCTCGGAATTGCTTTCTTAGAGGAGATACTAATTTTTAATTTTCTTGACTATCTCCAACAAAGCTACAAGTAATATTGACTGCTAGGATCATCTTAGCATTCAGTTCACTATTCCTGAGGTATACTTGAAGATCTTACATGCATGAAAAATTTAACTTAGAATTCAAGACCTGAACCTGTGCAATCACAATGGAAACAGGGCTTTACACCAAAGGATACACACAAGTGTGCACAAACGTGTGTCATGCACGTGTTAAAGTGCCTTATATTTTTTATTTAATTGCTTGTTATTCACTGACAGATTGTTCATGCTATTTTGAGTAAAATCAAAACAGGAAGTCAAACCTCCACCAACCCCAAGCAAGGGATTTGTGGGGCATATCAGCAGACAAGACCTTCTGGAGAATCGTTACATCCAAAAGTGTTGGTGCTAAGGCACTTCCCTGCAACCCATCACCCACCTGAACTCCTTGCTCCATCTCTGCAGGACTTCCCCCATAGCTCAGCTTTTTTTGAGGCACAGCCCTGTTAAAGCATCCCATCCTCCCAGGTGAAAGCACTGGCCTGGATTAGCATAGCCCCCCCTCTTCTCCAGGCCCTAACACTTGTGGACATTGGTTTCACAAATGCAGGGAGACTTCAGCTTGTTTATATGAGCTGGCCTTAGAGACAGAATGCTTTATATTCTATTTCCATTTGGTGGTGTCTCTTCTCAGCTCACCATCAGGCCAGAAATCACCTCTCTGATCACCAGTATCACTACGTTTTTCTGCTGTGCTCTTATTGCTCTTCTAATGAAGAAATGAAATTTATCACAGTGTGTAACTGTGTGTGTTTACCTCTGAAGGTCCCCATTTAATAACTTGAAGATGCAATAGCAAATTTCATAGAAAATTTGTCAGAGCTGCTGAGGTCTCAAAGATATGAAGTGCATGCAGGTTTTATGAAAAAAAGATTCCTGGATAGAGGAAACTGCTCTTATTAATGTCTCCCACAGAGAAAATGCTAATAACCTCACCCTTTATTAGAAAAAAGAATGCAGAACTTTCAGCTCCACCAAACCAGTTGTTCATGGAAAATACTGTAGGGTATGGATGTAGTTTGATGTGGGCAACCACAGCCAAAAATAACTGAAAAATTAAGAGTTGCCTGTACATTCTGTCATAACTTAGTGAACAAAACCCACCCTACGTTTGAGGTGAAATTCCACAAGTTAGCGTAAGCCATAATTTTATTGCTATATGTTTAGTTGCAAAGTTCTTTTGCCATTGAAAATCAGCATGTCTCTATGGATGTGAATAAAGCAAAGCTGATTTTCATCACTTTACTCCTTGTTACTGGTGGGAATATATTACATCATCTACCTCTCAGTTCAAATAGAAAAAAAAAAAATAGCCTTTTTCTTAAACAAAAGTTAAAGTGAGAAGGATTAGAAGGCGACATATTTCCAATGAGTGGGTCTTGATTTTGCAGCTGTCTTCCAATGGAGACTAAGGCAATCTGAACCTAACTTTCAGGCTATCTGCTGCATTATTTTCCCAGGCATTTGACACTGATGAGATGTAACAGCAGTTTCTTCCCTTAGCTCAGACCAGTTTCCTATCAGAGGTGCAAATTCAGATTTATCTTCTACAAGAAGCTTAATAAAAACCACCCTTTTCCCCCTCCCCCAGTCACTGGTTATCATAAACAAATCCCTCAGCAGAAGCTAAAAAGAAGATACTTTGAGGTTAAAAGCAGCCTTTAAAAGAAAATGATGTTGTACATCATCCCAAAATTTAATATGACTTTATGCACAATAGTAATGTGCCTGGTAATGCAAAGATTTTTCTAAAGTAGCTTAATAACAATCCAATATTCTCTTCCTTAAAAAATGAAAATGTATGTCAAAAAGGGATCTAATGTAGCTGCATCTTGTATCCATTGATGGAGAGAGCTGATTTACATAGATAGCATTTAACATACTATCATCATTATCCTATCAGTCTTCTGTCTAATCTGGAAGCCTTGAGACAGAGTTCTCAATGTTCTCTGAGGTAAAAAAAAAAAAAAAAAAAAAACTACCAACCAAAATGATGGTAAAGGGGGAGAAAAAAAAATCAGTGAGGGACAGATGAATATCAAGTCAGATGAGATAAAAATGGGATTTTTTTTTTAGCCAGCATAGTATGAGTTTGAAATGCTGAAGAGCAGATAAATAACATTTAAGACTGTGGCATACAGTACCATGGTGATGAGGAATAAAAGAGAGAATTATGTTCATGGTTGGGACTATGTGTGCTTGTGGAGACTGCTCCTGTATTGCTCATGATGGTTTGAGGGATATGGATAGTGTGGATCTCTGAAATCAAGGCAGAATATAGTATTTGTGTCCTTTCCCTCTTATTCCCTTTACATGAGTTTAATGCTTGTGCATAATGTGAGCCACTAAAGGAGGCCTTCTGGAAGTGGTGATGGGGTCATATGAAAAGCCACCACTGCTGCAGGACTTCATTGCTCAGGGTGGAAGAGAAAAAACACTGCTTCTGTTCGTACCAAAATCTTTTCTCTTGGAAACAATGCAACAAAGCAGACAGCAGTTCAGGAAGACGTGAGGAGAACGGTGCAGGGCTCAGGTCAGAAGGTCAGGGCATCAAACAGCAGAAGAGAGCTGGCACCAAGGAAACAGCATGAGAACTTGCATCAGGTGGCATCACAGCCCTGTGGCTGCTTTTGCTGCACTCCTTTACACTCGTATCAAGTGGGCTTAACTGCACCAGCACAAAAAAGGACAGTGCTCAGACCTGGTGCTGAGCCATGTCCAGGAGCCCCATGCTGTTCTCCCCTCTTCACAGCTCTGTGCTCCTGTTGTGCAGCCCTCTACACCCACTCAGCAGCCCTTAATCTACTGACTTGGGTGGGATACATGACTACTGCTGCCTCTATTTTAAACTGGAGCATGGGGGAACAAGGCCTCTCAGAGTCTTACAAGCATTGTCATAGCCCAAATGATAACTCGATCCCCTGAGTCCCCCCCTCATTCCACCTCTCCTAACAGTCCATGCTGGCCCATTTAACAGACTGGTTGATGTATTGTGAACCAAACAGCTCGTGTGATGCAAGGATGTGGTCAACCTCTTTGTCTGAGAAAGCATGGCAGGAATTCTCAGGCATTCATCCAAATCTGCCTTTAGCGAGTAGAAGCCTTTCCCACAGATGTCAGTGTCATTTCGGTCAGGTTCTTCCAGATAAGAAGGAGAAAAAAGTAACATCTCCAGTGGAAAGTAACCATTTACATTCACTTGCATCCCACTTGCATGCAGATGCCTCCCAGGACCAGGAGCTAGCCTTGTTCAGGGGAGGGCAATGCACAAAGCCCAGCTGATGGCCATTACTCAGAATGAGCTCAGGGAATTGTGGGGTGCTGAGGAAATGGAGCTTTCCCATGTCATGTGGCTGCTCAGCCTTTCTTGTAACGCTGCATCTGCCCCTCCATAGAAGAAAGTATGATGCAACATACAGTCTAGTCTAGTCACTGCACCTCGTTATGAGGAAGAATAGAACAAATTCTATCCTTAAATGGACACGAAGTACCAAGCTGTGGTGCTACTGGTGGTGCTTCCCTGTGGCTGCAGCTAGAGAGCACCCAGGGGGATCCAATCCTGTTGTACGCAGCGTTACCTTGAGCTTAGGTATTTGTTCTGGGCTTCACAAGGTTAGCAGTGGGGATCAATCCTGCCCCCCAACTCTAGTGACTTTCAAGGTAGTTACTGTTTGCAGCCACAAAGCACTGGCCTCAGTAACTCAGGAGGTGTCCTGCAGCCTGATGCTGCTGAGCAGCTAAGTGAAAGCAGAGCTACAGGTTCCCTTGTCCCCAATATTTCTCACACATGAGCTGCTCTCCGTGCACCCACAGTAGACCCAGGCTCAGAAAATGTGTCCTAGAAAATAAGTTACACCTTGAGCAGGTGAGAGAAAGAACAAATGAAATGTAGAAACTACCAAGTTTTTGCCAGTCAGCCATTAGGTTAATTGGGCTGTAAGGAAATTCTAAAGAGAAAAGTTTTACTGAGGAGAAATAGATGAATTAATCTTATCATCTTTTGGATAAATCAGTGGTGCTCTTTTTGGGGAGGCTCTGCCCAAGTGTTTCCCTCCACTGTGTCTGTGGGACTGTGAGAGAAAAGGTTGGTGGGCACTGTGCCCACTTGTGCCAGTCAAGCTCATGTGATTGAGAAGCAAGATAGAGGTTTCAGTACACTAAAATTAGTCCGGGAAAACAAAAATTCAACCCTCCTCTTCTCTCCTCCCCCCTCCCCCAACAACAACAAAACAAAAGGGAAAATAAGGAGATAATTCTTTAAAAGTGAACTTTTGGAAGATATAAAAAACAAGCTTGTTTTTACATACTAAAACCAATAAAGCCCTGATCCTGGAGACAGACATCTAAGCACATGCATGGACTTGTTGAAGACAAGCATTAGTGTTTGTAAGATAAAGCCTTTATTGATACTTAAAGTTCCATCAGTTTAACTAAATGTATTTTTAAAACTCATTTAGTGAAAACATGCAAAACCCTTGGGCAGACACTCCAAAATTGTTTTAATGGTTTTAAATTGAATTGGCTTCATGATTCCTTACTAAATTAAACTGCACTAACTTCAAATTGCTCTGCAACTAGCCATGCAGTAGTATGCACAAGATTAACCAAGTTCTAAACCCAATCTCAGTCAAACTATCTTGCATTTAAGTGTGGAAAAAACTTCAAGTAGAGGAATATCAGTAAACAGAGGACAGTGACATGGCATCTGAATAAAAACGCTGAGCCTTGCTCAGTGACACTCAGAATCACTTCCATATATTTGCTTTTCTAATTGTTCCCTGCAACTGACTGCTGATAAATGTTTTTTTTAGTGCAAATCTCTGCAGCTCTCACAATCATTGAAGTCTGCTGGGTTTGGCATTCCAGGACTTTTAAACTTTCCTTTTTTTTTTTTTTTTTTGGCTCCTCCACAAATTCTGAAGGGAAAGCAAAAAGGTGACATTAAAATGGCAGCATCCAGAGATGGCAATGACAGCTGCACAGACTGAGACGCTGAAAGAGTGACAAGTATTTCTAAAAGCTGCTTTGACAACTCATGCTGGAGTTTTCCTTTAAGTTACAATCATTTTTCTGAAGAAATAAAATTGGTGCCTGAAGGATCTGAAAATGAAGAAATAAAGTTGTGTAAAGTTTGCAGTACCTTACAATGCTCATTGAGCATCAGTTATGTATATAATGCCTTTTCTTACACCTGCCAAGCTTGCCTCAAGACCCAACTGCTGTGCCATGACACAGTGACTTATTAGTAAAGCTACTGATCTGCTTCTGGTGACTGCAAGGCAGCAAACAGGAGTCAGCCCTGACATTATCAGGACCTTCCCAGGAACTGCACTGGGATTGCCTGTTACCACATCTGCTCGAAACACTACTCGTTATTAAGAAGGATTGCTGTCACTGTCATTAGTATTCTGAAGTTTGATTACTAAGCCATGGCCATGTTGATGGACGCTGCAGGGAAGGACAGGACAGTGCTGTCCATTCCCCAGAGCCCAGCACTTAGGACGCATGACATGAGTGAGAAAAAGGACCAGCTCTGCTCAGGACATCACTGTCCCACCGTTGTGTGTGTGCACTGGAATCAGCTTTAATAGATGAGATGTTCAAGCCTAGTAACATCCAGACTCAGTAAAGGTGTGGGAGATACTGGGACATATGCTAAAAAAGCCTGAAGCACCTTCACTGTTTCCTGCCTTGCTGCAAGAAGCAGCACTTTTCTGAGGCTGCACTGTTACCTCCCCAAAGCAGGAAGCACTCACCTGCTGCACTCCATCCTGGCATTAGCCTGAAGGCTCAGCCTAACCCTTGAAATTTGTTTTCACTTGTCTAGAGAAGTGATTTCTTGCCTGAATAATTCAGTTGCTCTCAGCTTTATCAACTGGACATCAGACTATTATTGTTTCATTTGGAGGGCAGCAAATCATTCCATTCAGAAGTGGAAATCATTTGTGAATTGTCAACTGGATGAACACTGGGATGCCAGGGCAGATCTTTAACCCTGCCCAGCTGCTGGCAGTCGTGCACTGGCACTTTGGCATCACCCTGCTCACTGCCTCTCACCAGTGGGCCAATGTCCTTTAATTTTGGCTCTTCCCAAGCCTGGGAAAATTCCTTCTTTTCCTGGCCAATCAACAAAGGCTCACTGAGATTTATGGCTTTGATGAGTGAAATTTTCAGCCTTGAATCTACAGACTGATGCTTTAAATACATTATAGAGATTATCAGCAATGTATCAAGGTGTCTTTGTAGGATGGTATAAACTTCTACTGCACTACTTATTGCCATAAACCATACTTCCAGGTTTTTATTTATATGCGCATTAGCTCAATATGATTGGATCTGTAGCCAGCCCTGGGGATTGGAGTAATTTATATATATCAATAAAGGTCTCCAGCCAGCCACTGGGTGCTCTAAGGGGAACAGTAGTTCCATTTAAAACATTAGGAACTGGAGAAATTGAAAATAACTCTCTATTTAGAGGCCAAGAAGTAAGACAGCAGGCAACAGAGGTCCCAGCACAGCAAGGCTATACTAAAGAGATTGTTAAAATGTCATTTCACTTACATATAAGCCACTGAAAAAAAAAAAAATTAACCCATTCTCTTCCATACTTGCTACAAATAAGGCTTGAAAAGAAAACATATTCTTCAAACCTAGGGTGTTTTAAATAACCCCAGAGGATATGACCATAAAACTTTGAGCAACATGTTCAAAGAATTCAGGGAACTTTACTTGCAAAATTAGTTTAAAAAAGGCAGAAAATCTCATTACCTTTGCATTTGTTAATGTTAAAGCTGTAATGTAAAAGCAGCAAAAAATCCTTCAGTGGTTGGCTTTTACTAGGCACAAAAAGCCTACAGGAAGAAATGTCATCTTGTCTACCTAAAATAACCAAACTCAACGTTATTCAATTTTAATGTTAAAGTGTCTTTGACTGCTCTTTTCATTTAACAAGCAAGGAAAGCCTCGCAGGAGCATCCAGCACAGATCTGCTGAGATTTACCTTCCTCCGCAGCTCCTAAGTTTCCTATGGTTCATGGATCAACTTGGCTGGTAGTCCAGGTGAGTGTTTATATAGTAAATATTTCATCTTACAGTGAACTTTAATGACCTGTGACTGAAAATCAGCTCGATCAATTTCCTATTTTATTTCATTTTTTTCACTTTTGTTTAACTTTCCGCAAAAGATAACTAGCAGGTCAGAAGGAGGAAAGGGCAGAAACTGGCATAGAAAAAGAGTATGTGAAGCTACACAAGAAAAATAAGCTTTCTGTAGTCTGAACTATGGAACCACTTTATTTGTATATCAGAATATAAAAGCATAGGATTGGTAGAAGCATTTTCTAACAGGGCCTTCTCCTGTTGCACTGCTCTCTATTTAATTCACTTTCAACCAGAAACACAATAGGAAATTGTGAGCTCCTTCTAGCTGTCCCAGCCCCTCTGCCCCTTGTGCTTTGCAGGAGAGAAATGCCAGTGTTTCTTTTTGCTTCCTCAAAGTTTTTCTAAGTGCCTGAAACACCAGCACGCTGGACCTAACTCCTGCAAAGAGAGCCAGCTGGGTTTTCTTTTTCTGTTATTTGCTTAACCTGAAAAACAAAAATAAAAGAAAAAAACCAGCACAGTGCTAAACTGGGGAGTAGTCATTTCTAAGCAAACACTGCATGACTGATGTAACCACATCGAAGAGCAAGTAAGCCTTCCCAAATCCCATCACGCCCCCACACCCCAAGAGGGAAAAAAAAATTGCTTAATGCGTAACAATGCCATTGTGTGTGTGAGAATTGCTGCCTGGAAGGAAGTGTCCCCACCAGAGTCCCCTTGTGCGGCTCACAGTGCTTTGAACGCTCCTGCTGTCCTTGCGCCACAGCCAAGCTAAATCCATTTCTATTCAAAACTCAGATACTACCCTGCTGCTCCAGGTTTTGTTTTGGTTTTTTAAAGGTTTGTTTCTTACATAGGGTGTTTATTTGCATTGGATTAATTTGCAGTCCATGAAGCTTGGTTTTTCTGAGGATATTGCTTTCTGCTCTGGGGAGGTGGTGTGGGCTGTTGGACTGAGCCACTGGGAGAGATAGTGGAGACCTGAACGGTGGTTTGGAGCAGGTCGTGCCCTGCAGCCTCTCTTCCTGTCCTTCTATGAAACCACCCACCCTCCTGCTTTCATGCATGACTTCATTGCTCCCACTGAAGGAGTGGTTGCTAATTAATGCCATGAAAGTGCCCTATTTAATTTCTCCGAGAACTGAGCCTGAACTGATACTTAGATCTTGTGGTAGACCTTGTGCCCTGGAGAAAAGTCATCCTAGGACAGGTAGGTGGGAGAAAAGTGTGAGGAGTTGTAGCAGAATTAAAAAATCAGGACCAGATGTTACAGTGAGAGGACAAAGGTGAAGGAAGAATGCACAGTTAGCTGATTCACAAAACTTGCACCCACCACTGATAGGAATTAGCTCTCTCAGACTGGGAAAATAGAGCTAATGTTTGTAGGGAAGGTGTTATTGCACTTGGAGCTAATGCTTGTAGGGAAGGTGTTATTGCACTGGCCTCAATAGTCACTGCTTTTCATGGTCCCAGTTCAGCTGGGGCTGCACCCTGACCCTGATTAAATGAGTGGGTCAGATTCAAGGTTCAGACTGGGAGTCTTGCAAATGATTCTCTGCATTCTGCATGGCATCAATTGTCCTTTCTGCTGATAATTATGCTGTTGATGCTGCTTTTATCTGAGTAAGTGCATTAGTGTCTTCATATTCTCACTTTGCTTGGAACTGCAGGCGCACCATGCTGCAATGGCCGTGTTATTCTAACATTATTAAATGTGCACTCTTCTTTTATTGGGCTTTTTAATAACATTTAAGTTGTACCCCTGGGAATTTTTGCAGAAAGGGAATGTTGGCCAGCCTAATTTGTACATGAAAATACCCTATAGGCCACAGAAACAAGATTCAGATGAATTTCACATGTGACTGTGTGTATAAGTGCTTTTGGGTATAAACCCACTCAGATAAGAATCTTTGAATCCTACAAGGCTCTATCTTGTTTGTGCACATTACTGTTTAGACTTGCTGCATATTTTTTTCTTTCTTAGCAAATGTGCCCCCAAGTCTTCTAGCTCCATATCTGATAGGTACTTTTCTACACCTCTTAATGGGGCAATGGTGGACTTGTTGGACTTACAAGAAACCCTACTCTGCATGTCAATCTTAAATCACTTCATTTCTCCAGACTGCCAGAAACAAGCCCGTAGGGATGTCCTGGGTGTGATGTCCAAGTGTGCTTCTGGGCAGGAAATTCATGGGTATATCATGATGTGGAAGAGAAGGCAGATGCTTGTGCTGGGCATCTTGGGGACTGGCTCTTGGGGAAATCATTGCTTAAGTGTGAATGGGATCGAAGCTCTGGAGAGGAATAGGTTGCCAGTGCCAACTAGTGTCTCTGAACACCATTCTTCCCATGTTGCTCTAGCTCTTGCTGTTAAGAAGCCTTTATCTATAATCAGCTATTTGTCATCTTCCTTACTACTTCATTATCCATTTTTAAAAACCGTTTGTAATCATTTTAGAATGATAAACAAAGTCACTTTACAAGGGAGAAAACTATGCATAACCCTTTTCCTTTCCCTGGGAAAATCCTTGCTTTGACTTAAATGTTTTAATTCATCTCTGTCTTGTATAGCTAGCACATGCATAGAATGAGCTTCAGGAATTCACAAGAACATCAACATTTCCTTGCTGATGGCTGCTGCACTGCTGCAGGGTTATTGTTCTCATATAATACTGCATGTCTTGAAAAGTTGAGCTGTTAGAAGTGTTAGAACTGAAAATGCACAACGTCAGATTCAGAATGGATGTGGATGGAAAAATGCTTCTATGACAAGGCAGTGGGCAGGGGCTAGGAATAGTTTGGCTTTAGGTGAGTCATTAAATATCTGCAGATGATTCTTTTCTGCTTGGTTTCTTTAGAACCAGATAAATAACTTCCTGTCCTCACCAGTATTTAGCTATTTTTACAAGAAAAGCCTGTGTCTTTATCAGGAAAATTATTCATGTCTACTGATGGAAAAAAACACATTTGAATTACAAAATCTTTGATGTTCGTGGAGCACTTTGCTCTATATCCAGCCACTAGCCCAAGGGAACCAGAGCTTGCAGAGTTCCTAGAATGCAAAGAGTAGATGGTGAATGCACAAAGCAAAATGGGAGAGATTTGGTCACCGTGGAACAGCCCATGTTCAGCATGCAGGCTCTGACTCAGCAGTGGGAGGCGAGTTGCATGGTCACGTCTCTCTAAAGCTTGCAGGTTCTTCTGCAGTTCCTTTCACATAAAAGTTCATGGGAACATTTTGCTCAGTTTCATAGCACAAGTTATGGTTTTTCACTTCTCGTGTTTCATTTTGGCCATGAAATGATGAACAGATCCAAAATCTCAAAGTGAAATTCATTGGAAACCTGCACATTTCTTTGGTCCTTTTAAATTCAGGAAAATCCACAAAATGCTTGCACTTTCTCTGGAAAAAAAAAACCAACAGCTGGCTTAAGAAAAGATCTTTATCAATCCTTCCCCTGATTTCAGTCGGGAATTCCTGATGTATGCCATAGTAAACAAAGAATATTTGTGCTGCCCAGGCTCAGGAACTTTGCAGTGAATCCGACCTGGGTATCTCCTTGATCACAAATGCAGAAGTGCAAGTAAGTCATGTCAATATAGACCTAAAATGGTGTCACTTTCTGGTTTCATAATGGACAATTCGCACAATTTCAGTTACGGTCTCTTAAGAATTTATTTGCATCTCCACTAACCATACTGGTTGCATAAATATCCACCGGGATAAAGGAGGTCCAGATTTAGGGGAGATGTATACAGAAGAACCAACTATCAGACTGTGTTCTTTCAGTCTTTCACCTTCTACAGTCACACTCTAGCAGTGGAGAACAAAACCACAGATCTGAAGAGTGTATTTGTTGTGCTATATGGCATACTCGCAGTGCAAAAGATGTGGTCATCCAGCACACTCCCATGATGTCTGAGAAGAGGTAAGACAGTGGTTTGCCCAGAGAGCAGTGCAGGAGCCAGTTTTATCACTGCTTGGGAAGTAGCTGCAGTGTGTCTGAGAATAGTGCTGATAAATGAAACATATGTGAAGACAGCGGAGTACACATGTGGCCTGGTTTGCACTGTCATTTTCCACTTTGGGAAGATGAATGTAAGGAAGATGACAGACTTTTCAGAGGCTGGAAAATTATTTTGGTGTTTTGCTATTCTGTTTTAACTCATGGTGGGGCTGGAATAGCATGGCTCGGAGAGCGTGTTTGTATCAAATGTAGCATAGTCCTAAATAAACCTGATCTCAGACACTGACGTTAGTAGCATAAGTTCTAATCTTTCTATATATAGTGACATATTGAAGAGAAAAGGTCTTGCTTGAAAACTGCTGCTGCTGCAAAATCACTGTTGCTGAGTAATATGACCCATGATATTTTATATTTACTAGAGCAGATCTATCTCATCCCTGCACCATTTGATACTGCAACAAGAGATATGTGTAATGAGTTAGTCACTGTGACTCACATAACCTCAATCCCTATAAAGCAGCTGTCTTTTGTGCTTTCTGTCCTTTTTTTTTCATAAAAAGAAAAAAACCAACAAGAACAGTTCTAAGTGATTCAAGAGTAAAAGGAGGAGATGGTTGTAATCAGTTCCACCTAATGATTGATCAGTTTGTGAGGAATGCTGATCAACTCCAGATGTTGCATTCCAGCCTCAAAATGGGATCATCAATTCAGAACTCCCATCTGGCTTGTCTGACAGCAATGGCACAAGTTTTCCAAGAAACTCTAAAAAACCTGTGGCTGTTGGTAGAATATCTCTGCTCAGACCAATACATTTGCCAGTAGGATGTGGTAGAGTTCCCTCTTGTGAGTTTAACATATCTTGGTGTTGCCAAGTGACTGGTCTATTGATGTTGTATGATAGAAAACTGTTATAATTTTGGAGATATCCTTTCCTAATGCCCTAACTTTCAAGGCCAGGATATTTTGGATGTTGTTCTCTGGATGTTCTGGAGAACTGTGGGTTATGCTCTGTGGTTAATATTTTAACTCACTCCCAAAATCAGATGATTTGATGCAGTCCTCCTGCCCACTTGCCAGATTTCACAGGAAGCAATGACTGCCAGCAACTCATCAGTGTTTTGTATTTGAAAGCATTCTTTTTTTGCTTCCCTGTTTTTCAGAGCTTTGCTACCCTTACTTACTCATCTACCCCATTCATTGCTTAAATCAACCATACTTCTGATAGTACGGTGCCAAATTCCACCCTCATTTACTGTTTCACCATTCCCAATAACTTCACCAGGACTTTCTCTTGTCTTACCATTGGATCAGTCTAGCTCAGACCCAAGCACCTGTACAACAATGGCCATTCCCATGCAGCAGTGAGTTCCCCAGGGAGGACACTTGTCAGGAGGTTTGTTATATCCTGAAACCACATGTGCTCAACACTGAGATGAAATTCCCCTGTGAAGAGGCAGAAGGTGGCCAACCCTATTCCCACAGCCATATGGAACTAAGGAGGGTGGCAGCCAGTGGAAAATTTGTGAAATTACAGCGATTACATCTTCAGTGGGTCTGTCTGTGCCCCTGCAAACCAGATATTCTACTTGCACTCTGTAACCACTAAATGAGAGCTTGTCCTACCTATTAGAGTACAGAGCAGACACCATCAGGCACCAAGCGTTCAGGCTCAGCTCTAAACCCTGAAAGAGTGAGCACCCATATCAAAACATGCTCATATATAACATGAATGGAGAAATAGGAGAAGGCAGGAGCAAAATGCAAACCCTACAGGATGTTTAGCTGCTGCCCTTGAAGGAAGGTGATTCCTTGCAGTGCAAATCCAACCGTTTGCTGGAAAACAGGGCTGGGAGGGTCTGGGGCATCAGGAAAACCTACAGTAATTGGCTTGGTCAAACAAGCCCAGCTACTGCACAACCAAGGTAATTATCTGGGGGGAATTTAGCTGCCCACTGGAAAAACAGAAGCAGAGTTGGAAACCAGTTGCATCATGAATGATAATGGTGCTGACAGCTTTAAAAGCACTTGGGGACTTTTTAAAGTGCAGCTAACCCGCCTGAGAGGGGCAGGAGCTGCAGTCGTGCGGGCGGGGAGAGCTGGCATGCTGCAGGGAAATAAAGAGCTGTTGCCACGTTGGCTCCTCTGCACTTCCAGATTCACTTTCCGATGTGAAAACATTGTTACGACATTGCCCAAAGGAACAGGCTGCTTGCAAGGCAAGGGAAGCTTGAAAACCACAGGGCTCCTCACCAAGGTATGACTGTCTGGTGGGAATTCCCAACTTCTTAAGCATCTTGTCTGCATCTAAGGACGTCTGTATGGCAAGGCAGGGGGAACAGCATGGAGACTGCAAGCGCTCACCCGTATTGGATGGGTGGTTAAGGTGCCCCTACACACTTAAACACATTCCCTTGCTAAATTCCCTGCGGTACATTAATTTTTACTGATTGCTAATGGCTGCCTGGCTGTCTCTAAGGCAACTGGTCCGGTTATTATTAATTTCCAGGTTGGAAGAACAATAGACATCCATTTATCAAGGAGGTACAAACCAACAGCCAGTTTTTGTTGTTGTTGCAAATTGGTTTTTAACTATAGAAGTCCCACATGGACGGTGTTCTGAGTCTTTTTTTTTTTTTTTTTTTTTGTCATAAAGCATCCTAATGGAGGAAAGAGGAAAGTTAGGAGAAGAGTAACAAACTGAAATTGAAGCAGTGCTCAGGAGAAATTTCAGACTCTTTCAGTGAATGAATATGAAGTGAATGCAATTTTTCAGCTGTCACTGACCTATTTTAGACACTCTCCTTGCCAAAAAAATTCCCTAGGAAACTTCATTTGCCATAACATGGTTTTTCTGGAAGGTTCAGTGAAAAAAATTAGAAGAGAAAGTTTAAATACAGGGCTTATAGAGCAGCTTTTTGCTTCACGCAGGAACAGGGAGAAGCAGAACAAATGGCTCCATCTCAGTGCTATAACCACTTCTTTTCAGCCTGAAGGCCAGAGGAGAAAAAAGTGACCCAAGCAAAAGTTAGCATAACTTAAATCTTATCTGACATGCACTGTCTGGTAGGGAATCCTAAAACACATAAGCTTGGCTGGTTTTAAATGCATTCTCTTGCTTATGTTATAATGGAAATCTGCTGTTTTTTGCATGCTCTTGATTTCATATATTTTGGGTGACAGAGTGTTCACTGTCGTATCTGTTTTGTGGCACTGCACTTATTCTCAAAGACAAGACAGCCTGGTGTGTTACAGGTGTTGTCAGAAGAACATGGCCACGTGATGAAGTCACTCTGTAATGCTATTTTTTGACTTGGAACTGAGATGTAAAGGAACCTCTTGCAATAGAAAGGACTGTTGGGATTGAAGAGTTTCTAGCGTCACAAAATTGATGGATACGAGACAGAATACATTTAGTTATGAGTATTCAGCTATCCATAATTTGCGTATTTGTATTAACTCTACTCATGGTCTCATATTAACTGACATACGCGGATTAGTTTGTAGTGTGCAGATTGCATGGAGCAGCAAGATGTTTGGATAGCTGGTCTTCGTCAGGATACGCGATTTAGTCGTCTCTGAGCAGAGTCTCAGTTTCATGTTTACACATAACTTTGCAAACTTGTGGAGGCGTCGATACTGCCGTGTGGGTGCAGGAAGCTCTGGGTGAGCAAAGTGACCGAGAGCAGCACCTCTCTTACTTTCTGAGATTTTAATGTGTGGGGTGGTTTCTTTATTTCCTTACTTTGGAGCTGTGATGATACAGAAGACAAATGGGAGTTGGCTGGTTGTCACCTGTGAATGCCCACATGAAAGCCATAATTACCAATCTGCCTGCTTGTACTCTCACATTTTTATTATGGTTCCAAATTCGGGTTGAAATTAATAACAAATTGTTGGCTTTTTTTGATCCCTATTTTCTTTTAACATGAGACAGTCACACTAATTAAAATCTCAGAATTTTTCATCTGAGAAAAGTATTTCTAAACCTCTTTTTCCTTTTTATTTCAGACTACTAATTTACTTTCCCATCTGCGTTTCCTGTTCTCTGCTGTATTGTGTATATGCACTTTTGTTTATTTACTGTGAAATGGAGTTTCTTAGTAAAATGCTTTGAGGAGGAAGAATTAAGCATGTTCTGTGGGAAATTACTGTCATTAACACAGATTTACTGGAGCATTTTGAGAGCACTGAGGTTGAATTTACATATTTAACTGCAATCTCAGCCTTATTCACAAAGTTCTTCAATGCACATAACTTTGAACTGAGAGTTAACAACTTGCTTAAGTTCTGCACCAGGAGGAGACCCAGGTGAAAGTTACAGATATTAAAAGGTTTAAAATTATGGGGTATTTTAGGGTTCTTCTGAAGAAAGCTGTAATGGCACAGTGAATATATTAACGACTATTTGAAATCAATGGAGCCATTTGCATGATGTCAGTGCAAGGGTCAGTCAGGGCCCTTCCATAGCTGAGAACGTGTTTTATTACAACTAAAATAATCAGAGGATTCCAGTAGATTGGAAGTGTTAATAGATGAAAAGTGATAACGCTCAGTACACATGTTATGAATCAGCTGGTGGTGGCTGAACCCAGCTATGGAAGTCTAACACAGCAATGTGTTTTCCTGCATTCATTCAGCAGGGTGAATACTCCAAAGTCACTGAAAGCCGATTGCAAATTGTCTGTTTGATTCTATCACTCAATTTCTGCACTATGTCAACTGAATAAGTAGTCAGCCAGGCGGGAAAGAGAAATGATACCATACAATTTATTAAACGAACACAACACAGCACAATTCTGAGGTTTCACTATTTGATACAAATTATTCCTGAGCTGTTCATAAAGGTAAAACACCACACCACATAATTTAAACAATCTCCACTGTTCTATAAAGAATATATTTTAATAAACCAGCACACACATTGCAAATAATCTAGGAGGATGGCAGAATATCCAGCGGTGCTCTTTAAGTTATTAGCACAACATCCTTATCCCCCAGTGTGTTAGTTTCTGCTGTACTGGGGTTCATCCTTTTAATATCTGGGGCCAGGGGGATGAAAATTACTCCTTCCAACTAATGTATCATGAGATTTTGGTTAATTTAAGCATGTCTGTCCAGGTGACATGGGCAGTTCTGTGGATATTGGGTGTTTTCCAAGATTTCTGATACATAAGCTCTTTCTGGTCCCACGATTTGTCTCCTGATTACAGTGGTAAAGGCATCCCCTCGCCTCTCTTACCCACCATCTCCTGATGAAGCAGCCCCCTGCAGCTTCCTAAATTCTCTGGCGTTAATCTCTCTCCTTGCCTAAAAATAAACGTCTAAGTCTAAATTCTCATGGGAAATACTGCGTTAGGAAAGGCAGGGAGTGAAATGAGCTAAATCATTCACACTATTAGCTCAAGTGGCTACTGCAGCTGGCCCAGTAAATGCCAACCCAGCCAAACCTCAGCCATTTTCTCCCTCGCACATGCTGTGTATAGTGAAACAAGAGTGTCTGCAGATTTATTAGCTTGTATATAACACTAAATTGATGAAAACATCCTCTAGGCAACTTCATCTACTTTTCACTTGCCATGTTCCCATGACAGTGACAACTTGTTGTGTTACAGCTGACCTGTCAGCTGCAGCTACTCCCTGTTCATCGGGGGCTGCCTGTCACTGGATGGATATGAAACGGGAAGTGAGCAGAATACAACAGGCAGTTATGCACACATTCCTTCCAAACAGCCTGCTTCAAAACCCAAAGCTGACAGTGGAGAGATTATTGTTGAACCCTCATGTACACTCATCCAATATTTAACTCGGCTCTAATGGATTAATGCTATTGCTGCAAACATTTTCACCTGGCTCTAAATAAGATTTCTTAAGCCGACGGTCTAAATATAGCAGCTCTGGGCGTTTTCTGCTTTTGCAAATCAGTCGTGAAAGGGACATTCATTATATCCTCTTTTCCAGACAGAAAGGTGACCAGCATAAATCCCGCACCGTGAACGGGTGCGTGCTCCATTGTTATTGCAGATGTGTCAATCCCCGGAAACAAAAGAATCGACACCCGTCTAGGAACAAGCTCCGTTAGTTAGCAATTCAGAATGACTTCCAAAAGCAATCCCTTAGTCTCCAATGATATCTGTCTGACAACTACTTAATCTCGGCAAGAGCTGCGTTATACCAGCCTGTCATCATTGCTACCTCTCAGGTGTAGCTTGAAAAGCGGAGAGAAAGAGAGAGAGATCTATGAGTTTCAATCACTTAGAAGAAATTATAACTTTTTAGAAGCCTGTATGCAGATAGCATTTACCATACTGAATGGAAGATGACAGTTCCCATATAGACAGAGTGGTACAATGCAAAATGCCAGCTTCCAGGTGATTCTATCCCATCTCTGAGGCTGTCGGGAGCTATCAAATTAATGTTGAAATAATTGTCACTTGTGAATACCTGCCAGTGTAACCAAGTCAGGTATTAAAAAAAAAAAATCCCAATTGATCAAGCTCAAAAATTGTTCTGAATACTTAAGGAAAAAAAGTTTTGCTGAGGTGTGACTCTGTTACATATTCATTTCAGCAGAAAGATACCTTTTTTTTTTAAGAATAGAAGCAAAAATGAAAGTGCTTAAGTGTCCTCATTGAAACAGCGTTAATATCACCACTGATTCCTTGATTATTTGAATTGCAACTACTTTTATGATAAGAGAAGCAAATAAAGATTAGCTAATGCTTGAACCTCTTGCTACTGGAGACATTTGCAATAAATCTCGATGCCCTGCTCTCTCTGTCTCATTGCTATAAAAACTCCTATTTTGTTGAAGTTCCCTTTTATCTCTGCATATCCTTACAGGGGTTTTATTGGGGTTAATAGTTTTTGTCGGTCCTATTGCAGCAAACAGTTAAATGTTCTTGGTGTTTAACTTAATGAAGGCTGTGTCACTCCAGTCCCATTCCTGTTAACATTTTCTAATAAATGACAAAATGGAAAATGGAATTTTCTCTTCAAGGAACAGATGCAACGCCATCAACACCCTGCACATTTTCTCTATATTGCCTACCAGTGTACCTACAGGGAGGAAGAAAGGACGAGTGTCCCTGTGCTATGTGACAGCACTCCCTGCTCACACAGACACAACGCTCAGTACATGGCAGGTTTGAATCTTTGACATTTCTTCGAACCTTCTTTTAGGGCACCAGCTTTCAGTATTCAACAAGCGCATCTTATTACACAATACATGGCAAATGATTGCATCCTCTTCTCTCAGACATGTCTCTCACTACTACACTCTTTTCTTTCATCATTTTGCAGAGGTCTAAATGTGATGCACCCTGAGCAAGCTGTACTGGGAAGCAGCAACCAGTGCTGACTTCAGCAAGCAGTCTCTTAGGAGGCAGTCCATGATGCAGGATGCTGTACCAGCGCTCTGTGACTTGTGCTGGCCACCATAGGAATGCCAGGAACAGCCTAATGTTCCAGTGCACAAATACCAAACTTTGACTGTCTGGATTTCTGCCTGCCCAAGGAAGCATGGCACTCAGTGATAAGCTAGCAAGATGTTCAGTCTGATTTTCATTGAGAGCAGTCAGGTTTGCTTTCCTCCTGGAAGAACTACATGGTCCTGTGCTCATTGCTCTCCAGCCCACTGATCTTTTCAGTCCTGTGTTTGGCCTAAGGTTGCCACAACATCACATCCTATGAGCCCTCGGCTGCAGGACTTGCACTGCTCTGTGACCTGGCAAGTCAGCAGGCACAGCCACATCCAGCCCACTAAAACACAACCCAGGCTGAGACTGTCAAAGTGTTCATAAGATCCTGGAGCCTCCCAGTACTCTGATAAAGGTTCCTCTTTCTCTCTGTACTTCATACAAGCCAGACATCTAAATTCCATTTTCTAAGCTGCTATACTGAATTCTCTATGTAAGAGTTCCCATGCTTCAAATGATATCAGCTCTACTGAAGTTAATTCTCAACCACTGAATATTTACAGTAAATTAACTCTGTCTTTCCTATCTTGTTATACCACATTAATGAGTGCCTAAAATTATTTTCTCTTTTCTGATGTGCCTAAGCAATTCTTATAACCTAGGCGACTTTCTGATCTCTCATATTCTGGAGCCATTCCATATTTATACTAGCATAAATGAAATAACATTTTGATGCTTGTGTATATATGAGCACAAGAAGAATGAGAAAGGAATATCTGCCAGCAGGGACATATAGTTAGGAAATGTATATAAAGTATATCTGCATATAATTCCCACACTGATTCATTCACGTGGCTAATACACATTGTTGGTATTTGTCAATACTTATATGTGCCCTTCTATGCCTGTTAATATGTAGTCTATATCCTGACACTGAACTACAGAGAAGAACATAAAAGGTACATTCTACATTTCCAATTTCAGGCGATGCGTCTCCATATTTTGAAGAGGATGGGCTGATGTTTAGGAGCTCTTCCCTTGGAGCCCTACCCTACAAATTCCCTAACACTGTCACGGCAAAGGCAGCAGCTGTTTCCCCAAGCATTCGCTGAATTATTCCGGAAGATTAAAATATACATGTATATATTTATGCCAACAAGAAGGAGGGAAAGTGCAACTTCTAGTCAGTGCCTAAATTTCCTGCCTCCGAAGCCCAGCTGGAGAGCAGGAGTTATAACAGAAAACAGAGGCACAATTAGCTGGAGTTCTGTAGCTGTCTGCAGCAGACTGCTTGCTCCTATCTCTCTATAGGTGGTCTCCCAGTTCATCAGTTCATAAATAAGTAATTTGAAATGTGTTCCTGGGGGAAATTTTCCTCCTTCTCTCCTGAACAGACTGTACTCATCAGTTTTCCTGTTCTCCAGGTACCTGGCGTTCTCATTTATAATGGCCAGAGGAACTATGCTGTTCTAATTCTTGCTTCATTACATTTCCTAATGCTTGTTTTCAGCAGCTTCACAACTCCACATTTCTTTATATATTGATAAAAAAAACTCTTTGCATATATTATTTATTGGCACTTTCATGTTAGCTTTACTGCTGATTTAAATGGAATATTTTTACATACAAAGTAAGACTGTGAAGTCGGTTTCAGGTCTGAGGTTTAGATATTTTGATTTAAATTAGGTGGGGGAAGAAAAACAATCAGCAAGAGAAATCATTGTCACTGGCCATTTCCCTCCCCTCTTCATCACACAATATCCAGACAGATAGTTAGCACATACCGGTGCTTTAGTAGAAAGGAACATTTTGTACTTCAGGGAAAAACATAGAGGCCAGATCAAAAGCTTATGGAGCCAGGTTACAAAGGTCTTTAGGTAGTCAAGGATTGAGCAGGATGTACAAAAACAACTTGGCAATAAGTGCTTAACCCTAAATGAACAGCCAAGGAAATCAGGCACCTAATTTACTTATTCCTTTTTAAAAATACCTGTAAGTAAGTGCATACTGGTAGGGGTAGATGCTCCTTACACAGAACAGCTCCATTGGCACATCAGAAAAAATGCATGACCGATCTGCTGTTTGACAGGATAACGATGTTAATGTAAGCGTTCATGTGAAAACAAGCAGTCTGAACCCAGGACACGTAGTTGCATAAGGCCATGTTAAATATTTTTGAAGCTCTGTTGAATAAACAAAGGATATAACAACACTGACCCTCAGCACTGCTGGCTGTGGACATGCACAAGCACTCGCATCCCATCCGGCACCTGGGTGTGCCGAGACCTGCTGTGGCCACACACGGTACTCAGGAGGGCTCAGGGAGGAGCAGGTCACAGCATTGGTGGTGCAAAATGTGGTGAGGGGTGTCAACAGCAGCACAGAAGCCACAATGCCTCCTGTAGATACACTTCAGGGGTTTCTGAGCTCCAACTTGCCTTCAGATAGTGAAGACCAAGACTTCAAGACTCAGTTGCCCACAGTTGGGGAAGACTTGATTTGCTGACCCAGTAGGGCCCTCCTCCTCCATGTTCCCATGAAACAAACCCCTGACCTCAGTTGCATGTGCGTTACTTTAAGGAGTCTGTTTTTCACTCCTCTGAGGAACAAAAGGAAAATGTTGCAACCTTGAAAGCCACCATCAGATGGAATTGCTGCTCCCCAGGAAGTCCAGATTAGGTACTGACAGACCCTGAAGTGAAATTAGGGATACGAGCCAAGAGTGCGTCTCTATATTGCCTGGAATTACAGCAATTTTATATTGCTCTTTTTGGACTTAATCAAAGGCACCCATTGACTTCAATGGATGATCGATCAGGCTTTGCTTTTTGCCATATTACACTAATCAATGTCTCTAATATATTACATGGAACAGTTCACCAAATGACAGATTTAGAAGCATCTATCTTTTCCCTTAAGAAATTACCCTGAAAATACCTAATGAAGAAGCACTTATTATTGCTTCTAGCTAGGGCCAAATGTTGCTCTTAATTAAATCAGTGGAAATTCAGAATCGTGCCGTTGAGTTCAATAATTGGCTTGTGAATGCCAGTGATAATTTTGATTTTCCTATATTTCAGAAGCAGCTGGAAACTTACATTGAAAAGATTTATTTTATATCAGGGAACACTTACGCTCAGATCACTATTTTCTTGCAGTTCCTTGAAACGTCCATATAAATTCGAGGTATTGCTGATTGGTTGGCGGGTTGCTGGTCAGTTTATTTTTAAAGTAATATGAAAAATATTTTAACTTTTAAAAATAGAAAAGCTGTTCCGTAAACTGAACGGAGCAACCCTAAATAGCAAGTCAGTGCTTTTCTCTAATAAAAGGCATCACCATGTAGTTAGGCAAGCAGAATTTGAGTCTAGACCTTTTTCTGCCCTATTAGACAAAAACTGTATCACAATCAATGTAGCATTGTTAAGCTCAAGTCTTCAGGCACCTTGAATCAGGTCCTCAAATCTGATGAGCTCTGCTTAAAAAATAAAAATATTTAGAGCCCTTTTCTGCTTTTATGTAATGTTGCATAAGGATTAACTGTAGTTCTTCACCCTGCCAGCACACCTTCTGCTTTTCCACAAAAGCAGGTGTTTACATGCCTAGAGCTCTAAGAAACATATTAACTACTTTGACAACTACGGTCATGAATTATACAAAAATAATACTAATTAAAAACAAAAACAGGAATTGACTGTAATGTTTATTTTCCAACAATTACTAAGATTATTCAGGGAGACGTGAAGGAGGAATACTTTGCAAACCTTCTGAGGAAATACTGTAATTAAAATAATTTTTTCATCTGGGATTTTCTTTGGGGAAAGGGAATTTTGTCACCCAACTGATAGTGGATTTCAACAGAGCCCTTAATTACTGGCTGGTTACCTGCATAGCTTAGCAGTCACAATTGGGGGTAGATGTTTCAAAAGAGCTCCCTCCCTCCCCATTTAAGCACTTTCAGGGAAGTATATGTTATTGGATTCTGTCTAAACTTCTGAAAAAATATTATTCTTAATGCTTACCAAAAAGAAAAAAAGGAAAAAAAGAAAAAGGAAGTTGTTGTTTCTTCTTAAGGCTGAACTAGCAAAGAAAACAAACTTAGAGAAAAGGCTGGAAAGAAATGTTTTTTAGTGGGCTGCTGCAAAATGAAATGAAAACACATTTCAGAGCATTTCCTTGAAAAGGATGGGGTGGGAAGAGGAGGGGGAGCAGGAGGCACAGAGGCTCCAGCAAAGCACGGATGCTTTATTCAGCAGCAGGCAGGAATCCCTGGGAATAAAGGTCCCTTCTGCACATCTCACTTGGGCAACTTATTTGCAAGTTTCAGGAGATCCCAAATGCCAGCAGCTAAATGTGTGCAGGAGGGAATTCAGGAGATAAAAACAGAGAGAAGTGGAGAGAGCAGTGCAAACCTGGCAACTGACAAATCCTGCTGATGTCAACAGGGGGCATTTGGCTGAGGCACCCCTCGTGGCGCTGGCCCTGTCCTCGTGGCTGTGTCCCTAAGCTCCATTTCCCAGGCAGGGAGACATGGCACAGGTTCCTCTGCTGCAGGAGCGCCTTATCTAAAGTCTTCTTCAAAAAAGGAAATGAGTCGATTTGCATTTTCCTACTGAAGCAGGGAGGAATGTTCCTCGTTACATTATACTGTGCACTCAGGTTTGCCCCAGGCCTGCTTGTGGGCTAGAACAGCTCTGAAAACACCTGTATCCTTCCCATTTAAATGCACTCTTCAGACAAACCTTTTTGGAGGCTTTCAAAGGAGATAGACTAATATTTTTCCATGTATTTCTCTAAGTGATTGCTGAAGACAGAAGTTAACCACTTGATTCCCACTTGATTCACACATATTGCCTTTCCATGGATTGCTCTTTCATCTGTAAATGCTTTCCTTTAGGTGAGGCTTTGGCTCAGTGGATTTCTCCATAGGGAAAAAACAACAACAACAACAACAACAACAACAACAAAACACATCTGGAAATGTACTGTAATTCAGGCATCTCTCACATAACTGAATGAAAGATTCTAGGGGACATTTCTATTGGGAAAGATTGGCACGTTCCATATTAGAAAATTCAAGATCCATTAAGCCATCCTCCCCATTGGATTTATTTTCTCTGTTGAAAACATCCTGAATATTTATTACAGTGAGGAAAGAGACCCTTCAAAAATGGTTCAAGGCAGTTTATATTCACGCAGGTCTTTTCCCTGCTGAAAAGGTTGAAGCCATCAGTGGACATGGATCCAAATTTTATCCCACATGAGTCTGAGTGCCTCCGTCCCATGCTGCGTGGAAAAGCAGCCTTTCCAGCTATAACTAATTGCTCACACAAAAAAATTATACCTGGATGAGAGTAAACCCAGCAGAAACTCTACAGAGGACCTGAGCTTAAACATCTGCATTAATAAAGGTTGCCCATGGAAGCTGAGTTCCCTGTTGGGATAGATCACTGCCTCTACCTGAGCCTGGGAGACTCCTTCACTCCTCTGGGATTCAGTTTCCCCACCTTGTAACAATGTGAGGCTTAACCCTCCAAAACAAGCAGTAGGGGCTCCTGAAGCAGCATCACTCAACTATGGACAGTATGGTGAATAATATTATTTATAAGCTTGGACTTAATTGCACGGTGTGTGTACACAATTGTGCATATGCACATGTGGTTACCTCGGTGACAGCTTTATTCTGATATGAAGTTGCCATAAGAAAACACCACTGGGGATTGACAGGAATAAGGCCAAGAGACAAATGAGTTCCCATCAGTATCAGCGAATGATAGCCTGATGCCAAGTTATATAACAGGGGTGAAAAGTCAGTGTTCCTTTCCCGTGTCTGTTTGGTAGAACACAAATGTCCCAAAGCCTTCCCTCTCCCACCCTATTTTAAAGCAGTTTCGTTAAGGATGTGGTGAGGACTTTTCCAATGTCTTCACTAATTTCCCACTCTTTCTCCTAAGCGATGATTTCATGTGTAACTGGCAGGAGACGAAATTTCAACAGATTGAATCCTTCTCTCTCCCCTCTGCATGCGCATACACACACATTCCTTCAGTCCCCAGATAGAAACCGTAATTCCCCTATATAAAAATGGGGGGAAAACATCTCTTTTTTTTTTCCTCCTTTTCAAATGTATAACATAGTTGTGAAGGCTAATTATAAAATAATGTTTATACCTTGGAGACCGAGACGGGAGGTTACGAAAATGCTTTAAAAGTCCCAGTGCAGCAATAGAAGAATTTCATTAACAGAAACAAAGCAGAGCTGGTGAAAGTTTGAAAAACAAAGTATGCAAAACATTAAAAAAAACAAAGCCAAATCTATTTACTGGTCTGGTATATATCAAACTTTCAAGGTTCCCAACGATTCCTTCACATTCCTAAGTGAAAAATGCAATTAAAAGGTTGATTTTTTGTTCCAGAAATCTTGGCTTTGAAATGCACAATGGGTTTTTCCTTTCAAGCCGTGAGGAAGCGCAGTGCTGACTGCTTTCCAAAGAGCTTCAGATGATCGCATCCCACCCAGCACCCTGCAGGATAAGGCTCTGTGTAAGCAGAAGGCAGCAGCAGCTCCTCCAGGAGATAATGCCCTAACACAGGCTCAGGGTGCGCGCGCTGCGGAGCCAATCCCATCCCCTGCGTATAACAAGTTTGCCCTGTGTGATTGTCTGACAGACCCGGAGACAAGGAGATGAACCCTGACAGATGTAGTCTTTATCACGGAGTAAAATAGGCTCACAGCAGTGTCCCGCCAACATGAATGTCACATTTTATGAATTGCCGTATTGCATGCTGCAGTGAGCACTGCCTGCCTGCGCTTTGGGCAGGCACTAACAGCACGGTTCTCCCCCCTCACAGCCTCAGCTCGCTGCCTCCAAATGTAGCAAAGAGCAGAGCCGGCAGCATCTGCTTTGCCATGAACTCACTGCCCTTAAGGTTCAGAAATAATGGGAATATAATTTAAAAAAAAAAGAGAGGAGTTAGATCGTTGTGGTTGACCGTGCCGGGACTCCTAGCAGGGTGAAGCAGTGCCCCTGGCCCTGTGCAGGGATCACAGAACAGGAGTTGTGTGACCAAGCAGAGCAGCACCTGGGGTCAGCATGGACCCCCAGATGGGCAGGATCCCACCTCAGTCCTCCAGAGCATGGCTCTGGCAGTGCCACCGCCAACAGCCACCAGCACTGGGATGCCACTCTGCTGACAGAAAATGAAGCCTGACTGCAGGCAATCAGTTGTGCTGACTCAACCCAGACAGGCACTGCTCCATCATGTGCATAAGATCTGCATGCGGGATCCAACTGCCAGGGAGGACAATGGCAACATTACGAGTGCTAACCCACCTTCCTCATCCCTTTTGGAGTCTTCTTCAGTTGTGTCTAACTCAGTCAGGCCAAAACTGCAACTGCAGTATGAGCAGAGGCTAAATCAAGCAGGAAAGAAGGGGGGTTGTTAAGGTTCATTCAAACTAGGTGAGCATTATTGTGCTGTCAAATGAGGCAAAAATCTCAGCAGGGTGGAAGGCCTGGGTTTGTGTACATTTCCACACAAACAATTCGGATGTGTTATGTTTGAAGTGGAAATAATAGTCTAGGAAAGATCTGAAAAATTAACAATGGTTATATACCTAAAAGGCAGAAAGAAGGAACTTAGCCTGTGGTCTCCTGGGGCTGGAGACATCAGTTTCTCCTGTATCCCTACAGTGTTCTCCCCCAGCATGAGCAGGCACTGAGCACCAGCATGGCTCATGGCACTGCACTATGGATGGCGCAAAGTCCTTCTGCCCAGCTCTTTGCAGACACTCTGCTGGCTCTTCACATCCTCAGCACTAGCTGTCATGGAGACATTCATGCTTATATTGTGGGCAATATTATTGGCCCTTTGCTTGGGAAATGGCCAGAATATAGACAAGGGGATGGTCCTTAGAACCACCTGCTTGTAAGCCCGGCAGACTAGAGACATCTAAAACACATCTGCTACCAAAGCTTCAGAAGTTATTCTTTTTTTTTTTCTTCTTTATAATTGTCATTTCTGGAAATGTGCTTTTCAACATGAGCATTTCTTGAGGCAAGTGAAACAACTGCCAGGTTATGAACTAAGGTAAGATCCTGACCTCTGCAACACTAGGGAGCCCTTCCTTTCCTCCTGCACCCCACCTCTCCCTGCAGCTCTTGGCTGGATCCATCCCACGGTTGGATCATTCATAGTAAGGGAGTAGTGGGCTTGGGGAAGCCTGACACTATTCATTTTGAGGGGTCTACCCTTTGCAGATAAACTGAGCTTTCCCGAGACTACTTTTCTGCCCCTTAAATTACCCTTCCTGCCTCAAAGGGAGGAAATCTAGTTTTTGAGATCCCTAGACTCAGACTCCAGCAGCTTGCAGGAAGGTTGTGCTTAGTGCCCTGCACTCTCACAGTCTTCCTACTTGCCCACAAACCTCTCAGTTCCCCATCTGTAAAATAGGGAAAACAGCACTTTCTTAAGTCCCAGAGGAGCTATGAAGGTGAAAAGCACTGAAGACTGCCTGGCATTCAGATGCTTTGCAGCTGGAGTATCGCAGATAGTTACGGCGTGGTAATATAAATGCAATGATATATGTGTGTATACACACACACACACTCTAAAAGTGTTTGAGAGCATAAATTTGGTTTGAAATCTTGCCCTTGCCTTTAGGGTCTCTAACTACTGATTCCACCTAAAAATAAGCATTAGTAAAAGATGTCAGATCCCAAGCCAAGACGGCGTAAAAGTATTTAACTTCTTGCATATCAGAGAATGCATTTTATTTTGGCTCACAAAGGACAGTTTTTCTGACAAACGTATCAAACCGCTTCCGCCTGCTAATCACAAGGGGCAGGTCGGCCCGGTAACGCAGCATGCTGCACATCCAAGCAACAGGCACAGCCCTTTAATGAAAGCCAACTAGCAATGATTCAAAAACTCAGCCATAAAAGTGGCTCTGATTTTTTTTGGCTGAGACTTGAATGGGACACAGTCGCATTCTTAATTCTAAGTATAGTACCACCTGCAGAAGAAGTTTTGCACTGAGAAAGCAGGTTGGGTGTTCACAAAAGCACATTATTTTTTGTACTTTTTTTCTGATGATGGAATAGGGTTTCACGGAACTTGATAAATATTTATTTGAAAATTTCTTTTTTTTTAATGAGGAAATTCAAAGTTTGCTAGGGAAGGACTTCCCTGGGATTTCAATTAATCCCACTTACAAAGTTAAAAACAGGCCCTTTGCAAAGAGCAGCCCAACAGCTCAAGACAGCCACAAAACTCCCAGCACCTTCTGCTGTTAGCATCTGATAAAAAAACTCTGGGGATAATAAAATGCAAAGCAAATTGAAAAAAATGTTGTTTGTAACACTAAAAGGACTGTTTCGTTCCTTATGCTCTTAATACTTTTGTCTGGTATTGTTTGAAGAACCATTTGGGGCTATTTGTGTTTTATTGAGGCCACTCGACCTTTCCCAAGTCTTAAAGAGTTTTGCTCTCTATTCCCAAAGAGAGTGCATAGATGGTGGCAATGGCAGTGCCATGGAGCCTCACAATGAGGCACTTCATTGAAAATGTGAATAAAATTGCTTACATGAGCATCTTTTTGTGGGATCAGTGTCACACAGATGAGGAGAATTCCCTTCTTGAGCAAACTTGCTTTTCCTTCTCTTTAAGCAGCTTACAGCAGATGTACATACAGGTAACATCATTAAAAACATTACTCCGTGTAATTTACCCCTGCCTTTCCGAGAGCAGCACTGGACCCTCATTTGCCTTTTTTGGTTATATTTGTTAGCTTACTCTGTAGTTTTCCCCTCTGGTAGAAAATGGAAAAGCAGAGAGACGTAAGAGAATTGTCCTTTGGAGAACATGGCTCTGGAGTTATGGCTCCTCTGAGGGCTTGCATGGAGTCCTATAAAACTTGCCATAGTCTCACAGGCTACTGGAAATGTTCCTTACAGGCACAAATAACGTGAACAACAGAATCCACTGAGAGCAAGTTATTCCTTCTTTCCCCTCTTTTCACTTCAAGAAAATAAGGTGAAGAAGAAACAAGAATAACAATGACGAGAATAAAAATTAGGATGAAATAAAAGATCCTCTAAAAAAACTTCTTTCTGCTCCAGTTTGACGGAGCCACTCATTTGGACCAGACTGGGAGCCTGGGCCTGCTGACTCTGGAGGAATTGGAAGCTTCTCTCTGAGGAAATATTTTCCTGGGAGACACCTAGGGCTTCTGCACAGAGTTGAGCACAGTTTATATCATGCTGAGACAGGGGATCCCTGTTACAGCCACCTGCTCTGTAACTAACCTGCAGTCCCCCTGATAATTAAAAGCTTTTCCTTCAGATCTGCCCAATGAGCTGTTCCCAGCTTGGCAAGAGTGTGAGTGTTTGATTTCACTGCAGAGGAAGCACATTTATGGTGTGGGGCTTTGTCTGCTAGAAGAGAAGTCACCAGAGAAATAAAGGATGGATGACCGAGAGCCGCCATCAACAGGTTTGGCATCGGCTCGCTCTGCCCCTGCTCCTGCTCCCACTGCCCAAGGAAATTTCACTGTCCCCACATCCCAGGCTTGAATTCTGCACCACATCCAGCCCAGATGATAGCACAACCAGGGCTTGAAGCCTGCCCCATGTCTGATCATTTGCTGATAATTCCTATTTCGCTTAAATCAACATACTGATTGTATCAGCCATAAAGCTTTATGGAGGTTAGTTTATTCCCCCCTTCAAATGGACTGTTCTTCTCTGTCATAAAGTTAATTTTATAGTCTTTGTTCATTTTCCTAATCTGCAAATTACATCCTCCTGTACTCTGATTACTTACTATTGGAAAAACAGACCTTCTATATTTCCCCTCTGCTTCTAGTTTAAATATTCTTTACATTATCTTGATGACCTTAATCTCTTTTTCCCCCCATTGGCCTTTCAAGGAAGCAGCAAGCGTACCAGCAACACGAAGTGTGTCAGCCAGAAAAAACAAACTCAGCTTCTGCTCTCTGCTCAGTCCATCAAAATACCCTCTCTTTTTCTTTCCTTTTTTTTCTTTCTCTCTTATTCTTTTTTTTTTTTTTTCCCCCTTTCCTCTCCTTCTTTCTCTGACAGCAAAGATTTGAGGAAAGAAATGGAACTGTAGCAGGGAGGATTTTGTGTCCTTGTAGAAATCCTTCATTTCCTATTAGGAAGGAAGGCAATTTAATATACTGGGAAACAAGGTATTAACATGCCAGAAACTGGCCACTGAATATTGCAATGAACAGGTCATTTCCCATTTCAAGTTACCTTCATTTTGCAAGGTGTGTTGATGCACATGCTGACATTACTACTTCAAATGGCCACAACCCAGCAGCAGCACATGCAGGAGTAGGAATGAGAAACATCTCATGGGAATTCACATAGAGTTATAGGTTTGAAGGGACCTCTCGAGATCATCTAGTCCAACCCTCCACTAAAGCTGGGCACCAGTGAAAAGAGCTTGGCACCATCTTCTTGACAACCACCCTTCAGATACCTACAAGCATTGATAAGATCCCCTCACAGTCTTCTCCAGGTTGAACAGTCCCAGGTCCCTTAGGCTTCCCTTGTACAGGAGATGTTCCACGCCCCTCATCATCTTTGTGGTCCTCCAGCAGTTCCCTGTTTTTCTTTCTTGAACTGGGGAGCCCAGAATTTAACACAATATTCCAGATGTGGCCTCATCAGAGTAGAGTAGAGAGGGAGGATCACCTCCCTCAGCCTTCTGCTTTTGCTCTTTTTGATGCATACAACCAATCAGGTCCACCAGGACACCCAGGTCCTTCTCTGCAGAGCTCCTTTCAGTAGGTCAGCCTTTAGCCGGTACAGATGCATGCAGTATGCATTCACCTCTGGGCACCACCTAAGACCTGCCCGAACTTTAAAAATTAGGCACAAGCATGTTTCAGATTGCTCCATGTCCTAATGCCACATCTGTTCACTGCCCGAGAATTCCTAAAGCAGATTCTGAGCTCTGAAACCATACCAGCAAGCTTGGAAAAGGAATCCTCAAGGAAAGAAAACTAATAGATGGCATGCTGCTGTATGCAAGTCAAAAAGGTTATGTAAGAGGGAATGAGAGATCTGCCAGCCTACTTGAGCACAGAAGAGTGGTTCCTTCCTCAAGCCCTGGTTTTCCCTCACTGTGTGATATTCTCCACTTGTGGTTTTCAATCTTGTTCTCATTACAAATCCCTAAAAATAAAGCAGGACAGGGCTGCATGTAAGCTGACTTGTTGTAGACTTCTTTTTCCCTCAATTTCCTTTGCAAATCCCTTTGAAAGATCCTGTGAATTCCATGGGATTCAGCAGACCATGCTTTGAACATCACAATACACTCCCACCCTCTATATTAAACATGGATACTCTTTATAGGCTACAAATTGTGGAAAAGGAGCTGCTGCACATCTTACTGTCAAAGCAGAGCACCCTAGATGGAGTATGTTCTGTGAAGCTCCAAATACTGTAACAAATGTTTTCCTTTGATGGAGACACTCACACTCTTGCAGATGGAACTTACTGGGATCTGACCTTCCTAACCATAGCTCCCAGCCAGAGGGATTGCCCTGGATGAGGCCAGTCCAATCCATAGCAACACACAGCAGCCCCCTCCAGGCTGGTGAGAAGCCCCTGGAGAATGCAAGGGCCAGAAACCATGCACCTGCTAGGTGAGAGTTTACCTGTGCTTCACTGCTGTTTTCTTCCACTCTCACCCAACTCCTGCTGCACTTCTGCCCATCTCCCTCCAGCTGCATTGCTCTTCTGTCCTCTGTGCTCCTACAGCCTCTCCCCCTTGGGCTCATTTCTCTCCCTCTTCTATAATCCCCTCCATTCTCTCCTCTATCCTATTCTTCTCCCATCTTCTCTTCTTTTTCCATTTCCATTCAGTTTCTTTTCACTTTGGATACCTCTCTTTCTTCCCACTCTCTTGTGCACCACTCCCCCCCTCCTTTGCTGCCTTCTCTTTGCCAGCGTAATACATTGAGAGCTGCCATTCACCGTCCTCATTTGCCATGCAGACGGCAGGACTGCTCATGTGGCCCTCACTTGCAAACAGCAGCTCCAGCCGGAAAAATAAGACACCAATTAATTCCAGCAGCCAACTTTCTGTTTAAAAACCTTACATTATTTCACATTAAAGACTGGCAGTTTATGTCTGCCTGCAAACCGCCCGGTGCCAGGAACGTATTTATAGAAGGACTTATGGAAGGAAGGGTTTGGAGTTTTTTTTTCCCCCTAGTAAACACAGAGATAGGGGGATTGTTTCATTTCAAATGCATGTGCAAATTCTCCAGGGCGCAGCTCGAGGCCAGAGCAGGAACGGGTCTTTATTTGTAAGCTGTTACTCTTGGCAAGTCTGCAAAATGTTTTCCCCCAAATGCATTTTACTCTCATAATTACCGCATGGTGGGTTTATATCAAATCCCTATAACTTCAGCTGTGTGACACAACCTATTGAAACCCAGCCGGAGCCCGTGGGCACGTTCGGGGTGCCGGGGTGCCGCTGCGGGCTGCGCGCCGGCTACGGGGCCGTTCCTGGGCCGCCAGCGCCATCTAGCCGGCCCCGCGGAGCCGCCGGCTGCCCGAAAGCCTCCCTCGCACCTCACAGGCCGAAGTTTGACCTTCCTGCCTTCTAAAATCGCCAAGCAGGGCGTCTCCAAAAGGCTGAATCCGGAGCTAGAGCGCATTGCCCCACTCCACCCCCCCGGCACTTCCATCCTGCCACGCGGGACGGGCCGCACGTTGCCCCTCCGCCCCTCTTCCAGCGGCTCTGCTCCAGTGGCCGTGGCCTTGGCAGAGCTGCTTGGATGCAGAGACAGGTTTCACGCTGTGTCTTTTTTTTTTTTTTTTCCCCTTCCCGAGTGGCTACAGGCACACAGGAGCCACCAGATTGGTCGGTGCTACGGGGCCATCTGGTTCGGTAGTTTGTTGTGACAAATGCCCGGTGCACACTGCAGAAAAGGGAAGGGCAAGAAATGTCACAGGAGGCATTTATTCAAAGAATAAAACCAGCTTGCATTTGCACATTTTGCTTGACCACCACCATCCAGCAGATGAGCTGTGTCCTCTGTGAGGGCAAGGCAATGAAGCGACCTGCATATCGCTCTGTAGCAGTGTCTGTTGTGACAGGACAAGGGGAAATTATTTCAAACTAAAAGAGGGAAGATTTAGATCAAATATAAGGAAAGGGTTCTTTACAACAGAAGTAGTGAGACAGTGGCACATGTTGCCCAGAGAGCTGGTGGTGCCTCATCCCTGCAGACAGCCAAGGTCAGGCTGGAGGAGCTCTGAGCACCTGATGGAGCTGTGGGTGTCCCTGTTCAGTGCAGGGGAGTTACATCAGATGGCCTTTAAGAGTCCCTTCCAACTCAAGTGATTCTGTGATTCTATGAAACAGTTTCAAACACGAACAGAGCCATCCCTCACTGCAGACAGCTAAGTTGTCATTAAGTAGGGTGGGTGCTGGATTGGGCCCAGAGTGCACTCAACTGAGTATTTCATCATCCTTTTGCAGACAAATGCTGAAGGGAATAATGCAGGGGAGAGGGAAGATTTCATTGAAAGAAATTTCAGGTCTCCCAGGGTTGCGGAGCCTTGTCAGCTTTCAGGAGAGCCACAAAAATTCAGTTTGTTATTTCAGTTACTGAATTGCCATTTTCTAAAGGCTCACCTCTAAAATTAGTTACATTTAAAAACAAAAACAGAACCAAACAAAACAAAAAACCTACAATGCAATTCTTCAAGTAATGTTATCCCTTTCGTGCCCCAGCCCTCTCTGGCACTCATACCAAGATGGGAGGCGGTACCTCAGAGATCCAGTTTGTCCCAGGATTCTGTGTGGTTTCAGGAGAAAAGCCAACATGGTGGCTGGTCCTCTCACTGGGTACATGGCAGAAGAACACCCCAGCACCATAGAGAACAGGGCTCCCATCCACAGATGACATCACTCCTCTCCTCGTGCACCAGTGCCTTGGGGAGTGCTTAAGCACTGCAGTGAAAAGGCTGTGGAACTGCCTTTGACAGATGTCCACGTTTGCCCACTGCCTTTCCTGTCTCATAACTACAACAAGGCCTTAACGGAGTAGTAGAGCAAGTTAACTGTTCTGACCTCCCCTGCTTCAGGCAGCATTTATCAGCAGGGCCATTTCTAAGCTGGATTTTGCCACTAAAGGAAAGTGAATCTAACACGCTTTCTTGAGCCATCCCTCACCTGAAATGAAGGCGATCTGGGCTCAGCTGATGTGGCTGATACCATTCCCGGGGTCACTAACAGAACACTGAGGTGGAACGTCTAGAATATCTGCTCTGCTTGATTCCATTATAAACCAGGTCACTAACCAGTGCAGATCATAGCCTGGAGAATGGAACAGGACATTTCACGACTGCTTGTCATGCTGGAGGTACAACGTCTCTTATACCTCACAGCTGCAATTCATGCTGACTTGTGTGCACATAGCTAATACCAGCATGAAAAATCCTTTCCAAAGTTGATCTTGACCCTTGGAAACCAAAGTTATTGCAGCAAGGAAATCTGTGTTTGTGCCTCTCCCACCTCCTTGAAGAGCCCCACTGTCTGCAGTCCTCTGAAGCTCTCACCATCAGCCTTGGAAACAAAGCACGCTCACTGTTTCTTTCCTGAGATGCACGCTGACCTCTTCTCTCACGTAACATAAAACTTTCACACTTTAACTTCTCTGTGTTTCTTAATGTAACACTTGGAAACACAAACCAGTCAACACCTCTGGAGCCAGGATGCTTGGCTGAGGCCGCGCTGCTGCTGTTAAGGCAGAGCTCCACGGCAGGCAGCAGGGCAGTGGGGATTCGGGGTGAATGCAGACAAGGGCATCTTGCTAGGCAGTGCAATCCATGGCTCAATGGCACTGGCCATTGCTGCTTCTCCCAGACACCTTCTATATCACTGCAGTCAGGATTTTCCCCTCTTCTGTGCTTCTGATTTCTCTCCATCACCTTGCCTGTCCCCTTGCTTGTCATTCTTCTCAAGAGAAGCTCCACCTGTGGAGCTGAATGTGGCATTTGCTGAGTGGAGAGAGCATAACTGGAGAAAATCTTGGAAACCAAGTGTCCTCAGGTGTCAAACTTGCTAGCAGGAGAAATGGGACTGACCTCAGGTTTCACTGGACTGTAATCAAAGCACCGTTCCCACAGAACTCAACCTGCCACAGAAGATTCTTTCACAATGTGGGAATTGCCATCCATGTTTAATTCTGGAGGAAACATCAGTGAAAACATCCGCTGCTGTGTATTTCTACTTCCCAGCATTTCCCAGGATACTCCACAAGCCACGTGGTTACAATGTCATAAAGCTAAGTAGGAAGGGATTCCCTTGCACATCGCAGAGCGGCCGCTTTCTTGGAGGGGCAGATGGAGATGGAGATGCTCTGACTCCCATGTTGCTGTGGGGCTTTGTGGCAGGGTCAGGGAGCTGCCATCTGCACACACACACACACACACACACACACGGTGTGCACACGAGGAGCTGAATATTGATTTCTGAAAAGCATTGCATCACCAGACTTGTTTCTGCTTTTCCCATTGTCCCATGAAGCCTGAACCCTAGCTCAGATCCTAGAACAGCAGCCCTTACCAGCATTTCTTCTCAAAGTGAAAGCAGAAAAGGAACTCTAGAGAAGGTACTACTAGGTTCCACATTTACAGTATCTAGGTGACTTAGTTTGCACATAAAATATTGCCTTTTTCATTACAAATTAAACCTGAGATCTGAAAGTGATGCTGTGTTCTTTTCATTGCCATCAGGAATAAAGACTGCAACTGCAGCTCCGCTAGTTGTTCTGTCAATTACAGCAAATTAATTTGCTTGTATTTATTTATCACTGCACTATCAAAAGTGTACTCAGAGCAATGCAGTGCACCAATAAAGGCAGCCTTCGCTCTGGGAACTTGGCAGCTTTGTTTTGCTGTGCACAAGAGCTGCTGTGTCTCCTGAGCTTCTGCTGAACCTACAGGGAAAGCAAAGGAGGGCAGGTCTGATCCAGCACTAACCAAGGCTAGAGCTGCCCTCTGCCAGGAGAGGATCTGATTGTGAAAGGCAGCAATGTCTGGGAAAATGTTGGTTTTTATAAAATATTTTATATGCTGTAGTGCCATGATTTTACGTGGGCAGAAGATAGAATTATAAGCAACCTTTAGTCAAGTGAGCTTCTTCCTCTTATTGTAATTGTGCAAGCCCTGCTAGACGAGGTCAGATGAAGAGTAAACAAAGCCAGTTAATATAATAATGACACGTGATTGTGTGCAATGTGGCCGGCAACTGTACACTACACAGGAGCATTAGTGGTCACTGCACTTGCTAACTCACCGTGACACCTCTTATTTTCTCCCATGTAGGAAGAAAGAGAACAGAATAATACACTTCTCCATGGCTCCCCATATTTTACAGAAAGCTTGTCATTAAAGAAATGTAATTTTCTATTCCGTTCTCGACAGACGGTTCTTTTGCATAAAATATTCTCCCGTGCTCTGCCCCTTCCTCCCTACAGCTCAGCTCCCAGAAGACACTGGTCCCCTTTTGTAGGAACAAGGCTCTCCAATTCACCTAAAATTCAGGGATGTCAAGTCTGACAGCTCCACACACTGAACTCCTGCTCTAAAATGCCCTCTGCTTTTCAGCTTCCCAGTGGCTAAACTCTTCATTGAGAAGTTCTGGTTGTTTGCATAGTTGGAAACAGTCAGGATCTGGCAGGTAGAACATTTATGTAGATATCTTTCCACTATAACGTAGGTGTATATGTATAAATGCATAAAGCCTCATGGATCAACATTTCATCATGTATAATACCAAAGAAATCATTCATCTACTTACAGTAAGAACTATTCTCAAAGAACTGGTTGGAATATTTTGCATACAATGTCCTTAATAAAAAAGTCACTATTTTCATCAAAACCAAAATTTGTCCTTAAAAATTGTTACCCTAATAAACATATTCCATTTTCCTTGGCATTCCCTGAGTCTGTCTCTCCTGGTAATGTTACTAAGGATTTGATCTGAGTACTTCAAACTATTTTAAAATCTGTTTTCTAAGCACTCTCTTTTCCTATAAATTCTACTAAAAGAAAAAAAAGAGAGAGAGAGAGAGAGAAACTTTAAAAAGAATTCTGGAAAAGGACTGATGATTTTTTCCTTTTAATGTGTTGCAGATAAATATTTTTTAAAGAGATAGAGTACAAAATAGGTATAAATCCAGTACCGTAAAACAGACAAAATACATCTCTCTATATTGTTTTCTTAAAATGGCTTCTTTAGTTTTGACGAGCTCTCTGCATGTTTGTGTCTGGAGAAAGCATGATTTGTAAGGACTTTTCAGATCACCTCTCATTTTGGATGCTATTGCATTTTACAATGCCAAGGCCTAACTCAATTATGGAAGCTGAGAAAACACAAGCACATTCATACAATATTTGTGTTTATTTTAGTGCACATTATAGGTGTGCACATAGAAGAACATTCCATGGAAAATGTATTCCTATACTACATAACTGTATAATCTACTATATATAAAGTCACGCTTACTCATGGATAATTGTATATAGGAATGATAGAGGCAAGAAAACCTTCATCTCTGTGCAATGCCGTTAGCGAAGGCTTTGCAAATGAAAGTTCAATATAGCCACCCTGCTGGAGCACAGGACACATCTTATCGCACTGGTGGCTCTTGCAAGAAAGGCATGAAAGTCTCATTCTTTCATAAGAAGGCCGCATGGAATTGAGGATTGTATGGTTCTGGGGAGACTCACTGTATAATATCAGAAATTGCTAGACGTTTGAAGACAGAAATGTCTTTCTCCTTTGAACATTGCATCCTAAGTGCCAGCCAGAAATGATTTATACGTGCTCATCCTTATTATGGACTACACATAATGAGGGCATGATAGAAATCGTATCTGCATAGATTCAGGCAGTTCCAAGAGATCTGCTGCCAGTTTTGTTTGACAAGACACTCAATCAAGTGGAGAGGTTCGAAATATTTCAGGAGGAACCTTCTGCATTTTTAAGGCCCAATATTTGTATTCACTTAACAGAAATCCTAAATGAGAGCAACATGAGTTTATATTCATCCTAAGTTGCATTCTCCAAAGAGGAAAATATTTTGAGCTTGTCTACTAGCATTTTAAAATAAACACTTTATTCATTTCATCATTTCAATATGGTCCAACACATTCCTGTTTCTTTTTCTCTCCCTTGAAAGAATGTGAAACGGGATAATAAATACTGTCCTGGAAAATGGATCTTGGGACGTATTTTATTCATCATTCTATTAAATGGGCAGAAGGTGTTCCGTTATACTACTTACTGCCTCTACATCTCTCTACAAATCCTACCTGATCTTTGAAGTGCAGGTCGTTTTCCAAAGAAGCAGATGCATGAAGAAGAAAAGAGCACTTGAGAGAATTTTATACAGAGAAAAACTATGGTGATGGGAATTGACATTCCTCAGAGTGCCTCATAATTTCCATGGAATGTTCCACTGCTCTCATTGAGGCCCAGTTCCTCCCAGATTGAGCAATCCCATCCCAGTGAATAAAACTACTCACGTGAGTGAAGCTTCACAGGCTTCTGGTGGACAAAACGAGAGGGCAGTTCTTGTCCTAAAAAGACAAAAGCAACTCAGCCTGAGGGCTCAGTTTTACTGTCTCTCATAGTGTTAAACCTCCCCCCACCCACCGCCCCATGTCTTGAAAATCTGCGAACACAAATCACTACGCTGCACATAGAAAAGCTCGTGCTCCAAGGCAAGTTCGTGCAGCCCAAAGTGCCTCGTGTGCCTCGTGTGCAGGCCAAGAGGCTGCGCCATTGCAAAGTGCTGGGAAGCAAAACATTTGCTCTTCCAGCACTTACTGCACCGACAGCTTGATAAAATGGTTCAAGGCGTAATGTTCAAACAGAGAGAGAAAAAAAATTAAACATGTAATAATAAAGTTAAATGTAACTGTTTTAAAGTATAATTCTTTGGAGAGCTCAGTTTTATGTTGGGCCGACATTTGAAGTAGCACTAGTCGTTATTAACGGGAAGCACAGATAGAGGAGATTTAAATCACTAAAGTAATAAAATCTGAACGAGGTCTAGCACCTTGAAAGGCTCTTGGAGAGAAGATTGCATACAAATGCAATTAAAACGATGCTTATAAAATACTAAGATGTTAATTGGGTTTAGTCCCAGAAGCCCCAGCAGTACAGTATGTCAGAAGTTAGCTGGTTTGAAGTTTAAAAAGAGTGGTTTAATTTGTACACCTTGTCCTAATTACGAAGCTTTCTGCAGCCTGTGTATCGGCATGGTTTATTGTAGCTTAGAGCTTTGTAAAACAAACACACACCAGTTAATTGGGTTATTGCAATGGAAAATTGGGCTG